>NC_053035.3:68962379-70212379 GCF_002575655.3 Aegilops tauschii subsp. strangulata
CACTGTTCGATTGAGGTGACGATCTGCATGTATCGTGGTGCTGCAGCACGGAGGAAGCGACGTACAATCGCGATATCCGTCAAAGTCTCTCCAAGGTCCTTGATGGAGCTGGTGATCTCAACCACCCTCGTGGCAAATTTATCCACGGATTCACTTTCATCCATCTTCAGACTTTCATAATCCCTCAACAGAGATTTAGACGAGCCTCACGAACACGGCTGTGCCCTTGGTGAAGTTCCTTGATCACCTCCCAGGCTTCTGCTGCCGTATTCTTCCCGGATACATGACGTGCTACATCATTGGGGATGACAGAGTAGATCGCAGACATGGCCTGCCGATCCTTCTTTTATTCTGCACCTCCCTTCTTGTATGCATCGCCTCCAGCATTGGTCGCATCCCAGATTTCGTTAGCCTCCATGGCGCACTCCATCTTGATTGCCCACATAGCATAGTCCTCTCCCTCTAGCCGCAGGAAGGTCGTCGGGGGTAAGGTTTCTTTCTTCACCGCCGAACTGCCTCCCAGCGCAAGCTCCTTGTTCTTGCTATTGTCGTCGCCCATTGCTCTCTCGTGACCGAGGATCTAGCATGGCTATGATGCCAATTGTTAGAGCAAATCAATCAGCTTCCTGCTGTATGTACGCGATCTGCACAAGAACTCACGAGAGGAAAAACTACAGAAGAAAATATTCAATGATGGCTCAATCGCCCTCCTTCCTATTCTTTCCTTTATATAGGGGTTTACAAAGAATTCACGTCCAACACGGCACATGTAATTGCCCAACACGACGTGACCCTGATAAGCAGGTTTAAACTCTCCTATCTCCTTATCTGATCGATTCCTAGACGCACATGATACTTCCGAAACTGTTTTATACTTCAACAGTTCGGTTACAACCAGACTCCTAACACAATGTGCTTACTCCTAAGTCCTAACACTCTTGGCTCGTCGGCTGTGGGTGCTGGTTGTAGTGATGGCGACCAAGACGATGATGAAGATGCTGACTGAAGCAGCACAAGGTTGTGGCAGAGCACCTCCACCTTGCTGCTTTAAAGTGTACATCACTAGTGTTTAAGGAACTACTTCAACGTGTAGCGCTAGATATCGCTCTAGAGCCGAGTCGGTCCAAAATTCTTAGAACACACGATCTAGTCCAAGATCTTAGAAAAGAACACCAAGTTCTATTTTAGGTAGTGGTTACATAGTCTGGTTACAAACTAGAGGCAAGGACCTCTATTTATAGGACTTTGGGAAGCTTTCACATCTTAACTTCTACTTATAGCTAGAAAACTCTAGAAAACACTACTTCAGGTTCAACTTGCACTCATAGCTAGAAGACTCTAGAAACATTACTATAGGATAAGAAAACAAATACAACAACCTATATCTAGAATGGAGTAGTAGTGTGTAGAATAACTCAAAACAGATTTGACTTCTAATTTTCCTATTGTCCCTCATCACTGTTGCCGTCTTCTTCCATGGAGGCTTCATCTGGGTACCTCCATTGCAACTCCTTCCCTGCTCCTGAGTGGAAGTCCTAAGCCTACCGGTTCGAGCGGCGGTGCTGCAATGTTGTTCCCTTCCCTGGAAGCACGTCTAGTGAGGGTAGCAGAAAGTGAGAAGTTATGTGATTGGGGGTGTTTAACAAAGACAATGCCCCGTGATGGGTCCCTGCTTTTGGTGCTCTTCACCACCTTGTGGCTTTGTTCGCCTGCGTGTCAGCACCCTTGAGCTTGGGGATAGGGTCCCCTCTATGGCAGCAGCATCATTGTTGGTGAGAGTCCGGAGCTGTGGTGAGGCCTGACCATCAGCACTGGTGTTGTGTTCTATTTGCACCTTATCTTTTTTGTTGCAACTACTTCCCTCAACTTATGTTCTGTGGTGTGGTTGAGCCATGAGTGCCGGCGCTGTTTATCGGAAGCTTGGTCTATGCTATGGGTGTCCTTGATATCCTCTCCCCTGGCAGCCTGGTTGTCAATGTTCATCCGTGTCCTAAGGTGAACCTCTCATGGTGCGGCACCCTTTGAACCATGGCGACATGACAGGTGGCCTTTTGGAAGGTTGAAAAGGATGGCTTTGTGTCCAAGTGTGGCCATTTGGAAGCGAACGAGGGCACGATCCTCTTATGGTGCCCCCCCCCCCCCCCCCCCCCCCGTGAAGGACTTAGCTTGTTGGTGATGGCCGTGGTGGTGGACGATGGCCTTGGCGTTTCAAGCTGCGGTTCTTCTCTGTTTCTTTTGTTCGTTGCTCTTTGTGGCTTTATTAATTTATTTAAAGCTAGGTCCAATGCTTTTTTGATCTAAAAAAGCAGAACTATATTTTTTTTTTTGTTAAAATATAGTGTTGAAACCAATACTTTTAGCATGTTTGTAACACATAATTTCTGAATTTTGCCTAGATGTATGGCGAATGTTGATGTGGAAATTTCCAGAAACTTGTTCTGTGCAGCTATCCAAGGATTGAAAAAATCCTTTTGAGAAATAAAATTGGTCCCTCTTAAGGTCTCTCCTGTTATCACCAAGTGAATGGAAATATTGAAGTTTATTTTGGCCATTTTGTTGTGAAAATTCAGAGAAAAAACCCCCTTCATAGCACACCATGAAGCATGCTTCCTTACCGCCAGCGAAAGGTTGCATCTGTGATGTGGTAACACTTTGGAGTTACTTTATTCATAAATTTGACATCTTATTTCGTCTTAGGTATGCATTTTCTGGCTAGTTCAGCAGTAATTGCCCAATCGGGACCTCTGAATCGCCATTACTAGCTGTTCCAGTTATTCATAATTATTTTATTCTGTTCCCGAAAAAGTCTATTTTTTGAATGAAGTGTTACCGTGTGATGTTCTCCTATTATCCAACTTTTCTAATCAAAGATGATGGAATGCTAGATGAAGAAACGAGTATTGTTCTCCCAAGGACTGCGCTTTAATTGTAGGGGTTTACACCTCTCTATACCACATTTACCTAGTTGTAGCTTTGGTAAAAAAAGTTTGCATGTTTATTATTAGAAACAGTTTAATATAATGATATGATAATCTGCGTTCATCATATACTATCTACTTAATTAATGACATGTTTCTAATCAGGGGCGCTGGATATCTTACTGGACAATATTGTGAAGCTGGTGGAGGTGACAGATTCATCAGGGAACAATGCCCTGCACTATGCCGCGTGCCACAACAGGGTACATATGATATCCATGTTGCACAACAAAAACTCTACTCTAGCATATATGAAGAACATTGAGCAGCATACCGCTCTACACAAGGCTGCTAAGTATGGCTCAGTAGAGGCTGCCAGGGAGCTCATGAAGCAGTGCCCTAATACTGTTGAGATGGTGGATTTATGTGGGAGAAATGCTTTCCACATCTCCATCATCAACAACAAGTTAAGAGTGCTCAAGTTGCTTCTTGAGTATGAGCTGCCGGAGGAGATCTTGAACAAACAGGATAATGATGGCAACACTCCGCTGCATCATGCTGCCAAGCTCCACCAAGGGCCAATACTGTGGTTATTACTCAATGATCTGAGAATCAACTCATACATGATTAACAATGAAGGGCATACTCCATGGGACGATCAGGTGAATTAAAGAATCCCTGCTGATTAAACCAAATAATTCGGGCCCGCTTGGTTGTCTGATAGTGATGCCATGCAAAACCATTTAACTATCTGTTGTACATAATGGTTCATAAATGCTTCAGACATTCTTACTGGTATGGTTCTTTTCATCTTGATTATATATCCAAAAGGTTCCTGTGCTCTTATGTAGTTTTAATATTATTTGTTGTAGTTACACTTTGGCTTGTATCCTATCTCAATTAAAATGAACGATCAGATTAATCATTAAAGTTGTCTTCTCCCTAGCAGATTCTGATAGAGCCCATGACCCGAGATTTGAGTGATGCAATTGACAAAGGAGACATGCTAAGCCTGGTAAATTTCCTTGCTTACTACCCGGAAAGGGTTTATTCGGTGACACCCATAAGAGGACACACGTCCCTCCACCTCACAGCATCAAAAGGAGATGATTGGTTCGTTCATCATGTGCTTCTCTATACGAACCGGAATGTGGGGTTCATTACTAGTAAGAACAGTGATGGGGATACACCATTGCACCTGGCCGTGAGAGCAGGCCATTTGGAAGTGGTACATCATTTGATGCGCTATTTGGCATGGGCTAGGGAAATCGAGCCCAACTTAAAGTTAAAGGTTTTCATCTGACCAACCCTATTTTACTTTCAGTGGTAGAGCTTTTAGTTACTAATATTTTCTTTCACTTGCGTATCCAATATGGTTTGCTGTTAATATATTATTATGCAGTTGCAGGGCTGGCAATGCCAATGATAACTTAGTGATGGAAATAGTAGCTTACTAGCAACCTTTTGTTAGAATTAATTTTGTCATTATCTTAAACATATGCATGCATGCCAGAGCGGAGTAGCTGTGCTAGCTTGCCTAAAGCTTGTAGTCCAGCTACATCATAGCTGCATGGCAGTAAGAGCAATCAAAAGGTAAAGGAAATTGGACTGCTAGTTATCTTAGTAAGGAAGTGTTGCAGTAAGTAATAGTAGAAGCAAATTGGAGTTTGCATTGGTTGTACAAATCTAGTCATGTGTTTAGTGTGAAAGGAAGCTCGCTAGGCATGAGTTGTGTAGAGTATACAACTCACCATGCTTAGATCGGTTTGGGAAAGCCTATAAATAGCCATGTATGCCATCATTTGGGAGGGAGGGAGCTGAGTGATTCAGTTCCAACAGGGGGAGAAAGAGGGGGGAGTTGAGTGATTCAATTCCAACACCTTTGCACGTCATGACCAACATAAATTAAATAGAAAAATGTAAAATGTTTATTGAAAGTTTCACATAACAAACACATCTCAAGGGTAATTAATAATGAAATACTAAATTGGATGCCGGGTATCGGACGGCTTTGATATTTTGCACAACCATCGGATGAAGAATTACTAAATTAGATTGAATATTTTGGGTGACTTAGTTCAAAAGTACTCGATCCAGCTTGTCTTTTTATACCGGTGTAGTTGAGAAGTCAGGAGAATTTAGGACGAGCATGCATGCTGGGTATCGGACGGCTTTGCATTTATCAGGAAGGATTGTCAACACATTGTTATACCATCTTGCGCTCTGCTCTCCCTTGCCGCCGGCTGCCACTCCGGCACCGGCGTCCACCCGTGCTCCCATTGGGCGCCACTCCGGTCCCGCCAGCCACCCTCCCCATGGCGAGTCAGCTCCAACTCTCCTGCTCCCTGTCCTGCCCGCCTTCCAACTTGTCGCTCCTCCCGCCCCCGCCGCTCTGGTCGCTCGTGGTGCCCACGGCGGAGTTCGCTTCTTGTTCGCTGGGCTTGGGGCTGCCGGCGGGCTCCGACGAAGTCAGGCTGCGGTGGATGCTAGCGGTTGGCAGACCCAGCGGAACAGGCGGTCCCTGACTCGGCGACCACAACCCCCCCAGCCACCTTGCGGTTCTTCTGAAGACGCGCTCGCCCGCCTCGTGCATTCCGGCTGTCCTGTACGGGTGCTGCTACAATTGTGGCGAACTGGATCACATCTCTCGGGCATGCACCAACCATCTAGCTAGCATGCAACTAACTCCCTCCAGCCACGCGCACGCCACACCTGACGCCAACAGATCGCAACGGCCCTGCGCATGCAGCTCCTCCACTCCACGAACGCAAGCACGGGCTCACGCCGGGGGACACACATGCTACGGACTTGACCTGGTCATCTTCACGCCGGTCGCCATCGCCATGTGCATGGCTTATTGCCAACACTCACCTCCTAAGCCATGACATCGTCGTCGGAGTTGTTGCAGCTCCCGTCGTCGATGTCGCCACGACCGTGACCTAGCCCGTGGACCCGACCTGACGCTGGTCGCACCGTGCTCCGTCACGACTCCGGCGACACACGACGAGCTCCTTCTCCGCCCCGCGACACACGCCTGATGTCCCTCGACGCCCCGCACGTCCCGCGCGCACCCGACGCGCCCGACCGCCCCAGTGCGTCCCGCACGTCCCGCGCGCACCCGACGAGCCCGACCACACCAGTGCGTCCCGCATGTCCCGCGCGCATCCGACGAGCCCGACCACACCAGTACGCTCACCGCGCGCCCGCGGTCCCGACGCGCCCGATGCGTCCAGTGCGCACCCATATCACGCACCGGTTGCGCCCGGCTCGCCGCCGCGGCTTATTGCCCTGCACCGCGGCGGCCTCCATGCCGCCATGCAGTGCTGCGCCGCCGCGCCACCACGCAGTGCCTCGGCGGCCTCCGCGGTCGCCGCACGTACGACGTCACCACCCGCCGCCTCCGCCACGCGCCATGACAGCCACAGCACCGCCCACCTTCATGGGCCGACACACGGCCCGGAGCTCCGTCACGCAGCTGCCGGCGAGCGCCGCCATCGCTGCCACGCCTCCGGCACGGCAAGCACGCCCAAGACACCAAGCTCATGATACCAATTGTTGTTGCCGCTCTCTCTCTCATGCCGGACGGAGGTGGAAGGAGCACACTTTTTTCCCGGCGACCAACGCCCCGGCGCCCAAACGCCTCCTTTGTATTCAGCACACAGGCTACATCACGGCTGGGAGCTTCACCGGCGCAACTACAAATAGTACATGAGTGGGCTTTTTATACCCAAACTAGCTCCGGCACACACACGAGCCAGCCACACAACTCGGCGCCACTACGTACACGCATGCCCACTAATCCATCAGCTATTCCCACAACGGCCACATGACCGAGCTGTCCACCCAGCTAGCTAACTAACTAACAACATGCACATCCATACGTCCGCACTGCACGGCTGCCCAACTACTGCATGCCTGACGCTGTTGCTCATTGCCAGCTTCTCGCGGACGACTCGGCCATCACCAACCGGCCCGATGGCACACACGCGTCCACGTCTGCCACGGACTCGATCTGGAAGCGCTCACACCAGTCGCCACATCCTGCGAGCATGGCTTATTGTCAACACTCACCACCTAAGCCATGACCTCGCCATCGTCGTCGGAGTTGTTGCAGCTCCCGTCATCGATGTCACCACGACCGTGACCCAGCCCGTGGACCCGACCTGACGCTGGTCGCACCGTGCTCCGTCATGACTCCGGCGACACACGACGAGCTCCTTCTCCGCCCCGCGACACACGCCTGACGTCCCGCACGTCCCGCGCGCACCCGACGCGCCCGACCGCCCCAGTGCGTCCCGCACGTCCCGCGCGCACCCGACGAGCCCGACCACACCAGTGCGCTCACCGCGCGCCCGCGGTCCCGACGCGCCCGACGCGTGCAGTGCGCACCCATAACACGCACCGGTCGCGCCCGGCTAGCCGCCGCGGCTTATTGCCCTGCACCGCCGCGGCCTCCATGCCGCCATGCAGTGTTGCGCCGCCGCACCACCATGCAGTGCCTCGGCGACCTCCGCGGTCGCCGCACGTACGACGTCACCGCCCGCCGCCTCCGCCACGCGCCATGACATCCACAGCGCCGCCCACCTCCATGGGCCGACACACGGCCCGGAGCTCCGTCACGCAGCTGCCGGCGAGTGCCGCCATCGCTGCCACGCCTCCGGCACGGCAAGCACGCCTAAGACACCAAGCTCTGATACCAATTGTTGGAACCGCAGCCCTCTAGCTACCTCTCCTCTCACTCAAACGGAGGTGGAAGAAGAAGAATAGTGGACACAAGATTTTCCGGCCGGCACACAAACGCCGCCACGGACGCACGAACGCCCCAATCCTTTTCTTCTTTACAGTGGCTACATGGCTACACTCGGCTCCCCGACTCCCTTACGGCGACTACTAGCTGCTTATATAGCACACGGCCACACATCAGGGCCACCCACGCACTAACTAACTAGAATGCCACACGCGCATGACACGCACGCACACATCGGCCACTACCACATGACCCTCCGGCTAGTCCATGCATGGATTAGCATGACCCGGCCAACCATCTAGCTAGCATGCAACTAACTCCCTCCAGCCACGCGCACGCCGCACCTGACTCCAACAGATCGCAACGGCCCTGCGCATGCAGCTCCTCCACTCCACGAACGCAAGCACGGGCTCACGCCGGGGGACACACATGCTACGGACTCGACCTGGTCATCTTCACGCCGGTCGCCATTGCCATGTGCATGGCTTATTGCCAACAGTTTGCCGGCGGCGATGGGCGCTGGGGGCCGGTCTTGGAGCGATGTGGCTGGTGGTGTGGTGCTGATAGTTCGCGTGGGATCCTCTTACTTTGCAGTGTCGTTTGACCGGCAGGGTTTCGGTGCGCACGCCTGTGGAAAGGTTGGATCTTGCTTCGTTACCCTTGACGTGGCCATGGTGACAATGGAGGCAGAGCTTCAGTGCGCGATGGTTGTGATTACTGGGAACCGCCCAGAGATCGATATTGCTGACACGACGGCGGCCATCCATGCCCTCTCATGCCCGCTGCGGGCTGGGACCGATGGACTTCTTCATTCAAGCTTTTGAACCAGAGGTTTTCCTCATCCTCTGTATTTCTCAGGAAGTGAGGGATACGGTGGTGTGGGTTGGCGTCTTGCAGGCATACTTTTAAATTGCGAGCGAAAGTTGCGCGATCGCTGGCTGGAAGCCTCCTCGCGACGCAATCCTTCAAAAACGCGATCTGGCGCTAACCAGGTGATCGCACGCGAAAATAGAGCGATTTGCCTTCGCTTTCACTGCTCTTTCGCTGGGACGGGCCGAATGACTGAAACAGAGGCCCAAATTGGCTAAATAGAGATCGGTCCAAATTCCGCCCGCTTCTCAGGAAACCTAGCATCGTCTCCCCCATTCCCTTCTCTCCCCCTGACAGCTTGTTTGGCAGTTTGAGGGAAAAGGCATGGGAATTTTTAAGTGGGAGTCAGATGAGGGATTAGGCATGGGAAGTGGACTGTTAATGCCAATCCCACGTTTGGTTTGGGGGGTGGGAGTTAGTCGTGGGAATATTGTTTCGGTAGCTTGCGGGATGAGAGCAACTAACATGGCGATTGCTTTTTCTCTCTCATTTCCCATTCCCTCCTTCAATTACCAGGGCCCCCCGTGGGAAGAGATAAGTGGGAGTTTGACCGGCAACTCCCTTTACCTGTCCATCATCAATTCCTCTGTCCTCCAATCAAACAAGGGAATTTATACCCCACCCCCTCCTAATTCCCATTCCCTAGTACCACTTCCCCGGAAACAAACACGCTGTGATAGAAAAAGTTGTGGCGGCTGCGCAGTTCTTCCAGGTGCCGTCGGCTGGCTGGCTGTTACCGGCGATGAGGGGCATCTGCACGACGACGCGTCCGCGACTACAATGGGATCTCAGTCTCACACGGTTCCAACACCCCGTCCCAGCACATCGTAGTGGTGGTACAGGAGTCCTCCGATTCTATCCATCCTTAATTCGTTTTTCTCTGAAAAGCATCCTTTATTCGTTGCTTGATTCATCACAAGCACATCCCAGGAGGTACAAGAGTTCGTAAGTGTTGAACTGGTGATGTTATGCTTGCTACAGACCTTGAGTCCTCTGTTTTCTGTTCAAAATCCCCTGTTTTCTGAGAAAAATGTGACATGTACTAGTATGCGGATGATGTGGTGCTTTTTGCTCAACCAGTGGTGCGTGAGCTAGTGGTGATCAAAGAAGTTTCTGAGATCTTTGGAGAGGCATCGGGGTTACAAGTAAACATGCAAAAGAGCTCCACTTTTTTATTTTTAAATTGCGCCAGCCGGGTCTTGAACTGAACTCAAGACCTCTTGGCTCCGATACCATGTAGAATTGCACGAACCAGCCAGTTCACCCACAAGCTCAAGCTTATTGGGAAAGGTGGGCTATGCATTTATACTTCAACAGCCACTATCACCACATAATCTAAGGAAAGAGGAGCTACAGCAGCTGATTGATCAGATCGCGAACCAACTTCAGCTATGGCAGTGCAGATTACTAACAGAGGCAGGGAGGGTCGTCTTAATCTACTCTGTTTTGATGGCAATGGTGATCTATCACATGCTATCGATGGACTCCCTCCCTGGGTGTTGCAAACTCTTGAAAAAATCTGCAGAATCTTTCTCTAGAGAGGATGGGTGGAGGCGAAGGCGGGACATTGCAAAGTGGCCTGGGAGATGGTATGTTGGCCAAAAGAGCTAGGAGGGTTGGGTATCCACAACCTCCAATTCCTGAACGCGGCGCTGAGGGCGCGCTGGTTTTGGCTTGCGAGGACCGACCTGGAAAGGCCTTGCAAGGCCTGCAGGTCCATGTCGCATCTGAGGCCGCTGGCATGTTTGCAGCGTCCACGGTTTGCACTGTCGGCAATGGCAAAGTGACTGTTTTCTGGGTTGGACCGGTGGATCGAAGGGGTTCCCGCGGCAGAGATCACGCTGGCCATCATGGCTGTTCTGCTTCCCATACGCGCATGTTGCATGGTTAAAGATGGCCTTCTGATTCCTTCCACTGGATTTGGTCCGAGCCTGGGTGTTACACGGGGAGGTCTGAATACTGTGCTTTCTTCTTCGGCTTGACGGACATGCTCGGTGCGTGTGAGATTAGGAGCTCTCAGGCGCCGCCCCAACTGAAGTTCTTCGCCTGGCTCTTCATAAAGAACAGGTGTTGGATCTCCGACCGGCTAGCGGCAAGGGGACTACCGCATCAGCCATGTTGTCCGATGTGTCTGCAAGAGCCGGACACCTTGGATCATCTACTCGCGCAATGCTCCCTTGCACGCACGGTTTGGTTCGATGTGCTGTGGACCAAGGGGTGGGAGAGATATACTCCTTCCCATCAAGATTTGCTGGTGGACTGGTGGACGGTGCCGAGTAACGCTGCACCGGCGGCTGTGAGGAAGGAAATGAACTCCTTTTTATCTGTGTCATGCACTCCCTCTGGAAGGAAAGGAACCGAAGGGTTTTTGACAAGGTTTCAATGGCGACAAGCAGGCTAACGACAAGCATAGGTGCCAGTGGGGGATGGCAGCTTGCGTGGCAAAGGATGCAGGCCAATCGTGGAAACGTGGATACGCGTAAGTAGTCTGCCATAGGTGCTTGTGGTGGGCTGTGGATTTAGGCTAGCCTAAGGGCAGGCCTATTGTAATCACCAAGTTCTTCTTTCTTGATGAAACGACGCACAGTTCTCATGCGCGTTCCGAAAAAAAAAAAACTATTTGAGACAATAGAGATCAAAACTAGTACAACCCATTCCCGACTAATGACAATCACATTTTAGCTATTGGAATCATGATATTTCCCTTCTGTGTGCAGGAACCACTAATAACTCCGGGCAAGGAAGGGAACACCTTGCTGCATGAAGCAGTGATACATGGTAGGCACCTTGTGGCAGGCAGCCTGCTAAATAGTTGCAAGGAGATTAAATTCACGGCTGCTGGAGAATTTATCAAGGAATACCCTGAGTGTGCTGATTTCTCAAGTATATATGATGTATTCCTCATCATTAGGAATGATGATGGGGACACAGCGCTGCACCTTGCAGTTAAAGCTGGAAATTCTGTATTTGTCGACATGCTGATCAAGTGTGCTAAAGTGATGAACCTGGAACTTACGACTCGGTATGCAAAGGTACTTATTCTGATATTTTATACACCATCCCAAATTTGACTTTAAAACCAATATTTAATAACATTTGTTGTTGAGAATCTAAATGATAAAGTTGATATGTAACAGTATGAAATGATGACCAAGACCAGACATTATTGTTCATGTATCTTTCGTAGGTTTGTATTATTCCTTGATGACGTGGAGAACATGAGCGAGAAATTGATAGTTTGACATCTAAGAAATTGTTTGTCACTTTGGAATTTTAAGTGACGTAGATGCTACTACAACTATAACAAAATATGGAAATTCTATGTAGCATACGTGTCCACGCATGTGTTCCGGTGTGGCGTGTTCCAATGGTATTTTTCCCTAACAGAGAGAGTAGATGCATCTGGAAGCTTCCACCACATGACATCATCCTATTTATTTCTAATTTTGTATTTAAAAAATGGTTTATCTCACAAACCGTTTCACCGGTGAGTTCATACTGATGAGGTCGTCAAAGCAATATCTCATGTTGTGATGTTTTTGCGATTGTTTTTTGGTTGTTACCAGTTGCCAGTCTAAGTTACCGTGGTTGCCAAGTTAGCAGCAAACAATTACCACAATAAATGTGTATAGTTACTAGGCAGTATTTTTGTATGCTTGTAGACATTGCAATGTTATGCGGAGTTTGAGAATGATTATTCAAGTGTTAACAAGTAAGAACTGATATCAACCAACACAAGTACCATAAAGCACCATAAAGCAAGTCTTAAAGTGGTGTATATTGATGTTTAGTAACCTGTCAGTCAAGTTAATATAATCTTGTAACTAAGTGAGTAATAATCTGGCAAGTATTGACGACTTTTTTGTCGAAATATGCTGACATGGGATCTAATTTCAAAGATCTCACTACCAGTAAGCCAGCCGTGAAAGCGGACCGTCAACCGAAGTAGTGGTTTGAGAGATAAAAATTATTTATTTTTAAGATATGAGAGAATCGCATTGATGTCATGCTTACATGACTTTGGTGTCTTTTAGTTGCATTCATGAATAGTAGAGAGAGGGAGGAAAAGGTGGCGACGCACCAGAAGACATGGGTGTGGTGTTGCTGTGTAGTCTAGTCCAAAATATACACAAACTGCCATGAATGAACAAATTGAGTTTTTTGTCATGTTTCGCGTTCATCAGTGAACATCAAATTTGTTGTAGTGAGTAACCAGATTCTTCTCTGCAGGGGCCTATAACAATCGCAAACAAACTAGGAAACACCCCATTGCACGATGCGGTGCTGCAGCGAAAGTCGGATGTTGCACTTAAGCTGCTGGAGGCCAACCCAAGCTGTGCGCACATGTTGAATGCAGCAATGCAGTCACCGTTCTACATTGCTGTTCGGGACAGCCTTACATATGTTGTCAAGAAGATTGCCGACCAGGGGCTGTACGTGGCTTTAATGTCCACTCACGGCACTGTTCTGCACCAATCCGTGTTGGGGAATAACATCCGTAAGAATCTATTTTGAGTTCCAATCAACCTATATTTTCCGTCAAAAATAAACATCACTTGCTCAGGGAGAATTGTCATTTACAACGTGCATGCAACATCAGTATGTAGCAAAAAGTCATGGAGGTGATTTAGATGAATTAGTTATGGAGATGAATATATTTAATTATTTCATAGCGTTGCCACCAAATCCTACAGCACCAAATTTCACCAGTACAGGACTTGCCATCCGAGGACATGTGAAAATACTCCACCCACATGGGAAGAGGACTAACTGCAGACGAATGAAACTTATACTTATACCACCAAGTGTATAGGTTCTTTTTTTTTCCCTCAGTGTGGCGTTAGCCGGCCTTGGCAGCCTCGGTGTTCGACGGCAAGGTGCTTGGGACGCAATTCTTGGTTGCTCATATGGTGCAGCCATCGCGTCTCCCTGCTCTTGTGCAAGGGTCTAGCTTGTAGGTTTCTGGCCGGCATTGTTGTGGGCTTGTGGCAGTGGATGCTGGAATGGCATTCCCGAATGTGGCCGTGCTTACCCAGGTAGCAGATCTTAGTGTCATGGGTGTGGATCTTGCTCGGGTGAGCGGCGGATGGAAGTCCTGAGGCTGTGGCCTCGGAAGGGGGCGAAGGTGATTTGCGATGACTGTAGTAAGGTATCTTGATTCCGGCACGACATGGACCATCGGAAGTGATAGATGGCGTTCAGTCAAGAGGCATGCTTTCACCTCCACCGATGTCAGTGGTGGCCCAGACCTGCTCCTCCCATAGTGGGTTTGGTTTCTCTCCCCTTTGACGATGTTGGTTCTTGTAATATGGTGGTGTGATGCTCTGGCGAAGCCTCTTCCGTGCTCCTTTGGTAGCCTGTTGAGATGTTTTCACCCCTCTCTAGGTGGGTCATGCCTGATCTGGCTTGCTCGGTGGAGGGTGTAGTGTGGAGGTTTTGATGCGGCAGAGGCTTTTCTTCTACATCTGCTTGGTGTGTTGGCGTGTCTGGTGGTGCATTTTGTCTGTAGTTTTCGTTGCTTAGTCGACCGTGGGGCTTCATGCCCTTTGCATTTGGTTTTCGCCTGGGTTTTCCTAGTTAACTAGGCAACTCTTTTCGTTTTATGAATAGGCAGAGCTCATGTCGAGTATCCTAAGTTTTTTTCCTGGAAGCAGAATAGGAATCAGCTTCATTGTGATTTTGCGACCCATCTGGAGTTGGTCCTTTGTTGGCTATCACCGGTGAGGGAGAAGGGAGGGCAGTACCAGTTATCTCTTCTCTCCTATTTATTTTAAAAGAACCTAAGGTTCTGTCGTTCATTCCTCTTTCGTCCAACCTTGGTACCTTTCCACTATCTTTCTCGTTTTTATTCTTTTCCTCCCATCTCGGGGTTTTCCCACCGTTTTTTCCTAAAAACCGCCTCAACTGGCCGACCTCTTAATTACTTACCAAATAAAATTATGTTTTCTTTGGTAAGTCAATAAATGCTTAACAGACATATGTGTACCAAATAAATCCTAATTGTTCACACAATCAAACAAATATGGCAGTTAAATCATAGGCTACTATAATATTTATATCCCGTTGCAACGTACGGGCAATCATCTAATTACTCTTAATTTTCTGAGCATTGTGTCCAGTATTGATCATACTGACGTGCCCAATGCACACCCATGACTGCATGACAAAAAGACAGGAAGGCGAGAGTAACATGTTTAACTACATCGATAATGTTCTATGTACAGTTTTTATTCTAAAATGCATAGTTGAATAATGAAGGTCTACTCTGCTTATTGCACATCAGGGGCGCTGGAGATCTTGCTGGACAGGTATGAGGA
Source organism: Aegilops tauschii subsp. strangulata (assembly GCF_002575655.3). Lineage (NCBI taxonomy): Eukaryota > Viridiplantae > Streptophyta > Magnoliopsida > Poales > Poaceae > Aegilops > Aegilops tauschii. Next base: position 68,977,232 of record NC_053035.3, read on the forward strand.
GCTTGTGGAGTTGACAGATTTATCAGGGAACAATGCTCTGCACTACGCCGCACAGCACAACAACGCACGCATAGTATCCATTTTGCTCAACAAATACTCCAATCTAGCCTACAAGCAGAATGACGAGAAGCATACTCCTCTACACACAGCTGCTTACTATGGCTCGGCAGAGGCTGCTAAAGAGCTGTTAAAGCAGTTTCCTGATGCCATTGAGATGGTGGATAATACAAGGCAAAATGCCCTCCATATAGCCGCCAGAAATGACAAGGTGGACGTGCTTGAATTGCTTCTCAAGTATGTGCTGCCGGAGGAGATTGTGAACCAACAGGATAGGGACGGTAACACACCGCTGCATCATGCCGCCAAGCTCCTGAATAGACAATCAACAATGTTGCTACTCAATGATCGGAGAGTCAAATCGTGGCTGCTTAACCAAGATGAAGATACGGCGTTTGCCCTTTCTTGTAAAGCAGGAATATTTGAGATGAACGTCGATGAGGTAAATTCCGCAACAGCTATTTTTATACTGTACAAAATACCCTTTCTTGTAGAACATGAGTTTTTTAGATGAACTTCGATGAGGTAAATAGCTGCAGGTTATACAGTACAAAATAGTGTCAGTGTGTTACATGTTCTGTATAATTAGGTTGTAATGAACAATAGATGACTCACATTTCGACCACTTCAAAATATGAAGTAAGGTTTACTGAAGCATCATGTGAAGTAGCGAAATGAAAAGCTGAATGTCTAATTTGCATACAAAGTACATGGGTATATATCATGTGAAATTGGACACCTTTTAAAAAATATGAAAATATCATTCGAAAAGCATTTGCAGAAGTAAGAATAAAATAAAATAAATGCATTAGGGAAGAGTGTTGTGTACATCCGTCCAAATTTCCAAAGATCTGATATAATTTGTGAGATAAAAAAAAAGGATAAATCAACTATGAATAGTATAAACAGTAAAAGTTAGTCTTGATACTATTCAGTCGTCTTGTATTTTTATAAGTAATCATATTAAAGTTGAAAATTTTCATGCATGTGCAATACACTCTATCCCCATAGTACATGTTTTTTGAGATTTTTTTCAATAACTATCATGTGCTTTTCAAAGTAATTCTCAAAATATTTGTACTTTGAGGGTAGAGCGTTTGTCATTTCCTCTGCTCAGGTTGTTGGGCCAACCATGGTCGGGCCTGCGTCTTGGATGCGTCGGGAATGACAAAACGCTCTACCCTCAAAGTACAACCTGAGCATAGGAAATGACAAAATGCTGTACCCTCAAACCATGGTTGGCCAATCTAGAGTGCTCAGCACGACTTTGAATAATAGGCCAATTGGCAGCCCACCCTCCCTATACCAGGACCTCACATGTCTTTCTCCACCTTGGTGTCTCCTGGCATTGTGGCGCCGCCATCAGGATCAACGGCGATGGTGGGCAGTGTCATTGAGCCGCCTGCTGCCGAGAATAGGAGGCCATCCCTGTTGTCGGTTCGCCGCACACTTGTGGGGGTAACCGGTGGTGCCGTGACTTCTGTCCACCTGTCAATGAGTCACGCCTCCCCTTAATTCAACATTGTATAATGTTGCGGGAGTCATAGACTGTTTGCTTGGAACGCCTTCGAGCTATGCTTGAGGTCACAACCCCTCCTATGCCAATTGGTGCTAGGCTCATTGCCGGGGCCTCTCCCATGATTGTGGCCGCGTGGTGCTACCAGAGACAAGCCCTGAAACACCACAGTGAACTAAAGACGAGAGACAAGAACCACATAAATGGCCAAGACGATGATGCCACTGCTGCAAAGAGCTAGCAGATGCGGCAATAGGGGCCGCAAGACTGTTGGCGGTGGCATCAGAGGGAAGACGAATCCAGTCAAGCTCCCAAAGACCATCATGGCGTGTGTATGTGTGGTGTGTGTGTGTGTGGGGGGGGGGGGGGGGTGGCAGAACCAAGCAAAGTGTTTGTGCGACGATCCTGAACAGTACATGAATCAAAGTGTGGAGATTAACCCTGCAAGTAGAGTCGACAATCAGACTACCTGAAAAGAGCTGCATGCTAAGTCGAGGAACATGAGCAACAGAGGGAACAATAAAAGGAACATGTGCCAAGAGTGCCTCGACTAGCGACAGGGAGGGGAGTACCATCAGCAGTAAGAACATGAACAAGAGACTCGACATATTGAACGGAGGTCAAAGTGGAAGAATCAGAAGTCATATGAAAAGATGCTCCAGTATCAAAAATCCATGGAGATGCACCTGAATGAGGAGAAGGTGGTCTCTCAGTGCCAGAAAAGTTAGCCGCAGAATGTGCAAATCTTGTCGGTGCAGAATCCCAAGCATCAAGCAAGCAGCTGAGTTGTGCAATCTCATGCGTAGACATAGACACAACGGAAGTGGTCGAGGTAGAAATACTCGCCGACGAAGAGCGGACGCCACCACCCATGGAAGCCACTTGTAGATTCGACGGAGAGCAACAAGTCGACATAGAGCGGCATGTGAAAGCCACCGTGGGAGTCGACGTAGAGTGACCACCACCACGTACGGATGCCGCCAGAGTCGATGTAGGGCGGCCATCATCACATGCGGAACCCATCAAATGAGTTGATGTAGGGCGGCCATAACCGCGTGCATAAGCTGCTAGAGGAGTCGATGTAGAGCAGCCACAACCACGGGCGGAAGCCGCGAGAGGAGTTGACGAAGAGCGACCACAACCGTGGGAGGAAGCCATGAGAGGAGTCGACGTAGAGGCACTGCCGCACACGGAGCCGCGAGAGCATTTGCGGAAGTCGCCTAAGGGAAAGACAACACATAAGGATGAGCACCAAGCACCGAGGAAAGGCACGTATGCGAGACAGGGTCAGCGTAGGGAACAACACCGAAAACACCGTCAAAATTCTCCAGAGAGCGGGCGAGAGACACCAAGGCAGATGATTTTGATTTTTTTTTTCTTTTAGCAACTGCAGAACTAACAAGTCAGTCCTCAAGGCAGTTTATTTTAGCAAGATAGCTATGCTTTATTGATTGCAGGTAATGTTCACAAGAATAACAACCACACCATGCGGTGTGCCTAACCACAAATGTCTACACTGAGGAAGACACCATACCTAGCTATCGTATGTGCTTAACATTTGAAGCCCGGAATTCATGACAAAATTACAAATCGAAAAAAGTCTAGAAGTTTCGCTAATCTTCCGAATAATGTCAGCATAGTTTCCTCCTGCCTTGTCATGGATATGGTTGCCAACTTGTTTGCAGTCTGACGCGATATGAAGGTAATTCATCACCAAGTCCTGGGCTAGAGCGAGGGCCTCCCTGCACTCAAGGGCTTCAATGAAGGTGGATCAACAAGTCCCTGAATAACAAGGACCGACCGACGAAAGCAGGAAGGTACCATCCCGATCCCGACAGATTGTAGCAGCAGAGCCCAGGTTGTGATCGACCGAGACCACGGCGTCCACATTTATTTTGATGAAGCCCTTAGGTGGTGGAATCCACCGAAGTCCTCAAGGCAGGTAGCCGTACGAAGCAGACCAATCAGCCTAATAGCACGGGGGTCCACCAGCAGAAGGGACCAACGGCCAACCTATGTAGGCACGGAGCACGGGCCGACAATAGAGTGGAAAGGCCAGTTGTGGCCTGGACGATGAGGCAAGCGTTGACCTGCAGGCCCGGGCTGATCTGGATCGAGAGCAGGATCAGATCAATGCAAAGGAAGCAGCGGCAGCACAACAACGGCTCACCAGATTGATCAGATCAGGAGCTAGGAACTTCCAGATTTTGCTTTATCTATAAAGCAGGACGAAAGCCTATTTTGAGAAGAACCTCCAGATCTATTAGATCGAGTGCAATCCAGCCTGACGGGCAGATGAATCAGAGCGAGATGGCAGGCGGATCGGAACGGGACGAGGACCCTCTGCCGTTCGGCCACTGACGGGTGGGCCCATCGGGAAAAGGGCCCACATGGTAGCAGGCTGGCTGATCGAACGTATCAGAGAGGGGAGTAGCAAGCGGGCGTGGAGGAGACTTTGATCGATTGGGCCGAGACGTGGAGATCCAGAGGAAAACTCGACCGGGAGGGACAGTTGTGGCGGAAAAGAAATCACTAAGCCTGGGCTCATGATACCATGTTATATGATGCAACTTAGTATTATTGGGTGGCCAAAGTCATCATCTGTACAAGTACAGGTGGGAGGCTAAAGGCCAAAATATAGAAAGTCAAAGGGAATCATAAATAGAACCCTAACAGAAAACGCCTCGCTTCCCGGTTCATCATTGTCCGTTGTTGGGTCTGTTGATGTCAGAGGCTAGGTCGGTTGGGCTGCTCTTGCCTGGGTAACTACTTGCCTGCTTTGCTACCCCTCGTTCCAGTTTAGGCACCTGTAACTGCAGCAACAACGGTGGCCGCCTTGGACCCTCGGAGAATTCCTAGTTGCAATTGCAGCCAAGGCTTGTACTGACATGCTACTACAAGCACAGCCGATTTGCTTTTTGAAGATGGATTTTCAAGTTGGCCTTGGTTCGTTGATCATTGGATAACCGGGTGGACTGAATGGCGAGCAATGAGCTCGTCGTAACCACATGTGCATGTTTGGGGTTGATCAGAGGCGACGAGACGCCTTCGTAAGAGCCATTGCTGCCTATCACAGGCCGCCGAGACACCTCTCAATGATGGCATGACCGAGACAATCGGTGCCCTATGGGTGGTCTCTTGGCAATTCAGACCGTTAAGTGGTCACCTCATCCAGGCTTGACCCCCCCCCCCCCCCCCCCCCTCCCCTCCCCTTCCCCTCCTCGGATGTCAAGACGTTGTCTTACGAAACTAGGATGGTGGGGTGGAACGCCCGCTGGCTCTATAGTAGCATGTCCACCTTTTGGGTGATGTCTAAGAAATGTGGCTCTTGACGGAGCCCGACACGTTGATTTGGACCGTTGGTGCTCAGTGCTCCATGAAGTCTTGCTGCAACACCCTCTTCCTAAAGGACCACACTAGGTAGCGTATATTAGTTTTGCGGTGTGCTGCCCCGTCCCCCTTTCTTATGCATGCAGGCATAAATACAAAACATGATATTAGAAAAAAATTCCCTAGATTCAAAATTTTAAGAATCTTCATCTCTTAAATCGTTAACCTGATTGATGATCTACTTTCATCGTTAGTTTCCTCACAGTGGGATCTTCGAAACTAGATCCATGTCAGCAATGTTTTGACAAAAAAAAATCGTTGGTACTTGCCAGATTATTGTCACATACTTGCCTAGTTATTAGCTACTTAGTTATTAGATTAGATTAACTTTGTTGTCAGATCTCTGGACGTTGATATACAACACTAAAAAAGCCTTGCTTCGTGCTGCTTATGTTAGATATAATGTATCTACATACTTATTGTGAACACTTTTTTTTAGAAAAGGAGGATGACCCCCGGCCTCTGCATCTGGGAGATGCATACGGCCACTTTATTGATTATTCTCGAGGACCTTACAAAGTATTACAACAATATGCCTGAATCCATCATCTTGGCAACATATGCCGCTACTCCTATCCATACGATGAAGGGGTGCTAGTTGGGCCACTCAGACCACTCACCTAAGCCTAACATCAAAAGCCGGAAGCCTCAGCCGAGCCACATACCGGGTCTGGGGCACAATCCGGTCAGACGCACTCGTGTGTCGTCGCCGCCATCTTCCACAGGTCCGTCTTCAGATCATATTGAGGCATCAACCTTGTCTGGCCACTCAGCCATCGACGTCACCATGACGCCAGACAGCTACCTCCTCCTGCGCGAGTCCATCCCGCGCATCGGACGCCGAGCCTCCACAGCGCCATGCCACCGATAACCGCCGCCATCAATGTGTGAGATGAAGCACCGCTCCACCATCCCCCAGCCATCACTTGCTCTAAAACGATGCCCCCAGGAGGGAAAGCGATAAAACGCCATCATCATCCGATCCGGAAGACCCAGATCTAGGGTTTCCCCCGGAGCATCCCAAGCCTGATGACGCAGACTGCAACGACGATGCCTCGACAAGGGAACGACATCTAAGACGCCGCCATCGTTCGCCATGACCGTAGTCGGCGCGATTTTCATCGGCAGTTGCTCCACCAGACGTGCGCCGCCGACGTCACTGGTCCCTTCAACCGGAGTAAACTCCAGAACGATGCCCTAAAGAGGGACTACGACGCAAAAGCGCCGCCATCGGTTGATCCCAAGGAGATCTAGGGTTTCCCCCGGAGTTGCCCGTGCTGTCAAGGACCAGACAAGGGTAGAATCCCGGCGGATTTGCCCAGTTGCCGACGAGTCGCACCCGCCACCGTGCCGACGGCAATCCAGCGATCAAGGCCCATGCTTGGGCATAGATCCGGCCGCGCCGCCGCGAACCGATCCGGCCACGCCGCCGTCGTCCCAGGCGACCGTGACGCACCAGATCGCGAGGCCGTTTGCCGCGGGGGAGCGAAGCCGCCAAGGCGCCGCCACCACCCGCCGTGGCGTCCAGCTCGCCGCCACGCTCCGGCCCTGGGGCGCCGGCCCGCGCCAGCCCCACCCGAGCGAGAGGGCCCGAGTCCCCGCCGCCGCCGGCGACGGCAGGCTTCGCCTGGCCGCGCCCTTGGAAAGCAGCGAGGGAGGAGGAGGAGGAGGAGAAGGGGAGGAACGGCCGACGGGGTCTGGGGGCCTCCCGGCCGCCCACGCGGGGGGCTACTCGGGAGGGAGAGGGGGACTCGGGAGGGAGAGGACCGCTGGCCGTAAACTAGATATATGATTCACCACTTATTGTGAACACTTGAATACTCACTTTCTAGTTATGTACTCCCTCTGTCCCAAAATTCTTGTCTCAGATTTGTCTACATACTCACTTTCTACTCACATTAGTGTTAGATACATCCGTATCTAGATAAATCTAAGACAAGAATCTTGGGACGGAGGGAGTATAACATTGGAGTGTCCAAAAACATGAAACTTGGCAAGACAAAATCCCCGTGAAAGACCCGCTCGTCCCTACCCGCTCTCGTGAGCGGGAGGGGCAAACCCTAGCCTGCGCCGCCGCCAGCCTCCCTCGCGCGGCCCCTCCCCCCGCCGCCGCCGGCGCGCGCCGCCGGGCAAAGCCCGGTTGGCGTAGGCGGCGGCGGGGCCTTCCCTCCTTCCTGGTGGCCCGGCGCAGCGCGGGATGTGGCGGCTCGCCCGGACCGCGGCGCTTCTGCGGGGCGCAGCGGCAGCAAGGCGGACGGCCGCGCCGGCGGCGTGGGCAGCTGCTGGGTCTGCGGCGGCTGCAGGTGCTTGGCTCGGCGCAGGCGAGGTGGTTTGCGCGGGCCTGCAGGGTGGTGCGTGTCTGCTGCGCTGGTGGTGGGCCGTGGCCTTCTTCGATCTGGCCTCCGGCGGCGGCAGAGGGCGCGGGCTGCGTGTGGTGAGGCTGGTGGCCCCTGCCTCTCACCTGCGGTAGCGGTGGTCGATACAGGTGGCTTGGAGGGTGGTTGGTGGTGCGTGCGCAGCGGATCTGGCCAGGTATGCCGGATTTTGGGCGGGTCTCGGTGTGTGGCGTAGTGGCTAGAGGCATAGGGTGGTGCTGCGGGTCGGCTTATGCGGCTTGTTGTGGTCCGGTTCGGCAGTGACGCGGTGGTGGCGCTCGCCGGCGAGGCGGCCACTGCGGCTCGGGTGACGGTGGTTGGCGTTCAGCGGCGGGGTGCGGGTGGTGGTGCTCCTCTCTTCTCTTAGGTCCGGGCCAGCGGCGATGGCCAGGACTTGGGGCTCGTGCTCGGGCGGACCAGCTTGGGGCCCGGGGCGGGTCGGAGCTCCGGCTCCGGGTAGGCGATGGTGGGTGCGGTCCGGGTGGTGCCCGCGGGCACTGGGAGTCCTCTCCTTGCGGGTACGGTGGTCGATGGTGGTGGTCGGGACAATGCTCCTTTGTCCGGCAGATCGGAGCTAGAGGCCACGGGCATGGCGTCGTGGGAGTCAGCTCGACGACGGCCGTCGTTAGCCACGGGGTCGTGTCTTCCCCGGTCAACTGGGACTAGGTGGGGACGCAGGCGTGGGCGCCTCCTACGCTGGAGGCGCTGACCCAGACTCTGTGGCTAATGCCGGGCTAGGAGTGAAAGGAGACACCTTTCACTCTTCCTACCGTGGTGGGTGCTTCGTGATGTGGATGGGGGCGGGGTCTGCGACATGGATGCCAGGGTGGCGGCCCCGGATGGTGGTCCGCAAGGTTGGCTCTCCGGCGGGCTTCATGGCGGTGGTGGTGGCTTCCTCTTGGTCGTGTGGACAGCAAGAGGTGTTGCGACGGGTAGCTCGGGCGCGCTCTCTGTCATTGGCAGTGGGGACACCCCGATCCAGACCTGGGGATCGGACCCCATCGCGCGTGTCCTGAAGACCTCATGGTGACACGGTGGAGCTGCCGAGCGAAAGCTCCGCACTTTGTTGCCGATGACGGCATCGCTCGCGGGCGCCGCTCTCTTCTTGAAGACGTCGTCGTGGTGCTCCTCTTCCTGTTAGGGTTCCGGGTGAAAACCCTTGTCCATGGTGGACTCGGCAACGGCGTCGCTTCGCGTTGTTTTCCCTCGTGAGGGCGTTGTCGTGGAGCTCAGAGCATCTCCAGCCGCGCCCCCAGAAAGGCCTCCCCAGGTGAATTTTTCACGCCGGCGCCGAAAAAACGGCCCAGTCGCGCCCCCAGGAGCCCGATTTTCGCCGGCCTAGGCCGAAATCAGCGCCGGCGGACCCAGGCCGAACCCGGCGCGCTGGGGGCGCCCGGGGGCGCCGGGGCGAGTTGTTTTGGCGCGAAGCAGCCGCGGGCCCGCCGAGTCAGCGAGACGGGCGCTTCGTCGCCCTCATGGCCTCGGTTCCCGCGGGAATCAATGCCAAGGCTGTCGCGCTGCCGCCGCCGGTCAGCCTTGCCATTCATTCCTCACGGGGCGGCGCAGCGACGCCTCCCCTCACGCCACGTGTACACACGGGCGCGGCTATATAAGCCGGTGGCCTCCCTCGCCTCTGGCCACACCAGCCCTAGCCGCCGAGCTCTCCCTCTCCCGTGCGCCGCCGCCGAGCCCTCCCTCTCCCTCCCCCGTGCGCCGCCTCTGAGCCCTCCCCCACCGACAACCCCGATGGCCGAACGTTTCCCCGGCGACGAGGCGGCGGCCAACGGCTTCGGCCGCCGCTCGCTCCGCGAACAGGAGTCGTGGCTCCTGTTCGAGGCCAACATCCCGGCGCCGCCGGACATGCGCGCCGGGCCGACGGGGTGGAGGCTCAACAACGGGGGAGTGCCCATTCCCCCGTTGCCCGACGCCGTGGCGCGCGCCCCCTACTTCGCCGCCGAGGTAGAGATCGTGCGCGCCTCCCTCACCGACGAGCAGCTCGCCCTCCCCCAGTACGCCACCGACAACCACGTGGCGTGGGCGGCGTACCTCCAGCGCCGTCAGCAGCAGAGGCTGGCGTCCACCAACGGGGCGCCGGTGGTGGGCGGCACGAAGAACAGCGAGGGGCGCCACCTGCGGTGGGGCGTCCCCGGCCGCACGCTCGAGGGCATGCTGGCGCACCTTGAGGGCGGCAACATCCCGTCGCTGGCATACCCTCCCCCGGCGAGGGCGGCCGCCCCGGCCCACCGCCGACGCGCCGGGCAATGGATGCCTAGGAGGTTCGGCTCCTCCTCGTCTTCCTCCTCGCACTCCTCCTCACGGTCTTCTTCCCACTCCTCCGACTCTCCGGCGTTGCTCGGCGTCAAGGCCGAGCCCGCGGCGGAAACGCCGCTCGGCCGACGCACTCGCAGCCCCGGCATCGTCATCAACGAGGGCGGCCGGTGCGCCTCCTCGTCGGCTCCTCCGCGCTTCGTCAAGCCAAAGACGGAGCCGGGGCTCGCGCCGGTGAAAATGGAGCCGGTCTCCCCGCCGTGAAGACGGAACACGGCGACGTGGAGCTCGACGACGACGCGGCCCTGGAATGGGCGCGCAAGGACTCCCTGAAGATGGCGAGGGAGCGCTAGTGCGCCGCCCTGCGGCGCTTCGAGCAGCGCCGCCAGGGCCGCGACGAAGGAGGAGTCGTCGTCCTCGAAGATAGCGATGACGACGATGCGCAGCCGCCACCAGTCCGCCATGGCGACGCCGGTCAGGGGTCCACCAGGGACGGCCGCGTCAAGGAGGAGAAGGCCGATGATGACGACGGCGGTGAGGATGGCGGCGACGACGGCGACTACTCCGCGTTCAGCCAGTTCCTTTTTTAGATATATTTGCTATGTAAAAAGCCGCGAACATGTCTAATATATGCCAAAGTATGCCGAAATTTAGACGTGTTTAGCCGAACTTTGCCGAACGTTTTCTTTTTTGAAAAAATTTAGACGCGTCTGGGGCGGCCCTGGGGCCGGCGGCTGGGGACCAACTCGCCCCCAGGCCGTTTTTTTGCGCCGGCTCACCCCCAGGCGGCGATTTTAGGCGCCCCCTGGGGGGCCAACGGCTGGAGATGCTCTTAGGTGTGTAGGGCGTTGCGTGGTGTTGTACCCTGATCTTCGTGTTCTCTTTTGTAGCGTAGTCGTGTCCATCTTGCGTGTGATCCTGGGATCGGCGTTTGAGGGCTACCCCATCACCTTGTATTGTTTGGCCGTGTACTGTGTTTGGTTGCTGCTTTATTTATAAAGCTGGGCGAAAACCTGTTTCGAGAGTGTCCAAAAACATATGAAACTATTGCCCAGTAACTATATACGATCACCTTGACAACTGTTCACAGTTATGACAACTACAGTGACATAATCTGGCAACTGATGGCGATGAACAAAAATTCATTGAAACATGTTAATATAGGATCTTGTTTTGGAGCCCTCATTGAGACAAATACAGTGGTGAAGACGGATCACTAATCAGATTAACAATATAGGTCTCTCTCTCTCAAAAAAGAAGAAGATTAACAATATAGGATAAATCATTTCAAAAAAATTAAAAGGGTGATTGATGTGATGACATCAGCATTAGGTGGGAGATTCCTGCATGCAGGCATGCGCGCTATTTCTGTAAGGGGAAAATTCCATTGGGAGGTAGAAGCACGGGAAGGTACCCGCACACCCGTATGCTACGTAGATATTCCCTTAATTAAAATACATTATCTAGGGCATGTATACATATATCCCTACTCACAACTATGTGAGTGAGATTGCATATCACTGATGCTGAAGCTGTTATGTTAATGTCATGTAGATGGACTTGTGGAAGGAACTGAAGAAGCATGGGTCCAGAAGGCGCAGCCAGCAGGTATTGACAGAGCAACAGTTTCGACCACTGTGGTACTGGGGAAGAAGGACGTACATGGTTAGCAGTGTGGTCATTAATCTTTTCGTGGCTGCCATGATGAGCATGGCCACCTTTGCAGTCACACTCGCCGTGCCTGGAGGGTACAGCCAACAGTCAGGCACCGCCATTGTTGGACACCATCTGGCCTTTAAGATATTCGCGGTCGGCAACACCATCTCAATGTGTGGCTCCACCTCCACTGTTCTTGTCCTCTGCTACTTGACGTGGCAGTATCATGGCCAGGTACTCACTAGATTGATTTGGGCCAACATGCTGATTGTCCTCTCCGTTCTAACAGCGATCATCTCAATGTTGACTGCCGTATACCTCACCATCGCGCCAGTGTCGCGGTTTCTTGCCTACGCGGTGATTGCCATTGGTGCCAGCGCTCCTTTCTTGGCGTGCCTGATACTGCGGAAGAGCCTGACTAGAAAGTCCCTGTTTACACGGTGGATCGGCATGAAACTGGTACCTCAAGGGGAGACAGGTCACAGGTGAAACAAAGATGCTCCCGGGGTACTTCTTAGTTCTTGTTTGATTGATGGACGTTGGAATACTGGATACAGTACACACTTCTAAATTTGCTGTGGAACAAGAGGGTGTGATTTGGGTGATGAGATATGTACTTCCGAGCTCTTTCTTTATTTTTATTTTCTTTTTAGAAAAGGAGGAGGACCCCCGGCCTTTGCATCTGGGTGATGCATACGGCCACTTTATTAATTATTCTCATAAGACCTTACAAAAGCATACAACAATAAGACTAAAGCCACCGTCTAAGCAACAACTGTCGCTACACCTATCCAATTGATGAAGGGGCGCTGATAGCCTGGGCCTAATACCAAACAGACATCGCAACCAAACCTAAACATCTAAGACCTGAGGTCCCAACCAGGACGCCTGCCGGGTATGGGGCACCTACCAGTCCGGCGCACTCCTCAACCAGGACGTCTGCCGGGTATGAGGCTGCCGCAGCCACCTACCACCAATCCATCTTCAGAGTTGTACTGTTGCATCTACCGTGTCAGGTCTCTCTACCATCGACGCCACCACGACGCCAGACAGCGTCATCCTCCTGCGCGAGTCCATCCTCGCACATCGAACTCCGAATCTGCACTGTGCCACGCCGTCGAGATCCGTCGCCATCAATGTGTAGGATGAAGCACCGCTCCACCAAAGATGTCGTCCGCTGGTCCCGCGAAGCCGAGTGCACCTCCAAGAATGCTGCCCCCAAGGGGGTAACGACACATGATTGCCGCCAACATCCGATCAGCTGATCTAGTGTTTCCCCCGGAGGTATTGAGTGGATTTGGGAGCTTCACCTCGATGATGCCTTCATGAAGGAAACGATGATAAAGTCATCGTCATCACCGGCTTCGGCCATCGACCGAAGATCAGGTTTTCACCCGGATCCGTCCCAAGAAATCCACCCGACAACCTGTGCACCGTCTTGACCGCCTTCAAAGCCCCAGATCCAGCCACCTAGATCCGGCGACCAACCGCAACAACAGTGCCACCGTAGGAGCCCTGGTGCACCGGCCACTGCCTGAGTGTGCTAGCACTGGAGCCTAGGAGGAGGGCTCCCACCCCGCCTTGCCAAGCCGCGAGAGCCGCCGAGAAGGATCCCGCGCGCTCGTCACCGTCTCTGATCCGAACCAATCCATAGCAGATCGCCATCACAGATCCGCCTTGGACAGGGACTGCACCACGCCATTGCCGCCGCGGGAAGCCCTAGCTTCACCAGCCACCACCCTCCAGGGACGCCGCCCCGGGATCCGGTCAGAACAACGCCGCTGCCACCGGCCATGTTCCGCCGCCGCCAACCGGCCAATCCGCCGGCCACTGTGACCTACGCCGCCATGACCAAGCACGCCCACCGAGCAGCCGGCACCACCAGATCTTCCACGAAGCCCGTAGCTCCGCCGCCTCCTCCCATCACCACGCCACCACTATGCCGTCGGCGGACTCAGATATGCCGCGCCGCCGCGACGGCTCAGATCGGGGAGGAGGGCCCCTGCGCCCCGGGTGACCCGCCTCACCCAAAGGAACGCGGGAGGGAAGGGGGCCTCCGCCGCCGCCGTCAGCCGCCCGGGGCTTTGCCCGGCGACCTCCTCCAACGGCGGCGGAGGGGAGGGGAGGGAGGGGTTGGGAGCCCGGCGGTGGAGGGGGTAGGGTTCCGCCCGGGCCGCCCTAGCGGGGGCGACACGGGGACGGGAGCAGAGCTATTTGGAGACCACATGGGGCGGGCGTGGTGAAGCTCACGATCACGACGATGCTGCTGAAAATTGATCTGGACTAATGATGCGGCCGGTTATTCTGACGGTAGGCAATGTTAAGAAATTGGACCATAAACTGGTAACAGTATCAAGCATTACTCAAGCTGCACACATTTATTATTCGCATTTTTGACAAACGAAATATATTAATATCGCGAAGATACCAATTAGTTACACTCAGCCTTTGCATCAACAAGATGTCCAAAGATAACAACGATGCACGCAGCCAAGAAAAAAAAGAGAAATATAAAAGAAAGACCCCGTCGCGATGATGAGTCATCCGTAACAGCAACACTCTAAGCACCACCGAAGACAACACCCGGACCGCAAAAGAGATTCTTCAAAAACGACGCCTTCAAGAAGGAAACAAAGCACAAGCGTCATCGTCGCCTGATGAAAGATCTTGAATTTTCACCCTGAAGAAAGTCCGAGTTCACAAAACAATGTCTTCAACAAGGCCATTGCCGGGCACAACCAATGAATGCAAGACCTTGGGTTTTCACCTTGGAATTCACGACTCGGTACTCAAGGAGCACCACCAAAACTGCAGTCCACTTGTGCTGCCACGCCCTCTTTCCAAGGCTGTTGCTGTTGCAAGTGAACAACACACAGGAAAAACCTATGCTGCCATTCTTCGTCGCCGCCAAAACACATCTCCACCATGACAAACCTCCGATCGTAGCCACCATGACTTTCTCCACCTCGGGCAATACCATGGAAATCTATATTTAGACATGTCGCGTGGCGCCGTCAAGAAAGTGAAGCTTTGCGTCACCCCCTCATGAAGCCTCACTGGTTGAATATAAGGCAACGCATGACCGGATCAATTCCAATCTAGATATCAAGTGACACCATGTGCCAAACGGCGGAATCACCGAGAGGAAGACCGGAACTCATTGGCGTCTCGATCGAGGAGGCCCGCATGAAGCAGATCGACGACATGGCGCTCGAAAAACAGCAGGGCCAAACCACCTTTATTCAGGCCGAGCCCGCATCCCCCACGCCGCCGGCTGGCAGCAAAGGAGAAGACGAACGCCGCTGACCCGCAGGTCTTCCGGCATAGATGGAGCACACGATCGAACCCGATCCGGGAAACATCGCCCGTTGGGTCCAGATCGAACCCAAACAGGGCATGCCCCACGACATCCCAAGCGTCGCTGCGTCACCTGGAGCAGAGCCTGATGCATCAGCCCACCGTCTGATGCGCGCGTAGCCGTAAGCCCGGAAGGGCCTGCATCTGCCGCCACACGCCATGGCACCAGAACGCGCCGCCGAAGGGCGGCCACGTCCGATCTGCCAGCGCCAACGCCACTGAAACTCGTCTTCCAACTCCACCGGCCACCTCTTTGCGCGTCCGTCATCGTGCATCTCCGCACAGGTGCACTGCAACTGCGTGCCTCCTTTGCCCTCCGCCCTCGGCGAGACGGGTGTCGCCACCACTGCCGGCGCCGGCGTCGGCAGCGGCCAAGGGAGATGGCCTAAGGGGGAACTAGGCTAAGGTTAAGGAGGGCCTCCGGAGTCGCCGTGCGGGGCGACCCGAGAGGCAGGTTTCGTTTCGCCGTGCGGGGGCATTTATTATTCACATAGAGTATATTGTTGGGTTTTCCTTTGTAGATTTGGTAGCTGGGCATTTTACACCATGATATGTTGCAATGCTATTTTTTGAAGTGAGGAAAATATATTATGAACGTAGGGTAGTATTGCACTTGGACGTTGAAAATCAACTTTATTAGCTTGCAGTGTTTTCAAAATGAGTCGGGCAGGAAGAGGAAGATCGGTAGGGAAACGGGGTTCGAACCCGCGACTTCTGGCATGACAGACCATCACTCTAACCAACTGAGCTATTTCCCCCTTTCGTAACTACTGTCGACTCAACAGTCACCTACCGAGTAAAAAGGGTCTTCATAGTTCAGGTGATGCCCCAGACGATTTTGTCCTCTGAAACTCAACTTGAATGTTGATTTTGGTAGTACTATTTACCACTCGATTTTACTTCTTTTCCTGAGCTGTGGATTGATAGATTCGGAGTTGTTTGCTATAGTAAATGTGTTTTGTATCAATAAAAAAGGCAGCCCGGTGTGCACGTAGCCTATTCTTTATCTGTACACAAGTTTCAGGCAGAATGTAAAGTAGTACTACTCCTACATGTTTATGGAGCTAAATGGCGCGGCGCAAAGGAGCCTTCTTACACCGTTGATTATCTGAAGCAAATGAGGTGAAAGGAGATATTGTGGGCAAGAGGTCAGCATTAATCATCTGTTGCTCATAGGTAGACTGATGTGGATTACGGTTTGATGTGCTTTTGATCTTCCCCGTGTAACTACCACAGTACCTGAACTGGTTTGAAACGCTAGGAATAATGCATGTTTGCTGTTTTAGAAATGTTAAGATTCAGGAATCCACTAGTGAGATTTTCTCTGCTTGCTGCTGGAATGATGCATGGCCCATGGTCCACTTAACAGGGAAAGGAGGCAAAACAAAATGAACAGGTAGCAACTGAGATTTACAGACGTCGTGTGGGGGTGGAGAACGAGCTTGCATAGTCTACAGGTCTGAATTGCTGCCTTTAGTTGCTGAAATTCTGCGACGTACACGCCCATGTCTGGTGGGTTTCTTTTTTCGAACCTGCAGAAACTGCAACAAATTCTTGTCTGGATTCCATTAAGAGGGGAAAACCATCTTCAATACATAAAACAGAAGTTAACAGAAGAGCATGAGTGCATGACGATGATCCCAACACATTCACATCGCATACATGATTGAACACACACAAGTTTATACAGTTACAGTCGCAACTTCCAAAATGTATAGGAACGGCATTTATGGATATAGGGTCATTGGCTCATTGCAGTCCAAATGCAACATTTTGTTAAAATGTTATTGCAGCAGTAGAAACAAATATATACAACATCTCAAATTACCTATCCGGACAACATGAATGACCTACTACAACATATGGCCTCTCTGGGATAACCACAACTGTTTCGACACGGATGGGGGTCAGGAGAGTAAACATGACCTCATATTAAGCTTAGCTTGACTTGCATGCAGGTTGCTGAAACATGCAAATATCTGTGAGCCTGCAATGCAAGGCCTACATGGGTGTAGGTCGTTCTTAAGATGGAAAATTGAAGGCGAAAAGCCGATCTCCCTCTCCAGCACCAGATGACGATGAAACAAGATCGAGCCTGCGAGCAACATCACCGAGCTCATAGTGGGCAGCCATGAGTAACCAAACAAATGTGAGCAGCTCCCCTCCTCCTCTGCTCATCTGTTGTGCATGTGCCTCTGCGTGTGACTTGCCTGCTGCATAAACAAGCAGCCTTATCCATATTTCTTTGATCTCCGCCAATAATTCATCGATGGTCAATTCAGAATCTGGAAAGTCCAATAAAGCTCGGGCACCCAACAGTATTTTGCCTTCAATTTCTCCAGCAGCCGTCCAATCCTTATGTAGCACTTCTCGAATATGTTTCTGGCTGGTAGACAGGGGAAGATCCAGGCCTAGGTCTGCAGGGGCTGTTGTCCTATCTGTTGAAGACTCCTTCACAAAGTAATTACAAATCTTTAGGACAAATAGCTTAAGTCTATCCAGCACAAGGATTAACATATCTCTGACACCACCCCTGCCGGTAGAGAATATTTTCTCTGGGAACAATGCAAGTGTATCTTCTGCAGTGGTACTGACTGGTAACATGGAAGGGTTTACAACAAGAAGATAGATCATGTAATTTGATATTTCCTCACATATGCTCGCAAGATCTGATCTATCTCCTTTGTTGTGTAGAGGTGATCCCTCCTCAGCAAGTAGACCCCTTATATGATAATCTGTAAATAAATGTAGTTGGAGTATGGCATGCTCAAAAGGTCCGCGCAGTATCAACTCCAACTCTGTGCCAAGTTTAGGCCTCATCCCTGTTGCCAAGTCTTTGAAACGATCCTGCTTGTCCAACCACTGCACCACACATTCCATGATCTTCTTCTTAGCTTTGACATCCTTGGTGTGCCGTAAGTGCTTCCAGACCTTAGCCAAACCAACAGAATTTATGATATTTCTGATCATGCCAATGGTTGGTGATTCAATACAGAATATGGAGCGCAGAAGGTTATATTGCCCCATGGAATCTGACCACCACAGCCTCTTCTCCGGCTGAACAATGTTGAAGATAGACCAGAACAAGTTGGTAAGCCAGTGAAAATTCCGTGCTTTCAAGAATGCCCATGCCCATGGTGATACCATTGCCATAAAAATTGAAACAAGTTCCATAAAAATGCTACCAATGAGTAATGCATATGTCATTGCAATATCCACTCTGCTATAGCTTTCTTTCCTGTTTGCGTAGAAGAGCACAAAAGCAACCACTGTAGAGATATGCACAACACAGCGAAATATGCTACCTGTCCATGTCCTAAACAGAACAGCCTTGGTGTAGAGGTCATCATATATAATAGCGAGCTCCATCTCAATGATCTTAAGTTTTGCCCCATGCTCTGCAAATCTTCCAAAATATTCTACTAATGTAAACCGAATTTCATGCCCCATCTGAAAGGTCGCCCGCCCTGCAAGGAATCCCCGAATGTAGCGTGCTGTGTGGAGAGCATAGCAAACAATGTCACAGTATCTATCTTGCTCAACACTTAGTAGTGGCAATTGATTATTTTCATAGTTACTAGTGGTGCTATTAAGGTCAGTCTTACTCCCATACTTGAGAGCCCATATCCTCTCCCAGTACTTAATTATTCCAGAAACAAAGACAAACATGGCTGGAACTAAAAGCTGATTGTTGTTCCCCATTGATTTCCAAAAGACATATAATGCAAGGCTGACTTCAACTAAAAGATTCAGAAAATGCCTTAGCCACAAATTGTTATCCTCAGATGAAAAGGCAGTAATAGTGTCTTGTCCGCCAAGATGAACAAGAAGGAAAGGTGCCCAAAAGAATGCCAAAGACATGGTCCCTGTAAACGGATCCCTACTATTGATAGAATCTCCAAGTCGAGAGATCTGACCAAGAGTGTAAAATGCAATCATGTCTGCCCCCAAATAAGCCAACCAAATAGAGAATCTTAGCAATTTGTTACTGCTTCGTCGCCTACGCCCCCCTGTGAAGAAGAGGAATAGTTGCAGTGTAAAACTGAGAAGCACAAGCAACCTGATTTCCCACTCGTTCCATAGCTGCACCAATGTAATTGGCAATTGCATATTGTTGATAATGGATGTTTATGTCTCTCTGATCTCCTGTAGATCCAGTAATAAAAATATGTGAGGAATATGATTTTTAAAGAGTCGGACAAGTTAAAAGCAACTTGCAAAACTACCCCATGCAATTGTGAGGAAAAATAACATAAGAGGGGGGGGGGGGGGGGGGGGGGGGGGGTGTGGCCGCCCCGGGCCCCCGGCACCGAGGGTCCCCAGAGGCTATTTTCTCTATACGGACTACATCCATACTGGGCCTGGCCTAAGCAGTTCCACACAGCGCCGGCCAGCAATCTGAATTCACCCAGGGAAAAGAATGTCTAGGTTAGCAATCGGTCTGGCGTATGTACAGCCGCCGGCAGCGAGGTTTCTTGTACAGAATCAAGCACTCGATTCTTTCTTCTCCAGTTCCCCCAAATCTGTAATTAGGTCTTCCAATTCTTCTCCAACGCTCCAGCTGGCCTAAACGGAATCGATGGATCAAAAGTCACACCCCGCCACACCTGTTCCGCAAGTTCTGCTCGGTGGATCTAAACCAAAATCAATCTATGTTTGTTAAAATCTGTCCTTGTTCTTTCTTTTGACTACTTCGTTGCCATGTAATGTTCAAAGGAAAAACTTTCTTGCCGTGTACTAAAAAATCAATAAAAGCACCATATGAATTCATAGATTATTTCCCAATGAAGAACCGTGTTTTGTGCCCATTGACAATTTTGGATTTTATTAGATGTCTGGACATAAATCGATTATGCTTTCTTGATCTGTTCTTTCAGCTGACCAAAATTTTCTTGTAAAGATTTATATGACTATGGATCAAGATACAAGTTCAGTAATAATACTACAAAATGAAAAAGACATGATGCTACTGTTGAAGGTATTCATCACAAAAACCTTGAGTACTAAATCTTATTTTGTTTGTAGAATACTAAATCTGAACAGTTGCTTTGACATGGTATTTTGTGAACAAATTTACATATGTGCCAAACTTATGTTCATATTGTTAATCAACCGACCATGTTTTAGTTATTTATCTTGCGTCACTGTGCAGCAACATGGCCTTTCCTACGACAGTGTGCCCTTGTGATTCTCTTATGCGGCCTACCTGTGATGCTGTCATTGCCGCTGATTTGGTTTCTGGCCAGAGACGCCTCATTGCTAGCCCCCACGCTGTCACGCGTGTTGTGAAAAAACTGCGCAATTCAAAGAAGGTATGCAAGTATCTAACTCTATCTGTAAAAACCCTATGCCATTTTTGCCATGAAGGTTTATAAAAATTATACATGATGGTCAATATTAAGGGGCCCCTAGTCCTAGTTTTGCCCCGGGTCCACAAAATAACTGGCCCTGAGTGTGTCCTTGCCTGTAGTTAAGTAAAATTCAGTACTTCGTTGATACTTAGAAAGCATACTTGCAAGAAACCTCAGCTATATTCTTTTAGCAGCAGGTCATATGCATTATGTTGTTTAAAGCTGCACTCCAAATCATGACGAAGTCTAAAAATATATGCAGTTTGAAAAAAAATCGCAAGAAATCTGCCATGCCTAAAAGGAGATCACCCGTAGTTAACAGACAGCGCAAGTTTTCTATGAAGGCAGCGGTTCCGACGAGAGTGGTGGTACTACAAGATTTAGCATAGCCATTTGAATTTCAAACCCCGTGTGAAGGGGATGGAGGCCTGGGCCTGGGGGTGGGGGTAGGCGTCAGGATGAACTAGGAAGTGAATTGTGGGAGGCTGTGAGGGGGAGGCGGCAGTAGGAAGGAGGCAAGGGATCGTGACTGTTAGAGTTATATCACGTTTGCATGTAGCATGTATACTTTCCCATTAGTACAAGGAGCTTTTTGCATATATACTGTCCCTTGGCCCTAGAAAATACAAGTTGCATATTTCCTAACATGGTATTAGAGCTTAGGTCAATTTTTTCGCACGCACAACTCATGTTGTGATCCTCTCGTCGCATTGTCGCCATCTTCTTCTTGCCGGTGGTTGATGCCCCCTCTTCCCCTGCCCTCGTTGTCGCCGCACCTCCCGGTTGCTGCTGCCCGCCACCCCGGCTCTGATCCACGCCCACCTCGCCTCCGATTCACGCCCAGATCCCCGCCGCCGCCCCCACTTGTTGTTAAGCTTCATGCACTAGCCAACGCAGCCAAAAGTCTGAATTGATGGTAAGGGGCAATCCACACATACCCTTCAACACCCACTCCCACGTGTGACGCGGAAAGTCAACCCGTGAATAGAGTCAGAGGTATGGCTCAAGAGGCCTATACGTGGACACAGAAGGGGGCGAAATAATTTTTTTGGATAAATTACGAAAGTTAGGACTTTCTCAAGACCTTAGGCTCTGATACCGTGTTAAGATTCATGCACTAACCAATGCAACCAAAAGTCGAGGTTGTACTATCGTCGTCTCCTGGTCTTGTCCACCTCCTGATGTCACGCCGCCCCTCCTGGTCACGTCGCATCGCGTCGCTGCACCTTCTAGTCTACCGTCGCACCCTCTGGTCTGTTGCCGTGTACTCCAGATCGCATTATGATTGTCGCCTCCTGGTCCCTGCTCTGGTTGCCGTTGCCTCTTGGTGCTAGCCCGCGCCAGATCGCGTCGCGCCACTGCCTCCTGGTGCTGTCGTCCCGCCAGATCGGGCTACCATCCCACCAGAACGCATCACAACACTACCTCCTTGTGCGTCACCGCAGCCTCCCATCGATCCTCCTGTTTGCTGGCCCTCGACCGCCGGTTCTCCTGGTTTGCTGCCCCTCATAGTCATCCACCGCCACACTGTCTCGAGCACTTTTGGCTGATTGGCCGAGCACAACTTGTTGGTTTCATGTAAAAAAAGTAAAAACACATGTATGATGTTTTAGTTGGGTACACATCTCCCTCGCGGTCCACTGACTCTTTTTTTTGGGAATCTCGGCCCGTAGACTCTTGATGGTGTTCCTTACATTGAGCCCATCTCTCATATGTGCCTTTCCTCCATGCATGGTGCTCGTCCACCTGTTACTCGTCCCTCTGGCGCCTTCCGTAGGTTGTGGTGGTCGCTCTTCACCGACTCCTCTTGCAACCTCTGCACATGATGATTGCTGCTCTACACCTAGCCCTCTCATGACTTTCACAGAAGTGTTCATGCATATTGCTCCATCGACTATGCCTCACACACACACCTAACCTTGACACTTGGTGCTTTTCTGCATGCAAGCTCATCTCATCCATCGGCTTCTGCAGACGGTACTAGTCATGTTATACGGCCTCCTCCAGCGGCTTCCATAGGTGGTGATGGACGCGCCTCTCCCGGTGTTGCTACATCGACTACTTCTGTTGTGTCATTCACTAAGCAGGAGATTGCACAACTTCGCGACCTGCTTATTGCCTCTGGTTCTCCATTGTTAGGTGCCTCTAAATCGACCTCTTCAGTTGAACTCCTAATTGAGTAGGAGATTACACGATTTCGATGCCTGCTAGCTGCGTTTTTTGATTTTCCATCGACTAGTTTTGCTGGTTTTACTACCGACTCTTTTGACATTGTGAGACCACCTTCTACATAGGCAGGTACATATCCGTGGATTCTAGATACTGGAGCATCTTTTCATATGACTAATGATTCATCCATTATGTCCTCTATTTGATCTCTGGATTCTCCTATTCATGCTTGTTGTAGTCGTGCTTTTTAACCCTACTTAAGGTGCCACCCGCTATCCTACGTGGAGTGCCACATCACCAGTCAATGCTAGTCAAATAAAGGAGACCACCTAAAAGATTAAGTCAAAGAAGAAGATAAGAGAGCAAAGAGGCCCAAGCCCAAGCAAAAGGCATCTCCAAGTGTAGGGATTTCCCCCCTAATGGGCCACAACCCACCTCCTAGCCCAGTAAGGAGCACATGGGCCAAAGGGCAGAAAATTACCTAGTTCTACCCTCCCACCTCCTTACTTCAAGGGTAGCCTTGGTCGTTTGTCAAGGACAACTAGGCTATATAAAGCTCCCTATGGGCATGTCAACTCACTCACTTGAATACACTCAAGTGGAGGGTCACTATCCCCTTCCAAGACCCTTCAGGAGGGCAAACGAAGGCTGAGAGCTCAGAGTCTGAGGGACAGTGTAAGGCTTGGACTAGTCAGGAGTCGTGGTACACCAGAAGCGGATGCACTCTAAGTGACCCATGCGACGGGCACCACTCTCGACGACCCTCTGATAGGACGTAGGTCGTGCTCCATTGAGGTGACTGAACCTATTTAAAAAACATCATGCCACATTGTCGAGTGTACGACGACCTTTGATATAAGGCCGTCATACAAGCCCATGCTAACTTCTGACCACGCTACTAAGGATACCCCCTAGTCGAAAGTTGATTCTCGAACGTCGACATTGGCACCGGCCGTGAGGAATCCTCGCCGTGTGTGAGAAGTCACCTTGACTATCGCATCTAGATGGCCCCAAAGCAAGCCACGGGAGAAGCCGAGGCATCCAAGGAGAAAGATTCAACGGGAAGATCAAAGAAGAAGGACGCAACAGAAGAGGTGGAGCCCAAAGCACTCGACAAGCGCGCCCTCGACGTGGTGGTCGAGGAAGTGGGACCTGTGGAGGCCCCTGGTGCTACCGCCCTCAGCATAGGGCTCGCCACTCCAAAGGTCTTGCGGGTCACGATAGATGGCGGAGCCCTCGCCCACAATCAAGATGGGGCAATCGGCGGCCACGCCGCTCAACCCTTCGGCACAATGCTCGAGGAGGTTGGCCTTGAAGAGGCCCACAACATCACCGCCCCCGACAAAGAGCTTGTCACTCCAAATGTCTCGCAGGTAATTCTCGGCCTCGCCGGCTTCGTTGCCAACGCCATGATTGTCCCGGACATGGGAGTCGAAGGTTGACTCGCCGCAGGAAGTGTTGTCCCTCCGACTCTAGGAGCAGCGCAAGACCCTCGCTCACTCGCCTCCGCTTGACAAGAACTGACCAACACTCAAGATATCGACATCAACTCCACCCAAGCTTGGCCCAACCCGATCCAAACTGTCATCTTTGGTATCAGTCCGTGGCCAGGACATTCACCAATAACAAACCCAAACGAGCATCCAACTCAGACTCTGCCGCCGCAACCACTCCGGACGGACTGTGTGACGTCTCGAGAGTTAGCCCTTGTAGGAGGACCATCATACCATACCGGCTTCACCCCTCTGGTGGCCTTCCCGCGTC
This sequence comes from Aegilops tauschii subsp. strangulata, assembly GCF_002575655.3. Lineage (NCBI taxonomy): Eukaryota > Viridiplantae > Streptophyta > Magnoliopsida > Poales > Poaceae > Aegilops > Aegilops tauschii. The sequence continues at coordinate 69,001,135 of NC_053035.3, forward strand.
CGAGAACCTTGTGGTTCCACCCATCTTGGGAGCCACACTTCACCATACCTACCCCATATGCAGGAGCGCTACCTCCTTGCGGTGCCCCGATGGTAGGGCCACCCGCAGGAAATGCGTAAGAAGGAAGCGCCCACCCACAGGGAGGGACCGATGGGCCTAGGAAGACACGCTTCACCCCCTCCCACACTACTCCGATAGCCCGCGGCGGTGTGCGTAGAAGGCTGGAGCCGCAACCAAGTTGGTTCCCCTTACCATGTGCAAATCATGCGAGAGAGGCCGCAACACTGCCACACCCCTTCAACTTGAAGGAGACCGTGAGCCAAGCTTGCCGACAAGAAAGGAGCCACCAAAGTACAAGACACAAGCTATCCAATAGCCTGTCACATCAAGGTCGAGCCACGACAGACCACCGGGGAGGCTTGCTCGTACTCCTCATGCAGGTAAAGGCCCCAGGGGATGTCGAATCTCCAGGAAGCCAAAGACAAAGAGGAAACATGTCATGGATCTCCGCGAAGCCCTTATGTGAGTCTTTCGTACGACAAGCCTGGGGAGAACGGGCACCCACAAGGCCCAAGCTCCACTTGGTGTTCCCTGCACAAATTGCCAAGCCTTTGGGCAGGCGATGTAGAAAGCTGAGGGCACCAAAGGAACCTTGGAAGGAACGACCACACCACCCCGTGCAAGCCCATGCGGCCCGTGAAATACCTTCGCACATGACAAGTGCAAGTGCCATGGTCTGGATGGTTAAAACGACATGGATGTGTGCCAAGGACCCCTATGAACAAGGGACTCATATGACGACCGCCATTGATGACGACGTCGCCAGCTTATGGGCCGCCGCCCTCTCTGTCGGCTTCGACTTTAGCAAGCACCGCTTCCTACTTGACCCATCTCAAACCCAGTAACAAGCCTCACACAGTATCACCGGAAACTCGGGACCATCGCCTCATTGGGATATGAAGCTTTGTCCACCATCGACGGAATGTCAGGCCTCCGCCAGGGCTACACTGGTGGATCGAAGGATTGGCCAACGTTCGAGGATCTACCTTGTCATACCATCATCATCAAGCCAATGAGGAAAGCACAGGAGATACCAGCATGGAGCATGCCTCCGGGAGGCATGCCCCTGTGCACACCGAGGAAGACCGTTCGCCTCTAAAGGCAGACAGAAGTCGACGCCATGGCCTTGCGGCTCGAAAGAGTCGCATTGGGTGCTCGAGCACCGCAGGGAGGCGCCAAGGTTGCCTTCCATCCCGCTGATATGAAGAAGGAACCAAGCCAAAGGCTGGCCTAATGTTGTTTTATAGGCTACCTCCACCAGCGAAAGTCCGGACCGACCAAGCAGGATCCTCAAAGTTTGCAGATGTGCCCCAAATTCCCGCAATGTATTCTTGGATTCGCGAAATTTGCAGAGGTGCCCCAGATTCCCGCAAGGTATTCCCGGATCCTCGATGTTTGCGGAGGTGCCTCAGATCTCCCGCAAGGTATTCTCGGATCCTTGAAATTTGCGGATATGCCCCAAATTCCCACAAGGTGTTCTCGGATCCTCGAAGTTTGCGGATGTGCTCCAAATTCCTGCAAGGTGTTCTTGGATCCTTTGATCCTCGAAGTTTGTCGATATGCCCCAAATTCCCGCAAGGTATTCTTGGATCCTCTAAGTATATAGATGTGCCCCAAATTACCGCAAGGTATTTCTGGATCCTTAAAGTTTGCGGATGTGCCCCAAATTCTCGCAAGGTATTCTCGGATCCTCGAAATTTGTGATGGTTCCCCAAATGCCCGCAAGGTATTCTCAGAGCAATTCATGGCTCTATAAAAAATCCGGAAGAACCCGAATTTCCGCTAAATATTCCTAGAGATTAAAATGGAATTCCCTAGGACTACAAGGCCATGTTTGGATTTCCCAAGCTAACGGCCGAGGGACAAGGGCACTCAAGTCAAGATCTCGCCTTTCTTGCCCCGATGAATACGCCTTAGCCTCCACCAACAAGCATCACCGAAGCTCATCGAGCATCCTCAAGGCTTACAAAGCACCGGCAAAAGCAATACATCAAGAAGAAGTACTCCAAGGCCAAGATTATTGACCCGAAGCCACAAAGAAGACTTTGATGATTCCGGCTCAAGGGGGCTCCTGTTGTAGTAGTGGATTTTAACCCTACATAAGGTGCCACCCCCTATCCTACGTGGAATGTCACATCACCAGTCAACACTAGTCAAAGAAAGAAGACCACCTAAAAAGATTAAGTCAAAGGAGAAGTCAAGAGAGCAAAGAGGCCCAAGCCCAAGCAAAAAGCCTCTCCTAGTGTAGGGATTTTATCCGTAATGGGCCACAACTCACATCCTAGCCCAATAGGGAGCACATGTGCCAAAGGACGAAAAAATACCTAGTTCTACCCTCCAACCTCCTTACTTCAAGGGTAGCCTTGGTCATCTGTCAAGGACCCCTAGCCTATATAAAGCCCCACACGGGCATGCAACCAACGCACTCTCACTTGAATACACTCAAGTGGAGGGTCACTCTCCCCTTCCAAGCCCTTCAGGAGGGCAAATGAAGGCTGAGAGGTCAAAGTCTGAGGGACCTAGTAAGGCTCGGACTAGTCGGAAGTCGTGGGACACCGGAAGCGGTTATACTCTAAGTGCCCCGTGCGCCGGGCACCACTCTCGATGACCCTCCCATAGGACATAGGTCGCGCTCCAACGAGGTGATTGAACCTATTTAAAAAACATCGTCGTGCCACATTGTCGAGTGTACGGCGACCTTCGATATAAGGCCGTCATACACGCCCATGCTAATTTCTGACCATGCTACTAAGGATACCCCCTAGTTGGAAGTTGATTCTCGAACGTCAACAATGCTCTTATTGTTGATGGTACTGCCCTCCCGGTCAATGACCGAGGCATTCTTAGCACTTCATCTTTTCATGTTCCTGATGTTGCTCATGTTCCTCGACTTACCATGCAACTCATTTCTGACGGTTAGGTTGTTGACTCTGGCTGTAGGGTAATACTCAACTTTGACTCTTGTTTTGTCTGGATCATCATACTGGTGCTCTACTTTGTGTTGGCCCCTGGCATTATGACTCTTAGGGCTTCTGACACTTCACTGGCTCCACCTTCTCTCTGCTTCCACCGTCACTAGTCTCTAGCCTTTGTTGCCTCGTCTACTGGCTCTTTTCAGTAGTGGCATCATCATCTTGGCCACTTATGCAGCTTTCATCTCTCATCCTTAGTTTGACGTTGTCTTCTTGGATTCGACTCCAATGGTGTCTTTAGATTGCCAGGATTGTCGGCTTGGTATACAGGTTCAGTCACCTTATACTCATAGCGAGATTTTGTCTCATCGTCCTTTCGGTCTTGTTCACTCTGATGTTTGCAGTCCAGCTCCCTTTGCCTCAAAAGGAGACCATCACAACTATATTATTTTTATAGATGATTTCTCTTGACACACCTGGATATATTTTATATCTTCTCATAGTGAGGCCTCATCTATCTATAAGAAGTTTGTCTCCATGGTTCATACCTAGTTTTCCAGACGTATTCGTGTCTTTCATGTAGAATGGTGTTACTGAGCGCTAGGATCGTCACCTTCTTGAGAAGGCTCGCGCGTTGAGGATCGCTGCCTCTCTTCTGCCTCACTTCGGGGCTTAGGTTGTTTGCACTTTCACCTATCTCATCAACATTCAACTCCTCTGCTCTGCAAGGTGTCATTTCGTTTCAACATCTTTTTTATCATTCTCCTGACTAATCGGCCCTTCGCATGTTTGGTTGTGTTTGCTACGTGCTTCTTGTCCCCCGCGAACGCACCAAAATTACTACTCAATCGGTTGAGTATGTCTACTTAGGTTACGGTGATGAGCACAAGGGCTATCCCTGTTGAGATTCTATCGGTCATCGAATGTATATTTCATGGGATGCGACTTTTGATGAGTCACATCCCTTCTATATGCACCCATCTTCCTCGACCTCTTTAGTGGAGATCTTTTTCTCAATTTTCCCGACACACCTATTACCCACATTGAGCCCTTATCCACTCATCCTACTACTACTGCTCATCCGACTGTTGCAGATCCGCCGCCGCCATCTCATATGGTTTCCTCCCCTCATATGTCATATGATTTTGCACCCTCATCTCCGGTGGTTTCCCCTACTCGTGATTCCTCCTCGTAATCTTCCCAACTTTCCTCACCATTATACTCGTCGTCCACCTGTTATGGATGAGTCTACTCATGAGGCATCTACTTCTGATGTGTCATCTTCCTCGGCTCAGCCTACTTATGACTTTCATGCTCCCCCTTCCATTGACCGATATGGTTATTCTTGTACTACTTCTCTTGAGCCGAGTTTTTATTGTGATTGTCTTGTACATCCCGAATGGCAGAGGAGATTGCTACTCTTAGGCGCACCGACGCTTTGGATATTCTTTCTCTTCCTCCCTGTGTTTGTCCATCAATTGTAAGTGGGTCTACAAGGTTAAGACTTGACCCGATGGTTCTCTTGAGTGCTACAAAGCTTGCCTTGTGGCCCGTGGCTTTCAACAGGAGCATAACCGTGACTACGATGAGACATTTGCTCCTATGGCCCACATGACCATTGTTTGCACACTTCTCTGTGGCTTCTATTTGCCGCAGGTCTGTCTCTTGGCTTGATATCAAGATTTCCTTTCTTAATGGTAAGTTGCGTGAGGAGGTCTGCATGCAGCCATCCCCTAGGTATTGGCATGGTCTGCCATCTTCATTGCACTCTCTGGCCTTAAGCAAGCCCCTCATACCTGGTTTGAGCGTTTGGCCTCAGTGGTGATTGTGGCTGGTTTTACAGCCAGTGCTCATGATCCTGCGCTTTTATTCCACCTTTCAGCTCATGGTCGGATTCTTCTATATGTTGATGGCATGATCATCACTAGCGATGACTCTTGAGTATATTGCCTATGTGAAGGCACGTCTTAGTGAGCAGTTTTTCATGTCTGATCTTGGTCCTCTTCGCTCTTTTCTTGGGACTAGGGTTTCTTCTACCTCTTGTGACTTCTTTATTTCCAAGAGTAGTATATCCAGGATCTTCTTTGTGACGCCCGGATAATTAAGCTACAGTAACCCTCTACTAATGATGCCACGTCACCTCGGTTATTGTTGATAATCTCGCATTAGTTAAAAACGATTCAAATTCAAATTTTAATTAAAGGCAAACAATAAAAAAATTCAAATATTAAAACTAAAATGTTTGGAGTGAGCCAAATAATGCATAGGTAATTATGGCGGAGAAACCACACTTTTTATAAAATGTTTAAATACTCTAAAATGATTTAAACCGTAGCAAAAACAATTATATAAATGCTTTTGGTATTTTATAAATTGCTAAACTATTTTAATTCGGGGTAAAACCTTTTACGACACTGGGTTATTCTGGAACATTATTTTAGGGGCTATTGTTATATTTTCCTGAACTAAAATTAATGTGTAACTAAAAGAAAAACAGAAAAAAAACACAAAAAATATGAAAATAAGGAGAAAGAACCCCCCTGGCCAACTAGGCCAAACGGCCCAGCCGGCCAGCAGGCCACCGAGCCAGCCCAGCCTCGGCCTATATGGCCCCCTCACACCGAAACCCTAACCCCACTCCCAGTCGCCCACTCCCCCTCCACTCGCTCCACTCCCCCTCTGCCCCCTCCCCGATCCAGATCGGATCGGGGGCGTTCGCCGCCGCCGTCCGGAATCCCCGCTGGAGCCGCCCCGCCACCCACCGTCGTCGGTGCCGCCTTCCCTTCTCTGTCACTCGTCCTCGACCTCCTCCTCAACCACGGTCCCCAAGCTCGACGTCGCGTCGCCCTCACCGTCGCCTGGAGGAACACCTCGCCGGCGCTACCTCGCCGGACGCCATCGCCGGCCTGCCTCCTCCTCCCCACCGGCCTGCTTCCTCTCGGCCGTCGTCCCCGTCGACCACCCCGACCCCCACTGCCCCCGTCCCTACGAATCACGGTGAGGCCCCAGGCCTCTTCCTTCTCTGTCCCCACGGTCACCGTGCGCCCGCGCCATCCCGTGCCCGTGCTCACGTGGCCGCGCGCGCCCGTGAGTCGCATCCACCGCGCCTCCCCGCGCTAGCGCACGCGCCCTCGCGTCCGCCTCGCTGCCCGCGCCCGTCGCTGCCCTGCTCCCCTGTTACTGCGGCCCCCGCCTTCCCCGCATTCGCTCGGCCGGCCGGCCTCGCCCACGACGACGCCCCTGGCTGTGCCCAGCGCTCCCTGCCCGGCGCCCGTCCGCGCGGCCCCACTCCGGCGCCGCCTCCTGTTGTCGCCGCTTGCCGACCCGCCTCCCTTTGCCGGCGGCATCCGCGGCCTGGCTCGCCTCGCCTGCTCGCCGTGGCTGCGCTCCGGCGAGCCGCCCGCGGTGCCCCAACGGCCTCCGCTCGGGTCCGCCCCGTCGGAAGCCCACGCTCACCCACACCCGCTAATGCTGGCACCCGTTATGGCCCCAGGGGCCTATGACACATGGGCCCCGCCCAGAGAACGTTTTAATAAAAAATAATAATTAAATTAACTAATTAATTAAATAGTTAGTTTAATTAACTTAATTAATCATGTTAATTAATCTAATTAACCCTATTAATTAACCTTAATTATCTGATTAGATAAACAGTCAATGACAGACGGGCCCACTACCCTGTTTGGCCGGTCAACGCTGACCGCTGACGTCACGCTGACGTCATGATGACGCAACAAATGTTTTCGAATTAAATTAATCTGATAATTCCAAAAATGATTAAATCTTTTAAAATTAATATAAAATAACCGTAGCTCGGATAGAAAAACTTTGTACATGAAAGTTGCTCAGAACGACGAGACGAATCCAAATATGCAGCCCGTTCGTCCGCCACGCATCCCTAGCATAGCGAACACACAACTTTCCCCCTCCGGTTCACCTGTCCGAAAACGCGAAACACCGGGAATACTTTTCCGGATGTTTCCCCCCTTCGCCGGTATTACCTATCCCTGCGTTAGATCACCGCTAGCACCGCGTATTGCCATGTTATGCTTTGTGATGCTTAGATTGCTCTATTATTTATTGTGTTCCCCTCCGTTACTTCTTTCCGGTAGACCCCGAGACCGCTGCCTGTACCCCTGTGATCGACTACATCAACGACGAACCCTTCTTGCCAGAGCAACGAGGCAAGCCCCCCCCCCCTTGATCACCAGATATCGCCTACTCTTCTCTATACTGCTTGCATTAGAGTAGTGTAGCATGTTACTGCTTTCCGTTAATCCTATTCTGTTGCATAGCCTGTCATTGTTGCTACAGTTGTTACCCTTACCTGCAATCCTAAATGCTTAGTACAGGATGCTAGTATTCCATCAGTGGCCTACACTCTTATCCGTCTGCCTTGCTATACTACTGGGTCGTGATCACTTCGGGAGGTGATCACGGGCATATGCTATATACTTGATACTGTTTCATTACTTATGATACTGTTCGGAGATGGGGCTGAAGGGGCAGGTGGCTCCATCCCGGTAGAGGTGGGCCTGGGTTCCCGACGGCCCCCGACTGTTACTTTGTGGTGGAGCGATAGGGCAGGTTGAGACCACCTAGGAGAGAGGTGGGCCTGGCCCTGGTCGGCTTTCGCGGATACTTAACACGCTTAACGAGATCTTGGTATTTGATCTGAGTCTGGCCACTGGCCTATACGCACTACCCAACTACGCGGGAACAGTTATGGGCACTCGACGTCGTGGTATCAGCCAAAGCCTTCGTGACGTCAGCGACTGAGCGGCGCGCGCCGGATTGGACTGGAACGCCTGCTAGGCTAGGTCTGCTTCTGGCCGCGTTCGCAACGTGCAGGTGTGCAATGGGCGATGGGCCCAGACCCCTGCGCCATAGGATTTAGACCGGAGTGCTAACCTCTCTGTTGTGCCTAGGTGGGGCTGCGACGTGTTGATCTTCCGCGGCGGGGCATGACCCAGAAAAGTGTGTCCGGGCAAATGGGATCGAGCGTGTTGGGTTATGTGGTGCACCCCTGCAGGGAAGTTTATCTATTCGAATAGCCGTGATCTTCGGTAATAGGACGACTTGGAGTTATACCTTGACCTTATGACAACTAGAACCGGATACTTAATAAAACACACCCTTCCAAGTGCCAGATATAACCCGGTGATCGCTCTCTAACAGGGCGACGAGGAGGGGATCGCCGGGTAGGATTATGCTATGCGATGCTACTTGGTGAACTTACCATCTACTCTCTCCTACATGCAGCAAGATGGAGGTGGCCAGAAGCGTAGTCTTCGACAGGATTAGCTATCCCCCTCTTATTCTGGCATTCTGCAGTTCAGTCCACCGATATGGCCCTTTACACATATACCCATGCATAGGTAGTGTAGCTCCTTGCTTGCGAGTACTTTGGATGAGTACTCACGGTTGCTTTTCTTCCTCTTTTCCCCCTTTCCCTTCTACCTGGTTGTCGCAACCAGATGCTGGAGCCCAGGAGCCAGACGCCACCATCGACGACAACTCCTACTACACCGCGGGTGCCTACTACTACTTGCAGGCCACCGACGACGACCAGGAGTAGTTTAGGAGGATCCCAGGCAGGAGGCCTGCGCCTCTTTCGATCTGTATCCCAGTTTGTGCTAGCCTTCTTAAGGCAAACTTGTTTAACTTATGTCTGTACTCAGATATTGTTGCTTCCGCTGACTCGTCTATGATCGAGCAATTGTATTCGAGCCCTCGAGGCCCCTGGCTTGTATTATGATGCTTGTATGACTTATTTTATTTTTAGAGTTGTGTTGTGATATCTTCCCGTGAGTCCCTGATCTTGATCGTACACGTTTGCGTGTATGATTAGTGTACAATTGAATCGGGGGCGTCACAAGTTGGTATCAGAGCCGACTGCCTGTAGGAATCCCCCTTCCACACTCCTTGGCCGAAGTCGAGTCTAGACATTGCAAAAACTTTTACTAACATGGCTGTGTGTCTTACGGGCCCACGTCGCCATTGGGTGGTACTAGGATCTTTTACTCCTCGACCTTTACTCTGGGACTCTGATCTCTCTCCTATTCGGGTTAAATGAATTTTGCTAAATCTAACATTAGGATCTCGTTATCACCTTCACCCGGAGAGCCCCTTATTACTGATGATCGTCTGCTGCACGTGAAGACCCTGAAGACACTCTCCGCTGTTAACCCGAGAACTTGTGTTCATCGCTTTTGCAATTCCCTTCCATCGATAAACTCCTATGGATAACCACGTATACTCGCCATTCATACAATGTTTCCCAGTTGATCTTGTTATTACAAGATACCCCGAAATTCTCTCTGTTGTTCCGAGAATCCTTTGAGCTTACTGCCTTGCTGTTCTTTGTCACCTGAATACCCCTACGGATAATTCTCGCACTTACCGAGTATCCGCTCATCCCCAGTTGATTCAAATATTTCACAAAAGTGTTCAAAATACCATTCGATCTTCCGAAAATCCGCAGGAGCCTTTTTGCTCTTCAAATTCTTGCTTACTTGCATTATGATTAATCTTAAGTCTCGTAATCTTATTGGCATCTCTTGTCATTATCATTTTGAGTTCGTTGATTCAATTTGTTGCGAATGCTCGCAATCCTCAATCAGATCCTAGAATTCATCCTTCCGGCTCAGACGTCATTTGAAACGTGAGCTGGTTCTCGCCAATCAAATTGTCGTCGATTGTGCCCCTATGTCCATTGAACTTATCCATCCTTGATCAGAGCGTCTGTTTCTGATCCTTCACTTTGTAAATCATAATTCCTTTGCAATTGAGCTCTAAGTTACTTAGTTGTTTCTATAATCCAAGGTCTTTGCATTGATTCTTCCTCTAGTTGTGTGCCGATACTCACATCAGATCCTTTATGGACCATCAGAACCTTGTTGGATTTTATCCAATGACGTCCTTCATATTCAATCACTTTGGAAGTTCTTTCCCTGATACATAATGCCTTTGGTAAATCCTATTCCTTGATTTGGCCAACCATCCTCTGCTTTCGACCTGGTGATATTTACTATTGAAGCTTGTGGTATATGTTTCCACGATGCCCCGATGGGTTGAACCTATGCCTTCCATAATATGTGTGAACTCGAAAGTTTTCATGAGTCATACTCTTCTGGTATTTTGCCAGATAAAATTTTCAACACTGCAACTTCATCAAACGCGAGAAGTGAATGAAAGGTTATGCATTGAAGAAGTGGGAGTCGACCTTGAACTTTGGGTTCATGCCCATGGACACGATGTAGATCTTATCATGGAAGCTTCTCGCAGAATAGTTACCCCCTTGTTATAAGTGCTTGTATTTGTGGTTTGATCATTTACAAATGTGGTTCTGACCATATTGTTCCCCTTTGAATCAATTTCTCAGACAAGTTAAAACCACTTGTCCTCTACAGATCAATGCACCAGTCCAACCTTTACTTTGATCTTTCGTCGAGTATTACACCCTGGTATCTCGAGATTATCACGGAACTGCATAACTTCTTATGAGTTCTCCATCAAGTACTATATTCTCACTGATTCCAATTTTTCACAGGCTCTGAGTCATTAAACACTCAAGAAACACCGATAACTGAATCGAGTCCGCATCGCGATTAAACAACTGTTAGTAGTCTTCTTTGCTTACGAGTTTGTACCCGATCACGCCATTCCTAGCCTGATTGGCTATATCATTATCGTGCTAAATTTTAACTGTGCTACCGGGTCCTTCTTCCCGGAGCAGAAATTTCGACGGTGAGCTAATCTTACAATCGATCTTCCTCGTCATATCGTTTGTCCTTGAACAACAAGCTTGATTTCGAGTTTGTGACGTACTCGTGGTTCCAATAACTTTTCGCTTCATCATTCCTTTGACTTGATGTCATCGCCGATCGATTACACCTTCATGAAATCTCTCGACAATTCTGTCGTGATGATCATCAACATTTTGAGCTCTTCCAGTATATCAATCGAATTCATGATGGGAAATACCATCCTTGCCCCTCGATGATTTGTGTTATCATCGACAACATTTTTGCCTTCCCCCAACACAAACTTGTTCGTGTTTTGTGTTATACCTTGAGTTCCTTGCTATCCAGCATTTGTTCTTTACGCTGGAGTATTACCATCTTTTATGTCAAGAATGTTGTAGAATTATTCCACCTCTTAAGAATTCTTGATGTGGTAATACTTCTCGCAATCTCCTTTCGTTTCTTGGTTCCCCGTGTCGTTGCGAACCGGAATTCTGGCAAATGAACTCTATTATGAGACTTCAGTATTTCTAGCAACCCTATTGCTTCGGAGTTAATGGACAATAATTCCAATTTAGTGTGCTGGTTGCTGAATCGCCATTCTGACATTGGTCGTGCAACCCAACCCATATTTCGGGTGCACCTTTCAACCATTGTTTAATTGTGTATGTTTCCCTCGAGCATACATCATTATATCATCAGATCTGACAAATGTTATCTCCTTGTCCGCATGATTGTGGAAATCCAACTTTTTGGAAATCTCAATGAATTGTCGCTGAGTTCATCGGCCACCTCCTCACCCTCTCCTTAATTTAATGATGATCTCTTGTTTCAGAAATCGCTCTCATAGTTCATTTCCCGAGAATCTTACATTGTCATCTCGTCAAATTGTGTCACGCCTTTTCTTCTCAGGCATCCTGAGTCTGAGATACCCTGGCACCAATCAGAACTGAATCTTGGTCATCTATGATGGTTGGAACATATTTCCAAAGACATATAACATTGGTCTTTATATGACCCGGTAAGGTGATGTCATTCCTAGCACACCTGGCCGGAGGACCTATTGTTATAGTTTCCTTTTTAGCAAGGTTAGCCATTTTTCCATGAGGAAATTGTAAGACTTATTCTGTAAGTTGTTCCTGGTGAATCCTTTGAGTATCCAAAGTCCGATGTTTACCCAATGACCATGTCAATGCTATCTTGAAGCATGTCTAAGGTACTCCGGTTTTCAACAAGAACATTTGAAGCCAAATGCTAAATGTTTCCTGCTCAATTATCCAAACACCGCTGTATGGGTAATGAAATTTCTCCCCCCTTACCTAAAGAGTTTTCTACATTATATCCTGTCATGGATATCATGCTCTGCTTGTCCTTGGGAAGGATATACCCCTAAAATATGTGTTTAAACACATTTTCCTTTCCATTGATCTGTTTAATCTGATAATCATACTATCATTTCCATTGTATTGTTTAACCTTTCCAGTAATCTGACTTAACTGAGCAGTGGCATTTCCCTGCTTAGGTAAGCACCTTGTTGTACCACTCTATCTGTAAGACCCTGTTACTATTGTTGATGACATTCTGGTAGCCACCGATGGACGAGAACTTTGCCTATTGGTCCGCCTCGTTCAACGAGCAGGAAAATGGTTCTCTTCGTCCCTCGTCCTTGGTACCGATGTTGTTGCCGATATAAATGATAGGCTATCCTCTGACATGCCTTGCTTACATGATCACACAAGACATCTCCGCCCTTCCTACTTTTAACCCACATGGTGGGCCCATAACCCACAGTTCCACAGGATCGAAACTTGGCTGTCCTGCACACCCCCCGGTTTCCCAAGTTATTCCTCGCGTGTGGCCTCGTATATAATTCACGGGCCACCTTCCTAGTGGTCTATTCTGGTAACAGACGCAATACTTAATATCGTTGCTCTGGACCTCTATCGCACTTTGTTTCAGACATCGAACGATTGCCTATCCATTTGAAACTTCTCATGGTACCTTCATACTTTGCTCTCGATATTTTATTAAATTTCAGTTCGAGAATTACTTTCCTCCACCTTCCCCGATGTTATCTACCAGATAGACAACCTTACAAAGGTCCCCCCCTCGGAATACCCCCCCTTATTCTTTCGTAAGTACGATGGAGTTTCCGAAGAAAGGATGCCGCTTCATCATGATGACTGAAGCATAGGAATGAAGACATCAACGTAATGGATCGACCTCTTCGAGAAGAGCAACCAAGACCAAGAAGAATCGTTAGAATTTCGTAACCTATTCTTCCCCCTTACTCCTCTCTTAAATCTCGGGACGAGATTTCCTGTAGTGGAGGAGAATTGTGACGTCCGGATAATTAAGCTACAGTAACCCTCTACTAATGATGCCACGTCACCTCGTTATTATTGATAATCTCGCATTAGTTCAAAACGATTCAAATTCAAATTTTAATTAAAGGCAAACAATAAAAAAAATTCAAATATTTAAACTAAAATGTTCGGAGTGAGCCAAATAATGCATAGGTAATTATGGCGGAGAAACCACACTTTTTATAAAATGTTTAAATACTCTAAAATGATTTAAACCGTAGCAAAAACAATTATATAAATGCTTTTGGTATTTTATAAATTGCTAAACTATTTTAATTCGGGGTAAAACCTTTTACGACAGTGGGTTATTCTGGAACATTATTTTAGGGGCTATTGTTATATTTTCCTGAACTAAAATTAATGTGTAACTAAAACGAAAACAGAAAAGAAAAGAACACAAAAAATATGAAAATAAGGAGAAAGAAGCCCCCCGGCCAACTGGGCCAAACGGCCCAGCCGGCCAGCAGGCCACTGAGCCAGCCCAGCCTCGGCCTATATGGCCCCCTCACCCTGAAACCCTAACCCCTCTCCCAGTCGCCCACTCCCCCCCCCACTCGCTCCACTCCCCCTCTACCCCCTCCCCGATCCAGATCGGATCGGGGGCGTTCGCCGCCGCCGCCCAGAATCCCCGCTGGAGCCGTCCCGCCACCCACCGTCATCGGTGTCGCCTCCCTTCTCTGTCACTCATCCTCGACCTCCTCCTCAACCACGGTCCCCAAGCTCGACGTCGCGTCACCCTCACCGTCGCCTGGAGGAACACCTCGCCGGACGCCATCGCCGGCCCGCCTCCTCCTCCCCACCGGCCTGCTTCCTCTCCGCCGTCGTCCCCGTCGACCACCCCGACCCCCGCTGCCCCCGTCCCTACGAATCACGGTGAGGCCCCAGGCCTCTTCCTTCTCTGCCCCCGCAGTCACCGTGCGCCCGCGCCATCCCGTGCCCGTGCACGCGCTCACGTGGCCGCGCGCGCCCGTGCGTCGCATCCACCGCGCCTCCCCGTGCTAGCACACGCGCCCTCGCGTCCGCCTTGCTGCCCGCGCCCGTCGCTGCCCTGCTCCCCTGCTACTGCGGCCCCCGCCTTCCCCGCATTCGCTCGGCCGGCCGGCCTCACCCACGACGACGCCCCTGGCTATGCCCAGCGCTCCCTGCCCGGCGCCCGTCCGCGCGGCCCCACTCCGGCGCCGCCTCCTGTTGTCGCCGCTTGCCGACCCGCCTCCCTTCGCCGGCGGCATCCGCGGCCTGGCTCGCCTCGCCTGCTCGCCGTGGCTGCGCTCCGGCGAGCCGGCCGCGGTGCCCCAACGGCCTCCGCTCGGGTCCGCCCCGTCGGATGCCCACGCTCGCCCACACCCGCTAACGCTGGCACCCGCTATGGCCCCTGGGGCCTATGACACATGGGCCCCGCCCAGAGAACGTTTTAATAAAAAATAAAAAATAATAATAATAATTAAATTAACTAATTAATTAAATAGTTAGTTTAATTAACTTAATTACTCATGTTAATTAATCTAATTAACCCTATTAATTAACCTTAATTATCTGATTAGATAAACAATCAATGGCAGACGGGCCCCACTACCCTGTTTGACCGGTCAACGCTGACCGTTGACATCACGCTGACGTCACGATGACGCAATAAACGTTTTCGAATTAAATTAATCTGATAATTCCAAAAATGATTAAATCTTTTAAAATTAATATGAAATAAACCGTAGCTCGGATGGAAAAACTTTGTACATGAAAGTTGCTCAGAACGACGAGACGAATCCGGATACGCAGCCCGTTCGTCCGCCACGCATCCCTAGCATAGCGAACACACAACTTTCCCCCTCCGGTTCACCTGTCCGAAAACGCGAAACACCGGGAATACTTTTCCGGATGTTTCCCCCCTTCGCCGGTATTACCTATCCCTGCGTTAGATCACCTCTAGCACCGCGTATTGCCATGTTATGCTTTGTGATGCTTAGATTGCTCTGTTATTTATTGTGTTCCCCTCCGTTACTTCTTTCCAGTAGACCCCGAGACCGCTGCCTGTACCCCTGTGATCGACTACATCGACGACGAACCCTTCTTGCCAGAGCAACCAGGCAAGCCCCCCCTGATCACCAGATATCGCCTACTCTTCTCTATACAGCTTGCATTAGAGTAGTGTAGCATGTTACTGGCTTTCCGTTAATCCTATTCTGCTGCATAGCCTGTCATTGTTGCTACAGTTGTTACCCTTACCTGCAATCCTAAATGCTTAGTACAGGATGCTAGTATTCCATCACTGGCCCTACACTCTTGTCCGTCTGCCTTGCTATACTACTGGGCCGTGATCACTTCGGGAGGTGATCACGGGCATATGCTATATACTTGATACTGTTTCATTACTTATGATACTGTTCGGAGATGGGGGCTGAAGGGGCAGGTGGCTCCATCCCGGTAGAGGTGGGCCTGGCTTCCCGACGGCCCCCGACTATTACTTTGTGGTGGAGCGATAGGGCAGGTTGAGACCACCTAGGAGAGAGGCGGGCCTGGCCCTGGTCGGCTTTCGCGGATACTTAACACGCTTAACGAGATCTTGGTATTTGATCTGAGTCTGGCCACTGGCCTATCCGCACTAACCAACTATGCGGGAACAGTTATTGGCACTCGACTTCGTGGTATCAGCCGAAGCCTTTGTGACGTCAGCGACTGAGCAGCGCGCGCCGGATTGGACTGGAACGCCTGCTAGGCTAGGTCTGCTTCCGACCGCGTTCGCAACGTGCAGGTGTGCAATGGGCGATGGGCCCAGACCCCTGCGTCATAGGATTTAGACCGGCGTGCTGACCTCTCTGTTGTGCCTAGGTGGGGCTACGACGTGTTGATCTTCCACGGCCGGGCATGACCCAGAAAAGTGTGTCCGGCCAAATGAGATCGAGCGTGTTGGGTTATGTGGTGCACCCCTGCAGGGAAGTTTATCTATTCAAATAGCCGTGATCTTCGGTAACAGGACGACTTGGAGTTGTACCTTGACCTTATGACAACTAGAACCGGATACTTAATAAAACACACCCTTCCAAGTGCCAGATATAACCCGGTGATCGCTATCTAACAGGGCGACGAGGAGGGGTCGCCGGGTAGGATTATGCTATGCGATGCTACTTGGTGAACTTACCATCTACTCTCTCCTACATGCAGCAAGATGGAGGTGGCCAGAAGCGTAGTCTTCGACAGGATTAGCTATCCCCCTCTTATTCTGGCATTCTGCAGTTCAGTCCACCGATATGGCCCTTTACACATATACCCATGCATAGGTAGTGTAGCTCCTTGCTTGCGAGTACTTTGGATGAGTACTCACGGTTGCTTTTCTTCCTCTTTTCCCCCTTTCCCTTCTACCTGGTTGTCGCAACCAGATGCTAGAGCCCAGGAGCCAGACGCCACCATCGACGACAACTCCTACTACACCGCGGGTGCCTACTACTACTTGCAGGCCACCGACGACGACCAGGAGTAGTTTAGGAGGATCCCAGGCAGGAGGCCTGCGCCTCTTTCGATCTGTATCCTAGTTTGTGCTAGCCTTCTTAAGGCAAACTTGTTTAACTTATGTCTGTACTCAGATATTGTTGCTTCCGCTGACTCGTCTATGATCGAGCAATTGTATTCGAGCCCTCGAGGCCCCTGGCTTGTATTATGATGCTTGTATGACTTATTTTATTTTTAGAGTTGTGTTGTGATATCTTCCCGTGAGTCCCTGATCTTGATCGTACACGTTTGCGTGTATGATTAGTGTACGATTGAATTGGGGGTGTCACATTCTTGCTCGTGCTGCTCTTACTAATGAGCACACTGCTAAGACTTCCATGAAGCTCAATTCTCACCTATGTGCTTCCGGCGGTGAGCTCTTGTCTATTCCGATGCATTATCATCATCTTGTTAGGAGTCTTGTCGATCTAGTTGTCACTCGTCCGGATATCTCAGACCTTATTCATATTTTGAGTCAGTTTGTCTCTGCTCCCACTTAAGTTCACTACGGCCACCTTCTTCGCGTTCTACGACATCTTCATGGCACGCTCTCTCACCGTCTTTTCTTTCCCCGCAACAATTCGTTACAACTTGAGGACTATTCAGGTCCTATGTGGGCTAGCGATCCCTTGGATCGCCGTTCACTTTCTTCTAACTGTGTTTTTCCTAGGACTTCTCTCATTGCCTGGAAGACAAAGAAACAAACTTCAGTTTCTCGCTCGAGCTAGAGCCTGAGTTGCGAGCTATGACTCTTTTGACGACAAAGGTGACTTGGTTATGGTGGTTACTTTAGGACTTTGGTGTTTCTTTTACTAGACCTACTCCTCTCTTGTCGGATAGTACATGTGCTATCAGTATTATGCGCGACCCTATGAAGCCTGAGCTCACTAAGCATATTGGTGTTGATGCTTCTTTTGTGTGCCCATGTGTGTAGGATCAGGTTATTGCTCGGTATGTGCCTTCCGAGTTACATTTCGAGGATTTCTTTACGAAGGCCTAAACTAGAGCACATCATGGATTTTATCTCTCCAAACTCAGTGTAGTGGTGTTGTGGATCCACCCTGAGTTTGAGGGAGGGTTTAGAGTTACACTATGTTTCCATGTAGCTTGTATAGTTTCCCTATAATATAAGGGGCTTTCTGCATATTTACTACATGTGCATTGTATATGTATACCCCCCCCCACACGCTCAAGTTGCATATTTCCTAATAGTGAGCACAGTTTGATACTTCCTACTCGTGTTTATACAGTCCCACTTGTCAGGGCTGAGAGGACGAGGTGGAACACTGGAAGCAGAGGACCACCAAGTGTAATCTTTACTAGAAGGGTTGGGCGCGCTTTGCTACATCATTGGTGTTGTTGGTTTTCTTAAAAACATTACTCATTCTGTTTCAAAATATAAGATGTATTACATTTTTAAAAAGTCAAACATTTTTAAGTTTGATCAAATTTGTAGAGAAATATATCAAAATCTATAATAACAAATCGGTATAATTAGATTCATCATGAAATGAATTTCCATATTTTTGTTTAATATTGTAGATGTTGGCATTTTTAGCTTTGAAATTGGTCAAAGTTAAAGGAATTTGGCTTTCTAAAAAATAATAGTGTGTTTTATATTTTTATAGTTTGATGATTTGGTTGGCCTTTCTCGATGTGATTTTGTTATCCGCTAAGAAACCCATATTTGTGTGGGGAAATTTCTGCGTCGGTACCTGCATGTATTGGTGCTACAGTATAACATGGTGGCGTTTCTTTTTTCTAGGTGGTGGGAGAGTGTGCAGGATTGATATGTTTTTATTGGCCGATTGTTGTTGATTGATTTGAAAAATGATTGGCTCCATAATTGAATACCTCAATCGAATTGAAGAGCTTCAAAATTAGGGAACAATAGTGACTCAAAATAATTGAATGGGAGGGCTCCTTGAGCAATTGTTGACCAAGTCAAAATTGAGTGACACAATTTAATGAAGACCTCAATTAATTATGAGGCCTTAAAAATTAGGAAGCAATAGTATAAATGAACTGAATGAGAGATCTTTGAAAAATGGTTGACCCGGTCAAAATTGGGTGACCAAATTTCAATTGGAGACCTTAAAATTGAGTGACCCAATTTAAATTGAAGGCCTCAATTAATTGTGAGGCCTTAAAAATTAGGAAGCATAGTGTATAGTATAGAAGAATTGAATGAGAGAGCTTTGAAAGATGGTTGACCCGGTCAAAATCGGATGACCCAATTTTAATTGGAGACCTCAATTGATTGTGAGCCATTTAAAATTAGGGAGCTTAGTGTTATAGATGGCGGGAGTACTTCGACGAGCTGTTCAATGGGGAGAATGAGAGTTCTATCATTGAACTGGACGACTCATTTGATGAGACCAGCGTGCGTTTTGTACGGCGAATCCAGGAGTCTGAGGTCAAGGAGGCTTTAAAAAGGATGAAAGGAGGCAAGGCGATGGGCCCTGATTGTACCCCATTGAGGTGTGGAAAGGCCTCGGGGACATAGCGGTAGTATGGCTAACCAAGCTTTTCAACCTCATTTTTTGGGCAAACAAGATGCCAGAAGAATGGAGATGGAGTATATTGGTACCAATCTTCAAGAACAAGGGGGATGTTCAAAGTTGTACTAATTACCGTGGAATTAAGCCGATGAGCCATACAATGAAGCTATGGGAGAGAGTCATTGAGCACCGCTTAAGAAGAATGACAGGCGTGACCAAAAATCAGTTTGGTTTCATGCCTGAGAGGTCGACAATGGAAGCCATTTTCTTGGTACAACAACTTATGGAGAGATACAGGGAGAAGGACTTGCATATGGTATTCATTGACTTGGAGAAGGCCTATGATAAGATATCGCGAAATGTCATGTGGTGGGCCTTGGAGAAACACAAAGTCCCAGCGAAGTACATTACCCTCATCAAGGACATGTACGATAATGTTGTCACAAGTGTTCGAACAAGTGATGTCGACACTGATGACTTCCTGATTAAGATAGGGTTGCATCAGGGGTCAGCATTGAGCCCTTATCTTTTTGCCTTGGTGATGGATGAGGTCACAATGGATATACAAGGTGATATCCCATGGTGTATGCTCTTTGCGGATGATGTGGTGCTAGTTGACGATAGTCGGACGGGGGTAAATAGGAAGTTAGATTTATGGAGACAAAACTTGAAATCGAAAGAGTTTAGAGTTAGTAGAACTAAAACCGAGTACATGATGTGCAGTTTCAGTACTACTAGGCGCGAGGAGGAGGAGGTTAGCCTTGATGGGCATGTGGTGCCTCAGAAGGACACCTTTCGATATTTGGGGTCAATGTTGTAGAAGGATGGGGGCTTTGATGAAGATGTGAACCATCAAATCAAAACCGGATGGATGAAGTGGCGCCAAACTTCTGGCATTCTCTGTGACAAGAGAGTGCGACAAAAGCTAAAAGGCAAGTTCTACAAGACGGCGGTTCGATCCGCAATGTTGTATGGCGCTGACTGTTGGCCGACTAAAAGGCGACATGTTCAATAGTTGGGTGTGGCGGAGATGCGTATGTTGAGATGGATGTGTGGCCACACGAGAAAGGATCGAGTCCGGAATGATGATATACGAGATCGATTTGGGGTAGCACCAATTGAAGAGAAGCTTGTTCAACATCGTCTGAGATGGTTTGGGCATATCCAGCGTAGGCCTACAGAAGCTCTAGTGCATACCGGACGGCTAAAGCGTGCAGAGGATGTCAAGAGAGGTCGGGGTAGAATGAATTTCACATGGAAGGAGTCCGTAAAGAGAGATCTGAAGAATTGGAGTATCACCAAAGAACTAGCTATGGACAGGGGTGCGTGGAAGCTTGCTATCCATGTGCCCGAACCATGAGTTGGTTGCGAGATCCTATGGGTTTCACCTCTAGCCTACCCCAACTTGTTTGGCAATTGCTGCTGCTGCTGAGTAGGAAAGAAGGAAAGATAACTGTAATCTGCACCGTCATAATCTACGCCATCAAAATAGGGACTAAAATCCTTCTCATTGTCTCATGATAAATTAGTGAGTACCTAGAAGCAAACACTGCATTAATGCACAAGTAATTTAGCTGAAATCAAGTAATAGAGTTGCTACCTAGCAGTATAGAGTTGAGAGCAAGCAACTAGAGAAAGTCAGTGACTAATATGCAGTTCTTTTTATTGCAAAAAAAGGCTAGCATGTAGTCACCTAGGTAAAACTTGCTTCCTAACCTCGTGTAGTTTACACACAAGTAGCAAATTTATTGTCATATTAGCCAAAAACATATAATATAGGTCTTGTTTTCTTAAGCTCATCATATCACCTACAGTGTTGTAGACAGAACGCGAAACAGATTCACAATGAAGGAGATATAATCATTAAGAACTAGCAAAATGAATAAGCACATGACCTAAAAGCACTACACTACATTCTTTGCGGTGGTGGAAAGAGAGGGACTGATGGGGGGCAGGGCTTCGCCCATGAGTCCATGACCCATCAAGTTTATACCTTTTTACCTGTTATATTGTGAGAGAATATGTTAACGTAGGAATTTGGCCCTCTTATCAATATTAACGTATTGCATGACTCAATTGGCCCTCATCATCTCGATTTTTTGGATCTGTCACTTTTTACTTGGCCCCGCCTGGCCGTCTCTTAGGTGGTACTCAGTTTCACAGAAGACTGAAAATGTAAAGATGAACAAAAACATAGTAGCCTATCACACTACATTAGGCGCATCCCTTATTTTTATTATAGCCAAGAAATTAACAACCGAATCCAATGCAACGAAATTGGCAAGAATGGATATGAGGCGCAAGATCTAGACAGGTTGGGATATATCTACACCAAGCATACATATTTAAAATCTTCTTTGCAGCATTAGCATCATAAAGCCATGTATCATACAAGATGCGAGGGTTTCATCTATGGTGGGTTAAGACTTAACAGGTTCTGAGCTCTGACCCTGTTTTCAAACAAAGACATTGGGCAAGCAAGCATAAGAGGGAAATCAGTACCTTGGTTGAGTCAGTAAACGTGCTGAAGACAAGACTTGGACTTAGATGATTTCCTCTCTGTACGTGATGGCACACCTGCCATAACGACACAGCAGAGTAACTTACTTGGACACTTTTTTTTGTGCGGATTAATTAGACACTACTTTTACCTGTTCTTCAGGTGTAAAATCGAGAGAAGGTTTGGTCGACAGGAACACTCACCAGAAGCAAGATGATGTTTGGTGAAAGTTCAAACCTCGAAGGAGCGAAAATACGACCTGCACATTAAAACAAGTCAGTAACCAAGGTGGAAACCACCAATGGACATATGTACGTACTCTGTTCCGTGCAGGCAAAACGTCGAACACCTAACTGGCAACATCCACTCAGCCATAGAGTCTGTGAGGGCACTAGCTCTGGCCGCAGTCTAACGCCTTAGGACCCAGTTTGGTGCACCCGATACATTCTCGGGAAAGGGAAACTAAATCGCGAGATCGGTTGCAAGATGTCCGCCGGGGAAATTGAACAGCGGGGAGGCAGTCTTTGCTAGCGGCAATCAGGGAGAAGCAGGCGAGGTAGGGAGGGGGCATCGGCCGGGGCGGCGCAGCTGGACACGGCGCAATGGCTTCCATGGCCGTCGGCGTCGTGCCAACAGAGCGAACCTACAGAAAGCACTTGCGCCAGCACAATACTGCTCATCTTACAGACTTATCATCATCTATCTCATATATCTTGTCAAATAGCTGGTACAAATTGTTACGGAAGTTTGGTGTTACGAAAATATACATGATGTCGATCTAAAGTACTTAGCACGTTGTAAACCGGAAGTAGCATTTCGAATAATCAAACTGACAGTCAGCAAAATGGTCAGAGCATTTTTAATATCCCAAGTAACAAAGAACGGAAATGTACATATAGGTGAAGCCGGGTGTTCTTGAAAGGAAAAAAGCGGGACCTAAGGTGGCAATGGCACCGTTCTGAGATAATCGCAGGAAGACGATTTCAAATTAGGAGCTAAGTTCAAACTGCTTTAAAATTGCATATCAGTAAAAGAAGTATACATCACTGAACCCAAATTATTGTATTTGGGTCGACAATTCACGACCAAGAGGCAAGAGCGACGCAACTCTCGTCGATCACAGAGAGCACGTCAGAGAAGACAACAAGAGATCACGTACGCATACGGGACGAGTGTTTGCTAATTAAATTAGGCCAAGAGATCGGGGTATACGTACCATATATAACACTCGTCGGCTAGTTTAAAGCATGCGCTCCATGATAATGAGATGCTTCTATCGGAAGGGTATCAAATTGCTTTCTTGCGAAACATGATAGTGAGAGAGCGAGGGGAAGTGATAGCAGCTAGCTGGGGTTCCATTATTCTGTTCTTGCAGGGGGTAAAGGGGTAAACCAAAACAGGGAGATAATTTTGTGCGTTGCTTGCAAGATGGGCAAAGTACAAGCTACGGTGCTTTTCTTTTCTCTTTTTTGATTCATTCCTTGCAGGGCTGGTCACTGTTCGTACTTCTCGATCCCACGCGCTTTTGTGCTTTTTTCACTAGCCCATGGCCTGGCCGCCCACGCTGCAGTACTTCAGCCCATTAAAACGTACTACACCTATTATTATTATTATTATTATTATTATTATTATTATTATTATTATTATTATTATTATTATTATACAATAAATAAATTATAATCCGTTTGATAAGACAATATGTACAAATATTTTTATTATGAAAATGTATTGATTTTTAAAATGTTCATGGAATTAAAAGTGTTAGTATTTTAAAAATATTCATTCAAATAAAAGTGCCTATGTATTTTTTTAAAGCTCATATAATGTCAAAATTATAGAAATATTTAACAAAATGTTTTAAAGAATTTATGTAATTTTCATGTAATAAAAAAATCAGATTTTTTCTAAAACATGTGCAATTTAAAAAGTGTACAAGCCTTTCAAAATACTCAGGTAATATGAAACATGTTTGTGTACTTAAAAAATGTGCATATAACTTTATAAAATGGTCACGTAACTTTTGAAGTGTTAGTAAATTTTGAAAACAGTTAATAAGATTTTAAGATGGGTTCAAGAATCCTTAAAAATTATTCACATAAATTTAGAAGGTATTCACCTGTTGAAAAAAAATGATTGTGTAATTTTAAAAAGTGGTTATGATTTTTTTATAAAAAATTTAAGTAATTTAAATATCATCCGCGCATTTATCAGAAGTGTATGCGACTTTTTGAAAAATGTGAATGTATATTTAAAAAGGAACACAAGTAACGAAAGTACTCAAAATGGCTGAAATGGGAAAAAAGAAAAGGGAAACAAAATAAAAAATAGAAACAAGAAAAGGGAAAAGGGTGAAATAGAAAAAAAGTTAGAAAATAAAAAAGATGTGGAAGGGTAAAAAATCAAGAAAATCCAGAACGATACTATTTGGAATATGTGCAACGGAAAACAAATTTTGTTTAATAGGATAAAAATATGCTTTGATTCAATAGGTAAATTATATTGAAGAAACAAGAAAGTGCACTTGTGCAAATAAAAATGTTCACATATATGAACGAAAATAATGTACATGAAGAACGCCTTGTTGATGGCGACGATGTCGGCTTGTCCTGAATAAGCTTGGCCATGTACTCATGTTCGGTGCGCCCGACCGCCACCGCTCCTCCGCCGCCATGTGATCCATCTCTTCTGCCTCGAAGATGAAGCAAACGTTTAGAGGGGCGCGAGCATAGTCTCACATCCGTCCAGAAGGGGTTAACGGCGGTGGCGGCGTATGCGCGCACCACCTCCTCTGCCATGTGAAAGTGCCCAACCGCCGGCGGCCAAACTCTTTCTGTCGAATGTCAGCCGCAACTTCCACCATATATGGTGCCGGACGCTGTAGTACTTCGACGTCAACGGCTGCTACGATATTGGCGCAGGGATCCCGAGACGGCGGGGGCTCTAATGAGTGTTACTTTTACACTCCTCTAACATGAGTTTAAACCGAAATATTTCATTAAAACTGAGATATTCACTCCGATATTGGTACTAATGACTAATGAATGCAAAGGATTCCAAATATCTGATCTTTATTTTGTTTTCATAGGAAATGGGCTAGATATGGACGAAATCAAGTCAATACATGGAAAAGAGTAAATTGGAGATAGAGGGGATCAAGTGGGAGGCGCACCAGAAGAAACAGTGCAAAAGACGGTCTTCCATATGACCGCGCCCACTCGTATGGGCAGTCGTATGGCATGGCAACCGAGGCATCTAATCCAACTGAACAACCTTTATAAAGGGACCGACACCAAATGAGCAACAGAACATCACAGAACAAGGCAGTCATCGTCATCTTCACCATAGCGATCAGCATCAACCCTAGCCCGCCATTTCATCTCCATAGCCATAACATTCACCACCACCACCATAGTTCTCAACAATCTAGTCATACTTGTAATCGTCTATCACACACAACATCCATTGTAAGACATATTATCAATCAATCTTCATGATGTGTTCTTCGATGAGTTCTTCATGTGATCTGATCTCCATGTGTGATTAGTTCAGCAAGGTCATGGGTTGAGGCAAGGGCCTTGCAACCCGATGTATTTGTTGAAGGGATCAATGAAAGTACTTTGAATTAACCTCCCGTATGTGTAGCATAAAATTATTCCGTAGTTGTCTCTTGTCTCTTTCGTGTTTGTCATCCCTGCACGTACTCAGGATCATGGAGAATGAGCCACAAAGAGACTAAGGGAAGGGAGACCGTGAAGTGTTATCCTGAATACCAGTAACACGGATCCTATCTCTAGATATACAAGAGGTGTAGTCATTAAACACCCAAAGCTTTTATTTGATTATTGCAATCTTAATTATCGGCCAACCCCACGTGACGGATAGGACCTTCGTTTGGACAATTGACTCTTGATGTAGGACGCATGCCGGTCAAGAAATAAATTGGACACATCCCCCACTTCGATACGTAGCAAGCACATCTCGATGGATGACTTTCAGAGCACACATTAAGATCAACTTTGGTCCTGACACAAATATATGATTCTAAGCATAAGTCCTCTTACTCATGCCTATTTTTATTATCAGTGTTTTTAGTTTCAGCTTAATTTACGATCTGGTCAAAAGCTGGAATTAATTCTTTAGCAAAAGCTTGTTTGAGACCCTACCTTAAAGGGAACCGACCTCTCATGGGTTCAATAACTCAGGGTCACCTCTGGGAAAAAGGCTAGAATCGTTTCTACTCCATTTATGTATCATTAAGGGAAGTAATCAAACCTTTTTCTAGCGTCGTTGTTGTTGGAAATATGCCCTAGAGGCAATAATAAAGTGGTTATTATTATATTTCCTTGTTTATGATAATTGTCTATTGTTCATGCTATAATTGTGTTATCCGGGAATCGTAATACATGTGTGAATACATAGACCTCAACATGTCCCTAGTGAGCCTCTAGTTGACTAGCTCGTTGATCAATAGATGGTTACGGTTTCCTTACCATGGACATTGGATGTCATTGATAACGGGATCACATCATTAGGAGAATGATGTGATGGGCAAGACCCAATCCTAAGCATAGCACAAGATTGTGTAGTTCGTCTGCTAAAGCTTCTCTAATGTCAAGTATCATTTCCTTAGACCATGAGATTGTGCAACTCCCGGATACCGTAGGAATGCTTTGGGTGTGCCAAACGTCACAACGTAACTGGGTGGCTATAAAGGCACACTACGGGTAACTCCGAAAGTGTCTGTTGGGTTGGCATGAATCGAGACTAGGATTTGTCACTCCGTGTGATGGAGAGGTATCTCTGGGCCCACTCGATAGGACATCAACATAATGAGCTTAATGTGACCAAGGAGTTGATCACGGGATGATGTGTTACGAACGAGTAAAGATACTTGCCGGTAACGAGATTGAACAAGGTATATGGATACCGACGATCGAATCTCGGGCAAGTATCATACCGGTAGACAAAGGGAATTGTATACGGGATTGATTGAATCCCCGACATCGTGGTTCATCCGATGAGATCATCGTGGAACATGTGGGAGCCAACATGGGTATCAAGATCCCGCTGTTGGTTATTGACCAGAGAGATGTCTCGGTCAAGTCTACATGCCTCCCGAACCCGTAGGGTCTACACACTTAAGGTTCGATGACGCTAGGGTTATAGGGAAAGTTTGTACGTGGTTACCGAATGTTGTTCGGAGTCCCGGATGAGATCCCGGACGTCACGAGGAGTTTTGGAATGGTCCGTAGGTAAAGAATGATTTATAGGAAGTGAGGATTTGGACATCGGAAGTGTTCCGGGCATCACCGGTAATGTACCGGGACGACCGGAAGGGTTCCGGGGCTCCACCGGGAGGGGCCACCTGCCCCGGAGGTGTGCATGGGCCAAGAGTGGGAAGGGACCAGCCCCTGAGTGGCCTGGTGCGCCTCCCATCAAGGCCCAAGGCGCAGCAAAAGGGGGAGCGGGAAAACCCTAGGCGCAGATGGGCCTAAGGCCCACCGTAGGGCGCGCACCCCTCCATCCCATCTAGGGCTGCCGCCCCCTTAGGGTGGGAACCCTAGAGGGGGCGCACCCCCCCTTCCCTCCTCCCATATATAGTGGGGGTTTTGGGGCTGCCAAAGACACGAGTCTCTCTCTCTCTCGGCGCAGCGCTACCTCTCCACATCCTCATCCTTCGTAGTGCTTGGCGAAGCCCTGCTGGAGAACCACGCTGCTCCAACACCACCACGCCGTCGTGCTGCTGCTGGAGTTGTCTTCCCCAATCTCTCCCTCCTCCTTGCTGGATCAAGGCGCGGGAGACGTCACCGGGCTGCACGTGTGTTGAACGCGGAGGCGCCGTTGTTCGGCGCTTAGATCGGAATCGACCGCGATCTGAATCGCTGCGTGTACGACTCCACCAACTGTGTTCTTGTAACGCTTCCGCATCGCGATCTTCAAGGGTATGAAGATACACCCCCCTCTCTTGTTGCTCCTCTCTCCATAGATTGATCTTGGTGATGCGTAGAAAATTTTAATTTCTGCAACGATCTCCAACAGTGGCATCATGAGCTAGGTCTATGCGTAGTTTCTATGCACGAGTAGAACACAAGTTGTTGTGGGCGTCGATTTTGTCAATTTACTTGCCATTACTAGTCTTATCTTGATTCGGCGGCCCGGACTGACCTTACACGTACGCTTACGTGAGACAGGTTCCACCGACTGACATGCACTAGTTGCATAAGGTGGCTAGCGGGTGTCTGTCTCTCCCATTTTAGTCGGATCGGATTCGATGAAAAGGGTCCTTATGAAGGGTAAATACAAATTGGCATATCACGTTGTGGTTTTGGCGTAGGTAAGAAACGTTCTTGCTAGAAACCTATAGCAGCCACGTAAAAACTTGCAACAACAATTAGAGGACGGCTAACTTGTTCTTGCAGCATATGCCGTGTGATGTGATATGGCCAAAAGGATGTGATGAATGATATATGTGATGTATGAGATTGATCATGTTCTTGTAATAGGAATCACGACTTGCATGTAGATGAGTATGACAACCGGCAGGAGCCATAGGAGTTGTCTTAATTTATTGTATGACCTGCGTGTCAATGAAAACACCATGTATTTACTTTACTTTATTGCTAACCGTTAGCCATAGTAGTAGAAGTAACAGTTGGCGAGACAACTTCATGAAGACACGATGATGGAGATCATGGTTTTATGACGGTGATGATGATGATCATGGCGCCCCGAAGATGGAGATCAAAAGGAGCAAAATGATATTGGCCATATCATGTCACTATTTGATTGCATGTGATGTTTATCATGTTTTTACATCTTATTTGCTTAGAATGACGGTAGCTTAAATAAGACGATCCCTCGCTAAAATTTCAAGAAACTGTTCCCCCTAACTGTGCACCGTTGCGAAGGTTCGTTGTTTCGAAGCACCACGTGATGATCGGGTGTGATAGATTCTAACGTTCGAATACAACGGGTGTAAGCCAGATTTACACATGCAAAACACTTAGGTTGACTTGACGAGCCTAGCATGTACAAACATGGCCTCGGAACACGAGAGACCGAAAGGTCGAACATGAGTCATATAGTAGATACGATCAACATGGAGATGTTCACCGTTGATGACTAGTCCGTCTCATGTGATGATCGGACACGGCCTAGTCGATTCGGATCATGTATCACTTAGATGACTAGAGGGATGTCTGTCTGAGTGGGAGTTCATTAAATAATTTGATTAGATGAACTTAATTATCATGAACTTAGTCTAAAAATCTTTACAATATGTCTTGTAGATCAAATGGCCCACACTAATGTTGCCCTCAACTTCAACGCGTTCCTAGAGAAAACTAAGCTGAAAGATGATGGTACCAACTATACGGACTGGGTCCGTAACTTGAGGATCATCCTCATAGCTGCCAAGAAAGCATATGTCCTTGAAGCACCGCTAGGTGAAGCACCCATTTTCCCAGCAACTCAAGACGTTATGAACGCCTGGCAGTCGCGTAGTGATGATTACTCCCTGGTTCAGTGCGGCATGCTTTACAGCTTAGAACCGGGGCTCCAAAAGCATTTTGAGCAGCACAGAGCATATGAGATGTTCCAAGAGCTGAAAATGGTTTTCCAAGCTCATGCCCGGGTCGAGAGATATGAAGTCTCCGACAAGTTCTACGGTTGTAAGATGAAGGAAAACAGTTCTGTCAGTGAGCATATACTCAAAATGTCTGGGTTGCACAACCGCTTGTCTCAGCTGGGAGTTAATCTCCCGGATGACTCGGTCATTGACAGGATCCTCCAGTCGCTTCCACCTAGCTAGAAAAGCTTTGTGATGAACTACAATATGCAAGGGATGGAGAAGTCCATTCCTGAGTTATATTCAATGCTGAAATCAGCGGAGGTGGAGATCAAAAAGGACATCAAGTGTTGATGGTGAATAAGACCACTAGTTTCAAGAAGGGAAAGAGTAAGAAGAACTTCAAGAAGGACGGCAAGGGAGTTGCCGCGCCCGGTAAGTCAGTTGCCGGGAAGAAGCCAAAGAATGGACCCAAGCCCGAGACTCAGTGCTTTTATTGCAAGGGAAATGGTCACTGGAGGCGGAACAGCCCCAAGTACTTAGCGGATAAGAAGGCCGGCAATACCAAAGGTATATATGATATACATGTTATTGATGTGTACCTTACCAGCACTCGCAGTAGCTCCTGGGTATTTGATACCGGTGCGGTTGCTCATATTTGTAACTCAAAACAGGAGCTGCGGAATAAGCGGAGACTCACGAAGGACGAGGTGACGATGCACGTCGGGAATGGTTCCAAGGTCGATGTGATCGCCGTCGGCATGCTACCTCTACATTTACGTACGGGATTAGTTTTAAACCTCAATAATTGTTATTTAGTGCCAGCTTTGAGCATGAACATTGTATCTGGATCTCGTTTAATGTGAGATGGCTACTCATTTAAATCTGAGAATAATGGTTGTTCTATTTATATGAGAGATATGTTTTATGGTCATGCCCCGCTGGTCAATGGTTTATTCTTATTGAAATCTCAAACGTGATGTTACACATATTCATAGTGTGAATGCCAAAAGATGTAAGGTTGATAATGATAGTGCCACATACTTGTGGCACTACCGCCTTGGTCACATTGGTGTCAAACGCATGAAGAAACTCCATGCAGATGGACTTTTGGAGTCTCTTGATTATGAATCATTTGACACGTGCGAACCATGCCTCATTGGCAAAATGACCAAGACTCCATTCTCCGGAACAATGGAGCGAGCAACCAACTTATTGGAAATCATACATACTGATGTGTGCGGTCCAATGAGCGTTGAGGCTCGCGGTGGTTATCGTTATGTTCTCACCCTCACTGATGACTTAAGTAGATATGGGTATGTCTACTTAATGAAACACAAGTCTGAGACCTTTGAAAAGTTCAAGGAATTTCAGAGTGAGGTTGAGAATCAACGTGACAGGAAAATAAAGTTCTTACGATCAGATCACGGAGGGGAATATTTGAGTCACGAATTTGGCACGCACTTAAGAAAATGTGGAATTGTTTCACAACTCACGCCGCCTAGAACACCTCAGCGTAATAGTGTGTCCGAACGTCGTAATCGCACTCTATTGGATATGGTGCGATCTATGATGTCTCTTACCGATCTACCGCTATCATTTTGGGGTTATGCTTTAGAGACTGCCGCATTCACTTTAAATATCCATCGAAATCCGTTGAGACGTCACCGTATGAATTATGGTTTGGGAAGAAACCTAAGCTATCATTTCTAAAAGTTTGGGGATGCGATGCTTATGTCAAGAAACTTCAACCTGAAAAGCTCGAACCCGAGTCGGAAAAATGCGTCTTCATAGGGTACCCTAAGGAAACTATTGGGTATACCTTCTACCTCAGATCCGAAGGCAAGATCTTTGTTGCCAAGAATGGATCCTTTCTAGAGAACGAGTTTCTCTTGAAAGAAGTAAGTGGGAGGAAAGTAGAACTTGATGAGGTATCGCCTCTTGAATCAGAAAGTAGCGCAGCTCAGGAAGATGTTTCTGTGGTGCCT
This sequence comes from Aegilops tauschii subsp. strangulata, assembly GCF_002575655.3. Taxonomy (NCBI): domain Eukaryota; kingdom Viridiplantae; phylum Streptophyta; class Magnoliopsida; order Poales; family Poaceae; genus Aegilops; species Aegilops tauschii. The sequence continues at coordinate 69,032,254 of NC_053035.3, forward strand.
GCACCGACTAGAGAGGAAGTTAATGATAATGATCATGAAACTTCGGATCAAGTTACTACTGAACTTCATAGGTCCACAAGGACACGTTCCGCACCAGAGTGGTACGGCAACCCTGTCCTGGAAATCATGTTGTTAGACAATGGTGAACCTTCGAACTATGAAGAAGCGATGGCGGGCCCGGATTCCAACAAATGGCTTGAAGCCATGAAATCCGAGATAGGATCCATGTATGAAAACGAAGAATGGACTTTGACAGACTTGCCCGTTGATCGGCAAGCCATAGAGAATAAATGGATCTTTAAGAAGAAGACTGACGCGGATGGTAATGTGACCATCTATAAGGCTCGGCTTGTCGCTAAGGGTTATCAACAAGTTCAAGGGGTTGACTACGATGAGACCTTCTCACCCGTAGTGAAGCTGAAGTCCGTCCGAATCATGCTAGCAATTGCCGCATTCTATGACTATGAGATATGGCATATGGATGTCAAAACGGCATTCCTTAATGGTTTCCCTAAGGAAGAACTGTATATGATGCAGCCGAAAGGTTTTGTCGATCCTAAGAATGCTGACAAGGTATGCAAGCTCCAGCGCTCAATCTATGGGCTGGTGCAAGCATCTCGGAGTTGGAACATTCGCTTTGATGAGATGATCAAAGCGTTTGGGTTTACACAGACTTATGGAGAAGCCTGTGTTTACAAGATAGTGAGTGGGAGCTCTGTAGCATTCTCATATTATATGTGGATGACATACTATTGATGGGAAATGATATAGAATTTTTGGAAAGCATAAAGGCCTACTTGAATAAGTGTTTTTCAATGAAGGACCTTGGAGAAGCTGCTTACATATTAGGCATCAAGATCTATAGAGATAGATCGAGATGCCTCATTTGTCTTTTGCAAAGCACAAACCTTGACAAGATATTGAAGAAGTTCAATACGGATCAGTCCAAGAAGGGGTTCTTGCCTGTATTGCAAGATGTGAGATTGAGCACGGCTCAATGCCCGACCTCGGCAGAAGATAGAGAAAAGATGAGTGTCATCCCCTATGCCTCAGCCATAGGGTCTATTATGTATGCCATGCTGTGTACCAGACCTGATGTGAACCTTGCCGTAAGTTTGGTAGGGAGGTACCAAAGTAATCCCGGCATGGAACACTGGACAGCGGTCAAGAACGTCCTGAAGTACCTGAAAAGGACTAAGGATATGTTTCTCGTTTATGGAGGTGACGAAGAGCTCGTCGTAAAGGGTTATGTCGATGCTAGCTTCGACACAGATCCGGATGACTCCAAGTCACAAACCGGATACGTGTATATTTTGAATGGTGGGGCAGTCAGCTGGTGCAGTTGCAAGCAAAGCGTCGTGGCGGGATCTACATGTGAAGCAGAGTACATAGCAGCCTCGGAGGCAGCACAGGAAGCAGTCTGGATGAAGGAGTTCATCACCGACCTAGGAGTAATTCCCAATGCGTCGGGCCCGATGACTCTCTTCTGTGACAACACTGGAGCTATTGCCCTTGCCAAGGAGTCCAGGTTTCACAAGAAGACCAGGCATATCAAGCGTCGCTTCAACTCCATTCGTGAATATATTCAAGATGGAGACATAGATATTTGTAAAGTGCATACGGATATGAATGTCGCAGATTTGTTGACTAAACCTCTTCCTCGAGCAAAACATGATCAACACAGAACTCTATGGGTGTTCGATTCATCACAATGTAACTAGATTATTGTCGGTGTGGAACGACACCTATGGGATCACAAGAATCCCTACTACGGTTGTCGGGGCGCAGGGTTGCAAGAAGAGCAGGATTAGTAATCAGCACAAGGATCGTTTACCCAGGTTCGAGCCGCGAGGATGCGTAAAACCCTAGTCCTGCTTTGGTGGATGTATTGAGTGTTCTTGAGCCCTCCAACTAGCTATGGTGGCTGAGCCATTTCAGAGAGCCGAATCCTTCTCCAGTACGCCACGGGCCTCCTTTTATAGTCGAAAGGGGCTGCCACAGTGGCACACAGGAGGTGGAAAGGCGTACAGTGCTACAAGCTTATCGCTTGTATTACAGGACAAGACGCATTTAATGCGCCGCTGAGGTGTCCCCTAGCTTTATCGGGGACGGGAGCGAGGCCCGTCCCATCCGTTGCCGCTCCTCCTCGCTTCGACACGCGCCCTGGCCAGCGATGCGTGCGGCGCCATGTAGGTAGGCAGGCAGTTGAGGTGGCGCGGTGGTAGGGTCTTCACGAAGATCTGCATGCTGCCACGCAGGCGCCGGCCAATCTAGCCTGGAAGCTACATGTTGCCACGCAGGTGCCAGCCCAGCTGGTTGAGCTGGCAGCTGCATGCGGACGGCGGTGGAGACTTGGCTGGTGCGGGCCAGGCAGCGGCCTTGCTGGCGTCCTCGGTGAGGACCTTGCCGTGGCGCGCTGTTGTCCCCGGCAAGGATCTTGCCGGGGGTCTTGTGACTCTCCTCGGCAAGGATCTTGCCGAGGACCGTCGTCTTTTGGTCCTCATCTGATCTTGAATATTCCTTGGTCTTGACAAAGATCTGCATGCTACCATGGAGGTGCCTCCCAAGCCCTAGTTCCAACGTGGTTGGTTGAGTTGGAACCCGTGGGCTCGATGGTGGCTCACTCCGCTGGTGTGAGCGAGCCGCCCCGGCAAGGGTCTTGTCGGGGCTGCTGAGGCTGCCCCGGCAAGGGTCTTGCCGGGGGAGCCTACTTCGTCCTTCTGCTTCTTTGTGTTCTTGGCCTTGGCGTTGCCTTGGATGTCTTGTACTTCGGTTTTACCTCGGTTCACCTCCCCTGTTCTGCTTGGTGCGGCCGTGGGCGCGGCTCCGACTGTCCGTGCACAGGTAAAGGGGTACAAAGGTGCGCCCCTTCTTTTGTACACCGACAATTATTGACTCTAGTGCAAGTGGGAGACTGTTGGAAATATTCCCTAGAGGCAATAATAAAGTGGTTATTATTATATTTCCTTATTCATGATAATTGTCTATTGTTCATGCTATAATTGTGTTATCCGGAAATCGTAATACATGTGTGAATACATAGACCTCAACATGTCCCTAGTGAGCCTCTAGTTGACTAGCTCGTTGATCAATAGATGGTTACGGTTTCCTTACCATGGACATTGGATGTCATTGATAACGGGATCACATCATTAGGAGAATGATGTGATGGACAAGACCCAATCCTAAGCATAGCACAAGATTGTGTAGTTCGTCTGCTAAAGCTTTTCTAATGTCAAGTATTATTTCCTTAGACCATGAGATTGTGCAACTCCCGGATACCGTAGGAATGCTTTGGGTGTGCCAAACTTCACAACGTAACTGGGTGGCTATAAAGGCACACTACGGGTATCTCTGAAAGTGTTTGTTGGGTTGGCACGAATCGAGACTGGGATTTGTCACTCCGTGTGACGGAGAGGTATCTCTGGGCCCACTCGGTAGGACATCATCATAATCAGCTCAATGTGACCAAGGAGTTGATCACGGGATGATGTGTTACAAACGAGTAAAGAGACTTGCCAGTAACGAGATTGAACAAGGTATAGGGATACCGACGATCGAATCTCGGGCAAGTATCATACCGGTAGACAAAGGGAATTGTATACGGGATTGATTGAATCCCCGACATCGTGGTTCATCCGATGAGATCATCGTGGAACATGTGGGAGCCAACATGGGTATCCAGATCCCGCTGTTGGTTATTGACCAGAGAGTTGTCTCGGTCATGTCTACATGCCTCCCGAACCCGTAGGGTCTACACACTTAAGGTTCGATGACGCTAGGGTTATAGGGAAAGTTTGTACGTGGTTACCGAATGTTGTTCAGAGTCCCGGATGAGATCCCGGACGTCACGAGGAGTTCCGTAATGGTTCGGAGGTAAAGAATGATATATAGGAAGTGAGGATTTGGACACCGGAAGTGTTCCGGGCATCACCGGTAATGTATCGGGACCAGCGGAAGGGTTCCGGGGGTCCATCGGGAGGGGCCACCTGCCCCGGAGGCGTGCATGGGCCAAGAGTGAGAAGGGACCAGCCCCTGAGTGGGATGGTGCGCCTCCCACCAAGGCCCAAGGCGCAGCAAAAGGGGAAGGGGGAAAACCCTAGGCGCAGATGGGCCTAAGGCCCACCCTAGGGCGCGCCCCCTCTCTTCCCCTCTTGGCCGCCCCCTCCATCCCATCTAGGGCTGCCGCCCCCCTTAGGGTGGGAACCCTAGAGGGGGCGCACCCCCTTCCCTCCTCCTATATATGGTGGGGTTTTTGGGGCTGCCAAAGACACGAGTCTCTCTCTCTCTCTCGGTGCAGCCCTACCTCTCCACATCATCATCCGTCGTAGTGCTTGGTGAAGCCCTGCTGGAGAACCACGCTGCTCCAACACGACCACGCCATCGTGCTGCTGCTGGAGTTGTCTTCCCCAACCTCTCCCTCCTCCTTGCTGGATCAAGGCGTGGGAGACGTCACCGGGCTGCACGTGTATTGAACGCGGAGGCGCCGTTGTTCGGCGCTTAGATCGGAATCGACCGCGATCTGAATCGCTGCGTGTACGAATCCACCAACCGCGTTCTTGTAATGCTTCCGCATCGCGATCTTCAAGGGTATGAAGATACACTCCCCTCTCTCTCGTTGCTAGTCTCTCCATAGATTGATCTTGGTGATGCATAGAAATTTTTAATTTCTGCAACGATCTCCGACAATTGTCGGGGAAGCTTTGTGTTTAGAGTTTTTGTTAAGAGTCTTGTTTCAGTTTTTAATTTACTTTTTGTAGCAAGTGTTGTTAGTAGAAAATCCCAACAAGATTAACATGGCTTGTAATCTTGGAAGCTTTGCTACTCCTAGCAATAGTTTCATGCGTGAAACTATAGCACAACCTGATGTTGTTGCCATTAAGTATGAGATAAAACCGACCCTAGTCTCTATGGTTCAACGGGACCAATTTGGAGGCTCTGCTTTTGAGTATCCGGTAAGCACTTGCGTAATTTTTCTGAATTGTGCAACATGACACGTACTAGAACTTATGACCCTGACACTGTGAAGTTGCGTCTATTTCCTTTGTCTTTGAAAGGGAGAGAAAAAGAATGTCTCATAGCTTTGCCTAGAGGTAATATAACTTCATGAACTGATTACTGGAGTAAGTTTATCCAAGTTTTTCCCACCTGCAAAAATTATGCAACTTTATTCACATATAACATGTTTTAAGCAAGAAGATCGTGAGCCACTAGAGCTTGTGTGGGATCACATGAAGGAGGCTATAAGGAATTGTCATAACCATGGAACGGAAGAATAGCTAACACTTCATATGTTTTATAATGCCTAAAATCCTATGTCGAAAACTAAGCTTGATACTGCTGCAAGAGGAACTATTATGCGTAAGCCCATCACTGATGATAACAATTTGCTTGATGAAATGCAAGAAAACTATGCTCAATGGCATGTTGAGAGGGCTACCACCAAGTGAGTTAATGCAATAGAAGAGAAGAATACAGAGTTCACCGCTAAAATTGATGAACCCATCTCCGTCATGAAAGGTAAAGAAGAGGTAATGTGAATGCTATTACTCATGAAGAAGTTAATGATGCCAATTTTATTGCTCGTAATAGCTATAATCTCAACTAAAAAAATAATGGTATGCTCCTAGATTACCTTATCCTAATAGTGGAGCACCAAATAAGTCTAATGGAACTAGCAATGGCAATAGAAATACTCTAGAGCAAACTCTTATAAAAGTATTGCTAGTTAAAGTGAGCATAATGAAACTTTTAAAAATATCATGAAGAATCATGATAACTTACTTGGTCAATTGACCAATATGATTCCTAGACTCAGTAATGATGTGCAGTCTCTTGACGGAAGAACTAAGAACATGGAAGCACAAGTGGCTAAAATTGGGAAGAGCCAAACTTTAATTCTAGCCAAGTTTGTAGGTAAACCGGAACGTAACCCGGTTGAAGATGTTAAGATGGTGAGAAGTAACAAAGATAATGCAGAAGAGCTTGATAAAAGCCATGTGCCAGAGTATACATACACGGTTGCAGATTTTTATTCTTGTAGACTCTGTTGGGCCTCCAAGCGCAGAGTTTTTTAGGACAGCAGCAAATTTCCCTCAAATGGATGACCTTAGGTTTATCAATCTATGGAAGGTGTAGGATGAAGATGGTCTCTCTCAAACAACGCTACAATCAAATACAAGAAATCACTTGTGTCTTCAACACACCCAATACAATGGTAAATTGTATAGGTGCACTAGTTCGGCGAAGAGATGGTGATACAAGTGTAGTATGGATAGTAGATATAGGTTTTTGTAATCTGAAATAATAAAAACAGCAATGTAGCAAGTAACAAAAGTGAGCACAAACGGTATTTCAATGCTTAGAAATAAGGCCTAGGGTTTATACTTTCACTAGTGCAATATCTCAACAGTGCTAACATAATTGAATCATATAAAAATCCCTCAATGTGCGACAAAGCATCAGTCAAAAGTTCTTATCAATAGCGGAGAACATAAAATGAAATAGTTGTAGGTAGCAAACCACCTCAAAGTTATCTTTCCGGTCAATCTATTGACCCATCCCTATAAGTGTCACAAACAGCCCTAGAGATCGTACTACAATAACACCATCTGATATGCATCAATCAACTCTAATATCACTTAGATACTCCAAATGTCACCACAAGTATCCGTGAGTTAATTATTTGATGTGCATCAAGCAATTTTAGATTCATAATATTCAGTCCAACACAAAGAACTTCAAAGATTACCCCAATGTTTCTATCGGAGAAAGTAGGATGGAAACGTTTATCAACCTATGTGCCTAGATTACCCCAATGTCACCATGGGAATCCGCAAGTTGATTACCAAAATATATATCAATTGACTCAATAGAATACCCCATTGTCACCACGGGTATCAACATGCACGACATACATCAAGTGATCTCAAACCCAAATATACAATCCAACATACAAAAATTGAAAGAGCAAGACTCAATTCATCACAACGGTATAGAGAGGGAAGAAGACCATATGATTCCACTATATTAACAAAGCTCATGGTACATCAAGAACATGCCCTATCAAGATCACGAGAAAGAGAGATCAAACACATAGCTACTAGTACATACACTCAACCCTGAGGGTGAACTATGCCCTCCTCGTCATGGAGGCAGCGGGGATGACGAAGGTGGCCTCTGGTGATGATTTACCCCTCCGGCAGGGTGCCGGAGAAGGCCTCCAGATGATATCGCTTCGGTAAAGAGGCTTGCGGTGGCGGCGTGAAAGTCCTAGGTTTTTTTTCTGGGGGTTTCTGGATTTATAGAATTTTTCAACGTTGGTTTCACGCTAACTAGAGTTACGAGGGGCCCACAAGCTTGGATGATCATCACCCCCTAGGGTGCGTGGGGTGAGCTTGAGGCCGCCTCGTGGGTCTTCTTGTCCTCCATCGAAGCTTCGGGGGTCTCTTATGTTCCAAAAGAATCACCATAAGTTTTCTTGGTATTTGACTTTGTTTGGTATGGATTTTTTGGAAAACCAAAAACATGCAGAAAACAACAATTGGCACCGGGCACTAGGTTAATAGGTTAGTTCATGAAAATCATATAAATGTGCACCAAAACCATGTAGAACTCGTATAAATGTGGCATGAATACTTTATAAATTATAGATACATCGGAGTCGTATCACAACTATACTAAGTTTGCAGGTCAAGAAGCAGAGGTCTATCTAGGCGTATCGATCGTAAGTGAACCAAAACCTTCTCGTTATTTCGGTTTAAACAACTGAGTTCCTTATGATTAGGATTTCTCTATGTTGCTCGAGGACGATCAAGTTTAAGCTTGAGGGAATCGATGAGTGTTATTTTTGAAGGAAATATGCCCTAGAGGCAATAATAAAGTTGTTATTTATATTTCCTTATATCATGATAAGTGTTTATTATTCATGCCAGAATTGTATTAACCGCAAACTTAGTACATGTGTGAATACATAGACAAACAGAGTGTCACTAGTATGCCTCTACGTGACTAGCTCGTTGATCAAAGATGGTTAAGTTTCCTGGCCATTGACATGAGTTGTCATTTGATGAATGTGATCACATCATTAGAGAATGATGTGATTGACATGACCCATCCATTAGCTTAGCACTATGATCGTTTAGTTTGTTGCTATTGCTTTCTTCATAACTTATACATGTTCCTACGACTATGAGATTATGCAACTCCCGAATACCGGAGGAACACTTAGTGTTCTATCAAACGTCACAATGTAACTGGGTGATTATAAAGATGCTCTACAGGTGTCTCTGATGGTGTTTGTTGGGTTGGCATAGATCGAGATTAGGATTTGTCACTCCGTGTTTCAGAGAGGTATCTCTGGGCCCTCTTGGTAATGCACATCACTATAAGCCTTGCAAGCAATGTGACTAATGAGTTAGTTGCGGGATGATGTATTATGGAACGAGTAAAGAGACTTACCAGTAACGAGATTGAACTAGGTATTGAGACACCGACAATCGAATCTCGGGCAAGTAACATACCGATGACAAAGGGAACAACATATGTTGTTATGCGGTTTGACCGATAAAGATCTGCGTAGAATATGTAGGAACCAATATGAGCATCCAGGTTCCGCTATTGGTTATTGACCGGAGATGAGTCTCGGTCATGTCTACATAGTTCTCGAACCCGTAGGGTCCGCACGCTTAACGTTCGATGACGATCAGTATTATGAGTTTATGTTTTTTGATGTACCAAAGGTTGTTCGGAGTCCCGGATGTGATCACGGACATGACGAGGAGTCTCGAAATGGTCGAGACATAAAGATTGATATGTTGGAAGGCTATGTTGGACACCGGAAGGTTCCGAGTGGTTCGGGCATTTTTCTGGAGCACCGGGAGGTTACCGAAACCCCCCGGGGAGTTAATGGGCCTTAATGGGCCATGGTGGAAGAGGAGGAGGCGGCCAAGGTGGGGGCGCGCCTCCCCAAGCCCAATCTGAATTGGGAGGGGGGCCGCCCCCCCTTTCCTTCTCTCCCTCTTCCTTCTTCTCCCACTCCAACTAGGGAAGGGGGAAACCTACTCCTACTGGGAGTAGGACTCCCCCCTTGGGCGCGCCATAGAGAGGGCCGGCCCTCCCCTCCTCTACTCCTTTATATACGGGGGAGGGGGCATCCCATAGACACACATGTTGATTGTTTAGCCGTGTGCGGTGCCCCCTCCATAGATTTCCACCTCGGTCATATCGTTGTAGTGCTTAGGCGAAGCCCTGTGTCGGTAACTTCATCATCACCGTCATCACGCCGTTGTGCTGACGAAACTCTCCCTCGACCTCAGCTGGAACTAGAGTTCGTGGGACATCACCGAGCTGAACGTGTGCAGATCGCGGAGGTGTCGTATCTTTGGTGCTTGGATCAGTCGGATCATGAAGACGTACGACTACATCAACCGCGTTGTCATAATGCTTCCGCTTTCGGTCTATGAGGGTACGTAGACAACACTCTCCCCTCTCGTTGCTATGCATCACCTAGATAGATCTTGCATGTTCATAGGATTTTTTTTTGAAATTACTGCGTTCCCCAACAGTGGCATCCGAGCCAGGTCTATGCGTAGATGTTATATGCACGAGTAGAACACAAAGAGTTTTGGGCGATAATAGTCATACTGCTTACCAGCATGTCATACTTTGATTCGGCGGTATTGTTGGATGAGGCGGCCCAGACCGACATTACGTGTACGCTTACGCGAGACTGGTTCTACCGACGTGCTTCGCACACAGGTGGCTAGTGGGTTTCTGTTTCTCCAACTTTAGTTGAATCGAGTGTGGCTACACCCGGTCCTTGTTGAAGGTTAAAACAGCACACTTGACGAAAAATCGTTGTGGTTTTTGATGCATAGGTAAGAACGGTTCTTGCTAAACCCGTAGCAGCCACGTAAAACTTGCAACAACAAAGTAGAGGACGTCTAACTTGTTTTTGCAGGGCATGTTGTGATGTGATATGGTCAAGACATGATGCTATATTTTATTGTATGAGATGATCATGTTTTGTAACAGAGTTATGGGCAACTGGCAGGAGCCATATGGTTGTCGCTTTATTGTATGCAATGCAATCGCCATGTAACTGTTTTTACTTTATCGCTAAGCGGTAGCGATAGTCGTAGAAACAATAGTTGGCGAGACGACAACGATGCTACGATAAAGATCAAGGTGTCGCGCCGGTGACGATGGTGATCATGACGGTGCTTTGGAGATGGAGATCAAAGGCACAAGATGATGATGGCCATATCATATCACTTATATTGATTGCATGTGATGTTTATCCTTTATGCATCTTATTTTGCTTAGTTTGGCGGTAGCATTATAAGATGATCTCTCACTAAATTTCAAGGTATAAGTGTTCTCCCTGAGTATGCACCGTTGCGACAGTTCGTCTTGCTGAGACACCACGTGATGATCGGGTGTGATAAGCTCTATGTTCACATACAACGGGTGCAAGCCAGCTTTGCACACGCAGAATACTCGGGTTAAACTTGACGAGCCTAGCATATGCAGATATGGCCTCGGAACACTAAGACCAAAAGGTCGAGCATGAATCATATAGTAGATATGATCAACATAGCGATGTTCACCATTGAAAACTACTCCATCTCACGTGATGATCGGACATGGTTTAGTTGATATGGATCACGTGATCACTTAGATGATTAGAGGGATGTCTATCTAAGTAGGAGTTCTTAAAGTAATATGATTAATTGAACTTTAATTTATCATGAACTTAGTACCTGATAGTATTTTTGCATGTCTATGTTGTTGTAGATAAATGGCTCGTGCTACTGTTCTGTTGAATTTTAATGCGTTCCTAGAGAAAGCTAAGTTGAAAGATGATGGTAGCAACTACACGGACTAGGTCCGTACCTTGAGGATTATCCTCATTGCTGCACAGAAGAATTACATCCTGGAAGCACCGCTGGGTGCTAAGCCTGCTGCAAATGCTACTGATGACGTTAAGAACGTCTGGCAGAGCAAAGCTGATGACTACTCGATAGTTCAGTGTGCCATGATTTACGTCTTAGAACCGAGACTTCAACGATGTTTTGAACGTCATGGAGCATATGAGATGTTCCAGGAGTTGAAGTTAATATTTCAAGCAAATGCCCGGATTGAGAGATATGAAGTCTCCAATAAGTTCTATAGCTGCAAGATGGAGGAGAATAGTTCTGTCAGTGAACATATACTCAGAATGTCTGGGTACCACAACCACTTGACTCAACTGGGAGTTAATCTTCCTGATGATAGTGTCATTGACAGAGTTCTTCAATCACTGCCACCAAGCTACAAAAACTTCGTGATGAACTATAATATGCAAGGGATGGATAAGACAATTCCCGAGCTCTTCGCGATGCTAGAAGCTGCGGAGGTAGAAATCAAGAAGGAGCATCAAGTGTTGATGGTCAACAAGACCACCAGTTTCAAGAAGAAGGGCAAAGGGAAGAAGGGGAACTTCAAGAAGAACGGCAAAAGTTGCTGCTCAAGTGAAGAAGCCCAAGTCTGTACTTAAGCCTGAGACTGAGTGCTTCTACTGCAAAGGGACTGGTCACTGGAAGCGGAACTGCCCCAAGTATTTGGCGGATAAGAAGGATGGCGAAGTGAAAGGTATATTTGATATACATGTTATTGATGTGTACTTAACTAATGCTCATAGTAGCGCCTAGGTATTTGATACTGGTTCTGTTGCTCATATTTGCAACTCGAAATAGGGGCTATGGATTAAGCAAAGATTGGCTAAGGACGAGGTGACGATGCGCCTGGGAAATGGTTCCAAAGTCGATGTGATCGCCGTCGGCACGCTACCTCTACATCTACCTTCGGGATTACTCTACATCTACCTTCGGGATTAGTTTTAGACCTGAATAATTGTTATTTGGTGCCAGCGTTGAGCATGAACATTATATATGGATCTTGTTTGATGCGAGACGGTTATTCATTTACATCAGAGAATAATGGTTGTTCTATTTATATGAGGTATATCTTTTATGGTCATGCACCCTTGATGAGTGGTCTATTTTTGTTGAATCTCGATAGTAGTGATACACATATTCATAGTATTGAAGCCAAAAGATATAAGTTCAATAATGATAGTGCAACTTATTTGTGGCACTGCCGTTTAGGTCATATTGGTGTAAAGCGCATGAAGAAACTCCATGTTGATGGGCTTTTGAAATCACTTGATTATGAATCACTTGATACTTGCGAACCATGCCTCATGGGCAAGATGACTAAGGCTCCGTTCTCCGGAACTATGGAGCGAGCAACAAACTTGTTGGAAATAATACATACTGATGTATGCGGTCCAATGAGTGTTGATGCTCGCGGCGGGTATCATTATTTTCTAACCTTCATAGATGATTTGAGCAGATATGGGTATATCTACTTGATGAAACATAAGTCTGAAACATTTGAAAAGTTCAAAGAATTTCAGAGTGAAGTGGAAAATCATCGTAACAAGAAAATAAAGTTTCTACGATCTGATCGTGGAGGAGAATATTTGAGTTACGAGTTTGGTCTTCATTTAAAAAAATGTGGAATAGTTTCGCAACTCACGCCACCTGGAACAGCACAGCGTAATGGTGTGTCTGAACGTCATAACCACACTTTATTAGATATGGTGTGATCTATGATGTCTCTTACTGATTTACCGCTATCGTTTTGGGATTATGCTTTAGAGACGGCTGCATTCACGTTAAATAGGGCACCATCTAAATCCGTTGAGACGACACCTTATGAACTGTGGTTTGGGAAGAAACCCAAGTTGTCGTTTATGAAAGTTTGGGGCTGCGATGCTTATGTGAAAAAGCTTCAACCTGATAAGCTCGAACCCAAATCGGAGAAATGTGTCTTCATAGGATACCCAAAGGAGACTGTTGGGTACACCTTCTATCACAGATTCGAAGGCAAGATATTCATTGCTAAGAATGGATCCTTTCTAGAGAAGGAGTTTCTCTCGAAAGAAGTGAGTGGGAGGAAAGTAGAACTTGATGAGGTAATTGTACCTGCTCCCGAATAGGAAAGTAGTTCATAACAGAAATCTGTTCCAGTGATTCCTACACCAATTAGGGAGGAAGCTAATGATAGTGATCATGAAAATTCAGATCAAGTTACTGCTGAATCTCGTAGGTCTACCAGAGTAAGATCCGCACCAGAGTGGTACGATAATCCTGTTTCAGACGTCATGTTACTAGACCATAACGAACCTACGAACTATGAGGAAGCGATGATGAGCCCAGATTCCGCGAAATGGCTTGAGGCCATGAAATCTGAGATGGGATCCATGTATGAGAACAAAGTGTGGACTTTGGTTGACTTGCCCGATGATCAGCAGGTCATCGAGAATAAATGGATCTTCAAGAAGAAGATTGACGTTGACGGTAATGTTACTGTCTACAAAGCTCGACTTGTTGCGAAAGGTTTTCGACAAGTTCAAGGAGTTGAGTACGATGAGACATTCTAACCCGTAGCGATTCTTAAGTCTGTCCGAATCATCTTAGCAATTGCCGCATTTTATGATTATGAAATTTGGCAAATGGATGTCAAAACTGCATTCTTGAATGGATTTCGGGAAGAAGAGTTGTATATGATGCAACCAGAAGGTTTTCTTGATCCAAAGGATGCTAACAGAATGTGCAAGCTCCAGAGATCCATTTATGGACTGGTGCAAGCCTCTCGGAGTTGGAATAAATGTTTTGATAGTGTGATCAAAGCATATGGTTTTATACAGACTTTTGGAGAAGCCTGTATTTACAAGAAAGTGAGTGGGAGCTCTGTAGAATTTCTAATATTATATGTGGATGACATATTGTTGATTGGAAATGATATAAAATTTTTGGATAGCATAAAAGGATACTTGAATAAAAGTTTTTCAATGAAAGACCTCGGTGAAGCTGCTTATATATTGGGCATCAAGATCTACAGAGATAGATCAAGACGCTTAATTGGACTTTCACAAAGCACATACCTTGATAAGATTTTGAAGAAGTTCAAAATGGACCAGTCAAAGAAAGGGTTCTTGCCTGTGTTACAAGGTGTGAAGTTGAATGAGACTCAATGCCCGACCATTGTAGAAGATAGAGAGAAAATGAAAATCATTCCCTATCCTTCAACCATAGGTTCTATCATGTATGCAATGTTGTGTACCAGACCTGATGTGTGCCTTGCTATAAGTACAGTAGGGAGGTACCAAAGTAATCCAGGAGTGGATCACTAGACAGCGGTCAAGAACATCCTGAAATACCTGAAAAGGACTAAGGATATGTTTCTCGTTTATGGAGGTGACAAAGAGCTCGTCGTAAATGGTTACGTCAATGCAAGATTTGACACTGATCTGGATGACTCTAAGTCACAAACCGGATATGTGTTTATACTGAACGGTGGAGCTGTCAGTTGGTGCAGTTCTAAGCAGAGCGTCGTGGCGGGATCTACGTGTGAAGCGGAATACATAGATGCTTCGGAAGCAGCAAATGAAGGAGTCTGGATGAAGGAGTTCATATCCGATCTAGGTGTCATACCTAGTGCACCGGGTCCAATGAAAATCTTTTGTGACAATACTGGAGCAATTGCCTTGGCGAAGGAATCCAGATTTCACAAGAGAACCAAGCACATCAAGAGACGCTTCAATTCCATCCGTCATCAAGTGTCAGAAGGGGACATAGAGATTTGCAAGATACATACAGATCTAAATGTTGCAGACCCGTTGACTAAGCCTCTTTCACGAGCAAAACATGATCAACACCAAGACTCCATGGGTGTTAGAATCATTACATTGTAATCTAGATTATTGACTCTAGTGCAAGTGGGAGACTGAAGGAATATGCCCTAGAGGCAATAATAAAGTTGTTATTTATATTTCCTTATATCATGATAAGTGTTTATTATTCATGCCAGAATTGTATTAACCGCAAACTTAGTACATGTGTGAATACATAGACAAACAGAGTGTCACTAGTATGCCTCTACGTGACTAGCTCGTTGATCAAAGATGGTTAAGTTTCCTGGCCATTGACATGAGTTGTCATTTGATGAATGTGATCACATCATTAGAGAATGATGTGATTGACATGACCCATCCATTAGCTTAGCACTATGATCGTTTAGTTTGTTGCTATTGCTTTCTTCATAACTTATACATGTTCCTACGACTACGAGATTATGCAACTCCCGAATACCGGAGGAACACTTAGTGTGCTATCAAACGTCACAACATAACTGGGTGATTATAAAGATGCTCTATAGGTGTCTCCTATGGTGTTTGTTGGGTTGGCATAGATCGAGATTAGGATTTGTCACTCCGTGTTTTGGAGAGGTATCTCTGGGCCCTCTCGGTAATGCACATCACTATAAGCCTTGGAAGCAATGTGACTAATGAGTTAGTTGCGGGATGGTGCATTACGGAACGAGTAAAGAGACTTGCCGGTAACGAGATTGAACTAGGTATTGAGATACCGATGATCGAATCTCAGGCAAGTAACATACCGATGACAAAGGGAACAACATATGTTGTTATGCGGTTTGACCGATAAAGATCTTCGTAGAATATGTAGGAACCAATATGAGCATCCAGGATCCGCTATTGGTTATTGACCGGAGATGAGTCTCGGTCATGTCTACATAGTTCTCGAACCCGTAGGGTCCGCACGCTTAACGTTCGATGACGATCGGTATTATGAGTTTATGTGTTTTGATGTACCGAAGGTTATTCGGAGTCCCGGATGTGATCACGGACATGACGAGGAGTCTCGAAATGGTCGAGACATAAAGGTTGATAAAATGGAAGGCTATGTTTGGACACCGGAAAGGTTCCGAGTGGTTCGGGCATTTTTCTGGAGTACCGGGAGGTTACCGGAACCCCCCGGGGAGTTAATGGGCCTTAATCGGCCGTGGTGGAAGAGAGAAGGAGGCGGCCAAGGTGGGGGCGCCCCCCCCAAGCCCAATCCGAATTGGGAGGGGCCGGCCCCCTTTCCTTCTCTCCCTCTCCCTCTTCCTTCTTCTCCTACTCCAACTAGGGAAGGGGGGAAACCTACTCCTACTGGGAGTAGGACTCCCCCCCTTGGGCGCGCCATAGAGAGGGCCGGCCCTCCCCTCCTCCACTCCTTTATATACGGGGGAGGGGGCACCCCATAGACACACAAGCTGATTGTTTAGCCGTGTGCGGTGCCCCCCCTCCACGGATTTCCACCTCAGTCATATCGTTGTAGTGCTTAGGCGAAGTCCTGCGTCGGTAACTTCATCACACCGTCATCACGTCGTCGTGCCGACGAAACTCTCCCTCAACCTCAGCTGGATCTAGAGTTCGTGGGACATCACCGAGCTGAACGTGTGCAGATCGCGGAGGTGCCGTACCTTCGGTGCTTGGATCGGTCGGATCGTGAAGACGTACGACTACATCAACCGTGTTGTCATAACGCTTCCGCTTTCGGTCTACGAGGGTACGTAGACAACACTCTCCCCTCTCGTTGCTATGCATCACCTAGATAGATCTTGCGTGTTTACGATTTTTTTTTGAAATTACTGCGTTCCCCAACAATTTTTACACTCCTCTAACCCGAGTTTAAACCGAAATATTTCATTAAATCTGAGATATTCGCTCTAATATTGCTACCAATGACCGATGAATGCAAAGGATTCAAATATCTGATCTTTATTTTATTTCCACAGGATATGGGCTATATATGGACGAAATCAAGCCAACACATGGAATGAGTAAAGTGGAGATTGAGGGGATCAAGCGGGAGGCGCACCAGAAGAAACCGTGCAAAACACGACCTTACATACGATCGCGCCCGCTCGTATGTGTCGTCATTTGGTGTGACAACCAAGACGTCTGATCCACCTGAACAACCTTTGCGAAGGTACCGACGCCAAATGAGCAATAAAACATCACTGAACAAGTCAGTCATCATCATCTTCACCATAGCCATCTCCATCAACCCTAGGCGCCGCCATTTCCCATCTCCATAGCCACAACCTTCACCACCACCATAATTCTCAGCAATCTAGTCATACTTGTAATCGTATTACACACACATCATCCATTGTAAAACATATTATCAACCAATCAATCTTCATGATGTGTTCTTTGATGAGTTCTTCGTGTGATCTGATCTCCATGTGTGAGTAGTTTGGTAAGGTCATGAGTTGAGGCAAGGGCCTTGCAACCCGATTATTTGTTGGAGGGATCAATGGACCTACTTTGAATTAATGTCTCATATGTGTAGCATAAAATGGTTCCGAGGTTGTCTCTTGCCTCATTCGTGTTCTTCATCCCTGCAGGTACCCAAGATCATGGAGAACGAGCCATGGAGAGGCTAAGGGCAAGGAGACTGTGAAGTGTTATTCTGAACACCAGTGACAAAAATGTTTAGTAGGGTAATACAGATTGTACCTCTGGGGATACAAGAGGTGTAGTCATTAAACGCACAATGCTTTTGTCTGATTATTGCAATCCTAATTATCATGGCAATCTTGCATGTCGGATAGGGCCTTCAGTTGGGCAACCAACTCTTGATGCAGGATGCATGCCGGTCAAGACGTAATTTGGACACATCCCCCACTTCGATAGATAGCAAACACATCTCGATGGATGACTTCCAGAGCAAAAATTAAGATTATTTTTGGTCCCAACACAAATATATGGTTGTAACCATAAGTCCTCATACCCATGCCTATTTTTATTATAAGTGTTTTCAGTGTCAGCTTGATTTACGATCCAGTCAAAAAGCTGGAATTAATTATCTAGTAAAAAGCTTGTTTGAGACCCTAGCTTAAAGGGCACCGGCCTCTCGTGGGATCGATAACTCAGGGTCACCTCTGGGGAAAAAGGCGAGAACCCTTTCTACTCCATTTCCATATCACTAAAGGAAGTCATCATGCTCGGGTTCTGAGGCATTGGAGTCGAAAAAGACGGTGGTTGTGTAGCAGAAGGAGGTGCCAGAGTCGAATAATACAGTGGTTGGTGTGCAGGTGGCTGCAATAGTGCATCGGCAATGTTAGGTAGGTTGCTCGGGGTCTGAAGGATGCGGGGGGGGGGGGGGGGGGGGGGGGGGGGGTGGGATGCGGTCGTCTCCTCCGACGACCGCAATCACCAAGACTGGGGTCGCAAGCCGAATCGTTGGTGGAAGAGGGTAGCTTGTTGGGGCTGGCGGGGGAATGGGGCCGTGCCTGGGTGGGCTAGGATTTGGGGAGGTAGCGCCGACTTTTATAGCCCTAGTAGAGGCAATCATCCAGTACGCCAATCGGTATGCCATCAATGCATTTCTCCTTTTCTGATCAAGCCTTCCTTTGAAACAAATGTATGCAAGTGAGGAGATTTAGGTCTAGAAAAGTTAAAATTTTAGAAAATATACGATTTGAGGGATCTGTTAGGTGAGTGTTTTGCTAGAGATGCTCTTAAGGTTTAGAATGGACTTTACTCAACAGGGTGGTCTCTATAGATTCAGCCTGATTTTCCAATTAAAAAACTAAATGGTAACGATCTGCCACCGGACTATTAACGTTTCCAAACTAACGCCCTCGGGTACATCGAATTCCGTGCGTGAATTTTAAAATTATTTGCTCCCACGCACTTCTTTGAGCGAATTAGGAGCTCACGGTATTAAGCAGTCTGCTCAGGTTGGCAATATGAGTGAACACCTTGACAAATTTTGTTTCTAGAACATGCCAAATTTCACCTTTTCCCGTTAATGTAGCATGGCAAGTCCTTTCTGTCAGGCAATTTCTGAATAGTTAGGAAATTTTTATTTGTAGACTGATAATTCTCTGTGTTGCATCTTGACAAATTCTTTAAAACCGCATGATAATCACTCTGCTGCGATAAATCCGACATATCAAATATTTTATAACCGTGTCTCAATGCCTTCGCTAAAAGTGTTATTTTAAAGGAGCACTTCAAAATCATGACGTTCACTTAAAAAGAGTTCAATCTCGCCTCCCGGGGGAACGCGGGCCGTTATTAGGGTACATGAAAATATAAAGTAAACCTGAAAGATATTCAACATGGTTGCTTACAACCAACGGCAGCCGCATTGCAAACTGAGTCTAGCTCAGATGAGGTTCCTTGTGGTGGAATAGGTCCATCATGATTCAAGTCCTAAACTTGGCACTAGTGCTTGAATTTTTCTGAATTTATTTCAGTCTTTTTGGTGATATTCGTTCAGTGGAATATGTGTGTTGTGTTCACAAAAAATGCGGAGCCGCACATCGGAAGACATATGTGCCCGGGGCACAATCGCTTTTTAGGGCATGAGGGGGCAAAAACGTTGCTCCAACAGGTACCCTATATACAAAACAAATTCTCCCCCAACAGGTACCCTACATGCAAAACAATTGCTCGAAAAATAGGGCAGTCGTAAAATACATCACCAAGTGCTACAAATTCGGAACACTTAAGCCCTATTTATTTGGGCTTTTGCTTCTGCTTTTGCAGCCTTTTCAATTTGACCAAAAAGTTATAAAAGCTCCTAAATAGGTGTTTTTGAAGCTTTTATGGCTTTTGACGAATCAATATAACAATATTTGGCTCCAAAAGCACCAAAAGCCATAAAAACTTCAAAAGCATCTATTTAGGAGCTTTTGTGGCTTTTTGGCCAAACTAAAAAACTGCAAAAGCAGAAGTAAAAGCCTAAACAAACAGGGCCTTAAACGGCTGAAGCAAAAAATTTACGAAAACACTAACGCCCACACGTGTGGGCGTTAGCCAACTCGCCCACACGCCTCCATCGCCGTCCAGCGCTTTTTTCACGAATCTTGGCATGAAAAGACTGAATTTGTGTGCCACGTAGGACAACTCGTGTGTGTGGCGTGTGAGGGAGTTCGCCCGCACGCTGTTTTCTCTCCGCGGTCAACGGTTCGCCAGTCGGGGCGTGCGATGAAACTGATGTCGCGCCCGCACGCCACGCACCACTTCTGTTCCCCATCTCCCACGACTGCCCATTCTCCCACTCTCCCACACCCAAGCTGTCATTTGCCATGTCTTTTGAGGGGTACATGGCAACTGCCCTATTTGTGATTGTAAACAGATGGCAACTCTCTTTAACCCGAACATGTTATTGTTGCCACGTCTGTTTGTAGCGCTACATGGCAACTGTCTAGTGTTAGTAGGTAGCAACTCCTAAAGATACCACCATCGCCCACATGCCCGTCTCCTCTCCCACACACCAAAAGCTATCAGTTGCCATGTGTTTTTGCAGGATACATGGCAACTGCCTCTAGCGTGCTTGTAAGCAGACGGCAACTCTCTCTTTACCCGAAACATATTTTTTTGCCATTTTTTAGTGCTACATGGCAACTGTCCAGTGTTAGTAGGTGGCAATTCGTAAAGTTTTTCAAATCATGATAACTGTAGTAGACCAGACCAGACATGGCAACAACTGCAGTTGCCCAAAAATGGCCTCCGGCACTTTGACCTAAGATGGCAACTGCAGTTGAGCAACCATGGCAACTGTAGTTGTCCGACATGGCAACTGTAGTTCAGCAACATGGCAACTGTAGTTCAGCAACATGGCAACTGAAGAGGGTCCAGACCATGGCAATCGTGACGGGACGCGTGGTTACTGACACGCGGGGCATGTGACACACGGGGCGTGTGGCTCGCAGGCGGGGAGGGGCGACGGCCGAGACGAGTCGTGCGGGCCGCGTGCTCGCTCGCCTGTACGTGCTCGTGCGGGGCGAGCGCGCTGCACCAGACGTGCGGTCTGTAGCTGCGCGTGCCCGGACGCGGTCGCGCGGGCGGGGTCGTCTCCGTGCCACACAAGGCGTGCGGCACAACCACCCGATACATCACACGTGTGACAGTTATCGACGTCTAAAATTTAGGGCAGCGAGGACCACACAAGACCATAGGAAAACGAATGTTTCACATTATTCTGTTGCTTCAACTTGTGGCCTAAATAGGAAACTAGGAAACTCATAATAAGACAACCGTGATGTATTTTAAGGCAACTTTTGAAAATAAACATTTTCTATCTTATAAATCACTTTTTGGTGCTGCAAATTTTGTTGGGAGCCTATTTTAGTGCCTAAAATAGGGCAGCTAAACTTGCACACGGCCGTCTCCGAATCCCCGATTCGAGAGGTCTTCGAGGAGGTGAACCAATCCTGATCGAATCCTGACTCCGCTGCTGGGCAACGCAGTCGGAGCCGGCACCAACCCGTCGTCCTCCACCGCCCTCAACCACGGATTTGTTTCCTCCTGCGTGCGGTGCCACCGTTATTCCGGCTTCCCTCGAGGGCCATGGATAGTGTGGAAGATCGACCCTCCTTGGTTGCTGAGGAGAAGGACAAGCAGCCTGCTCCCTTCAGTGACGCTCCATCTCCAGTGCGCGCCGTGCTCAACCGTCCATGGCCATCCCCTATCGTGATCCCGCCGGAGGCTAATCCATCCCACAAGTACCGCACTCTGGTGGCCACCGCCGACGACATTGGGGACCCGATCTCGCCGGAGGAGATAGCCGCGCTGGAGGACAAGAAGGACGACGATGCGGGCACACGGTTCTACAAGGCAGCTGCTCGGGCCGACGTCGTTATGAGGAATTACATCCATGAACACGGCAGCCTGTACATGGATGAGAACTGCAAGTACATGATCGACAACTCTGCACAAGTTGAGGAAATACTGTAAAATTTGACATATTCTTTAAAACCGCATGATAATCACTCTGTTGCGATAAATCCGACATATCAAATATTTTATAACTGTGTCTCAATGCCTTCGCTAAAAGTGTTATTTTAAAGGAGCACTTCAAAATCATGACGTTCACTTAAAAAGAGTTCAATCTCGCCTCCCGGGGGAACGCGGGCCGTTATTAGAGTACATGAAAACATAATGTAAACCTGAAAGATATTCAACATGGTTGCTTACAACCAACGGCAGCCGCATTGCAAACTGAGTCTAGCTCAGATGAGGTTCCTTGTGGTGGAATAGGTCCATCATGATTCAAGTCCTAAACTTGGCACTGGTGCTTGAATTTTTCTGAATTTATTTCAGTCTTTTTGGTGATATTCGTTCAGTGGAATATGTGTGTTGTGTTCAGAAAAAATGCGGAGCCGCACACCGGAAGACATATGTGCCCGGGGCACAATCGCTTTTTAGGGCATGAGGGGGCAAAAACGTTGCTCCAACAGGTACCCTATATACAAAACAAATTCTCCCCCAACAGGTACCCTACATGCAAAACAATTTCTCCAAAAATAGGGCAGTTGTAAAATACATCACCAAGTGCTACAAATTTGGAACACTTAAGCCCTATTTATTTGGGCTTTTGCTTCTGCTTTTACAGCTTTTTCAATTTGACCAAAAAGTTATAAAAACTCCTAAATAGGTGTTTTGAAGCTTTTATGGCTTTTGACGAATCAATATAAAAATATTTGGCTCCAAAAGCACCAAAAGCCATAAAAACTTCAAAAGCATCTATTTAGGAGCTTTTGTGGCTTTTTGGCCAAACTAAAAAACTGCAAAAGCAGAAGTAAAAGCCTAAACAACCAGGGCCTTAAACGGCTCAAGCAAAAAATTTATGAAAACACTAACGCCCACACGTGTGGGCGTTAGCCAACTCGCCCACACGCCTCCATCGCCGTCCAACGCTTTTTTCACGAATCTTGGCATGAAAAGACTAAATTTGTGTGCCACGTAGGACAACTCATGTGTGTGGCGTGTGAGGGAGTTCGCCCGCACGCCGTTTTCTCTCCGCGGTCAACGGTTCGCTAGTCGGGGCGTGCGATGAAACTGATGTCGCGCCCGCACGCCACGCACCAATTCTGTTCCCCATCTCCCACGACTGCCCATTCTCCCACTCTCCCACACCCAAGCTGTCATTTGCTATGTCTTTTGAGGGGTACATGGCAACTGCCCTATTTGTGATTGTAAACAGATGGCAACTCTCTTTCACCCGAACATGTTATTGTTGCCACGTCTGTTTGTAGCGCTACATGGCAACTGTCTAGTGTTAGTAGGTAGCAACTCCTAAAGATACCACCATCGCCCACATGCCCGTCTCCTCTCCCACACACCAAAAGCTATCAGTTGCCATGTGTTTTTGCAGGATACATGGCAACTGCCTCTAGCGTGCTTGTAAGCAGACGGCAACTCTCTCTTTACCCGAAACATATTTTTTTGCCATTTTTTAGTGCTACATGGCAACTGTCCAGTGTTAGTAGGTGGCAATTCGTAAAGTTTTTCAAATCATGATAACTGTAGTAGACCAGACCAGACATGGCAACAACTGCAGTTGCCCAAAAATGGCCTCC
This sequence comes from Aegilops tauschii subsp. strangulata, assembly GCF_002575655.3. Taxonomy (NCBI): domain Eukaryota; kingdom Viridiplantae; phylum Streptophyta; class Magnoliopsida; order Poales; family Poaceae; genus Aegilops; species Aegilops tauschii. The sequence continues at coordinate 69,055,528 of NC_053035.3, forward strand.
GGCACTTTGACCTAAGATGGCAACTGCAGTTGAGCAACCATGGCAACTGTAGTTGTCCGACATGGCAACTGTAGTTCAGCAACATGGCAACTGTAGTTCAGCAACATGGCAACATGGCAACTGAAGAGGGTCCAGACCATGGCAATCATGACGGGACGCGTGGTTACTGACACGCGGGGGGTGTGACACACGGGGCGTGTGGCTCGCAGGCGGGGAGGGGCGATGGCCGAGACGAGTCGTGCGGGCCGCGTGCTCGCTCGCCCGTACGTGCTCGTGCGGGGCGATCGCGCTGCACCAGACGTGCGGTCTGTAGCTGCGCGCGCCCGGACGCGGTCGTGCGGGCGAGGTCGTCTCCGTGCCACACAAGGCGTGCGGCACAACCACCCGATACATCACACGTGTGACAGTTATCGACGTCTAAAATTTAGGGCGGCGAGGACCACACAAGACCATAGGAAAACGAATGTTTCACATTATTCTGTTGCTTCAACTTGTGGCCTAAATAGGAAACTAGGAAACTCATAATAAGACAACCGTGATGTATTTTAAGGCAACTTTTGAAAATAAACATTTTCTATCTTATAAATCACTTTTTGGTGCTGCAAATTTTGTTGGAAGCCTATTTTAGTGCCTAAAATAGGGCAGCTAAACCTGCACACGGCCGTCTCCGAATCCCCGATTCGAGAGGTCTTCGAGGAGGTGAACCAATCCTGATCGAATCCCGACTCCGTGTCACGACCGGTTTTTCAATAAAATAATTATTGAGAGACCAATCCCTTTTACGGACCAGTAAGGAAGAATTCCTTCTCACTGGTAGACAATATCTTGGTCACAGAAGAAAATACCAGGAGTACTGAATATAATACAAGGTTGAGCGGAGGATGCCCAACAATTTATTACATGCACGCCGCTAAAACAAGACGGCAGATAGGGTGGCATACTACTAACTCACGATAATGACGGTGGTGGAAATATCACCGCGAAGCGAGTGATATGACTCCTGAAGACTACAGCTCTTCGAGCGTCGGAGTGAGGCTCGAGGAGACTTATTGCGGGTGGCGGAAGCGTATATAATACAAGTGACCAATATCCGGGATCGCGCAGGACTGACTGGGACTCCTCTAGGCGTCGGACGCGCTATCAAACTCTTCATCCAAGAGATCGCCTTCGTCAACATCTGGCCAAATCAACAAGCCAGGTGAGTACTATGAAAGTACTCGCAAGACAGTTCGGACATAAGATATAACAAATGTAAACATGAAGCATATGAACAATTTATCCAGTGCGTTCAGACATAGAGATAATAAATACTGGGTGCCAAGCGAGGGTCTGAATGACGCCTCGAGCGGAAACTGCAGAATAGTAATACTGGTGCCAAACGAGTGTTTGAATGACTCCTCGAGTGAAAAATGAAAGAATAGTAATACTGGTGCCAAACGAGTGTCTGAATGACTCCTCGAGAGGAAACTGCGAGAATAATAATGCTGGTGCCAAACGAGTGTCTGAATGACTCCTCGAGAGGAAACTGCGAGAATAATAATGCTGGTGCCAAACGAGTGTCTGAATGACTCCTCGAGAGGAAACTGCAAGAATAATAATAATGCCACAGTCGGACGTCTGAGCGACATCACATAAAGGGCTTATAACAGAAAATAAAAGACGAACATGCCACAGTCGGACGTCTGAGCGACATCACCTAAAGGGCTTATATTAAATGTAAGAAACAAAAGACACGCCGCAGTCGGACGTCTGCGCGACGTCACATAAAGGGCTTATATTGTAGCTCAATAATACAATAGTTCGGGAACATAAATTATCACAAGTACGAGACAATTATAAAGTTAGTCCATCCACAGGAATAATAATTAAACTGGATTTACCACTTGAGCTTGTTCACCGAGGACAAGTTTTTCACACGAATAGATATGGATATACTGATTACACTACTTGATCATGGATACGATGACTTGGAAGGAATTGACTCTGCAGAGTTTGTACTTAACCACAGCCAACGGATTTCAGTAGTCACGGGGACTAGTTCCGTCTACGGTGTTTTGGAAGAAACACGTCTAACCAGTACACACCCAATTCAACCTTACGAAGCCAGGGATCACCCTCGGCAACGTTCAAGAAAAACCTTGAGACGGGGAGGCTACAACCTCGCGTAGCATGGGATCAAATTTCTATACGCGCGCTCTAAGGGGGTGCCCCCCTCTCGGTCCCAACCGGAAACACCCATGCCCCCTGACCGGATGATTGGCTTTAATCCTGGGCCAAGGTACCATCATCCCAGCCTCTCTGTTTGGTGTGTACACGGAAAGAGGTTACCAACTTACTAAACCGCATCCTGGCAAATGAAACATGTGGTAGCACGGAAGGGGGAAAGAACGATAACGTGACTCCGTCCACGTTAACGTCGGAGAAAGTCGGATGACGCAAGACTGGTATGCTACAACAGTACCACCTTGCTGCCCTTCATGTCACCACATGATTAGGCCATCTCTCATCAGAGATCATCGCAACTTTGGAACATACGGGGAAAAGAACGATAACGTGACTCCGTCCACGTTAACGTCGGAGAAAGTCGGATGACGCAAGGCTGGTATGCTACAACAGTACCACCTTGCTGCCCTTCATGTCACCACATGATTAGGCCATCTCTCATCAGAGATCATCGCAACTTTGGAACACGCGGGTAGTTGCCTTACAACCAACGAGGTATTTACCGACACTCATATGCCACACACAAAACTTTCAAGCAAACATGCAAACACCTGTCATATCAAATGTTCAAAACATGCTTGCCTGGTTCGGAGAAGTCGGAGTCTAGCTCGGCGAAGTTCAAGGCTCCGTCACCTCTTCCGGAACCTACGGCAATCACGAAAAACGGGTACTAACGTGAAAACCAATGCGTGCACAGAAACTTCTCCAAATATTTTTCAAATAAATCCCATAAAAAACTAGACAAAATTTGAAGATTGTCAGAAAAAGAATCACTCAAAAATCCCTTTTTATTTAGAAGTTATAAAGGTTTCTGTCCAGGGACTTATCTGTAATGAAACAGAAAAGTTCCAGGGTTTAAACTGAGAAACCAGAAAACGCTTCGGAAGGAAATGCGCTAGCTAAAGGAAGAAAACGTATTTTGCCCGAAGGCGCCAACAGAAAACGGTTCGCGAAAGAATAGAACAGAGGCTGACATGCGGGGTGCACATGTCAGTTTGAAAAGCTCGCCGGCGCCCGAAGACTGTGGTGGACGCCGGCGTCGAACCACGGCGAGTTAGGAGGATCGGAGGGTACCAAGAGCTTCAGCGTCTTCTTCCGCGTTGGTGGGTGGTGGACTCGACCAACGGGGAGCACCACGTCGACGGCGACACTATCTCCGGCGGACGGCGGCTCGGGTGATGGTGGGGAACTCTAGTGGAGGGCTGCAAACTTCGAATTGAAGCGCGGGTCAGAAGGAGGGATGCATAGTGAAGCTACTGGCAAGAGAAGGGAGGCGGAGGTGCACACACGGGGGCGAATCGAGCAGGATCCCGTGGCGGGTCGCGGCGGCCGGAGTCGAGGAAGGAGACCTCCTCGGGGCTCTTCCAGTGGCTAGGCGTGCTTTAGGTGGAGTGCAGGGATGGTGTGTGCTCGAGTTGAAGCTCGGGGCCTCTATTTATAGGCGGATCGACGGGGTGGGCGTGAACGGAGAATCTCCGGCGAGCGATTACGGCGATGCAGTGGATTGGCAGGAGGTTTGAGTGGCCAGGCAGCATCAGTGGAGGTTACTGGTGTCATTCCACAGCTAAACGGAGTTGGTCTTGGCGTAATGGTGTCGATCCACGGTGAGATGGCCACACGGGCTCGACGGCGGCAGAGAGCGCGCTCCGCGCCCTACGGTTCACGACGAGAGCGGCAACGCGTTCGGGGGAGTGGAAGGCCACGCGGCGAGCTCCGGTGGCTTGGGCGGCGTTGGGTGGCGCCGTCAGCGCCGTGCCTCCCGCTGGCGGCCGCAAAGCCGCCGCTGGCATCGGTCACGGGGCGGCGCACCTTCTGCTGCTTGTCGCCGTCGTCCGCAAGGTGCCAGGCGTTCGTGCGGTGTAGGAACAAGGGGGAGGGGACGAGGAGCAAGGCGACATCGGGGCACTGTCGAGATCGACAACCATCTCTGAAGAAAACGACAGTAAGCCACTGAACTGTTCTCTGAATTATCTGAACTTGACAATGACCATGCACTGCAGGTGCTCGACAGAATGATTTGGCTATGAGAAAGATTTTTCTGGAGCTGGTACTTGGTGAGGTGACCACTCAATGCACCCAGAGGCTGCCTGATTTTACTTGGAATTTTTGGAGAAAGTTTTGAATGAATTTCACCAAATTTGACAAATCTGGTCCAAACTTGCAGCAAGTGTAGTTTGAAAAATTTGAACTGAAGACCAGTGGATCTTCATGGATCTTGGTTGAGGGTTCAAAGGACTAGGGAGGAGAGTTGGTTTGGGGACAAAAATCCAAGCAGAAAGTGGAGTTCCTTTGTAAATCACCAATGGATAGAATAGAAGACAGAAATTTATTTGAATGAGATTTAAATGGAAAATAAACATAGGGGAGGTTCAACTTGCTGGATTAGATGCCAAACATGATCCAAAGATGAGGGAAGGGTTAGGAGAGGGTATATGTACTAAGGCCATGGCAAGAAGGAATTGTTGAAAGTGGCAAAAGATTTTTCCAAAAGCCATAGTGCATTTCCAAAAAGATTTTCAAAAGTTATTTTCCCCAAATGAAAAACATTTTGCCTTGAGTCCAAATAAAGGCAAGGATCTCCAAGACCAAAGACAGATCTTGGGTGAATCCAAATAAAACTTTTGCCATAAAAATATATTTGAAAGGGAGTGTTCTTTTGAAGAAAAATTTAGATCACCTCCCTCAAGTCAAATAAAATCTTTTGAAAAAAACCAAATAAAGACTTGGGTGTCACACTCAGCTGCTGGGCAACGCAGTCGGAGCCGGCACCAACCCGTCGTCCTCCACCGCCCTCAACCACGGATTTGTTTCCTCCTGCGTGCGGTGCCACCGTTATTCCCGCTTCCCTCGAGGGCCATGGATAGTGTGGAAGATCGACCCTCCTTGGTTGCTGAGGAGAAGGACAAGCAGCCTGCTCCCTTCAGTGACGCTCCATCTCCAGTGCGCGCCGTGCTCAACCGTCCATGGCCATCCCCTATCGTGATCCCGCCGGAGGCTAATCCGTCCCGCAAGTACCGCACTCTGGTGGCCACCGCCGACGACATTGGGGACCCGATCTCGCCGGAGGAGATAGCCGCGCTGGAGGACAAGAAGGACGATGATGCGGGCACACGGTTCTACAAGGCAGCTGCTCGGGCCGACGTCATTATGAGGAATTACATCCATGAACACGGCAGCCTGTACATGGATGAGAACTGCAAGTACATGATCGACAACTCTGCACAAGTTGAGGAAATACGGTAAAATTTGACATATTCTTTAAAACCGCATGATAATCACTCTGTTGTGATAAATCCGACATATCAAATATTTTATAACTGTGTCTCAATGCCTTCGCTAAAAGTGTTATTTTAAAGGAGCACTTCAAAATCATGACGTTCACTTAAAAAGAGTTCAATCTCGCCTCCCGGGGGAACGCGGGCCGTTATTAGGGTACGTGAAAACATAATGTAAACCTGAAAGATATTCAACATGGTTGCTTACAACCAACGGCAGCCGCATTGCAAACTGAGTCTAGCTCAGATGAGGTTCCTTGTGGTGGAATAGGTCCATCATGATTCAAGTCCTAAACTTGGCACTGGTGCTTGAATTTTTCTGAATTTATTTCAGTCTTTTTGGTGATATTCGTTCAGTGGAATATGTGTGTTGTGTTCAGAAAAAATGCGGAGCCGCACACCGGAAGACATATGTGCCTGGGGCACAATCGCTTTTTAGGGCATGAGGGGGCAAAAACGTTGCTCCAACAGGTACCCTATATAAAAAACAAATTCTCCCCCAACAGGTACCCTACATGCAAAACAATTGCTCCAAAAATAGGGCAGTCGTAAAATACATCACCAAGTGCTACAAAATTTGGAACACTTAAGCCCTATTTATTTGGGCATTTGCTTCTGCTTTTACAGCTTTTTCAATTTGACCAAAAAGTTATAAAAGCTCCTAAATAGGTGTTTTTCAAGCTTTTATGGCTTTTGACGAATCAATATAAAAATATTTGGCTCCAAAAGCACCAAAAGCCATAAAAACTTCAAAAGCATCTATTTAGGAGCTTTTGTGGCTTTTTGGCCAAATTAAAAAACTGCAAAAGTAGAAGTAAAAGCCTAAACAACCAGGGCCTTAAACGGCTGAAGCAAAAAATTTACGAAAACACTAACGCCCACACGTGTGGGCGTTAGCCAACTCGCCCACACGCCTCCATCGCCGTCCAGCGCTTTTTTCACGAATCTTGGCATGAAAAGACTGAATTTGTGTGCCACGTAGGACAACTCGTGTGTGTGGCGTGTGAGGGAGTTTGCCCGCACGCCGTTTTCTCTCCGCGGTCAACGGTTCGCCAGTCGGGGTGTGCGATGAAACTGATGTCGCGCCCGCACGCCACGCACCACTTCTGTTCCCCATCTCCCACGACTGCCCATTCTCCCACTCTCCCACACCCAAGCTGTCATTTGCCATGTCTTTTGAGGGGTACATGGCAACTGCCCTATTTGTGATTGTAAACAGATGGCAACTCTCTTTCACCCGAACATGTTATGGTTGCCACGTCTGTTTGTAGCGCTACATGGCAACTGTCTAGTGTTAGTAGGTGGCAACTCCTAAAGATACCACCATCACCCACATGCCCGTCTCCTCTCCCACACACCAAAAGCTATCAGTTGCCATGTGTTTTTGCAGGATACATGGCAACTGCCTCTAGCGTGCTTGTAAGCAGACGACAACTCTCTTTTTACCCGAAACATGTTTTTTGCCATTTTTTTAGTGCTACATGGCAACTGTCCAGTGTTAGTAGGTGGCAATTCGTAAAGTTTTTCAAATCATGATAACTGTAGTAGACCAAACCATACATGGCAACAGCTGCAGTTGCCCAAAAATGGCCTCCGGCACTTTGACCTAAGATGGCAACTGCAGTTGAGCAACCATGGCAACTGTAGTTGTCCGACATGGCAACTGTAGTTGTCCGACATGGCAACTGTAGTTCAGCAACATGGCAACTGTCGTTCAGCAACATGGCAACATGGCAACTGAAGAGGGTCCAGACCATGGCAATCGTGACGGGACGCGTGGTTACTGACACGCGGGGCGTGTGACACACGGGGCGTGTGGCTCGCAGGCGGGGAGGGGCGACGGCCGAGACGAGTCGTGCGGGCCGCGTGCTCGCTCGCCCGTACGTGCTCGTGCGGGGCGATCGCGCTGCAGCAGACGTGCGGTCTGTAGCTGCGCGTGCCCGGACGCGGTCGTGCGGGCGAGGTCGTCTCCGTGCCACACAAGGCGTGCGGCACAACCACCCGATACATCACACGTGTGACAGTTATCGACGTCCAAAATTTAGGGCAGCGAGGACCACACAAGACCATAGGAAAACGAATGTTTCACATTATTCTGTTGCTTCAACTTGTGGCCTAAATAGGAAACTAGGAAACTCATAATAAGACAACCGTGTTGTATTTTTTAAGGCAACTTTTGAAAATAAACATTTCTATCTTATAAATCACTTTTTGGTGCTGCAAATTTTGTTGGAAGCCTATTTTAGTGCCTAAAATAGGGCAGCTAAACCTGCACACGGCCGTCTCTGAATCCCCGATTCGAGAGGTCTTCGAGGAGGTGAACCAATCCTGATCGAATCCCGACTCCGCTGCTGGGCAACGCAGTCGGAGCCGGCACCAACCCGTCGTCCTCCACCGCCCTCAACCACGGATTTGTTTCCTCCTGCGTGCGGTGCCACCGTTATTCCGGCTTCCCTCGAGGGCCATGGATAGTGTGGAAGATCGACCCTCCTTGGTTGCTGAGGAGAAGGACAAGCAGCCTGCTCCCTTCAGTGACGCTCCATCTCCAGTGCGCGCCGTGCTCAACCGTCCATGGCCATCCCCTATCGTGATCCCGCCGGAGGCTAATCCGTCCCGCAAGTACCGCACTCTGGTGGCCACCGCCGACGACATTGGGGACCCGATCTCGCCGGAGGAGATAGCCGCGCTGGAGGACAAGAAGGACGACGATGCGGGCACACGGTTCTACAAGGCAGCTGCTCGGGCCGACGTCGTTATGAGGAATTACATCCATGAACACGGCAGCCTGTACATGGATGAGAACTGCAAGTACATGATCGACAATTCTGCCCAAGTTGAGGAAATACGGTAAAATTTAGCCCCCCCCCCCCCCCCCCCCACACACTGTAGAAGATGATTCGTGCATCCATGTCAAACTTTGTTTTTGGTACATGGCAAACTTTTCACGCATTGTAAATCAGAAACTCCTTATTTAATAGCTTTATGCTTTCATAATATGTTTCTCTCATTGTAGTTGCAAGCATGTTACAGCAGAAGAAATGGAAGCGAAGATAATCAAGCAAGAGGTCACTAGGAAGCAAACATATTTATCAGAACTGGCTTTAGCGAGTTTCAATAAGAGAAAAAAGGTATAGGCATTTTCCTATCTTCTATTTGCTATTTGGTTTCTGCTTGTAAATTGTGTGCAAGTCAGTGTTCTGTTGCGTGCCGGTATATAGTCTTAGAAGAAATACCAGATTATGTTTCTTGACATTATAAATAGAAACCTAAGCTCGCATCCATGAGGACTTGAACCTGGATTTTGGGTGTGTACATCAACTATCCCAACCAAGCGAGCTAGGTTTACTTCCTGAAAATATTAAATTAGGATCACTAGCTAGCACCATGAGCTGCACAGACTGCGTGTTTCAAGATACTTTAGTGTAATTTATGAGTGTTTCAATTAAACTTAGGGAAGCTTCTGAAGATAACAGAATTTCCCTATTCCACTTCTAGCATTCTTTAGTGGCTACTGATATTAATTCTTGTTAATCCAGTTATAAGAATTAGCAGCCAACTCCATTGCAAATGTTGTTAAGAATTTCTAGCAATACATAATAGACATTTCACTTTATTGTTTCCAGTTTTGGTTCTTCTAGTAGTGCTTCTTTGTTAGTGATATTTTGTTCCCTTAGAGTTGTGTTTAATTATCTTAGTAAGTCCCGTTTGTGCAAGTTTGCAAGTGCAATCACCAATTACGTGCATCACATTACTGTGACAATGCTCAATATATAGCTGCACATATTTTGTAAATCTGATTTTTCTCTCCGTTCTCTGTGCCCAAATTGCAGGTGAAGTTTGAGTTGTGTGGTACATTGCTTTCTAGGCTCTTTTACGAGAGCAGCTGTATTTTTATGCACCTAAATTTCGTCGCCAAGCGCAAGGATAAGAAGAAACTCTTTTTCGCCGAGATAGAGGACTCTGGACGGGGTCGTGAAGAGATCTTGAAAGTACGCTGTTGCGTTCCCCTGGATTCATTATGTGAAGGTAAACCCGAATATTATCCAGATCAATGATTTATTGGTTTTGTGTTTATTCCCTATTTACCAGTTTGTTGCTATATATTTTGGCACTGAACGACCTCTTACTACTGTATTTGTTATGCAGGTGGTTATTATTACTACTGTGATGATCCTAGACGTGGCTGTAGGAAAGGGTTTGACTTCACACGATGCTACGGCTGCAGCGAGTTCCTGAAACATCCGGTTGATGGCTCGACGTACTCAGGAGGCCATGACCATCGGAGGAGGAACTATATAGTTTAGAACGTTGTTTCATTTATCAGCGGTCGAGCCTCATGGTCATGGAGGTCCATACCGGACCTTGCAGCAACGGGGTGACAGTGAGTCCCATTGTTAGTTAATTAATTCACCGTGGATTCGTACACCTGTGACACATTTTCTTCCTCTATTTCTAAATATAAGACGTCTTTAAATAGACAAGACGTCTTATATTTAGAAACAAATGTAGTACTTTACATTAATGCCCGCTGCAAGCCCGTGGTGCGTACTCTGATGTAGTATATTCACTAAGTGTGTACTGTTGTGAATTATGTAATACTTCTTTCGTCCGGTGAAAATTGTACATATAGAAATTTTATGACAAATTATGGAGTGAAGTAAAAATGCATTGGAAGATGCAAGCCACCATCCCTCTCCTTTTTAATTACCCAACCCCCAATGAGCTAAGTGACGACGACATGTATCTAGGGTAGGGTCATAGGCCTGACCTAGACACCCTCCCCAAGGACATTGCCCTAAAGTAAGAAGCATTCAAGGGATAACGTCATCCACTCGACCAGAAGCATTCCACTCGGAAGATTCAATGTCACTCGACCATAGCAATAGTCACTCGACGACCAGAAGATCTAAAGCCACTCTGTACAGCAACGGTCGAGCATTTACTCTGTAGACTTAATGGTCATTCATGTATCTTTATTGCTGGCGTTACCAGTAACGCCCCATCTTTATGTACCTTAAACCCTGTGTAACTGAGGGCGGGAGGGGTCCGCCGAACTCTATATAAGCCACCCCCCTCCTCGGGGACAAGGGTTCGCATCCCTTGTAGCTCCACACGCATAATTCAATCGACCGAGCTCCCGAGCACCGAGACGTAGGACTGTTACTTCCACCGTGAAGGGCCTGAACTCGTAAACCTTGTGTGTACAACTTCACCATAGCTAGGATCTTGCCTCCTCATACCTACCCCCCATTCTACTGTCAGGCTTAGAACCACGACAGTTGGCGCCCACCGTGGGGCAGGTGTCTTAGCGACTTTTTGGTGAGGTTGCGGTTTTTTCGATTCCTGTCATCATGGTTTTTGGCGGTGGATTGGCTGAGGGCCGCGAGATCTGTCTCGGCGAGCTCATCTTCTTCGCCGACGATTCCGCCTGGCTTCAGGAAGCTCCCCTCGACGTCGAGACGCTCCCCGTCCGCGGGGCAACGCACTTTCGCGCGTGCGTTCGCGGTGTCCTTCTCCGGCAGCCGTCGACCCAGTATCGGTCGGCTCCCGTGGAGTCCTCACTCCCCGCTGTTCGCCGTCGCAAGCGATCCGGTCGGTCACGGCTTCAGCGGTGGGTGAAACACACGGTGGCTCGTCAGTCGGCCACCCCACAAGTCGCGGCAATTGTGCCCGACGAAACTCTCTATGGCCTGTTCGACTGGCTCCGTCGAGACCGCATCCGAGTGCGATAGCAGCGATCCTGCGGCTGAAGTCTTGATGGTCGACGGACCACACAGTCCGCCTGGTTTCCGCCGCGACGGCGGTGGTGATGGTGGCGGCGATCCGTCGCGCGTTCACCAGGAGTACCACCCTGAAACCCTTTCTTCGCAGCAGAGGGAGGAGCTTCACCGCCGCAACATGGACGCGCTTCACACGCCCATCATTGGGGAAACCTCTGAGGCTCGAGGCTTGGAGGAGGCGCGCGTGGCCAATTTGGCTGAGCGCACTCGACTGGAGAACCTTTAGCATGCACTCGACGAGCGTGCTCGGCAGCGGATCCCTGAGTCCAGTCGACGACATCGTCAACTTTTCCCGCCCCAGCCTCAGGTATACCGCACTCCAATTCAGAATCTCACAGCTGAGGCCCGTATAGCGGAGTCAATTCAGCCTTCCCAGTCGGAGGCTGGTAGAGGTTTGATGCAGATCCGGGCCTTACTCCGGGCAGCAGGATAGCAGAACACAGCAGTGTCTCAGTCGTGGAATAGGATTCATAGCCGATCTGTGATGGCAGATACAGTTCAGTCGGCCCACAGCCCAAAAACGCCCCTGCGGCGTGAGGGGCGTGGGCACCGGCAGGATCAGTACGTGGGGCGGAACCACGAGCAGTATGATCACCGACTCGGTCGTGATGACCGCCGTCGAGTGCCCACACCTCCTCCGAGGAGTGTGTCCTATGTGCCTTGGCAATATGATGACAGACGCCCACACAGTGGCGAGTGAAGAATACCAATCGACCCAAGAGAGCCAGGCTTTGATGCGAGATCTATTCTCGTTCAAGGTTTGGTCGATAGGAACAGAGCACACAGAGAAGGCCTTGACAGAGATCGCCCGACTGGTAGCAGAGTTCATGTCTCAAGTCCAGAGTGTTTCAGCAGAGCTATCAGGGCTGCAGAGATTCCTCCCAACTTCAGGTTGGTGACTGGAGTCAGTAAGTTCACTGGTGAGTCCAAGCCCAACACTTGGCTTGAGGATTACCGAGTGGCTGTGCAGATTGGTGGCGGCAATGATGAGGTGGCCATGAAGCATCTTCCTCTGATGCTGGAAGGTTCGGCCAGAGCATGGCTGAATCAATTGACCCCAGGCAGTATATTCAGTTGGGAGGAACTTGCCCGAGTGTTTGTCAGAACTTTTGAGGGTACTTGCAAACGGCCAGCAGGTTTAACAGAATTGCAGCATTGCGTGCAAAAACCGAATGAGACTCTGAGGGATTACATTCAGAGGTGGACCACTTGCATCACACAGTGGAAAATGTATCTCAGCATCAAGCAGTTTGTGCCTTCAAGGAAGGCGTGCGGTATCGAGAGCTTAACTTGAAATTCGGTCGGACGGGAGATATGTCTCTGACTCGGATGATGGAGATAGCCACTCGGTACGCTAACGGAGAAGAAGAGGATCGACTCTGTAGTGGGAAGAGCAAACCAGTCGGTCAGGACACTGATGGAGGTAATTCCAATCGAAAACAGGAACGTAAAGCTGAGGCTGCAGGACCTAGAGAAACTGCGGCAGTGATCCAAGAAAAGTTTAAAGGGAAACCTAAGGGGCCCTGGACCCCCAAGAAGGTAAAAGATCAAGCAGGGAATGATGTGTTCGATTTTCCATGTCACATTCACACCAAGAAGGATGAAGAGGGTAATCTGATTTACCCTAAACACACCACTCGAAAGTGTCGGCTCCTGATCCAACAATTCCGAGAAAAGCAGCCCAGTGAAAATGAGAAGGAGTCGGAAAAGGATGAGGACAAGGAAGAAGGTGATGATGGTTTTCCCAACGTCAATTCCACTCTGGTGATTTTTGCTGATGTTGAGAGCAAAAGTCGACTGAAGGTGATAAACCTAGAAGTGAATATGGTTGCTCCGGCAACGACAACATACCTGAAGTGGTCACAGACAACTATCACATTCGACCAATCTGATCATCCCGCACGCATTGCCACTCCAGGGAGGCAAGCGCTGGTAGTCGACCCAGTTGTTGGAGGCACTCGACTGACCAAAGTGTTGATGGATGGTGGTAGCGGCCTGAATATTCTTTACGCTGAAACCTTGAAGGGGATGGGCATTCCGATGTCCAAGCTTAGCGAGAGCAACATGAATTTCCATGGCGTTATCCCTGGAAAGAAAGCCGAATCACTCGGCCAGATCTCTCTTAACGTGGTTTTCGGTGATTCAAAGAATTACCGTAAGAAAAAGTTGACATTTGAAGTAGTGGATTTCCAGAGTGCTTATCATGCTATTTTGGGTAGGCCTGCATATGCACGTTTTATGGCTCGACCATGTTACGTGTACCTCAAATTGAAAATGTCTGGTCCTAGAGGAGTGATCACGGTCACTGGCAATCGGCAGAAGGCAGAAGAGTGCCTCCAAAAGGGTTCGAAAATTGCCGATGCACAAATGGCAGCTGTTGAAATGCAAGAATATCAGAGGAATGCAGATCCGAGTGATTTGTTGCGAGCCAAGAAGCCTTCCATAGATTCTGCATTTCAGTCGTTCGGTGAAACAAAGTCGATTCATATTCATCCAACCGATCCTAATGCTGCTCCTACTCATATCTCAACATCAGTCGACAGCAAATAGGAAGAAGCGCTCATCCAGTTCCTCCGTGAGAACTGGGACATCTTTGCATGGAAACCTTCTGACATGCCGGGTGTACCCAGGGAACTGGCTGAGCACTGTTTGCGAGTCGACCCGAAAGTGAAACCAGTCAAAGAGCATCTTCGACGGTCCTCCGTACAGAAGAGAAAGGCAATTGGAGAGGAAGTGGCTCGGCTTCTGGCAGCTGAGTTCATCCGAGAGATTTACCACTCCGAGTGGCTCACCAATGTTGTCATGGTCCCCAAGAAGGACGACTCACTTCGTATGTTTATTAACTTCAAAACTATCAATCGGGCATGCCCGAAAGATCATTTTCCACTCCCCCGCATCGACCAAATTGTCGACTCAACTGCGGGGTGTGAGTGTTTGTCTTTTCTGGACGCATATTCCGGGTATCATCAGATCCGACTGTATGGGCCCGACCAAATAAAAACAGCTTTCATCACCCCATTCGGGTGCTTTTGCTATGTCACCATGCCATTCGGTCTCAAAAACGCTGGTGCCACATTTATGAGGATGATTCAGAAGTGGCTGCTCACTCAAATCAGTCGGAATGTGGAAGCATATATGGATGACATTGTGGTCAAGTCGCGTAAAGGTTCCAACCTGCTGACTGACCTCGCTGAAACCTTTGCCAACCTGAGAAGGTATGATATCAAGCTTAATCCGTCGAAGTGCACTTTCCAAGTTCCGGGAGGAAATTTACTTGGTTTCCTCGTTTCCGAATGAGGGATCGACGCGAACCCAGAGAAAGTTGGGGCCATACTCTGGATGAAATGCCCTGTGCGTGTGCATGACGTTCAAAAGCTTACTGGTTGTTTGGCCGCCTTGAGTCGATTCATCTCTCGCCTCGGTGAAAAGGCATTGCCTCTTTACCGACTGATGAAGAAATCTGATAAGTTCGAGTGGACTCCTGAAGCTGACGCAGCGTTTGCGGAGCTCAAAGCCCTGCTATCCACCCAGCCAGTGCTCGCTGCCCCAATCAGCAAAGAGCCTTTACTGCTTTATATTGCAGCCACTGGATAAGTCGTCAGTACAGTACTCACGGTCGAGCGGGAAGAAGAAGGAAAAGCTTATAAAGTTCAGTGCCTAGTATACTATATTTCTAAAGTCTTGACTCTGTCCAAGCAGAGATATCCGCATTATCAGAAGCTTGTTTATGGAATTTACATGACCATGAAGAAGGTTGCACATTATTTCTCAGATCATTCCATTACAGTCGTCAGCGACACACCATTGTCAAAAATTCTGAACAACAGAGATGCAACTGGTCGAGTGGCAAAGTGGGCGATTGAACTCCTTCCATTGGATATCAAGTTTGAGGCAAAGAAAGCTATCAAGTCCCAAGCAATAGCAGATTTCCTCGCCGAGTGGGTTGAGCAGCAACAACCGACTCAGATCCACTCGGAGCATTGGAACATGTTCTTTGATGGATCTAAGATGCTGAATGGTTCTGGTGCTGGGGTGGTATTGGTATCCCCCCGAGGAGACAGGCTCAGCTATGTTCTTCAGATTCATTTTGATTCCTCCAACAATGAAGCTGAGTATGAAGCACTTCTGTACGGGTTGTGTATGGCCATTTCACTCGGCGTCCGTCGCCTAATGGTCTACGACGACTCAGATTTGGTGGTTAATCAAGTAATGAAGGAGTGGGACGTCAGGAGCCCGGCTATGACTGGCTATTGTAATGCAGTAAGAAAGTTAGAAAAGAAGTTTGAAGGGTTAGAGCTTCATCATATACCCCGACTGAAAAATCAAGCAGCTGATGCTTTGGAAAAGATAGGGTCCAAGCGTGAGCCCATTCCCAGTAATGTGTTCTTGGAACATCTTCACACGCCATCTGTCCGAGAGGATCCCTTCACGGAAGAGCCCCCACAACCTAAAAGCCCTACTGATCTGACTAAAGTTGAAATCCCAGCCGTGGTCGACTTGGTCAAGGAAGTTTTGGTTGTCATACCCGATTGGACAGTGCCGTACATTGCGTATATTCTCAGGAAAGAACTCCCAGAGGATGAAGAAGAGGCCCGTCAGATTGTCCGTCGATCGAAAGCTTTCACAGTAATGGGTGGACAGCTTTACAGAGAAAGTGTTACCGGAGTCGCTCAAAAGTGCATAACACCGGAAGAAGGTCGAGTGATCCTCAACGACATCCACTCGGGGACCTGTGGTCACCATGTGTCCTCTCGGACCATTGTGGCCAAAGCATACCGAGCGGGATTTTATTGGCCACGAGCGAATGAAATGGCAAAAGACATAGTCGACAAATATGAAGGTTGCGAGTTCTATTCCAACATGTCTCACAAGCCTGCATCAGCCCTGAAGACCATTCCACTCATCTGGCCCTTTGCTGTCTGGGGGTTAGATATGGTTGGACCTCTGAGGACTGGCAGGAGCGGCTTCACTCATGTGCTCGTAGCAGTCGACAAGTTCACCAAATGGATTGAAGCCAAGCCTATCAAAAACCTCGAAGCCAGTACTGCTGTCAGCTTCATCAGAGAGTTAACATTCGAATATGGTGTTCCGCACAACATCATCACTGATAATGGGTCAAACTTTGATTCTGATGAGTTCAGAGCCTTCTCCGCTTCCCAAGGCACTCGGGTCGACTATGCTTCAGTCGCCCATCCCCAGTCGACAAGCTGAGAGAGCAAACGGATTGATTCTCAAAGGACTGAAACCCCGATTGATGCGTGACCTCAAGCATGCGGCAGGCGCTTGGGTCGATGAGCTTCCATCGGTGCTTTGGGGATTGAGGACAACTCCTAATCGGTCGACTGGTCGAACTCCATTCTTCTTAGTCTATGGGGCTGAAGCTATGCTTCCGATTGACTTGCTTCACAATGCACCCCAAGTCGAACTTTTCTCAGAAGATGAAGCAGAACAGGTTCGGCAAGATGCAGTTGATCTCCTGGAAGATGAAAGAGAGATGGCTCTGATCCGGTCGACCATTTATCAGCAAGATCTGCGTTGATTCCACACTCGAAACGTGAGAGGTCGAGCATTTCAAGAGGGTGACTTGGTTCTTCAAGTGGATCAGCAGTGACCACACAAGCTCGCTCCTGCTTGGGAAGGCCCCTTCATCATCACCAAAGTGCTCCACAACGGAGCCTATCGCCTATACAATGTGGAGCACAATAAAGACGAAGCAC
This sequence comes from Aegilops tauschii subsp. strangulata, assembly GCF_002575655.3. Taxonomy (NCBI): domain Eukaryota; kingdom Viridiplantae; phylum Streptophyta; class Magnoliopsida; order Poales; family Poaceae; genus Aegilops; species Aegilops tauschii. The sequence goes on from NC_053035.3 coordinate 69,072,523, forward strand.
GCGCTTGGAATGTGGAGCTGCTCCGCCCCTTTTATACTTAAGCATTCAGACTGTTAAGATGTAATACGAAATACTTCCTAGTTTGATTATCAAAGACACAGTTTTACAGTCTCCTAAATGATTGTTGTTCCTTTTTTATGTTCTCTAAATCCCCCAGTGGGTGCCTTAGCTGCGAATCCGCTTCGCCTAAGTTCCAAAAAAGAAAATCCTGTCGAGTGAAGAGCAAGCCTCTCACTCGAGGGATTAGCTGCGAATCCGTTTCGCCTAAGTTTGAAAAATCCTACCGAGTGGTGAGCAACCCTCACACTCGGGGGCTTAGCTGCAGTCCAGTACTCGCCTAAGTTTGAAAAATCCCACCGAGTGGTGAGCAACCCTCTCACTCGGGGGGTTAGCTGCAATCCAGTACTCGCCTGAGTTTGAAAAATCCAACCGAGTGGTGAGCAACCCTCTCAGTGGGGGCTTAGCTGCAGTCCAGTGCTCGCCTAAGTTTGAAAAATCCCACCGAGTGGTGAGCAAGCCTCTCACTCGGGGGCTTAGCTGCAGTCCAGTACTCGCCTAAGTTTGAAAAATCCAACCGAGTGGTGAGCAACCCTCTCACTCGGGGGCTTAGCTGCAGTCCAGTACTCGCCTAAGTTTGAAAAATCCCACCGAGTGGTGAGCAAGCCTCTCACTCGGGGGCTTAGCTGCAGTCCAGTACTCGCTTAAGTTTGAAAAATCCTACCGAGTGGTGAGCAAGCCTCTCACTTGGGGGCTTAGCTGCAGTCCAGTACATGCCTAAGTTTGAAAAATCCCACCGAGTTGTGAGCAACCCTCTCACTCGGGGGCTTAGCTGCAGTCCAGTACTCGCCTAAGTTTGAAAAATCCCACCGAGTGGTGAGCAACCCTCTCACTCGAGGGCTTAGCTGCTGTCTAGTACTCGCCTAAGTTTGAAAAATCCCACCGAGTGATGAGCAACCCTCTCACTCGAGGGCTTAGCTGCGAATCCGTTTCGCCTAAATTTGAAAAATCCCACCAAGTGGTGAGCAACCCTCTCACTCGGGGGCTTAGCTGCAGTCCAGTACTCGCCTAAGTTTGAAAAATCCCACCGAGTGGTGAGCAACCCTCTCACTCGGGGGCTTAGCTGCAGTCCAGTACTCGCCTGAGTTTGAAAAATCCAACCGAGTGGTGAGCAACCCTCTCACTCAGGGGCTTAGCTGCAGTCCAGTACTCGCCTAAGTTTGAAAAATCCCACCGAGTGGTGAGCAAGCCTCTCAGTCGGGGGCTTAGCTGCAGTCCAGTACTCGCCTAAGTTTGAAAAATCCAACCGAGTGTGAGCAACCCTCTCACTCGGGGGCTTAGCTGCAGTCCAGTACTCGCCTAAGTTTGAAAAATCCCACCGAGAGGTGAGCAACCCTCTCACTCGGGGGCTTAGCTGCAGTCCGGTACTCGCCTAAGTTTGAAAAATCCCACCGAGTGGTGAGCAACCCTCTCAGTCGGAGGCTTAGCTGATGCCCAGTACTCGCCTAAGTTTGAACAATCCCACCTAGTGATGAGAAACCCTCTCACTCGGGGGCTTAGCTGCAGTCCAGTACTCGCCTAAGTTTGAAAAATCCGACCGAGTGGTGAGCAACCCTCTCACTCGGGGGCTTAGCTGCAGTCCAGTACTCGCCTAATTTGAAAAATCCCACCGAGTGGTGAGCAACCCTCTCACTCGGGGGCTTAGTTGTAGTCCTGTACTCGCCTAAATTTATAAAATCCTACCGAGTGGTGAGCAAGCCTCTCACTCAGAGGCTTAGTTGCGGTCCAGTACTCGCCTAAGTTTAAAACACGTCCCGATCCGCAAGGACGACGAGGTGCAGGTCGACTGCAACCTTCTCCTCAGAGATGCGCCATAAGTACAATGTGCGCTCCATCCTGATCCGCAAGGACGACGAAGTGCAGGTCGACTGCGACCTTCTCCTCAGAGCTGCGCCATAAGTACAATGTGCGCTCCATCCCGATCCGCAAGGACGACGAGGTGCAGGTCGTCTGTTACCTTCTCCTCAGAGCTGCATCACGAGTACAAAGACTATTCCGAGTGAAGAAACAAGTTCCACTCGAAGGCAAACATAAGCATATTCAGAGATAAACCAAGTTCAGATAAATCCTAAGATTCCAGACAACGGATTAAAGTACTCGGGCATCAGGCCCGAAGGAGTTTAACGGTTACAAAATCACTCGGCATTCCGAGGCAAATTTAGGGCAAGGCATATAGTTTGTTCACTCCGTAGGAGGAGGGCTAGCAGGCTCGACGAACTCGTCTAGGTCGATTCCGTCAGCAATCCGAGTGGCAGCAGCAATGAAGGTTTCCATGAAGGATTGGAAGTCGTGCTTTTTGGTATTGGCAACCTTGATCGCCGCTAGCTTCTCTTCTCGTGCTTCCTTGCAGTGGACACGAACCAAAGACAGAGCCACGTCAGCACCGCATCGAGCAGAAGACTTCTTCCATTCCTGCACTCGACCAGGGACCTCATTGAGTCGAGTCATCAGAGACTCGAGGTCATTTTGGAGCGTCGACCCTGGCCAGAGTGCTGCGTCGATTCCGACACCGCAACTTTCAGTCGAGCAAGGTAGTCGACAACACCAGTGACACGGGATTATAATCGGAGCACGTTCATGGCAGCTTCGTCCTTAATAGGAGAGAGGATGGGGTCCAAGCTTGTCTCAATTCGCCCAGTCTCTTCCTCGAAGTTCTGGCAAAATTCTGCACATGCAATACAACGATGAGTCAATGGTTATATATTGAGTCGACGACAACAAGCCAGTCGGACAAAGGAAAACACCTTCAAGCATGACGAATAGCTTCTTGGCAAGACCTCCCAGATAATTCTCCAAGTCATCTCTCTTGCGAGCGATGTCTTCCACTTTGTCGGTCAGGGCCCTCTTGTCCTTCTTCAGACGAGTCACTTCCTTGTTGGCTTCATCAAGGGCAGTTTTCAGCTTGGCGTTCTCTTCCTCCAGTTTCCCGATTGAAGCCAGCTTCTGGTCGGCGAGTGCAGTTTTCTCTTCGGCTGTTTTCTGTGCGGTTGCAAGGTCCAGATCCTTCTTCGCCAGAGCCTGGTTCATTGTTTCTGAAAGAAATAATGCTCGGATCAGAAAAAGCAAATAACACCCGGTTCAGGAACAAATCAGTCGACAAATTTTTCATACCAACAGCTTCATCCTTGGCCTTCTGCAAGTTTGTCTTGGCTAGCTCTAGATCGAGATTGAGCTGAATCTGCTTCTGCTCCAGGTCAGCAAAACGAGCTCCAAGATCACAGGATTTCTATAATCAAAGGACGGTCATTCGACAGATGAAAAGATTGGTTACTTCAGAGCAATGGAGTGATAAATTCAACAAGTTCTAAGACTACTGCCGAATCAAACATCCAACAGTAGTCTCGGGGACTACACCCAGTGGGTGCACTTAGTGTGCCCCCACTGATCCAGTTTCCACTCGACATGGTCCGCCCAGGCCGAGTGTAAAAAAAGAAGAGGAAAGTTGTTCTCAGACCACAGTCGACTGCCTGCAGTCGACTACGGTCTCGGGGACTATACCCAGTGGGTGCACTCAGCGTGCCCCCACTAGTTTAGATTCCACTTGACATGACCCATTCAGACCGAGTGAGAAAATTCTGATTCTCAGACCATAGCCAACTGCCCGCAGTCAACTATGGTCTCGGGGACTACACCCAGTGGGTGCACTCAGCGTGCCCCCACTGGTTCAAAGACTCAATCGACACAACTTAGTCGACCCAAGAAGCAAAACTATTCAGCAGTGAAGATGGATCAACTGGAATGGTTCAAAGACTCAATCGACACAACTTAGTCGACCCACTGGGTGTACAAATGCAAAACGCAGACTGACGAAAAGATGCACAAGGGAAGTTTTCAGGTACCATATCCTAACAGAACAAGCGACAAGCTAAAGGATCAGTCGGTAGTCAACCAACCTGGACGTTGCTCTGAAGAGCTGAACTGGCGTCGTAAGCAGCTTGACTGGCCTCCCGAACCACCTTCATCTGCTCCATCATGATGCTTGCCTGGCGTATAGCCTCCTTGGCAGCACCCACTTGGTCCTCTGGGACGTGATGCGCGGTGAAGAGTGAAGATGGATCAACTGGAGTCTGTGCAGTCAACGCTGAAGGCTGGGCACTCGACAATGGTACGGCAAAAGTCACAGAAGCCCGGTTGGCATCGCCGGTCTCCTGGATCTCTGGCTCCGTCACTGGCGTCGACTGAGGCACCTTGCCAGTTGATGTCTTCCTGCTTCTTCTTCCCATGGGCCTCAGCGGCACATCCTTGTCATCGTCTGGAAGATCAATGACATTGGGAGGAGCTGCAACAAGAATCAATCGCCAGAATTCAGTTGACAAGTAAAAATGGCTGAGAAAGTAAAGACAAGATTGCAAAAGTCATACCTGGGTTGGAAGTGACCACGTCTCCCATTTCCTCGTCACCGTATCTGTAAGCAGAAGTCCTAGAAGTAGCAGCACTACAAGTTTCAAGATTCACTCGGTTAAATCAACAAGAGAGTCAACAGCGCAGGTCCTTGAGCAAAAAATGAGGACGAGACACTTACGCAGAAGCGACGGGAACATCGATCTTGATCTTGGGCAGGGTCTTCCGAGACTTTGATGCTGCAACTTTGGGCTGCTTTGAAGCCTTTTCACTCGGCGCAGGGGAAGAGGTCTGAGTACGCTTGGAAGTCTGTCCAGTCGGCAGAGCTACTTTGCCACGGACACTTGCTGGGTCGTGCTTATTCTTGGAACGCCTTTCATTGCGAGGTGGTGACTCGACTTCTTCGCCACTGCTCGAGTCCTCGCTTTCCTCCTCCTCTTCTCCTCCATCAGACTGCCAATCCATGCTTTCGCCTCCGCTTTCTTCTCCTTCCTGGTACTGCTCTTGCTCCCTGTTCAGCATCGAGTATGTCTCCGTATAGATCTGCGAAGCAAAAAAGGTGAACAAAGGATGGTCGACTCAGTAAACAATTGCAAGTCAGAATGAAAAACACTCGGAAAACAAAGAATAGACCTTGTCTGGTTGGTTGTTGACGTCAAAAGGTTGTCCTTGTTTCCTGTGATGCCTTGCACCCACTGCGCCACTGTCTTCTCATCAACGTCCTCCGGGTGGATCCGAGTGGAATCATCAATCCCCGAGTACATCCACATTGAGTGATCACGAGCCTGGAGAGGCTGGATACGTCGACTGAGAAATACCTCAAGCAAATCCATACCAGTCACACCCTCATGGATCCGCTGAACTACCCGCTCCATCAACATGGTCACCTCCACCTTCTCTGCTGGAGTCACTTTCAAGGTAGTGGGTTTCTGGACTCGTGCCAAAGAAAAGGGAGGGAGACCAGTCGAATGACCAGGGGTCGACTTGTCTTTGCAATAAAACCAAGTCGACTGCCACCCTCTAACCGAGTCAGGGAGAGTCGTCGCGGGAAAAGCACTCTTTCCCCGCATCTGGATGCCTAAGCCCCCACACATCTGGATTACCTGGGTTTTCTCGTCACTCGGGCTAGCTTTATCCACAGTCTGCGAGCGGCATGTGAAGATGTGCTTAAACAGACCCCAATGCGGTCGACAGCCCAGGAAATTCTCACACAGAGAGACAAAGGCAGCAAGGTGCGTGATAGTGTTGGGAGAGAAATGGTGGAGTTGAGCTCCGAAGAAGTTTAGAAAAGCACGGAAAAAGGGATGTGGGGGCAAGGAAAAACCACGGTCAACGTGGGTGGCGAGCAAGACGCACTCGCCCTCCTGAGGCTGCGGCTCAGTTTCATCCCCCGGGAGCCTCCAGGAACCGTGCTCGATCAGCCCGCTCTCGGCCAGATCTCGCAAATCATCCAGCTCGATTGTGGACTGGATCTAGTCGCCTTGGACCCAGCCGCGCGGCAAGCTGGATCTCGACGACGACCCGCTCCTGCCGGTCTTCTTCCCCTTCCCCTTCGCTGCCGCTTCTTCGCGCGCTCCAGCGCCGCCGTCTTGTCCTTCGCCATCGCAGCAAGAGGCGAACGGGCGGGATGCGGCGTTGAGAGTGGAAGCTGTAGCGGTGGAGAAGCAGAGGAGGAATAGGGAGGAATTGAGGCGCACTGTGCAGAATTCCCCAATCCAATGCCTTATATGGAGTCATTTCCGAGTGGCTGACCCATGGGCCCAAGCAATCCTTAAACCATAGCAATAGTCACTCGACGACCAGAAGATCTAAAGCCACTTTGTACAGCAACGGTCGGGCATTTACTTTGTAGACTTAATGGTCATTCATGTATCTTTATTGCTGGCGCTACCAGTAACGCCCCATCTTTATGTACCTTAAACCCCGTGTAACTGAGGGCGGGAGGGGTCCAGCGAACTCTATATAAGCCACCCCCTCCTCAGGGACAAGGGTTCGCACCCCTTGTAACTCCACAAGCATAATTCAATCGACCGAGCTCCCGAGCACCGAGACATAGGGTTGTTACTTCCACCGTGAAGGGCCTGAACTCGTAAACCTTGTGTGTACAACTTCACCATAGCTAGGATCTTGCCTCCTCATACCTACCCCCCATTCTACTGTCAGGCTTAGAACCACGACACTAAGTGCATGTAGAAATTAAGGAGACCATGTGTAGAATCTTCTAGGTCGTGATTACCGTGTGATTAGAGAAAATCATTTTTTTCCTACTTTAAAGTGCATTGAGAAGATAAAAGTACACTCTTTTGTGGACAAATTTTAAAGCCAAAAATATGATATGTATCGCGCGTGCTCTCTCTAATATATTCATCAAAGTGTAATATGGTGTTTACACCATACTAAGTAAGAAAAAGAAAAAAAATGAAAAATGAAAAACCTAGAAAACTGCTAAAAGAAACATGAACAAATATAAGAAAAACAATAAAAACCAACGTTGAAACACACAGGAAAAAAACATGCTCAGGAAAGAGCTCATGGAATCCGAATTGGGCCGGCCAATATGGCGATCTGTCTTGCAATAGGGCGAGAAAAAGCCAGATTTTCCAAAATCACTAATTAAGAAGTACTTCTTGCAAAGTTCACTCACATTCTCTAGTGTTGCAAGTGGCGCATGGCATGTGTGCCACTTGTTGGAACCTAGGTGTAATTTTTTTAGATTTTTCTCTTTTAAATGGATTATCTCTTGAACCATACGTCCAAATCTCAAACTGTTTTCATGGTTGGATTTCTCGTGTCGACATCTTTGAAATTAGAACCCATATTAATAGGTTTCGATGGGCTTTTTTCCATGAAAATACCAGGGAAAATATGAAATAATAAAAGAAACAAAAACTCAAAATACCGAAAGTTGGAAGAAAAAAACTGAACCTGGAAGAATAGTTACTGCTACTTGTGAGCTACGTTGGCATTTCCTCGAAGAGGAGAGGATGATGCAGTACAGTAGAGATAAGTATATTTTCCTCAGCTAAGAACCAAGGTTATCAATCCAGTAGGAGAACCACGTGAAACCTCATTAGCAGCACCTACACACAAAAAAGCAAATACTTGCACCCAGTGCGGTCAAGGGGGTTGTCAATCCCCTTGATGTTTATTTGCAAGGATCAAATGTGATAGTGGTAGATAGATAAATAAAATACAAATAAAATAACGGTAAATAAATTGCAGCAACGTATTTTTGGATTTTATATATTATAAAAGTAGACCCGGTGGCCATACTTTTCACTAGATACTTCTCTCTCGAACAAAGAGCATACAATGGGTAAACAAATTACTATTGGGAAATTGATAGAAAAGTGCATAATTATGACGATATTCAAGGTAATGATCATGTATATAGGCATCACGTCCAAAACAAGTAGACCGACTCCTGTCCTGCATCTACTACTATTACTCCACCCATCGGCTGGTATCCAGCATGCATCTAGAGTATTAAGTTCGTGAGAAACTAAGTAACGCCTTAAGTAAGATGACATGATGTAGACAAAGTAAATCCAACCAATGTGAATAAACCCCGTCATTTTTCCCTTAATGGCAACAATACAAATACATGTCTTGTACCCTTCTATCACTGGGATATAGAGCACCGCAAGATTGAACCCATTACAAAGCAACTCTCCCATTGCAAGATAAATCAATCTAGTTCGCCAAACCAAACGGATAGATCGGAGAGAAATACAAAGCTATAATAATCATGCATAAAAGAATTCAAAGAAGACTCAATTAATATTCATCAATAATCTGATCATAAACCCACAATTCATTGGATCCCAACAAACACATCACAAAAAAGGATTACATCGAATAGATCTCCAAGAACATCGAGGAGAACATTGTATTGAAGATCAAAGAGAGAGAAGAAGCCATATAGCTACTAGCTATGGACTCGTAGGTCTGTGATAAACTACTCACACATCATCGAAAGGGCGGAAAGGTTGATGTACAAGCCCTCCGTGATCGTTTCCCCCTCCGGCAGAGTACTGGAAAAGGCCTCCAAATGGGATCGTGGAAGAACGGAAACTTGCGGCGATGGAAAAAGTATTTTGGGTGGATCTCTGTTGCTTTTCCGATTTTAGAGAATTTATAGAGGTGGAATTAGGTCAACGGAGCCACGAGGGGCCCACAATGCATCAGGGGGCACCTTGTTGCCTTGACGTCTCCTCGTTTGCCTTCTGGTCTCCTCCCGAACCTTCTAGGGTCTCTCTTGTCTAGAAAAAATGTCAAAAAGTTCCGTAGCGTTTGGACTTCGTTTGGTACTGATTTCCTCGAAAAACAGAAACAAACAAAAAATAACAACTGGCACTTGGCACTGGATTAATAGGTTAATCCCAAGAAATGATATAATATAAAACATCCAAGATTGATACTATAATAGCATGGAACAATAAAAAATTATAGATACGTTGGAGACGTATCAGTTACGTTTTTCCCATTTTTGCGAAACATAGGTTGTGATTTTCCCTTTTTTGAAGAAGCACATTTGTGCTTTTCCCTTTTCTGGAAGCTCGGCTGTGGTTCTGGTGGAATCATAGGCTGTGTGTCTTGCGGAAGCACAACGTTGGTTCTCACGGAAGCACAAGTTGAGCTTCTCGCGGAAGTGATGTCCAATTTTTGAGTTAAATTTCACCCTTTTTTATTCCCTAGTGCTAGGATTTTGGATTTTACCACGTGCACACACCTTTTTATCTGTTTTTGCTAGGTTGTTAATTGCGGAAGCATTTGAGAGCCTAAGGAAAGAACGTCAAATTATGGTGATAAAATTGTTGGGGAACGTAGCATGCAATTTGAAAAAATTTCCTACGATCATGCAAGATCTATCTAGGAGATGCATAGCAACGAGACGGGGAGAGTGTGTCCACGTAACCTCGTAGACCAAAAGCGGAAATGTTATGTTAACGCGGTTGATGTAGTCGAACGTCTTCACGATCCAACCAATCCACGTACCGAACGTACGGCACCTCCGTGTTCAGCACACGTTCAGCTCGATGACGTCCCTCGAACTCTTGATCCAGTAATGGGTCGAGGGAGAGTTCTGTCAGCAAGATGGCGTGGTGACGGTGATGGTGATGTGATCTACGCAGGGCTTCGCCTAAGCACTACGACGCTATGACCAGAGGAGTAAACTGTGGAGGGGGCACCGCACACGGCTAAGAGAAATCTAGGTGTGCCTTTGGGGTGCCCCTGCCCACGTATATAAAGGGGGAGGAGAGAGGCCGGCGGCTAGGAGGGGCGCTCCATGGGGGGAGTCCTACTTGGACTCCTAGTCCAAGTAGGATTCGCCCTCCCCCCTTTTCCTTTCTCCACCGGAGGGAAATGGAAGGAGAGGGAGAGGGAAAGGGGGGACGCCACCCCCTCCGCCTTATCCTATTCGGACTCACTAGGAGGGGGCGCGCGGCCACCCCCCGCGGGCTTCCCTCTCTCTCCCTTAGGCCCATTTTGGCCCAACAGTTCCCTGGGGGGGTCCGGTAACCCCTCGGTACTCCGGTAAAATACCCGAATCACTCGGAACCATTCTGATGTCCGAATACAACCTTCCAATAGATGAATCTTTACCTCTCAACCATTTCGAGACTCCTCGTCATGTCCGTGATCTCATCCGGGACTCCTAACAAACTTCAGTCACCAAAATACACAACTCATAATACAAATCGTCATTGAACGTTAAGCATGCAAACCCTACGGGTTCGAGAACTATGTAGACATGACCGAGACACATCTCTGGTCAATAACCAATAGCGGAACCTGGATGCTCATATTGGCTCCTACATATTCTATGAAGATCTTTATCGCTCAAACCGCATAAGAACTTACGTCATTCCCTGTGTCATCGGTATGTTACTTGCCCGAGATTCGATCGTCGGTATCATCATACCTAGTTCAATCTCGTTAGCGGCAAGTCTCTTTACTCGTTCCTTAATGCATCATCCCGCAACTAACTCATTAGTCACATTGCTTGCAAGGCTTATAGTGATGTGTATTACCGAGAGGGTCTAGAGATACCTCTCCGATACATGGAGTGACAAATCCTAATCTTTATCTATGCCAACTCAACAAACACCTTCGGAGACACCTGTAGAGCATCTTTATAATCACCCAGTTACGTTGTGACGTTTGATAGCACACAAGGTGTTCCTCCGGTATTCGGGAGTTGCATAATCTCATAGTCAGAGGAATATGTATAAGTCATGAAGAATGCAATAGCAATAAAACTAAACGATCATAATGCTAAGCTAACGGATGGGTCTTGTCCATCACATCATTCTCTAATGATGTGATCCCATTTATCAAATGAAAACACATGTCTATGGTCAGGAAACTTAACCATCTTTGATTAACGAGCTAGTCAAGTAGAGCCATACCAGGGACACTCTGTTTTGTCTATGTATACACACATGTACTAAGTTTCCGGTTAATGAAATTCTAGCATGAATAATAAACATTTATCATGATATAAGGAAATATAAATAACAACTTTATTATTGCCTCTAGGGCATATTTCCTTCAGTCTCCCACTTGCACTAGAGTCAATAATCTAGATTACATAGTAATGATTCTAACACCCATGGAGTCTTGGTGCTGATCATGTTTTGCTCGTGGAAGAGGCTTAGTCAACGGGTTTGCAACATTCAGATCCGTATGTATTTTGCAAATCTCTATGTCTCCCTCATTGACTTGATCGCGGATGGAATTGAAGCGTTTCTTGATGTGTTTGGTTCTCTTGTGAAATCTGGATTCCTTCGCCAAGGTTATTGCTCCAGTATTGTCACAAAAGATTTTCATTGGACCCGATGCACTAGGTATTACACCTAGATCGGATATGAACTCCTTCATCCAGACTCCTTCATTTGCTACTTCCGAAGCAACTATGTACTCGGCTTCACACGTAGATCCCAACATGACGCTCTGCTTGGAATTGCACCAACTGACAGCTACACCATTCAATATAAATACGTATCCAGTTTGTGACTTAGAGTCATCCGGATCAGTGTCAAAGCTTGCATCAACGTAACCATTTACGACAAGCTCTTTGTCACCTCCATAAATGAGAAACATATCCTTAGTCCTTTTTAGATATTTCAGGATGTTCTTGACCGCTGTCCGGTGATCCACTCCTGGATTACTTTGGTACCTCCGTGCTAAACTTATAGCAAGGCACACACTAGGTCTGGTACACAGCATTGCATACATGATAGAACCTATGGCTGAGGCATAGGGAATGACTTTCATTTTCTCTCTATCTTCTGCAGTGGTCGGGCATTGTGTATGACTCAACTTCACACCTTGTAACACAGGCAAGATCCCTTTCTTTGACTGATCCATTTTGAACTTCTTCAAAACTTTATCAAATTATGTGCTTTGTGAAAGTCCAATTAAGCGTCTTGATCTATCTCTATAGATCTTGATGCCCAATAAATAAGCAGCTTCACCGAGGTCTTTCATTGAAAAATTCTTATTCAAGTATCCTTTTATGCTATCTAGAAATTCTATGTCATTTCCAATCAACAATATGTCATCCACATATAATATCAGAAATGCTACAGAGCTCCCACTCACTTTCTTGTAAATACAGGCTTCTCCAAAAGTCTGTATAAAACCATATGCTTTGATCACACTATCAAAGCATACATTCCAACTCCGAGATGCTTGCACCAGTCCATAAATGGATCGCTGGAGCTTGCACACTTTGTTAGCACCTTTAGGATCGACAAAACCTTCTGGTTGCATCATATACAACTCTTCTTTAAGATATCCATTAAGGAATGCAGTTTTGACATCCATTTGCCAAATTTCATAATCATAAAATGCGGCAATTGCTAACATGATTCGGATAGACTTCAGCATCTCTACGGGTGAGAAGGTCTCATCGTAGTCAACTCCTTGAACTTGTCTAAAACCTTTCGCAACAAGTCGAGCTTTGTAGACAGTAACATTACCGCCAGTGTCAGTCTTCTTCTTGAAGATCCATTTATTCTCTATGGCGTGCCGATCATCGGGCAAGTCAACCAAAGTCCATACTTTGTTCTCATACATGGATCCCATCTCAGATTTCATAGCCTCAAGCCATTTCGCGGAATCTGGGCTCATCATCGCTTCCTCATAGTTCGTAGGTTCGTCATGGTCTAGTAACATGACTTCCAGAACCGGATTACCGTACCACTCTGGTGCGGAACGTATTCTAGTTGACCTACGAGGTTCGGTAGTAACTTGATCTGAAGTTTCATGATCATCATCATTAACTTCCTCACTAATTGGTGTAGGAATCACTAGAACTGATTCTGTGATGAACTACTTTCCAATTCGGGAGAAGGTACAATTACCTCATCAAGTTCTACTTTCCTCCCACTCACTTCTTTCGAGAGAAACTCCTGATCTAGAAAGGATCCATTCTTAGCAACGAATATCTTGCCTTCGGATATGTGATAGAAGGAGTACCCAACAGTCTCCGTTGGGTATCCTGTGAAGACGCATTTCTCCAATTTGGGTTCGAGCTTATCAGGTTGAAGCTTTTTCACATAAGCATCACAGCCCCAACCTTTAAGAAACGACAGCTTAGGTTTCTTGCCAAACCACAGTTCATATGGTGTCGTCTCAACGGATTTAGATGGTGCCCTATTTAACGTGAATGCAGCCGTCTCTAAAACATAACCCCAAAATGATCGTGGTAAAGTTGTAAGAGACATCATAGATCGCACCATATCTAATAAAGTACGGTTACGACGTTCGGACACACCATTACATTGTGGTGTTCCAGGTGGCGTGAGTTGCGAAACTATTCCACATTGTTTCAAATGAAGACCAAACTCATAACTCAAATATTCACCTCCGCGATCGGATCGTAGAAACTTTATTTTCTTGTTACGATGATTTTCCACTTCACTCTGAAATTCTTTGAACTTTTCAAATGTTTCAGACTTATGTTTCATTAAGTAGATATAACCATATCTGCTCAAATCATCTATGAAGGTTAGAAAATAACGATACCCACCGCGAGCCTCAACACTCATCGGACCGCATACATCAGTATGTATTATTTCCAATAAGTCAGTTGCTCGCTCCATTGTTCTGGAGAACGGAGTCTTAGTCAGGCATGGTTCGCAAGCATCAAGTGATTCATAATCAAGTGATTCCAAAAGCCCATAAGCATGGAGTTTCTTCGTGCACTTTACACCAATATGACCTAAACGGCAGTGCCACAAATAAGTTGCACTACCATTATTAACTTTGCATCTTTTGGCTTCAATATTATGAATATGAGTATCACTACTATCGAGATTCAACAAAAATAGACCACTCATCAAGGGTGCATGACCATAAAAGATATTACTCATATAAAGAGAACAACCACTATTCTCTGATTTAAATGAATAACCGTCTCGCATCAAACAAGATCTAGATATAATGTTCATGCTCAACGCTGGCACCAAATAACAATTATTCAGGTATAAAACTAATCCCGAAGGTAGATGTAGAGGTAGCGTGCCGACGGCGATCACATCGACTTTGGAACCATTTCCCACGCGCATCGTCACCTCGTCCTTTGCCAATCTTCGTTTAATCCGTAGCCCCTGTTTCGAGTTGCAAATATAAGCAACAGAACCAGTATCAAATACCCAGGCGCTACTACGAGCATTAGTGAGGTACACATCAATAACATGTATATCAAATATACCTTTCACTTTGCCATCCTTCTTATCCGCCAAATACTTGGGACAGTTCCGCTTCCAGTGACCAGTCCCTTTGTAGTAGAAGCACTCAGTTTCAGGCTTAGGTCCAGACTTGGGCTTCTTCCCTTGAGCAGCAACTTGCTTGCTATTCTTCTTGAAGTTCCCCTTCTTCCCTTTGCCCTTTTTCTTGAAACTAGCGGTCTTGTTAACCATCAACACTTGATGCTCCTTCTTGATTTCTACCTCCGTAGCCTTTAGCATTGCGAAGAGCTCGGGAATTGTCTTTCCATCCCTTGCATATTATAGTTCATCACGAAGCCTTTATAGCTTGGTGGCAGTGATTGAAGAACTCTATCAATGACACTATCATCAGGAAGATTAACTCCCAGCTGAGTCAAGTGGTTATGTTACCCAGACATTGTGAGTTTATGTTCACTAACAGAACTATTCTCCTCCATCTTGCAGCTATAGAACTTGTTGGAGACTTCATATATGTCAACTCGGGCATTTGCTTGAAATATTAACTTCAACTCATGGAACATCTATGCTCCATGACGTTCAAAACGTCTTTGATGTCCCGATTCTAAGTTGTAAAGCATGGCACACTGAACTATCGAGTAGTCATCAGTTTTGCTCTGCCAAACGTTCATAACGTCCAGAGTTGCTCCTGCAGTGGGTCTTGCACCTTGCGGTGCTTTGATGGTGTTTGCTAATACTACGTCGGTGTTTCCCCCAAGAGGAGAGGATGATGTAGCACAGCAATGGTAGGTATTTCCCTCAGTAATGAAACCAGGGCATCGAACCAGTAGGAGAACCAAGCAACAAAACGTAAACAGCCCCTGCACACAAATAACAACTACTCACAACCCCACGTGTTAAAGGGGTTGTCAATCCCTTTCGGGTAACGGCGCCAGAGGGCACGAAGATGATAATATATTGAAATAATAGATTGCAAATAAAATAAAGTGCAGCAAGATATTTTTGTATTTTTAGTTTAATAGATCTAAATAAAAATGGAAAGGAAAAATAGATCGTAAGGCAAATATATGTGAAAGAAGACCGAGGGGCCGTAGGTTTCACTAGTGGCTTCTCTCAAGAAAAATAGCAAACGGTGGGTAAACAAATTACTATTGGGCAATTGATAGAACTTCAAATAATCATGACGATATCCAGGCAATGATCATTACATAGGCATCACGTCCAAGATTAGTAGAACGACTCCTGCCTGCATCTACTACTATTACTCCACACATCGACCGCTATCCAACATGCATCTAGTGTATTAAGTTCATGGAGAAACGGAGTAATGCAATAAGTACGATGACATGATGTAGAGAAGATCCGTTTATCTATATGGCGGTAGATATAGATCTCGTCTTTTTATCCTTAGTAGCAACGGTACATACGTGTCGGTTCCCTTTCTGTCACTGAGATCAAGCACCGTAAGATCGAACCCACTACTGGGTACCTCTTCCCATTGCAAGATAAATAGATCAAGTTGGCCAAACAAAACCCAAATATCGGAGAAGAAATATGAGGCTATAAGAGATCATGCATATAAGAGATCAAAGAAACTCAAATAACTTTCATGGATATAAAAAGATATAACTGGTCATAAACTCGAAGTTCATCAAATCCCAACAAACACACCGCAAAAAGAGTTACATCATATGGATCTCCAAGAGACCATTGTATTGAGAATTCAGCAAGAGAGAGAGAGAGAAAGCCATCTAGCTACTAACTACGGACCCAAAGGTCTACAAAGAACTACTCAAGCATCATCGGAGAGGCACCAATGGAAGTGGTGAACCCCTCCGTGATGGTGTCTAGATTGGATCTGGTGGTTCTGGACTCTGTGGTGGCTGGATGAATATTTCGTCGACTCCCCTAGGGTTTGTGGATTTTTGGGGTATTTATAGAGCAAAGAGGTGGCCCGGGAGGCACCCGAGGTGGGCACAACCCACCAGGGCGCGCATGGGCCTCCTGGCGTGCCCTGGTGGGTTGTGCCCCCCTCAGGGCACCCCCAGGTGCAACCAGGGCCCATTGCCTTCTTTCTAGCCCATAAAATATCATCGTGGAGTTTCGTGGCATTTGGAGTCCGTTTGATATTGATTTCCTGCGATGTAAAAAACATGGAAAAAACAACAACTGGCACTTGGCACTATGTCAATAGGTTAGTACCAAAAAATGATATAAAAATACTATAAAATGATTACAAAACATCCAAGATTGATAATAAAATAGCATGGAACAATCAAAAATTATAGATACGTTGGAGACGTATCAGCATCCCCATGCTTAACTCCTACTCGTCCTCGAGTAGGTAAGTAATAAAAATAGAATTTTTGATGTGGAGTGTTGTTCATCAAGTCATCTCATATTCTTTTCTTTATAGCATGGACACTTGGACTTTTATGTGATTCAAAGCAATAGTCTAGTTTGTCATAATAATTTAGATACTCAAGCATATCAACAAGCAACCATGTCTTTCAAAATATCAACGCTAAAATAAGTTATCCCTAGCCCATCATGCTCTAACATTGATCCATTCATGAAACACACTCGAATATTAACTACACCCAATACTTGAGCACGATCATATTGCCTCCTAGTTGGTGCTTTTGTAAGAGAAGATGGAGACTCAAATTCAAAAAATAAAAATTGCATAAAGTAAAAGAAAGGCCCTTTGCAGAGGGAAGTAGGGATTTGTAGAGGTGCCAGAGCTCAAAGCGAAAAATTTGAGATAAAAACATTTTGGGAGGTGTATCCATCCCACCAACGAAAACAACTCAGAGCTACGAACACTTTCCATGCTAGATATGCCATAGGTGGTTCCCAAACAGAAAATAAAGGTTATTCTATTTTCCACCCATTCTTTCACTTTCCATGTCTAGTCGTATCCAGGGGTTCCCTACATACCAACACTTTCCAAGGAATTTATTATTTGACAACATAAAGTAAATATTTTTTGCATTTCAGGACTGGGCATCCCTAAAACCTTTGCCTTACTCTCGTGCAATGACAAGTGAATAAACACTCATCGTGAGAATAACACATCTAGCATGGAAAATATTAGCCACCTGTTACCGTTCCGCGAGCGAAACAAACACACAAAAGAGAAGTTTATTTTGAAAATTAGAGATGGCACATGCAAATTTTCTTAGAACGGCAAAAGAATACCGCATATAGGTAGATATAGTGGACCGATGTGGCAAAACTGGTTTAAAGGATTTTGGATGCACAAGTAGAGATCATACTTAGAGCAAAATGAAGGCTAACAAAAGATCGGGAAGCGACCAACCAAGAAACGAATAATCTCATAAGCAAGCATTAAGCATAATTAACACCGAATAATGCACCACAAGTAGGATATAATTTTCATTGCATGATTATTGACTTTCGTGCATGCATAGGGAATCACAAACCTTAACACCAATATTCTTACTAGAGCACAATTACTCATCAACATAACTCACATATCACATCATCATATCTCAAAACTATTACTAAGAATTAAGATTTTTTGTCCAATGATCTTCATGACATTTTTCTGTTCTTTATCCTTCTTGGATATCTATCACTTTGGGACTAATTTTCATGTGTTGCTTTTCATAAGCTCAAAAATATATAAGTGCAGATCATGAGCATAACAAATTTTCTTTCTCTCAAAATAATTTAAGTGAAGCAAGAGATAATTTCTTCAAAATTTTACTAACTCTCAAATAAATCTAAGTGAAGCAAGATAGCATTTCTTCAAAAATACTAAGCACACCGTGCTGAAGAAGATATAAGTGAAGCACTAGAGCAAGTCCTAGGTCATAAAAGATTTAAGTGAAGCATAGAGAGCAATTCTAACAAGTCATGATATAATTTTGGCTCTCTCAAATAGGTGTGTCCAGCAAGGATTGATGACTTAAAACACAAAATAAAAAAAGCAAAGACACATATCATACAAGACGCTCCAAGCAAAACACATATCATGTGACGAATAAAAATATAGCCTCGAGTAAAATACCGATAGTTGTTGGAAGAAAGCAGGGATGCCACTCAGGGGCATCCCCAAGCTTAGTTGGTTGCTCATTCTTGGATAATATCTTGGGATGCCGGGGCATCCCCAAGCTTAGGCTCTTACATCCTTCCTTCATCCATCGTAAGAGAACCCAAAACTTGAAAACTTCAATCACACAAAACTCAACAAAACTTTTGTGAGATCCGTTAGTATAAGAAAGCAAACCACTACTATAAGTGCTGTGTTAAACCAATTCATATTTTGTTTTTGTATTATATCTACTGTATTCCAACTTTTATATGGCAAAAACTCATCAAAGAAAACCATAGAGCCATCAAAATAAGCACACAACACAAAGAAAACAGAATCTGTCAAAACAGAACAGTCTGTAGTAATCTGACCTTGGCGAATACTTCTGTACTCCAAAAATTCTACCAAAATAGGACGACCAGGGTAATTTGTATATTAGTCTTCTGCAAAAAGAATCAGGGCAAAATCTCTTTTCTGTGATTTTTGAAAATTATTTTTGTGAGCACAAAGTTTCTATCTTTTTCAGCATCAAACAACTATCATCCAAGAAGATCCTATAGGCTTTACTTGGCACAAACACTAATTAAAACACAAAAAGCACAATCATACCAGTAGCGTAATTGTGTAAGCACAGAAGAACAGAAAGCAAAAAGCAAAAATAAATTTTATTCATTGGGTTGCCTCCCAACAAGCGCTATAGTTTTACGCCCTTAGCTAGGCATTAAATTTCAACGATGCTCACACGAAAGATAATAATTGAAACACAAAGAAAGCATCATAAAACATGTGAAAAACACACTTGAGTCTAACATACTTCCGGTGCATAGGAATTTTATAAGCAAATAAATTATCAAGACAAGCAAAAACTAGCATATGCAAGGAAGAAGAAAGAAACAATAGCAATCTCAACATGAAGAGAGATAATTTAGTGACATGAAAATTTCTACAACCATATTTTCCTCTATCATAATAATTACATGTAGGATCATAATCAAATTCAACAATATAACTATCACATAAAATATTCTCTTCACGATCTAAATGCATGCAAAGTTGACACTCTTCCAAAATAGTGGGATTAACATCAACTAAAGTCATGACCTCTCCAAACCCACTTTCAATATTATCGCAAACATATTCATCATGAGGCTTAAATAAATTTTCAAGATCATAAGAAACATTATCACCCCAATCATGATCATTGCAATAAGTAGCGGACATAACAAAACAAGCATCCCCAAGCTTGAGGTTTTGCATATTATTAGCACAATTGACATTAAAAGAATTTATAGTAAAATCATTGCAATAATGCTTTTCATTCAAGGAGCTATCATGAATCACTTCATAAATTTCTTCATCACATTTTTAGATTCACGAATCCCAAGCAAAACTTCATAAAGATAATCTAGTGCACTCAACTCACTAGCAATTGGTTCATCATAATTGGATCTCTTAAAAATATTAGCAAGTGGATGAGGATCCATAACAATAGATTTTTAGCAAGCAAAGATGCAAGCAAATAGAAGGCACATGGCAACACAAGCAAACATGAGATCTGACGAGAAAATGGCGAACGGAAAAAGAGAGGCAAATGAAATGGCAAATTTTGTGAAGTGGGGGAGAGGAAAACGAGAGGCAAATGGCAAATAATGTAAATTGCAAGGAGATGAGATTTGTGATTAGGAACCTGGTTATGTTGAAGATCCTACCCGGCAACGGCGCCAAAAATTCCCTTGATGGTGTTTGCTAAGACTACGTCGGTGTTTCCCCCAAGAGGAGAGGATGATGTAGCACAGCAACGGTAGGTATTTCCCTCAGTAATGAAACCAAGGTATCGAACCACTAGGAGAACCAAGCAACAAAACGTAAACAGCCCCTGCACACAAATAACAACCACTCGCAACCCGGCGTGTTAAAGGGGTTGTCAATCCCTTTCGGGTAACGACGCCAGAAGGCACGAAGATGGGAAAAATTACAATAGATTGAAATAATAGATCGCAAATAAAATAAAGTGCAGCAAGGTATTTTTGTATTTTTAATTTAATAGATCTGAATAAAAATGCAAAGGAAAAATAGATCGGAAGGCAAATATATGAGAAAGAAGACCCGGGGGCCGTAGGTTTCACTAGTGGCTTCTCTCAAGAAAAATAGCAAACGGTGGGTAAACAAATTACTGTTGGGCAATTGATAGAACTTCAAATAATCATGACGATATCTAGGCAATGATCATTACATAGGTATCCAGTCCAAGATTAGTAGACCGACTCCTACCTGCATCTACTACTATTACTCCACACATCGACCGCTATCAACATGCATCTAGTGTATTAAGTTCATGGAAAAATGGAGTAATGCAATAAGAACGATGACATGATGTAGACAAGATCCGTTTATCTATATGGTGGTAGATACAGATCTCGTCTTCTTATCCTTAGTAGCAACGATACATACGTGTCGGTTCCCTTTCTGTCACTGGGATCAAGCACACTACCGGGCACCTCTTCTCATTGCAAGATAAATAGATCAAGTTGGCCAAACAAAACCCAAATATCAGAGAAGAAATACGAGGCTATAAGAGATCATGCATATAAGAGATCAAAGAAACTCAAATAACTTTCATCGATATAAAAAGATATAACTGATCATAAACTCGAAGTTCATCAGATCCCAACAAACACACCGCAAAAAGAGTTACATCATATGGATCTCCAAGAGACCAATGTACTGAGAATTTAGTGAGAGAGAGAAAGCCATCTAGCTACTAACTACGGACCCAAATATCTATAAAGAGCTACGCACGCGTCATCGGAGAGGCACCAATGGAAGTGGTGAACCACTCCGTGATGGTGTCTAGATTGGATCTGGTGGTTCTGGACTCTGCGGCGGGTGGATGAATATTTCGTCGACTCCCCTTGGGTTTGTGGATTTTTGGGGTATTTATAGAGCAAAGAGGCAGTTCGAGGGCACCCGAGGTGGGCACAACCCACCAGGGCACACCCTGGTGGGTTGTGCCCCCCTCGGGGCACCCCCCAGGTGCAACCAGGGACCATTGCCTTCCTCTGGCCCATAAAAAATCATCGTGGAGTTTCGTGGCATTTGGACTCGTTTGATATTGATTTCCTGCGATGTAAAAAACATGGAAAAAACAGCAACTGCACTTGGCACTATGTCAATAGGTTAGTACCAAAAAATGATATAAAAAGACTATAAAATGATTATAAAACATCCAAGATTGATAATAAAACAGCATGGAACAATAAAAAATTATAGATACGTTGGAGACGTGTCATGCTTCCAGGACGTAATTCTTCTGTGCAGCAATGAGGATAATCCTCAAGTTACGAACCCAGTCCGTGTAGTTGCTACCATCATCTTTCAACTTAGCTTTCTATATGAACGCATTAAAATTCAAGGGAACGGTAGCACAGACCATTGATCTACAACAACATAGATATGCAAAAACTATTAGGTACTAAGTTCATGATTAAATTAAAGTTCAATTAATCATATTACTTAAGAACTCCCACTTAGATAGACATCCCTCTAGTCATCTAAATGATCACGTGATCCATATCAACTAAACCATGTCTGATCATCACGTGAGATGGAGTAGTTTTCAATGGTGAACATCACTATGTTGATCATATCTACTATATGATTCACGTTCGACCTCAGTGTTCTGAGGCCATATCTGCATATGCTAGGCTCGTCAAGTTTAACCCGAGTATTCTGCATGTGCAAAACTGGCTTGCACCCATTGTATGTGAATGTAGAGCTTATCACACCTGATCATCACGTGGTGTCTCGGCACGACGAACTATAGCAACGGTGCATACTCAGGGAGAACACTTATACCTTGAAATTTAGTGAGGGGTCATCTTATAATGCTACCGCCGTACTAAGCAAAATAAGATGCATAAAAGATAAACATCACATGCAATCAAAATATGTGACATGATATGGCCATCATCATCTTGTGCATTTGATCTCCATCTCCAAAGCACCGTCATGATCTCCATCGTCACCGGCTTGACACCTTGATCTCCATCGTAGCATCGTTGTCGTCTCGCCAACTATTGCTTCTATGACTATCACTACCATTAGTGATAAAGTAAAGCAATTACATGGCGATTCCATTCCGTACAATAAAGCGACAACCATAAGGCTCCTGCCAGTTGCCGGTAACTTCTACAAAACATGATCATCTCATACAACAATTTATATCTCATCATGTCTTGACCATATCACATCACAACATGCCCTGCAAAAACAAGTTAGACGTCATCTACTTTGTTGTTGCAAGTTTTACGTGGCTGCTACGGGCTTCTAGCAAGAACCGTTCTTACCTACGCATCAAAACCACAACGATTTTTCGTCAAGTGTGCTGTTTTAACCTGCAACAAGGACCGGCCGTAGTCAAACTCGATTCAACTAAAGTTTGAGAAACAGACACCCGCCAGCCACCTATGTGCGAAGCACGTCGGTAGAACCAGTCTCATGAACGCGGTCATGTAATGTCGGTCCGGGCCGCTTCATCCAAATATACCGCCGAATTAAAGTAATACGTTGGTGGTAAGCAGTATGACTATTATCGCCCACAACTATTTGTGTTCTACTCGTGCATATCGACTACGCATAAACCTGGCTCTGATGCCACTGTTGGGGAATGTAGCATGCAATTTCAAAAAAAATTCCTACAATCACGCAAGATCTATCTAGCAGATGCATAGCAACGAGACGGGCAGAGTGTGTCCACGTACCCTCATAGACCGAAAGCGGAAGCGTTATGTTAACGCGGTTGATGTAGTCGAACGTCTTCACGATCCAACCGATCCAAGTACCGAACTTACGGCACCTCCGTGTTCAGCACACGTTCAGCTCGATGACGTCCCTCGAACTCTTGATCCAGTAGAGGGTCGAGGGAGAGTTCTGTTAGCAAGACGGCATGGTGACGGTGATGGTAATGTAATCTGTGCAGGGCTTCGCCTAAGCACTGCGACGCTATGACCGGAGGAGTAAACTATGGAGGGGGGGCACTGTCGGTGTCAAAACCGGCGGATCTCAAGTAGGGGTCCCAAGCTGTGTGTCATGGATTGATGGGTAACAGGAGACAGGGATACGATGTTTACCCAGGTTCGGGCCCTCTTAATGGAGGTAATACCCTACTTCCTACTTGATTGATCTTGATGAATATAGAGATTACAAAAGTTGATCTACCTCGAGATCATATGTTGTGGTCTAAAACCTAAGGGTATGATGAATAATGTCATAATGATCTAGCATATCTCTATCGACTAGCCCAGCCTCAGCTTATATAATGTACCAGAGGCCTAGGATAACAAGAGTCCTAGTCGAATACGTCGGTGGAGAGGAGTCCTTGTCTTGATCACCAAGTCTTTTGCAATCTTCCTCGTGTATACAACGGTTGTCCGAACTGGCCCATGAGTAAACGGCCATGGGGGTCCTCGGCCCAATCCAACTGATCGGGAGACGACGTGGTGAGTACCCCCTAGTCCCGGACACCGTTAGTAGCCCCCTGAACCGGTCTTCAAGTTGGGGACGCTCCTCGGTTCTTCCGAACTATTCTTCGTCTTGGGTCGTCGGTCTTGAAAACTAGTTCAACAAATCTTCCCATCTTCTATCTTGAGGATTGCCGAGCTAAATCTGAAGATCTCACACGTCGGGTATCCGAGGAGCCCTTTAAGACTTCGGCCTTTATCAATGCCTTTTTATTTTTATGCCACACCTCGGGTTTGAAGTGTTTGTCGTGCGACAGTGTCCTCTTGCATCTGAGCTCCAACGCCAGACTGCATTCAAGGTATCTTTTGCAGCCGAGCACCAACGTCGGACCGCTTCTGAGCTCCAACGCCAGAATGTATCCAAGCTCCAACGCCGGACTACATCCGAAGAGTCTTGTTACAGCCGAGCTCCAATGACGGACTGCATCCGAGCTCCAGCGTCGGACTGTATCCGAGCTCCGACGCCAGACTATGTCCAAGCTCCAACGCCGGACTGTAGCCAAGTTCCAACGCCGGACTATATCCGAGGTGTCATAGATCACCTTGGTTCAAAAAAGTTGAAGGAGTTTAGCCGAGCTTAATGCCGGAAATGCCTTCTATGGAGCCAGCCACTTGCATCCGAGCTATATCCCGAAATGCTTTCGAGGTGTGTCGGAGTAAATGACCACGGGTAGCCTAACCGACCCCCCCTGGCTCTTCAAAAATTATCTGGCCGATCGAGCCTTCAAGCACCCAAAGCACAGGGCTGCCTTCCCCTAGCCGCCTATCTCACAGGCCGACTACTGGAAGGCGGCCCAGCCCTAAAACCCTCCCGAAGAAAGCCACAAGAAGGCCGACTCCAAGAAGCCGGCCACAAGAAGACCGACTCCACGATGCCGGCCACAAGAGGGCCGGCTCCCGGCAAGCGGCCAAGATTGCACCCTCAAGGACTGCACCCACATAACGGTGACGAGACGGGGCGTGGCTACAGTAAAGCCTGCCACCCCCGAATCCCGGAGCACGCATGGCCACAGTGCGCCGTACGGGTCGGCCATCCCCCGTCCGGCGCAGCACTATTGCCATGTTGATCATGACGCCACCCACGACAGGCTATCAGTACGGCCCGCGGGCGGCGGTCCCCTTCAGCCAGAGAGACGCTCAAAGGCGGCCAAGCCCCCCTAGTCGGCCTGGGGTGTAGCCGGCTCCCAATAGCCAGCTACCTCACTCCCTCGAAGTATGTGCATCATTAAGGAGACAAGACGAGGTAAGACTACAGTGCGAGCCCGCCAGACGGCGGCACTGTAGCCATGCTTACCTCGGCAAAGCCCTCGTCATCAGGGGGCGAGGCTACAGCAACCAGCCGCCGGCAAGACCCCCAGGCGGTGGGGCCGGCCTGTCGGCCAAGAGGCCGGCAGCCGGCGGGACCCACCAGTCGGCGGGCCCCAGCGGCCGGCGGAGAAGCCGGCGGATATAGACACTGACGGCTTGGACCTGCATCCAGCCGGATTACCATTGTACCCCTGGGGGGTAGGCCTATATAAACCCCCCAGGGCACCCATGCAAAGGGTTGATCTCTTAGAGTTTTAGACACCACATAGAGAGAAGAGGAGAGCTAGCCTTGCCCTTCTTCTTCCTCTAGCCGAACAGCTCAAGGAGCCACTTGTAGCCACTTGTGTTGATCTAGTGATCATGCGGAGACCCCGCAGAGCAGGACTAGGGGTGTTATCTCCACGGAGAGCCCCGAACCTGGGTAAGATTTACCGGCGTGCATGTCTTCGCCTTATCCCGTTTCCAGGCGCCGGCGATGTCTTACTGGCTCCCACAATGATAAGCCACCCGTTGACATATGTCGCACCTACCACCCGACATTTGGCGCCCACCATGGGGCCAGGTGCACCATCGTCCGGAGACCTGTTCTGGACGGGAACCCATTTCCTTCCCAGCGAGCGTAGCCAGCCCGGCACGCCCGATGGCGCTTGCCCCGACGCGCTGCAAGGCGTCGACGACGCCTGCGCGGCGAGCTGCCTCGCCGATCTTCTTGGCGAGGCTCGCATCTCCGACGAGCCTGCGTCCGACGCGGGCACATACTGCCCCGAGAGCCGCCTTGTCAGCCTCCTCGATCAGCTTCACGTCTCCAGCGAGCCTGCTGTGGATTTGGAGTCGGTCGGCTCCACCGACCCGATGCTTGTCGACTCCGACACGGCATCGCTTAACGCCTTCCCCACCAACATGGTGATCATCAACGACCCTCTTCCTCGAGCCGACAGTGGTGGCAGCACTGTCACTGAGGTGCTGGTCATCAGCCATGGCGCCGCCTCAGGCGAGAACGCCCACGACGCCCTACAAGCGGCGCTACACGACCTGTCCGCCCCCATCCCGGCCGACGCCGACGCCGAGACACTGGAGGCACGCCGCCTCGCCCTCATCGCGGAGGGCCAGAAGATAGCATCCATGAGACGCCTCACTGAGGCTCACCAGCGTGAAGTCGACCGCGCCGCCTTTGGTACACCGCCTCCTGGCGGGCCGAGCCGAGCCGGCATCGTCAAGAAGCGCGGCGCGGCCATCGCCAGCATGCTGGGAGCAGACTGCCCAGTCTACGCCACGCCACTTGAGAACCTGCATGCCGCTCAGGCGGCCGTAGACGAGCTGAACGAGCTGGAGGCCGACGAGCTCCCCTACATGACTAGACGCATCCAGCAGCTGATCGACGCGGCCGCAGAGCGGCATGAAGCCAGCGCCCATGCTGAAAGTCCTCCCCCACGCCGAGAGCACGGCGCAACATCCCGGACGCCGACTACAGGCAGCGCCCGCGCGAGAAAAGACAAGGAGCCGGCTGCTAGCCGCAGTCGGACTCGGCTCACCATCGAGCACGACGCAGAAGGCCGCCCCCGAGCTGTGGAACGACGAGGCAATCCGCCTCCTCCCCCGCCTCGTGGGGAGAGATGTCCCACCCTGCCGCCAGTTACGCATCCGACTCTCAGCGACCGACTAGGCCACCGCGAAGGAGTTGGCGAGACTGACGCCCGCCACCGGATCGACCGCCTAGCGCGATCCCTGGCGCTAGAAGAAGAAGATGATGTCGGCCCGCCTTGCTTTGCCCCCCACATCCGCGACGAGCCCTTCCCCAAAGGGTTCTCACTCCCAAGAGACACGCCAAAATACAACGGCTCCGTGAAGCCGGAAGACTGGTTGATCGATTACTCCACCGCAGTCCGCATAGCAAATGGCAACAGGCGCGTTGCCGTGAAGTACGTCCCGCTCATGCTTCAAGGCACGGCACACACCTGGTTGAATAGCCTCAAGCCCTACAGCGTCAACAGCTGGCTAGACTTCACGGAAGTCTTCATCCGCAATTTCACCAGCACATACAAGCGGCCTCCCAAGCCCCGCCAGCTTTCCTTGTGCGTCCAAGGGCCCAGCGAATCAACTCGCGACTACCTCACGCGTTGGGCCGAGCTCCGCAACTCCTGCGAAGGGGTGCACGAGGTTCAAGCCATAGAGTACTTCACCACCGGGTGCCGAGAGGGCACCCTCCTCAAGCACCGGCTCATCTGCGATGAGCCGACTACCCTCGACGAGTTGCTGATCATAGCAGACAAGTACGCCATGGCCGACTCTTCAATGAAGACTGAGCTTCGAGTGGATGCCTCTGGAAAGGTGCTTGCTCCGGCTCCCAAGACGCCGGCGGGTGACTCCAATCGCCGCCCGTACCCAAACAACAACAAGCGCAAGGCCCCTATGCCACCTTCCACCAGTCGGCAAGTAGCCACAGTCGAAGACGAACAACCTAAAGGGCGGCCCATGCCCAAGAAGCAGAAGGGCGGCAGGCCGGCTTGGCAGCCGGCTTTCTCCTACGAGCAAACCCTTGATGCCCCCTGCAAGTCCCACAGCGGCGCGAAGCCGTCCAACCACACGACTCGGAAGTGTCATTGGCTCACGCGAATCTCCAAAGGCGAAGGGCTGGTGCCGCCTCCGCCTGCTGGCCAGCCACCTCCAGCACCTCAGCAGCCGGTTGCTCGACCAGCAGTCGGAGCCATTCAAGACAAGTTCCCGGACGAGCATGCCTCCTACATCGTCTTTACAAGCCAAACTGAAGACAGACACAGTCGGCGCCGACAACTCCAAGAAGTCAACGCGGTCGCCTCTAACAACCCAGAGTTTATGCATTGGTTTGAGAAGCCTATCAGCTGGAGCCGGGCCGATCACCCAGAGGTGATGCCGTCTCCCGGCTCTTATGCATTGGTGTTGGACGCCACCCTCGCGACAGAAAGGCGAGCTGCCCATTTCTCCCGAGTACTGATTGAAAGTGGAAGCGGCATCAAAATACTGTACAGTGACACCATGGAGAAGCTGAACATCAAGACGAAGCAACTCATGCCAAGCCGGACTGTGTTCCATGGCATCGTACCCGGCCTGTCCTGCTCACCAATCGGCAAGATCAAGATAGATGTTCTCTTCGGAGACAAGGATCACTTCCGCCGAGAAGCAGTCTGGTTTGAAGTGGTGGACCTAGAGAGCCCTTACCATGCGCTGCTTGGCCGACCCGCCCTGGCCACGTTCATGGCTGTGCCCCACTACGCCTGCCTCAAGATGAAGATGCCTAGTTCAAAGGGGATCATCACCATAGCCGGAGACTACAAGAAATCCTCTAAGTGTGCTGCAGCCAGCAGCCGGCTGGCCGAGTCCCTCGTGATTGCCGAAGAAAAAAAGATGCTGGACCGAGTCGTGGCCATGGCCGGCAAGCAGCCGGCCCTGTCCCCTGACCCCAAGGAACATGATGCTCAAGGCTCCTTCCAGCCGGCCAAGGAAACAAAGAAGATACCTCTGGACCCAGAGAACCTGGAGAGGTTTGCCGTCATTGGAGCAAACCTGGACAGCAAATAGGAAGGTTGTTCCATAATGAAGCTCGATTTCCTCCGTGAGAATCGGGACATCTTTGCATGGTCCCCAAAGGACATGCCGGGTGTTCCGAAGGATTTCGCCGAGCACAAGCTACACGTCCGAGCAGACGCAAAACCAGTCAAACAACCTCTCCGCCGACTGTCGGAGGAAAAGAGAAGGATTGTAGGAGAAGAGATAGCCCGGCTTCTGGCAGCAGGCTTCATTATGGAGGTGTTTTTTCCAGAATGGCTTGCCAACCCGGTCCTTGTATTGAAGAAAAACAATAAATGGCGCATGTGTATAGATTATACCAGCCTCAACAAAGCCTGCCCCAAAGATCCGTTTGCCTTACCTCGAATCGATCAAGTGATAGACTCCACAGCCAGATGCGAGTTGTTGAGTTTCTTGGATGCTTACTCAGGCTACCATCAGATCAAGTTGGATCCAGCCGACCGCCTGAAGACCGCCTTCTTCACACCATTCGGAGCTTTCTGCTGCCTGACTATGACATTCGGCTTGAGAAATGCCGGTGCCACTTTTCAGCGTTGCATGCAGAAATGCCTCCTCAAGCAACTTGGCAGAAATGCCCACGTCTATGTAGACGATATCGGTGAAGACGGAGAAGCGCGGCACCCCGCTGAAAGACCTCAGAGAAACATTCGACAACTTGCGCCGGTTTCAGATCAAGCTCAACCCTGAGAAATGCGTGTTCGGAGTACCAGCCGGCCAGCTTCTAGGCTTCTTGGCCTCCGAACGCGGCATCGAGTGCAACCCAGTGAAGATCAAGGCCATAGAGAGAATGGAGATTCCTACCAAGCAGCGAGACGTCCAAAAGTTTACCGGGTGCCTGGCCTCCCTGAACCGCTTCATCAGCCGGCTAGGAGAGAAGGCTCTCCCCCTGTACCGACTCATGAAAAAGTCCACCCACTTCGAGTGGAACGACCAAGCAGACCAAGCTTTTCACGAGTTGAAGAAGATGCTGACCACGCCACCTGTCTTGGCGGCGCCAACTGAGAAAGAGCCCATGCTCCTTTACATTGCCGCGACTAGCCGAGTGGTCAGCACAATTATTGTGGTCCAACACCCAGAAGAAGGCCGGGCTCAGTTATTCCAGAGGCCGGTGTATTATTTGAGTGAAGTATTGTCTACCTCGAAACAAAACTACCCGCACTACCAGAAGATGTCCTATGGAGTATACTTCGCCGCCAAGAAGCTGAAGCCCTACTTTCAAGAGCACCCCATCACGGTCGTATGTACTGCCCCGCTTGCCGAGATCATAGGCAGCCGGGATGCATCCGGCGGGGTGGCCAAGTGGGCCATTGCGCTGGCTCCT
Source organism: Aegilops tauschii subsp. strangulata (assembly GCF_002575655.3). Taxonomy (NCBI): domain Eukaryota; kingdom Viridiplantae; phylum Streptophyta; class Magnoliopsida; order Poales; family Poaceae; genus Aegilops; species Aegilops tauschii. The sequence continues at coordinate 69,102,391 of NC_053035.3, forward strand.
TACACGATCTTCTACCAGCCTCGCACCGCCATCAAGTCCCAAGCATTGGCCGACTTCCTTGTCGACTGGGCCGAAACCCAGTACCTACCGCCGGCTCCCGACTCCACTCATTAGCGGATGCACTTCGATGGATCCAAGATGCGCACCGGCTTGGGAGCCGGCATCGTCCTCACCTCTCCCAAGGGCGACAAACTCAGATACACATTGCAAATTCATTTTGCCGCCTCCAACAACGTGGCCGAGTACGAGGCGCTCATACATGGGCTCCGGCTAGCCAAAGAGCTCGGCATCCGCCGGATCCTGTGCTATGGCGACTCGGATTTGGTAGTCCAACAATCATCTGGCGACTGGGACGCCAAGGACGCAAACATGGCGAGCTCCCGATTCCTCGTTCAGCAAATCAGCGGATACTTTGAAGGATGCGAGTTCCTCCACGTGCCACGGGCCGACAACGAGCATGCAGATGCCCTGGCACGAGTCGGTTCCACCCGACAAGCTATCCCAACCGGCGTCTCTCTCCAACGCCTCCTCAAACCGTCTGTCAAGCCGTCTCCAGAATCAGACTCCATCTTCGTACCGCCTGACCCTGATGCAGTCAGATTTTACTTGGGGAACCCAGAAGGCGGCTTGGGGACTTCGACAGGCGGCTCGGGGACTGCCGTAGTCGCACCCGGCTCGGGGAATTCAGAACCCGGCCCGGGGACTGCAGCAGTCGGCCCGGGGACTGCAACGACACAACAGGCGGTGGCCGACTCCAACTCTTCACCACCCAACCCACCCACCCTGGTCGTAGTAGCCGTATTGGCAATAGAAGAAGTCACAGCTCCATCATGGGCCCAACCCATCCTCAACTTCCCGGTAAACAGAGAGCTGCCGATTGACGAGATCTCGGCAAGATAAGTGTCAGGACCGGATTTTCGGGATATTAATTCTCCAGAAAATGGCCCTTGTGCTCGCCAGCCCCAGGATTACTGTTAGCTGATGAGGCACCAACTTGATACAAGAATTCCAAGCAAAGTACAAAAATATGAAGTACAAGACCATTGTGGCCTATGAGTACAACACTTGGTTTCTAGTGGTTGATGGCGGAAGCGGTTTGAGGTTCATCTGCGTCTATGGGACTCCATTTCCCACAAGAACAGCTGACCAGGATAACTCCTATCTTCGCGAGGCTGCTATCACCTTAACATGGGTTCCGGGGCTGTCGTCGTAACGCTCCTCTCCACGCAAGAAATCTGGCCAAGACAATAGCCAGGGACAAGCCAGTGAGTACGTTTGAATGTACTCGCAAACATTTAGAACACGGGTATAATATAACAAGGGTAATCATGCTCCGAATATTCTATGATCATAACGTTCGTCACGAAATATACGAAATCCATGATGTACGCATGCGGGTAAAATATGACTATGCAATATAGAAATAGAGTGTAGTGATCGAGTGTCTGAAATGACTCCTCGAAAAGGGTGCAAATAAATTAACAATGCCGCAGTCGGGCGTCTGAGCGACACCACATAAAGGGCTTATAAATAAAAGAAATAACAAACATGCCACAGTCGGGCGTCTATGCGACACCACATAAAGGGCTCATAAATAAAAGAATTAACAAGCATGCCACAGTCGGGCGTCTAAGCGACACCACATAAAGGGCTTATAATGGATAATCACAGTGAATATCCAGGAGGTAGAACCGTCCCAGGGATACTCAATAGTTCAAATAAAGTAAAGGGTTAGTCCACAATAATAATGATCATAATTCACAGTTCATAATCAATGTTCTGGTTTAGTAGTTTTTCCTCCGAAGACCGACACTAAGACCGACACTTGACCCATCCCAGACTGTAGTCCTTAACCATGGACATGGCTATTCGAATAGATGTATAATCTCTGCAGAGGGTGTACTCTTTACCCACGGGTAACGGATTTCTTTAGTCCATCAGGACTAATTCCGTCTACGGTCTTTTAATTGAAAACACGCCTGACCTGCACACACCAGCTTAACTTACTGGTGTCTGGAATCACCCACGACACCTGTCAAGCGAAACTCTAAGTGGGGAGGCTACAACCTCGACGTAGCATGGGATCACAAAATTTATACCGCGCGCAAACTAGGGGAGCTACCCCTTCGGCTACAACCGAAACACCCATGCCCCCGGACCGGATGACTGGCTTTAATCCATGGCCGTGGGACCCTCATCACGGCCTCTCTGTACGGTGTGTGCTCGAAAGGGGTTGAAAACTTACTGAACCGTTCCCTACCTATGGCAGGGACAAGTGGTAGTACGAAGCAAGTGTGGGGGTTACTGGACAAGACTCGATCTAAGGCCGACTCAGGAGGTTCAAGTGTTCCCTGCATGATTAGCATAACAAAAATATTTCCAATAACAGATAAGCTTAACACTCATCAAGCCCCACCATGCCATACCGGACATACTCGTCTCAACGAGGGACTAGGGACAAGCTCGCGTCTACCCAAGACCGCGACTTTCCCGACTTCCTTCCGGCATGCATGAGAAACTTACGAGGACGATCACTATCACCAGCATATCCATTTAAACAGCAAGGAAAACTCCATTTTTCACTCATGCGTATGATCTTACCGTCACATAAAATAGCGTATGCTCCAAGTCAAGGTGATGTTGTAACCGTATCAACAACATCCAAAAATATTAAGCCAAGGTTCAGAATGCTTGCCTTCAAGTGTATGCATGTGGGGGCGCATTTTTTTGAAGGTTGCCTTTTCCTCCAAAAATCCTATTTTGAGAAATATTCAAATAACACACATTTCAAAAACAGTACAAAAAGTTGTCCCAAATATTTTTGAAATAAATTTTAAAATAAACTAGATGAAATTTGAGAGAGGCAGGAAAAAGAATCAATTCATTTGGAGTTTTATTTTAAAAGATATAGCCAGTCAAAGATTAGTCAAAGTTCTGTTTTAATAAAATCAGAAAAAGAAAACGCTTCGGGGGAGAATACGCTTTCGAAGCAGAGGAGACGTACTCCGGACTTTGCGCTTTCACTTAACCAGAGAGGACGGCCGCGCGGGTCACTGACAGTGGGTCCAGGGGGCCCACTGGTCAGGTTTGACTGGTCTTCCCTCCCTCCTCTCTCTCTCTGCCCGAACGGTGGCGGGCCTCCGGCGATCGCCGTCGACGAACGGTGGCTCTTCGAGGGCATCTGAGGGCAGGGATGGACCCGCCAGACCGGGGCGGTCCTCCCGGTGGTCGTTGGGCAGGTGGGGACGGAGGAAGTCACCGGCGGCGAGCTCCGCGGCGGACGGTGGTTCGGGAGCAAAGGGGGCTTCGGGCTATGGTGGTCATTGGTCGAGGCTGAGGCGATAGGTAGCTCCGCAAGGCTGTGGGGAGACGTTTGGTGGCGTTGGATGGACGGGGGAGGGCCTGGCTGCGACGTGCTGCACTGGATTGCGGCGGCGACCGGACTTGCCGGAGGCGGGGAAGAAAGTTTCTTCCGGTCAATCCGCGGCTAGGGGAGCTCTAGGGGGAAGATCTGAGGTTGCTTGAGTGCTCGGAGGGGCTCGGGGCCTCCTTTTATAGCGCAAAGAGGCTGGCTCCCGCGACGGCCGTGGATAGGATCGCCGGCGACCGCGGTGCTGTAGCTGCAGGACTACGTGGCGGCGACGAGCGCGTGCCGACGGCTTGAGGATAAGCTCGGGCTGTTCCCAGGGGGCAGCTGGCGCGCGCGGGTGGCTTGGGCGGCGCCGTCCACGGCAGAGCCCGCTGCCGACGCCGGCGTGCCGCCAAGGGAGCCCTGACGGCGGCGCTGTAGGGCGCCAGGGAGGCTTGGAGGTTTCTGGTGAGTGGGCGAGTGCATGGCGCGGCTCTGCAGGCGAGCAAGGGCCAGGGGTGCGACGCGGCGACCCGTGCGCACGCACGTGCAAAACGCGCGCTCTGGCCACGCCCAGAGCACGCACACCAGGTGTTCGACGAAATGCCAGCGCGTGCTAGAGAGCTTGGGTGATGCTGGTAGTTAACAGCCCAGGGTTAGGGATAGCTAGGAGGTTAGTGGACATGTTGGATGGGTCAGGGGCTCAAGTCAACAATGCAAACTAGAAGACATGCCAAAACTGTTCCTGCACACAGGGTGTTCGACAGAATGCCATGGTCATCTAGGCAACTCTTGGGGTGGCCAAATTCTCTAGATCCTAGTCTCTTTAGGAGCTAAAGGAGGTGGTAAGGTTTGTTTGGCAAAAACGGAAATTTGTTAGTGCAAGTTTTTGAGAAAATCAGTTTTGGGCAGAAACTAAAGGCTATCATTGCATGCATTAAAAATACTCCAATGGGTCCAATCTCCTGGACTTAAGGGTTTGGTAGGGAGAACTATAAGTAGGAAAAAGCTCATGGGTACTAGAGCAAAATAAAATAGGGTTGCAGTACAATTCACCAAACTGGACCAGAATGAGAATGAGGTTGATACACTCAAATCTTTCATAGAACACCACTGGGTTTTTGCATGAAGTTGAATTATAAGCATCCACTGACATCTCCAAACACTTGGAAAAAAATTTAGAAGAATATTTAAATATGTTGTAGTGCAAAAATAACTACTGGACCAGATTTGAAAAATTGATGTAGAGCTCAAAATCTCCAATGACCAAAGGATATTTTTGCATAAAAGTGATGTGGAAACCTCACATGACATCCCCAAATTTTGGTGAAAATTTTAAATGCATTTATCAAAAGGTTGCAGTGAAAAAGGGGCTCCAAATTTATGAAAGATCATTTTAAAAGAATAAAGCTCATGAAAGATATTTATGCAATTAAATCCACTGATAAAGAATTGTTTTTATAAAGAGGGCATACAAGTCCAATAATACTTTTTGGAAAGTTTCCACTTGAGGTAAAAACCCACAATATTAAAGAGAAGAGTGGTTCTGAAAACAAAAGAGAAAATCAGAAAAATAAAATTTTTATTTCCTGGCAAAATTTTAATTAATAAAACAAGGTCAAAATTTTGGGGTGTTACAACACTACCCCCCTTAAGAAAAATCTCGTCCTCGAGATTTGCTAAGGGTTGAATTTTAAAAATAATACCCCCATTAGTTGAAAACAAGAGTTTGCGCATAGCACGAATTTAGGGTACAAACATAAGCTGCAACACACAAATAAACATAGCTATGACGTTTATAATGAAAATGGCAAAAGGACAGGGTCCTGAGAAAACGTCTCCGGTACTGGGGCGCACAAGCAGACATCCTTTAATAATGGCGATACAGGATCACACAGTTACAAGGCGTAGAAATAATAAGGCTTGCTACTACTCGAGTGACTTAGTCTACTCCGTTAATATCTAAGCGGGCTTGCCTAGTGGACTTGGAAGCTTCTCCACGGGTTTCACCGTCGAGATTAGCCGGATGAGGTTGAGGGGCTGCAGGGTCGGGGTAGCGATGATGACCATCGCGGGGGTTGTTGGCTACAATCCCGTTGGAGTGTGTTCCCAAAAGGCGACGAAGCGCTTCTGGGGACACCAACGTAGTTTGGTCTATGGCTGGGGCAGACCTCAAGGGCTCGATTGGGTGTCCGAACAGCACGACTGGGTTGTCGGCGTCGGGCTCCACTTCTCCTCTCGCCGGGGCTCGGCGAAACAGTTCTCCATGAGCTGCGATCAGATCAAGGGTGATTTGATCGAACAGTTCCTCTAGTGCACTTATATAGCGCACCAGATGCAATAGTGCAGGATCCGTCTCGTGATCTCCATTGGCAACTTGGGGCAGCCTACCATACCCGTTACGACTGGGGTAGTAGTAGAACGAGCGACAGTTAACTCTGGGCGACAAGTGCCGGAGTTGAACTATAGCTTCTCGAGCTGCCCAATGGATGGCTTGTGGCTCAAAGGGAGTGGTCCTCCCAGTGAACCTGTAGGGGCGTTCTGGCGATAGACCCCTACCATAAATGTGTACAGTGGCCCAGAACTGACGGCTCTCACCGCTCATGAGTTCTTGGTACACAACATATTCTGGGGGCTCTTCTAATGCATAGGCACGGCGGCTGAGGTTTGCGAGCACGGTCACAAAACCTCCAAGGTTGGTTGCTGTGGTCTAATTGTGAACAATGGGGCCAGGCATCGTGACTTGGTTTGGAAAAGAGGCTGTGCTGGGTTGAGGCTAGTGTGCCCTTTTTATAGAAAAAGGGGCGGAGCCTTCCTTCGCACGCTTGCGAATGAGGCAAGCTAGGTGTCGGTCACTGGCGCGTGATCGACAGGCTAAGCTGATAGGTTGGGCACCGACTGCCAAAAAGCGTCAGGGTCACTGTGTGGTTATCTTATACGAGAAGCTTGGCCGGGGTTAGGTTAAGGTCTGGTGGGTTGGTTAACCTAGGTTTATTGACCTGGCTAAGATAGGATTAGCCAATGGTCAGCCTGGCTCTGATACCAAGTGTGTCAGGACCGGATTTTCGGGATATTAATTCTCCAGAAAATGGCCCTTGTGCTCACCAGCCCCAGGATTACTGTTAGCTGATGAGGCACCAACTTGATACAAGAATTCCAAGCAAAGTACAAAAATATGAAGTACAAGACCATTGTGGCCTATGAGTACAACACTTGGTTTCTAGTGGTTGATGGCGGAAGCGGTTTGAGGTTCATCTGCGTCTATGGGACTCCATTTCCCACAAGAACAGCTGACCAGGATAACTCCTATCTTCGCGAGGCTGCTATCACCTTAACATGGGTTCCGGGGCTGTCGTCGTAACGCTCCTCTCCACGCAAGAAATCTGGCCAAGACAATAGCCAGGGACAAGCCAGTGAGTACGTTTGAATGTACTCGCAAACATTTAGAACACGGGTATAATATAACAAGGGTAATCATGCTCCGAATATTCTATGATCATAACGTTCGTCACGAAATATACGAAATCCATGATGTACGCATGCGGGTAAAATATGAATATGCAATATAGAAATAGAGTGTAGTGATCGAGTGTCTGAAATGACTCCTCGAAAAGGGTGCAAATAAATTAACAATGCCGCAGTCGGGCGTCTGAGCGACACCACATAAAGGGCTTATAAATAAAAGAAATAACAAACATGCCACAGTCGGGCGTCTATGCGACACCACATAAAGGGCTCATAAATAAAAGAATTAACAAGCATGCCACAGTCGGGCGTCTAAGCGACACCACATAAAGGGCTTATAATGGATAATCACAGTGAATATCCAGGAGGTAGAACCGTCCCAGGGATACTCAATAGTTCAAATAAAGTAAAGGGTTAGTCCACAATAATAATGATCATAATTCACAGTTCATAATCAATGTTCTGGTTTAGTAGTTTTTCCTCCGAAGACCGACACTAAGACCGACACTTGACCCATCCCAGACTGTAGTCCTTAACCATGGACACGGCTATTCGAATAGATGTATAATCTCTGCATAGGGTGTACTCTTTACCCACGGGTAACGGATTTCTTTAGTCCATCGGGACTAATTCCGTCTACGGTCTTTTAATTGAAAACACGCCTGACCTGCACACACCAGCTTAACTTACCGGTGTCTGGAATCACCCACGACACCTGTCAAGCGAAACTCTAAGTGGGGAGGCTACAACCTCGACGTAGCATGGGATCACAAAATTTATACCGCGCGCAAACTAGGGGAGCTACCCCTTCGGCTACAACCGAAACACCCATGCCCCCGGACCGGATGACTGGCTTTAATCCATGGCCATGGGACCCTCATCACGGCCTCTCTGTACGGTGTGTGCTAGAAAGGGGTTGACAACTTACTGAACCGTACCCTACCTATGGTAGGGACAAGTGGTAGTACGAAGCAAGTGTGGGCGTTACTGGACAAGACTCGATCTAAGGCCGACTCAGGAGGTTCAAGTGTTCCCTGCATGATTAGCATAACAAAAATATTTCCAATAACAGATAAGCTTAACACTCATCAAGCCCCACCATGCCATACCGGACATACTCGTCTCAACGAGGGACTAGGGACAAGCTCGCGTCTACCCAAGACCGCGACTTTCCCGACTTCCTTCCGGCATGCATGAGAAACTTACGAGGACGATCACTATCACCAGCATATCCATTTAAACAGCAAGGAAAACTCCATTTTTCACTCATGCGTATGATCTTACCGTCACATAAAATAGCGTATGCTCTAAGTCAAGGTGATGTTGTAACCGTATCAACAACATCCAAAAATATTAAGCCAGGGTTCAGAATGCTTGCCTTCAAGTGTATGCATGTGGGGGTGCATTTTTTTGAAGGTTGCCTTTTCTCCAAAAATCCTATTTTGAGAAATATTCAAATAACACACATTTCAAAAACAGTACAAAAAGTTGTCCCAAATATTTTTGAAATAAATTTTAAAATAAACTAGATGAAATTTGAGAGAGGCGGGAAAAAGAATCAATTCATTTGGAGTTTTATTTTAAAAGATATAGCCAGTCAAAGTTCTGTTTTAATAAAATCAGAAAAAGAAAACGCTTCGGGGGAGAATACGCTTTCGAAGCAGAGGAGACGTACTCCGGACTTTGCGCTTTCACTTAACCAGAGAGGACGGCCGCGCGGGTCACTGACAGTGGGTCCAGGGGGCCCACTGGTCAGGTTTGACTGGTCTTCCCTCCCTCCTCTCTCTCTGCCCGAATGGTGGCGGGCCTCCGGCGATCGCCGTCGACGAACGGTGGCTCTTCGAGGGCATCTGAGGGCAGGGATGGACCCGCCAGACCGGGGCGGTCCTCCCGGTGGTCGTTGGGCAGGTGGGGACAGAGGAAGTCACCGGCGGCGAGCTCCGCGGCGGACGGTGGTTCGGGAGCAAAGGGGGCTTCGGGCTATGGTGGTCATTGGTCGAGGCTGAGGCGCTAGGCAGCTCCGCAAGACTGTGGGGAGAAGTTTGGTGGCGTTGGATGGACGGGGGAGGGTCTGGCTGCGACGTGCTGCACTGGATTGCGGCGACGACCGAACTTGCCGGAGGCGGGGAAGAAAGTTTCTTTCGGTCAATCCGCGGCTAGGGGAGCTCTAGGGGGAAGGTCTGAGGTTGCTTGAGTGCTCGGAGGGGCTCGGGGCCTCCTTTTATAGCGCAACAAGGCTGGCTCCCGCGACGGCCGTGGATAGGATCGCCGGCGACCGCGGTGCTGTAGCTGCAGGACTACGTGGCGGCGATGAACGCGTGCCGACGGCTTGAGGATAAGCTCGGGCTGTTCCCAGGGGGCAGCTGGCGCGCGCGGGTGGCTTGGGCGGCGCCGTCCACGGCAGAGCCCGCTGCCGACGCCGGCGTGCCGCCAAGGGAGCCCTGACGACGGCGCTGTAGGGCGCCAGGGAGGCTTGGAGGTTTCTGGTGAGTGGGCGAGTGCATGGCGCGGCTCTGCAGGCGAGCAAGGGCCAGGGGTGCGACGCGGCGACCCGTGCGCACGCACGTGCAAAACGCGCGCTCTGGCCGCGCCCAGAGCACGCACACCAGGTGTTCGACGAAATGCCAGCGCGTGCTAGATAGCTTGGGTAATCTGGTAGTTAACAGGCCAGGGTTAGGGATAGCTAGGAGGTTAGTGGACATGCTGGATGGGTCAGGGGCTCAAGTCCACAATGCAAACTAGAAGACATGCCAAAATTGTTCCTGCACACAGGGTGTTCGACAGAATGCCATGGTCATCTAGGCAACTCTTGGGGTGGCCAAAGTCTCCAGATCCTAGTCTCTTTAGGAGCCAAAGGAGGTAGTAAGGTTAGTTTGGCAAAAACAGAAATTTGTTAGTGCAAGTTTTTGAGAAAATCAGTTTTGGGCAGAAACTAAAGGCTATCATTGCATGCATTAAAAATACTCCAATGGGTCCAATCTCCTGGACTTAAGGGTTTGGTAGGGAGAACTATAAGTAGGAAAAAGCTCATGGGTACTAGAGCAAAATAAAATAGGGTTGCAGTACAATTCACCAAACTGGACCAGAATGAGAATGAGGTTGATACACTCAAATCTTTCATAGAACACCACTGGGTTTTTGCATGAAGTTGAATTATAAGCATCCACTGACATCTCCAAACACTTGGAAAAAAAATTAGAAGAATATTTAAATAGGTTGTAGTGCAAAAATACCTACTGGACCAGATTTGAAAAATTGATGTAGAGCTCAAAATCTCCAATGACCAAAGGATATTTTTGCATAAAAGTGATGTGGAAACCTCACATGACATCCCCAAATTTTGGTGAAAATTTTAAATGCATTTATCAAAAGGTTGCAGTGAAAAAGGGGCTCCAAATTTATGAAAGATCATTTTAAAAGAATAAAGCTCATGAAAGATAATTATGCAATTAAATCCACTGATAAAGAATTGTTTTTATAAAGAGGGCATACAAGTCCAATAATACTTTTTGGAAAGTTTCCACTTGAGGTAAAAACCCACAATATTAAAGAGAAGAGGGGTTCAGAATACAAAAGAGAAAATCAGAAAAATAAAATTTTTATTTCCTGGCAAAATTTTAATTAATAAAACAAGGTCAAAATTTTGGGGTGTTACAATAAGTTCAATGCCGAGCCGGAGCATACACAATAGTAAACAGAGAACTCGTTAGGCGCAGTGTCACTGGAGTCTTCCAGCGCTGCGTCGAGCCAGAGAAGGGCATAGCAATCCTCAAGGACATCCACCAAGGAGAATGCGGCCAGCACGCGGCCTCAAGATCACTTGTCGCCAAAGCTTTCCGCCATGGGTTCTTCTGGCCGACTGCTTTGGAAGACGCCAAGGAATTAGTCAAATACTGCAAAGGGTGCCAAGTCTTCAGCTCCAAGCAACACCTGCCGGCTTCTGCACTCAAGACCATCCCCCTCACCTGGCCCTTTGTCGTCTGGGGACTGAACATGGTGGGCCCCTTCAAGACGGCGCGTGGCGGCATGACACATCTGCTTGTCGCCGTGGACAAATTCACCAAGTGGATTGAAGCGAAGCCAATCAAGAAGCTGAACGGGCCGACTGCCGTGACATTCATCGCAGATATCACCACCCAGTATGGCGTACCACACAGCATCATCACCGACAATGGCACGAATTTTGCCAAAGGAGCACTGGTACGTTTCTGTGCAACACAGAGCATCCGACTGGACTTAGCGTCCGTAGCCCACCCGCAGTCAAACGGCCAAGTCGAGCGAGCAAACGGCCTCATCCTCTCCGGCATCAAGCCCCGACTGGTCGTACCACTGGAGCGTTCGGCTAGCTGCTGGCTCGACGAGCTGCCGGCCGTCCTCTGGAGTCTGCGTACTACCCCGAACAAGTCAACCGGCTTCACCCCTTTCTTCCTCGTATATGGTGCCGAGGTTGTCATCCCAACTGACATTGAGTTCGACTCACCTCGGGTCACCATGTACACGGAGGCGGAGGCCAAGGAAGCGCGAGAAGATGGTGTTGACCTACTGGAAGAGGGCCGGCTGTTAGCACTCAGACGGTCCGCCATTTACCAGCAGGGTTTGCACCGTTACCACAACCAGAAGGTCAAGCCAAGATCCTTCCAAGAAGGCGATCTTGTGCTCCGGCTGATCCAGCGAACAGCCGGCCAACACAAGCTCTCGGCCCCTTGGGAAGGCCCCTTCGTCATCAGCAAGGCCCTAGGAAATGACTCCTACTACCTGATCGATGCACAGAAGCCGAAGGCACGCAAGAGAGATGATTCCGGCAAGGAGTCGGAACGACCATGGAACGCCAATCTCCTCCGAAGATTTTATAGCTAAATGCAGTATGTACCACGCTACCTTTTGTATTAAGTACAAGACAACGGGCCCCCCGAGGAGCACTCGAGGACTACCCTCTTTTATCTACGTATGATGAGTGTCATACCTATGAATGTATTACTACATTTGTTTTCCTGTCCAGCACCGGGTTCGATCAGTCGGCCCGGGGACTTGTCGCCTTGAGTTATATTAAAGTTCTACCTGCAGTCAGACAAGTAGTGTGCCGGCACCCAAGCCCTCTCTTGTTGAAAGTCACAGCTTGAAGAATCGACTGTCCGACTGGCAAGAGTCAAAGGCAGGAAAGGATGCCCACACGAAAAATGGCTAAGGACTAACGAACTTATATAACACAAGCCGGCCTCCCACCCCGCCAACCGGCTATCAGAACAGCCGGCTGGCCGGCTTTCGATTCACCTTGCTACAATCTAAGAAAGCTAGAGTACTTGCCCTCCCAAACGGCCAAGCCCTTCCCCAGCCACAGACTGCAGAGCAGCTGTCCGGCTGGGAAGGCGGCGACCAAGGGAGGGCGGCAAAGGAAACAGCCAAAAGGATGAAAAGCAAATACAATCGGAAGCCAAGCACATGCATGATTATATTTACACAAAAGGCCTTCGAAAGGCCGGCGTTCAACATAGTTTGAATACACCCCCAGTGGGTGGAACCGCGCAAACCTAACAAATATTGTTCAAAGAGTAATAAACAGGAAAGCAAAGGTGGCGGATCAGGCCAAAGGTGCAACAGGCGAGCCAGGAAGGTCAGTGGAGACGGCAGTGCTGGCTGGAGGAGTGGCCGGCTGGCGAGTCTCTGCTTGATCATCACCGGCTGCAGGCGGCGCGCTCGCACGCGCCTCGTTGCTGGAGGCACGATCAAGCTGAGGCTGGCCGGTTGCTCCACCGTCTGGCACGGCGTCTTCACCATCCTCTCCCTCCTCCTCTTCGCCCTCGTCACTGGAGTTGATCTCCTCTGCCGAGTCTTCACCATCCGCTGGGTTTAGCCCAAACCACTCCTCCGGCTGAGCAACGCCGTCATCATTCACCTCAGGGGCAAAGGCACTGGTGTCGGTGTAGTCGGCGATCGCCGAGGCGCGCTGGATGATAGCCGGCCGCACCGCCTCCAGCTCCTCGTTGGCCTCCTGCCACCAGGTGGTCAGCTGGGCGAAATCCAGCCCAGGATACCAAGCTCGGACGAACTCCAGCGCCCGCCTGGCGCCTGACCGAGCTGCAGAAGCCTTCCAGGCCTCGAAGCGGCCAACCGCTACCTCCAGCCAGTCGGCAGTCCGACTGGGGGTACGGGGAACCACCTTGCCGGGCCAGAGGGCGGCCAGCACTTGCGCCCCAACACGCTGAAGACGGCGGAGCATGCGGTGAGCCGGCTGGAGGCGGGCTTGGATCGCCAGAAGCTGCTCCTCAAGCGACCGGCGAGCATCCGGCACGATCTCAGCCCCAGCCTGCCTTTGCCCGTCGCGGCGGGCCTCGATGACTTGGTTGGCAGCAACGGAGTAACCAGGGAAGTACTCTGCGCAAGTAAGAAAGGAAAAAACACAAAGTCAGAAAATGGACCAAATGGCAGGCGGCAAGCAAAGGGACGAAGAAGAAGGCGGCCTGCCGTCAACCAAATCTTCGATCTGGCCGTAGCCGTCGCTCAGCGCTTGCCTTGCCTCAGCCCAGCTCGCCGCCTCGATCTTGTATTCGGCTTGGAGGGCGGCCTCCCTGTCCTGCGCCGCCTTCAGGGCCGCCTTATGGCTCTCGTCCTGGTCGGCCAGCTTCTTGACCAAGCGGTCACGCTCCTGAGCCAAGGCGTTGCACTCGGCTTCCTTGGCGCGAAGGGTGGTCTGGGCCCCAGCCAACTGCTCCCTCAGGTCGGCATTGGCCTCTGCAGATATGGTAAAGAAAAAAAAGCAATTAGAAAGAAGTCGCCAGGAAAGATCCGGCCCGACTGCTCAGCAGTCGGCCCGAATCTCGGGGACTACACCCAGTGGGTGCGCTGACGCGCCCCCACGTAAGATAAAAGATGAAGCACTTACTCCGGCTCTCAGTCAGATCAATGGTCTTCTGGTTTAGCTCCCGGGCCTGGGAGTTGAAGGTAGCCACGCGGAGGTTGTTATAGTCCTGCAAATAGGACAGAGGAGCGAATAAGAACAAGATAGCAATCGAAGTCTACTAAGAAGTTCCAAGCCGCCTGCTCAGCAGCCGACTCGGAACTCGGGGACTACACCCAGTGGGTGCGCTGACGCTCCCCCACGGAAGAAATCAAGAACAAGAAACAAAAAAGCGGGAAGACTCACCCGAATGGCCGTCCGCGTCGCGAGGAACTCTTGAGTACACTGCTTCAGCACGGTGGCTTGGAATTGAAGCCGGTTCCGGACTTCTTGCTTCGCCATGTTCAGCACGGCCGTCCCACCACCCGGCGTCCTCCCTGGCGAGCTGGCGCTGGCCGTTTCCAGATCCTGGGCCGACGAGCTAGAGCCCGCGGCCTTCTGCGGGTCCGGCGCCGAAGTCGCCTTCCCTGCGCGCTGGCGCGATGGCGACCGGACCACAAGGTCTGCCCTCGCAGCCGGCTCGCCTCTAGCCGGTTGCACGGGCGGCGCGCTAGGCCGGCTGCCTTGGTCCGCCCCAGTCGGCGATGGCGGTGCCGCCTCCCTCTCCAGGACGATGACGTCGCCCTCCTCCCTCTCCACCACCAGCTGGTCGCCACCGGCTTCCTCCGGCGGGGGCACCGGGATCTCGGGCGCCACAACGCGAAGGGGGACGACAAGCTGCGGATGCCGGTTACGCAGGGCCTCCGCCGCCCTCTCTGCGGCTGCAGCCTCCACCTGAGCCTTGGCCGCTGCATCGGCTTGTGCCTCCGCGGACCTCTCCGTCGTCTCCTGCGCCGCCGTGGCAGCGGCCGCCCTCAGCTCCTCCGCCTCCCGCTCCTCCTGCGCCTCCCGCGCATTCCACTCCATCGCCGCTTGAAGCTCGGCACGGGGGTCCACGCGGTGGGCACTTGCAGATCCTCCCGCCGCTCCAACCACGGAGGCGGCAGCGGTCCGCTCAAGAGAAAGCGGAGCCCTGTTTTTTTAAGTCAAGACAAGGACTCAGAAGAATATCAACAAAAAAGAAGAAGGAATACATGAGAGAATTGACACTTACGCCGAAACCATTTGTGGCTGCTTCACCACCTTGCGGAAGCGGGCAGCCTTCGCGGCTACCTCGTCCCGCTTGGTCGCCGCCACCGCGCTCTTGGGCTTCTTCGGCCGACTGCTGAATAGGCTCGGCGCAGCCCGGCGCTTCTGCGCGCCGCCTCGGACAGCCGGCGCGGCAGATGAACCCGCGCCATGATGATCGGACGCCAGCTGGCGGCGCGGGACGACTTCCGCCTCGTCATCATCCGGTCAGTCGTCGAAGCTGGCTCCAAGCCCGGAGGCGCCTGCCTCGCCGCCTCCCCCACGGTGTCGTCGTCCAGAGCGGCCGCCCCCAAGTCGGGGTCGTCCAAGTTGTGCGTCATCCGGTCGGGGGGATATTGGCGCTCCACCCCCGCTGCCCCGGCTGCCGGTCGAAGGAGAGGGCTCTGTCAAGACAAACCGACTGGTCAGAGTCGGCCAAGAGAAACTTGGTGACAAAAGTAAAGAAGAGAAGAAAAAGAAAGCTTACCATAGACGGGGGATTGGCACGGGAGTACGGCTCCTTGCCAAACTGCCACTCGTCGGTGAGCTTGCAGTTCGCAAGGTAGTTCACCATGTGAGCTACCTCTGCATGAGGCATCTCCTTGGTACACAGCCAACTCGGATCGAGTTGGCTGCTCATTTGACAAATCATATGAGGGCGGCCTTGGAGCGGGAGCACCCGGCGCGCCACGAAGGCGGCCAGCAGGTCGGGCCCGGTCAGGCCCTCCGACTGGACCAATACTCGGAGTCGCGCGACGGCGGCGGCTCCAGCAGGCGACAGTGTTTTGGCCCGATAGGACCATTGGGGCCGCCTCCCAGCCGGCGGGCTGGCTACATAAGCCGGCAAGTTGACGAAGTCGCCTTGCGGAGCGACGTTCTTCACATAGAAGTAGGATTGCTGCCAGAGCTTCACCGACTGGATCAGCGTGATGGGAGGAAAAGGGTTGTCGGCTACCGGCCTCCGCATCGCGATGAAGGCGCCGCTCTGAGCCGGCACGCCCCTCATGGCAGTACCGAGCTTGGACTAGAAGAATTACCCCAGAGCTCGAGGGTGGGAAGGACGCCGAGGAAGCCCTCGCACAAAGTGACGAAGGCAGACATCGGCACCACCGTGTTTGGAGTGAGGTGGTGCGGCTGGAGCTGGTAGAACTCGAGGAAGGAACGGACGAAGCCGCTCGCAGGCAGGCCGAGGCCGCGCAGGCATTGCGAGCGGAAGATTACCCGCTCGCCCTCATCTGGCGCCGGCGAGATCTCCCTCTCCGGCGCAAGACGGACCCGCACATGATCCTTGCCGGGCAACCGCCGCGTCTTGCGGAGGAAGTCGATGTGGTCCTCGTGGATGTTGGAGCCGTCCCAGTCTCCGCCGCGCGACATGAGGGCAAGAAGCCGATGAAAAAGGCGCGGCGACGGCGAAAGCACGGCCCCGCGACGGCGAAGCTGCGGGGTAGTGCGATGACTGGAGGGACGGCGCGGCAGCGAGGGGCTACAGCGATGGAGAGGAAGAAGAAGAAAAAGATGGCGGAGCGAGGGCGAGCGTGCGAGCATCTGCCGCTCCTCCTCCTCCCCGTATTTATAGCCTCGTGCGGCGAAGCCAAGGAGACGAGGCGTAGGGGGGCGTGGGATTAACTGCGCCCACTCCCCCAGGTCCAGCGATTATTGCGCCCTAACGGCGTGCCGAAACTGCTGTTGGAAGGCGAGTGGCCCGTTTTGGGCCACAGAAGATCCACACCTAGGCCG
This sequence comes from Aegilops tauschii subsp. strangulata, assembly GCF_002575655.3. Taxonomy (NCBI): domain Eukaryota; kingdom Viridiplantae; phylum Streptophyta; class Magnoliopsida; order Poales; family Poaceae; genus Aegilops; species Aegilops tauschii. The sequence continues at coordinate 69,118,944 of NC_053035.3, forward strand.
AGGCGTGGAAGTGGCGGGCCTCGGCATGCGGCGGCGTCCCGTCGCGCGCGTGGGCTGGCAGGCTCTCCCAGCCGGAGGGCGCCACGAGGCGCGTGGGCGGCAAGCGGCCGGCCCGCAACCTGGCGTGCGCGCCAGCTGGTTCCCGCCTTCAGACTTCAAAGTCTCACCAAGACGGCGCACCTGATCAAAGCCGGCTCCTAGCTACTGGCTCCTCAAGATAGGAAGCTGATTAAGCTTCTCATCCTCCTTTCAGCCACGAAGCCCAACCAGCGTCGGGGACTACTGTCGGAGTAAATGACCACGGGTAGCCTAACCGACTCCCCCTGGCTCTTCAAAAATTATCGGGCCGATCGAGCCTTCAAGCACCCAAAGCACAGGGCCGCCTTCCCCTGGCCGGCTATCTCACAGGCCGACTACTGGAAGGCGGCCCGGCCCTAAAACCCTCCCGAAGAAAGCCACAAGAAGGCCGACTCCAAGAAGCCGGCCACAAGAAGACCGACTCCACGATGCCGGCCACAAAAGGGCCGGCTCCCGGCAAGCGGCCAAGATTGCACCCTCAAGGACTGCACCCACATAACGGTGACGAGACGGGGCGTGGCTACAGTAAAGCCTGCCACCCCCGAATCCCGGAGCACGCATGGCCACAGTGCGCCGTACGGGTCGGCCATCCCCCGTCCGGCGCGGCACTATTGCCATGTTGACCATGACGCCACCCACGACAGGCTATCAGTACGGCCCGCGGGCGGCGGTCCCCTTCAGCCAGAGAGACGCTCAAAGGCGGCCAAGCCCCCCTAGTCGGCCTGGGGTGTAGCCGGCTCCCAATAGCCAGCTACCTCACTCCCTCGAAGTATGTGCATCATTAAGGAGACAAGACGAGGTAAGACTACAGTGAGAGCCCGCCAGACGGCGGCACTGTAGCCATGCTTACCTCGGCAAAGCCCTCGTCATCAGGGGCGAGGCTACAGTAACCAGCCGCCGGCAAGACCCCCAGGCGATGGGGCCGGCCTGTCGGCCAAGAGGCCGGCAACCGGTGGGACCCACCAGTCGGCGGGCCCCAGCGGCCGGCAGAGAAGCCGACGGATATAGACACTGACGGCTTGGACCCGCATCCAGCCGGATTACCATTGTACCCCTGGGGGTAGGCCTATATAAACCCCCCAGGGCACCCATGCAAAGGGTTGATCTCTTAGAGTTTTAGACACCACATAGAGAGAAGAGGAGAGCTAGCCTTGCCCTTCTTCTTCCTCTAGCCGAATAGCTCAAGGAGCCACTTGTAGCCACTTGTGTTGATCTAGTGATCATGCGGAGACCCCACAGAGCAGGACTAGGGGTGTTATCTCCATGGAGAGCCCCGAACCTGGGTAAGATTCGCCGGCGTGCATGTCTTCGCCTTATCCCGTTTCCAGGCACCGGCGATGTCTTACTGGCTCCCACAATGATAAGCCACCCGTTGGCATATGTCGCACCTACCACCCGACAAGGTGGTTCAGCACCTGGTTCATGGGCTGACTGTTTGCGGATTTTATTTCCGATGCGTGTAAATTTATTTGCTGTCAATATGAATAACTAGTAGCCCTCAAGGTGTGTGTCGGTCTAAACCTGAGATGCACCTAAAGGAAAACATGAAACCGCTGATCCTAGTAGCCCCTGAGATTCAGGTCGATTCACGAAACCGGCTTGAGGATCAACTCCTAGCTCGGCAGCATACGTAGGAATAGAAACGCAGTGTAATATATTAGAGGCAATAGTGATCGGCGGACGGGCCCCTGAGAGAGGGTCGTGAGAAGTCGCCGTGATATATTATCTTGATGCCAGATAAGTCCCGGATGGTACTTATTGTTGTCCGAAGACGCGCTTGTCCATAGTTCGGTCACGCCGAACACTGAGCACCTTGAATTTTCTGCATTGAATAGGCAATGTAGTAGCCCTCGAGCCACTGGTCGGGTGGCAGCACCAGATCAGGGGATCGATTTGCCCCTTTAATATTTATAAATAATGAGCGCGAAGCCCAATAGCCCCCGAGCCTTAATGTGGGCACGGGTGGCCGAATTAAGGATCGATATCCGTTTGACAGAAAATTTTGTTGTGTTTAACACAAACTTCTCAAAAAGAGAATAAGATCTCTTAAAGGAGCTTAGAGCTGGTCGAAATCCGAGCTCGCAAAGGTATGCCCCAAGGGGTTTAAAAGATGGGTTGTAGTAAATGGATTTTACTCGTAATTTTTATGTGTAATGATTCTATGTATCCAAGTACTTTACATCATTAATGCTCGGATCCGCATTGTACAGAACTTTGTCGACCAACCATCGGCTTCAACCTCCTCGGCCAGTAGCTGGGGGTGTTTGTCCTACTTTATAAAGCCTTTACAAGGGCAAAGTTTTGTCTTTGTCCTACTTTATAAAGCCTTTACAAGGGCAAAGTTTTACGACAAACAAGGCAATCCGGCCATATGGTTTTATAAACAAAGGTATGCGAAGAGATATGCTATATTGCTATTAAATGTAAAAAAACATCTTCCAAAGAAAATAGTCCCTCTATCGGTTCCTTTCTTTGGGTTGTCATGCTGATCATGATCATGAAACCTCACCTCCGAGCAATGTGGGAGGAAAATATTGAGGATTTAGTTTGGAGAAAGTTCCCGGACTATGTGGTCTATAGCGAACCTAAATTTTCATTTCCGTCGTTGCCGACCAATTATATCCTTTAAGATGGCTAGCTTTCGGCTTCACCCAGTCTGAGGTACTAACTCGGATGACCCGGTAGTAACAATCACAGAGGTGCCCCCTTTACCGCCTAGCCGAACGATCGGGAACATAGGGGTAATCACAGGAGCGAGGCAACCCAGCTTGGCCGAAATCTTAAGTCAAATTGATGCATATTTATGGCTTTATAATGATAATTACGGAAGACAACGCTTGTATAATCAATACAAATGCTGATGATATATGTTTATTTTGACTCCATTGCGACCGTTTATCATTTGTAAGTGGCCCATCGTCGGCTTCTACCCCTTTCTAGATGCTACGCAGGGTGTTTCCGCAGTAACAAGACAACCCTTAGCCGACGTCTCGGTGCCCGGAGGCGGTTGTGTTAGCGGAAACAAGGCAATCAGATATGCGGGCTTTATAACTTTCACTTAGTCATAGGAGCTTAAAGTTGGGAGGCCAGTTACTAGCCCCTGGTTAGCATTCGGCGTCAGCCGAGGTCAAGCCGTTAACACTTTGGCCAATGTTATGAACAACCCGTCGTTTAACACAGGGTGACCTCCATCGATCTTATAGTTTAACACAGTCATCGGACCGCTGACCAGTTTACACTTATTGTGACAGTCAGTTTTCAGCTTTCTCCACTGAGGTGCTTAACCATGCGAGTTGGAAGCACAATCGCAGTGGTTCTCCCTTTGCACACCTAGCCGAACAAAGCGGAACGTAGGAGGCAAACACGGGAGCCGGGCAATCCAACTATTGGCCGAAGACACAAGTCGAAACTGATGCATATAAAGCAATATTCGAGAACATTTTACTGAAGACTCCTCGGAGTACCTTGGCTTTTGGTGGGTTCGGCTGTAGTCCAGCCCCCCGTTAATGCTGCCAATGCTTTAAAGGCGTCTAGCATTGCACTGCTCGGGAACTAGTCCCGATGTGGCATGTGTATTGTTAACACCGAGGTGTAGTTCGGCAGGAAAGATACCGAGTTGTGGGTTGGAAGAGATCTTCCGAGCTGAATTATAATGCTGGGCACCTCGGTCATGAGGATGACCCGCTTCCTGAAACAAAAACATACAAATAGCTAAAAAGTGCCATAAGCTCGAAAAGCCAAAAAACTTATGTAAAAGCTTGACGTGCGAACTAAATCAAGATTTTTGTGCCAATCCGAACATTGGTCTTTAAAAAAATTGTGCTTTTGTCGTGCTTTAACATGACACATCCGATCTCGAAACTTCAAGCAGGTCAGCCTTTGGCTTCAACCTCCTTATCCCGAAGGCGGAGTGCTTCTCCGAGGCCAGTTTAGCAAACTAAACTCGAGCGGCTTTAAAGAGAAACCAGGCTATTCGGCTATTGACCACACACTCGAGTCGAAAAAGGAGCGGTAGAAAAATACTTTGCAACGACCAAGAAGAAAACACATTTACTATAAAACGGCTCATATAATGAAGAGCCCTCAGTTAACTTGGGTGAATAAAATTGTTTTTAACAAACACCGTTTGTAATAAACATTGTTTTTGCAAAATGCTTTTTTTAACACAAATATAATGTTTGGTCGAACCGAACAAAAATTAAACATTAAAAAGAAACTTGGGCATGAAAACGACTTAGCTGGTTAATGTGCTCATTGTTGGTAATGCGGCCCGAGCTTACGGCGGGACAAGGTCCCAGGCCCCAAACCGGTCCCGAGGTGGCCTAGCGAAGAGCTCGGCAATTTGAAGAAGTGAAGCCCCCGGTCTAGCCGAGGTGTGGCGGATCACGTGGGAGTCTCCGGCTGAGTAGGTTGATGACCCGAACGGCGCGGGGTTGCCAACACAGGGCAGCACGCCAAGGCGAAGACACAATTGTGTCGACGGAGGTGGGACGACGACGTCGGCACGCCGAGGTGACAGTGCGGCCCAGTCTGAAACAATTGCCTGCACATATAAAATAGTGCAAGCCAGAAATAATAACAATAATATGCTTAAAATTTCTTCTACTTAATTAATTTAAGTGAAGTAAATAAATTAAGAAATATGGCCTGAATGCCGAGGTGACGGAGCAAGTCGGTAAGGTGATATTGCAGCCACCATGCCAGCCGATGTGTCGAAGCTGGTCGGCCGGTGATGCCGAAGTCACCGGAGCATGTTGATGAAGAAGTAGCGGAACCCCCGGTCCAGCCGAGGGGTCGAAGCCTCCATGTCAGCTGATGAGTCGAACTAGGTCGGCGCGATGGATATCGGCTTGAAGAGGCAACAGTGCAGCCATGCCGATGCAGGTTGTAACTCGTGACGTGGTCAATGCCGGCTTGATGAAGTTACCGTGCGGCGATGCCGGTGTGCCCGCTCCGTGTAATTCGTGGGGCGGCGATGCTGGTGATGATTTATCCTTCATGATGCCGAACTCTTGTTCGGCTCGCCGAGATGATGATCCGAAGAAGTTGAGCTCGGCTCAAAAAAGCGACGACGTGTCTAGCACAGGTCGGCAGCCGTGGAGCAATGTTACCGGACTGGTTTGACACCAGCGTGATGGTGAAGAGTACCTCAGAGAAGGCTTAAAATTTTATGGGCACGTGTTAAGAACAACGCACAATACTCGAGAAGAAAATTCCTTTAAAAAGGTTGTCCAATATCACGTTCGTAAAGAAACATGAATTCGGGTCGGATCCGTATTCGCGCAGAAAACAGATCAGAAAATTGGTCCACTCATCGGAAGGTTCCCAGAGTTTGAACCGTCGGATCGAGCTAAAATTTTGACGGGTGGTATATATGAGAATTCCGCAGCAGATGAAAGGTTGGATCTTCCAAAGGACCTCCAAGCTGGGCTCTGGAGACCACGCAATAAACTCGTCCAGATTCCCGTCCAGATTTGACAGGGCTCCGGTATATCGTAGATTGTTGGAGATTTCTCCATCGGAAATCGACGAAATTTTGCATGGTTGTTGTAGACTTAATTCTGCACAATTCCACCAAAGTAATCATTAAAATGACACTTGAGGAGGCGGTGGCGGCAGATACAAGTTCGCTGTCCAGAAAAACAACACGGTTGCACAAGGGCAATGTTGACGTTGAGCCCCCGGGCTCCATGAATGATTCCTCCCTGATCTTGAGAGAGATCGGAGTTGATGTTGATGAAGGTCATCGTCCGAACATGACGATGTGATGCGGAGTGCAGTCCTTGGTCGAGCCAAGGTGACCAGTCGAGCCGGTGATGAAGATGCCGACGTCGCAGTAATTCTGCAGACGAGCCATCGATACTTCGTCGATCTCACAGCAGAACTCTCAATGAAAGCACCATTGTCGGTGTCAAAACCAGCAGATCTCGGGTAGGGGGTCCCAAGTTGTGTGTCATGGATCGATGGGTAACAGGAGACAGGGGACACGATGTTTACCCAGGTTCAGGCCCTCTTAATGGAGGTAATACCCTAATTCCTACTTGATTGATCTTGATGAATATAGAGATTACAAAAGTTGATCTACCTCGAGATCATATGTTGTGGTCTAAAACCTAAGGGTATGATGAATAATATCATAATGATCTAGCATATCCCTATCGACTAGCCCGGCCTTGGCTTATATAATGTACCAGAGGCCTAGGATAACAAGAGTACTAGTCGAATACGTCGGTGGAGAGGAGTCCTTGTCTTGATCACCAAGTCTTGTGGAATCTTCCTCGTGTATACATCGACTGTCCGAACTGGCTCATGAGTAAATGGCCATGGGGGGTCCTCGGCCCAATCCAACTGATCGGGAGACGACGTGGTGAGTACCTCCTAGTCCAGGACACCGTCAGGCACCGCACACGGCTAAGAGAAATCTTGTTGTGCCTTTGGGGTGCCCCCTGCCCACGTATATAAAGGGGGGAGGAGAGAGGCCGGCGGCCAGGAGGAGCGCGCCATGGGGGGAGTCCTACTTGGACTCCTAGTCCAAGTAGGATTCGCCCCCCCCCCCCTTTTCCTTTCTCCACCGGAGGGAAAAGGAAGGAGAGAGAGAGGGAAAGGGAAGGGGGCGCCGCACCCTCCTCCTTGCCATATTCAGACTCCCTCGGAGGGGGCGCGCGGCCACCCCCGTGGGCTTGTCTCTCTCTCCCTTAGGCCTATGTTGGCCCAACACTTCCCTGGGGGGGTTCCGAGAACCCCTCGGTACTCCGGTAAAATACCCGAATCACTCAGAACCATTCCGATGTCCGAATACAACCTTCCAATATATGAATCTCTACCTCTTGACCATTTCGAGACTCCTCATCATGTCCGTGATCTCATCCGGCACTCCGAACAAACTTCGGTCACCAAAACACACTACTCATAATACAAATCGTCATTGAACGTTAAGCGTGCAGACCCTACGGGTTCTAGAACTATGTAGACATGACCGAGACACATCTTCGGTCAATAACCAATAGCGGAACCTAGATGCTCATATTGGCTCCTACATATTCTACGAATATCTTTATCGGTCAAGCCGCATAACAACATATGTCATTCCCTTTGTCATCGGTATGTTACTTGCCCGAGATTCAATCGTCGGTATCATCATACCTAGTCGTTACCAGCAAGTCTCTTTACTCATTCCGTAATGCACCATCCCGCAACTAACTCATTAGTCACATTGCTTGCAAGGCTTGTAGTGATGTGTATTACCGAGAGGGCCGAGAAACACATCTCCGATACACGGAGTGACAAATCCTAATCTTGATCTATGCCAACTCAACAAACACCTTCAAAGACACCTATAGAGCATCTTTATAATCACCCAGTTACGTTGTGACGTTTGATAGCACACAAGGTGTTCCTCCGGTATTCAGGAGTTGCATAATCTCATAGTCAGAGGAATATGTAGTCATGAAGAAAGCAATAGCAATAAAACTAATCAATCATAATGCTAAGCTAACGGATGGGTCTTGTCCATCACATCATTCTCTAATGATGTGATCCCATTTATCAAATGACAACACATGTCTATGGTCAGGAAACTTAACCATCTTTGATTAACGAGCTAGTCAAGTAGAGGCATACTAGGGACACTCTGTTTTGTCTATGTATACACACATGTACTAAGTTTCCGATTAATACAATTCTAGCATGAATAATAAACATTTATCATGATATAAGGAAATATAAATAACAACTTTATTATTGCCTGTAGGGCATATTTCCTTTAGGTTCCCACTTGCACTAGAGTTAATAATCCAGATTACATAGTAATGATTCTAACACCCATGGAGTCTTGGTGCTGATCATGTTTTGCTCGTGGAAGAGGCTTAGTCAATGGGTCTGCAACATTCAGATCCGTATGTATTTTGCAAATCTCTATGTCTCCCTCCTTGACTTGATCGTGGATGGAATTGAAGCGTCTCTTGATGTGTTTGGTTCTCTTGTGAAACCTGGATTCCTTCGCCAAGGCTATTGCTCCAGTATTGTCACAAAAGATTTTCATTGGACCTGATGCACTAGGTATTACACCTAGATCGGATATGAACTCCTTCATCCAGACTCCTTCATTTGCTACTTCTGAAGCAACTATGTACTCCGCTTCACACGTAGATCCCGCCACAACACTCTGCTTGGAATTGCACCAACTGATAGCTACACCATTCAATATAAATACGTATCTGGTTTGTGACTTAGAGTCATCCGGATCAGTGTCAAAGCTTGCATCGACGTAACCATTTACGACAAGCTCTTTGTCACCTCCATAAACGAGAAACATATCCTTAGTCCTTTTCAGGTATTTCAGGATGGTCTTGACCGTAGTCCAGTGATCCAGTCCTGGATTACTTTGGTACCTCCCTGCTAAACTTATAGCAAGGCACATATCAGGTCTGGTACACAGCATTGCATACATGATAGAACCTATGGCTGAGGCATAGGGAAAGACTTTCATTTTCTCTCTATCTTCTGAAGTGGTCGGGCATTGAGTATGACCCAACTTCACACCTTGTAACATAGGCAAGAACCCTTTCTTTGACTGATCCATTTTGAACTTCTTCAAAACTTTATCAAGGTATGTGCTTTGTGAAAGTCCAGTTAAGCGTCTTGATCTATCTCTATAATCTTGATGCCCTATATATAAGCATCTTCACCGAGGTCTTTCATTGAAAAGTTCTTATTCAAGTATCCTTTTATGCTATCCAGAAATTCTATGTCATTTCCAATCAACAATATGTCATCCACATATAGTATCAGAAATGCTACAGAGCTCCCACTCACTTTCTTGTAAATACATGCTTCTCCAAAAGTCTGTATAAAACCATATGGTTTGATCACGCTATCAAAGCGTATATTCCAACTCCGAGATGCTTGCACCAGTCCATAAAGGGATCGCTGGAGCTTGCACACTTTGTTAGCACCTTTAGGATCGACAAAACCTTCTGGTTGCATCATATACAACTCTTGTTTAAGATATCCATTAAGGAATGCAGTTTTGACATCCATTTGCCAAATTTCATAATCATAAAATGCCGCAAATGCTAACATGATTCGGATAGTCTTAAGCATCGCTACGGGTGAGAAGGTCTCATCGTAGTCAACTCCTTGAACTTGTCTAAAACCTTTCACAACAAGTCGAGCTTTGTAGACAGTAACATTACCGTCAGTGTCAGTCTTCTTCTTGAAGATCCATTTATTCTCTATGGCTTGCCGATCATCGGGCAAGTCAACCAAAGTCCATACTTTGTTCTCATACATGGATCCCATCTCAGATTTCATGGCCTCAAGCCATTTCACGGAATCTGGGCTCATCATCGCTTCCTCATAGTTCATAGGTTCGTCATGGTCTAGTAACATGACTTCCAGAACCAGATTACCATACCACTCTGGTCCGGAATGTAGTCTGGTTTACCTACGAGGTTCGGTAGTAACTTGATTTGAAGTTTCATGATCATCATCATTAACTTCCTCACTAATTGGTGTAGGAATCACTAGAACTGATTTCTGTGATGAACTACTTTCCAATTCGGGAGAAGGTACAATTACCTCATCAAGTTCTACTTTCCTCCCACTCACTTCTTTCGAGAGAAACTCCTTCTCTAGAAAGGATCCATTCCTAGCAATGAATATCTGGCCTTCAGATCTGTGATAGAAGGTGTACCCAACAGTCTCCTTTGGGTATCCTATGAAGACACATTTCTCCGATTTGGGTTCGAGCTTATCAGGTTGATGTTTTTTCACATAAGCATCGCAACCCCAAACTTTAAGAAACGACAGCTTAGGTTTCTTGCCAAACCACGATTCATATGGTGTCGACTCAACGGATTTAGATGGTGCCCTATTTAAAGTGAATGCAACCGTCTCTAAAGCATAACCCCAAAACAATAGTGGTAAATTGGTAAGAGACATCATAGATCGCACCATATCTAATAAAGTACGGTTACGACGTTCGGACACACCATTACGTTGTGGTGTTCCAGGTGGCGTGAGTTGCGAAACTATTCCACATTGTTTCAAATGAAGACCAAACTCATAACTCAAATATTCACCTCCACGATCGGATCGTAGAAACTTTATTTTCTTGTTATGATGATTTTCCACTTCACTATGAAATTCTTTGAACTTTTCAAATATTCCAGACTTATGTTTCATTAATTAGATATACCCATATCTGCTCAAATCATCTGTGAAGGTTAGAAAAAAACGATACCCGCCGCGACCCTCAACACTCATTGGACCGCATACATCAGTATGTATTATTTCCAATAAGTCAGCTGCTCGCTTCATTGTTCTAGAGAACGGAGTCTTAGTCATCTTGCCCATGAGGCATGGTTCACAAGCATCAAGTGATTCATAATCAAGTGATTCCAAAAGCCCATCAGCATGGAGTTTCTTCAGGCACTTTACACCAATATGACCTAAACGACAGTGCCACAAATAAGTTGCATTATCATTATTAACTTTGCATCTTTTGGCTTCAATATTATGAATATGTGTATCACTACTATCGAGATTCAACAAAAATAGACCACTCATCAAGGGTGCATGACCATAAAAGATATTACTCATATAAATAGAACAACCATTATTCTCTGATTTAAATGAATAACCGTCTCGCATCAAACAAGATACAGATATAATGTTCATGCTCAACGCTGGCACCAAATAACAATTATTCAGGTCTAAAACTAATCCCGAAGGTAGAAGTAGAGGTAGCATGCCGACGACGATCACATCGACTTTGGAACCATTTTCCACGCGTAACGTCGCCTCATCCTTACCCAATCTTCGTTTAATCCGTAACCCCTGTTTCGACTTGCAAATATGAGCAACAGAACCAGTATCAAATACCCAGGCGCTACTACAAGCATTAGTAAGGTACACATCAATAACATGTATATCAAATGTACCTTTCACTTTGCCATTCTTCTTATCCGTGAAATACTTGGGGCAGTTCCGCTTCCAGTGACCAGTCCCTTTGCAGTAGAAGCACTTAGTTTCAGGCTTAGGTCCAGACTTGGCCTTCTTCCCTTGAGCAGCAACTTGCTTGCTGTTCTTCTTGAAGTTCCCGTTCTTCCCTTTGCCCTTTTTCTTGAAACTAGTGGTCTTGTTAACCATCAACACTTGATGCTCCTTCTTGATTTCTACCTCCGCAGCCTTAAGCATTGCGAAGAGCTCGGGAATTGTCTTTCCATCCCTTGCATATTATAGTTCATCATGAAGCCTTTATAGCTTGGTGGCAGTGATTGAAGAACTCTGTCAATTACACTATCATCAGGAAGATTAACTCCCAGCTGAGTCAAGTGGTTATGATACCCAGACATTTCGAGTATATGTTCACTGACAGAACTATTCTCCTCCATCTTGCAGCTATAGAACTTGTTGGAGACTTCATATCTCTCAACTCGGGCATTTGCTTGAAATATTAACTTCAACTCCAGGAACATCTCATATGCACCATGACGTTCAAAACGTCCTTGAAGTCCCGATTCTAAGCCGTAAAGCATGGCACACTGAACTATCGAGTAGTCATCAGCTTTGCTCTGCCAGATGTTCATAATGTCCGGAGTTGCTCCTGCAGCGGGTCTTGCACCTAGCGGTGCTTCCAGGACCTAATTCTTCTATGCAGCAATAAGGATAATCCTCAAGTTACGGACCCAGTCCGTGTAGTTGCTACCATCATCTTTCAACTTAGCTTTCTCTAGGAACGCATTAAAATTCAAGGGAACGGTAGCACGGGCCATTGATCTACAACAACATAGATATGCAAAAACTATCAGGTACTAAGTTCATGATTAAATTAAAGTTCAATTAATCATATTACTTAAGAACTCCCACTTAGATAGACATCCCTCTAGTCATCTAAATGATCACGTGATCCATATCAACTAAACCATGTCCGATCATCACGTGAGATGGAGTAGTTTTCAATGGTGAACATCACTATGTTGATCATATCTACTATATGATTCACGTTCGACCTTTCGGTCTCAGTGTTCCGAGGTCATATCTGCATATGCTAGGCTCGTCAAGTTTAACCCGAGTATTCTGCATGTGCAAAACTGGCTTGCACCCATTGTATGTGAATGTAGAGCTTATCACACCTGATCATCACGTGGTGTATCGGCACGATGAACTGTAGCAACGGTGCATACTCAGGGAGAACACTTATACCTTGAAATTTAGTGAGGGATCATCTTATAATGCTACCGCCGTATGATACGTCTCCAACGTATCTATAATTTTTGATTGCTCCATGCTATATTATCTTCTGTTTTGGACATTATTGGGCTTTATTATTCACTTTTATATTATTTTTGGGACTAACCTATTAACCGGAGGCCGAGCCCAGAATTGCTGTTTTTTGCCTATTTCAGAGTTTCGCAGAAAAAGAATATCAAACGGAGTCCAAACGGAATGAAACCTTCGGGAACGTGATTTTCGGAACGAACATGATCCAGGAGACTTGGACCCTGCGTCAAGAAACAAAAGAGGAAGCCACGAGGTAGGGGGGCGCGCCCTCCACCCTCGTGGGCCCCCTGTTGCTCCATCGACGTACTTCTTCCTCCTATATATACCTACGTACCCCCAAACGATCAGATACGGAGCCAAAAACCTAATTCAACCGCCGCAACCTTCTGTACCCACGAGATCCCATCTTGGGGCCTGTTCTGGAGCTCCGCCGGAGGGGCCATCGATCACGGAGGGCTTCTACATCAACACCATAGCCCCTCCGATGAAGTGTGAGTAGTTTACCTCAGACCTTCGGGTCCATAGTTAGTAGCTAGATGGCTCCTTCTCTCTTTTTGGATCTCAATACAATGCTCTCCCCCTCTCTCGTGGAGATCTATTCGATGTAATCTTCTTTTGCGGTGTGTTTGTTGAGACCGATGAATTGTGGGTTTATGATCAAGTTTATCTATGAACAATATTTGAGTCTTCTGAATTCTTTTATGTATGATTGGTTATCTTTGCAAGTCTCTTCGAATTATCAGTTTGGTTTGGCCTACTAGATTGATCTTTCTTGCAATGGGAGAAGTGCTTAGCTTTGGGTTCAATCTTGCGGTGTCCTTTCCCAGTGACAGTAGGGGCAGCAAGGCACGTATTGTATTGTTGCCATCGAGGATAACAAGATGGGTTTTTTATCATATTGCATGAATTTATCCCTCTACATCATGTCATCTTGCTTAAGGCATTACTCTGTTCTTATGAACTTAATACTCTAGATGCATGCTGGATAGCGGTCGATGTGTGGAGTAATAGTAGTAGATGCAGGCAGGAGTCGGTCTACTTGTCTCGGACGTGATGCCTATATACATGATCATACCTAGATATTCTCATAACTATGCTCAATTCTGTCAATTTCTCAACAGTAATTTGTTCACCCACCGTAAAATACTTATGCTCTTGAGAGAAGCCACTAGTGAAACCTATGGCCCTCGGGTCTATCTTCATCATATTAATCTCCCAACACTTAGTTATTTCCTTTGCTTTTTATTTTACTTTGCATCTTTATCATAAAAATACCAAAAATATTATCTTATCATATCTATCAGATCTCACTCTCGTAAGTTACCGTGTAGGGATTGACAACCCCTTATCGCGTTGGTTGCGAGGATTTATTTGTTTTGTGTAGGTGCGAGGGACTCACGCGTAGCCTCCTGCTGGATTGATACCTTGGTTCTCAAAAACTGAGGGAAATACTTACGCTACTTTGCTGCATCACCCTTTCCTCTTCAAGGGAAAACCAACGCAGTGCTCAAGAGGTAGCAAGAAGGATTTCTGGCGCCGTTGCCGGGGAGGTCTGCGCAAAAGTCAACATACCAAGTACCCATCACAAACCCTTATCTCCCGCATTACATTATTTGCCATTTGCCTCTCGTTTTCCTCTCGCCCACTTCACCCTTGCCATTTTATTCGCCCTCTCTTTTCCATTTGCCTCTTTTTGCCCGTCTCTTGTTTGCTCGTGTGTTGGATTGCTTGCTTGTCACGATGGCTCAAGATAATACCAAATTGTGTGACTTTACCAATACCAACAATAATGATTTCCTTAGCACTCCGATTGCTCCTCTTACCGATGCTGAATCTTGTGAAATCAATGCTGCTTTGTTGAATCTTGTCATGAAAGATCAATTCGCCGGCCTTCCTAGTGAAGATGTCGCTACTCATCTAAATAGCTTCGTTGATTTGTGTGATATGCAAAAGAAGAAAGATGTTGATAATGATATTGTTAAATTGAAGCTATTTCCTTTTTCGCTTAGAGGTCGTGCTAAAGCTTGGTTTTCGTCTTTGCCTAAAAATAGTATTGATTCTTGGAACAAGTGCAAAGATGCTTTTATCTCTAAGTATTTTCCTCCCGCTAAGATTATCTCTCTTAGAAACGATATTATGAATTTTAAGCAACTTGATCATGAACATGTTGCACAAGCTTGGGAGAGGATGAAATTAATGATACGTAATTGCCCTACACATGGTTTGAATTTGTGGATGATTATACAAAAAATTTATGCTGAATTGAATTTTGCTTCTAGATATCTTTTAGATTCGGCCGCGGGAGGCACTTTTATGGAAATCACTTTAGGAGAAGCTACTAAACTCCTAGATAATATTATGGTTAATTATTCTCAATGGCGCACTGAAAGATCTACTAATAAAAAAGTGCATGCGATAGAAGAAATTAATGTTTTGAGTGGAAAGATGGATGAACTTATGAAATTATTTGCTACTAAGAGTGTTTCTTCTGATCCCAATGATATGCCTTTGTCTACTTTGATTGAGAATAATAATGAATCTATGGATGTGAATTTTTTTGGTAGGAATAATTTTGGTAACAACGCGTATAGAGGAAACTTTAATCCTAGGCCTTATCCTAGCAATTCCTCTAATAATTATGGTAATTCCTACAACAATTCTTATGGAAATTTTAATAATATGCCCTCTTAATTTGAGACTAGTGTTAAAGAGTTTATGAATTCGCAAAAGAATTGCAATGCTTTGCTTGAAGAAAAATTGCTTAAAGTTGATGAATTGGCTAGGAATGTTGATAGAATTTCTCTTGATGTTAATTCTTTGAAACTTAGATCTATTCCTCCTAAGCATGATATCAATGAGTCTCTCAAAGCCATGAGAATTTCCATTGATGAGTGCAAAGAAAGAACCGCTAGGATGCGTGCTAAGAAAGATTGCTTTATAAAAGCGTGTTCTTCACATTTCTATGAAAATAAAGATGAAGATCTAAAAGTTATTGATGCGTCCCCTATTAAATCTTTGTTTTGCAATTTGAATCTTGATAATGATGGGACTGAGTATGATCCACCTTTACCTAGAAGGCGTTCCAAAAATTCGGAGTTTTTAGATCTTGATGCTAGAATTGATAAAAGTGGGATTGAAGAGAACCAAAACCTAGATATTAATAAACCCACTATTTTGGATTTCAAGGAATTTAATTATGATAATTTCTCTTTGATAGATTGTATTTCCTTGTTGCAATCCGTGCTAAATTCTCCTCATGCTTATAGTCAAAATAAAGCTTTTACCAAACATATCGTTGATGCTTTGATGCAATCTTATGAAGAAAGACTTGAGTTGAAAGTTTCTATCCCTAGAAAACTTTATGATGAGTGGGAACCTACTATTAAAATTAAAATTAAATATCATGAATGCTATGCTTTGTGTGATTTGGGTGCTAGTGTTTCCACGATTCCAAAAACTTTGTGCGATTTGCTAGGTTTCCGTGATTTTGATGATTGCTCTCTAAACTTGCACCTTGCGGATTCCACTATTAAAAAACCTATGGGAAGAATTAATGATGTTCTTATTGTTGCAAATAGGAACTATGTGCCCATAGATTTTATCGTTCTTGACATAGATTGCAATCCTTCATGTCCTATTATTCTTGGTAGACCTTTCCTTAGAACGATTGATGCAATTATTGATATGAAGGAAGGGAATATTAGATTCCAATTTCCATTAAAGAAAGGCATGGAACACTTCCCTAGGAAGAAAATAAAATTACCATATGAATCTATCATGAGAGCCACTTATGGATTGCCTACCAAAGATGGCAATACCTAGATCTATCCTTGCTATTATGCCTAGCTAGGGGCGTTAAACGATAGCGCTTGTTGGGAGGCAACCCAATTTTATTTTTAGTTTTTTACTTTTTGCTTCTGTTTAGGAATAAATATTTGATCTAGCCTCTGGTTATATGTGTTTTTATGTTTTAATTAGTGTTTGTGCCAAGTTAAACCTATAGGATCTTCTTGGATGATAGTTATTTGATCCTGCAGAAATTTCCAGAAACTTTCTGTTCACGAAAACAATTGTTAAAAATCACCAGACCGTGATAAAATATTGATTCCAATTTCTGCTGATCAATAAACAAATTTTCTAGGTCGTCCTATTTTGGATGATTTTTTGGAGTTCCATAAGTTTCCGTTAGTTACAGATTACTACAGACTGTTCTGCTTTTGATAGATTCTGTTTTTCGTGTGTTGTTTGCTTATTTTGATGAATCTATGGCTAGTAAAAGAGTTTATAAACCATATAGAAGTTGTAATACAGTAGGTTTAACACCAATATAAATAAATAATGAGTTCATTACAGTACCTTGAAGTGGTCTTTTGTTTTCTTTCGCTAACGGAGCTCACGAGATTTTCTGCTGAGTTTTGTGTTGTGAAGTTTTCAAGTTTTGGGTGAAAGATTTGATGGATTATGGAACAAGGAGTGGCAAGAGCCTAAGCTTGGGGATGCCCATGGCACCCCCAAGATAATCTAAGGACACCAAAAATCCAAAGCTTGGGGATGCCCCGGAAGGCATCCCCTCTTTCGTCTACTTCCATCGGTAACTTTACTTGGAGCTATATTTTTATTCACCACATGATATGTGTTTTGCTTGGAGCGTCTTGTATGATTTGAGTCTTTGCTTTTTAGTTTACCACAATCATCTTTGCTGTACACACCTTTTGAGAGAGACACACATGATTCGGAAATTATTAGAATACTATATGTGCTTCACTTATATCTTTTGAGTTATATAGTTTTTGCTCTAGTACTTCACTTATATCTTTTAGAGCACGGTGGTGGATTTGTTTTATAGAAACTATTGATCTCTCATGCTTCACTTAGATTATTTTGAGAGTCTTAAATAGCATGGTAATTTTCTTAAATAATTCTAATATGCTAGGTATTCAAGAATAGTAAAAATTCTTATGAGTGTGTTGAATACTATGAGAAGTTTGATGCTTGATAATTGTTTTGAGATATGAAGATGGTGATATTAGAGTCATGCTAGTTGAGTAGTTGTGAATTCGAGAGATACTTGTGTCAAAGTTTGTGATTCCCATAGCATGCACGTATGGTGAACCGTTATGTGATGAAGTCGGAGCATGATTTATTTATTGATTGTCTTCCTTATGAGTGGCGGTCGGGGACGAGCGATGGTCTTTTCCTACCAATCTATCCCCCTAGGAGCATGTGCGTAATACTTTGCTTTGATAACTTGTAGATTTTTGCAATAAGTATATGAGTTCTTTATGACTAATGTTGAGTCCATGGATTATACGCACTTTCCTCCTTCCACCATTGCTAGCCTCTCTAATACCGCACACTTTTCGCCGGTATCATACACCCACCATATACCTTCCTCAAAACAGCCACCATACCTACCTATCATGGCATTTCCATAGCCATTCCGAGATATATTGCCATGCAACTTACCACCGTTCCGTTTAGTATGACACGCTTCATCATTGTCATATTGCTTTGCATGATCATGTAGTTGACATTGTATTTGTGGCAAAGCCACCGTTCATAATTCTTTCATACATGTCACTCTTGATTCATTGCATATCCCGGTACACCGCCGGAGGCATTCACCTAGAGTCATATTTTGTTCTAAGTTTCGAGTTGTAATTGTTGAGTTGTAAGAAAATAAAAGTGTGATGATCATCATTTTTAGAGCATTGTCCCAAGTGAGGAAAGGATGATGGAGACTATGATTCCCCCACAAGTCGGGATGAGACTCCGGACGAAAGAAAAAAAAGGAGGCCAAAAAAAGAGAAGAAAAGGCCCAAATAAAAAAAATGATGATGAGAGAAAAAGAGAGAAGGGACAATGTTACTATCCTTTTACCACACTTGTGCTTCAAAGTAGCACCATGATCTTCATGATAGAGAGTCTCCTATGATATCACTTTCATATACTAGTGGGAATTTTTCATTATAGAACTTGGCTTGTATATTCCAATGATGGGCTTCCTCAAAATGCCCTAGGTCTTCGTGAGCAAGCGAGTTGGATGCACACCCACTTAGTTTCTTTTGTTGAGCTTTCATATACTTATATCTCTAGTGCATCCGTTGCATGGCAATCCCTACTCACTCACATTGATATCTATTGATGGGCATCTCCATAGGCCGTTGATACGCCTAGTTGATGTGAGACTATCTTCTCCTTTTTGTCTTCTCCACAACCACCATTCTATTCCACATATAGTGCTATGTCCATGGCTCACGCTCATGTATTGCGTGAAGATTGAAAAAGTTTGAGAATGTCAAAAGTATGAAACAATTGCTTGGCTTGTCATCGGGGTTGTGCATGATTTAAATATTTTGTGTGGTGAAGATAGAGCATAGCCAGACTGTATGATTTTGTAGAGATAACTTTCTTTGGCCATGTTATTTTGAGAAGACATAATTGCTTAGTTAGTATGCTTGAAGTATTATTATTTTTATGTCAATATGAACTTTTGTCTTGAATCTTTCGGATCTGAATATTCATACCACAATTAAGAAGAATTACATTGAAATTATGCCAAGTAGCACTCCGCATCAAAAATTCTGTTTTTATCATTTACCTACTCGAGGACGAGCAGGAACTAAGCTTGGGGATGCTTGATATGTCTCCAACGTATCTATAATTTTTTGATTGCTCCATACTATATTATCTTCTGTTTTGGACATTATTGGGCTTTATTATTCACTTTTATATTATTTTTGGGACTAACCTATTAACCGGAGGCCCAGCCTAGAATTGTTGTTTTTTTGCCTATTTCAGAGTTTCGCAGAAAAAGAATATCAAACGGAGTCCAAACGGAATGAAACCTTCGGGAACGTGATTTTTGGAATGAACATGATCCAGGACACTTGGACCCGGCGTCAAGAAACAAAAGAGCAAGACACGAGGTAGGGGGTGCGCCTACCCCCCTAGGGCGCGCCCTCCACCCTCGTGGGCCCCCTGTTGCTCCACCGACGTACTTCTTCCTCCTATATATACCTACGTACCCCAAAACGATCAGATACGGAGCCAAAAACCTAATTCCACCGCCGCAACCTTCTGTACCCATGAGATCCCATCTTGGGGCCTGTTCCGGAGCTCCGCCGGAGGGGGCATCGATCACGGAGGGCTTCTACATCAACACCATAGCCCCTCCGATGAAGTGTGAGTAGTTTACCTCAGACCTTCGGGTCCATAGTTAGTAGCTAGATGGCTTCTTCTCTCTTTTTGGATCTCAATACAATGTTCTCCCCCTCTCTCGTGGAGATCTATTCGATGTAATCTTCTTTTGCGGTGTGTTTGTTGAGACCGATGAATTGTGGGTTTATGATCAAGTTTATCTATGAACAATATTTGAGTCTTCTGAATTCTTTTATGTATGATTGGTTATCTTTGCAAGTCTCTTCGAATTATCAGTTTGGTTTGGCCTACTAGATTGATCTTTCTTGCAATGGGAGAAGTGCTTAGCTTTGGGTTCAATCTTGCGGTGTCCTTTCCCAGTGACAGTAGGGGCAGCAAGGCACGTATTGTATTGTTGCCATCGAGGATAACAAGATGGGGTTTTTATCATATTGCATGAATTTATCCCTCTACATCATGTCATCTTGCTTAAGGCGTTACTCTGTTCTTATGAACTTAATACTCTAGATGCATGCTGGATAGCGGTCGATGTGTGGAGTAATAGTAGTAGATGCAGGCAGGAGTCGGGCTACTTGTCTCGGACGTGATGCCTATATACATGATCATACCTAGATATTCTCATAACTATGCTCAATTCTGTCAATTGCTCAACAGTAATTTGTTCACCCACCGTAAAATACTTATGCTCTTGAGAGAAGCCACTAGTGAAACCTATGGCCCCCGGGTCTATCTTCATCATATTAATCTTCCAACACTTAGTTATTTCCTTTGCTTTTTATTTTACTTTGCATCTTTATCATAAAAATACCAAAAATATTATCTTATCATATCTATCAGATCTCACTCTCGTAAGTGACCGTGTAGGGATTGATAACCCCTTATCGCGTTGGTTGCGAGGATTTATTTGTTTTGTGTAGGTGCGAGGGACTCGCGCGTAGCCTCCTACTGGATTGATACCTTGGTTCTCAAAAACTGAGGGAAATACTTACGCTACTTTGCTGCATCACCCTTTCCTCTTCAAGGGAAAACCAACGCAGTGCTCAAGAGGTAGCACCATACTAAGCAAAATAAGATGCATAAAAGATAAACATCACATGCAATCAAAATATGTGACATGATATGGCCATCATCATCTTGTGCCTTTGATCTCCATCTCCAAAGCACTGTCATGATCTCCATCGTCACCGGCTTGACACCTTGATCTCCATCGTAACATCATTGTCGTCTCGCCAACTATTGCTTCTATGAATATCGCTACCGCTTAGTGATAAAGTAAAGCAATTACATGGCGATTGCATTTCATACAATAAAGCAACAACCATAAGGCTCCTCCCAGTTGCTGATAACTTTTACAAAACATGATCATCTCATACAACAATTTATATCTCATCACGTCTTGACCATATCACATCACAACATGCCCTGCAAAAACAAGTTAGACGTCCACTACTTTGTTGTTGCAAGTTTTATGTGGCTGCTACGGGCTTCTAGCAAGAATCGTTCTTACCTACGCATCAAAACCACAATGATTTTTCGTCAAGTGTGTTGTTTTAACCTTCAACAAGGACCGACCATAGTCAAACTCGATTCAACTAAAGTTGGAGAAACAGACACCCGGCAGCCACCTGTGTGCGAAGCACGTCGGTAGAACCAGTCTCATGAACGCGGTCATGTAATGTCGGTCCGGGCCGCTTCATCCAAAAATACCGCCGAATTAAAGTAAGACATTGGTGGTAAGCAGTATGACTATTATCGTCCACAACTCTTTGTGTTCTACTCGTGCATATCATCTACGCATAAACCTGGCTCTGATGCCACTGTTGGGGAACGTAGCATGCAATTTCAAAAAATTCCTACGATCACGCAAGATCTATCTAGGAGATGCATAGCAACGAGATGGGGAGAGTGTGTGCACGTACCCTCGTAGACCGAAAGCGGAAGCATTATGTTAATGCGGTTGATGTAGTCGAACGTCTTCACTATCCAACCGATCCAAGTACCGAACGTACGGCACCTCCGTGTTCAGCACACGTTCAGCTCGATGACGTCCCTCGAACTCTTGATCCAGTAGAGGGTCGAGGGAGAGTTCCGTCAACAAGAAGGCATGGTGACGGTGATGGTGATATGATCTGCGCAGGGCTTCGCCTAAGCACTACGACGCTATGACCAGAGGAGTAAACTGTGGAGGGGGGCACCGCACACGGCTAAGAGAAATCTTGGTGTGCCTTTGGGGTGCCCCCTGCCCACGTATATAAAGGGGGGAGGAGAGAGGCCGACGGCCAGGAGGGGCGCGCCATGGGGGGAGTCCTACTTGGACTCCTAGTCCAGGTAGGATTCCCCCCTTTTCCTTTCTCCACCGGAGGGAAAAGGAAGGAGAGGGAGAGGGAAAGGGAAGGGGGGTGCCGCCCCCTCCTCCTTGTCCTCTTCGGACTCCCTAGGAGGGGGGCGAGCGACCGCCCCCTGCGGGCTTCCCTCTCTCTCCCTTAGGCCCATGTTGGCCCAACACTTCCCTGGGGGGGTTTCCGGTAACTCCTCGGTACTCTGGTAAAATACCCGAATCAGTCAGAACCATTCCGATGTTCGAATACAACCTTCCAATATATGAATCTTTACCTCTCAACCATTTCAAGACTCCTCATCATGTCCGTGATCTCATCCGGGACTCCGAACAAACTTCGGTCACCAAAACACACGACTCATAATACAAATCATCATCGAACGTTAAGCGCGCGGACCCTACGGGTTCGAGAACTATGTAGACATGACCAAGACACATCTATGGTTAATAACCAATAGCGGAACTTGGATGCTCATATTGGCTCCTACATATTCTACGAAGATCTTTATCGGTCAAACCGCATAACAACATACGTCATTC
Organism: Aegilops tauschii subsp. strangulata; assembly: GCF_002575655.3. Lineage (NCBI taxonomy): Eukaryota > Viridiplantae > Streptophyta > Magnoliopsida > Poales > Poaceae > Aegilops > Aegilops tauschii. Next base: position 69,141,346 of record NC_053035.3, read on the forward strand.
CCTTTGTCATCGGTATGTTACTTGCCTGAGATTCGATCGTCGGTATCATCATACCTTGTTCAATCTCGTTACCGGCAAGTCTCTTTACTCGTTCCGTAATGCATCATCCCGCAACTAACTCATTAGTCACAATTTTTGCAAGGCTTATAGTGATGTGTATTACCGAGAGGGCCCAGAGATACCTCTCCGATACACGGAGTGACAAATCCTAATCTTAATCTATGCCAACTCAACAAACACCTTCGGAGACACCTGTAGAGCATCTTTATAATCACCCAGTTACGTTGTGACGTTTGATAGCACACAAGGTGTTCCTCCGGTATTCGGGAGTTGCATAATCTCATAGTCAGAGGAATATGTATAAGTCATGAAGAAAGCAATAGCAATAAAACTAAACGATCATAATGCTAAGCTAACGGATGGGTCTTGTCCATCACATCATTCTCTAATGATGTGATCCCGTTTATCAAATGACAACACATGTCTATGGTCAGGAAACTTAACCATCTTTGATTAACGAGCTAGTCAAGTAGAGGCATACTAGGGACACTCTGTTTTGTCTATGTATTCACACATGTACTAAGTTTCCGGTTAATACAATTCTAGCATGAATAATAAACATTTATCATGATATAAGGAAATATAAATAACAACTTTATTATTGCCTCTAGGGCATATTTCCTTCAAAAATCACGCTAATTAACTTGAATTATACCTTAAAACAATAAAGCAGAGAGGAAAAGAAAGGGGCATTGTGGAATAGTCTAGAGCGCTTAATGGCACATGGTATGAGCGCATGCGTTCCTACCACCGGTCGTACCGTGCACCGTCGACACTGCCTGGTCAACTACTTCACCCCCCGTGCAATCGGATCAGGGTTTAGATGCCCACAACCACTAGAAACTCATCTAGAAGGAAGAACCCTAGCCTCTGGAAGGATTAGAGGGGGAATTGGGTAAGGGACTCCGCTACCGCATCACCACATCGAGGAGGCATCATCATCAACCATTAACTTCATCACCATTCTGTCTTCATCTCTTTGTAATATATCAGTCCATGTGGATCCATTTGTGTATTACTTTGACACTTCATCCATGATTCCCGTGACTTTATTCGCCAATGCTTATGGTCTCGATGAGCGAGTAATCTCCATAGTTACCGGGGAATGGAGGAACCCTAGTATGTTTAGGATTGAATGTTGATAGGATTTGACATCCTCTTTTTATGTTTATATTAATGATCTTCTCAATGGTGGGTGAAGTCGACCATCCAACATAGATCTCTTTTGGACGAAAGTTCGTTACTATTGGCGCGTGATGGTGGGTTGCGGAAGTCGGTAATAACAGTGCTTACCTTCCTCCTTCCATGACTATTGCAATAGGGGATAAATGGAGACCGCTTTAGTTGCGTCCATGGGGGAACCCTTAATTACCGTTGAGTAATCAGAGTGGGGATGAAAAGTAGTACCATATAGGATACGGGTACACGATATGTATGAACATATTTGTACTTAGCTCCGCCCACTTATAGAAACATATAAAGTTGCTTAGAAATCCAAACATCGAGGTCACATTAGATACATACTATTGGGAAATCCGGACTCCTGGAGAACACTTTAGCCCTACTGATTCCGACAACCGATATTTCACGCCTTCCGCCCTTTTTATTTTACTCTTGCATTTTATTATCGTGTTCACTACAACCTTGCAATATTTCAAACTTCCGTTTCGCTTTGCTTTGGATCACAACTAACTCACATGCACAATATTATAAAACCACTACAAGAGACAAATCCATTTTCTATGCTCCTTATGGGATCAATACTCTTACTTCAGAAAGGCTACAGTTAAAACCCTGTGCAGTTGCAGGCCCACCGGAAGCAAGGTTGTGCTTCTCGCAACAACTGTGTGCAAGGGCGGAGCGACTCAGCGACACCGCCTGAGCTTGGTTCACAACGCGGAAGGAGCTCTAGGAGTCTCAAAAGTACGTCGAGGTGCCCTCTTCAGGCCGACGATGACGTAAATCCACAAGTTGCAGCGGCGGGAGGCCGTTGAGCTGTACTTTTTGGCCCTCCGCATCATTCATGATGCCACCCCAATGGAGCCTGAAGCAATGAAGCCTGCACGACTTTCAGTGGAGATCTTCAATTGGGCAACCCGAGAAGCACGCTCAGAAATCCCCTTTCGGGCGGGTGCTGAGAGTGCCTCTTCATAACCATGCCCAACCTCGATTCCATGCCGGTGGGCGATCCATCTTCCTCTGACGCTCCAAGAATGCGCTTGACGAAGCGCGATGGTCCTCGGGGGTGCAGACATCAACGGTGGTGGTGGAATTTCTTTTGTTTTTCTTCTTATCCCTTTTTTTGTTAGTGTTGATGTCGGATTTCTATCTAGGACCACCCCTTAGTGTTGGGAATCGTAGCATAATTTAAAAAATTTCTACGCTCACCAAGATGCATCTATGGAGTCTACTAGCAAAGAGGGGAAAGGAGTGCATCTACATACCCTTGTAGATCGCGAGCGGAAGCGTTCCAATGAACGTGGATGACGGAGTCGTACTCGCCGTGATCCAAATCACCGATGACCGAGTGCCGAACGGACGGCACCTCCGCGTTCAACACACGTACGGTGCAGCGACGTCTCCTCCTTCTTGATCCAGCAAGGGGGAAGGAGAGGTTGATGGAGATCCAGCAGCACGACGGCGTGGTGGTGGATGTAGCGGGTCTCGGCAGGGCTTTGCCAAGCTTCTGCGAGAGAGAGAGAGGTGTTGCAGGGGAGGAGGGAGGCGCCCAAGGCTGTAGGTTGCTGCCCTCCCTCCCCCCCCTTTATATAGGCCCCCTGGGGGGGCGCCGGCCCAGGGAGATGGGATCTCCAAGGGGGGGCGGCGGCCAAAGGGGGGGAAGGGGTGCCTTGCCCCCCAAGGCAAGGGGGAAGCTCCCCCTCCTAGGGTTCCCAACCCTAGGCGCATGGGGGGAGGCCCAAGGGGGGCGCCCCAGCCCACTAAGGGCTGGTTCCCTTCCACTTTCAGCCCACGGGGCCCTCCGAGATAGGTGGCCCCACCCGGTGGACCCCCGGGACCCTTCCGGTGGTCCCGGTACAATACCGGTAACCCCCGAAACTTTCCCGGTGGCCGAAACTTGACTTCCTATATATAATTATTCACCTCCGGACCATTCCGGAACCTCTCTTGACGTTCGGGATCTCATCCGGGGCTCCGAACAACTTTCGGGTTTCCGCATACATATATCTCTACAACCCTAGCGTCACCGAACCTTAAGTGTGTAGACCCTACAGGTTCGGGAGACATGCAGACATGACCGAGACGCCTCTCCGGTCAATAACCAACAGCGGGATCTGGATACCCATGTTGGCTCCCACATGTTCCACGATGATCTCATCGGATGAACCATGGTGTCGAGGATTCAATCAATCCGTATGCAATTCCCTTTGTCAATCGGTATGTTACTTGCCCGAGATTCGATCGTCGGTATCCCAATACCTTGTTCAATCTCGTTACCGGCAAGTCTCTTTACTCGTACCGCAATGCATGATCCCGTGACTAACGCCTTAGTCACATTGAGCTCATTATGATGATGCATTACCGAGTGGGCCCAGAGATACCTCTCCGTCACACGGAGTGACAAATCCCAGTCTCGATCCGTGCCAACCCAACAGACACTTTCGGAGATACCCGTAGTGCACCTTTATAGTCACCCAGTTACGTTGTGACGTTTGGCACACCCAAAGCACTCCTACGGTATCCGGGAGTTGCACGATCTCATGGTCTAAGGAAAAGATACTTGACATTGGAAAAGCTCTAGCAAACGAAACTACATGATCTTTTATGCTATGCTTAGGATTGGGTCTTGTCCATCACATCATTCTCCTAATGATGTGATCCCGTTATCAATGACATCCAATGTCGATAGTCAGGAAACCATGACTATCTGTTGATCAACGAGCTAGTCAACTAGAGGCTTACTAGGGACACGTTGTGGTCTATGTATTCACACATGTATTACGATTTCCGGACAATACAATTATAGCATGAATAATAGACAATTACCATGAACAAAGAAATATAATAATAACCATTTATTATTGCCTCTAGGGCATATTTCCAACACTTAGTTGATGAGGAGGTTTCACAAAGCCCTTATCTACCGATCTGTTGATCAACATATTTATTAGCGAGCTCGAGGAAGTTGCTAATATTTAAAAAACAAGCAATGTCAAGAAGATAACCTAGAGCAGCTCCTTTTCACATCATGGACCCATGGACCCTCTCAGAGGGATGTGTGAAGATCAAAGTGGATTAGGGTATAGTGAGGTATGAACTGGCAGGCGTTGCGTGCCGGTGTGCAGAAATTCAGAAGGCATGTTCTTGGAGTGTTCTTCGATGGTTTTATCAAGACACAGCTTCCCTCGAAGAAATTGGGTGTCGCGAGGCCCTTGCACTGGCAGTGGACTTAGCACTACAGAACGCCATTATCGATTCTGATCCTAAGGAGCTATTTACAGATCTTTCATGTTGTTTGGGAGGACTTTATGGAGCCATTGTAAGGGGGATCATCGTTACATTGTTAAGCTTTATGAACTGCAGCTTCATCTTCAAGGGTCAAGCCTCAGATGTGAGGCCCATAATCTTGCCAAGTTTTCTCATTCTTTAGGGCGGGACGACATGTTTGGTTGGGTCAGCCCCATGACCTTTTTTATCCCCATGTTGTTTAACCTCGATCAATAAAACTTGGCAACAGTTTCTAAAAAAACGATTTTTCAATTGGTTTTCTCTTTTTATATCTATTTTTAAAATTTAGAAATGCATTTTCTAAAAAAAATATGTAATTAAAATAAATCATTCATGTATTTAGAAAAATGTCCATGCCATTTATAAATAGTGTTCACACATCAAAAAATATTTTTATATAATTAATAAATGTGTTCACTTATTTAGAAAAAAATTGGGCAATTTTAAGAAGTGTTCACATAGTTTACAAAAAATGTTTTCTTAATTAAAATGTCCATGTAATTATAGAAAACTTGTATTTTAACAAAAAGGAAAAAAGAAAACGAAAAATCTGAGAGGAAATAAAACCAGGAAGAAATCAGAAGGTAAAAAAGATTAAAATGTTTTTTAGAACAAAAAAAGAAATGGAAGGAGAAGGAAAAAAGTTGGTACAACATAGGAACCTAAGCCTGCAACATCGGCGGTCTCTCTTCTCAAGAACAGAAGAAAAAAATAAGAAAAAGGAAAACACTTGGCTTCTACCGACGGATTGCACGCGAGCATCTGCCAGCTCGTTCGTATGACGCATGCCCTGACGGAGCGGTCTTTTCTTTCTTTCTTTCTTTCTTTCGGTCAACGTGGCTGTTGCTCTCTGCTCACTGTTCACTACGATGAATTTCCGCAGCAATGTCTTTGTTATACAAAAACTGCAACAAGACCTCTGTCTCAGAAAAGTTTAATTTGCAGTGAGACCTTCATTGCAGAAAACCTAAACTGCAACATGACCTCTGTTGCAAAAAGATGAAACAATACAAAAGATATATTTTGCAAAAAAATTCGCAACATGACCCGTGTTGCAGAAATTTCACGCAACACGACTTCTGTCGACACTTGGTCGCTCAATTCGTCGGATCCGACAGCTCGCGAGGTGGTGGATCTTTTAGCGTCCAAAGTGACACAAGAAATTGGGTCTGTTTAGGACACATTTAGATATTATGTCACATCTAATCTGATCTTCACTATGTTTGTGGTTTTTTTTTGTCCCAACTCTTTTTCCTTGTTGCTGCCTTATTTATGTAAGGTTAGATGTGACATCCAGAAAATGTGCATTAGACAAACTGCAAGAAATTCGGAGTGGTTGCTTACACCCAACGCAGCCGCATCGGCATCAACCTCCACACCGCCGTCTCCGAATTCCCCAATTCAAGAGGAGGCGAGCCAGCCCTTGATCGGATCCCGACTCCGACTGCTGGACGGAACAATGGTAACGCAGTCGGAGCCAGCATCAACCCGTCGTCCTCCACCGCCCTCAACCATGGATTTATTCTCCACCTCCTCCTGCGTCCGCCGCCGATTTTCTTGACCCCTCGCCGGCTTGTCTGACGCTTCCGACGACGACATGGATAGTGCGGAAGATCGACCCTCCTTGGTTGCGGAGGAGAAGGACAAGCAGCCTGTTCCCTTTAGCGACGCTCCGTCTCCAGTGCGCGCCGTGCTCAACCGTCCGTGGCCATCCGCCGTCGTCATCCGGCCGGAGGATAATCCGTCCGGAAAGTACCGCACTCTGGTGGCCACCGCCAAGGACATTGGGGACCCGATCTCGCCGGAGGAGATGGCCGCGCTGGAGGACAAGGAGGGCGACGACGCAGGCACACGGTTCTACAAGGCAGCTGCTCGGGCCAACGTCGTTATGAGGAATTACATCCATGAACACGGCAGCCTGTACATGGATGAGAACGGCAAGTACATGATCGACAACTCCGCCCAAGTTGAGGAAATACGGTAATATTTATTCGCCTCTCCCTGCCACTCGAGAAATTATTCATGCATACTTGTTCCATGTCAAACTTTATCCATCACTTATCTTCTGCTCAGTTTCCTCTTCACTTTTATGATCATGATTTGTTAGAATTTCAATGGGTTGATATATAGTAGTATCCAGGAATTTTCTTTTCGGCAAAATTGATTCTTTACAAGCATTGGATTTGACTTACCGTAGATCTGCAAGTTGTACTCTTCCCCTATCGACGGCTTTGACCAAATGCACACTCTTTTGTTGCTTGACCTTGTACTAAGGAGCCATTGTCTTGCGATTGGCTCGAACTCCTCAATATGTTGAAGCTAATTCCTCCTGCTCTCCTGTACCGCTAATGGCAGTTAGAAGCTACAGACCGTGAGCGATATTTGAAGCTTCCTCACTAGTCAATTAGTGCGACCTGGTTGAATTGAACAATGCAGCTGTTCAGCTTAATATGAAAGCTCTGCAGCAGCTTAACATGAGCTGAAGAGGGGTGGTAACTGGAGCTCATTTTTTCTCTCCAGTACATGCAGGAGGGTTGCTTGTAAACTGTACCAATAGAAGTACCTGGAGTTCTCATTTTGTGTCTGTGTGCGTGTGGGGGGTGGGGGGTCGATAAATATTTGTTTCAGTCAACGGATTATGTTTTCAGTTTTCAGAAATTACCAGCGTTCCACAATGGTTGAGTGTTTGTGCAAAGGCTAAATAATAAGGTTGTTCACGAGCTGATTTTGCTTTTACTTTTCTATCTCTTTTGTTTGAACTTCATTCCCTTTTGTCACTGAAACTCTAAGCAAGGAAGTGAGGTCTTAATCCACGGGTGTGTATTTTCACGTACTGTAAACCAGAAATTCCTTATTTGGCTGCTTAATGCTCTAATAATATGTTTCTATCATTGTAGTTGCAAGCATGTTACAGCAGAAGAAATGGAATCGGAGATAATGAAGCAAGAGATGACTAAGGAGCAAACTTATTTATCAGAATTGGCTTTAGCGAGCTTCAACAAGAGGAGAAAGGTATAGCAGCCATTTTCCTATCTTCCATTTGCTATTTGGTTTCTGCTTGTAAATTGTATGCAAGTCGGTGTTCCGTTGCGTGCCGGTATTTAGTCTTAGAAGAAATACCAGACTTTGTTTCTTGACAGTATAAATAGAAACCTAAGCTCCCTGAGGACTTGAACCTGGGTTTTCGCTTTTGGGTTTTTACATCAACTCTCCCAACCAAGCGAGTCCTGAAAATATTAAATTAGGACCACTAGCTAGTACCATGAGCTGCACAAACTGCATGTTTCAAAATAGAGAAAAGTATACTTTTCACCCCTCAATTCTTGGCGGAGTCTAGATTTGGTCCCTCAACTTCAAAACCGGACAACTTGCACCCTTAACTTCCGAAACCGGACAAGATTCATCCCTGGTCACGCTTTCGACCGGTTTTGGTGCTGTCCCACCCCGGTTTTGACTGCACCAACTCAAATTCGCATATTTTTCCCAAGTCCGCGTAATGTTTTCAAAGTCGGGTACTTTTTTTAAATACGTGAACTTTTTAAAAATTTGTGTACTTTTTTCAAATCCGTACTTTTTCCAAGTTCGCATAAGTATTCAAATCTGCGTACTTTTTTTAAATTTCATGTAGTTTTTTCAAATTCATGTACTTTTTTAAATTGACGTACTTTTTCATATTCGCGTACATTTTTTTGGAAAGGGTTCATGAATTTGAAAAATTTATGCGAACTCGAAAAAAGTACGTGGATTTGTTTTTTTACGCAAAAATAAGCAGATTTGAAAAAATATGCAAATGTTTTAAAAAATCATGGATTTAAAAAAAGTACGCAAATTACAAAATTGTTCACTGATTTGAAAAAAGTATGTTTACTTTTTGAAAAAATATGCGACCTTGGAAAAACTACGTGGATTTGAAAAGTGTATGTGAATTTCAAAAAGTTCACGGATATAAAAAATTTACACGAATTTGAGTATGCGCTGGTCAAAACTGGGGTGAGTCGGCACCAAAACCGGTCAAAACCGAGACCAGGGACGAACCTTATCCAGTTTCGGTAGTTAGGGTGCAAGTTGTCCGGTTTTGGAGTTAAGGGACTAAATTTAGACTTCACCAAAAGTTGAGGGACGAAAAGTATACTTTTCTCTTCAAAATACTTAAGTGTAATTTATGAGTGTTTCACTTAAACTTAGGGAACCTTTTGAAGATTACAGAAATTCCCTATTCCACATCTAGCATTCTGTAGTGGCTACTGATAATAATTCTTGTTAACCCAGTTAGAAGAATTAGCAGCGAACCCATTGCATAGTTTGTTACGAATTTCTAGCAGTACATAATAGGCATTTCATTTTATTGTTTCCAGTTTTGATTCTTCTAGTGGTGCTTCTTTGTACTAGATATTTTGTTCCCTTAGAGTTGTGTTTGATTATTATCTTATTAAGTCCCGTTTTGTGCAAGTTTGCAAGTGCAATCACCAATTACGTGCACCACATTACTGTGACAATGCTCAATATATAGCTGCACAATTTTCTAAACCTGATTTTTTATTTTCCTCTCCTCTCTCTGTGCCCAAATTGCAGGTGAAGTTTGAGTTGTGTGAGACATTGCTTTCTAGACTCTTTTACGAGAGCAGCCGTATTTTTACGCATCTAAATTTCGTCGCCAAGCGCAAGGATAAGAAGAAACTCTTCTTCGCCGAGATAGAGGACTGTGGACAGGGTGGTGTAGAGATCTTGGAAGTACGCTGTTGTGTTCCCCTGGATTCATTATGTGAAGGTAAACCTGCCGAATCTTCAGAATATTATCCAGATCAATGATTTATTGGCTGTGTGTTTATTCCCTATTCACCAGTTTGTTGCTATATATTTTGGCACTGAACGGCCTCTTACTATTTGTTATGCAGGTGGTTATTATTACTACTGTGATGATCCTAGACGTGGCTGTAGGAAAGGGTTTGACTTCACACGCTGCTACGGCTGCAGCGAGTTTCTGAAACATCCGGTTGATGGCTCGACTTACTCAGGAGGCCATGACCATCGGAGGAGGAACTATATAGTTTAGAACGTTGTTTCATTTATCAGCGGTGGAAGACAGAGTTGCCGGTGAAAACTGAGCCGATGGCAGTCGATGGCGGCGTTCTCCGCCGCTACCTTGATGAATGCATCGTTGTGTAACTTCTGTCAACCCATTCGTGCTGCTCCGAGGAAAACCCTAGGATCTGGTCTTCCAGATCGAATGATGGCGGTACTGCGGTGTCGTTTCTCTCTTGGGAGCATCGTTTGTGGACCAACACTGAAAGACAGAGGCAGACGTGGAGTGTCTTCGTCTTGCATTGAGCTTCGGTGGAGATGTCAAGTCATGCCTGGCCCGCAGGTGCTACATTGTTCATGTCTGGTCGGCAGGTGCTACGCACGACAGATCCTCCAGAATCTTCGCGTCTGGATGGACGAGCGTAGGGCGGTGGCGCCGTTGTGGCATCGATGGATGGACGGACTGGCAAGGATGATGTGGATCTCTCTCCTAAAGATGGGTCAACAGTCCGATGATGATGGCGGCCTTTAAAACGTGTGCATGTGGTGTACGCTTTAGGTCCGGTGCACCGGCGATTCATTTCGATATGTTATGTGGATGGATTGGCGACGACACCGGTTTTAGATATGAAAGTGAGAGCACTTCACATATCGAGTTTTGTAGGTGTGAGTGGTGGCTTCGGGTGGCTTGATGTATATTTTTGTTAGACCTTGTTGAATAATAGTAAAGATGGTCGTATGCATTGATTGATACATAGGTCCGGGGATTTTAACCTCCTTTTCAGAAAGAAAAAAATATCTGCAGTGGAGCCTCATTGTAGCAACGGGGTGACAGTGAGCCCCATTGTTAAGAGCATTTCCAGTCGTTCGGTCCCTCAGGACGACGAAAAAGCGACGTCTGGGGCCAAATCGGAGTTTACTTTCGGCGTGGGGGTGATTGCATTCCCAGTCCCCGCCCCCAGGTCGCCCCCAAATCGGCGCAAACTCGGCGATTTGATTCAAATTTGTACAAAACACGGTACAAACTCGGCGATTTCATTCAAATTTGTAAATAAAAAAAAAACACTACGCCTACTACACCTAGCCCTACTATGTCGCTGCCGCCGTCCGCCTTCTACATGCCGAGGAGCCTGTAGAACCGGCCGCCGTCGCCGCCACCGCCGCCCTGCGTCCCGCCGGAGCAACCGCCATCCCTGCTGCACCCCTGACCAGGGTCGCTGAAGCCAGAGGCGGAGCCAGGATTTCTCAAAGCCCAGGGCTAAAAGTAAGTGGCTATAAATAATGCCAAATATCACACATACCAATACATGTGAGGAGTAAATTACAAATTTACATTAAGAATACAATTTAAATTCATTATTACCAAGAGAACAGATTCGATAAATATGTCATCAATTTAAGAAGGTACATAATTGCAAAAGTTAGTACCAAATTAATGAAGAATGGCTTCATTTGAGGCCATTGTTTCTCCACCAACAATAGTAGAAGTTGTAAACATAAAATCGACTATCTAAAATCAAGAACGGTACATAGACCAAGTCAAGTATTCATATGAAATCTTGTGAAACAAGAACATATTTTACGTAGGTGATTCATTGGTGTTGGTAACTTGGTATTGTTGGATGTGGTCTTGCTGGATGTTGCTTCAAAAGAAAAGAAAAAAACTGTCCTGATCCTCTCCATCTTAAATTTATACCTTTTTAATTCCTTTTAACAAATAACAATGAAACAAATTTGACTAAAGCAATAAAATTCAGCGCACTAGCTCATTGATGTTTTGGCTAATACGAAGGAATTAGGGAAAATTAAATGATACAATAAACTAGATATTACCTGTCCTGCTGTGTCCAGCCGATTGTGGAGACGAAGCTGAACAGGAGGGCTGGAGGGGGCCGCTCTGACGTAGCGAGATTATCCGATGCTCCCACCGGCGAGCGGCAGCCGCCTGGTCGCAGATCCGGACGCCGGTCTGTCGTAGGTCGTAGAACATGCCTGGCGGCTGGGACGGCGTACAAACGTTGGGAGAGAATTTTTCGCTAGGGTGAGACGAAACGCTGGGAGATTGATTCTTTGGGAAATCGCTAATACCGACCGTGGCGTGGTGGGCTAGTGTGAATGCACGGACTAGTTTGATTATTCTCCAACCAAGCCCATCTGAAGGCGAGTGAGCTCGCTTGGGCTGGGCATATACGATGGTCGGCGAGGCATGAGGCTGTGCTTGCACACCTGGGGCTGGGCCTTGTAATCTGCAAGTATGAAATAAAAATCTACTGGACATTTACTTACGGGTTGGGCCAAGCCTGGGGCTATAGCCCCTGTTGCCCCAGGCCCAGTTCCGCCCCTGGCTGATGCGCGGGGGGTTGGACGGCCCGGGCGCGTCCTCGTCGTCGCTGTCGAGGACGACGACGTCGCCCTCATCGCGTCCGCGGCGCCGGGCCTTGATCTCCTCGTAGGCCCGGCGCTGGCGCTCCGCCTGCTCGCGGACGTAGTCCGCCTTCGCACACTTGAGGGCGGTCTCGTCGTCGGCGGCCATCTCCGTGTGCTCCTTCTTGATGGGGAGCAACCCCGGCTCGGTCTTCGGCTGGACGAGGCGGAGGGAACGAGGGAAGGGGCCGCCACCCTCGTTGATGACGAGGGCGCCGCTGTGGGTGCGGCGCCCAAGCGGCGTCTCCTGCGGCTCCGGCTTGACGGGGCAGAGCGCCGGCGACCCGGAGGAGAGCGAACCGGAGCCCGACGACGAGGAGGTCCCCACCTCCATTCGCCGCAGCGTCCAGGAACTACCGCGGCCGCGAGAGGGGCGTCGGGTACTCGAGGCACGGCGTGTTGCTGGTCTCGATGTGGTCGAGGACAGCCTCGAGGGTGCGGCCTGGAACGCCCCACCACTCGAGCCGCCCGTCGGCGTTGAGGCGGCCGCGGGGATGGTGCCGTTGGCTGAGGCGACCTGGTCTTCGTGGCGTCGTTCGAAGTACATCGTCACAGCGTGTGGCTGTCGGCGGCGTCCCTCGGCTCATTCCACTGCGCCTCCAACAGCGACGAACGGATGCGGGCGATCTCGGCGCGCCGTTCAGCCCCGGTGGGCACCGGGGACACCGGGACGCCGCCGGCGCTAAGCCTCCACGAGCCCGGCACCTGCATGTCTGGGGGCGCCGGGTAGTCAGCCTCGTAGAGGAGGCGCGCCTCGTCCTCGCGAAGATGGCGTCGGCCAAAGCCGTTCGCCGCCGCGGCGTCGCCTGGGTAACACTCGGCCATTTGCTCGTCAGCAGGGGAAGAGGGGGGAGAGTGGTTTCTGTGGCAAGACGAGGCGAGAGAGGAGGCGAGAGAGGAGGCGATGTGTGGCGACTGTGGCGTTCACCGGCGGGGAGGTCGGCTTTTATAGCCGAAGCGGGGCGGCGAGAACCTGCTCGCCGGGTGCCGTGTGGCGGGAGCGGCGGGTCGCGCGTCACGGCGCCTTCACTGCGCCGCCCGTGAGGCATCAATGGGAGGCTGACCGGCACGGAAGCGCGGCAGCCTTGGCATTGATTCCCGCGGGAACCAAGGAGATGAGGACGACAAAGCGGCGAGTCGCTGACTTGGCGGGCCCATTCCCGTTCGCGCCAAAATCAGTTTCCCCGGCGCCCCCAGGATCCCACCAGCACGCCGGGTTCGGCCTGGGTTCGTCGGCGCCAGTTTCGGCCCAAACCGATGAAAAACGGGCTCCTGGGGACGCGACTGGTCCGGTTTTTGGGCGCCGGCGCTAAAAAATGGCCTGGGAGAGCCTGTTGGGGGTGCGGCTGGAGATGGTCTAATAAATTAATTCACCATGGATCCGTATACCTGTGACACATTTTCTTCCTTTGTTTTTAAATATAAGACTTTTTTGAACAAACAGGATGTCTTATATTTAGAAACAAATGCAGTAATTTGGATTAATGCCCGTTGAAAGCTTGTGGTGCGTACTCTGATGTAGTATTCACTAAGTGTGTACTGTTGTGAATTTCCAAGGTAAAAAAGCACCCGACCAATTTGAAAGAAAAATGAAAAGGAACATAGTTCCAATAAAAACGAACCCAGGGACCATATTCTTCTCCGATCTGAATTTTGCTCAAGTCTCGAATAAACTCAAGGTGGCGGAGGCAGGGGGTGGCCAGCAGGGCCAAGGCCCTCCCCATGATCACACTTTCCTTTGTATTATGCATGTGAATAGTGCATATTTTTTAATTTCCCTTTAGGCCGGCCCTCCCTAACATCAAATTATAGGCAATCCTGCCTCCGCCAATGCTCAAGGACATATTCAAAAGGGAAATGTTCACGTACGGCTGACCGGCCGAACGCTCGGCCGGTCGAGTACGAGTCGCACGATCCTTCTGGATCAAACGACGTGTGACAGCCCACATGGCCACGTCGGTACCGCAGCCTCCTGGTGTCGGTGTTAAAACCGGCCGATCTCGGGTAGGGGGTCTCGAACTGTGCGTCTAAGGCGGATGGTAACAGGAGGCAGGGGACACGATGTTTACCCAGGTTCGGGCCCTCTCGATGGAGGTAATACCCTACTTCCTGCTTGATTGATCTTGATGATATGAGTATTACAAGAGTTGATCTACCACGAGATCGTAGAGGCTAAACCCTAGAAGCTAGCCTATGGTATGATTGTTGTTGTCATACGGACTAAACCCTCCAGTTTATATAGACACCGGAGGGGGCTAGGGTTACACAGAGTCGGTTACAAGGGAGGAGATCCACATATCCGTATTGCCAAGCTTGCCTTCCACGCCAAGGAGAGTCCCATCCGGACACGGGACGAAGTCTTGAGTCTTGTATCTTCATAGTCCAACAGTCCGGCAGAAGTATATAGTCCGGCTGTCCGAGGACCCCCTAATCCAGGACTCCCTCAGCAGCCCCTGAACCAGGCTTCAATGACGATGAGTCCAGTGCGCAGATTGTTTTCGGCATTGCAAGGCGGGTTCCTCCTCCGAATACTCCATGGAAGATTTTGAACACAAGGATAGTGTCCGGCTCTGCAAAACAAATTCCACATACCACCGTAGAGAGAATAATATTTCCACAAATCTAATCTGCTGACGCATTTTGCAGCATGACATCACACCACGGCCCGGTCATTATTCGAACCGTTTTTCACAACTAGCCACTACACATATCACGAGGCGGTTTCCTTGGCACGTCTTGTCAAAGCAGAGATCGTGTCCCCTTATCACAGGATTCTCATCAATACGGGTGTGGGTAACCCAACCGCGCCATCAATTACGGCGCTTGGGGAATAAGCGGTTTTACCAGGCAAGTGGGGAGGCGCGGAATCCCTGCTGCCTTTATAAGGGGATAAGGACTCCCTTTCGCACCCACGCTTTCTTCTTCCCGATTCATTCCCCTCCGCCCAAGCTCCAGCGCCCAAGCGTTCATCTTCTCCGCCCACAAAAGGCCTTACGAAGATGTCCGGATCCGGAGCAGGAGGCAAATGGATGGCCTCTACCGTCCGAGAGAAGGATATCAAAAAGCTTCGGGAGGCCGGGTACCTGGCCAAGAAAATCAGCCACCGTCTCCCGACGGCGGGACAGACCGTCCCTACTCCGGAACCCCACGAGAGGGTTGTATTCCTCCCTCACTTTGTCCGCGGGCTAGGGTTTCCCCTCCACCTGTTCGTTCGCGGCATCATGTATTACTATGGGATCGATCTTCACGATCTGTCCCCTAATTCCTTCCTCAACATCTCGACTTTCATTGTCGTGTGCGAGGCTTTTCTCCGCATCTCGCCGCACTTCGGTTTATGGCTGAAGATTTTTAATGTGAAGCCCAAGGTGGTGGGCGGCGAGCACGCCGAGTGCGGGGGCGCTATGGTGAGCAAGATGCCCAATGTCATATGGCCAACGGGAACCTTTAATGATTCTGTCAAGGAGTGACAACAGCAGTGGTTTTATATCACTGAGTCGCGCGGCACGGAATGGGCCGCCTCTCCCGAGTTTCGATCCGGTGCCCCCCTGCGGCTTACATCCTGGGTCAAGAAAGGCATGGACTGGTCCTCGTCCGACGAACTGTCGGTGCTCCAGACGCGCGTTAAAAATATGGGAGACAAGAACATTGAACTTGTCAATGTGGTCCAGGTGATGCTAGTTCGCCGGATCCTGCCTTGTCAGCACCGGACTTGCAATCTATGGGAATTCGATCCGGCCAGGCACCAAACCTTGCGAGAGCTTTTCGGCTCCTCGCACAAGGACATCTGGAAGGTGCTTTTCAAGTCCAGCAAATCATGGCCGGACTCCGCCGAGGACCGCGGGTACCAACTGTCCCGCCCTGCAAGTTCGGTAAGTCATCAAAAAATTTATCTGCGTAACCAAAGGAAGCGCTTAACGTGTTTTATACAACTCTCCCAGGGCTGGACGAAGAAGGCGGAGCGGATCCATTGTCCGGCCCCGCTGCCCGAAGAACCGGCCGTCCCACTTCTGACGAAGATGTTGGTCCCGGCGCCTTACAAGGTGCCGAAGAAGACGACCGAGAAGGGGGCCAAAAAGACCCGGGGCGGCCTTCATCGCTGCGGCACTTCGGACACAATATCCGAAGAGGACGAGGAGGAGGAGGAAGATGAGTCCCCTGCAGGGGGAAGAAAGAAGAGGACGGCCTCCGTACACTTGGAGGCCGAGCTGCCCAAAAGGGGAAAGGCTCCTCTTCCGGAGGAGTCTACTGCCGCCGCCGACAGCGGCCCGGCATGGGATCCCAGGGCCCAACCCCTGGTGAACTCGTAAGTATATAAAATCCGAGTATGTTTTAGGCGTCCAGACTCATCATGGCATAGTATTTTAACCTAAGCCATATTTTTTGTTAGTCCGGCGAGGTCCCGTACCAAACAATCCTCATCGGAGGATTTGCTGAGCTCGGATGCTATGGAGAGCGGGACGCCCCCAAAGACCCCTTCCTCCAAACAGGTGCATAACACCGAGGCTTCGTCCCAGAAGGACCCCGACCAAGGAGGAGAGGAAAAGACCGTGAAGGCGGCGCCTGGAGGTCAAACCTCAGGGGCCGGACACATGGGGGAAAAGATTCCCATGGGAGCTGACGGCGGGGGCCATCCTGAGTTTGGCTCCCAGCCGGATGCGATTCCGGAGATCTATACGGCTCCAGAATCGAGCAGACGGCCTCCCTTGGCTGGAGGGGGCGTGCCTGTTCCATCGGCAACCTCTGTCCAACCAGAGGTGTCGGATGCTTTGTTGGTGGCGCTGAAGAGCGCCTCCATCGTTGATGAACACCGTGCCCTTATGGGTGCGGTGATTGAGAAGATTCAGACAGCTGAGAGTGGACTGAACGAAGCCTGTATCAGCCTTATAAGAGGCTTTGAGGTATGTTTTATGAGTTTTCGAAGAGTGTCATAGTATAGATAGTAGCCCCTGATACACTGTTCGGTGAAACAAAGAACCGGACAGAGGATCGAATTTATGTTCGCAGGAAGACTCATTGAATGACATCTATATCTCTTCTGTTATAAGTAGGCGTCTGTAGCGGCTGCTGCTTCTCATACTGCGGAGATCTCCGGGCTGAATCAAAGTCTGGAGCGGGCCAAAGAAGAACTTGGCCAATTGAAAATGCAGTTGAGAGATAAACAAGATATGCACAAGTCTTGTTCGTGTTTATTGCGAATGAATTTTCAGTATGAAATAAACTTCATGATTTGCGCTAGGGATTGTGACCGAAGTCGAGGCCCTTAAGAAGGCTGTGGCCGAGGCCGAGAAAAAGGCAGCTATTGAGCAGGCTCTTCGTGAGAAGCACGAGGCCAGGGTTATTAAAGCTGAGCAGGAGCTGCAAGAGGCCGTGAGGAAATGCGAGACCTTGGAGCAGAGTTTAACGGAGAAAGAATCCGAACTCACCAAGGCGCATCAGGCCACGAGCGATGCCCGGGGGGAAACCCAAAGCGCCCTGCAGGGGATCCAAGAGGCGAGAAAGATCGCTGCGGGTAAGGCTTTTTCCATGTAAAGCAAGTATTTGAGGGGAAAACTATGTTTCTAATTTTGAATCCGGATTTCTCAGGGGTATTTGCCGAGCTACCCCGCAGCATATCAGATGCCGCCCAATTCTACCGAGCCGAAGAAAGGAACACTGCAGATAAGCTCTTCTGGTCGCAGTATTTGGCACCGAATTATCCGGTGCCTTTTGCCGATCAACTGAAATAGCTGATCGAACTGCATAAGGCGGCGGAACTAGCCATGAAAGATTTGGTTATCCGGCTATGGCCTGCCGAGCTGATTCCAAGCAGCTACTTCGGGCTCGTGAAGCGGCTTGTAAGCGCTTGCCCTTGACTTGACGTCATCAAGCGGTCGGTCTGTATAGAAGGTGCGCGAATGGCCTTTGCCCGCGCAAAGGTGCACTGCGGGGGAGATGGACGCTGAAAAGCTGATGACCGAAGGACCGCCAGAGGGGAAGGAGCACCGCAAGCCCGAATTATATTATGAGAGTGTCCTAAAAGGATCCTACCTTGCAGCGGAGCTATGCGCCAAGGACATTATATTTCCATGAATGCCAATCATGTTGTCCTTTGTAATGTTTGAACAAGGTCATTTATTTATTGCCTGTTATATAAAAGTTTACCCTCCTGTGCGGCCGTTTTATATGTTAAACCTGAGAGTTGGCCAGTCATCGGCTTCTGCCCCCACGTAAGAAGTATGGGGGTGTTCGGGATAAACCTGAGCACTCTTTATCCCAGTTTTGGGTCCTTCGAAGGAGGTGCTCAGCACAACGAACCAGGCAATCGAACTATAGTGCTTTATCACTCTCACTTAGCCATAGGAGCTTTAGTAAGGTCGGCGCACCCCCTGGTGTTCGGAAGACCGTACTAGGGGCTCTATAAGCACCTGATCGGAGGAAAAACCGATCCATCGCACGCTGCATTGGTTATGGCATTATGCGGGAGAAATCCTTAAAGATTTTGTGACCTCTCGAATAGCTGACCAGCTCTCACCGTATCATGACAGTCAGTTTTCGGCTTTCTCTACTGAGGTGCTCGTCCGGAAGAACCGGGACACAATCGCAGTAGTTCTCCCAGTGCTACCTTAGCCGATATAGCGGAACGTAAGGTACCAAAACATGGGAGTCGGGCAAACCCAACTATTGACGCAAGACATGATTCGGAGCTGATGCATATAATGCTATATGTTCGGGGTGCCGAACTTCCATGAAGGTGTTCGGACTTTATTGCCGTGTTATGGGTAAAATGAAGCCCCTGGCATATTTTAAGGCATATCGCTGTGTACGGATGACACTTGGCAAAAGAATTTCAATAAGAAATAACAGTAGGTAAGCGTCATATAAATCCACATGTTGTATTTGAATAGTACGTCTATGCGTATGAGTACAGGTAATGTGATAAAAAAGGAATATGATTGCGGAACCTGCTGAGACCAGGGGGAAGAAGCTGAGTGCGGATCCGTAATATAGCCGGATGGTCATTGCGGGGAATGTCTAAGGATTCCCTTGCGCGTTCAAGCTGCCTCCGTATAGCCCGTCCTGGTCTGCGCAAAGGTGAACCTGCGAAGGAAATGTAAGAAATGTTTGCATGCTGGAGAGCGGTTGAGCCGCTGAGTGCGGCCTGTCCTGGCCTTCGCCGGAGTGTTTAATTGAGCTCTGGACGAGCCGGGCTATCCTTCCACGACATAGTTCGGAGTCCCTTGACGGTGTCCGGGAGCCTGGACGCCGACTCGAGCTTCAGCTGCAAGGTGCTGCTCGTTGCTTCTGCTGCTAAGGCAGTGGTGTACTTGTTGGTGTCGAGGGAAGATTCGGCCCTGCCATTGACCGTGATGACGCCGCGTGGACCGGGCATCTTGAGTTTACGGTAGGCGTAGTGTGGCACCGCGTTGAATCGAGCGAACGCGGTTCGTCCAAGCAGTGCCTGATAATCACTGTGGAAAGGGACGATTTCGAAGATTAACTCTTCGGCACGGTAATTTTCTGGTGATCCGAAGACTACCTCAAGGGCAGTGGAGCCTGTACAACTGGCTTTAGTGGGTTTGATCACCGAATGATCGTTGCCCATCTTGCGCATTGTGTCCTGGTAAAGCAGATTTAGACTGCTGCCTCCATCCATAAGGACTCGCGTGAGGTGGAACCCGTCAATTATTGGGTCGAGGACTAGTGCGGCTGGATTGCCCTAATTGGCGTTAACAGGACGATCCGTGCAGTTGAAGGTGACCGGTCCTAGTTTATATTGTGGGACGACTAGTTCCGTTAAGTCGGCATCCCTAAGGGTGCATATCCGTCCGAGTTGGGAATTTGGGTGGTATTTACCACATTCACCGATTGAATATGCGGGGGAAATTTCTTTTGCCCTCCTGTATCCGGTGATCTGGGCTCTTCGTCGCCATCATCGCTTTGAGACCCCTCTTCTCCGTTTTTGGCGCCTGTCCTGCCGGCTTGTTTGAAGACCCAGCATTCTCTGTTGGTATGGTTGGCTGGCGTTCTTGGGGTGCCATGAATTTGGCATTGGCGATCGAGTATGCGGTCCAGACTGGATGGACCCGAATTGTTATTTTTGGGTGGCCCTTTCCGCTGACCGGATTTTGAGCCCCTAAACCCGGCATTAACTGCCGTATTTTCGGCGTTTTCACCATATTTGCGGCGCTTGTGTTTGTTGCGTCGTGGTTTGCCGTTGCTATCCCTGGCTTCTGATATGACAGGTTTGCTTGCTGTATTGTTACTACGGGCCAACCAGCTATCTTCGCCCGCGCAAAAGCGGGTCATAAGTGTCGTGAGGGCTGCCATGGATTTTGGCTTCTCTTGGCCAAGATGCCGGGCGAGCCATTCGTCGCGGATATTATGCTTAAATACCGCTAAGGCCTCTGCATCGGGACAGTCGATAATTTGGTTCTTCTTAGTTAGGAACCGGGTCCAGAATTTCCTGGCCGATTCCCCTGGTTGCTGAGTTATATGACTTAAATCGTCAGCGTCCGGCGGTCGCACATAAGTGCCCTGAAAATTGTCCAGGAATGCATCTGCCAGGCTTTCCCAACTTCCGATGGAGTTTGCCGGCAAGCTATTGAGCCAATGTCGATCCGGCCCTTTGAGTTTTAGCGGGAGATACTTGATGGCATGTAAATCATCCCCGCGGGCCATGTGAATGTGGAGGAAGAAGTCTTCTAGCCATACCGCGGGGTCTGTAGTACCATCATATGATTCAATGTTTACGGGTTTAAACCCTTCTGGGAATTCGTGATCCATTACTTCATCAGTGAAGCATAGGGGGTGTGCAGCGCCTCTGTGCCGGGCTATATCTCGACGCAGTTCATACGAGTCTTGTCTGCTGTGTTCGGCCTGGCCGGATTTGCTTTTAGCATATCCGGCGTGACGGTCATCGTCCCGCGTTGGGGCGCGCCCCCGTGATCCGTAGATCGATCTTGCATGTTTTGCTTTGTTTTCCAATACGTCTCGCAGGTTCCGCGTGTTACCCTGGGCCTTGGTATTTTTGTTTGAATGGCGGCGGGGTGCGGGCTGTACTTCGGGCTGATAAGCCTCTCTGTCTCGGCCACGAGGTGGCCGATCGGCCGCATCATACGCTGGTGATGTAGGTTTCAATGCTTCCTCCTCGAGTTGGGGTAGCAACCTGCGCTTTGAGTAACTCTTGGTTGGGCGCTCGAGTTCGTATTCCTCGGCCGCCAGGACTTTAGTCCATCTATCCGCTAGCAGATCTTGATCAGCTCGAAGCTGTTGTTGCTTTTTCTTCAGGCTGTTTGCTGTTGCTATAAGCCGGCGCTTGAAGCGCTCCTGTTCGACGGGATCCTCAGGCACGATAAATTCTTCGTTGCCGAGGCTCACCTCGTCTTCGGAGGGAGGCATGTAATTGTCATCCTTCGATTCTCCGTCTGCTGCCTGTTCCGGAGGGCTAGCTTTTTCATCCTCCCGCTCTAGGTCTGGCTGGAGGGGATTATCGTCGTCTTCGGCACTATCCGGAGCGTTATTGTCTCTTGTGCCGGTCGCTGCTTTTGCTATGGCGGGACTTAGAGCGGCGCCGCTGACATCGGTGCTTGGATTGCTTCTTGGAGGGATTATCCTCCGTTGTCTTATCGCCATCCCCCTCTTTGGGGGTGTCCACCATGTATATGTCATATGATGAGGTGGCAGTCCAGCGCCCTGTGGGTGGTGGTTCTTGTTCGTCTCCTGCATCGTCGTCCATACCGTCGATGTCTTCGGAGCCGAAGTCGAGCATGTCAGTTAAATCGTCGACAGTGGCTACTAAGTGGGTGCTGGGTGGGGAGCGAATTTCTTCGTCGTCCGCATCCCATTCTAGCCGGACATAGTTTGGCCAAGGGTCTCCTGACAGGGAGAGTGACCTCAACGAGTTTAGCACGTCGCCAAAAGGCGAGTGCTGAAAGATATCCGCGGAGGTAAACTCCATGATCGGTGCCCAATCGGATTCGATAGGCACGGACGCAGGCGGCTCGGAGTCCATGGTCGGGGACGAATCCAACGGTTCGGCAACACGGGTCTCGTAGGAGGTGAAGTCAGTATTCGGCTCTATCGCCACTGAGTGTGCGGCCTCCGTGGCGGGGTGCATCCACCCGTCCTCGGATGGCGCAATTTGTTCCAGATTGAGGGCCGGAGTGGTTGCAGGTGTGATCTCCCGAACACTGTCCGACGGCAGAGCTAAATCATGCTCGTTGTGATTGTGCGGCGCACCTGACATGGGCTCGAATCCGTCGAAGATCAAGTCTCCGCGGATGTCGGCAGTATAGTTCAAGTTTCCAAACCTGACCTGATGGCCAGGGGCGTAGCTCTCGATCTGCTCCAGATGGCCAAGCGAGTTGGCCCGTAGTACGAAGCCGTTGAATACGAAGATCTGTCCGGGGAGGAAAACCTCACCCTGGACCGCATCGTTGTCGATGATCGAAGGAGCTATCTAGCCTTACGGTGACGGCACAGTGGAACTCTCAATGAAAGCACCAATGTCGGTGTCAAAACCGGCGAATCTCGGGTAGGGGGTCTCGAACTGTGCGTCTAAGGTGGATGGTAACAGGAGGCAGGGGACACGATGTTTACCCAGGTTCGGGCCCTCTCGATGGAGGTAATACCCTACTTCCTGCTTGATTGATCTTGATGATATGAGTATTACAAGAGTTGATCTACCACGAGATCGTAGAGGCTAAACCCTAGAAGCTAGCCTATGGTATGATTGTTGTTGTCCTACGGACTAAACCCTCCAGTTTATATAGACACCGGAGGGGGCTAGGGTTACACAGAGTCGGTTACAAGGGAGGAGATCTACATATCCGTATTGCCAAGCTTGCCTTCCACGCCAAGGAGAGTCCCATCCGGACACGGGACGAAGTCTTGAGTCTTGTATCTTCATAGTCCAACAGTCCGGCAGAAGTATATAGTCCGGCTGTCCGAGGACCCCCTAATCCAGGACTCGCTCACCTGGTCCACCACCACTTCCCACCCCTCTCGATCCCTCTCGATGGTCTTATCCGTCTGTTCGTCCACTCATCCCAGTCCTTTCTCATCCCCTACCTCCAGCAGCGCTCCCCATCCCCTACCTCTAGCAAGAGCGCCCAAATCAAGTCGCTGGAGAAATCACATCTGTTCCCCACCTTCCTTTTTGCATCTAGATCGGGTTGAGACGGGGCTCTGCTCTTCCACTCATCCACTACTTTCTGATGCGAGGAGTACTTAGGGGCTGATGCAACCGGGGAAGCCATGATCGTCCATCTCCTCACCCTTCCCCCCCCCCCCCGGGCGTTCTACAACTGGCGAGGTTGGAGGTTGGTGCTGCAATTTGCTGCAACCAGCACCGAGAAAGCTACCACCGGTGCCAGAATTTGCTGTAACCAGGATCCACATTTTTTGAGTGATTTTTTTTGCTGCAACCAGTCCAAAAATTTGCTACCATCGTTTTGCTTTTTTCTACCACAGTTGGCAGTCGGTCTTTTGATTTATTTTGCTTAATCAGATCCATCTTTTTGCCGGAACTACTCAAAAAATTATTACCATGGTCTTTGATTTTCGCTACCGCCGTCTTAGTTTTTGCTCCCACCTTGTTTTTTAATTTTTGCTGGATCCATCTTATTTTGCTGGAACCTCTCCAAGTTTTGCTACAATGGTGTTTGAATTTTGCTACAACCGTCTTCGTTTTTTGCTACCCCCCCCCATCTATGATATTTTTGCTGGATCAATCTTTTTTGCTGGAACCACTCAAAGAGAGAGAGAGAAAGAAGGTTGTAAATGGCGTGGAGGGAGCTGCAAACAATACCAAAAAAATGCTACAACCAGCGTTCTACAGAGCTTCAATCGAAGGCGACGGAATTTGGGGACCGGCCACCACGCAACCGCGAAAGCTGTAACCGTCGATGGAAAAAGCTTCAACTGTTTTGTGAAAAAGCTTCAGTGGGCGTGCGAAAAAAGCTGTAGCTGACGGCATGGTGGTGCGGCGAGGACAGCGACCGGCGGCGAGCTACTGATGCTTCAAGGCAGGCCTCGGTGCGTCCAAGGCGGGTGTCCAATGAAGGAAATATGCCCTAGAGGCAATAATAAAGTTATTATTTATTTCCTTATATCATGATAAATGTTTATTATTCATGCTAGAATTGTATTAACCGGAAACATGATACATGTGTGAATACATAGACAAACAGAGTGTCACTAGTATGCCTCTACTTGACTAGCTCGTTGATCAAAGATGGTTATGTTTCCTAGCCATAGGCATGAGCTGTCATTTGATTAACGGGATCACATCATTAGGAGAATGATGTGATTGACTTGACCCATTTCGTTAGCTTAGCACTCGATCGTTTAGTATGTTGTTATTGCTTTCTTCATGACTTATACATGTTCCTATGACTATGAGATTATGCAACTCCCATTTACCGGAGGAACACTTTATGTGCTACCAAACGTCACAACGTAACTGGGTGATTATAAAGGTGCTCTACAGGTGTCTCCGAAGGTACTTGTTGGGTTGGCGTATTTCGAGATTAGGATTTGTCACTCCGATTGTCGGAGAGGTATCTCAGGGCCCTCTCGGTAATGCACATCACTTAAGCATTGCAACTAATGAGTTAGTTGCGGGATGATGTATTACGGAACGAGTAAAGAGACTTGCCGGTAACGAGATTGAACTAGGTATTGAGATACCGACAATCGAATCTCGGGCAAGTAACATACCGATGACAAAGGGAACAACGTATGTTGTTATGCGGTCTGACCGATAAAGATCTTCGTAGAATATGTGGGAGCCAATATGAGCATCCAGGTTCCGCTATTGGTTATTGACCGGAGACGTGTCTCGGTCATGTCTACATAGTTCTCGAACCCGTAGGGTCCGCACGCTTAAAGTTCGATGACGGTTATATTATGAGTTTATGTGTTTTGATGTACCGAAGGTATTTCGGAGTCCCGGATGAGATCGGGGACATGATGAGGAGTCTCGAAATGGACGAGACGTAAAGATCGATATATTGGACGACTATATTCGGACTTCGGAAAGGTTCCGAGTGATTCGGGTATTTATCGGAGTACCGGAGAGTTACGGGAATTCGCCGGGGAGAAGTATTGCGCCTTATTGGGCCATACGGGAATAGAGGAGAGAGGCCAAAAGGAAGGAGGCGCGCACCCCCCCCCCCTCCCTCCCTGGTCCGAATTGGACAAGGGGTGCAGCCCCCTTTTCCTTCTCCCTCTCCCCTCTTTCCTTCTCTCCTACTCCAACAAGGAAAGGAGGAGTCCTACTCCCGGTGGGAGTAGGACTCCCCCCTTGGCGCGCCCTCCTCCTTGGCCGGCCGCCTTCCCCCTTGCTCCTTTATATACGGGGGCAGGGGCACCCCATAGACACAAGAATTGATCGTTTGATCTTTTAGCCGTGTGCGGTGCCCCCTCCACCATAGTCCACCTCGATAATACTGTAGTGGTGCTTAGGCGAAGCCCTGCGTCGGTAGAACATCATCATCGTCACCACGCCGTCGTGCTGACGAAACTCTCCCTCAACATTTGCTTTACTTCTCCTATGATTGGTCCCAGCGTAGATAGGTCCCTCTCCTTCTCTGTAGCTTGCTAACTATCTCCTTACAGTCCATCTCGATGTGCAGACTGTTTGCATTGATCTCATGTGCTAACTGAACCGCATGTTTGCAGGCTAAAAGCTCGGCCGTAGCAGGATCTCTGCAGTTTGGGAGGAAATGGCATGCACTGCCCATGAGGGCCCCTTCATGATTTCTGAAAACTACTCCCGCTCCTCCACATTCACCTGTCTTTGACATAGCTCCATCCACGTTGACTTTAAGCCAACCTTCCTCCGGCGGTCTCCACTTTTCAACAGGCACTGGCTTCTGAATTTTGCTATTGCTTCCATGAATGGCCTGCCACTCCTCCATCAACTTGACTACAGTCCTTGCAATCACCTCTGCATCTTCAATTCTCTTTCTATCACGGGCATTATTGCGAGCTAACCACAGTCCATACAGCCCCTGAATCATGATTGCTCTCTCATCATCCGATGCATCAGCAACCCACGAGAGCAACCAGCTTGAGAGTGCACCCTGGGGACAAATTGAATCCGGTGGGATCGTCACCGGCACCCCAACTCCGAGTGCATAACTTTCCAGAACTTCTGTGAGTGATAGCATCCCCAAAATCTCCACCAGAAGCCAGTGAGGAGGTTTCCCAAAGCCCTTATCTACCCATCTTTTCATCAGCCTATTTAGTAGCAAGCTCGAGGAAGTTGGCAATATTCAGGAAAAAAACAAGCAATGTTAAGAAGATAACCAAGAGCAGCTCCTTTTCACATCATGGATCCCCCCAGCGGGATATGTGAAGATCAAGGTGGATTAGGGTATAGCGAGGTATGAACTTGTAGGCGTTGCGTGGCAGTGTGCAGAAATTTAGAAGGCATGTTCTTGAGGTCTTGGCATGTTCTTGAGGTCTTGGCAGAAATTCAGAAGGCATGTTCTTGAGGTCTTTTAGCCAACTCTGACCATTCATATTTCTAATAAAATAAAATATATCCTACAAAAATTACACGGATAGATTTGTATTTGAAAGAGCCTTTTGATGGTATAATTTTTGTGACATATAATTTACATTTTATTACTTTAGTTTATTAGTCAAAATTTAGCCAATGAGAGGGAGCCTAATAAACTCAGACGGATGGAGTTAACCTGAGCCAGTAACATCCGCCGTCTCTCTTCTCTAAAACAGAAGAAAAAGAAAAGGACACAAGAAACTCGGCGTGGTTGCTTACACCCAACACAGCCGATGTGGTTGGAATGGTTAAGTGGACAGTGTTATCCCCACCCCATCAAGGTTCAAGTCCTGGTGCTCGTATTATCCTGAAATTCTTTCAGGATTTCCGGCGATACGCTTTTCGTGGAAGAAGACGTTTCCATCGACTATGAGGCGCCTACGGTGACTTCGTAAAACATCAAGATGATACGCCGGCTCAGTCTTTCGGAGGTGCTCAGAGGAACAGAGTGTGCGTGTATGTGTTTATAGGGAAGCTTACCTTCAACCGGCGGATCGCGCGGTTCGTCCGTCGGCTCCGTGTCCGTCCGATCGTCAGCTGATCAGACGGACGAGAGCAACCCCACCCGCACCTTTGTGTACACACCGTTTCTGCAACTGAGCAGTTGTTTCGGAAGGGAGAATTTGCAACTTCCTGGCCCTTTTTTGCAGCGTCGGTGACTCTTGCGGCTGGAGGGCAATGGAGGCGAGGAATCTCACCAGATCCGACGAGGATGAGGCGCGGGCAGGAGGCGGGGACGTCCGGGGGCCGCGAGGAGCGGTGACTCGTGCGGCTAGGAGGGCGACGACGGCGAGGATTCCAGCCAGATCTTGCCGGATTCGACGAGGATAACCTGCGGGCAGGAGGTGGGGACGTCCGGGAGTGGCGGGGGCTCGTCTCGGTGAGGTCCGGTGGGGTTGACGGCGAGCGTCATAGCAAGGACCTGCGACGGCAGCGGCTCACGGTGCTCCTTAGCGGAGCATGTTTTCTGAACAAAGCTCTTGTTGCGATAGTAAGTTGTGTTTCTGAAATAATGCTCTTGTTTGCGCAGAGATGCTTTTGACAACTGTCCTCAATATTTCTGAAACAAAGCTCTTTTTTGCAAAAGTCACTGATGTTTCTAAAACAAAGCTCTTTGTTGCAATAGTCACTGTTGTTTCTGAAACAACACTTTTGTTGCGAAGTGGGATAGTATGTTGAGCAACTTATATTGGATGGCTAGCGAGACGGCGGATCGGGCCGACGCGTAGCACTCCTAGTATATACACGTTTATATAAGTGCTTGCATCTTTATTGTGTTAAAAAAACGCAGCCGCATCGGCCTAAACCTCCACACCGCCGCCTCCGAATTCCCCAATTCCAGAGGAGGCGAACCAGCCCTTGATCGGATCCCAACTCCGACTGCTGGGCGGAACAATGGTAACGCAGTCGGAGCCAGCATCAACCCGTCGTCCTCCACCGCCATCAACCATGGATTTATTCTCCACCTCCTCCTTCATCCGCCGCCGATTTTCTTGAACCCTTCGCCGGCTTGTCTGACGCTTCCGACGACGACATGGATAGTGCGGAAGATCGACCCTCCTTGGTTGCGGCGGAGGAGGACAAGCAGCATGTCCCCTACAGCGACGCTCCGTCTGCGGTGCGCGCCGTGCTCAACCGTCCGTGGCCATCCCCTGCCCTGATCCCGCCGGATAGTCCGTCCGGCAAGTACCGCACACTGGTGGCCACCGCCAAGGACATCGGGGACCCGATCTCGCCGGAGGAGATGGCCGCGCTGGAGGACAAGGAGAGCGACGACGCAAACGCACGGTTCTACAAGGCAATGGCTCGGACCGATGTCTTCATGAGGAATTACATCCATGAACACGGCAACCTGTACATGGATGAGAACGACGGGTGCATGTTCGACAACTCCGCCCAAGTTGAGGAAATACGGTAATCTTTATTCGACAACTCGAGAAACGATTCCTGCATACTTATTTGTTTTTGGTCCATGTCAAACTTCATCCATGACATATCTTCTGCTCAATTTCCTTTCACCTTGTATGATCATGATGTCTTACAACTTCAATGGGCTTATAAATAGTACAGTACTCCCTCCGTCCTAAAATAAGTGAGTCAACTTTGTACTAGGTTTAGTACAAAGTTGAGTCACTTATTTTGGGTCGAAGAGAGTACTAACTGGGAATTTTCCTTTTCGGCAAAATTGCTTTATTACAAGTATTGGCTTTGGCATACTGTAGATCTGCTAGCTGGAAGTCTTCCCCTATCCTGGCTTTTACCAAATGCACACATGCTTCTGTTTCTTGACCGTGTCGATTGGCTAGAACTCCTCGGTGAGCAATTTGAAGCTTCCTCACTAGTCAGTTAGTATGACCTGGTTGAATGACTGAATAATGCAGCTTATTGTCAAAATTGTTCAGCTTAATATGAAAGCTCAGCAGCAACTTAACATGAGCTCAAGAAGGGGTGGTAGCTGGAGCTCTTTTTTTCTTCTAAGGAACACACAGGAGGGCTGCCTGTAAATTGTAGCAACAGAAGTACCTTTAGCTCTGGATGGGGAGGGGGAGGTTTTAGTTGTGTGGTGGAAGATGTGTATTTTGGGTAATACTGCGGCACTTCTGTTCCTGGCATTTTGATAGATATTTGCTACATTGGGCGGAGTATGTTTTCAGAACTTACCAGCGCTTCACAATGGTACCAGGCCAGTTTGCTGTTTTGTTGAGTGTTTGTGCAAATGCTAGAAATTAGGTTGTTCACAAGCCGATTTTGCCTTTTCTTTTCTATTTCTTTGTTTGAACTTGATTTTCTTTCGCCACTGAGTTCTGTGCTCCAATGTGGAAGCAAACTCTAAGCAGGGAAATGAAGTCTTAGTCCACTGGTGTATATTTTCACGTACTGAAATCAGGAATTCGGAAATATCTTATTTGGTAGCTTAATGTAATTTGTTTCTCTCATTGTAGTTGCAAGTGTGTCACAGCAGAAGAAATGGAAGCCAAGATAATGAAGCGAGAGGTGACTAGGCAAGAAACTTATTTGTCAGAACTGGCCTTAGCGAGTTTCAACAAGAGGAGAAAGGTATAGCCCTTTTCCTACCTTCCATTTGCTATTTGGTACTCCCTCCGTCTGAGAAAGCTTGTCCCAAGATTGTCCCTCAAATGGATGTATCTAGCACTTTGAAGGACAAAAAATTTCGGACGGAGGGAGTAGGAGCTTGTAAACTGTATACAGTACAAGTCAGTGTTGTGTTCCATGCCAGGAAATATTAAATATTGTTTTCGAAAGATAACTTTAAGGGAAATCCCTACAGTATAAAATATGAGCTTAAGCTCCCATCTGGGAGGACTTGCTTCCTGAAAATATTATATTAGGATCACTAGCTAGTACCATGAGCCACGCAGACTGAATGTTTCAAATACTTTAGTGCAATTTATGAGTGTTTCGATTAAACTTAAGGAGCCTTTTGATGATTACAGAATTTCTCTATTCCACTTCGATCAGCCTTTCGTGGCTACTGATAATAATTCGTGTTAATCCAGCTAGAAGAATTAGCAGCCAACTCCGTTGCAAAGTTTTGGTTGATCCATCTGTATTTTCTGGCGTAAAACTGTAAACATACTTGTGAATGCAATTACGGCTTTCGCATCCTTGCTTCTACACATGCGGTTCTTCTAGTGTTGCTTCTTTGTTCTGGATATTTGGTTCCCTTTAGGGTTGCGATTGATTATCTTATTTAGGTCTGTTGTTTGCAAGTGCAATTGTGGAAGTGGTTCAGTTGCTCTAGCGGATTCTGGTAGACCTGTTCAAACTAAAACTAAACCAATTACGCGCACCACATTTTGTGGCAATGCTCAACATATAGCCAAACATATAGTTGGATACATTTATTTATACTGAATTTTCTCTCTTCTCTCTCTCTCTCTCTGCCCACTTTGCAGGTGAAGTTTGAGTTATGTGAGACATTGCTTTCAAATTCCTTCTGGCACAACAGAGATTCCTTTGTGCACCTCAATTTCGTCGCAAAGCGGAAGGATAAGAAGACGCTCTTTTTTGCCGAGATAGAGGACTGCGGACAGGTCGGCAAAGAGATCCTGCAAGTACGCTGCTGCGTTCCCCTGGATTCGCTATGTGAAGGTAAGCCTGCGGAATCTTCAATTTTTTTTGCGGGGTAGGAATCTTCAGAATATTGTCCACATTAACTGATGATGTTTGTTTGCGTTTTATTCCTAGTTTGTTGCTATATATGCTGGCACTGAATGGAGTTTACTATTTGCTCCTCAGGTGGTTATCATTACTACTGTGTTGATCCTCCTGGACATGGCTATAGGAAAAGTCTTGACTTCACGAGGTGCTACGCCTGCACCGAGTTCTTGAAACATCCGGCCGATGGCTCGACATACTCAGGAGGGCATGACCATCGGAAGAGGATGTATCTATAGTTTAGGATGTGTTTCATTTATAGTAAAAAAAATATTGATTTATTTATCAGCGATGGAGCCTCCTCATGGAGGGCACGAGAGTATGATCTGTTGGAAAATTAAGTGATTAAATGGTTAATATGTTAATTAGCATAAGTTAAAGTGGGCCCAATAGTTAATTATGGGATTAACACTAATTAACGGTAATTAGCAATTTGCGCCTGTGATTGGGGGCTAATTAAGATTATGGTTAGGTCCCACGTCATATACAGCGCTATATATAAAGGAGGGCATCCCTGCACCTAATTGATCGTCGTATCGTTTAGGACAACAGTGCCCTCCGAAATTCACTCCAAATCAAATCGGGAGTGCGCTGGACGTTGACGTGAAGGCCTCTCCTTACTCCGGCGAGGTGCCGGAGTGATCTACTATGCTGCTGCAGTTCGTCATCAGACTCCACTTCCTCCACCGAGATGGCCTCTCCAAACGGAGGTATAAACACGCTACTCTCCACTAATTTCCGCATCGAATCGAGTAGTGTTCATGTGTATTAGATGAGATCCGATTAGCAATTGCATAATCCTAGCAATATAATCTAACATTTGGTATCAGTAGCCGGTTGGATCTAATTACATGAATCTATTTGAGAAAAATTGGCAGTAGATCAATCTATGTCATAGGACTTGCCTAAAAATTCGTGTATTTAGGCCTTGCCCGTGCACATCAGGGTGGTGCTACCACCGCCGTGCGCCTCAGGGCGGTGCTGCTGTCGCCGTGTGCATCAGGAGCTGCTGCGCGCTCAGGTCGAGCTCGCGCCGCCATGAGCATCAGGAGGCACCTCGCGCCTCAGGCCATGATCCCGCTGCCGCTCGCCTCAAGGTGGCGCTCCCGCCGCCGTTGTGCGCGACGCATCAATGCGCGCATCAGTGAACGGCTAACTCGCCGCCGCAACTACCGCTTATCCGATCCGGTTTCTTGTGAGCGGCGGCGGCGCAGTAGGAAGCTCGATTAGGGATTTGACTAGCACACGAGTCTGGTAACTGACTAGCTGCGGCTGGCTATGATATTATTTGGGCTATGCGAGTTACTGGGCTGCACATCAATTCTCTTTCCTGGCTAAAGATGCGATGGCTAAGTATAAGAGTGCGGTACTCCCTCTGTTTAGGTGTGTAAGTCACCTTACGAAAACCAAATAATTTCAAAACACTTAGACGCGGTACATTAACTCCCTTCTCGTTTCTTGTTTTGTGACATATCAACCAATAAAAGATGTGGGCCGTGCATGCTTTCAATGGCTTGAGCTTAACAAACATGACATGCAGTGGTTAGTTCATTGCATGTAATGCTATTAATTAGCAAAAAGACATTAAGTTTTCTCGTTTTCCTCTCCGCCTTGATCGCGGTGCACAACGTAAGATGACTTACACACCTAGACGGAGGAAGTAGCATTTTTTCCAGTACTACGAGAGCTAGTACTAGTACGTGCAGATATGTTAATTAACTCTCTGTATGTAGTACACATATAAGTCTGCTGATTATTTATATACAGTTATTTCTTTGTATGATCAGTAGATCTTTTAGCATAATTGTGTTAAACTAAAATAGAACCAGCGTGAAATTTTGGTTTAACACTGCAATATTATTCGGGATAATTGCCATAATTAATTTTAGTAATGCATGATCACATACTGACCAACGTTGTTGGTGATCATGAATATTGCGGTTAATTTCCAGATGATGTTATTATATGATTAGGTCCTTTTTCGTTATTGCCCAACGGTATTGCGAATTAGGATTTTATTAAATTTGTCATGATGTTAATCAGACCAACGTAGGATTGATACCATGCAATGTTTTTTTAATATGAATATTTTCATAATTCATAAATTTAATATCCATGTTATTTATGTTTTATTCAGCTTTGAACCCATCACTTATTTTTGGGCTCCTAAACTCAATTGAGCACCTCAATGGGACTAACTTTCCTACATGGAAGGAGCAGATTTCCATTAACCTTGGGGTCATGGATCTTGACTACGCACTTAGGGAGAAGGCTCCAGTTCCCTTGTCCTCTGATGATGAAAACCTTACTGAGAGAACTAAGGTTTATGAGGCTAACAAGGAGAAGTGGGAGCGCTCCAATCGATTGTCCCTCATGATCATGAAAAGCACAATTACTCTTGGGATTAGGGGAGCTATCCCCGATTCCGAATGTGCTAAGACTTATC
Source organism: Aegilops tauschii subsp. strangulata (assembly GCF_002575655.3). Lineage (NCBI taxonomy): Eukaryota > Viridiplantae > Streptophyta > Magnoliopsida > Poales > Poaceae > Aegilops > Aegilops tauschii. The sequence continues at coordinate 69,174,492 of NC_053035.3, forward strand.
TGGCATCGGTGGAGGAACAGTTTAAAGGCTCCACAAAAGTCTATGCCAGTACACTGATCATGAAAATGCTCACCACTAAGTATGATGGTGCAAGCGGTGTGAGAGAACATATCATGACTATGAACGATATGGCCGCAAAATTAAAGGGCATGGACATGGAGATTTCTGAGGGCTTCTTGGTTCATTTCATTATGACCTCCCTTCCAGTGGAGTTTGGTCCATTCAAGATCAACTATAACACAGAGAAGGAGAAGTGGACCATGGGTGAGCTCAGGGCTATGTGCGTTCAAGAAGAGGAGCGACTTAAGATTGAGAGAAAAGATTACGCTCATCTTACTTTCATGAACTCAGGGAAGAGAAAGTTTAATGGTGAAAATAAGACTCAGAAAAAATTAGGTCCTTCACATAAGGCCGAGTCAAGCAAGTCTGGGGCCAAAAGGTCAAAGCCTTCTGTTGCTAATGAGCCTTCTGCACCTAAGAAGCCTTATTGCAAGTTTTGCAAACATGACGGACATAAGCAGAAGGATTGCGATGGCTTTAAGGCATGGCTTGTAAAGAAGGGTATGGACACAATTTCCATGGTTGATGAATCCCTTTACACTGATTTTTCCCCTAATACTTGGTGGGTTGACTCAGGTGCCACCGTGCACATTTCTAACTCATTGCAGGGATTCCTTACCGTGAGGACGCTTCAAAGGGGGGAGCGAACTCTTAGAGTTGCAAATGGAAAGGAGGCTAATGTTGAAGCTGTTGGGACTCTCCCGTTAGTGCTAAAAGATGGCTTCACCCTCATTCTTAATAATGCTATTTATGTTCCTACCATGAGGAGGAACCTAGATGATGATGGTTTTGAGACTTATTTTGGGAACAAACGATGTGTTATTAAGTTTGGTCATGATGATATTGGTCATGGCGTTCGCCATGACAAACTCTATAGACTCTTTTTGAACGACTCCTCTGAATCTTTGAATGTTTGTGATGTAATAAATAAGCATGAGACTTCGTCGAAATTATGGCATTGTCGTTTAGGCCATATTTCGAATGGGAGAATGGAGCGTCTCATTAAAGAAGAGATACTTCACCCCTTAGACTTCTCGGATTTAGATCACTGCATCGATTGTATTAAGGGAAAATTCGTAAAACAAATTAAGAAAGGAGCAATTCGTAGTAGTGGGGTTTTGGAATTAATCCACACTGACATTTGTGGTCCATTTCCTATTACTTCTGCCGATGGATATGACTCCTTTATTACTTTCACCGATGATTATTCTCGTTATGGATATATTTTTCCTATTCGCGAACGATCTGAAGCACTTGATAAATTTAAAATCTACAAAGCTGAAGTAGAAAATCAGCATAATTTGAAGATTAAAGTAGCGCGATCAGATCGAGGCGGAGAATATTACGGGAGACATGCTCCTTATGGACAAATTCTTGGTCCCTTTGCCCTATTTCTTCAAGAAAATGGAATAATCGCCCAATACTCAATGCCAGGTGAACCTCAACAAAATGGAGTCGCTGAAAGACGCAACCGTACACTTATGGATATGGTACGAAGCATGGTTTCCAACTCCAGTTTACCGGTTAATTTATGTGTGACGCCCTCGATTCAATCGTATACTAATCATACACGCAAATGTGTACGATCAAGATCAAGGTCTCACGGGAAGATATCACAACACAACTCTAGACACAAATTAAAATAATACAAGCTTTATATTACAAGCCAGGGGCCTCGAGGGCTCGAATACATAAGCTCGAATACACAAGAGTCAGCGGAAGCAACAATATCCGAGTACAGACATAAGTTAGACAAGTTTGCCTTAAGAAGGCTAGCACAAAAACAACATCGATCGAAAAGGCAAGGCCTCCTGCCTGGGAGCCTCCTAACTACTCCTGGTCATCGGCGGTCTCCACGTGGTAGTAGGCATCGACGGTGGCATCTGGCTCCTGGGCTCCGACATCTGGTTGCATCAACGGAAAGAAGAAGAAAGGGGGAAAAGGGGGAGCAAAGCAACCGTGAGTACTTATCCAAAGTACTCGCAAGCAAGGATCTACACTACATATGCAACATTATCAAAGGAAAGTTGTATATGTGGACTGGGCTGCAGAAATGCCAGAATAAGAAGGGGAGAAGCTAGTCCTATCGAAGACTAGCATCTTCTGGAAACCACCATCTTGCAGCAACAGGAGGGAGTAGAGTAGCATAAACTAAAGTAGTAGAAGTGTTATCAACCTCGGCCAGAGATCCTTTCTCGACACCCCGCGAGAAAGCAATCCCAGAGCCATACTATCCAGTTATCATCACAATCCATTACTCATCACAAGTATCCAGTTCTAGTTGTATCGACCGGGATACAACTCCAAGTGTCAGTTACCGTAGGACAGGCTATCGATAGATGTTTTCTTCCCTGCAGGGGTGCACCAACTTACCCACCACGCTCGATTAACTCTGGCCGGACACACTTTCCTGGGTCATGCCCGGTCTCGGCCAAACAATACGCCGCAACCCGACCTAGGCTTAATAGAGAGGTCAGCACACCGGACTAAACCTATGCCCCCAGGGGTCATGGGCCATCGCCCCGGGAACTCTTGCACGTTGCGTGGGCGGCCGGTGAGCAGACCAAAAGGTAGGAGCTTACCAGTCCAACCCAGCGCGCGCCGCTCAGTTGCTGACGTCTATTAAGCTTCGGCTGATGCATACGACGCAGAACGCCCATACTATGCCCACGTGATGGTTAGTGCTATCAGGCCAGAGGCCCCTCGGATCAAATATCCAAATCGTAGTGGATTAGGAGCACACGGTAACAAGCAGAGACTCACGAAAGATGTGACCCCGTTGCCCCGTCTCGAGGACTTGCGGCAAGGGCTAGGAATGCCCGGCCACGCCTCGTAATTATCTCGCGGGCACCCTCCAGGTCAACCCGTCTCCACATCACTCGCGGGTACCCCTCAGGGTCAACCCGCCTTTCCAAGTAACAGTGGTAAAGTCCAAGTATCCCTGTGTCCAAACATCAAGGGGAAAACCCGAGGAATCACCCCCGATGAATTCCACTCGATGTAATCATCAAGGTGAACGTAAGAGGAAACACCCCCGAGGTTCACACTTGAGGGGTTGCACGATAGAGTCGTATCGGAAGTGGTTAAGGCGGAATCACCCCCGATGACCACGACCGAATAGCTACACTACAGGGTTAACATCAGAAGTGCTGTAGAGGTCTTACCCTCGGCACTCGATAGTAACCCAGTAGTGTCGAGCAACTAAGGGGAAAGTGATGTGCGGTGCCGGGGCCTGGTCTTCGATCCCGTTGATCGGGTCTTCAATGACGAAGCAGGGGCAACAAGGACAAGGTGGGGGTCACTGATGGATCACTAGCCAACCTATACTAAGCAGTTTAGGATAAGCAGGTAAGGTAACAATAAGCAGGTTACAAAAGCAGGCTATGCATCAGAATAGGAGCAAACAATGACAGTAGCAAAATCTAATGTAAGCATGAGAGAATGGAATGGGCGATATCGGGCTGATCAAAGGGGGGCTTGCCTGGTTGCTCGGCTGAAAAGGAAGAAGTGTCGTCGTAGACGTAGTCGATCACAGGGGCAACATCAGTCTCAGGGTCTACCGAAGAGAAGAGGGGGGAAACAATAAATATAAAGCAAACAAAGCATCATAAAGCATAACATGGCAATACGGGGTGCTAGAGGTGAACTAACGCGGTACTACACGTTGAAGACGGAGAGAGAAAACATCCGGAGGGGTTTTCCTGGTGTTAGGCATTTTCCGGACAGATGAAAGAGAGGGGAAAGTTCCATGTTCAGCATGCTAGGAGCATGTGACAGATGAACAAACCGCGCATTCGAATTCGTTGGATTTTTCTAAGCAACTTTCATGTAGAAAACATTTTCATCCGAGGTACGGTTTATTTTAAATGACTTTCTAAAGTTTAAAGGATTTTTTAATTTAATTAATTTGAATTATAAACAGTGAAATGTTTTTTAAAACTCAGCAGGGGCTAGTCACACTCAATGACATGTGGGGTCAAGGAGCTGGGTTGACTCAGTCAACACCTTTACTAGTCAACCAATGAACAGTGCATTGGGCCCTACTTGTCATTGGCACAAACTATTAACTAGGCTTTTAAATAAAAGGAGCCACATTTCATCTGTACATAGACTATTCTAGCCATTAATTAACATCTAGTAGTACTAATCTAAGCAAGGGCCGGCCACGTGCACGACGCACATACACACCACACACAAGTTAGTAGGCTAGGAGTTATTAACATAAGATGTCATTTTGTGATTTTTGTAGGATTTAATCTATTCATCAAATGGATTTGGTCCAGTGGGATAAAATGAAGTTTGTCATGTATACTTTTTACTCATTATTTTTAGGCCTGTTAGTACTTGTTTAACCGCTGATCAGAGGCTGTCAAGGGGGTTAGTCATTGTGGAAATAGGAAAGCTAGCAACATGTACAGTAGCTAGTAGCAGTACATGTAGAGGAGCGATGGGCAGAGCCGTGGCGCGGGCGCGGCCGACTGCAGCGACAGCGCAGCGGCAAGGCAACGAGGTACGCGGCAGGCAGAGGCGGTGCTTGCGCTCAGGCGAACGCAGACGGTTACGGTGACAGTAGGCGAGTGGCGATCGCAAGTACGGGCAGGCGCAGCTGCAGTAGTTTGAACAACAGCAGCAAGCGAGGAGGACGGAAACGTCGACGGCGACCACCGCGGTGGCGCCGGACTTCGGCCAACGACGAAAACTTATCTACGGCTCGAACGCGAGCGAAAGGAAGGCACTGGCCGCACCACCGGAGTGCCCTGAGCACGTCCATGTGCTCAGGTGGACATGACAGCAAGGGTAGCGTCGGATCGTACGGCGGGAGCTTCGGGCTCCACTGGCAGCGGCGACTAGAGGGCGAGAGGGGAGGTGTTGGCGTGCGTGTTGGATGCTTGGGAGCTCCATGAGCTCGACTGCGTGCACGGGCACGAGCTTTGCGGTCAGTGGCCGCGACGGTGAGGCGAACGGCGGCGGCGAGCTACTGCTACGAAGGAAACGGCGACGCAACGCATCCTAGAACTAAGCGAGGGGTCAGAGGGGGAGCTGGAGCTTACGGCGCGGCACACGAAGGCCTTCGAGTGAACGGGAGCGCAAAGGGAGGCCGAATCGATGGCGGCGGCGTCCAGCGACCGAAGAAGGGGATCGAGTCATCGGCGCTGCTGTGCTGCTCCCCGCCTTCACCCAATGGCACCGGACGAAGAGGACGACGGCGATGGAGCTCCAGGACAGCTCGGCGAGGCCGGAGGGGCTCGGTGGCCGCGGGATCGAGCGGTGAGCTTCGGGCGAGCTCGAGATCGAGAGAGAGTGGGAGAGAGCGTGAGCACATGGCCGAGAGAGAGAGCGAGCGGGCGGGGCAAAATATCTAGGGACCGCGGCGTCAGCCTTATCCCCTCGCTGCGCGGACGAGGCGCGGGATGGCGAGCTGGTCCGGCGGCGACGCGCGCGCCCTCGGTCGATTGAACAGGGGAGGAGAACATGACAGAGGAAAGGCTGGGCTGGGCCGTCTTGGGCCTCAGGCCAGGTAAGTTTCAGTCCATTTTTCTCATTTCTTGTTTTTTTAAGTGAGCTGCTGACTTGGATTAGTTAGTGCACCAAATGATTTTCGTAAAATGTGCCACTAGCCACATTAAATACCTTGCAATATACTGAGTTGGTACAAAAAGTTTGAGGCAGTTTGGAATCCACTTGAATTTTGCTGACATTTAAAAAGACTGAAAAAGTGTTCTCGGGCCACTGTTTTAAAATCAGAGGCATTTTGGGAAACCAAATGAGGTTGGTTTCATCTTGACAATTAGGTAATGAATATTCACAACCTAACGAACATTTTTATTTGGCGGTTTGAAGGAATAAGAATTTGACTTGTTATTTGAATTTTAAATTGACTTTGTTTTTTTAACAAGGGGCAATTTGGCTTAGGAAAGCATGATGACATAGCATCATTAGCAGGAGTTTACTGTAGTATGATTCTCCGGGTGTTACATTATGGATGAAAGCATTAAAGACAACTATGCATATACTTATCGGGTTCCTAGTAAATCAGTACCCAAGACACCTTATGAATTGTGGACTGGGAAGAAACCCAGATTAAATTATTTGCATGTGTGGGGTTGTCCTTCTGAAGCTAAGATTTTTAATCCACACATTGGATAATTAGATCCTAAAACTGCCAGTTGCCATTTTATTGGATATCCTGCAACATCCAAAGGCTTCCGTTTCTATTGTCCAACACGTACCACTAAATTTGTCGAAACGAGGCATGCTAAATTTTTAGAGAATGTTAATGTCAGTGGGAGCTCCGAGACAAGAAAAATCACACTTGGGGAAAATCGGACTGACATACCATTACCGATGATCCCAGAGTCTGTTTTTCCCTCGTCTTCAAGCGCAACCTCCATTTAATGATTCTGGGTTTATTGGTGCCTAATAATGAGCCTCACATCACTCAGTCTCCTGTGATATCTAATGAACCTTTACGTAGATCACAACAGGATAGAAGAGTTGCCATTAATACAGATGAATATGTTATTTACATGACTGAAGATGGAAATGACATTAGTAAGGCAAATGGTCCCTCCTCCTTTGAGGAAGCCATGACAAGCGGACACTCATCTAAGTGGCTTGAGGTCATGAATGATGAAATTAAGTCAATGAGTATTAATGATGTTTGGGATTTAGTAGAAATTCCCGAGGGAGTCAAAAAGGTGGGTTGTAAGTGGGTCTACAAAACTAAGCATGACTCTGAAGGAAATTTCGAATGATTCCAAGCAAGACTTGTCGCTAAAGGTTATACACAAAGAGAGGGCATAGACTATGTTAACACATTTTCTCCCGTCTCGAAGAAGGATTCGCTAAGAATTGTTATGGCTCTTGTTGCTCCTTATGATTTAGAGCTACATCATATGGATGTTAAAACCGCATTCCTTAATGGTGACTTGCATGAGAATGTATATATGGCTCAACCGGAAGGTTTTGTCGTAGAAGGCAAGGAACATATGGGATGTCGACTTAAGAAATCTATCTATGGGCTAAGACAAGCGTCGAGACAGTGGTACCTTAAATTTGATGAGGTTATAAGGAAATTTAATTTTAAAGAAAATGAAGTGGACAATTGCATATACATTAAGACCAGTGGGAGCAAGTTTATCATATTAGTACTTTATGTGGATGATATCTTGCTAGCCAGCAGTGATTTAGACATGCTATATGAGACCAAAAGATTTCTTTCATCTAATTTTGACATGAAAGATCTTGGGGATGCCTCTTATGTTTTGGGCATAGAAATCCACCGAGACAGGTCTAAAGGGACATTAGGACTGTCCCAGAGGGCACATATTGACAAAGTCCTTAAAAGATACAACATGCATAACTGTTCTTCCACTCCCGCACCTATTGTTAAAGGTGATAAGTTTGGTCTATTTCAGTGTCCCAAGAATCAATTAGAGATTGATCAAATGAAGACAATTCCTTATGCCTTGACTGTTGGGAGCATTATGTATGCTCAAATATGTACGCGTCCCGACTTAGCGTACGTAACTGGAATGCTTGGCAGATATCAGTCTAATCCAGGCTTAGATCACTGGAAAGCTGTCAAGAAAGTAATGCGCTATCTGCAAGGGACTAAAAATCATATGCTTACATATAGAAAGACTGACAGCCTAGAAATTATGGGTTACTCGGACGCTAATTTTGCAGGGTGTAAGGATACTAAGAGATCCACATTAGGCTATATCTTCACACTTGCAGGGGCAGCAATTTCATGGAAAAGCTGCAAACAAACACTTACTGCATCTTCAACAATGCAATCAGAGTTTGTGGCATGTTTTGAGGCTACCGGGCAAGCCTAATGGCTTAAGAACTTTGTCCCCGGACTTAGAGTGGTAGACAGTATAAATAAACCACTTACATTATTCTGCGATAATCAAGCTGCAGTTTTCCTTTCGAGTAACAACAAGTCAAGTGGTGCTGCCAAACATATTGACCTTAAGTACCTTGTTGTGAAAGATAGAGTCCAAGATCAAACAATTAAAATTCAGCATATAAGTACTAAATTGATGATTGTTGATCCCCTGACTAAAGGCTTGCCACCAAATCTCTTTCGAGAACATATTGCTAGCATGGGTCTAATGGAAAGCCTATAAGTATTGGGGTAACTAAATGATGAGATCTCAATATTTGAACTTGGAATAAGGAAGTTTGTTTCGCTTACTAAGTGCACATAATGATTAATAAAGAAACAAACTATTAGGACCATAAGTAGGGAGTATGGATGCATGCCCATACAGACTCCCAACCATAAATAATTATCCATTCCGAAATGAAGTCTTACGCTATAGATTTTGGGGTTCCAGTAATGACTATACTATTGCTGCGAATACATTATCTTGGTGTGATGCCTTTGTTGAAGTATGGACTAATGACATTAACCATTCAATCAAGTGGGAGAATGTTGGAAAATTAAGTGATTAAATGGTTAATATGTTAATTACCATAAGTTAAAGTGGGCCCAATAGTTAATTACGGGATTAACACTAATTAACGGTAATTAGCAATTTGCGCCTGTGATTGGGGGGCTAATTAAGATTATGGTTAGGTCCCATGTCATATACAGCGGTATATATAAAGGAGGGCATCCATGCACCTAATTGATCGTCGTATCGTTTAGGATAACAGTGCCCTCCGAAATTCACTCCAAATCCAATCGGGAATGCGCTAGACGTTGACGTGAAGGCCTCTCCTTACTCCGGCGAGGTGCCGGAGTGATCTACTACGCTGCTGCAGTTCGTCATCAGACTCCACTTCCTCCACCGAGATGGCCTCTCCAAACGGAGGTATAAACACACTACTCTCCACTAATTTCCGCATCGAATCGAGTAGTGTTCATGTGTATTAGATGAGATCCGATTAGCAATTGCATAATCCCAGCAATATAATCTAACATGATCCACAGAGAAGAGGCGTAAATAGCGTCCAGCTTTAAACTAAAGTCAACCAATAATAGGCCACAAAAGTCATACAAAGTTCAATATTACAAGCAAAATGAAAAGAAAAACAGGTAGCTGAAACAAAATAAGGCTGCGGTACAGCGAAAGTCCTCTTCTTAGCTCGAGCTCATGTGAGTGCAGGTGAATAGTAAAATCTGTAAAAATTGGAAAAATAAAAATAAAGACTAAAAAAATGGCAACAAATATTGATGTGTGTTTCACATGGGTTCAAATTTCCATGATGAAATCACATTCCTAGATCTTTAGGAAAAATTACAGAATGTTTTCGCTATTTTTTTTAAATTTTTACTATTCATCCAAGCTCTCCTGAACTAGAGCTAAAAAACTCCACCTCCTGCGGCAGCAAGGAGCGGAATTATGAAACAAACGCAAAAAAGAACTACGGCTTGATTTGAACTTGTGCTATGGGACGGGTGTGTCTTATGGGCTCGCTTAATTTGACCACCAAAGCTATATTGTCCTTCGCTTTCCTCAAGGGTAGCCAGTGTTGAAAAAAATAATCTGTAGCATAGTTTTGAGAACATGGTCGGTGGGATGACCTAGAATAATCCCTTGAATAGCAAGTTTATTGTGAACATTCCATAATTGCCATGATTGAGCAGCAAAGTAGCACCATGCAAATACCTACGATAAGTCCTCGCATGAGGCCCTCATCGATCGTCTCCGATCTACTACTAGGCGCATGTGGCGGCATATACCATCGACAACATTGTAGCGCTCCTCGTGGGCGCAAGAGGCATGGTAGATGATGATGACAGTTTAGTTTGGCACTACTAAGCGTGTCGGAGTGCCATGGGCACGGCCTGCATGAGAAAGAGTGATGGCGGCTACCGAACCTACAACATTTTTATTGCCTACTGAAGATCTGGTCGAAGTTGTAGAGTTTTAAGATTGATGAAGTCATCATATATGTCTCATTGTCGATGAAAACGTCACATCTCGTTGAAAGAATAAACAACATTATAAGACATCGAGACGTCAAACGTGGAGTTTGATCTTTGGGGCTAGGAGTACCACCAACCATCCAATCATTAATTAGTTATCAGACCTACAACATCGATGGAACCATAGTCCATAGCCTGTAGCGGCGGTATGCATGGGGGAGCGATAAAACGAGAAGGAGTTGCGTCAGCATCTCTCTAGTGCATTGCAAGGCTGGTCACTGCTGGGAGCGTCTATACCTTGCTCACTGCGAGGCGTATGGAACGGTCACCTATAACTCACCTTAAATGGGTCAAGCCTAAGTTTTCGCTCTACCCATCGCACAACAGAGTACGCACATTTTTTTTTCCTTTTTACACTTTTCGTCTTTACTTATTTATTATTCTCTATTCATGAAAATATATTTTAGCAAAATATGCTATTTTTCTATCTAATTTCAAAGATTGCTCGTGCAGTTCAAGAAAGTGTCCGTGTAGTTAAAAAAATGTTCCACATATTTTTAAATCATTCATCCACCCAGGAAAAAGTTCATGAAATTTCAAAAAATTATCATTATATTTAAAAATGTTAGTACCATATATTTTAAAAATTCGTCCCATTTCACATTTTAAAACAATTATGCATGATGTTTTTTAAATAATTCTCATGAGAGTTAAAAAACTATTCACACATTTTTCTAAATAAATAATAAAATATAAAAATTATTTGTGCAACTTAAATTTTGTTCACAACACATATAAATAAATTACATGTTTTACAAAAATGTACATGAAAAGAAAAAAATTGTTCATGCAACTTTTTAAAAAATTAATAAGATATCAAACTATGGTTGTAGTACATACACTTAAAATAAATACATATAAAATGTTCATGCAAATGTAAAAAAATTGTTTGGCCCAAAAAATGTTCATGGCAGGTAAAACAATGTGCACTAAACCGGGAGGCTTAGAAAGTTCATGAATTTAAAAATGAAAATAGAAAAAACAAGAAGAAGGAAAACGAAAAAAAAAACAGAAAACCTACCAAGAAATAGAAAAAAAAAACACCGAATGCTTCCCAAAGCACCCAAAAGGGAACCGGGGCTAATGGCCAACTTAGATAGAATGCCCCTGTAGGCAAGAGCTTCGTTAGTCTCACAATAAGCGATACTACGAGCGTGGGTGGGAATCGACCTGGACTTGCTGATCATATGCACACCACGCTAACCACAACAGCCACCGCACATTTTGCGTCTTCTATCAGTTTTTTACTTCTTTTCATTTTTTTCTTGTTTCTTGTTTCTTTTTTTCTTTTTTCTTGACTGTTTCGTTTGGTTTTTTATTTTTATTTTCTTTTTTCCTTTTTCTTAGAACTGTTTTTGTTCTGTTTTATTTTTTTCCTTTTTTCTAAATATGTGAACATTTTCTTCAAATTTGTGAACTTTTCAAAATCGATGAAATGTTTCATTCTATGAAATTGTTTTCAAATTAGATGAACTTTTATTTTGAAATTTGATTAAAAAATGAAACACGGTGAACTTTTTTTTGAATTTCAATGAACTTTTTTCAAACTCGGTGAACTACTTTTCAAATTCGATGAACATTTGTTCAAATCTGATGAAATAATTTTCAAATTTGATGAACTTTTTCAGATTCGATGAAGATTTTTTCATTTTTTATGATTTTTTTTCCAATTGATGAACTTTTTTTCAAATCGGTGAACTTTTTCCAAAATCAATAAACATTTTTCTAAATTTTATGAACATTTTTAAAATCCGTGAACTATTTTCTCAAGATTTGTGAACTATTTTTCAAAATGGATTAACTTTTTCTCAAAATTGTGAACTTTCTCAAATTGCAGAACTTTTTTCAAAATTTTATGATTCTTTTTCAAAACCAATGTACTTTTTGTAATTCATGAACTTTTTTGAAAATGTTTACAAATAAGTAAAAAAATCAAAGCACTACAGTAAATGGCATGCGTGCAATAAAGTACACGGCTACAAATGTTCTTAAACAGTTTACCCCGTAAGATATCAATAGCAAGCAGTAGGTCAGGTTGTTAGGGAAACTCGTATGCAGCTGTAACAGCAGGAGTTCGATCGCCAACGAGAACAACATTTTTGGGTTTTTTTCTCGCGCTAGCGCTACCCACAAGCTAGATCTGTCGATTGAATTTTTGTTGGATCGGCCCAGTAGCAACGCCTTCAGACGCCAGTAAGCCGAACCTGCGCTGAGAGCGCCGGTTAGGAGCTCCCCTGGTGGGTCACCGTTTATAGTTACTTCTTGAGCCTGAGGCACAGAAGATGAATGCTCCAAGAATTTGAAGGCTCGGCCTTTTGCGAATGATATTTGGGCTACGCCAGGCTTAATTGTGTGGTGGACGGACGGGAGTGGAAGTTGGATATGTGGATTTACTATTTAATATCCTGATTCTTCTAAAAAAAAATATCCTGATTTGTCTAAAAATAATAATATCCTGATTCTTCTGTAAAAAAAAATCCTGATTCTCTAAATAAATACTCGTCTTTTATGATATTTTTTCAACGAAAAAATCATGTTTTTGGTGATTTTTAGTCACCCACTATTCTTGGGTGATGACTTGTAGCCCTCCCGGCCAAGTACAAAATTTAATTAAACAAAAATATATATTGAGCACGCATAATTCATCTAGGGTAAGATAGTATTTATGAATCGATGACATTTATTAATAGTTTTTTGTTTGTATAATCACTATAGAAAATGGCTTTCGTCCCGCTTTATATATAAAGCAACGACCCTCATACATCCAAACCATACAAACACAGCACCAACCCACACACAAAGCAAGATACAAAGGTGCCAAAGATCAGCTAAGCCAACTCGAAGCGGACAACGGATGTACAACAAGCATCTCCGAAGATGACGGAGCCGTCCACCGAGAACAAGCCACTATGAAGAACACAACTGACCGCCGACGAACCGTGAGCTCCAAGGTAGTGCCTTCAGGAAGGGCACGACACCGGAGCACCGACACCACCCGATCCAAAGATCGAGATTTTCATCCGGAGCAACACAGAGAATCCGGAGAGACTGTGATGGAGCCTACAGGAAGGGGACGACGCCCGCGGACGCCGCCACCGTCGGCCTGACCGCGGTAAAACAAGGATTTCACCCTGGTATACCTCTCCATCTCCAATCAGGGTGCGCCCGGTCGAAGAGACTAGCCACACCACCACCACGGCTGCCAAGCCCGAGCCACCCCGCCGACCACGCGACCAAGGTCGCCAGTCCGCACCCAAGCTGCGAGCTCCGCTCACGAACACCACAGCTCCCATCGCAGAGCCGCCGCCCCTGCCACCTGACACCCCCAATGACCGCCCAAAGGAAGGAATCACCACCAACAGCAGACCCCTATCATCGTTGGAGCCGCCAGCACCTCGACAGATGGAGCCAGGAGCAACCAGGCCAGGGAAAAGAGGAGGGGGCGGAGCGGTGCGAGACCTCGACCGGCACACACTCGTGCCGGTGGCGGGTGGGAAGACCACCCATCCCTCCAGCCAGCCTCCTCACATTGCCCGCTGCGTCGCCACACCCCTCGCCAGCGCAACGCAACGCCCGCCGCTGACAGCCCGTGCCAGCCGCCGCAGGGCGAAGGGCCCCGCCACCGCCGATGTCCGCGAGCGATGCAGGAGGGGGAGGAGGGGGGGGGGGGCTGTTGCCTCCGTCTTCCCCGTACTACTACCAGTTACAATTTGACCCTGGGCCGTACAATCACTTTTAGTGGAGTAAATCGTCATATCTTCAAGGGAATTTGCAAAGCAAGGACTGCTATCCAATGGTGGGTCACATTCTAGTTGCTGTGTTCTCCAAAGGAAGAAACAAGAAGATAAGTTGCACAAGCAAACTTCCATCAGACTTACAGCCAAGATCATCCTCAGACATAGGGATCAATCTAGATAGCAGGCACTTCGATGTTAACAATTTCATCTGAATCTTTACTAATTGGGGATGTTCTTTGATGCTAAAAATTTGTCTAAGCAACAACAACAAAAAGAAGATCCCATAAGCTTCAGCAGTACGGCCCAAAAACTGTTGTGAGTGTGACTGCGATTTGCTGAAATACTTTAACAGTTATATTTGTCAACTTGATTCCGTAATGCTGATGCACGGTCTTGCTCATATTCATATTGCCCTCTGTAGTGCGGAGTGAACTGCTCCTGCCTGGCTGTCTCTAGCAAGTTGGCGTCTCATACAATATTTGGACACAAGAGTTGGCTTCTTACACATTGAAAACAGATTAAGAAAAGAAAAAGGGAACTAGAAACATTACTACTATGTTTCGACTGCGTTTAGTTTATCCCAACGAAAGCAATCTGGCTAGTGTCGTGTGTGAACTTGAATTAATTAGTTCGATATATATTAGGTGAGAGCATTGATTGCGTCAGAATGTGTTCGAGTCGCATGAAAGGTAAGTGGAATTGCGGTTTAAGCTTCTCGATGTAATTTTTATTATGTCTGCGATGCTTTTAGTGATCTAAACGGTCATATATTAGTTCACAGAGGGAGTACTTCTGATGAACTTTTATAAGAGATCAGGATGTTTTTTCCAAAAAAATACTTTTTTATTATTATGGTAGAAATGTTGTAAATGATTGTTGGGTTACTCAGCTAAAAAAACTAGCAAATAGTATATGTAGTTGGTCAAAATGAAGCAGTCAATTTCAAATTCCTTGCACTTTTCTGGGTTTATTTTTGGTGCGGGAAGCACTTTCTTGTTTCTCACACTGTTAAGGTCAACTGTTTTTTTTTTCTTTTTGAGGGGAGCTAAACTGCTTTTGGATAAGTTTGGAAGAAACATACCCAAAAAAATGATAAGAAAGCAACAGGGGACAATTTTATCTTTATTTTTGTGCTTGGGATAAAAAAGTGGAAGATGGGTACAGGTTGTGATAACTCCATTGACATAAGTCAGAAAACATATTGTGCGTCTCTTGCTAACGACGTTGCCTTCACTTTGACTCTATGAGATGTATTTTGTGACATAACCATATTGGCAGTTCATAATTAATTTACTATCTAGATTAATTGTCGCAGCTCTAGCACAACCTTGTATTGCTAAAAGTTGCGATAATTAATTTGAATCAGAGTATAACATTTTTTATAAAAATAAAATATACTAACAAGTAGTAACAAGCATGCAGTCAAAATTGTTGTCGTCTACTACAGGCTACATCATAAGTGATAAGTCGTACCGTCCATAGTTACCGCAGCATACAGGTTTCGATAAGAACGTAACCATGTAATGTCATCCTCAAGGCAGTGTTACTGATGGGCGCTGGACAGGGCAGATTAATTAGTCCGTAACAAGATTCCATCTTACTTCCGTTGCAAGTGAGTACGTGTCGAGATCGGGCCAGCAGAGTCGATGACGTGCAAGAAACTCTCACTCACTCCGCACTCCTCCACCCAAGCTAATAAAGGACGCCGACCATCTGTCCTCCTCCTCTTCTCAAAGTATCATATTTTTACGTATTATAATTGATTTCGATACATATTATTGTAGGGTAGCATTTTATATCGCAGACGTGCACCCTTTTAGGAGGAGTGTAGACGAGGCCATTTGCACAAAAAGAAATCTGCCTACAAGGTAATCGTCAGTACGTTAAGTGTCATGCGATTATCCCTAAAATGTTGAAACCACACGCATTTAATTTCCAACATTTCTTTTAGAGTGAATAGCGGCTTTATTAATCACGTAACAATATTACACATAGTTCCCCGGATACAATCCGGAATACAACGGAAAATACTAGGACTAACAGACTACATACCTGATTTAGCTAATATATATTTTTTGAAATGGAGGCAAAAGAATTGCCTCATCGATTAATTAAAAAGAAAAAAATTGTCCAGTTAATTTACGGAAAACCGGGCGAAAACCACTTCAAGAGCGGCTCACTCACACACAAGAACCACAACCCTCAACACTTGTACGTCTCAAAAGACCAAAGCCACATCAACAACACGAGAAACTGAGCGCTACCCATCATGAAATTGCAGATGCCCTCCCTTTAGCATAATCAACAAAAGGAACCTTCAACTGCTCACTTGACAGAGGCGAAATTTGCCCCTCACTCGAGGCCCCCGACATGTCCACCTTCATATGGTCCATTGATAGACTTAGACATAGCTCCCTAAGCTCAGGCATGATCTCCAGCACCGGAGCCGCAAGCACGGCGATGGACTCGCCCTTAGTGGAACACACCATAGGAGGAGAGGTAGACACTGACAATGAATGCACTTCAACACGAGGGGAGAAAGAGCCGTACAACTCCTCACCCCGGTCCTCCGCGGAGCAAACACCGACCACACAAGGAGAATGCGACATCAGAGAGGTCTGTAACATAGACGGCACAAGGGATAGTCTACCCAGAGCCGCCTCCGCTCTCTCCAAAAAGCTTTCAATCTGCGCCACACAACCTTGCAACAATGCAGTCTGATCAGCCAGAGCGGACTGCAACATCAACTCGATCGGGGTTGTCGAGCCAGCAGCATCAGAGACAACAGACGCCCAAGATCCATGGTGAAGCACCTTGGAGGGGAGTGTGGATCTCACCAAACCCTCGCATGAAGCAGGAGCAAGACGATGCACGGCGCCGAGGCAGGACACAGGCGGCACATCAAGGCATGGTAGTGAGCTCAGAGGACGTCAGGGGTTGCGAAATTCACGCGCACAATGACCATTCTCCAAACAACGGGAGCACCGCAATGATATCTGCAAACAACCGCACGATGCCCATAAGCAAGGCATCTGCAACATCTATAGTGGAGACAAGTAGGGATGGGACGAGGAGCCATCATCGAGGATTGCAACGAAGTCGGATGACGCGGGCCGGGCCTCGGTAGCACCTCCTGCCATCCCGCACTTGTGTCCGCGTCAGGGATTTAGCTAATATAAATGAGCCGCTACATTGTAATGCCGACGAACGTGCTTGAGCATCACGGGGGCAAAGCCAGCAGTGAGCAGCTTAGTGTTAGCCACCGCCGAGCCAATTGAAGATCGGTCGAAGGCTGAAGAGTTAAGTCTCTCCACCACCAGGGAGAGGCAATCAGAGGCGGATATAGCATTTGAAATGTGTTATTCCCGTCCCATGCCAACTAGACAGAGCCCACCGAAGGTCAAAAGCCTCGGTCATCTCAGGTTCTCATGTGGTTTGGACTACGAATGGCACGTCTTACCGCCGACCGGGAGGTCTGGTGGAATATTGCTAGGTATTAACTCTACATACTTGCAACTATTGTCCACGTCAAAGGGGGAGTATCATATCAAATTCCACCTTCGAAACAAGTGTGACAATTTCCTTTGGAGCCAGGTAGCTGTATATGGCGCCGCTCAAGAGGAGTTTAAGTCTGCATTTCTAAAAGAACTTGTTAATACCTGTCGAGACAATCCCCACCCCATGTTAATCGGGGGGGGGGGGGGTTTAATATCCTTCGATATCAGCAGGAAAAAAAACAATGACCGGTTTGATACAAGGTGGCCTTTCCTCTTTAATGTTGTTATCGACAGTCTGGATCTGAGGGAGATCACGATGTCTGGTCGTCAGTATACCTGGGCCAATAACCGATCGGTGCCAACCTTTGAAAAACTTGATCGAGTGCTAGTTACCACCGACTGGGAATATAAATATCCCCTAGCCTCGGTTCGGGCATTAGAAAGAATCGAGGCCTTATCGGATCACGCTCCATTGCTCACCGATTTTGGACAACCAATCCCAAGCTCTGACCATCACCAATTTAAATTTAAATTGGGATGGCTCACTAGAGAGGGATTTCATGACCTGGTTAAGAAAGTGTGGGCACGCCAGCCTCGTGGTAACACACCCATTCAACGATGGAATAATCGAATTCGCGCATTGCGTCGATTCCTTCGTGGATGGGCCAAGCATACTGCTGGCATCTACAAAAAAGAAAAACTGCGACTATCTATCTTAATTGATTCCCTTGATAAAATAGCGGAGGTGAGGCCTCTGTCTGCAGTTGAGATCGAGCAAAAAAGCAATCTAAACGAGCAGATAGCCCGCCTACTACGTGAGGAAGAGATTAAATGGTACCAACGTTGCAAGGCGGATTCGCTTGTGCAAGGTGATGATAATACGAAATACTTTCAAATGCTTGCCAATGGCAAACATAGAAAGAAACGCATATTCACCCTTGACCAGGAGGAAGGCCGAATTGAGGGGGACGTACCACTTAGAACTTTTATTACTAAGTATTACAAAGAGCTTTTTGGACCTTCAGCTGAATCAAATTTTCAGCTAGATGAATCCATTACTCATGACATTCCTCAAGTTACGGAAGCGGAAAATGAATTCCTAACCTCCCCATTCTCTGAGGAGGAAATTCAAACCGCGGTGTTTCAAATGGAACACAACAAGGCTCCGGATCCGGATGGCTTTCCCGCAGAGTTCTATCAATGTTTTTGGGACGTCATTAAGGCAGACTTGGTTCAGTTGTTTAACCGACTGCATGCTGAAGACCTTGACATTTCTCGTGTAAACTTTGGGGAAATTATCCTATTGCCTAAGATGAAGGAGGCTAGTCGTATTCAACAATATCGTCCGATTTGCCTTCTGAATGTAAGTTTTAAAATCTTTACGAATGTCGTAACTAATCGGTTGAACGGGGTGGCTGACCATGTCGTGAAACCCACTCAAACAGCATTTATGCAAGGCCGCAACATATTAGATGGAGTGGTCGTCTTGCACGAAACTGTACATGAGCTTCACCGAAAAAAGTTGAATGGTGTCATTCTTAAAATAGATTTTGAAAAAGCCTACGATAAGGTTAAGTGGCCCTTTCTGTTGCAAACTTTGCGCATGAAGGGGTTTTCACAAAAATGGTGTCGTTGGGTAGAGAGCTTTGTCTCTGGAGGCAGTGTGGCTATAAAAGTTAATGATGACGTTGGCAACAATTTTCAGACAAGGAAGGGGCTTCGCCAAGGGGACCCCGCTTCTCCTATTTTGTTTAACATTGTGGCCGACATGCTAGCTACCCTTGTTGAGCGGGCTAAGCTGGACGGTCAAATTAGTGGTGTTATTCCACACTTGGTAGAAGATGGTCTATCTATTCTACAATATGCGGATGACAATATTCTATTCATGGATCATGATCTAGATAAGGCAAGAAATCTCAAGTTGCTCTTATGTGCTTTTGAGAAACTTTCTGGTCTCAAAATTAATTTTCATAAGAGCAAACTTTTTTGCTTTGGCGATGCTGCAGAATCAGCACCTGAGTATGCTGAGAATTTTGGATGCCAGCTCGGGCAGTTTCCGATTCGATATCTGGGTATTCCCATACACTATCGGCGCTTAACTATCGCTGAGTGGAAACATGTGGAAGAGAGACTTGAGAAACGCTTAGCCAGTTGGAAGGCCAAGCTCATGTCTTACGGGGGACGATTGATCTTGATCAATTCAGTTCTAAGCAACATGGTTTTATATATGTTGTCATTCTTCCACCTACCGAAAGGGGTTCTTCAGCGACTAGACTACTTTAGATCCAGATTTTTTTGGCAATGCGATAACGAATCCAAGAAATATCGACTGGCTAGGTGGAGCGTATTATGCAGACCTAAAAGTCAAGGGGGGCTGGGAATCCAAGACCTTGAGATTAAAAACATAGCTCTTCTCAGCAAGTGGGTTTACAAACTACTCACTGAGAATGGAGTATGGCAGGAAATCATTCGCAACAAGTATGTGGGATCCAATGCCATTTCTCAAGTTCATTGGAAACCTGGGGATTCGCATTTCTGGAGTGGTGTGATGAAGGCCAAGGAATTCTTTTTCCAATTTGGGACCTTCTCAGTTAGGGACGGTTCTCAGGTTCGATTCTGGGAAGATATCTGGCTAGGGAATAACCCACTAATGGTGCAATATCCGAGCTTGTATAGGATTGTTAGACATAAATTCGTCACAATCAAACAAGTTTTAGGACAAGAAAACCCTGATATTTCTTTCCGTAGGGACCTTTTTGGCCCTCGCCTGGCAGCATGGAATGAATTACTCACTCGCCTGGAGGACATTCAACTATAGGTGAGCCGGACATTTTTCGATGGAATTTGCATCAGAATGGCAAATTTTCAGTAAAATCCATGTATGATGCAATGGTTCATTGTGATGTTCCAGTTGATAACAGGAAATTGTGGAAGCTCAAAATCCCTCTAAGAGTGAAGATTTTCCTCTGGTTTCTTAACAGAGGAGTCATCCTAACTAGAGACAATCTGGCACGACGAAACTGGCATGGTTCCAAGACATGTGTCTTTTGCCAACATGACGAGTCTATTAAACACTTATTTTTTTTTGTGCAAGTTCGCTCGGGCAGTTTGGGCCATAGTTCAAGTAGCTTCGAATCTATACCCACCACGTAGTGCACGGAACATGTTCGGCAACTGGTTGCGGGGTATTGATAAACAATTTTCTGCACATATTCTTGTGGGAGCGGCGGCCTTATGCTGGGCACTGTGGCTTACCAGGAATGATGTGATTTTTAATAACAAATGTGTCTCATCTCCTATGCAGGTTATTCATGTGTGTACACGATGGCTTCGTACTTGGTCTATCCTGCAGAGGCCGGAGGACAGAGACCTTTTTATGATGGCGTCTACACGGCTGGAGCATACGGCCAGGGAGGTTTTCTACCCCATGGATGGCGGTGTGACCTACGGATAGGATCTGCCACTCCTTAGGCTGGACATGTTTTTTTGATTGGCATTGTATCAAATTATTTTTTGCTTTTAGGGTACTCTTGACTTTTTTGGCTGTGTGCATCTAGCAATGCAGAGGCCGAGCTTTCTTTCGATGCGATTGTATCACCTCGATATATCTATTCAATGAAATGTCCTTTATCGAAAAGAATCTCAGGTTCCAAAACAACATTAATTGGCTCGCTGCATGCTATGACAATGTGTCCCTCATAATCTGTGCTAACCACACAAATACTCAACCTTCCAAAATCAGAAAAAAAAAATGCAGCGTCAGAGTTAAAAACAACAGTACCTGCCAGTGGCGGCGACCAAGCTATAGAGGACATATTGGTAACATGTGTGTGAGCAGCGGCTGGGTGATATAGATGCTGCAGAATCAGATGCACGTACACCTTGATCTTCTCAGCTGTGTGCCGAGGATGTGTGGCTTCGGAGTTGTTCCTGGCATAGTTTTCAAGCCTCCCAGTGTTGCCAAAAGGTCACCGTCAAAACTGTGCGATCATGATTTGAAGAACGATCTAGGAAATCAAACAACCACAATTTAGGGGAGATGAAATCATAGCACCTGAGCCTACTATCATAAGTATCTTTGATTGCATCCAAAACATCTCTAGCGTATGGGCAAAATATATAGGAGAGCATGTTCAACTGATTCAACTTGGGCACAAAAGCAGCATTGCTCGGATGTAGGTACGTGGCGACGTAAAAATTGAGCTCCAGTTGGCAAACAATCATGAGCAAAACGCCACAAGACAATCTTCATTTTATCAGGAACCTTGACCGCCTATATGGATTTCCATTGCTTCTCTTCGGTAGCTAGGTCCGAACACTGGCCCTACCCACTTACTATGAACCAACAGAAAACGGCTAGTGCGAGCCATATTGTACGCGACCAAACTGAATAGTCGCCAAAGTTCATCTATGGCCACCTAACATAATCCTCGCCATGATGGCTGATGGGAATTATCAAAATTGTAGAGGCAACCTCAGCACTGAAGAAATCACGGGACAGTCTCAACATAACATGTACCACTGTACCGATCAATCAAGCAATGTACCTTAGCATCTACAGGAATAGGAGAAATTGGTTGAAGAGCACCCGGTGGAATAGATGGGATCCAATGGTCAGAAAGAATATGAACTTGTTTGCCATCACCAATCCCCCATTGCACACCATTAAGGCCTTACACACCATGTTTGAGCAACTCACGACCAACAAGGATGCTACCACTGGTGCGCGTCGGTCCTAAATAAACGGTTTTTTACCCCTTTCCGCGACGGCATTTGGAACCGTCGCCAAGTGAGTGTGGGCGATAAGGGGACCTTCCCACACAACCCAGAAACCGTCGGGGATAGGGAGCCTTGATGCATACAGTTGTCCCTCTATAACCGTTTCCGATATCTCGAATATCCCAAACGCTTCATCCTTGCTACTCGTTTGTGCTCGCATTGCCATCGCAGTCGGAGTTTTGTGGTTCTGCCTAAAACCAGGCAGATTTTAGGCACAGGAGATTTCCAAGCAGATTCCAGGCACGGGAGATTTACGATGCCTGGCACATCACAAACAGTTCATGATTATAAACCGTGTACGATAGGTAGACAATCACACACATTTAGTTTTCCCGCACCGTATGTGATAGTGTCTGACATCACACACGCTTTGCGAACGGCAACTGTGTGCATGCTTGCACATGTTTCCTCTTTGTGAACCGTCTCGGATTATGGTGTATATCGCAAACGTTTGTGTTTTACCAACCGTGTGTACCGTAATGACCCGCACAACATAATTTCGCCCTAATTTAATTGCTGCTATTTAAAATTGTACCTAATTTAAACTTGAAAGTAGGCTATAGCTTTATTCATATCCATCAGGTTCAAACAACAAATGCATTTCGATTCACAGGTACATATGTTTAAAAATTACAGAAGCACCAAATAAAGAATGATGTACCAGAGTTCTATACTTGTACTATTACAGATGGTAAAGAAAGAAGCGACAGACATTCCAGTTGCTGAACAAGGCGAAGCGGAATGGCCCTATTGTGCTCTCCTGGATGCAGAAGGCATGCAGGACTCTAGTCCAACCCCTTGTGATGGCCGGCCGCCAATCATGTATTTTGAGAGGTAATCTTGAGTAAACTGCTTCAGGATCCACTGCAAAAGAAAAAAATTCAGATATTGTCATCTAACACAACTCATTACGGGCAGTAAAAAGAAATCTAAAGGGTTCTTACTTACCATCCTGCAGTTCACTGTTGTCTTGCATAAAGTGTAAACAAATAGTTCGATTGACATTTTTGACCCATTTTAGTAACAATCTTTATCAGTTTCCTCACTTGATGCTGGTTCATGAATATCTCATTGCCCCATGCGCAGAAAGGGTCGAAGTGTGGATCTTTGGCAATGATATATGTACCTAAAAGCACCAAGTTAATATTAGAAGCTAAACAACAATTAAAAAATGATGTAGTACAACATTCCATCCATCCCATTATATAAGATTTTATTACATGTATATCTAGACATCATCAGAACATTAAGGTAACACTTTTCCTTGTTGCTATGTAGCCTGGAATTGCATATTTAGTCATTCAGTACAATGCATGTTGCTAAACAACAATTGAAAAACGAAAAGGCAAGTTAACTGCAATATCCTTAACAACAACCAAATATCGTAATTCATAGTGGTATTGTTGAAACTGTTATTGATGAAATTGAACTGCAGAGCAAATAGTTGCACATATAGAGCATCACATTGTGAAAAACTGAAATAAACAAGTCATAAGGACATCTCTAGGCGATCCTTAAAAAGTTAAAGGACTAAAACCCTTAGTGGATATATATATATATATATATATATATATATATATACTCCAGCAATTTTTGGCCTTCTCTAGTCGATCCCCTAAACTTAAGGTTGTAAACTTCAATTTGATCAAGTTAAAAGCAGGTTCAACCAAAAGTAGCATGCATTCAAACATAAACATAGATAGTTTTGCATAACCGAACATAAAACATAAATTTAAACTAAGCTAAACTACTTTCGGTCGAAGTAGAGGTCGAGCCAATCCTTCCTCGTCATGTACGGTGTGCCGTGAGCCGGGTCCGGGCCAGTACCGTCGTCGGGGTCATTGGGGATGGCACTCCTCCACTCGTCAACGTTGATCTCCTCGTCCTGGGGGTCCACCTCGACGCCCTCCGCGCCGCCGTCGCCGTCGCCTTCGACCTCGTCATCAGAGGAGAGCGCGATAACCTCGCCGCCCTCCGCGCCGCCGTCCTCGCCACCTTCGACCTCGTCATCGGAGGAGAGCGTGATAACCTCGCCGCCCTCCATGCCGGAAAAGATCGCCCGCTCCGCCTCCACGAGCTCCGGGTGCTGCCGGCGGAGCTCTTGCATGTAGGCCTCGTCGGCGGCCTCGGCCTTGAGACGCTCCCACGCCTCGCAGTCCTCTCGCACCATAGCTGAGCTCACCACCCCTGGCTCCGGCGAAACGAGGTGGACCGGACGTGTGCCGAAGGGGAAATTGAGCCTAGCCGCCGCGCCGTGGTAGCGGACTTGCCAGCGGTCGTACTCCATGGCCGCGAGCTCGGCCGTGTGGAAGCTACCGAGCCACCGGCGGGTGTGGGTCTCTCGATCTGTAATCTCGGCGACCCACGTCCCCCACCGCCGCTACCGGACCCCGAGGTAGGACTTCGTCGGCTGCCGGGTCCGGGGGAGGACGGGGAAGTCCTCGAACCGGCGTAGGGGCGCGGCGGCGGGCGGATCGGGGGACCGACGACGGCGGATCGGGCCCGTGGAGGATGATGGGGACACCTCGGCGGCCACCTCGCCGGCGTCGGGCAAAAAGGCTGTGATAAACCTCTTTTTGGCCATTGGCTACTCGAGCTCCCCGGCACACAGGCAGAGGTTGAGGATGGAGGCGCCGGCGATGGCGGCGACCTACCAATGGTTTCGAGGGTTGTGTGTGTCTGTGTGAGCGGAGGTTGTGTTTGAGGAAATACTGCGGCAACTGAAAATTTTACTAGGCGGGAGTAACAAGGTGGGGCTACTGAAAATTTGGATCAAGGGCGAGCAGATATTTTTGAGATTGCGAGGGATGCAGAGGCGGGAGTAAAATGCCGGGGCTACTGAAAATTTGAATCAAGGGACTAAAGCAGAGAGGGATGTAGAGGCGGGAGTTTTGGGGGAGCGAGCTAGTGTGCTTGACACGCCGGCTGTGGACTGTAGCCGACGCACCTTCTCATGTAAGCTATAGGCGTACTATACACCGACGGTGCTCCAAGATATTTTGTACTACATCTCACACGGTTGGTGAGAATAAACTGTGTGGGATATACTTGATTTGAATTACAAAATGGTGCATACAAATTGGTTGAAAAATCAAATTTGTGTCCTTCAGTGCATGCTTAGGTCCCATGGAAGAAATGGGAATGAATTTTTCAGGGTTCGTTTGGCCTTTTTTATACATTAACTGGGTTTTCTAGGCATTTTATATGCATAATTCAAATTTAAACTACAAGCACATGCTCCAATGCACTAAAGTTGGTTGAAAAATCACATGTGTGTCCTTGGGTGAATTTCTAGGTCCCATGCAAGAGATGGGAATGAATTTCAAACACCAGGGCACTGTTGATTGCCGGCAAAACATTGAGATACCTGGTTTTTAAATTCTAGTAAATCCAAAACTCGTCTGAAATTCATGAAACTTGGCATGCTATCATGGAGCGGCATCAACATGCCGTGGTGAAAATTTTGTCCCATTTGGGCCAGGTTTGGGTATGACCTTCTCACAAACCAGAGCTTCTCACAACAAGCATGATGGTTTCGATAGGGAACGTACCACCTTTGGGGACGAGACGATATCCGTTGCCTCTTATTGCTTTCAAAAAAATTCTAGTGTCAACATAGAACAACATGAGTTTTGCGTTCAATCTTGGAATTTTTTGGGGTTTGTTTCGCCTTTTTCATACATTAACTGGGTTTTATAGGCATTTATGTGCATAATTCAAATTTGAACTATAAGCACATGCTCCAATGCACCAAAGTTGGTTGAAAAATCACATGTGTGTCCTTGGGTGAATTTCTAGATCCCATGCAAGAGATGGGAATGAATTTCAAACACCAGGGCACTGTTGATTGCCGGCAAAATGTTGAGATGCCTGGTTTTTAAATTCTAGTAAATCCAAAACTCGTCTGAAATTCATGAAACTTGGCATGCTATCATGGAGCGGCATCAACATGCCGTGGTGAAAATTTTGTCCCATTTGGGGCAGGTTAGGGTATAAGCTTCTCACAAATCAGAGCTTCTCACAACAAGCATGATGGTTTCGATAGGGAACGTACCACCTATGGGGACGAAACGCTATCCATTGCCTCTTATTGCTTTCAAAAAATTTCTAGTGTCAACATAGAACAACAGGAGTGTTGTTTCAATCTTGGAATTTTTCGGGGTTCGTTTGGCCTTTTTTATATATTAACTGGTTTTTCTAGGCATTTTATGTGCATAATTCAAATTTGAACTACAAGCACATGCTCCAATGCACCAAAGTTGGTTGAAAAATCACATGTGTGTCCTTGGGTGAATTTCTAGGTCCCATGCAAGAGATGAGAATGAAATTCAAACACCATGGCACTGTTGATTGCCGGGAAAACGTTGAGATGCCTGGTTTTTAAATTCTAGTAAATCCAAAACTCGTCTGAAATTCATGAAACTTGGCATGCTATCATGGAGCGGCATCAACATGCCGTGGTGAAAATTTTGTCCCATTTGGGGCAGGTTCGGGTATAAGCTTCTCACAAACCAGAGCTTCTCACAACAAGCATGATGGTTTCGATAGGGAAAGTACCACCTTTGGTGACGGGACGATATCTGTTGCGACTTATTGCTTTTAAAAAAATTCTAGTGTCAACGTAGAACAACAGGAGTGTTGTGTTCAATCTTGGAATTTTTCGGGGTTCGTTTCGCCTTTTTATACATTAACTGGGTTTTCTAGGCATTTTATGTGCATAATTCAAATTTGAACTACAAGCACATGCTCCAATGCACTGAAGTTGGTTGAAAAATCACATGTGTGTCCTTGGGTGAATTTCTTGGTCCCATGCAAGAGATGGGAATGAAATTCAAACACCAGGGCACTGTTATTGCCGGCAAAACATTGAGATGCCTGGTTTTTAAATTCTAGTAAATCCAAAACTCGTCAGAAATTCATGAAACTTGGCATGCTATCATGGAGTGGCATCAACATGCCATGGTAAAAAATTTGTCCCGTTTGGGGCAGGTTTGGGTATATGCTTCTCACAACAAGCATCATGCTTTCGGTAGGGAACGTCCCACCTTTGGGGACGAAACGATATCCACTGCCTCTTATTGCTTCCAAACTTTTTCTCGTGTCAACATAGAACAACAGGAGTGTTGTGTCAATTTTTGTGTTTTTTCGGGGTTCTTTTGGACATTTTTATGCATTAACTGAGTTTTCAATGCATTTATGTGCATAATTCAAATTTGAACTACATGCACATGCTCCAGTGCATATAAATTGGTTGAAAAAACAAATATGTGTCCTTGGGTGCATGCTTAGGTCCCACGCAATAAATGAGAATGAATTTCAAACACCAGGGCACCGTTGATTGCCGACAAAACATTGAGATGCCTGGTTTTTAAATTCTAGTAAATCCAAAACTCGTCTGAAATTCATGAAACTTGGCATTCTATCATGGAATGGCGCCTGACATGATGTGGTATTTTTCATGTCCATTTTGAGAGAAGGCGCACTCGAATAATGATAGCCAACAAAGGCATTTTGAAAAAATAGCTGCCACTTAATATCTCAAACGTTTGTATAATTCAAAACGTGTGCGTTCTGTTAACCATTCACGTGACGCCACGTGTGTTGTAGGGTGGAACCCTAGATGAAGGTCTTTCACGAATTGGAGGGGAAATCCCCAAGAACAAGAAGAGCACAAAGGGGGAAAACAAGAGGAACACTCAAATTGACTTGATCCAATTACACATGTGCTAGATCCAATCACACAAAGAGAGATACAAAGGTCCAAATCCAACACAAGAAGATACAAGAGGTAACTAGTTCATCCCAATCCTATGAGGAAAGAGGTCTTGATGATCCTATGATGGGGATCCTTCTCCAAGAGGAGGGCTTGATCTCCAATAGGAGCTTCTCTAAGAGGAGGGCTTGATCTCCGGGAGGAGCTTCTCCAAGAGGAGGTCTAGATCTCCAAAAGGAGGAAGATGAGCAAAGCTCTCTCTTTGTCTATCAAATACTTTGCTATCCTCTAAATGAGCTAGGGAAAGAGTTTATATAGCCTAGGGACGAAATAGAGGGGGAGAGGGATACAAAGGTCGAAAATGACCCTAATGCACGCCGGCATCCAAGGAAGGGTCCGGGCACCCGGGGTGGTCAGGGGCGCGCCGGGCTGCGGCTGTAGGGGGCCGGGCACCCGGGGGGTCCATGGCCCGGGCACCCGGGGAGGCTCCAGGTGGGCGGCGAAGGGGGGGACCGGGCACCCGGGCGGGGCTGGGCTGCTCCAGCAGCTGGGCCGGGCACCCGGGGTGTGGCGGCCCGGGCACCCGGTGGGGCATCTCCAGCGCCCGGTGGGGGAGGCCGGGCACCCGGGGTGTGCGGCCCGGGCACCCAGGGGGGCATCTCCAGCGCCCGGTGGGGGAGGCCGGGCACCCGGGCTGGAGGGCCGGGCACCCGGGGCCGACCGTGGCAGCGCCTAGGCCAGGGAGGGCCGGGCACCCGGGGCCGGCTGGGAGCAGCGCCCAGGGGGGGCCGGGTCTCCGGGGCCAAGTGGCCGGGCACCCGGAGTGACCAGGGTTTCTCCTTCTTCATTCTCCTCGCTCCATTCTTCCTTCTCGTCCTCCATAGGTCTCCGGTGAACTTGGTGATTCCTCCGTGCTTCATCGCGACGCTCTCCGAGGCACCTAAGAATGCACAACGCGTCTCTTTGAGGTAGAATCCCATTCTCAAGTGAATCCGGACAAAACTCGGAGAGTGTCGTGGAATTGTCATGGCAGATGTCCTTAGTGTCAGGACTTAGTCGCGAGGCCAGCGCATCTATGTGGTAGCTTGAGAGGGGTTGGGCGGAATCGAGAGACGCAACACAAGACAAGGATTTAGACAGCTTCGGGCCCCGGGAAACATCATCCGGTAATAGCCCTACATGCTGTTTGTGGCTAGATCTCATTATGCTCATAAGAGAGTCGCCGGGAAGCCGGCTCTTTGTGTCTAGCCCTAGAGATTGTTTCTTGTTGCTTGTTCCTCTTTGGGGTGCCCTGCCCCTCCTTATATAAGTTAGAGGGGCGGGTTACATGCGGAGTCCTAGTAGGACTAGGACTAGTCTATCTTTTCTTACAAGTTGAATACAAGTCCGGGTCTTGCTCCCTCGTAAAGGAAATATTCGTCATCCCTTTCTCCTTAAGCCGGCCCACCATAACATGAGCCGGCCTTCTGGGCCTTGGGCCTACTCTTCTGTCTGACGCGCCGTCGGGGCCATCATTAAATCGTCAGGCTCATGAGTCGCCAATCCTCCGTCGGGTTACGATGAAGCGCCAAGTCCGGCCGGGTCATACCGCGGGGTATATCCCCGACATTAGCCCCTAGTTTAATTTGGATTCATCCATGTTAAACTGATCCTGTAAAATAAACACAAGAACAAACTTGATAGGTTGTGCTCCGGGTTAAATATTTTCCTGAACCGGCACCTGATCATCTTTAAGTCCTTGTCATTTTCCTCCTGGATGCATACTCAAGATCTTATAGCAAATCTCTTTTAACAGATATGTCCAAACCTTGCCAATGCAAAAAATCCAGGCACTTCTTCTAAAAAATCCGGGTCAATAGGCCAGCTTCATAACCAATTTGCTGACATTGGCTCTTGTAGAGAAATATTATAAGAAATAATCCATTTGAGTCGGCCTTCAATGCTCTGACTTGACAAAAATATTAGTCTTGAAATATTCAACTCATATTCAACCGGCTTAAAGATGTAGATCTTGCCAATTTATGATTGCCAAAATTGCCGGGTTATAAATAAATAATGTCGGGTCATAATTGTTGCAGACACCGGGTTAATCTGGTCTACTCCAAACTGAGAATTTGAAGATTTTTTCTCCCTTATATGCATATCACCTGTAGCCCCCAAGTGCCGGGTTGTCATGCTTACAGCAACCTGGGACTTGTAATTGCCTTATGCTCATAAAAACTTCAACCAGTGTAGCCCCCAAGGGCCGGGTCATTATGCAATAATGAGCAGGGACTTTGTAGATATAACCATGTAAACTTGAGCAGCAACGTGTAGCCCCCAAGGGCCGGCTTAGTAAGATATTACTGAGCTTGGACTTTGTATATGATTCATTGATAATAACATCATATGATGTAATCTCCACCATGGGGCTTGAACCCACGTCCACAAGGTTAAGAGCTTTGTACTCTACCAACTGAGTAGTGGATTTTTCAATATAATAGATTAAGGCTTGTGTACCTTGAATTTTTGACAGGAGCAATTGGTAGCCCCCAAGGGCCGGCTCATTACAATGTGATGAGTCGGGTCTTCAATAAGTTGAGCAAAAAATGTCCTTACATTAGCCACCAAGTGCCATGGTGCATGCTGGCAGTGACATGGGACTTGCATATTTGATATGATCTCAATTTAAATAATGTAGCCCCCAAGTGCCGGGTCGTAAGCCTGCAGCGACTCGGGACTATTCCTTCCATTGTAGAATAAATCATATACATTGATAAAATAATAGCCATTGCGCCACAGCGACTTTGAATACCTCATCTGTTTATAATTAACTCCGGAGTTTAAATACCCGGCGGCTCTTGGCTGATGGCGATTTAATACGCCTCCATTGTAAGCCAGAATTTGTACAACCCGGCGGCTTATAGCCTTTGAGAAAATCAAGAATTGATAACCCTTTTGAGACACCAATTTCCATCTTTGATGATGGGCTTGAATTTAATCATTTATGTAAGTCATAGCTCTGTAAATCCTGCAGAGTTTAAACAACATATGCCCTGGCGACTTAACGTCAAAAACCAGGGCGGGTAACCACCCAAATGTAGTCTTATCCTGCACATAATTAGATCACAAGATCCCTTGGCGGTTTACCGCAGGGCGGGTCATAATATCTCACATATAACCATTGATGTGTAAAAAGGAGTCACAGATAAGCCTGTTATGAATCATAACTTTAAAACATAACTATAATAATAATATTATACCTGTGATATTGAATTTTCACTGCCGGTTTATGTGACCTGTGCAGTAAGGGTGATAACCCAATCTTTAGAAATCAAGACTTCCAAATGTTTATGATTGTCATATGATGGCGACTTATCATCCAAAGTCAAACCGGGTTAAATAGCAACCACTCATATACACTTTAGATATGATCAAAAGAGCTTCAAATAAAATCCAAAAATTGTTTGCAAAAAGAGACTTCAAAAAATTTGAGGCTTCTGATTCGAATACGATCAGAAAACCATCCCAAAGGGGTTAAGCTAAGATTCGAATACGATCATATAGCCCCCAGTGGCTTTGGCGTTGCCGATCAAGAGGGTACCGACGGCTATGTTCTCTTTGGTTCGAATACGCCCTATGTTTCAACAGGAAGCCCCCAAATGACCTTGAGAGTTGTTTAACGACGCTGATTCGAATACGATCCACGTCGGTTCCCCAAAGGGGTTGAGCTATGATTCGAATACGATCAAGAAGCCCCCTAGTGAGCTCGGCAGTGTGCCAATCAAAAGGGTACCGACGGCTATGTTCTCTTTGGTTCGAATACGACCTATGTTTGAACAGGAAGCCCCCTAGTGATCATGAGAATATTTAACGACTCTGATTCGAATACGATCAGGGTCACATCAAAAGGGTTAAGCTAAATTTGAATACGATCAGCTCCCAATGGTCATTAAAGCAGGGTACCTATGTTTGGGTTGTGCTTTGTAACAGACTCTTTTTGGTCCCTTTAATTTTTCCTGAGAACTCGAACTTTTGCGAGAGATAAATTCTTTTTGAACCGGAAAAACCGGCTATTGAGAGTTTCAAAGCTTTGTGATAAACAAATTTACCTTGAACCGGATTTTGAACCGGATTTGAGAGCTTCAAAACTTTGTGGCAGATAAATTTTCCTTGAACCGGATTTTAAACCGGATATTTAAGAGCTTCAGTGCTTTGTGGGAGATGTCAAGTCTCTTGAGCCGGATCTAAACCGGAATCCTTCTTTTTAAGCCGGAAATTTTCTGACGGCCTTTAAACTTTTTACCAATATGGCGGTAGCCTCCGGGACCGGGTTATTTTTCCCTCCAATGACCCGGAGTTCTTGAATGCATTGAAACCGACCAATGCTGCCGAGTCATATCATTGTAGCCCCCGAGTCTCAAGACGACTTGAGGAGTTGGCTTTGAGATTCTCCATATTGATCATAGCATAAGGTGTATATCATTGGTATTGATAGCGCGATGTGAATCCACAGAAGGTTGAAGTGACTGCGGCGGGTTATAAATGATCCCGTATGAGCCGTGTCAGCAACTCGGCCAATGGTTCCTTCCAACTGGATGTTTTGAAGTTAACCAAACTGTAGTGGCGGCGACTTGTGCGCCTGCCCATTGAACCATCCAGTGCAGACAGCGGCTGATAATACATGATAATTCGCCTCCAATTTGTTGGAAGAAAACTGGGCTTCCCAAGCAGTGACTCGCTCATATTCAGTAAATAGCTCATGCATACAGGTGCGGCCCAGTGTGTTTATATAGACCAACCCGCGAGAGACGGATGGTAAAGACGACCGTTGCATCAGAGGCGGCACAGACAGATGAGCCGGCCGTGGTGTTGTAAGCCAGTCCGGACGGGCGAATCGATCGCTGGCGCGGTAAGCCGCGCGGATGGGCGAGTCAACCACGTTGTGTTGATGTAGTGAACAATTGTCCTGTATCAAAAACCTCGCAAGCCAGAGTAATTCCTCTTTTTAAAGAAAACAATATATAATATATAAAAATTTAATGGATTGATTTCACCTGATATGTCAGGCCAGAAATTATCCACCGCGGAGCCGATGATCATCACGGTGAAGCTCAAACCAATCACGGCCGAGTCGGCCGCGGGAGCAGACAGATGAGCCGGCCGCGGCGTTGTAAGTGCCTTGCTTTAATCCTTGCGCAATTTTTGTTCTGGCGGCTCATGGGTTGAACGGATAGGACAAAGGGCATGCAGCACCCTGCCGTGCACGCGGGAAGCACTGCTGCGCTCCTCTCTTCGAGGTTTGACCCTGGACAGCGTGCACCAGCAGATAAAACGAGCAGCTGGGCCCAGCCATCCCACGCGACATTAGATTGGTATAAACTGCTCTCTTTTTTTATCTGGACTCCGGGTCTTCGAAGAGTACGATAATAGTTCAAATCCCTTAAGCCTTTGTGATGGCACATCAGTCCGATTTTGTATTGTACTAGTAGTGCAATCCGTATGTAGCCGGCTTTATCTCCTTTTCCTTGATCCACCTGAATATCCTCTCAACCGATGCAGCAGCCGTGCACGCACATGATCCATCGGCGGTCGTCGCAATTTTTTTTCCTCCTGCAACTGCAGCATACGCATGTGCGGTCGGTGACGTGCACGCTTGGGCCTCCGGCCATGCTTTTTGTTTCTTCTTTTGTACA
Organism: Aegilops tauschii subsp. strangulata; assembly: GCF_002575655.3. Taxonomy (NCBI): domain Eukaryota; kingdom Viridiplantae; phylum Streptophyta; class Magnoliopsida; order Poales; family Poaceae; genus Aegilops; species Aegilops tauschii. The sequence goes on from NC_053035.3 coordinate 69,207,896, forward strand.
ATGACATGTAGTCGCACCAGCAGCTATGGTTTGGAAGTAGTATAATCAGCGGCAACAAAGCATGCGGATATCGACGCGTTGATCAAACCGGAACGCTGCTTTGGCACTTAATTCAATACCTCCTTTGGTCTATAGAATAGTATTCGGACTACCGCAACGGGATTTTCTTGACCGCCTCAGATTGGCAACTTGCGGCTGTCCACGGAAACGATCTGGCTGGTGTATCATCAGGGCGCCTCTGGCGGCCGTTCGCAGCCTTTAGCTCTTGTCATGGCTCTGTAGAATTAATCACAACTATGATCATAAACAATGAACACGTCGGCTCTGCCAAATGACTGTCCCACGCCGGGTCATCTTGCACAACTCTTCCGCGCCGGTTCTTCTTTATCTGGCTGATCGCAAAGTTCTCGAAACCCTAAGAACAGATCCCTCCAAGAACTCAACACCATCGTGCGCGGGCCCCACGGTGGGCGCCAACTGTCGTGGAATTGTCACGGCAGATGTCCTTAGTGTCAGGACTTAGTCGCGAGGCCAGCGCATCTATGTGGTAGCTTGAGAGGGGTTGGGCAGAATTGAGAGACGCAACACAAGACAAGGATTTAGACAGCTTCGGGCCCCGGGAAATATCATCCGGTAATAGCCCTACATGCTGTTTGTGGCTAGATCTCATTATGCTCATAAGAGAGTCGCCGGGAAGCCGGCTCTTTGTGTCTAGCCCTAGAGATTGTTTCTTGTTGCTTGTTCCTCTTTGGGGTGCCCTGCCCCTCCTTATATAAGTTAGAGGGGCGGGTTACATGCGGAGTCCTAGTAGGACTAGGACTAGTCTATCTTTTCTTACAAGTTGAATACAAGTCCGGGTCTTGCTCCCTCGTAAAGGAAATATTCGTCATCCCTTTCTCCTTAAGCCGGCCCACCATAACATGAGCCGGCCTTCTGGGCCTTGGGCCTACTCTTCTGTCTGACGCGCCGTCAGGGCCATCATTAAATCGTCAGGCTCATGAGTCGCCAATCCTCCGTCGGGTTACGATGAAGCGCCAAGTCCGGCCGGGTCATACTCCCGGCCAGGTCATACCGCGGGGTATATCCCCGACAGAGAGGAAAGATTTAACCTCGGTTTCGACGGTGCGTGCACATGCTCTTGTCATTGGTCCACTAGGTGTTTGACGAGTTGTAGTAGAGTCCATGGGGATGAGCGAGCGATGCTCCGCATCATCTCCCCCCTTGGGAGAGATCCGTCCACGGACCGTGATCTTCATCACCATGGTAACGAGATGGCGTCGCCGTGTAGAAGTGGACAACCACCAAGCACTTGTCATGTGGAAGCTCAAAATGGGCACTCTCCAATGTCGCGCCGTCTTGTGATTCCTTCAAAAGGAGCAAGGACAACAAACACTTGGAAAAACAAATGTGGTTTGCGTTAGTGCGAAACCAAGCATTCAACAGGTGATTCACCAAACAAGTGTCGTCATCAAGCATAGCATATGGTGTGACAAGGGAGTGTGGCATGGCATGTAAGCACATAAATTGAGCACATGGAGAAGCATCATGGAAACAATCATGTAAATGTGAGGTAGCGATGCAAATATGTGTGTCAAGAGAACAAGCATCTACCTCAAGGTTATAGCAAGCATGCATAAGACTCTCAATGAACGGTCTATGGTAGGCATAAGAGTCATTCACAACACCAAATAAAATGAAGTGTCTAAACACATGGGTCAAGTGCAAGACAATCCGAGCATAACGTGTATAGGGTGTAGTGAAAATCGTGTGGCACTCAAAACAATAGAAAGAGCAATTGTTCATCATGTGTGAGGCAATCAAGACAAGCAAGTGGCAAGCAATGGGACATGGCATATGTGAAGTAATGGCATTGTTGCAACCAAACATATGATAGGAGCAAGTAATCCAAGAATTGGATGCAACATGAGAAAGCATAGAAATCAAGTCGTGTAAACTAGTGGAGCGAAGATGCAACACACTAGAGGAAATCATGGCAATCATGTCATGTGAGCATATAATAGATATAAGAAATGAGACATGACATATCGCGAGCACGAGCACAGTGCAAGATCATAGTATCATCATAGGAAACATGGCAAGAACAAGCAATATCTCCACCAAGCTTGCAAATACACATACAAGTACTAGGATCAATCATCATGTGTAATGCAAAGCATGGGTCACAAATGCATGGCAAAAACATAGGAATGAGCATATCATGCAAAGGGAGCATGGCAAGATGGGCATAGAATATGTAATTGACAATAGCCCATAGCCAAGTGAGAGCCATATAGAAGAAATGCGTGAAGTCTTGGCACGAAGAGAGCGGTGGGAAAGACAACCCATGGGATCCCAAGTCATCATTGCTCTCTAGAGCTCGTTTTGTCAACTCATGGGATTGTGAGGTTGACAAGTATTCATGGGTACCTACACAAAAGAGACACAAAACCAAAGAAATTGTGTGTGTGGTAAATGTACACGTCATCCATCATGATGTGTATGTGCATGTGTGAGTTAGCACAAGATAAGCGTCGCTCGAAGAAGTTTGATGCATGGTATAAGAACATGTCATCCATCATGATAGAATTGTTGTTATGTATAACATGATTGGGATGCAAATCTAGCATACAAGTATATGGCACATCAATAGCATTTTCATTTATGGGGAGCATATTGTGCACACAAGTAGTGGGATCATGCAAAGTATGGAAAGCATCAAAATCTCCTAATATGTATGAGGAAACTATGGGGGTCTCCTCATGAGCATTCGTGGAAACATCACATTGAGAATATTGACAACATCCAAAACAATGCATATCCGAAGCTAGGTGGTCATGGCATGGCATATGATATAAATGATGCAAAGGGAGCATATCAATATCATCACAAGAAAAACAAATGCCAATAACCATGGGCTTGTCATCTATGCCATATGTGCAAATTGGGTTTATGTTGATGGCGTATGCATAGTCACTACGATGAGATTGCAAATATGACATATTGTTGATCTCATGCATAGCATATGACAAGTCAAGCGGATTGTCAAACATGATATGACCAATGGAATTATCACAAGAAATCCTATGTAACATGGCATCACAACTAATAGACTCCACATGGCAATCATCAAACTCATCATAAAATGGGTAAATCATCGCATGGGGAAGTCGAACTAGCATGAAGCATGACAATAGGTGGATCAACATCATGCAAGCAATCAATGTCAAGAATGTCCACTAGTGGGACTAGAGCATCACCTTCACCTATGTTACCTTGTTCATTCCACTCAAGTGGTGTAGGTGAGGTGGCAAAGACCAAATGGTGGTGATCATCATCAACTTGATGGAACCATGTGGGGGATGCATCATATTCCACCATGGCCATCGTCTTGTCCATAGGAAGGACGAAGTCGTCGCGAATCGGCGCGTCAACATATAGGGGACCTAGCACCAAATGAGAAGACACAATAGAGGTGGAGGTTAAGTTGTTAGAAATCAAAATGGCCTCACATGCCCTATCAACTATCACACTCTCTCTATGTGGTGGTTCACTCACTCCCTCAAGGTAGGTGCACTCAATGTCACATATGGTGGAGTCACTCAAATCACTCAAGTGGTGGTGGTGGTAACTCTACTCACATGGGAATTGTGGCAACTCGTAATTTATGGGGCTAGTGGTGAAGTCACTCTCACTCTCAATATGGTGGCATATGTCACTCAAGTCATCATACGTCGCCGTGGTCGAAGGGAAAATCCCATGCTCAACCATCTCGTCGCCGTAGATGAAGGCCGAAGATGGCACATCATCGCTCTCGTCGTGGATGAAGGCCGAAGATGGCACATCATTACTCTCATCATGGATGAAGGCCGAAGATGGCACATCATCACTCTCGTCGCCAACGGTGGAAGCATCATCTTGGAGCTCAAAGGGCTTGGACATCTCGGTGGTACTAGCCTCATGCTCGACGTCTTGGAGTATGGTCATCATGAAGTGAGCTTAGGGTGGAGTAGACTTGGCCTTCTTGAGTTCGTGCTCCGCCTTGAGAGCACCAATGTAGTTGTCGTCGAGGGACTTGTAGTTCTCGAGGGAGATAATCTTGGAGATGTCGTTGTTCAATCCCATCATGAAGTGGAACTTCATCCAAATGGGGTCGTCAACACCGGCTCGTCGCAAGGCTTTCTTCATCTCGAGGAAGTACTTGTCGAGGGACTTGGATCCTTGGATGGTGTTCTCCAATTGGCGTTGAAGATGTTCCGTGTATGTGGAAGGCAAAAACTCTCGCCGCATAGCTTTCTTCGTCTTGGACCAACTCATGTCGAAGTTCTTCGAAGGTGTATGAAGCCACCATGTCGATGCGTAGTCGTGGAAGTTACTTGAGGCGCGCTTCACTTGGTCTTCGGAAGGGACTTGATGTAGCTTGAGGTAGTCGTCCATTTTGCGCTCCCACTCGAGATACTCCTCGGGGTCTTGAGTCCCATAGAAAGGAAGCTCGTGGTCGGTGTCGAGGTCGTAGTAGCTCGTGGAAGTCGCGGACTTGAGCTTGGGGAGCTTCTCTTGAGCGTAGCCTTGAGGTTCTTGTTGGCGAAGATGCCTTGAAGTCGCTCGGCGAAGATGCCAAGGGAGATGGTGAAGTTGTTGAGCGGTTGTTGGTGTTGAGCTCTTGACCTTTACGTTCTTGTTGTTGGTGGTGTCGATGCCGATGTGACCTTGCTGGAGATGGTAGCTCGGAAGCATGTGTACTTGAGCGTCTTCTCGAAGATGATGAAGATCTCTTGTAGGACTTGATGAGGACCTTGAGCTCCTCCATTTGAGCATCCATCTTGGCGTCCAAATTGTTCTTGATGGCATCAAATTCATCGTTGTCGTGGAAGACAGGAGATGAAATGCCTTGCCTATCCATCACAAGACTCGAGCAAATGTAAGTGGAAGAAAGGAAAGAACTAGACCAAATGTACCTTTCCAATGTTGAAGATGGATCAATGATCACTCAATAATGTATCAAGGAAATAGCACAATTGGTACCGGATCTTGTCGATTCTCACACCTACACAAGTAAGGCTTATGGTGAAGCTCGGTGAGGATAGTGGCACAAAAATTTGATGCAAAATGTTAGCAAGAGTCAATAATGTTGGAAAAGATTCACAAATTCACAAGAGAAACAAGTAGACCAATAGCAATGAATGGCACACGGAAACACACACACGGATAGATAAATGGGGTCGTGCAACCAAGGAATGAGCACAAAATGTGGAATCCACGGAAAACGCTCGTGTTGCATAACTCTAGAGAGACGCTAGCATGATTGCTCAATAGGCGGATACGACACTTGTGCACAACCTAGAACATGACAAAATGTATGAGCTTTCTATCCCAAGTATGCTATGTGTATGATGTTCCGGTGTTTCGCACACGATGATTGTAACGCCCACGATGCGGCTATATCTCCCACGTGTCGAGGCACGACTTAGAGGCATAACCGCATTGTGGTTTTGTCGCAAGAAGGGTCATCTTCACACAATCCCATGTAATGAACGAGAATGGGATAACGAGAGTTGGCTTACAATCGCCACTTCACACAATACATAAATATAATCCATACATCATCCAAAATACACACATAGACCGACTACGGTCAAAATCCAAATGAAAATAAGATAACCCCAAATGCTAGATCCCCGATCATCCCAACTGGGCTCCACTACTGATCATCAGGAAAAGACACATAGTAACGACCACGTTCCTCATCGAACTCCCACTTGAGGTCGACCCCATCATCTGCACTGGCATCGTCGGCACCTGCAACTGTTTTGGTAGAATCTGTGAGTCACGAGGACTCAGCAATCTCACACCCGCGAGATCAAGACTATTTAAGCTTATAGGAAAAGATGGTGAAATGAGGTGGAGCTGCAGCAGGCACTAAGCATATATGGTGGCTAACATACGCAAAAGAGAGCGAGAAGAGAAGCAACGGAACAGTCGTCATCTAGTAATGACCAAGAAGTGATCCTGAACTCCTACTTACATTCATGCATAACTCAAACCGTGTTCACTTCCCGGACTCCGCCGAGAAGAGACCATCACGGCTACACACATAGTTGATGTATTTTAATTGGGTCAACTGACAAGTTCTCTACGACCGGACATTAACAAATTCCCATCTGCCTCATAACCGCGGGCACGGCTTTTGAAAGATAATACCCTGCAGGGGTGTCCCAACTTAGCCCATCATAAGCTCTCATGGTCAACGAAGGATAAACCTTCTCCCGAAAAGACCCGATCAGTCTCGGAATCCCGGTTTACAAGACATTTCGACAATGGTAAAACAAGACTAGCAAAGCCGCCCGATGTGCTGACAAATCCCGATAGGAGCTGCACATATCTCGTTCTCAGGGCACACCGGATGAGACATCCTACGAGTAAAACCAGACCTCGAGTTTCCACGAGGGGGCCCCGCAGTCTACTCAGTTCGGACCAACACTCGAAGGAGCACTGGCCCGGGGGGGTTAAAATAAGATGACCCTCAGGCTCGCGAAAACCCGGGGAAAAAGGCTTAGGTGGCAAATGGTAAAACCAAAGTTGGGCCTTGCTGGAGGAGTTTTATTCAAGGCGAACTGTCAAGGGGGTCCCATAAATCACCCAACCGCGTAAGGAACGCAAACTCAAGGAACATAATACCGGTATAACAGAAACTAGGGCGGCAAGAGTGGAACAAAACACCAGGCATAAGGCCGAGCCTTCCACCCTTTACCAAATATATAGATGCATTAATTAAATAAGAGATATTGTGATATCCCAACATATCCATGTTCCAACATGGAACAAACTTCAACTTCACCTGCAACTAGCAACGCTATAAGAAGGGCTGAGCAAAAGCGGTAACTTAGCCAAACAACGCTTTGCTAGGAAAGGATGGCTAGAGGCTGTCATGGAAAATATGGGAGGCATGATATAGCAAGTGGTAGGTAGCGCAGCATGGCAATAGAGCGAACAACTAGCAAAGCAAAGATAGAAGTGATTTCGAGGGGTGGTCATCTTGCCTGCAAGGTTCTCAGAGTTGTCGAAAGCTTGATCCTCGTAAGCGTACTCAACAGGTTCCTCATTCACGAACTCGTCTCCCGGCTCTACCCAAGACAAGAACACAAACAATGGAACCACAATCAATCACGGGAAATGCACAAGCAACATGATGCAAAACATGAATGATATGCGAGATGGGATATGCGATGCATATGCGTGCTCCGGAAGGAAAATGATGAACAAGGCAGTAACTTGGCAAACCAAGCATGCCACTGGAAATATGAGATGATTTCGGTCGAAATCGATATAAAGATCACCGGAAACGGATGCACGGTTTGCAAATGGCAAGCAAAACAAGAATGACACGAATCTGCAATTAACAGCATAATAGCATTTAGAATGCAACACGTAACAATGATACAGCACCCCAACATAGCAACAAAGTATATGTCAGTAATCTACAGGAGATTCTTGACAAAAGATGAACACTGAGCTACGGCTAGTTCACAACATAACAGGTTCCAACAAGCATGGAAAAAGTGCAAAAGATAACAGGTTCACAGACTTGGTGAAATTACTGGACATGCCTGAAACAGCATCAGGTAGCAATGTTCAGAGCACGAAATCAATATGCTACAGGTACTTAACATGGTAAAACAAGGCATGAAAGTATTCTACTAAATTCATATGACAAAAGTCCCTTACTGACCATAAGCCAAAAAGGACCAGAAGATATGATGGCAACCATGTAAACATAGCAAGTTTCGTTAACAGGTTCCAGACTTAGCAGAAAACAGAGCATGACAGAAACAATAATATGAAGGCATCTTGGTGAGCTTGATGCACTCACCACAAATCAATGCATGAAAAAACAAGCATACCTACAGCAAGATGGCATGTTTATGAAGTTATCCATGGCAAGAGCAAGTACATAGCATGTATGGAACAACTACAACAAGCTTGGCAAAATTGAATAACACGTCAACAATCTGCCAGAAATATTTTATAGCAAAAGTAGAGCAAGATTGAGTCATGCTATGGCATTCCATAATTTCAGAAAAGGGCAGGAATGGATCAATTACAACAATATCTATAAAACATCCTTACTGAACATCTCCAAAATAAGCATGGATCTCTCTGTAGCCACATGGATACTTAGTAACAAAATAACAGCAGTCACAGACTTAAAGAAAACACACAGTCCCTGAAATCAGAAACATTACGGAGCCTAGTTTGCATGCTTGTGCTAGTCACCACTGAGATCACAAAAATACATGGCATACACCTCTGTAAATATGGCATGGCGTACAACAAAACACATGTAGAGCTCATGCCCATAAAATGCACAGATTAAATGCAACAATAATACCAAATCCACAAGTTCTGCTAAGTAACAGCAGATAACAGCAACTAGCACTCTTGCACCAGAGATTTGGGCATCAATATGGACTCAAATGAACATGGTGCAATGGAACAAAATGAAGAGCATCACGAGACGAACATTTCTATATATTACACGCGTGAAACGGAGCTATATGAAGAGAGTTATGATGCGTTGAACAGGGGCATATACTGCAAATAACTCGGGACTTGGAAGAATTTCGGGGGAAGAAGGAGAGGAAGTCAACCTCGAGGTCTTCCAGATCGGATCGGGCCCGATGGCTCGCCGGAGCTCGGCGGGGCTCGGGGAGAGCACGACGAGGGAGAGGACGGCGGGGACGAGGAGCAGCGCCGGGCTCGGGCGGCGCTGGAGACGGTGAGGCGCCGTGGGCACGGGCGGCGGCCGGCGGGGTGGCGCGGCGCCGGTGGCCGGCGAGGTGCGGCGAACGAGGCGGAGGGCGGCGGCGGCGCGGGGCCCGGCGGCGGAGGGAGGAAGGAGGCGGCGCGCTGCGCGGGCTCGGGCGCGGGGAGGCACGGGCTTCGGGGGCCCGCGGCGGGGACGGCGCTGCGGCGACAGGTGGCGGGCGCGGAGTGGCTGCTGGCGGCGGCGCCGATGTGTCCGGCCCCGGGCGGACACGTCCGGCGGCGCGGAGGAGCGGGTTAGGGTTTTGGACTGCGGGAATTTCGGGGGGTCTCACATATTTATAGGTAGAAGGAGCTAGGAGGCTCCAAATGGAGTGCGGTTTTCGCCCACACGATCGTGATCGAACGACCTAGAGCATGAAGATGACTTGGAGGGGTTTTGAGCTGTTTAGAGAGGGGTTTTTGCTGCAACACACAGAAGGCATCTGCGGTTACCCGGTTAACCGTTGGAGTACCAAACGACCTCCAAATGGAACGGAACTCGACCGGTGGTATATCAAGGCCACTTAACAAGCCTCGGTCCATTCCGAGAACGTTCAACACCCGCTCACGAAAAGAAACAAGAGGGGGTGTGCCGGAGGAGGTGGGAGCGCCGGATTGCAAAACGGACAACGGGGAAAATGCTCGGATGCATGAGACGAACACGTATGCAAATGCAATGCACATGATGACATGGTATGAGATGCATGACAAGAACAAAATGCAAAACGAAAGACAAAAACCCGACCACGGAGGGAATATCATAACACATGGCCGCAAATGGCAAGAGTTGGGGTTACAAATATGGAAAGTTACATCCGGGGTGTTACAACACTCCACCACTACGAGAGGATCTCGTCCCGAGATCTAGGACTGAAAGAAATCCGGATATTCGGAACGGAGGTGGTCCTCGCGTTCCTAGGTGGCTTCTCGGTCGGAATGGTGCGACCACTTCACTTTCAGGAATTTGATTGACTTGTTGCGAGTCTTGCGCTCAGTTTCTTCAAGAATAGCAACGGGGTGCTCATGATAAGACAGATCTTCTTGAAGGTCAATCTCTTCGAAGTTGATGGTGCGCTCAGGCGTCTTGAAGCACTTGCGGAGCTGTGACACGTGGAACACATCGTGCACGTTCGCGAAGTTGGAAGGAAGCTCAAGTTGATAGGCGAGGTCGCCTCTTTTGCCAACGATCTTGAAAGGACCCACGTATCTAGGGGCAAGCTTCCCTTTGATACCGAAGCGACGAGTGCCTTTCATTGGAGAGACGCGGAGGTAGACATGGTCTCCGATCTCGAAAGCCACATCACGGTGCTTACTATCATAGTAACTCTTCTGGCGCGATTGCGCGGCTTTGAGATTTTCACGGATGACTTTACACATTTCTTCAGCTTCTGTGATTAAGTCATTGCCAAGAAGTTGGCGTTCACCAGTCTCTGACCAATTGAGAGGAGTACGGCACTTTCTGCCATAGAGAATCTCAAATGGGGCCTTGCCCGAACTCGCTTGGAAGCTGTTGTTGTAGGAGAATTCAGCATATGGAAGACAATCTTCCCATTTCATGCCAAAGGAAATGACACAAGCCCTGAGCATATCTTCAAGAATTTGATTGACTCGCTCGACTTGGCCACTAGTTTGAGGATGGAAAGCTGTGTTGAAGCGAATGTTTGTGCCCATGGCCTTCTGGAAAGAGTCCCAGAACTTAGAGGTGAAGATGCTTCCACGATCTGAAGAAATCAATTGTAGAATGCCGTGCAAGGAGACAATTCTGGAGGTGTATAGCTCTGCCAACTGAGCTGCTGTGATGGATTCTTTGATTGGAAGGAAATGAGCCACTTTAGAAGGTACGGATCACTAATGTGCACAAGTAACGTTGCCGGCAATACTCAATGGCTAGTCTCGATAGGCAAGTGACGCAAAATGGGCTAAGGGGTTAACAATGTAATGGCAAGAATGCACAATGATGGGATACCACGATACCAAGGTGGTATGGAGGTTACCGTTCTTGCTTACGGTTAGGGTGTCAAAATGGTGAAGCGGTCGATGTTGAATCCTTGTCGAAGGTGAGCGGCAGTGTTGTTGATGTCGAACAGTTCCTAGTTAGCCGAAACACCCTAGGAAACGGAAAAACCGCAAACTCAAAATCTCAAGGAAAATGTCAAATGGTGGTAGCGGAATGCGTAGGTGGTTCCGGAGTTAGCAATGCGGAAGTGGTGGTGGTGGTTGATGACAAAGCGACCATCCCTAAGTAGCCAAAACACCTTAGGAGACTCAAGTCACCCCTCAGGTAACCACAAATGCTAAATGGAGCAAAATGGGTTAAGTTGCGGAAAGCTATGGTGGTTTGCCGGATGATATGGTGGATGGCCTATGCAAAGATGCCAAAATGAAAAAACATTTATGAAGTCAAATGGTGTTGGAACCTATCTATATGGATGGGGGATGTCAATAGCTACTCAACGAGCTAAAGAACGTCAAAATCGAACTCCGGGAGCAAAAGTTATGGCCGAAACGGTTTTGATCGGTGAGCTGAAACTGGGAGGTGCGGGTGCCCGGGGGTGGAAGGTGCGGGCACCCGGGGTGGTCAGCGGGGTTGGGCGGAAGAAGTGGCCCGGGGGGTCCGGGTGCCCGGGGGTAAGGGGTGTGGGCACCCGGGGTGGTCAGCGGGGATGGTCGGGGGATCCGGGTGCCCGGGGTGTGAGGTCCGAGTGCCCGGGGGTGTCGGATTTGGGCGGAAAATTGTGGCAAAATGGAAGAAATTGGTAGATTTCATGGAGGGAAAGGTGGAGATGGATGGGAGGAAGGTTAGATCCACTTGAAACTAAGCAAATCCATGGATCAAATCCAACAAAACATCATCAAACCAACAAATCACAAAAAAAAATGGGGCTATTTTTGGTGGGGAATTTTCGGATTTTGGGACAAAATCACACAAAACAAGGCTAGAAAACGGTGGGGGGACTCCAAATTCGTGATAAACGTAGCTCATGATACCAAGATGTTGTAGGGTGGAACCCTAGATGGAGATCTTTCACGAATTGAAGGGTAAATCCCCAAGAACAAGAAGAACACAAAGGGGGGAAACAAGAGGAACACTCAAATTGACTTGATCCAATTACACATGTGCTAGATCCAATCACACAAAGAGAGATACGAAGGCCCAAATCCAACACAAGAAGATACAAGAGGTAACTAGTTCATCCCAATCCTATGAGGAAAGAGGTCTTGATGATCCTATGATGGGGATCCTTCTCCAAGAGGAGGGCTTGATCTCCAAGAGGAGGGCTTGATCTCCGAGAGGAGCTTCTTCAAGAGGAGGTCTAGATCTCCAAAAGAAGGAAGATGAGCAAAGCTCTCTCTTTGTCTATCAAATACTTTGCTATCCTCTAAATGAGCTAGGGAAAGAGTTTATATAGCCTAGGGACGAAATAGAGGGGGAGAGGGATACAAAGGTCGAAAATGACCCTAATGCACGCAGGCATCCACTGAAGGGTCCGGGCACCCGGGGTGGTCAGGGGCATGCCGGGCTGCGGCTGTAGGGGGGCCGGGCACCCGGGGGTCCATGGCCCGGGCACGCGGGGAGGCTCCAGGTAGGCGGTGAAGGGGGACCGAGCACCCGGGGTTGGTGGCCCGAGCACCCGGGCGGGGCGGGGCTGCTCCAGCAGCTGGGCCGGGCACCCGGGGTGTGGCGGCCTGGGCACCCGGTGGGGCATCTCCAGCGCCCGGTGGGGGAGGCCGGGCACCCGGGCTGGAGGGCCGGGCACCCGGGGCCGGCCGTGGCAGTGCCTGGGCCAGGGAGGGACGAGCACCCGGGGCAGTGGGCCAAGCACCCGGGGCCGGCTGGGAACAGCGCCCAGGGAGGCCGGGTCTCCGGGGCCAAGTGGCCGGGCACCCGGAGTGACCAGGGTTTCTCCTTCTTGATTCTCCTCGCTCCATTCTTCTCGTCCTCCATAGGTCTTCGGTGAACTTGGTGATTCCTCCGTGCTTCATCGCGACGCTCTCCGAGGCACCTAAGAATGCACAACGCGTCTCTTTGAGGTAGAATCCCATTCTCAAGTGAATTCGGACAAAACTCGGAGAGGAAAGAGTTAACCTTGGTTTCGACGGTGCGTGCACGTGCTCTTGTCATTGGTACACGAGGTGCTTGACGAGTTGTAGTAGAGTCCATGGGGATGAGCGAGGGATGCTCCGCATCAACGTGTCTTTGTTTTAATGGGTGTAGGAGGTTCCGTGCGGACAGCTGCTTGACCTTGACTGAACGGGAGGCGTGCGAGCGCAGTCCGGTGCACAGGCTGACCGAAAGGCGTGCAAGCTGTCCTCCAATGCGCAGGCTCACCGGGAAGCGTGCGAGCTTTACGCTGCGCAGGCTCACTCGGAAGCGAGCCCTTTGACTACCATGGCCGCCCGCCTTCCTCTCCATTAATGGCGCCCAAGCCGCTGTTTAATACGGGCGGCCTTACTGTTCGCCTCCCATTCCCCTCCCCCCTCCCCCCCCCCCCCCCCCCGCATACCTCCACCGCCATGGCGCAGAATGATCATCTGCCACTAGTCTTCAAGTTTGGTGAAGTCGACTCCGAGCCGGAGGAGATAGAAAATAAGGAGGAATGGGGCCTCATGGACATGGCCCAGAACGAGCTGGCCGCGGCGGTTGCTGCCCCCGCTCCCGTCCCAGCTCCCATCCACGCACCCGCGCCAGCGACCATCCCCGTAGCATTGACGGGCTGGTCGCCGAGCACTATCGCAGAGCTGGAAGCCGCGGACGTCAGCGAGGTCTCCGCGGACCCGTGCGAGCTCGTGTACATGCCAGCGCCCGTGCCCGTGCGCGCCCCTCCACCCACCGTGCCGCCGGCCCCCGTGCGTTTGGCTGCATCCGCCGCACCCGTGCGCGCCCCTCCACCCACCGCGGCGCTGGTCCCCGTGCGTTTGGCTGCACCTGCCGCGCCCGTGCCCGTGCCCGTGCGCCCCCCCCCCAGCGGCATCGGATGCTGCCGTCGACCGCTACCTCTCAGCGGCGCCAGTTGCCGTCCTCCCGCGCCCCGCTCGTCGATCGCGCGACGACATGATGTTTGATTTACAAGTGAAGAACATTTTGTGCTGCCTTGAAGACTTCAACAACGGCGTCCCGGAGGACGACAACGACAACGACGGCGCGGCACGCCGCCTCCGCCGCCGCCGGAAATAGTTTTTTTTGGGGTTTAATACTGTATCTCGAAATCTCAATCATATGAATATAAATTCACAGTGTGACTGAATGAAAGATATGGTTTGAACAAACTTGCATTTCTCTCTCTTAATGTACAGACTTATCAAACGATTTTCTTTTGAAAAAACGTCAACGGTTTTTAAATATAAAACACTCACCGCAAACGTTTTAGTTAGAACACCCGTATGCAAACCGACAGCTTCCCCAGGAAGCCAAGGGAAAATGTGCCGAGCAGGATTTCTGCATCCCTTCAACGCAAACGGTTGTTTTGCATGACCCGTGTGCAACCACATATAAATAATTGGGTAAGATTTGCATATCTGTCATTTTGGGTATGTTGCCATTTCTCAAACCGGAAAGATTGACATTTGTTTATCTAGTAACATTGCCATTTGTCAACCTTGTAACACTGTGATTTGTCAAAATATGTAGCTACAAATCACTAGCACTATCTAATTTTTGCAGCTAAAATCACTAGCATTGTTCATATGGACACCAATAGCAAGCGTGAGTTCATGGACGCATATGCAAATGTATCATTGATTACATACAACAAGTCATCAACCCACAATGACAACGAGGATACACGTTGGATTATAGATCATTTCCAACAAAACATTCTAGTAAAGTTTTTCTCACACAACAAATAACAAAGCGATGAAATGAACTTCAGCTCAACCACTCGTCGTCGTTGGAAACGCTTGCTTTGAACCAGAAGTGATTCTCTGGGAAGGGCCAGCTACTGTTAATCTCGAGACCAATGCAGGACTGATCATCCAGGCTGAAGCGGCCTATTTCAATACCCATATTGGGACGGTAGGGAAGCATAGTAATGTCTGAGGTATAGATACAGTTGCTTCTCATAAATGGTAGTAACGTTGTGTCAACAGCAGCTGGATCGCCTTCCACTATCATTGGATAGTTTTGTCCAAGGAAGAGCAAGTTTCCTCCAAGACTTTCAATACTGAACCAGGGAGAAGGTGTTGGCGCTAGTACACAAGTATCCATCCCGAATACCCTGCAACGGATGTTGGAATAGGTCCGGAGAGTGCGAGCATACGAGACAACACCTGCTTCCTTAGTAACATTAGTAGTGCCCCGTATACACACAAGAAGAGGTGATCCATCGGAATAAGTTGCCAGGAACCACTGAGTATATGGGTCCTGCTCGTCCTCATGCTCGTGAATAAAATTTTCAAGTATAGGTGGTGGAATGTTCACAGGACCTTGGAAACACAAGAAGGTTAATTAGTAAAGGGAAACTAGCTAATCCGCATGCATGTGGATGAAACAATTATAATTACGGTGGAAGAAAAACGTACCGAAATCATGAGGATTCCATGCAAAAACAGTGCCACAAGTGGTGGCAGCAAACACAAGACCCTTGTATTGAATTACATCACAGTACTCATCCGTGTATAGAAACTGACTTTTGAGTAATATCCATCGAGTCGAACCATGAAGGACGGCAACAAGCTTCTCGAAGATAGCGACAACATAAGCATTCCTATAACCCCAAGAGCGGTTGGGAACTCGACAAATTGCTATCTTCCGTAGACGACAGTCAGCATGATCGTATTTGAACTCACGTAGAATACCGGTGTACTCAACCTCTGGGCAGTCGTTTGAGATTTTTCGAAGTGGAACCCGGTGACGAGTGTACACATTCACAAGTTCCCACTCGCAGTTGTACCCAATATAAACAACCCAATCCCCATTTGCGCCTGCCCAAGCCTTGCCCTCAAGCGATGGCATCTTAACATCATACGTATCATTATCAAGCGGCATCAACTTACACAAGGCGATGCTTCCCTCGTCCCCGCGCCAGTCAGCAGGGTCACGGCGAAGAAGATAGGGGAGATCAAACCGCTCCTGAACCCTTGGGTTCCTTGTAATGATGTTATTAGTTGAGTCGAGAATGGTCTTGAACGAACCTGCCATGCTAGCCGAGGTGATGACGTCGCACCGATCAATGAGTTCCTCCACCGCGTCATCATTCAGATCGGGGCAAGAATAATAGGGTCGTTTCGGGCTTGTTCCCTCCATGGAGAAGATGATCAAACAATGGCAGAAGGAAGGGTGAAGGCAAATGGAGGAGGGAGGAAGAGCTAGCGTGCGACAGCAGTTCCAAATCGAGAGGGAAAGGCGAAGAGTCGGTGGACGGTTGCCACGGTACACGAAGAGGCGACTGGGGAGCGAACGGTTGCCACAGAGGTCACACACTGATGACAATGGGCGAGTGAACCGCATGCAATCCCATCGCACAACACACACGTCTTGTTAAGTTGAACCGTTTATGTACTCTTGTGTCAACGCAAACAGTTCATCCGAGTGAACCGCATGCCGTATATCCCACACACCTTGATCTAGCTGACCGTTTCTTTTGTGTTTCCTAATCACAAACAGTTCGTCCGAGTGAACCGTATGCTGCATATCGCACACACCTTCATCTGGCTGACCGTTTCTTTTGTGTTGCCTAATCACACACAGTTCATCCCAGTGAACCGTATGCTGTGTATCGCACACGCCTTCATCTGACTGCCCGTTTCTTTTGTTCCTCCTCATCGCAAACAGTTAATTGAACTGAACCGTATGCCCTTCATCGCACACACAACTAAAACCTGAACCATGTTTGATGCATCCGTCAGCGTAAACGTTTTATACATTTCTGACGGTTTTTATACAACACCGTTTGCGATTATGGCATCGCACACAGTTTCTTGAAGGATCTCTGATTGTAGTGTCGCGTTAGCAGCATCCTGCAATAGTGTACGCCATGTAGCAGAAACTGATCTTGGAGTTTGAGCATTCCAAAACTTAGTGTTAGGGAAATATCACCCCTTCAGCACATGAGCACATAATAAAGACAGCTCAGTGAGCAAACACCAGCCTAGTTTTCCTAGCATAGCAAGGTTGAAAATGCTCATGTCGCGAAAACCCAAGAGATTTAAGAGTCGAAAGCCAACTCCATGATCTCCAAAGGAGTTTCTTTTTACCATCTTCTCTGCCCCACCATTCATCAGCAATAATCTGCCTAAATTTCTCATAAATCCCCTGGGAAAGCTGGAAACAACTCAGGATGTAGGTCGGGATCGCCTGTATGATACTCCCTCCGTCCGAAAATACTCGTCTTAGAAATGGTTGTATCTGGACTTATTTTAGTTATAGATACACTCATTTTATCCATTTTTAGGACAAGTATTTCCGGACGGAGGGAGTAGATTTTAACAGTGTTTCTTTTCCAGCACGAGAGACAGGTCGATCAGACCATCCATGAATACATCGCCAAGCCCAATCACGCAGGAATTTCAGCATGCTAGTTGGAGACTTGCCCATCTCCGTAGGCATGCCTAGATAAGTATCATGGAAGGACTCATTAGAAATCCCCAACCTAGACTTCACTCTCTATTTAACACTTTTTGGACAACTATGGCCAAAAATCAAAGAAGACTTGTTCTTACTAATCAACTGACCAGAACCGGAACAATAGAGGCTGAGAGTAGACTCCAAGGCATCCACACTATGCATATCGCTTCTTGCAAAGAAAATGCAGTCATCGACAAACAAGAGATGTGAGATGGGTGGACCAGAGTGACCGTTCATAATACCATGTAGTACGTCAGAAATCTCCTGCTATAGTAACAAACTTGACAGACCTTCAATGCATAGAAGAAACATGTAGGGGCTGATCAGATCACCCTGGCAAATACCTCTCGACGACACAATAGGTTCAGTGAGCTCTCCATTGACCCCAATAGCATAACGAACATTTGTAACACATCGCATTACTGAGCTGATCAATGCAGGGGCAAAACCAAGTTTTGACAGGCAGCCATGAAGATAATTCCACTCAACACGATCATATGCTTTCATCATATCAATCTTCATGGCAAATAAGGGTTGCTTAGCTTGTTGTTTTCTGGTAGTATGTAGAGTCTCATGAACAATGAGGGCATTGTCCATAATCAATCTGCCAGGGAGAAAAACACTCTTAAATTCAGAAATGATAACAGATAAAAGCAACTTCAAACAATTAGGCAATCCTATAAAGAACGCTGCAAAGGGTAATAGGCCGAAAATTCTGGAGCTGTTTGGGTCTTGCAACTTTCGGAATGAGAACAATAACTTAATCACAAAAACCATTAGAAATAGGTCTCCCTTCAAAAATCTCCCGACAGTCTGACAAATCTCCTCTCCTAAAAAATCCCAATGTGTCTGGTAGAAGAGAGTTGGGAAACCGTTCGGGCCAGGAGCTTTAGTGGGGCCCATATGCAAAAGTGCAACCTTCATCTCCTCATCAGTATAAGGTTGACATAAGTCATCATTCATCACATTAGTAACTTTGTGAGGAATAGCATCAAGAACGGTATCTGCGGCATCACAAGGTTCAGAAGTAAATATATGCTCATAAAATTTATGCACCAACATTAAGGATATGTTTGATTTGCAGGATTTTTAAAATGTTGGAATATGGGAAACGTAGGGATAGAGTGTCATGTCATTTTTTGTATCATATAGAATTACAAAACTATGTACTATATCCCAAAAATTCCGAAGGATTTCAATCATGCGAATCAAATGATCACTGTAGGGAAAATACACAAGGACCCAAACCCTCCAGAAGTCCTACGAGATCCTTTGAATCAAAGGAGCTTTAACTGGTTTAAAGGGAGAACACAATCATGAAGTGTGTAAACCAACGCATTCACTGCAACCCATGTTGGCCCTAGCGCTCTATCAAACATCTTAAAGCAAGGGTAACCCCCTCCACAAGGGCAAAGTCGACGACGATGTTCAGTAGGAGGCCACCATCATCGTCGACTATCATGGGAATCAATTTTACTCGGTATACATTTCGAATGTTCACACTATATTCAAATGAAGCGGCAGAGGCGACAACAACATCACCACAATTAAAGAAGGTTTGGCGGTGAGGCAGGGATCTGCCACGTGCACGGTGAGAGTGGAAGGAGAGATATGTGTCAAATGAGAGAGTTATTGAGAATAAATTAACAAACGAGCGAAGCGAATGGAAGATGGCGTGGAAGCGAATGTAGGAAGACACTATTTATCGTTTTGCTGTCTGAATTCAACTTCGTGTAGTATTTATGTCGCGTTGCTTGTCAAATAAAACACTCAACCTTACGTAGAATTTATGTCGCAGCTCAGGAAAACGACAATCCCATTTCGGTTTAGTTGCAGCTGCTAAATTTGTATGCGACAAAATAGTCAAAATAATAAAAAGCATTAATAGCCAAATGAAATAACCAAAACAACTAATACATAAAACAAGACTATCATGACACACGTAACCTTAAGCCGCAAAAGGCATCTTCCACGCACATAATCGATATCAAATATGAGCACGACAATCTTTCCTAACACAAAGTCATCGCAAATCCCATGTTGCTTCTCTACATCATAATCTTTCCCACACAAAATCATTGCAAATTTCATGTTGCTTCTGCACATCAGAACCAAGTATGAATATGCATGCTTGTTATATCTTTTTTTTTGCGAGCTCAAACCTTGTATTACTCAATCAAAGTCTCATTATAATCCTCAGCAATTATCTCCAAAAGTTCAGGAGAACCTGACCCTAACCAAGTCATAGTCCTATTATTAAGATGACCAAAAGTAGCTAACTTGTCACTCGTCTTATTTTGTGAACGAGCAACATGAGTAATACAAGTTTGATGTAGGTTCAATAACACTCTAATCTCATTAACTAACGACGAGTAGACCGATCGATCGGTATCACCACATGTGATCATAGCCACTGCAACAGAAGAATCCAGCTCAACTTGTATCGGCAATGTTGTACGTTGGATCAATGAGGACAACCCCTCCATACAAGCATAGAGCTGCGCCTCCAGCGCATCTCTGCAAAAATGTAACGCCCTGCAAGCTGAGAAAATGATTTTTCCTGACTCATCTCGCAAGACCATGCCCGCACCAGTGTCATCGCATGACACAAAAGCACCATCTGTGTTTAGTTTTGTCCACCCATGCTTCGGTTTCTCCCAGCTAGGCGACTTGGGCTTATGAATAACCGGCCGAACCTTATTGTCCATTGTAATGTATGTTTTCCCTTTCCCTGGGTCAGCACCATTATCATTTTTGATTGCCATAAGTGAATCAAGATAGCTCTGCAGGAATCTGACCGATACATCCATCTGCGGAGCCGGTTTATGATGCACCACCTCGTTGCGTATGTACCAACTTCTCCAGAAAACAAGAAGAAACATACACCTCTCGAGCTCACTTCTTGGCGCAAGTAACTGCAGTAGCCACTCCTTCCCATAGTTAACAATTGATTGTAGCCAAGGGAGTCTCCAGATTTTTGCCATTTTCAAATATAGATCCCTCCCGAATTGACACCTCAAAAACGGGTGGAAGTTGTCCTCCGTAGCTAGTCCACAAACTGGGCACATACTTGTAGTCTCCAATCCAATCTTGTGTTCATTTTTCCACGTCGGCAACCCATCAGTCACGACTCTCCATGCAAAATTTGCCACTGTTGGCGGAACTCCACAGTTCCAAATGAACTTCCAACAGCTCCTCGCACCGGACGGCGACGAACTAGATGATGCAGCGTTAGCCCTATGTAACTCATCGAACGCCAGATGATATGCACTCTTCACGGAGAAGACGCCCAATTTGTCCGGCCCCCAGGCAATGACATCATCGCCACGCCTTGGGGATACCCTGATCTTCAGAATCTCCACCACATCTGCTTGCATGAAATATTGATTAAGAGTTTGAACCTTCCAGGACCCATTGTCATTCAACAGATCGGACCCATATCGAATACGACAAATGCCCTGCCTTGAGATCGGTTTATACGAGAAAGGCCGTGGAATCCAACTATCACGCCGCACCTGAATGCTTCTCCCATTGCCTACTCTCCAAATCAATCCTTTCTTCAATAACTCCAGACCGTGGCTAATAGCCAGCCAAGATGAAGAGGCATTTCCAGCAAACACCGTATCTTCTAGGTTACCAGCCGGGTAGTATTTGGATTTGAGCAACCGAGCACACAAGCTATCCGGCCTTGTGATCAACCTCCAAGTCTGGCGAGCTAGAAGGGCTTGGTTAAATAGACGAAAATCTCGAAAGCCGACACCACCCCTATCTTTTGGTTGCATAAGATGATCCCATCCCTTCCAATGAACCTTCCTCTTCCCCTTCTCCGATCCCTAATAAAAATTCCTCACCATTCTAGTGAGATCGTCGCACACCGAGAACGGTAACTTGAACACTCCCATTATGTATGTGCATAAAGCTTGTGCGACAGACTTGATAAGCACCTCTCTACCCGGCTGCGCCAGATATCCGTCACCCCACTGGACAAGTCTTTTGGTAAGGCTTGTCTGAAGATTTTGCAACTTACCTTTAGACATGCGTCCCTCGGGTGTGGGAAGGCCCAAGTACTTCTCCTCAATTACCAAACTTGTAACTTTAAGAACGTCCCTGACCTGCTCTTGAACCGAGACCGGGCACGCTTCACCAAAGAACATCAAACACTTGTCATAGCTCAGGCTTTGGCCCGTGGCCGCACTATACAGGTCCAAAGAAGCTTTAACCTGCTCTGCTTGATCCCTCGAGGCCTGAAAAAACAACATAGTATCATCTGCAAAATGCAAGTGGGATATGCCCGGTGCTATCCTACAAATTTTCACTGGTGCAATATCGCCGGCTTGCACCTTGCTTTTCAAAATAGCTGAAAGTCCATCTGCCACAAATAAGAATAAGAATGGAGAGAGTGGGACTCCTTGTTGCAGCCCCCGCGACGGTGCAAATGAATCGAGGAGAGTTCCATTAAATTTTACTGAATATCTCACTGATGTGACACACGCCATTATCCAGTCAATCCATCGCTGAGAGAACCCTAACCTTTGCATCACCTGCTTCAAGAAAGCCCAATCAACTCGATCATAAGCTTTTGACAAGTATAGCTTATATGCACAAAAACTCCTTGTGGGATCCTTCTCTTGTTTAATATAATGTAAACACTCGAAGGCAACCAAAGCGTTGTCTGTAATCATCCTGCCAGGTATAAAAGCACTTTGCTCCACCGAGATTATATCATCCAGCAAAGGCCGTAATCTATTGACTAAACACTTTCAAATTACCTTATAGGTCACATTACAGACTTATTGGCCTGTAGTCAGACATCCTTGAGGGGTTAGATGTTTTTGGGATGAGCACGATCGATGTAGCATTAACACCCTCAGGCATAACACCAGTACTGAAAAAGTCCCTGACCGCAGCCAGCACTCCCTCCTTCACTGTACTCCAATTACGTTGGAAGAACCGTGCGGGAAAACCATCTGGGTCTGGTGCCTTCAAAGGCCCAGTCTGAAACAATGCATCGGAGATCTCCTTATCCGTGAACGGCGCACACAGCCTGTCATTATCGGCCGGCGACACCACTCGTTCAAAAAGATTCACTACTTCAGATGCATTCAAAGTAGTGTCTGCTGCAAATATATTATGGAAATACTCATTTGCGATCCTGCTCATAGCTGCAAACTCCGTATGAACGGTTCCGATGCTGTCCGTTAATTCCTGGATCTTATTCTTCCTCGCTCTCCAAACTGCTTTGCTTTGAAAATACTTTGTATTTCGATCTCCTTCTTAAGCCAAGAAATCCTCGATCTCTCCATCCACAACATCTCTTCCTAATATAACAGTTCATTCATTTTATCCATCACTCTCCTTATTTCTTCCCTGCCCGCTCTCATATGCATAAGCTCCTCCGGCTGGCTTCTTGACCTCGCAAGTTCTCTCGTCACATTGCCAAATTTCCTGCTCCATGACCCTAACGCAGTCATTGTTTTAGACAGGGCCTCTCTCAACTGTGAGAGGTTGTGAATCTCACCTACTGCATTCCGTGCATCTTCCATCACCTTTGGCAACGCCGAGTCTCTCTTCCAAAATACCTCATACCGTCTGCTCCTCCCCCTCACCGGACCTAGATCCGGCTCTCCCTTAAGAAAGACGACGAGGTGATCCGAGCAAGGGGACGGTATATGCTCAACTGCAGCAAACGCGAACAAATTACGCCAATCATTTGTGGCCACCGCTCGGTCAAGTCTCACCTTGACATTGGCCGACCTCCCCCTTCTGTTTCACTATACAAGCATAATACTCTATTTCACTTTTGTTATCCCTAACTTTGTGTTGAATATTCTCGCAAAAAAAGAAAAACTTTGTGTTGAATAAATGTTCTCGCTTACCCCAACACCCAAATCAGAGAGGGGAAATGAATCATGTGCTGAGGTCGGCATCCACGTGTCCGTGCATCAGCCGCGTGCACCCCCACCGCCACGCACCGGTCGCCCGCCCGCCCACTCACCGGTCGCCGCCGGTCCCCCTCCTCCACACAGGGGCAAGCAAGTAGCACGGGATAAAAGCCAACCACCCTCGTCCTCTCTACCCATTTCTTCTTCCCCCCCTGCCCAGATCAAGAAACCGTGTCCTAGAATCCACCGAGATCGCTGGAAAGGCGACATCCTCCGGAGACTCTTCTCGCTCCCCTCGTCGGCACGGATCGAGCGGTTGTTTTAGTTGGAAGATTTCTCCTTTCTTTTCCTTCTGGTCGCTGGCCGGAGACACGGCGTGTCGGGGCGCGCGGAGATGGTGGCCGAGGCGGAGGTGATGCATCAGCAGCCGGCGCCCGTTCTGGAGGTGCAGTACCGCCGGTGCGTCGCCAAGGGGGCCGGGATGTCGGCGGTCGCCGTGCCGGAGGTGGAGGTGGAGGTCGCCGTCGAGCTGCCTCGCATGGTGAGTCCCGCCGCTAAGACTCCTGCCTCTCTTTGCTCCTATGCTAGTCCTGAGACCGTATATCCCTAAAGAGATCGGGCGATTTTAGCAACGGATCAGCTGTAGCTGCTGTATGCTTTCTTGTCTGATTTTTAGAACAGATTTGTGGACGCAATCAGCTTAAAATATCATGTATTGTTGTGAATGAATTATTATGGCCATACTATTCTTGAAGTTTGCTTATACTGGTTAGGGAAGTTTGGTTTCTCTTCCTCTTAGTACAAGGAATGGTTATCTGCTTGTGGATGCAAAAGTCTGACACCCTTTCATAGAAAAAGTAGCTCCCTTTTAGAGGGTTCTGGTTCTAGGGTGGTGGTGGTTGTAGGCCACAGAGAAGGTGGGTGCTCTAATTATTGGAGCCATTTGTGTAGTGTGTAGAGTTGTTGAATCGAGCAGCATATGTGCTTTTGCAAAGTGCTGTTTGTTCTCAATCAAGTCAGAAAATATCAGGTTTTTGCTGCGATTGATATTTTGAACCTATAGTGGAGCTGTGGAGATAAGTCTCATGCTGTTCTGTGTGTCATCCGACGAAAAGATTGAGGCCATTTTGGTACACAAGTAGTCCGGGCTTTTAATCATGTTGTTTAGCAGACTATGGGGAAAAGCTTATGTTGTTTGTATTTGTTGTGAATTCAAGAAACAAGGTGGTAATGTTTCGTGTTTGGTATAGGGATTGGCGAACACCGATGGTGCGACGAGTGTGTCCGCTGAGACACTACAGTTTGTACCCAATATTCGGTCTGGAAGCTTTGCTGATATCGGACCTAGGAGGTACATGGAAGATGAACACATCCGGATAGATGATCTTTCAGCTCATCTTGGCTCGCTGTTGGTGTGCCCACTACCTAGTGCCTTCTATGGGGTAAGTCAATAAGTGATTATTGTGTTTGCTTGCTGCATTTTAACCACAGCAACTGCGCCTAAATGGATTGTCTTGTTTCCTCTGCTTGTATGTAGGTCTTTGATGGCCATGGGGGTCCGGATGCTGCAGCCTACATGAAAAGGCATGCCATGAGGTTCCTGTTTGAGGATAGAGAGTTCCCACAAGCATTGCAAGTGGATGATGTATTCCTTCAGTCCGTCGAGGAATGCATTCGCAGCGCGTTCTTGCAAGCCGATCTTGCTCTGGCAGATAATTTAGACATCAGCCGCTCCTCCGGAACTACCGCACTCGCAGCATTAGTATTTGGGAGGTAAGATGTGCTTTACTAGAAGCAGTCTCAAGTCTGTAGAACTGATCTTTATTTTCTTGCTTCAGCGTGCATGCTCAGTCGAGTGTCTGACCTGACTTGCAGGCAACTGTTGGTTGCGAACACCGGTGACTGCCGAGCGGTCCTTTGCCGGAGAGGCATAGCGATGGAGATGTCTCGGGACCACAGGGCAAACTACGCCGAGGAGTGCGAGAGGGTGGCCGCCTCCGGCGGATACATCGAGGACGGGTACCTCAACGGGGTGCTCTCGGTGACGCGTGCCCTAGGCGACTGGGACATGAAGGTGCCCGACTGCTCCACGTCGCCCCTCATCGCGGAGCCCGAGTTCCAGCAGGCGACGCTGAGCGAGGACGACGAGTTCCTCATCATGGGCTGCGACGGCATCTGGGACGTGATGACGAGCCAGCACGCGGTGAGCGTGGTCCGGCGGGGCCTGCGGCAGCACGACGACCCCGAGCGGTGCGCGCGGGAGCTCGTCATGGAGGCGAAGCGGCTCGAGACGGCCGACAACCTGACCGTCATCGTGGTGTGCTTCGGGTCGGAGCTCGGGTCACCGCCGCCGCCCCCCGCTGCCGCGGCGGCGAGGCCGAGGAGCTGCAAGGGCCTGTCGGCGGAGGCCCTGTGCAACCTGAGGAGCTGGCTGGAGACTGACCGCTAGCTCTAGCTTGAGATGCCTGCTCTGCTCCTGCTCCCCTACCTAGTGCTGCTGGTCAGTTCGTTCCCACGCTGTAAATATGCTGACATCGGTCGAGGAATCGTAACTGCCACTTCCCTTTTAGTCCCTACCATTTTTTTCAGGCGGTAGCCCGGCAGTTTTGTAGGGGCATTCTCCCATTGTTTCCTGTGCTTTTCTCTCTCTGTTGCTGTTATTGCTCACGCCATTGCTGTTGTACATAGTACTACATGGTAGTACATCCGTTGCGGCCACGGATGGACCTGATTTCCTCGAGCAACATCTGCTGCTATCTAACAGAAATATTCGGGGGGCTATGGTCAACTCGATTCATCAGAATAGTAAATTCCTCATCTTGTCACGTACGAGTAGAGAAAATAGAATGAACTCTTCATGAAAAATTGGGATCCATGGTGAAACTCTGCCTGAGTTGCTTCTGTCATCAGCTAGGGATCATAGAGTAGCAGGTGCCGTGGTGAATGAAGCCAGAGAAGGCCTGGCGGTAGTGGTAAATTTAGCTGAACATACCACTATCTCGATCCGCGCCGGCAAGTTAGCCATGGTGGTGGAATGGCTGGCACCAGCACCACCAGACACGCCCCCCTCACCTAACCCACAGCTCTTTTTTCCGGAACCGAATCCATAATCGTCAAGAAGAATTCTACCTTTCCGAAGCCTATATCTTTTCTGAATCTGATAAGACGCCTAAGAATCAGCTGCAGCGACAGCAGGTGGGTTCAATGCACCTGCACCACCCACGCACACGCACAGCTGCAAAGTCCAGAAAACGAGAGCTAGAAGAAAGAGCCGCTGCATTTTGACCACGGAAGGGAAGGTGATAGGCAATGCACAAATGTATTGAGCCATACAGCGACGGCGGTCCGCCGTCGGCATCGACCAGTCACTGACGACCTGCAGCAGGCACCCCAGCACTCGGCCAGTCAGGTGACACACGGATGGGCCAGGCCGCCATTCGCCAACCCACAAGAGTCAAATGGTTACAGGTAACAACAGTTACAGACGCACTACGATGAGAGTGAGAACGCGAGTTCGTGGTGATAAGATACACTACGATGTGATGCTGCTGGCCATAGCTCTCGTGGCAGTTATCTTTTGCTCTCTCTCCTCCCGGCTAAAGGTGAAATCCACGAGAGTGACATGAAACAAGCCTGCCTGCACCCGCAACGCAGCTGACATCAACGCAAGAGAAACATACAACAAGTAATGGTAAAGCAGCAAGATTTGTGATGTTCTAGATAGCAAGCCAATGGGGGCTGTCACTGTGGCGGTATTTGAGTCGTATGTCATGCTGCTGATGCTGATATGGGACGACTTCTATCTACTCGGCTGAGTGGGCATATATATCCGAATCCTGGTAGAGGATTGTTACTGTTCCGCCTGATACTGTGATGATGAACTTCTTCCACGGGTTAACTTGACATGGGCGTCAGGCCAGATCTTCCAAAAGGGAGGATGAGGTCGACAATGGAGTCGTACTCCTCTCTGCTAACCTGAGCCGAGTTTAAGACCTGCAGTATGCACAAGGCAAAACAATCAGGTGTCTAAAAACACATAGGCATCCTTGCATTTGCATACCAGAGGTAGGGAAAAGAAACGTCACCTTGTGCACAAGCTTTGAGTCTGAGATCACTGGAGCAAGAGCAGGAAGCCGGTGCACAGAGAGTGCATCGAGCAGAACAAGAACCAGCAGCTGCCATTGCCTTGATCTCAGAGCAGGCAGTGCGTCAACAAGTGACATTGTGTCAATCAAGTATCCCTGTAGTGGCAACCAGATACTCTCATTATATTATCCAAAAGCATGGTGCAAGCAGAAACAAATGGCTCTGCCTGTGAGAGCCAAAATAGTTATCAGATGCTAGCATCAAGCTAACCTATACATTTTCTTTTACGCTGAGTTGATGTTAGCCCGGAAAAGTATGCAGCAGAGGTTCCAGGTGTAGGAGAAGACGGATACAAACAAACACTAGCCAATGAGGACATACACAGGTGCAACTAGTCTTATCTCTATCTAGTAAAGAAATGTGCACATTCTACCCATTTTATATTGTATAAAGAAATATGGAATCCCAACTCTACCAGAGTAATTTCTCAAATGTACTGGACTGTTGTTTGCCGATAGTAGTGATCGGTATTCTGTTCCAGCTAGTAAGCCTAAAAACAATGATATGCAAGTTTAGGACTTTACGTAGCAAAGTATATATTTGGACCAACTGTAAATCAGGCAATAAACTCACTCAGAGTATATTAATTCATACCAGAGTAGTCTCCAACTTTGAAACTGGGATTTGCATCCTCATGTTTGATACAAGTACCGGCAGTGCATTAGAAATGCAAGAAGCTAAAGCTCTTTTAATTTCAGATGATTGACTATCTTTCGAAACTCGCTTCTCAGGATACTCTCTCCCATTAGAAATCAACATTTCTTCCACAGAACTGTCATCAAGCATGTATACATAGGTCAAAGATGACCGGGATATCCATCCAAATATTGTCGTCCACATTGTTGCAAAAGCAGACAGCTGAAAAGATATGCATGTCATTGCAAAATTTCAAAATGAATTAAAAGAAACAAAACTACCGCTTTTTTCTCAAAAATGCTTACTGTTAAACTGAAACCTTCTGGTGGTGTGTCGTGCCAAGAATCATCAACTTCAAACATGTCAGTGTCCAGAAGCACGGTCTTTGTTGGCCACTTCACAACATTACCATCTGTTTCAGATACTACCTTTTCCACTGTATCTTTGCCATGGATATTCTCGAACTGTTTCTGGTGAAGCATGTCAGGCAATATGATGATCCCTGCCTTGGAAACTGTATTCAGGAAGCTTCAGGTCAGTATATCAACTACATAAGAGTATTTTGCATATTAAAGGACCACAAGGTTACAGAAAATATGTTCACCTGCATCTTCCACTTCTGATGTGCCTGAAGAAATAGCTCCTGCAGCTTCAATAAGGGCAGCTGCGCAAGCCTCTGCGGATTCACGCCTTAGTGAACTGTCAATGTCCTCCATAGATAGATTTTTAGCATCTGAATCGATGTCATATGCTTTGCTTGCTTCTAAGATGCTCCCATTATCATCTGCCCATGTCACAGACTGACTTCTGTTCTTAGACCCTACAGCCTTCAGTGAAGATTTTAGTGCAGCACTAACCTTCTCGTCACTTGTCTCTTTTTTTTCAAGGTCCACTGCTTTACTGAATTCTTTGTGTAGTTGTTCAGTGTAAGTATGCATTGAATCTCTTACTGTGTATTGAGATGATGAGGGCTGATTATCTATGAGGATGGAACTTGCAAAGTCATATTGACCCAAAGGCCCTTGATCCATCTTTACCGAAGCAGGATCCCCCATAATGATTGTACTAGTAAAGCCTACTTCATGGCCATTACTTCCAGCAGGTTTTCTTGCAGGCTTACTCTTGCATGCCCTTGATGATGCTCTAGTTGATTTCTTTTTCTTCTTGTCATTTCTCTCTTCCAAAACTACAAGCTCTAGTTGCTTCGCAATGGAATCAGTTATGCAAGGCAATAACATATCCGTATCTTCATCCTGTTGGAAAATCTTTGATAGGGTTTTATCTGCGCCTTTTTTCTTCGTTTTTGTGTTCTCATGAAGGACCATGCCATCAATTTTTTTAGCTATATCTTCAGAGCCCACTTGTGCTTCAACTGAAGAAGATGAAACTGCCATGCTATGTTCGCCAAGAACAGCAGCCCCAGAATCCACATTCTTATTCCCGGACAGCTCAGCTCTACTAGCTTTGCCCTGTTTAGCCTGTGGCATTGGCCCTGAAATACAGAACACAAGCTCACAGTTTCTTCAATTGTTCGAAACTTAAGACAAGCCGAACAAAGGGAAAGAGATAAGCATCCTTTCACGTACAGTAATGTGCCTGCAAGTAAAACTACTGTCACTATTATAACATTTATTACACCAGTTTCTACAACATTATTGAATAGAACCAACCAATAGGATGTGCCACTAACAAAAACTGATTTTATATCCTGTGTTCAATTTTGTAAGAACCTGAAATTTCTAAAGAAGACGGCTCCGAGTCACCTCTTCCTCTAAATTGCTAAAGGTGGTCGCGAGGCAGGTTTGCCCCATTGGACCAGCGACCTGCCCCGCAAAAAACGCCCTTGACGGTTGTAATAACCAACAAGCTCCCACTTAGTTTTATCGTAGATACAACAAAATTTGAAAAATAGCCAGGATTGCATGTATTCATCTGGTTGGAGGCTAATTCTACATTCTAATATCACATAGCCAGTATATTTCAATTGCAATGGCTTGGCATACATCCACATAGAAAGACAGAACTCTGCGCACCCTAAGACGATAAAATTTCTCAGTTATTCAGATCAATCCACATAAAATTCCCAGCACACAAAGACAGTAAAATGCCTCAGCTATTCTCAACAATCCTAGTGTCCTCCAGTCAACCAATGGCAACATAATCAAATGCAAGAATGAATATCCAGACTACAAAATTGTCAAAGTAAATAACAGAGTTCAGTATGAAACAATCACCTTCATGAATGGGGTGATGGCGGGGCACATAGCCCTCGATGGCGCCCGACGGCCCAATCCACTCCTGCAGCGTCACCTCCCCAGGCCCAGGCGTCTCCTTCTCCACAATCTCCACCTTCCTCCCCTCGTCCTCCTTCTTCCCACCGTCCGACCGAAACCCTAGCCCCGGACCGTCCCCGCTGCCCTCGAAGAGCGCGACCAGGGCGTCCAGCCTGTTGGGCGGGATCCCGAAGGGGCGGTCGGGCGGGAGCGAGGCGGCGAAGGCCGCGGAGGCGACGAGGCAGCGCTCGGAGCAGAACTTGCGGGCCTCCTCGAGGTCGTAGACGCGGTGCTCGCGGAGGGAGATGTGGAACCGCGGCGCCGCCTTGGGGTTGGCGGGGTCGGGGAGGGAGCTGGTGCACGCTGGGTGGCCGCACGCCTCGGCGATGGAGCGCTCGGTGACGACGTCGTCGTAGTCGGCGCGGGAGAGGATAGCGGCGGCCGCGTGGAGGAGGGGCTCGTTGGAGGCCGCTGCGCCGTCGAGGAGGGCCAGCTGCACGCGGTACACGGCCCCGGCCACGTTCACCGTCGTCCTCGCCGCCGGCTTGGCGGCGGTGGCGGCGGCCGTCGCCATGGGGAGCGGGTTGTGGTGGGGACTAGAGAGAGTTTGGAGATTGGGGAGAAAGACAAGCGTGGGTCGGCGCACAGAGCAGACAGCAGACTATTGCGCATGTGTTTTTGGTTGGGCTATTTTGGGGGCGACGGCGGGGTATGGCGGTTCTTGTAGTTGGGCCCACAGGATGGTGTTGTTGTGGGCTGGGGGCTTTGTGGACGGGTAAGATGAAAATTGGCCCATGCAATTTGGGTTTGTGGTCTAGTAACTTTATGTTAGTGTATTGTCTCAAAAAAAAACTTTATGTTAGTGTATCGTGTTATTTTGTCTCAAAAAAATAGTGTATCGTGTTTTTTTATTAGTTTGATTCTCGTTTCTCAAAAAAAAAGTTGGTTTGATTCTATGTGGAGTTGAATTCTTTGTTCGATATTATGGTGACCTTGTAGTTCAATGGCCTGCACTCCTAGAGGATCGTTCCATGCTAAAGTACATTCATAGCTCAAAGTTTTCCATCTTTTTGGAAGGGAAACTCCAGGTGCTTTCAAAGGCCTTTATATTTTTTAGGGAACTTTAGAAACCTTTATTAGTTGTCAAGTTCGTGCGGGCAAACGAGCGACATCATCGTTCCTTCGGTCCATTGGTAGTTTTGAAGTCTTGGTAATATTTCGTGTGTGCACGGATTGATAATTTGACATTACGGAGAAGATGACTCCAAAAGGTTTCATTGTAATTTTTAATTATAGTACCTACTTTGTAGCTTCCTAAATTTTGGATCCAAAGCATTGCACTTGTAATGGTTGCGGATATCAATAAATTTACATATATTTTAAAAAACAAGGACTACAACCAGGGACCTATTTGATGTTTATTGCGATACATCCTATTTGACTGCTTGTGTTCGCTAACTTGAGGGAAAATGCACATGGCGTCACAACCGGGTCAGTTCATTGGCACTAGGGCTGTAGCGAGTGGAGTTAGCGTACAGGTGATTTTCTTTCTATTACTTTGATTATCTAGCGGATATTTTCTCTAGTTTAGTGATTTTCAATCAGCTTCTTGTATTCCAAAAAACATGAGTGTTTGCTTACTTAAAAAATGCACAATTTTTAAAATTAAAAAGTTTTGTTTATAAATTGTGAATATTATTGAAAAGGTGAAAAAATTAATATTAATGAACATTTTTAAATCTATGAGCTATTGTCAAAATTTTGGAGGGGAACACACAAGGTGCATGCGAGTGGGTCGACACAGTTGATGCCTCGGGTAGTTAATGGTTTGATTTTTCTTTCCTTCTTTGAATTTTCTGGACGGTCTTCTCCAAGAAAACGGATGCAACAATATAAATAAAAATTCCCAAAAGTTAAATAAGTAATTTAATTTTAAAAGAAGTTCACAAAAATAAAAACTTGTTCAAATGTAGGAATACATAATGTTCACAAAAATTTAATTTAATTTTAAAAGAATTTCACAAGTATTCCGAAAATTTGTTATCTTTTTTAAATCCGGAACGTTCACAAAAGTTTTAAAAGTATATTATGAATAAAAGCTGTCAAATTTTAAAATTGCGTGTGTACTTTTAGAAAATATTCATAAAATGTTTAAAAAAAATAATTTTACAAATTTTTATATATGAAAAAAATTCTCCACAAATTTGAAAACGTTGATGGATTAAAAATGTTCAAACTTTTGAAACATTTTTTTAAACGTATGCAACTTAAAGGAACGAAAAGAAAAGAAAAAGAAAAACCGAATCCTGACATTTGGCGTAGAGAGCATCAAATGGGATTTCTCTACGCACCATCAAAAATTCATCGCTTTGTGTGCAGGGTCGCGATAGACTGGGCCTATCCTTGTGCCCAAATTTCTTTCGTTGCTTTTCCTCTCTCTCATTTTTTTCTTCGGGTCATTTTTCTCGAATTCTCTTTTGGTTATTCGGTTTCCATTATGTTTTTCTTCTATTTTTTCCACTATTTGGTTCCTTTTTCCTGATTTTCTTTCTTTCATCTTTTCCAATTTATGAACAATTTTTTTGAATATATATGAACATTTTTCAAAATACAACAACATTAATTTATGAATATTTATAAAATTCATGAATACATTTTAAAATCAGGAACAATTTTTAAAATTCAAGAACGTTTCTACATTCATGAAAATTTTAAAAAATCATGGACATTTTTTGAAATTCGAGAACATTCTTGTTCATCCATGAACCTTTTTAAGAAAATCGTGAATATTCAAGAAAACAATTCTTGGTTCATGTGAAAGAAATGACTGAAACAAAACCAACAGGAAATTTGGAAAAAGAAAGAAAGAAAAAAATATGTTGGAATAAACTATTGAGAGCAGCACTCGGTATCGGCGATTGGGCCTGCCCATTACTGCAGCCTTTTTGTGCTTCTCTGTCATTTTGATGCAGAGAGTGTCAAATCGAAGCTCACACACATCATAGGATCCAATATTACTGACGTAGAATACCACCCGTGTTAAAAAATAATTGAAGTTATGGGTTAGTTTTAAGTCAAGCTTGTTTAAGTATAACCAACACTACAAAAAATATAAACTTCTGAAACACCAAATTAGGCTCACAAAAGTCTTTGTGAAATATACTAGCATATCGTATATAAAGTTGGTCAAACTTAAATAAGTTTGACTTAAGATAAACTTAGAATTTCAGTTATTTTAAGACAAAAAAAGTAAAAATGGACAAGGAAAAATGATAAAAGAAAAGAAGGCCGACTTAGTGGATCCCCATTTGACACGAGGTCCCTTACAAAATGAGTGGTGCGAGGCCTTGCAGATATTCTATCGTTGGCAGAGTGCACCAACAAACAAATTGCTTGTCCACTCGAATTGGTGGCGACTACAATATGTAATACACTATGCTTCCTAATTTGTAAGATCTCACAATTAATTGAGGTATTCAATTTAAAATTCGGCCATCTAACTTTAACCGGTTAATAATTTCTGAAGAAGCTCTCTCATAATTCAGTATGCTCCTTAATTTTAAAGCTTTTTGATTTGATTGAGCTATTCAAATTTGGATTTGGTTTATGATTCTGATCGGATTAATGATTTTTAAATCAACTGGGAGCAACCGGCCTATAAAAATATATCAATCCCGTGCATCTTCTCACCCAACCTAGTGAAAAAAGAAGCGTTAACGTGTGATATTGGAGCACCAAAATAGTACGTAAAATACCGATACATAAAATTTCCCCACATAAGTATGAGTTGATTAGCAAATAACACAAAATCACATCACGAAAGGTCGACCAAAATACCACATTATAACTAAAATAAGAAACACACTCCATCATCCCCCCCACTCGTCAAACCAAATACTCCCTTAGTTTCAAAATATAATGTGTATTTATTTTTTAAGTCAAATTTATTTAATGTGGCCCGTTGAGAGCCAGAAATACCGAGCATCCACAATTCCAAATAAATAAAATATGAAAGTTTATTTCATGATGAATATAATGATACCAATTTGATATTATGGGTATTAATATATTTTTCTATAAATTTGGTCAAACTTATAGAGGTTTGCTTTTTTGAAAAAACTAATACATTTTATATGTTGAAACATGGGGGTATCTTTTTCTATAAAAACCCAACAGCACCAACGACGCAACAAAGCGCATCCAACCCTTCTTGTCTAGGATGAATGCTACTCTCTTAGTGGGTGTTCAACGAGTAAATTTGTAGAACATAAAATTAGGTCAAAACCATACTATAATGCACCTTTAAAACAATAAGAAATTACTATTACCTAATAATTTATTAATAGAGCTAGAGTACTATAATTGTTGTTCTGAAGTCCGTGGTTATTAGGGCATCTCCAACACTGACCCGTAAACTGGACACTCCGTCCGCGGACCGAGAGACCAGTTCGCGCTCACTGATGTGGGAGTTGGCCATCGAAAGCTATCTGCATACATCTGCCCACTTTTTTTCAAAGTCCGCATACATCTGCGTGCTCAAAATACCCGCATATCTAGTTCAAGTTTAGCTAAAAAATGTTCAAATGCAGTAGTAGTTCTAATTTAAATATTACACTCCAACAATGTTGTCTCCTTTAACCGCCCACATATGCTTAATCAGCTCTTCCTTCAACTGCTTATGAGTTGCTCGATGCCGAATTTGTTGATGCATTTAAACAAACTCATCAAATATGACTGGATTCTAGTATGGAAGTTCGATAGGATCACTCATGTTCTCAAATTCGAGACCTACGGCAGCATCCTCACCCTCATCCTCTACGATTATGTTGTGCATGATCACACAACATGTCATCACCTACCACAAGGTCTCCGGATATTGTTTCGCACATCCACGAACGACTCCAGAGACCTTGCCATCCAAGGCGACTACTCGGGACGCCACTCCTCCTGCTGCCACAGCTGTAGTTCAGAGGCATGGAGGTATATCCATTCATTTTTACCTAGTCCGCTGTAGTTTAGTTGAATATATCAAAAATATAACGAATGTGCTTCAGTTTAGATGAAAATCATCTGGTATTATGTAAAAATTATCTAAGTTTGAATGAATATTGTCCAATATGTTTAAATTTGCATCAAATGTGACCAGATGTTTGCGGCTACCTTTGAACGGCCGGCTCCCATATTAGTGTTCGAACCCCTGTCAGGATTGGCCCGCGACAGATACGGTGTCCGTTAGAGGTCCACCTTGAAGATGCCCTTACATACTTTCGACACTAAACACATACATGTTACACATATACGAGCAATCATTATGAAGTGCTGGTGTAACCGTGTAAGCAACGGAAGCGGCTCCCCTGACGTACGGCTCCTGCCGTTGTGGCACTGCCATGTGGGCCTGTTCCCCGATGGGTCCACCAGCTAGTGGTCGAACGGCACCCTGCCGAACGGCAGAGGATCCTCGTATGTAAGCAACGTGAAAATTCAGCCAGGGCGTGTGTCGGTCGAAGACAGCCCTAGTTAACTGCAACATAATTTTTGGTAATAGCATCGGTGGCATCCTAGTTGCCATTATAATATCATAGTACCCCAACCATATGGTCCTAACCAGTGATGTGTATGCGTTAACTTACAAGAAAGGAGCAAGAAACGGGGGGCCATGAACGTGCGCGGATCGATCCTCACCAACCTCACTGTGCTCGAGTGTTCATCATGATCCTATTAATTGGCCGATTTGATCAGCTGGCCAGGAATGCTCATCCATGGAAAGCCAAAACACCGTAGGTAAGCACGAAAGCAAACAAAAATGCAGGTGGCCTACCAAAATGTCTTGCACCAACCACACATCACACAGCATTACCGGAGTCGCTCACATACCTGCTTTAATCGGCTAATTAATTAAGCACTGTGTCATGATCCACTGACAGACTTAATTAGAAGGAATGGGGCCTGATCTTACCTTTTCCGGGTAGATCCCGCTTTGCAATTTTTGTTCTATTTTTGTTTAACGATCTTAACGGAGAGCTTCATTGGTGTACTTGTGCCGGTTCATTAACAGTGGTGTTAGCTAACCTGGTAACTTTCTCATGATTTAATATAAGTAATGGATATGCGAGATTCTCTTAAGCTTCTAGGAGAATTTTCCAGAATCTTGATTATGCAGAATCCTGCGTGAAAAAAAGTTAGGCCTATATATCACGGGTACAATCTGCGTCCAAGAACTTGGTCACCAACCAGCTTTTAATATAAGCAAGTGCCTCTCTAATTCGTTGTAAATACAATGTTTGGGGGAATTGAACTCTTTGACTAGCCAATGCCTACGTACACAGCACACTAGCTTGTTACCTATGCAAGGAAACTAGGCACCCGGAAGTAAGCAATCAAGCAAACAAACATATGGAGTCTAGAATGTCCTGCTTACAGCGTACCACCATGCATCACACAACATTATCAGTATACCAGACATGTTTTACCCACCTCCATATTGTCTCATGATCCACTAACTTCTTTAATCAGCATGAGTGGTGCATGCATAATACTCCCTCTGTTCCTAAATATAAGTCTTTTTAGACATTTCAAATGGACTACAACATACGAATGTATGTAGACATATTTTAGAGTATAGATTCGCTCATTTTGCTCCGTATGTAGTCATTTGTAAGAATCTTTAGAAAGACTTATATTTGGGAACGGAGGGAGTACAATCTAGGCACCATAATGAAAAGAAAAGAAAACATTCCCCGCAAAAACAAATATGAAAAGAAAACATTTTATGTGAAATATATGCGCCATACTAGCGGCCAGAAAGTCACCTAGGCCTGAGGCCTGCCACTCAGTCCCCAGAGTCTCGCGAACACAGCTCCAGAGGAATCGACGGCGGGGCAAGAGAAGATATGTGTCCCAAACTCACGCACAAAGAGGATAAAAGCCCGTATATTTCACATGTGCATAGTTTGACTAAGGAGACAGGAGTGGACAAGCATGGTTTTTCTCCTTGGAGGTAAACCTGCCGCACCAAGGCTGCACATTAGCCTTGACTAGCAAGTTAAGGTCCCGGATGTTAACAAGACAACTTTCTCATGATTAGATTAAGGCGCATGCGACGCGTCATCCGGATCTCACAGCCTCCAGCCTCCAGCCACCAACGCAACATCAGCACACACGCAGCAGCTAGCCGGCTTTGTGGCAGTAGCCACGTCTCCAGACACCAACCAGCAAAACGGCCGGCGAGCAGGCCATACATCGGCCATGGCAGCAGCGCCGACGAGCTCTGGGGTTGCAACAACGCCCCTACTGGACCGCTCCATTCTGCACCGTTGATGCATCGGCCACCCGGCTATGCTCCATGGCAGCGCCGGTGATGCTTCGACCGCTCGATGATGCTCTGCTGCAGCTCCGGCGATGTTTCGGCGGCCGGACGATGCACTGGCCACCCGGCTATGCACCGGCCACCCGGCTATGCTCCATCACAGCGCCGATGATGGTTCGACGGCTCGACGATGCTTTGTTGTGGCTCCAGTGATATTTCGGCGGCCCAACATGCTCCATCGTAGCACCGATGATGCTCCCTTGTAGCTTCGTTGATGTTTCGATGGTCCGAGGAATGCTCCATCACGGCACCGGCGATGCTCCCTTGCAGTGTTGTCGATGTTTCGACGGTCCGATGAATGCTCCATCATGGCACCGGCCATGCCCAGGTGACCTGATGATGCTCCATCGCATCGTCGATGATGTTCGGGTGGTCTGAGGAATGCTCCATCACGACACCGGCATGTCCCGGCGACCCAACGATGCTCCATCATAGCACCGGTGATGCTCCCTTGCAGCGTCGTCGATGTTTCGACGGTCCGACTAATGCTCCATCATGGCACCGGCGATGCCCCGGTAACCTGATGATGCTCCATCGCAGCGTCGGTAATGTTCCGGTGGTCCGGCGAATGGTTCATCGCAACACCAGTGATGCTCCATTGTAGTGTCGCAGCACCGACGATGCGACATCCCAACATCGGCGGACCTGGCGATGCTTCATCATAGCACTGGCACATTGGCAATGTCGGATGCTGGGATGCAGCTCTTGATGGCGGTGATGGATGCTACGACACACTGGACGGCAGCGACGGCACGCGGCGGCGCTCGTGGGTGCTACGATGCAGCGCGTGGCAGCGACCACGGATGGTGCGACGCAGCAGACGGCGGCGACAGCAGATGCTGCAAGGGTGCTGGTGGACGATTGGGAAGCAGTTGTCACAGCCCATGCACTTGCAGTAGTGATCATGGCGGTGAATACCAGTGATAAGTTAGAGAAGAAAATGGGGATCGCGATTTGTGCTGAAGGAAAGAGATGACGAGCGGCTCACATGCTCGCGTCAAAAAAGATAAGTTGGGGCAACGGGTGGGCCCATGAGAAAACGTGGCCTGTTTTAGAGGCCGGTGAAGCCCCGGACCTGAGAAGGGTGTACCGCACGATCGACTTCATCGGATGGCTCGGGACGAGGTTTAAAACATGCAAAGATCAGTCGGCTTAAAGAAAGAGTTTAGGCGTCATCCGGATGATGCTGTGGAAAAATAAGCCGCCTTTCCCGCCCTTGATTAGCGCCGATGCGGTATAATTTCGGCCTCTGGATTAGCTGATGACTGGACCACCGCATGACTTCCATCCCAACTTGCACATGTCTCCCTGCAGCGTCTAGCCAGCAACGCAGCACCACCAGCACACGTAACTCTAGTGAGAGCAGCAGCTAGCCGGCTTAGAGCACCAGCTGCAGCCCTCAGGTCCACGTCGCCGGTCACCTCATAATAAAACAGCCAGCAGGCCTGCCATACATCAGCCACGGCAGCAGCGCCAACGACTTCTGGGGTTGCTGTGTTGCAGCAACGACGCTGCTGCGACCACCCCTTCAAGCACCATTAATGCACCATCACTGCACCTGCGATACTCCGGCCACCTGGCTATGCTCCATTGCAGTGCCGGTGATGCTTCGGCGGCTTGGCAATGATCTGTTGTAGCACCAGCGATGATTTGCCGACCCGACTATGCTCCATCGTAGCACCGGTGATGCTCCCTTGCAACTTCGTCGCTGTTCCGACGGTCGATGAATGCTTCATTACGACACTTGCTCCCTTGCAGCATCGTCGACGTTCCGACGGTCCGACGAATGCTTCATCGTGGCACCGATGATGTTCTCGCGGCCCGACGATGCTCCATCGCAGTGCCGGTGATGCTCCGATGGCTCGACGATTGCAGCGTCGGCGATGTTTCGATGGCCCGACGATGCTCCATCGTAGCACTGGTGATGCTCCCTTGCAACGCTGTCGACGTTTCGACGGTCCGACGAATGCTTCATCGCGGCACCGATGATGTTCTCGCGGCCCGACGATGCTCCATCGCAGTGCCGGTGATGCTCCGACGGCTCGACGATTGCAGCGTCGGCGATGTTTCGACGGCCCGAAGATGCTCCATCGTAGCACTAGTGATGCTCCCTTGCAACGCTGTCGACGTTTCGACGGTCCGACGAATGCTTCATCGCGGCACCGATGATGTTCTCGCGGCCCGACGATGCTCCATCGCAGTGACGGTGATGCTCCGACGGCTCGGTGATTGCAGCGTTGGCGATGTTTCGACGGCCCGACGATGGTCCATCGTAGCACTGGTGATGCTCCCTTGCAACGTTGTCGATGTTTCGACGGTCCGACGAATGCTTCATCGCGGCACTGGTGATGTTCCGGCGGTCCGACGATGCTCCATCACAGTGTCGGTGATGCTCTGTTGTAGCACCAGCGAAGTTTCAACGGCCCGATGATGCTCCATCGTAGCACCCGTGATCCTCCCTTGTAGCGTCGTCGATGTTCCGACGATCCGACAAATGCTTCATCGCAGCACCGGTGATGTTCCGGCGGTCTGACGTTGCTCCATCACAGTGCCGGTGATGCTCCGACGACAGTGTCGGTGATGCTCCGTGTAGCACCAGCGATGTTTCGACGGCCCGACGGTGCTCCGTCGTAGCACCCGTGATCCTTCCTTGCAGCGTCGCTGACATTTCGACGGTCCGACGAATGCTTCATCGCGGCACCGGTGATGTTCCGGAGGTCCGACGATGCTCCATCGCAGTGCCGGTGATGCTCCGACGGCTCGGCGATTGCAGCGCCGACAATGTTTCGACGGCCCGACGATCCTCCATCGTAGCACCGGTGATGCTCCCTTGCAGCGCTGTCGACGTTTTGACGGTCTGACGAGTGCTTCATCGCGGCACCGGTGATGTTCCGGCGGTCCGACGATGCTCCATCATAGTGTCGGTGATGCTCCGTTGTAGCACCAGCGATGTTTCGACGACCCGACGATCTTCCATCGTAGCACCCGTGATCCTCCCTTGTAGCGTCGTCGATGTTCCGATGGTCCGACAAATGCTTTGGCTGCCCGACGACGCTCCATTGCAGCGCCAACGGTGCTCCAGTGGCCCGACTACGCTCCGTTGCAGCACCGGTGATGCTTCGGCGGCCCGACGCTGCTCCGTTGTAGGGCCGACAAGGCTTCCGCTGCCCGGCGATGCACCGTTGCAGCGCCGACGATGCTCCGGCGGCCCGACGATGCTTCGTTGTTGGGCTGACAATGCTTAGGTTGCAAGGAGACGCTCCGTTGCATCGCCGAGGATGCTCCAACGGCCCAGGGATGCTCCATTGTAACGCTGGTGATGCTTCGTCGGCCCGACGATACTCCGTTGCAGGTCCGACGATGCTTCGGCTGCCCAGCGATGCTCTGTTGCAGCACCGGCGATGCTTCGGCGGCCCGACGATGCTCCGGCTGCTTGGAGATGCTCTGTTGCATCGCTGACAATGCTCCGATGGCCCGGTGACGCTCCATTACAGCGTCGGCGATCCTCCGGCGGCCCGACAAGCTTCGTTGCAGGACCGACGATGCTTGGCTGTTCGGCGATGCTCTGTTGCATCGCCTGCATCGCCGACGATGCTTTGGTGGCCCGGTGACGCTCCATTGCATCGCCGACGATGCTCCAGCGGCCCGGCCTATGATGCTTCAGCTGCCCGGCGATGCTCCGTTGCATCATCGACGATGCTCCGACGGCCCGGTGATGCTCCATTGCAGCGCCGACGATGCGTCCGCAGCCCGGCGAGCTCCGTTGCAGGGCAAACGATGCTTTGGCTGCCCGGCGATGCTCTGTTGCAGCGCCGATGATGCTCCGGTGGCCTGGCGACGCTCCATTGCAGCGCCGGCGATGCTCCAGCGGCCCGAAGATGCTCCGTTGTAGCGCCGACGATACTCGGGTGGCCTGGTGACGCTCCATTGTAGTGCCGACGATGCTCCATTGCAGTGCCGACACCCGACGATGCTCCATTGCAGTGCCGGCCCGGTGACACTCCAGTGCAGTGCCGACACCCGACGATGCTCCGGCGGCCTGGCGACGCTCCGTTGCAGCAACCAACTGGCGCATGCAGCAGAGGCCGTGACTTGCAGCCTACCGGTGCTTTGTCTTCCTCGCATCGCGGGCCACCGACGCGGCATAGCAGCGGCAACCTTGTAGCACCGTGGCTGGCTGGCTGGCTTGTAGCAACGCCGTTGAAGTGCAGCCCTCCGCAGCACCATGCAGCTAAGTGCAGCAAGCCAGCAAACTCGGTTCAGTCAAATACAAAGACGCACAACGTACTTTCTACGCTTTACCACGCACTCACACAACAAACTGATCTGCTAA
Organism: Aegilops tauschii subsp. strangulata; assembly: GCF_002575655.3. Lineage (NCBI taxonomy): Eukaryota > Viridiplantae > Streptophyta > Magnoliopsida > Poales > Poaceae > Aegilops > Aegilops tauschii. The sequence goes on from NC_053035.3 coordinate 69,249,897, forward strand.
TCGGACGGCGCAGCGGGCGGTTTACGTCTCGTCAAAAATCAGTCGGTAGATTATAAACGTTTTCCTTAAATTAAAGCTTGATTAAGCTCAAGTGAATATCTGATAGTCTCATCAGCTTTACACTTCATCATCACGAGTCATGGGCAAGTTAATATCAAGGGAATAGCTCCCTCTCTAAATGACTCAACACGCGTCGGTCATCTCTGTGGTCATCCGATCTGATTTTGATCGTACGACGCGTAGAGCAATGTGGATCAACTACCCGGTTTGCAACACGAGCCTTGTTGCAAACACATGTGACCAACATGATGCGTGTTGCTTTTAAAGAAAAATGAGCCAAGTCGCTTGGGTGCCACATAATGGTTCGACGAGTGCGCAACAAGGCTCCTGTTGCAAAGGCCCGAGCACAACACGCTCAGTGTTGCAAACTACTATGCTAACAAGGATGTAGTTTCGAAACATAATAGTTTGAGAAGCGCAACGAGGCTCGTGTTGCAAAGGCCGAAGCACAACACACTTAATGTTGCAAACGGCTGCAATCTGGCACATAACAGTTCAACAGGAGTGCAAGAAGGCTCGTGTTGTAAAGGCCCGAATGCAACACCCTTAAAGTCGCAAATGGTTGTGCTGCGGAGATCGGACGGCTATCTCACCCAGCCGTCACTTCGTGTCTGTCAATCACGCACTCCGGATCAGATAGCCAGCCAAGACCAGCAAGTTAACTCCTAATATGTATTTCTTCCGCCGCAATAAAAATTATAAAAGCATATTGCTTGGCGCCTGAATTGCGAAATATTTTTCGTTGACTAATTAAAACCTTCATTTAGTGCTATCATAGTACCACGTATATACTCCATTCCGAGCTACTCCTTCCCTTTGGAATTATAATATGTTTTAGATAGGAGTATTTTAATATGAATCACAGACGGATTGTAATGACTGAACAAATATACTGAGACGTGTCTGTATACATCAGATTTAGAAAAAAAAAGTTAGAGCATCTTATAATAGTAGACGGAGCGAGTAGCATCCAATTAAACCAGGATCACATGTAACCAACTCAATTGTGTGGCCCAGTCCTTCTATCTCAAGTCTAGTAGGAGTATACAGAACGAGCAAATGACCATGCAAAGCAAGCAAAAGTATGTTAATATCTTAACGAAAAGTGGAGAGAACAAATTAAAGGAGGTTCTGGCAACCTAGCCAAACAGATTGCATTTTTGTTCTATTTTTTGTTTAACAATCTTAAAGGAGAGCTTTATTGGTACTTACACCGGTCATGTCGTTAGTTAACCAGCACCTTTCTCATGATCTAACTAAGTAATGAATATGCGATATTCTCTTCGGTCTTTTACGCTGTATCATGAGTGCAATGCTAAGCGATGATCATCATACCAAGTGGCTAATTAAGCGCGTATCTGATTCTACGTAAATACCATGATCCGAGGGAACTAGACCGTTTGATTAGCCAACAATAGCACTAAACTTCTTGCTTATACATGGAAATCCATGTACCACAAGCAAGCAAGCAAACAGAAAACAGCCAAAAACATAGTGTCTAGCTAACATGGCATGTCTACCAACCATACATCACACAGCATTATCAGAATATATCAGACATGTTTTAGCTTAGCTCTATATTGTGTCATGATCCACTAACAGCTTTAATCAGCATGATTATTGCGTGCATGGTCTAATCTAGACATCATACATTAATCCACGGACCTTTTCTGGGAGTTACTTTCCGATTGTACTCCTGACTTTTCTGAACTGCTAACTGATAGTACAGCCTGATTATTCTGTCGGTCCGGGGTCGCTATGTCTAAAACTGATGTTAACAAGCTAGCTTCCAAATGATTATCTTAAGCTCGAGTGGAGAAGTGATAGTCTCTTCAGCTTTACACTGGGTCATCATGAGTCATGGGCAAGCTAATATCAATCACACGCTCCGCAGCTAGCTAGCCTACACTAGCAAATAGAAAGAGAAGAAAAAGGGAGTTGAAACCTAGCCTCTCTGCATCATTTGTGATGCACACAACTTTTTTATATTAATTATTACCCAAAATATATAACAAAGTCAATCACAGCCGAATAATAGTTACAAGATACTCCAAGGGAAGCTATTAAATCCATGCACGGTTTCAAAAAATAAAAACTAATCCATTTCTTGGGAGAATGGCGTTTTGGCTCTCGGCCTTCATGGAGGGTTTTCTGTAACTCGAGCTACATGGTACCCCTTATCTTTACCATCCATTTCTGCATCGCGATCCGTGCATACGCATTTGTCTTTTTTGTTTCTCTCAAACGACACAACATATAAACTTACATATTTTCTCCTGCATTTTAAATACTTAAAATAATATTTTTAGTCAAACAAAATCTCATTTTGTATATTTATATCAGACCAAAAAATCTGAATTTTTTTTCACACATTGGTGTTCTAATATTTGTTCGATCTGCAAAGTTTGAAGATCATATGTTGTTTCATTTGAGAGAAACAAAAAAGAGAAATCTTCTTGTTGTAAGTTAGTTGGAGAGTACGGATCTCAAAGCAAGGTTGGAGGGTTGAGGATAAGAGGTTCCATGTAGCCTGAGCTAGACGGAAACTTTCTGCCATGGAGGCCAATTTTTTGAAGAAGTCAAAATTCGAAAAATTCAGGTTCAAAAAGATCTGATTTTTTTAAAGTAAGCAAGGATGTGAGACGTATGTGTGTAAAATTTCAGGATGAAATACGTTGAAATGCGACCTGTATAAAAAAGACAAATTCATTGTCCGGGAGGGTGAATAGTATCATTCGTTTAAAAGCCCCAGATTTGTCTTTTTCGCATAACCCTCATTTCATGGTATTTCGTCCTGAAAATTTACACACTCGTGCACTATGCCTTCGTCTATCCCTGTATTTTTTTCATAATTTCTTGAAATGTAAAAATATGATTTTTTTTTCACGAATTTTGATATTTGCACTTCATGCAGCTCAGCCGCCAAAAGCAAATTCCGATTTCTTGGCGCCTTTCCCCCTCTAGGTATCTGTCATTTCACGTATATACTCCATTCCAAGCTAGCATCCAAGTAATTAATGTGGATCACACGTACGTAACTAACTCAGCAGTGTGGCCGGCCCATTCCAAGACCGGTACTATACACAACCGGCAAATAGCCATGCAAAGCAGCAAAAGTAGGCTTAATATCCTAACAAAAAGGCGAGGAGAACAAATTAAAGCAGGTTCTGGCAGGCTCGCCCAAAAGCCGCGGCTGCTATCTATGCTAGCTTGGCCGGCCAAGCATGGGACCAGCATATGATATGACAACGCAAGTTCCGGGAAGCTTGCAGCTTTGGCCACCGCGAATTAAACCGGTTGCGTGTCGCCGTGCCGGGCTGCATCTCGGAGTCGGTCGAGATCGCCTCGTTACACGCCGGACCGATGCGGAAAACGAGGGGAGGAAGCATCGGGACGGCTTCTTTTCTTCTATGTGTGCGTACGTGGAGGCCAGGATCGTTACTCGCCTACCTGCATAAAATGGACGTGTCACCTGCAAAGCGTCAAAACCAGCTCATCTTTCCTTCTCGCGATAAAACAAAAGACGAAAGGAGAAACTTGGTAATCTAATATCAAAAGAGAAAGCTTAACCATCTGAAGCTTTCTCGACACAGCGATGGATCGACGCTATTGCAGGGGGAGCTGACAGCACGCTGGGCAGCCGTGTATAGATGCCTGCCCATTTCCAGAGGCGCAGAGGCAGTGCCTGAGCGAGATGCCGCACCTCGTGACAACTACAGTATGTGTCTGTGCATCACTGCATGCGTATGCTCAGTCAGTATACGTATCGATTCTGGAGGAGCAACCATCTGGCCTTGCGAACGAAGGTTACCAAATTGGGGTGGGGCTTCCCGGGGCCTCGCCTTGCGTTCATGGCTTGCGTACAGTGCGAGGAAGAAGGCCAAATAGTCACGCACTGGCAGTGCGCAGTCCCGGTGGCGGAGGTTGCGGGACAGTGACCTAGCTAGCTATAGCTAGTTAACTCGAGGCAGCTGACCAAGCACACACGATCGATCGATCGAGAATCACATGCGCGATCGTGCTGCCGTGGCTGAGTGACCAGCGGATCGGAACGTCGGAACCACCGGACGGACGGACGGACGGGTGTGCGTGCATGGTCCGATTAATGCGGGTACGCCGTTGTGTGTGCGTACGTGTGCCACACGCACGTACCATGTGGAGAAAAGATCTCGGTGATGATTAATCCCAGCTTTTCACGTCGCCGCAAGTGGTCGGTCGGGCACCGACGGCGCGCGCGCGGGCGCGGGGGACGCGCCAACCGATCGCGATCGCGACGCCACCGCCCGAAGCAGCGCGCGCTGGCGAGGCTCGGCACGGCACCACCCCGACCCGCGCCCGCGCCCCCGCCCGCGCCGTGGAAACCTCCCCGACCCTCGTTCGATCAGTCGAGACATTCCGATTGACTGATCGAGTCTCTGCTTTGGTCCAGTGGAATCAACACGGCGAGGACGAAGGCTTTCACCGTGCCCAGAGGAAGCGCGTGTTTCACGGGGGCTTCGTCCTCTTGCTGTAAGAGCAACTCCAACGGGCGACCCGAACGGACGCACGCTTCCTCCGCTTTTTGTCCGTTTGGGTCGGCCAGGCGGACGTACGCGTTCGCATTTTAAAATGGATCGGCTTGACCGCCCAATAGGGAGGCCGACCCAAATGTGTCGCCGTGAAAAAATAATAATAAATCGCACGAAATAAACATAAATAAACATAAAGTGGCCGGTCAAACGCCGGCCAAAGTCCACCTAAATCTAACAACATTAAATAAAACATTAAAAAAAGTATGTGCCTGCCTGCTGCCGCCCGACACGCTGCCCTAGACGTCGTCGGCCTTGCTCTTGCCCTTGCCGTCGGCGCCGCCGTCGTCGGTGAGGTCGATGAAGACCGGAGCAGGGCCAGCCCACCCGAACGCCGCCTGGTACGCTGCCAGGGCAGCCTCCTCCGGCGTCTGCTGGGGCGGCGGCATTGCGGCAAGCCGCGCGCGCTCCTCCTCCTCCTCCTCGAGCCGGAGCGCCTCCGCGTCGCGTTGGAGCATGGCGTCGTAGCGCATCTGCTCCTTGCCGCCGGCCTGCTTCTGGCGGAGCCAGTGCTCCTTCCATCGCTCGAGGTGGGCTGCCTCCTCCTCCGGCGTCGCGGCGAAGTGGACGGGAGGCGCGCTCACCCACTCGCGGTACTGTCCCGTCCACGAGTAGGCCTCCTCCGGCCAAGTGGGTGGAGGTGGGGAGCGCTTACGCGTCGGCTCCGGCTTCGGCTTGGGCTGGACGGGCGGCGACGGTGGCGGTGGCGGCACGAAGAGCGGGGTGTGGACAGAGTCCCCCGCTGCCGACAGGGCAAGGGCTTGCTCCAGCCCATCCCAGTGCGCGTCCTCCTCGAGGCGGCTAGCCTCCAGCGCGTGCTGCAGGGCCTCCTCGAGGGCGGCTTGGTACTCTGCCTCCGCCTCCATGTCCTCCGGCTCTACCTGCGGGGGCGGCGGTGGGAACGGCGGCGGGACGACGTCGACACCCGAGCGCCGTTGCTCCTCGTGTTCGAGGGCGAACCACGCCTCCCAGTTGGGGGAGTCGGCGGCGTACTTTGGCAGCCGACGCTGCTCCGGCGTGAGCTGCGCGTGGCGCCTGCGCACCTCGTCGTCGTGCGCCCGTTGGGTACGAGGAACCGCTGGCACCGGGATCCGCTGCGGATCCAGATGCCAACGGTGCGGCAGCGTGACATCGGGGTACGGCAATGGCTGCCTGTACTCCCAGTGCCACCGCACTTGGTGCACCGGGATGTGCAGGCGCCGGCGACCAGGGCGGAAACGCGTCGCCGCCGGAGGAGGAGGGGGAAGGGGAGCACGGGAGGACGAAGCGCCGGGGGTGCCCTTGCCCTTGCCCTTGCCATTGCTGCAGCCGAAGAGGCCCATGGCTAGGGTTTGCGGTCGCCGGCGAGGAAGCAAAGGGAGTGGTTGGGGGGCAGATGTGGACGGGAGAAGTGGATGAGGCCGACCCCGCCGCACGCGTGGTTAAAAAAGGACGCTTCCACTGGCTGACGTGTGGGCCCGCTGTCGGTGGTCGTCATAAATAAGACGACCGGTGGCGGTTGGACGGCCGCCAAGTGGGGACGCGGCGGAAGGCGAGGAGACACGCGACGCGTCCGCGCCGACGCATTCCAGGCGCAATTTTGGGCCGGAAATGGGTCGGCGCGGACGCCAGGCGGACACGATTTGAGTTTGGGTCGGCGCGTTGGGCCGCCATTTTTGTCCGCGCCGACCCAAACGGACGCGGGCGGACGAAATGAGTCGCCCCATTAGAGTTGCTCTAAGAGCAACTCTAGCAGACCCCGTAAAATCTCGACCCGCAAAATGCGTTTGTAGTTTCATGAAGATCTCATTTGCGGGTCTAAAACTAGCGCGGCCGAACAGAAACCGTATCTATTTGAAAAAACAGTTTCGCCGACGCGATTAGTTCATCACATACTACATAGATTTTACATGATCAAACACTACAAATGCTAGTTCATACTACATACTACATTAATACTAGTACTAGAGGGGTGGGATCTAACGGCGGCGAGGTCGCGGCCATGGACGATGCCGTGGATGAGCTCAATCCTCCTCGCTAGAGCTGCAGAGGTCGATGTACTTCGCGGCCTGCTCCTCGCGGATGCGGCGCCACTCCTCGTCCTTCTCCTTGGCGGCGACCGCCTGCTGCCACTGGAGGTCTTCGAGCTCCTCAGCGTGGCGCCGGCGCTCCGCCTCCTCGCGCACGCTCCGCTCGGCAATGGCGGCCGCAACCGCGTCGACATCGGAAACGAAGTCTTCCGGCTCGACGACTCCGCGGCGGCCGAGCGGAGCGGGCTCCTCAGGCTCCTCCTTGACGGGGACGAACTCGAAGTCGTCTGGCTCCTTCGACCACTCCCTCTTCACGGGGAGAAGGCCCGCGCCGGAAGAGGAGGAGGTCCCGACGTAGGAAGATCTCGCCGCGGAGGAGAAGGACGCTCGCCGGCGGTCGTACTCCTCCGTCTCGCGGACGTGGAAGCTCGCCGGCGGCGACAGGCCGCGGTTGGTCCACTTCCGGACCCGTGCTTCCTCGCGCCGTCCGACTGGACGCGCCGCTCGCGCCCGGGGTCGCCTCCGCCGCCGGATCTGCTACCGGAGCCGCGCCTGGAGCTCCACATGCGGCCCCACATGACGGCTGGAGGCGGGGAGGTGGTTGCCGGCGGCGAGAAATGTGGAGAAGGGGGTGGGGGATTGCGTGGCTCGGCGGCGGCGGGGGATAGGGTTTCGACCCGCAAACGCGCTGTGGAACCGTAGATATAACGGTCGGGGCGTGCGGTTTGCACGCCGCGGTAAATTTTTTACGGGCCGGACGAGTATGCGCGCTCTATTCCGGCCGGAAAATTGGACCGAGCCCGCGTACTCGCCGGAATTTTGCGGGTCCACGTGTTTTACGGGGTCTGTTAAAGTTACTCTAAGTTGGCTCAGCTGCTTGCACTTGAAATCAGTTGAGACATCCTCATTTCCCAAGTCCCTGGTTTGGTCCAGTTGGATCAGTGAGTGCATGTAACAAGCCAACTCAAACTTATCGACGGTTAGTCCAGACGGATCGGGACCTCTGCTCCATAACACAACGAGTCGGACCGAACTGCAGGGTCGCTTATGTAGCTTCACGACGTTGATGTTTGCCGAGCTCGGTATGTTCGCTGTCCACGCTTAATAATCACGACGAAAAACGACGTGTACCAACCTGGCCAAGTAGACGCCCGGCCGGGACGAAGGAGCAAAACAGGGAAGACGTATGATGGATTTTTTGGTGTCTCATCTTTGTATAAGCAAGTACACTGAGGTTCGGTCTTGTTCGCGTTAATTCAGAAACTAGCTCAACCTGAAACTGATTGTTGATCGAGTGTGACATGCCATGGCCGCAGCTAGGGGGCATTGAGGTCGATGTGTAGCGTCGTGATGTCTGGCATTGGGATGGGATGCCATGTTAGGGTGTCTACAAGTGTGTATGCCAGCTGATTAGTATCAATTTTGTTAGGATAATGTGAGCAAACCTTTGTAAAGGTGCCCCTAATCAGTGTGCATCTAGAATCTTCGACATTATTGTATATGTGTGGGTCACATTTAAAACTAGATCAGCCATTTTAGAGCATTTTTATGAATCCGTTCACTATCAACCCTCTTGATGAGAATGACAGACCAAAGGGCTAGGTACCCTTTTACCTTTGTGCATGCCCTTATAGCCCTCTAGGTGTTCAGTGCATCCTAAGGATATGAGGGTTTAGAGCATCTATAGCCGGGCATCACAAACCTTTCTCAAACGCTCGGGTGGCCGCCCGGTCACTGACCGGTCATGATTTTTCGACCAAGACAGCTCCCTCAAACGGGCCTCAGACGTCCGGGCTGACCGGGGCACCCATCATATCTAGCCCAAATATCCCACGCTACCCCACTAAACCCCACATATTCCTCCCATCCGCTAACCGGACCAAGCCCTAGCCACTTCACTCCACTCCCCTCCACACCCCTTCGCCACCCGAGCTCATCTCCGGCGGTTTCCGGCCGTCTTCGGCATGGCAGGCAGCGAATCTGGGTCCTTCACCTCCGGATCCGTCAACCCCGAGCTCATGCCACGCGGCCCCGAGGAGGAGATGGCCATCGGGATTGCGCTCCGCCGCTCCCGGGAGGAGGTCCGTGCACGCCAGCGCTCGGACTCCTTACGTCAGGAATCCATTGCGTCCGCCCAAATGGCGCATGGATCCGGTGCTAGGGTAGCCGTCGCTGCCTCGCCAGAGGTGGTGCGGTCCGTCTGGCGTCCGACACGGTGGCGGACGCGCAACCCCTCCGTTGGCGTGCCGAGCATCTGGACGCACCACGGGCCTCGTCTGACGAGAACATGGCATAGCGTGCCCGCCGTGCCAGGCACCGGGCGCGAGAGGCGGCGGCGGCCCTCGCGGCAGTGGATGTTGGCGAGGCGGAGTCGCATTCTCCGGCGCCCTGTATGGTGCATCAGTCCGGGCGCCGCAACCGCATCGTGGCGGACGTCGCCGGCTCGTCCTAGGACGTATCCATCATCGATTTGGCGTCCACCGGCACCGTTCGGGTTACGGGTTCCGACGAGGAAGAGTAGGGCATGGGAGACGGCGGCGCCTTGAGTCCCGTGAGCCGGCGCATGTCCTATGCCCTACTCTACCTTGCCGGCGACCGGACCAACACTCTGGGGAGCGCAGCCGGCTGGCGGACATGGCCATGGTAGAACTGGGTGAGCTCCGGTTAAATCAGGTTTCACGTTGCATGTAAAAATATAGATTTGAGGTTTGTAATTTGAAGTGTTCGGTTGTAGAATCAATTTTTTGAGGCATGACTGGTCAGTGTCTGCGGACGCGCCTGGGCGCGTCCGCGGGCGTTTGAGGGGCCGAATTTGCCCATCACGATTGTAGATGCTCTTAGGGATTCAAAATTTAGATTTAATGAATAAAGCTTTGGTATGCAAATGGTAGTGGAAGCTATTTAACACTGAGGGTCTTTGGAAGCAATTGCTAGTCAATAAATATCAAAAGAGTAAATGTCTTACTTAGAATTAAAAAGAAACAAGGGGATCAAATATTCATTTCTGAGCTCGAGCTCATCTGCACCCCATGAACAGTAAAGTAAAAAAACAGTGATTTTTTTGCATGGAAGATGTTCATATGTGTGAGGTCCGTGTCAAATTTCAGCTCATTTAGACATATTAATAGCTCTCGGCCAAAAAAAATCGGTCCGAACAGTACATGAACACTACATGTTCAGGTGATTGTATATTTTTCTATGTAGGATGATTCTGCAATTGTACCCTATTAGTGTTACTCCCTTCTTTCTGGTTTATAAGTCTTAAATCTAAAATCTCATCAACCAAGGCATTTTGTGAGTGGAGGAATGTATCTCGTACTTTACAAAACTACTCAAATAAAACTCATGCATTAATTTGGATTAATTGCAGTGCATGCATGCTTGGCCACTAGATGAGTAGGAACATTACATGCATTGGTTTGTTCCTTTTTAATTCTTGCATGCAAAAATTTAATGCGCCTCGACAACTAAAAATGAGATGGAAATGAGCCCTTTAAAGTGAAAAAACAAAAAAGATGAAATAAGCCATATAAACCGGAAAGGAGAGGGTACCTAGAATCTTTGTTGAGACTCTGGTTAGTCAATATAAATGTCTTTGTGTGGGGTCATATTTAAAACTACTTCCATTATTTTAGGGCACATCTATTTTATGTACCTAGAAGGGGCTCCATGTGGCCACTGCAGGGCGCCCAGGCAGGAGGACCTTTAGTCCCGGTTAGTAACACCAACCGGGACCAAAAGGCATCCACGCGTCAGCAGCTGGCACGAGCTGGGGTTTTTGTTTTTTTTGAAAGAGGAGGGGGGGGGGTTTAGGGGATTTTGGAGGGTTAATTTAGGGGTTTCATATCTTGTGTTAGCTAGCTAATAGAGAGAAGTGTCCACTCTTTCTCCGTGCTTGGTCGACTCTAGCTACTATATACATATAGAGAGAACTCGACACGCTAGCTGGCTAGTAAGCAAATGAAGGAACCATTATGATGCGGAGCATCCCTCAACTACCCGCACCGACACTCCATCACCACCGCAAGCACCAAGAGGGCCAATGACAAGAGCACGTGCACACAACATCGAGAACGAGGTGAACTCTTTCCTATTTGAGTCTCGTTTGGATTCCCGTGAGAATTGGATTCTACCTCAATCAGAAACATTGTTCATTCTTAGGTACGAGGAAGTTGATCGTGAGAAGGAGAAGACGGAGACTCGAGCATCCATGGAGCAAGGGAGAGGAGAAGAGAACGAGAAGGAGGAAGAAGACCTGGAATGAGCGGTACTACCGCCTACAAGCGGTACTACCGCTAAGACCATCCAAGCGGTACTACCGCCGAACGTCCGCTCTACTGCCGCTCAACCCGACAAACTCCTGTGCTCAAGCGACCCGGGTCCGGTACTACCGCCCAGTCCAAGCGGCACTACCGCTTACAAGCGGTACTACCGCCCCAGGTCCGGTACTACCGCTCGGCCTGTGCGCAGCCGCGGGCCTTTGGCCTTGTATCCCTCTCCCACTTACCCCTTCGTGGCTTAGACTATAAATAGACCACCTCCACCTCCTTTCTAGGGTTAGCAAAGTATTTTAGAACACCAAAGAGAGCTTTGCTCCTTGTATCCTCCTCCTCTTGGAGATCAAGACCCCTCTTTGGGAAGAATCCTTGTGGATTGCAAGACCTCCTAAGGGAGTAGATCATCATCAAGACCTCACCTCCTCTAGGAGTGGGAAGAACTTTACCTTTGTGCTTGTTTCCTTGGATTGATCTTGTAATCTTGTGGATCTCATGTATGCTACTCTAGTGGATGTGATATTTGGGTTTGTTTGAGTGATTTGTGTCTTGTGTTTTTGAGTGTTCTTCCTCTTTTTCCCCTCCAAGTGTGAAAAGATCCCCTCTAGGGTTTCACCCTACAACATCTTGGTATCATGAGCAAGGTTGATTCACATCTTGGAGTCCCATCCCCCCATTTGCTAGCTTGATTTTGTTGTTTTTCGTCCAATTTCGAAAATCCCCACAAAAATAGCCCCCAAATTTTTTTTCTTGCAATTTGTTGGATCTTGTGAGATTTGGTTGTTTTGGTCCATGGATTTGATGTTTGGCAAGTGGATCTAGCCCCTCCCCAACAATCCCCACCCTTCCCACCACGAAATTCGTCAATTTTTGCCACCGAAATCATCCTTTTCCGCCCCAAAATCGCGCCCCGATCCGATCTACGAAGAATCCCGACACGAGCGGTACTACCGCCCGCCAAGCGGTACTACCGCCTATAAGCGGAACTACAACCCTCCCGAGCGGTACTTCCGCGCAGCCAAGTTTCAGCCTAAAACTGTCAAAAAATCCCGACACGAGCGGTACTACCGCCCATCCCAAGCGGTACTACCGCTTATAAGCGGTACTACCGCCCTTCCAAGCGGTACTACCGCCCCTCCCAGTTTCAGCGTTCCGACTTTCACCGTTTTGCCCATAACTTTCACTTTCGGCGTCCGATTTTCGCGTTCTTTAGCTCGTTGAGTAGCTATTGACATCCCCCATCCATCTAGATAGGTTCCAACACCATTTGACTCCATGAAATTTTTCAAAGTTTGGAATGTTTGCCTAGGCCCTCCACCATCTCTTCCGCATAGCCACCACCGACCACCGCAACCTAACCCATTTTGTTCCTTATAGCATTTGAGGTTGTTTGAGTTGTGATTCGAGTCTCCTAAGGTGTTTTGGCTACTTAGGAGCGTGTGACATCGACATCTCCGTCATCGACATCATTGCCTCGGAGTCATCTTCACTGCTAACCGTAAGAAAGGACGGTAACCTCGACGACACTCACCTTTGCTTTTGCATTGATAGCCCGAGCCTTTTTGCGTTGCTTACCCATCGAGACTAGCGAGTTGAGAATTGCCGGGCCACGCTCTTGTGCACCGTAGTGATCGTGTTATCATCTTAGTGCCATAAGTCTCTCCCGTGCATATCTTACATACTTGTCTCATATCATACTTGGCTCGAGCATCAAGCATAAAAAAAGAGAAAGAAAGAAAAGCTTTTAAGCAAAAGAGGAGAAACAAAAAGCTGGTAAGCAATAGCATTGGGCCATTTTGCATAGTCATATCATCTTGGTCACCGCATACAAAGCATAGTTGGGATTGAATACGGCATGTTTCTCTCATAGGTTGGTGCACAAGCGTATCTTGCCCATTTGAGCAATCGAGCTAGCGTCTCTCTAGCATTCGCACAACAAGAGCATTTTCCGTGGTTGCACATTTTGAGCTCACCCCTTGGTTGTGCGGATCCCATCTATCTTCCGTGTGTGTGTTCCTAGTGATATCCTTGGGTTTGATCTATTTGCTTTACTTGCATTTTTGTGAACCTTCTCAACCTTATCGATATCTTGACTAACATTTGCTTGAAATTTTTGCCACCATCCTAACCGAGCTACTCCATAAGCCTTTTACTTGTAGGTGTGAGAAACAAACCCGATTCCAATTCTCCTATTGTGGCATTACATTGAGTGACACTTGTTACATCCTCAATCCTTATAAAAGGTAACTTCGGTATTGTTCTCTCATTTTCCTACTCACCCCACTTGGTTATGATGGATAGACCAAGTTCGTCGGCGAACCCACTTTTCGAGGAGCAAGGTGATGATAACGGATACGTCACCAAGAACCACTTCTTCATCGCACAACGAGCTCTACATCAAGAAAGCGTAGCATTGGGTGAACGCTTGGAGCAACTCACCTCCGACCTTCATCAATCGATCGATGACAAGTTCACTACACAAATGGAAGAACTTCGCAACATGATCGTGCGACGCCCGTCTTCCTCATCATCGTCAACAAGACGGAGCCACTCAAGCCGTCGCTCAAGTCGGCCATCTTTGGACTACTCCTCTTATGATACAAGTCCTCCCCGAGCTCAAGTCCCTCGTCGTCAAGCTCCTCAAGATCGGCACGCTCGAGAAAATCCATTCCATGGCAATGGCTTACAAGACCGAGTCCGAGCACGTGAAAGGGCGCGACAACATGCGCAAGAAGCAATGGGTCAAGAGCAAATACCTCCACAAGTACCTCGTCAAGAAACTCAAGCCGATGATGCAATCCGTCAAGCTCAAGAACGCCGCGAAGCTCAAGCACTCGAAGCACAACACGCACTCCGCGATGCCACTAGAGTTGTTGAAGAGCGCAACCGCCAAGTGCAAGAACAAGAGGAAGCTCTTCGTCGGGGAATACAAGAAGAAGCCGCGCATCGCGAAGAACAACAAGAAAGGCACAACCAAGCGCCTATTCGTCGCCCTCCTCCACGACAACAACGACACCAAGTGGACCAAGTGCTTCAAGACCCTCTCCCACGCCAAGAGCAACATCTTGAGGAACGAGCATTCGAGGACATTCCTCAATGGCAAGAGCGACATCAAAATCGCTACTTCGATGAAGAAATCCGCTACGGCAAGCTCAAGTTCACCATGCCCAAGTTCTCCGGAAGCAATGATCCCGAAGAGTATCTCTCATGGGCCTTGAAGGTGGACAAGATATTCCGTCTTCACAACTACGACGAGGAAAAGAAGATCGCAATGGCCTCCCTCGAATTTCAAGACTATGTCCTCATTTGGTGGGAACAAGTGATCGAGCGACAACATACAAGAGGCGAACCACCAATCACAACTTGGACGGAAATGAAGGATGTCATGAGAGCTCGCTTCGTGCCTACACACTACACCCGTGATCTCTTCAAGAAGTTGCAACTCCTCAAGCAAGGCACGAAAACGGTGGAAGAATACTACCAAGAAATGGAGATTGCCATGATACAAGCCAATGTTAAGGAAGACGACGAGCAAACAATGGCACGCTTCTTGAACGGCCTCAACCACCCAATCAAGCGGATTGCCGACTTCCAACCATACTCAAACCTTCTCGAGCTAGTTCATCAAGCGACCAAGGCCGAGCGACAAGTCCAAGATGACTTCAAATATGCCAAGTACTCGTCCAAGACCTACGGCTCCTACTCTCAAGATCCCGCGACTTCGGCAACTCCTACCTCAACTAGAGCATCACCAAGTACCGGCGACAAGTCAAGTTCCAAGCAAGCTACTGCTACCTCTTGAGCACTGCGTTGGTTTTCCCTTGAAGAGGAAAGGGTGATGCAGCAAAGTAGAGTAAGTATTTCCCTCAGTTTTTTAGAACCAAGGTATCAATCCAGTAGGAGGCCACGCACGAGTCCCTCGCACCTACACAAACAAATAAATCCTCGCAACCAACGCGATAAGGGGTTGTCAATCCCTTCACGGTCACTTATGAGAGTGAGATCTGATAGATATGATAGGATAATATTTTTGGTATTTTTATGATAAAGATGCAAAGTAAAATAAAAGCAAAATAAAAGGCAACGGAAATAGCTAAGTGTTGGAAGATCAATATGATGGAAAATAGACCTGGGGGCCATAGGTTTCACTAGTGGCTTCTCTCAAGAACATAAGTATTTACGGTTGGTGAACAAATTACTATTGAGCAATTGACAGAATTGAGCATAGTTATGAGAATATCTAGGTATGATCATGTATATAGGCATCACGTCCGAGACAAGTAGACCGACTCCTGCCTGCATCTACTACTATTACTCCACACATCGATCGCTATCCAGCATGCATCTAGAGTATTAAGTTCATAAGAACAGAGTAACGCTTTAAGCAAGATGACATGATGTAGAGGGATAAATTCATGCAATATGATATAAACCCCATCTTGTTATCCTCGATGGCAACAATACAATACGTGCCTTGCTGCCCCTACTGTCACTGGGAAAGGACACCGCAAGATTGAACCCAAAGCTAAGCACTTCTCCCATTGCAGGAAAGATCAATCTAGTAGGCCAAACCAAACTAATAATTCGAAGAGACTTGCAAAGATAACCAATCATACATAAAAGAATTCAGAAGATTCAAATATTGTTCATAGATAAACTTGATCATAAACCCACAATTCATCGATCTCAACAAACACACCGCAAAAGAGGATTACATCGAATAGATCTCCACGAGAGAGGGGGAGAAAATTGTATTGAGATCCAAAAAGAGAGAAGAAGCCATCTAGCTAATAACTATGGACCCGAAGGTTTGAGGTAAACTACTCACACATCATCGGAGAGGCTATGGTGTTGATGTAGAAGCCCTCCGTGATCGATGCCCCTCCGGCGGAGCTCCGGAAAAGGCCCCAAGATGGGATCTCACGGGTACAGAAGGTTGCAGCGGTGGAATTAGGTTTTTGGCTCCGTATCTGGTAGTTTGGGGGTACGTAGGTATATATAGGAGGAAGGAGTACGTCGGTGGAGCAACAGGGGGTCCACGAGGGTGGAGGGCACGCCTGCGGGGGGGGGGGGGGGGGGTAGGCGCGCCCCTACCTCGTGGCCTCCTGGTTGAAGTCTTGACGTAGGGTCCAAGTCCTCTGGATCACGTTCGTTCCGAAAATCACGTTCCCGAAGGTTTCATTCCGTTTGGACTCCGTTTGATATTCTTTTTCTGCGAAACTCTGAAATAGGCAAAAAACAGCAATTCTGGGCTGGGCCTCCGGTTAATAGGTTAGTCCCAAAAATAATATAAAAGTGTATAATAAAGCCCAATAATGTCCAAAACAGAATATAATATAGCATGGAACAATAAAAAATTATAGATACGTTGGAGACGTATCAAGCATCCCCAAGCTTAATTCCTGCTCGTCCTCGAGTAGGTAAATGATAAGAACATAATTTTTTATGTGGAATGCTACTTGGCATAATTTCAATATAATTCTTCTTATTGTGGCATGAATGTTCAGATTTGATATGATTCAAGATAAAAGTTTAATGTTGACATAAAAACAATAATACTTCAAGCATACTAACTAAGCAATTATGTCTTATCAAAATAACATAGCCAAAGCAAGTTATCCCTACAAAATCATATAGTCTGGCTATGCTCCATCTTCCCCACACAAAATATTCATATCATGTACGACCCCGGTTTTGGCCAAGCAATTGGTTCATCTTTTAAGACGCTTCAGCCTTTTCAACTCTTACGCAATACATGAGCGCAAGCCATGGATATAGCACTATGGTGGAATAAGGTATAATGGTAGGGGTTATGTGGGAAGACAAAAAAAGGAGAAAGTCTCACATCAACGAGGCTAATTAACGGGCTATGGAGATGCCCATCAATTGATGTTAATGCGAGGAGTAGGGATTGCCATGCAACGGATGCACTAGAGCTATAAGTGTATGAAAGCTCAAAAAGAATCTAAGTGGGTGTGCATCCAACTTGCTTGCTCACGAAGACCTCAGGCATTTGAGGAAGCCCATCATTGGAATATACAAGCCAAGTTCTATAATGAAATTTCCCACTAGTATATGAAAGTGACAAAATGAGAGACTCTCTATTATGAAGATCACGGTGCTACTTTGAAGCACAAGTGTGGTAAAAGGATAGTAACATTGTCCCTTCTCTCGTTTTCTCTCATTTTTTTTGTTTGGGCCTTTTCTCTTTTTTTATGGCCTCTTTTTTTATTTAGTCCGGAGTCTCATCCCGACTTGTGGGGGAATCATAGTCTTCATCATCCTTTCCTCACTTGGGACAATGCTCTAATAATGATGATCATCACACTTTTATTTACTTACAACTCATGAATTACAACTCAATTCTCAGAACAAAATATGACTATATGAATGCCTCCGGCGGTGTACCGGGATATGCAATGAATCAAGAGCGACATGTATGAAAGAATTATGAACGGTGGCTTTGCCACAAATACAATGTCAACTACACGATCATGCAAAGCAATATGACAATAATGGAGTATGTCATGATGAATGAAACGGTGGAAAGTTGCATGGCAATATATCTCGGAATGGCTATGGAAATGCCATTATAGGTAGGTATGGTGGCCGTTTTGAGGAAGATATAAGGAGGTTTATGTGTGATAGAGCATATCATATCACGGGGTTTGGATGCACCGGCGAAGTTTGCACCAACTCTCAAGGTGAGAAAGGGCAATGCGCGGTACCGAAGAGGCTAGAAAATTGCGGAAAGGTAAGTGTGCGTATAATCCATGGACTCACATTAGTCATAAAGAACTCATATACTTATTGCAAAAATTTATTAGCCCTCGAAGCAAAGTACTACTACGCATGCTCCTAGGGGAAGGGTTGGTAGGAGTTAAGCATCACGCGATCCCGACCGCCACACAAAGGAAGACAATCAACAAATACTTCATGCTCCGACTTCGTTACATAACGGTTCACCATACGTGCATGCTACGGGAATCACAAACTCCAACACATGTATTTTTCAATTCCACAATTACTCAACTAGCACAACTATGATATTACTACCTTTATATCTCAAAACAATTATCAAGCATCAAATTTCTCATGATATTAATTAAAGCAAATTGCCATGCTATTTTAAGACTCTCAAAATAATATAAGTGAAGCATGAGAGATCAACAGTTTCTATAAAACAAATCCACCACCGTGCTCTAAAAGATATAAGTGAAGCACTAGAGCAAAAACTATATAGCTCAAAAAATATAAGTGAAGCACATAGAGTATTCTAATAAATTCCGAATCAAGTGTGACTCTCTCAAAAGGTGTGTACAGCAAGGATGATTGTGGTAAACTAACAAATAAAGACTCAAATAATACAAGACTCTCCAAGAAAAACACATATCATGTGGTGAATAAAAATATAGCTTCAAGTAAAGTTACCGATGGAAGTAGACGAAAGAGGGAATGCCTTCCGGGGCATCCCCAAGCTTTGGCTTTTAGGTGTCCTTAGATTATCTTGTGGTGCCATGGGCATCCGCAAGCTTAGGCTCTTGCCACTCCTTGTTCCATAATCCATCAAATCTTTCACCCAAAACTTGAAAACTTCACAACACAAAACTCGGCAGAAAATCTCGTAAGCTCCGTTAGCGAAAGAAAACAAAAGACCACTTCAAGGTACTGTAATGAACTCATTCTTTATTTATATTGGCGTTAAACCTACTGTATTCTAACTTCTCTATGGTTTATAAACTATTTTACTAGCCATAGATTCATCAAAATAAGCAAACAACACACAAAAACAGAATCTGTCAAAAACAGAACAGTCTGTAGTAATATGTAACTAACGCAAACTTCTGGAACTCCAAAAATTCAGCCAAAATAGGACGACCTAGACAATTTGTTTGTTGATCAGAAGAAATTGGAATCAATATTTTATCACGTTCTGGTGATTTTTAACAATTATTTTCATGAACAGAAAGTTTCTGGAATTTTCAGCAAGATCAAATAACTATCATCCAAGAAGATCCTCTAGGTTAAACTTGGCACAAACACTAATTAAAACATAAAAACACATCTAACCAGAGGCTAGATCAAATATTTATTCCTAAACAGAAGCAAAAAGCAAAAAAAACTAAAAATAAAATTGGGTTGCCTCCCAACAAGCGCTATCGTTTAACGCCCCTAGCTAGGCATAAGAGCAAGGATAGATCTAGGTACTGCCATAATAATAAGATATATCATTAAAACTCATTTCATACTCTCTACATTCGGTAGAAAGCTTTCTTTGTGGCAAGCAAAAGTAATCAAAAGGGCTAAATTTAATGGGACAAAAATCCCCAAGGTCACCCTTAGGAGGTATAGGTTCCTCCTTCGGCCCTTCATATTGCACAACCAATTCATCATTATAGGCATTCTTTTGACAGAACTTGGTGATCCTATATTCGAGAGAATATCCTAGCTCATTATTTCGAATAGCAAAATCATCACTAAGTTCAGAAATTCTATCAACTAGAATATTGGTAGGAACCTTTTTTCTAAGGTTTTCATTAAAAGCAACATAATCTAGAGATTGAAAACGCATTATTTCCTCTTGATCAAATAGGATAGTTTCTATGGGAGGACGTCCAGCGTCCACCCTATAATGCGCAAAGATTTATTTGGCCTCTTTTATAATAAATCTGAACTCATGAGCCAAAAAGATAGTAGCGGCACGCTTAACAGAAGAATACTCAATGTTAGAAAATTCTAGGAAAATCCTCTGTATGCAGGGGTGCATGTGCATAAATTGTCTTTCAAGTTCAACTACAAGCATGGCGATAGTGTCCGCAAGACTACTAGTTCTATGAATAATAGAACTACCCATAGAAGGCAAATCACCGGCACAAGTAAAGAAATCTTGGATAACTCCTTTTCCAATAATGTTACCACTACCAATTCGGAATTTTTTGGTATGTAAGGTAGGGGATTCTTTAGTAGGAGCATCAGAATCTTTCATGATATTATTATTATCCTTATCGACAATAATTTCCCCAGTCTCAGACATAACGGCAGAGAGTGCGCGGAGCAAAAAGAAAGAGGAAGGCAAAAGGGAAAAGAGAGAGAGAGAGCGAATAAAACGGCAAGGGTGAAGTGGGGGAGAGGAAAACGAGAGGCAAATGGCAAAAAATGTAATGCGGGAGATAAGGGTTTGTGATGGGTACTTGGT
This sequence comes from Aegilops tauschii subsp. strangulata, assembly GCF_002575655.3. Classification (NCBI taxonomy): domain Eukaryota; kingdom Viridiplantae; phylum Streptophyta; class Magnoliopsida; order Poales; family Poaceae; genus Aegilops; species Aegilops tauschii. Next base: position 69,270,004 of record NC_053035.3, read on the forward strand.
ATGTTGACTTTTGCGTAGACTCCCCGGCAACGGCGCCAAAAATCCTTCTTGCTACCTCTTGAGCACTGCGTTGGTTTTCCTTGAAGAGGAAAAGGTGATGCAGCAAAGTAGCGTAAGTATTTCCCTCAGTTTTTGAGAACCAAGGTATCAATCCAGTAGGAGGCCACGCACGAGTCCCTCGCACCTACACAAACAAATAAATCCTCACAACCAACGCGATAAGGGGTTGTCAATCCCTTCATGATCACTTACGAGAGTGAGATCTGATAGATATGATAGGATAATATTTTTGGTATTTTTATGATAAAGATGCAAAGTAAAATAAAAGCAAAATAAAAGGCAACGGAAATAGCTAAGTGTTGGAAGATTAATATGATGGAAAATAGACCCGGGGGCCATAGGTTTCACTAGTGGCTTCTCTCAAGAACATAAGTATTTACGGTGGGTGAACAAATTACTGTTGAGCAATTGACAGAATTGAGCATAGTTATGAGAATATCTAGGTATTATCATGTATATAGGCATCACGTCCGAGACAAGTAGACCGACTCCTGCCTGCATCTACTACTATTACTCCACACATCGACTGCTATCCAGCATGCATCTAGAGTATTAAGTTCATAAGAACAGAGTAACGCTTTAAGCAAGATGCCATGATGTAGAGGGATAAATTCATGCAATATGATATAAGCCCCATCTTGTTATCCTCGATGGCAACAATACAATACGTGCCTTGCTGCCCCTACTGTCACTGGGAAAGGACACCGCAAGATTGAACCCAAAGCTAAGCACTTCTCCCATTGCAAGAAAGATCAATCTAGTAGGCCAAACCAAACTGATAATTCGAAGAGACTTGCAAAGATAACCAATCATACATTAAAGAATTCAGAAGATCCAAATATTGTTCATAGATAAACTTGATCGTGAACCCACAATTCATCGGTCTCAACAAACACACCGCAAAAGAGGATTACATCGAATAGATCTCCACGAGAGAGGGGGAGAACATTGTATTGAGATCCAAAAAGAGAGAAGAAGCCATCTAGCTAATAACTATGGACCCGAAGGTCTGAGGTAAACTACTCACACATCATCGGAGAGGCTATGGTGTTGATGTAGAAGCCCTCCGTGATCGATGCCCCCTCCGGCGGAGCTCCAGAAAAGGCCCCAAGATGGGATCTCACGCGTACAGAAGGTTGTGGCGGTGGAATTAGGTTTTTGGCTCCCGTATCTGGTAGTTTGGGGGTACATAGGTATATATAGGAGGAAGGAGTACGTCGGTGGAGCAACAGGGGGCCCACGAGGGTGGAGGGTGCGCCGGGGGGGGGGGGGGTAGGCGCGCCCCCTGCCTCGTGGCCTCCTGGTTGAAGTCTTGACGTAGGGTCCAAGTCCTCTGGATCACGTTCGTTCCGAAAATCACGTTGCCGAAGGTTTCATTCCGTTTGGACTCCGTTTGATATTCTTTTTCTGCGAAACTCTGAAATAGGCAAAAACAACAATTCTGGGCTGGGCCTCCGGTTAATAGGTTAGTCCCAAAAATAATATAAAAGTGTATAATAAAGCCCAATAATGTCCAAAACAGAATATAATATAGCATGGAACAATAAAAAATTGTAGATACGTTGGAGACGTATCAGCTACGCCCTCCTCGACTCGTCCTCCGGCAAGCACCTAGAAATCCAAGACTCCCTTCCTCTTCGGCGCCACCAACCGACATCGTCAAGACCAGTTCGTTCAAGTGCTTCACATGTGGTGGCCGAGGTCACAAGTCCTTCGAATGCACCAACAAGTGAACAATGATCTTCAACGATGATGGCACATATGACTCGATGAGCGACGAAGAAATGCAAGCCATTGAGCACGTGGCCATGCACCAGCGCGTGAACGAAGATGAAGATGATCACGTGTTTTGTGACAACGATTCAAGTCCCTCTCTCATGGTCTCCAAGGTCTTGGCGCTCCCACACCATCAAGATGAAGACCAACGGTGCCACATCTTCCACACAAAGGCCGACATCAACGGACGTTAAGTGAAGGTCATCATCGACGGAGGAAGTTGTGACAACTTGGCAAGTGAAGAGCTATGTTCCAAGCTCCAATTGGTCAAGAAGAAGCACCCTGGTCCCTAAAAGGTGCAATGGCTAAGTGACTCCGGCACTATTCAAGTGGAACATACGGTGCAAGTTTCTTTCAAGATCGGCGCCTACGAGGACACCTTGGAGTGCGATGTAGTCCCTATGTCGGTGTGCCACCTTCTCTTGGGACGACCTTGGCAATTCGATCGTGGAGTCATCCACAACGGAAGAACCAACCACTATAGCTTCAAGATGAAAGGCAAGGAATATGTGCTTCGACCAATGTCACCAAGCCAAGTGATCCCCAATAAGCAAACATCCACCCATCATGGAGATCCTAGTGAGAAAAGTGAGAGCCACAAGCCAAAATTGAGCGCCTCTTCGCCAAGAGAGAAAAACCTAGTCCTCCTAGCCACACAAAGAGAGATGAGAGAAGTGTGTGAGAACCCATCGAGTGTCATCCACTTTGTCCTCCTATGCAAAGATGAGGTGGCTAAAACTAACACTCCTAATCCTCTTCCTCTAGTGTTTTCTAATTTGTTACAGGAATTCGAGGATGTCTTTCCTGATGAGCTACCTCCCGGTCTTCGTCCTCTACGTGGCATTGAACATAGGATCGACCTCATCCCCGGGGCGCCACTCCCGAACAAGGCTCCCTACCGCGTCAACCCGGAAGAAACTAAGGAGATCCAACGGCAAGTACAACAACTCATCGACAACGGCCATGTACGTGAAAGCTTAAGCCCTTGTGCCGTTCCAGTTATACTTGTACCCAAGCAAGATGGTAGTTTTCACATGTGCTCCAATTGTAGACCCATCAATGCTATCACCGTTCGTTATAGGCATCCGATACCTCGACTTGACGATATGCTAGATGAACTTAGCGGTGCTACTATTTTCTCAAAAATTGATCTTAAAAGTGGCTACTATCAAATCCGCATACAAGAAGGTGATGAATGAAAAACCGCTTTCAAAACTAAATTTGGCTTGTACGAGTGGTTGGTTATGCCTATGGGTTTATCGGAAGCTCCCGGTACTTTCATGCGTCTTATGTATTTTGTGCTTCGTCCTTACATTGGAGTGTTTGTTGTGGTCTACTTCGATGACATACTTGTTTTTAGCAAATCCATCAAAGATCATATAAAGCATGTTAGGGCTGTTTTGCAAACTCTTCGCAAAGAACGTCTTTATGCGAACATGAAAAAGTGCACTTTTGGAGTTGACAAGCTTGTTTTCTTGGGTTTCGTTGTTTCCTCAAAGGGTGTTCATGTTGATGAGTCTAAAATTGAAGCAATTAAAACTTGGCCACAACCCACTAATTTGCAACAAGTGCGTAGTTTTCTTGGCCTTGCGGGTTTCTATCGTCGATTTGTGAAAGATTTTAGCTCTATTGCCACACCTTTGCATGCCTTGAGTAAGAAAAATGCACCCTTTGTTTGGGGACCTTTGCAATCAACCGCTTTTGATGAGCTCAAATCCTTGCTTACTCATGCTCCGATTCTTGCTTTGCCTAACTTTGACAAAACTTTTGAAGTCCATTGTGATGCTAGTGGTAATGGAATTGGTGGAGTTTTGATGCAAGAAAAACGAGCCATTGCACATTTTAGTGAAAAACTCTCCGGTGCTCAACTCAATTATCCCATCTATGACAAAGAATTGTATGCTTTAGTCCGTGTGTTGCATGTTTGGGAGCATTATCTTCGACCACATGAGTTTGTCATACATACCGATCATGAAACACTTAAGTACCTTAAAGGTCAAAGCAAATTGAATAAACGGCATGCTAAATGGAGTGAATTTATTGAATCTTTCCCCTATGTGATCAAGTACATTAAGGGCAAAGAGAATGTCGTGGCGGATGCCCTTTCCCGCAAATGCATGTTACTTACTCAACTTGAATTGAATGTTGTTGGATTTGATCACATAAAAGATTTGTATGAGCATGATGTGACTTTTGCTATTCTGTATGCTAAGTGCGTGACGCATACTTCTTGGGAAGATATTATGAGAGCTAACAAACTATGCATTCCCGAGTCTTCTCTTCGTTTGTTACTTTTGCAAGAGGCTCATGGAGGTGGACTCATGAGACACTTCGGACGCGACAAGACTTATGCCACGCTCTCCAAGAACTATTTTTGGCCCAAGATGTTTCGCGATGTCGCCCGTTTCACCAACCGGTGCTCTACATGTTGCAAAGCTAAGTCACAATCTCAACCCCATGGTTTACATATGCCTGTACCTATTCCAGATAAACCTTGGGAAGATATTAACATGGATTTTGTGCTTGGATTACCTAGGACTCAAAATGGAAAGGACTCCATATTTGTTGTTGTAGACCAATTCTCTAAAATGGCTCATTTTATCCCATGCAATAAGATAGATGATGCTTCACATGTTGCCAATCTATTTTGTAGGGAAATCTTGAGGTTGCACGGTGTGCCAAAGACAATTGTGTCGGATCGAGACGTCAAGTTCTTAAGCTACTTTTGGAAGACGCTATGCGCCAAGCTCGGAATCAAGCTACTCTTCTCCACGGCGTACCACCCACAAACCAATGGCCAAACGGAAGTAACAAACTGAACGCTTGCAACTCTCCTACGCGTGTTGATAAAGAAGAACATCAAGGAGTGGGAGGAGTGCCTACCCATCTCCGAGTACGCCTACAACCGCGCAAGACACTCTACAACCGGCAAGTCCCCCTTCGAGGTTGTCTACGGCTTCAACCCATTGTCACCGTTGGACATCCTTCCTCTACCGCTTCAAGAACGAGCAAACTTGGACGCAAGTGCAAGAGCCACCTACCTCAAGAAGATGCATGAAGAAACATGTTCCACGATCGAGTGCCAAGTACAACAACTCGCCTCCAAGCTCAACCTCAACAAGTCTCCGATGGTGTTCCAACCGGGTGATCAAGTATGGATACATCTTCGCAAGGACCGCTTCCCCAAGGAACGCAAGTCCAAGCTACTCCCGAGAGCCGACGGACCATTCAAGGTGCTAGCACGCTACAACGACAACGCCTACAAGGTCGACATCCCACGTGACAAGTACAACATAAGTGACATCTTCAACGTCAAAGACTTGGCCAAGTACCATGGTGATGAAGAGCACGATCCGTGCACGGATCTCTCCCAAGGGGGGAGATGATGCGGAGCATCCCTCAACTACCCTCACCGACACTCCATCACCACCGCAAGCACCAAGAGGGCCAATGACAAGAGCACGTGCACGCAATATCGAGAACGAGGTGAACTCTTTCCTATTTGAGTCTTGTTTGGATTCTCGTGAGAATTGGATTCTACCTCAATCAGAAACATTGTTCATTCTTAGGTATGAGGAAGTTGATCGTGAGAAGAAGATGGAGACTCGAGCATCCATGGAGCAAGGGAGAGGAGAAGAGAAAGAGAAGGAGGAAGAAGACCTGGAACGAGCGGTACTACCGCCTACAAGCGGTACTACCGCTAAGACCATCCAAGCGGTACTACCGCCGAACGTCCGCTCTACTGCCGCTCAACCCGACAAACTCCTGTGCTCGAGCGACCCGGGTCCGGTACTACCGCCCAGTCCAAGCGGCTCTACTGCTTACAAGCGGTACTACCGCCCGAGGTCCGGTACTACCACTCGGCCTGTGCGCAGCCGCGGGCCTTTGGACTTGTATCCCTCTCCCACTTACCCCTTCGTGGCTTAGACTATAGATAGACCACCTCCACCTCCTTTCTAGGGTTAGCAAAGTATTTTAGAACACCAAAGAGAGCTTTGCTCCTTGTATCCTCCTCCTCTTGGAGATCAAGACCCCTCTTTGGGAAGAATCCTTGTGGATTGCAAGACCTCCCAAGGGAGTAGATCATCATGAAGACCTCACCTCCTCTAGGAGTGGGAAGAACTTTACCTTTGTGCTTGTTTCCTTGGATTGATCTTGTAATCTTGTGGATCTCATGTATGCTACTCTAGTGGATGTGATATTTGGGTTTGTTTGAGTGATTTGTGTCTTGTGTTCTTGAGTGTTCTTCCTCTTTTTCCCCTCCAAGTGTGAAAAGATCCCCTCTAGGGTTTCACCCTACAACACATTAATTACACAAGATCGCCATGGACATATACAGAGAGGAGTGACCTCTCTTTCTCCGAGAGATTGGTCGAACAGTAAGTTTTCGTATATCTATCCGACGCTACTAGATACATATATACAATATAAGATCTCTTACATTCCCTAACATCTCATGTCTATATCAATTTACACATGGTATTCTCTGGCTTTATGTATGATGTTGTCAAGAAAGAATCCCGCCAATTCCTCTTGAATTGCTCGTATGCGATCATGTGGTAGGAGTTCATCCTGCAGCTGCCAGACCTAATTTGAAGAAGGGGGTCAATACATATATATGAATGAAACTCAACACAAATGATGGTAATAAAATAAAATTGTGAATATTGTTGCTTACACACTTCATATTGTTTTTCAGAGTAGCCCCGCTTAGAGGCCGTCGCGTTGTAGATAAACTCGCAAACGTAGTATCCACAAAAATCATTCCCGGCTTCCTACCACAAGCACTTTATGAGAAATAGAGTTCAATCAAACTGATAATCAAGCATGATAAATGGCACTGATGAAACTAGAATCAATGGGAGATGCCCGGAACTAGCTAGTAGTACTTACTTTTGGGTGTGTAAATCACAGCTCTTGATATGTCTCCAACGTATCTATAATTTTTGATTGTTCCATGCTATTATATTATCTGTTTTGGATGTTTAATGGGCTTTAATATGCTCTTTCATACTATTTTTGGGACTAACCTATTAACCGGAGGCCCAGTGCCAGTTTCTGTTTTTTTGCCTATTTTAGAGTTTTGCAGAAAAGGAATACCAATTGAGTCCAAACAGAATGAAACCTTCGCGATGATCTTTCTTGGACCAAAAGCAAACCAGAAGACTTGGAGTTGAAGTCTGGAACTCCGCGAGGCGTCCACGAGGCAGGAGGGCGCGCCCCCACCCTCGTGGGCCCCATGGAGCTCCACCGATGTACTTCTTTCGCCTATATATACCCTTATACCCTAAAAACATCAGGGGGAGCCACGAAACCACTTTTCCACCGCCGCAACCTTCTGTACCCGTGAGATCCCATCTTGGGGCCTTTTCCGGCGATCTGCCGGAGGGGGAATCGATCACGGAGGGCATCTACATCAACACCATTGCCTCTCCGATGAAGCGTGAGTAGTTTACCTCAGACCTTCGGGTCCATAGTTATTAGCTAGATGGTTTCTTCTCTCTCTTTGATTCTCAATAAAAAGTTCTCCTCGATGTTCTTGGAGATCTATTTGATGTAATACTTTTTTTGGTGTGTTTGCCGAGATCCGATGAATTGTGGATTTATGAACAAGATTATCTATGAATATTATTTGATTCTTCTCTGAATTCTTATATGCATGATTTGATATCTTTGCAAGTCTCTTCGAATTATCGGTTTAGTTTGGCCTACTAGATTGATCTTTCTTGCAATGGGATAAGTGCTTAGCTTTGGGTTCAATCTTGCGGTGTATTTTCCCAGTGACAGTAGGGGCAGTGAGGCACGTATTGTATTGTTGGCATCGAGGATAAAAAGATGGGGTTTATATCATATTGCTTGAGTTTATCCCTCTACATCATGTCATCTTGCTTAAAGCGTTACTCTATTCTTATGAACTTAATACTCTAGATGCATGCTGGATAGCGGTCGGTGTGTGGAGTAATAGTAGTAGATGCAGAATCGTTTCGGTCTACTTGACACGGACGTGATGCCTATATTCATGATCATTGCCTTAGATATTCTCATAACTATGCGCTTTTCTATCAATTGCTCGGCAGTAATTTGTTCACCCACCGTAATACATGCTATCTTGAGAGAAGCCACTAGTGAAACCTATGGCCCCCGGGTCTCTTTCTTATTATATTGCATCTCTTTTATTTACATCGCATCTCGTTTACTATTTTGCAATCTTTACTTTCCAATCTATACAACAAAAGTACCAAAAATATTTACCTTATTATCTTTATTAGATCTCACTTTTGCGAGTGACTGTGAAGGGATTGACAACCCCTTTATCGCGTTGGTTGCAAGGTTCTTGATTGTTTGTGCAGGTACTAGGTGACTTGTGCATTGTCTCCTACTGGATTGATACTTTGGTTCGCAAAAACTGAGGGAAATACTTACGCTACTTTGCTGCATCACGCTGTCCTCTTCAAGGAAAAACCAACGCATGCTCAAGAGGTAGCAAGAAGGATTTCTGGCACCGTTGCCGGGGAGATCTACGCCAAGTCAAAACATACCAAGTACCCATCATAAACTCTTCTCCCTCGCATTACATTATTTGCCATTCACCTCTCGTTTTCCTCTCCCCCACTTCTAAAACGATTTTCGAAAACCTTTGCTTTTTCTTCGCCCTTTTTCGTTCGTCTCTTTTTGCTTGCTTCTTGTGTGCTTGTGTGTTGGATGTATTGTTTGTCACGATGGCTCAAGATAATACTAAATTGTGTGACTTTTGCAATACCAACAACAATGATTTTATTAGCACTCCGATTGCTCCTACTACCGATGCTGAATCTTGTGAAATTAATACCGCTTTGTTGAATCTTGTTATGAAAGATCAATTTTCTGGCCTTCCTAGTGAAGATGCTGCAACCCATCTAAACAACTTCGTTGATTTGTGTGATATGCAAAAGAAGAAAGATGTGGATAATGATATTGCTAAATTGAAGCTATTTCCGTTTTCACTTAGAGATCGTGCTAAAACTTGGTTCTCTTCTTTGCCTAAAAATAGTATTGATTCTTGGAATAAGTGCAAGGATGCTTTTATCTCTAAGTATTTTCCTCCCGCTAAGATCATCTCTCTTAGGAACAATATTACAAATTTTAAGCAACTTGATCATGAGCATGTTGCACAAGCTTGGGAGAGGATGAAATTAATGATACGTAATTGCCCTACACATGGTTTGAATTTGTGGATGATTATACGAAATTTTTATGCCGGATTGAATTTTGCTTCTAGAAATCTTTTAGATTTGGCCACGGGAGGCACTTTTATGGAAATTACTTTAGGATAAGCTACTAAACTCCTAGACAATATTATGGTTAATTATTCTCAATGGCACACCGAAAGATCCACTAGTAAAAAAGTTCATGCGATTGAAGAGATTAATGTTTTGAGTGGAAAGATGGATGAAATTATGAAATTGTTTGCTAATAAAAGTGTTTCTTCTGATCCTAATGATATGCCTTTGTCCACTTTGATTGAGAATAATAATGAATCTGTGAATGTGAATTTTGTTGGTAGGAACAATTTTGGTAACAACGCGTATAGAGGAAACTTTAATTCTAGGCCGTTTCCTAGTAATTCCTCTAATAATTATGGTAATTCCTACAACAACTCTTATGGAAATTTTAATAAGATGCCCTCTGATTTTGAGACTAGTGTTAAAGAATTTATGAGTTCACAAAAGAATTTCAATGCTTTGGTTGAAGAAAAATTGCTGAAGATTGATGAGTTGGCTAGGACGTGGATAAAATTTCTCTTGATGTTGATTCTTTGAAACTTAGATCTATTCCACCTAAGCATGACATCAATGAGTCTCTCAAAGCCATGAGAATTTCCATTGACGAGTGCAAAGAAAGAACTGCTAGGATGCGTGCTAAAAAAGATTGCTTTGTGAAAGCGTGTTCTTCTAGTTTTCATGATAATAATGATGAAGATTTAAAAGTGATTGATGTGACTCCTATTAAATATTTGTTTCCAATATGAATCTTGATAAATATGGGACTGGAGATGATTCAACTTTAGTTAAAAGGCGTCCCAATGATTCGGAGTTTTTAGATCTTGATGCAAAAATTAATAAAAGTGGGATTGAAGAGGTCAAAACTTTACATAGCAATGAACCCACTATTTTGGATTTCAAGGAATTTAATTATGATAATTTCTCTTTGATAGATTGTATTTCTTTTTGCAATCCGTGTTAAATTCTCCTCATGCTTATAACCAAAATAAAGCTTTTACTAAACATATCGTCGATGCTTTAATGCAATCTCATGAAGAAAAGCTTGAACTAGAAGTTTCTATCCCTAGAAAACTTTATGATGAGTGGGAACCTACAATTAAAATTAAGATTAAAGATTATGAATGCTATGCTTTATGTGATTTGGGTGCTAGTGTTTCCACGATTCCAAAAACTTTGTGTGATGTGCTAGGTTTCCATGAATTTGATGATTGTTCTTTAAATTTGCATCTTGCGGATTCCACCATTAAGAAACATATGGGAAGGATTAATGATGTTCTTATTGTTGCAAATAGGAATTATGTGCCCGTAGATTTCATTTTTCTTGATATAGATTGCAATCCTACATGTCCTATTATTCTTGGTAGACATTTCCTTAGATCGATTGGTGCAATTATTGACATGAAAGAAGGAAATATTAGATTCCAATTTCCGTTAATGAAAGGCATGGAACACTTTCCTAGGAATAAAATTAAATTACCTTATGAATCTATTATGAGAGCCACTTATGGATTGCATATCAAAGACGACAATACCTAGATCTATTCTTGTTTTTATGCCTAGCTAGGGGCGTTAAACGATAGCGCTTGTTGGGAGGCAACCCAATTTTATTTTTGTTCATTTATTTTTGTTCCTGTTTAGTAATAAATAAATCATCTAGTCTCTGTTTATATGTGGTTTTATGTTTTAATTATTGTTTTTGCCAAGTAGAACCTTTGGGAAGACATGGGTGAAGTCTTTGCGATCTTGCTGTAAAAAACAGAAACTTTTGCGCTCACGAGATTAGCTGTCATTTTTTACTGGAGAGTGATTTTAGATTGATTCTTTTTGAAGATGATTAATAGACAAATTACTCACGTCCACCAATTTAGTTCAGAATTTTTGGAGTTACAGAAGTATTCGAACAAATCAGATTGCTACAGACTGTTCTGTTTTGACAGATTCTGTTTTTCGTGTGTTGTTTGCTTATTTTAATGAATCTATGAGTAGTATCGGGGGGTATGAAACATAGAGAAGTTGGAATACAGTAGGTTTAACACCAATATAAATAAATAATGAGTTCATTACAGTACCTTAAAGTGGTGGTTTATTTTCTTATACTAACGGAGCTCATGAGATTTTCTGTTGAAGTTTTGTGTTGTGAAGTTTTCAAGTTTTTGGGTAAAGGTTTGATGGATTTTGGAATAAGGAGTGGCAAGAGCCTAAGCTTGGGGATTATCAAGGCACACCAAGGTAAAATTCAAGGACAACCAAAAGCCTAAGCTTGGGGATGCCCCGGAAGGCATCCCCTCTTTCGTCTTCGTCTATCGGTAACTTTACTTGAGGCTATATTTTTATTCACCACATGATATGTGTTTTGCTTGGAGCGTCTTGTATGATTTGAGTCTTTGATTTTTAGTCTACCACAATCATCCTTGCTATATACACCTTTTGGGAGAGACACGCATGAATCGGAATTTATTAGAATACTCTATGTGCTTCACTTATATCTTTTGAGCTAGATAATTTTGCTCTAGTGCTTCAGTTATATCTTTTTAGAGCACGGTGGTGGTTTTATTTTATAGAAATTATTGATCTCTCATTCTTCACATATATTATTTTGAGAATCTTTTAGAACAGCATGGTAATTTGCTTTGGCTATAAAATTAGTCCTAATATGATGGGCATCCAAGATGGGTATAATAAAAACTTTCATATAAGTGCATTGAATACTATGAGAAGTTTGATGCTTGATGATTGTTTTGAGATATGAAGATGGTGATATTAGAGTCATGCTAGTTGGGTAATTGTGAATTTGATAAATACTTGTGTTGAGGTTTGCAAGTCCCGTAGCATGCACGTATGGTAACCGTTGTGTAACAAATTTGAAGCATGAGGTGTTTCTTTGATTGTCTTCCTTATGGGTGGCAGTCAGGGATGAGCGATGGTCTTTTCCTACCAATCTATCCCCCTAGGAGCATGCGCATAGTGCTTGGTTTTTATGACTTGTAGATTTTTGCAATAAGTATGTGAGTTCTTTATGACTAATGTTGAGTGCATGGATTATACGCACTCTCACCCTTCCACCATTGCTAGCCTCTCTAGACAGCAACTTTCGCCGGTACCATAAACCCACCATTTACCTTCCTCAAAACAGCCACCATACCTACCTATTATGGCATTTCCATAGCCATTCCGAGATACATTGCCATGCAACTTTCCACCGTTCCGTTTATTATGACACGCTTCATCATTGTCATATTGCCTTGCATGATCATGTAGTTGACATCGTATTTTTGGCAAAGCCACCATTCATAATTTTTCATACATGTCACTCTTGATTCATTGCACATCCCGGTACACCGTCGGAGGCACTCATCTAGAGTCATATTTTTTCCTAAGTATCGAGTTGTAATCCTTGAGTTGTAAATAAATAGAAGTGTGATGATCATCATTATTAGAGCATTGTCCCATGTGAGGAAATAAATAAATAAAAAAAGAGGCCAAAGAAGCCAATGAAAAAAAAGGCCAAAGAAGCCAAACAAAAAAAATGTGAGAGAAAAAGAGAGAAGGGACAATGCTACTATCCTTTTTCCACACTTGAGCTTCAAAGTAGCACCATGATCTTGATGATAGAGAGTCTCTTATTTTGTCACTTTCATATACTAGTGGGAATTTTCGTTATAGAACTTGGCTTGTATATTCCAATAATGGGCTTCCTCAAAATGCCCTAGGTCTTCGTGAGCAAGCAAGTTTGATGCACACCCACTTAGGTTCTTTTATTGAGCTTTCACACATTTATAGCTCTAGTGCATCCGTTGCATGGCAATCCCTACTCGCTCACATTGATATCTATTGATGGGCATCTCCATAGCCCATTAATATACCTAGTTGATGTGAGACCATCTTCCTCTTTTTTTGTCTTCTCCACAACCACCATTCTATTCCACCTATAGTGCTATGTCCATGGCTCACGCTCATGTATTGCATGAAAGTTGAAAAAGTTTGAGAATACTAAAGTATGAAACAATTGCTTGGCTTGTCATCGGGGTTGTGCATGATTTTAACATTTTGTGTGACGAAGATGGGGCATAGCCAAACTATATGATTTTGTAGGGATCAACTTTCTTTGGCCATGTTATTTTCAGAAGACATGATTACTTTGTTAGTATGCTTGAAGTATTATTATTTTCATGTCAATGTTAAACTTTTGTCTTGAATCTTTCGGATCTGAACATTAATTCATGCCACAATAAAGAAAATTACATTGATAATTATGTTAGGTAGCATTCCACATAAAAAATTCTGTTTTTATCATTTACCTACTCGAGGACGAGCAGGAATTAAGCTTGGGGGTGCTTGATACGTCTCCAACGTATCTATAACTTTTTATTGTTCCATGCTATTATATTATCTATTTTGGATGTTTAATGGGGTTTAATATGCTCTATTGTATTATTTTTGGGACTAACCTATTAACCAGGGGTCTAGTGCCAGTTTCTGTTTTTGTGTGCCTATTTTAGAGTTTTGCAGAAAAGGAATAGCAAACGGAGTCCGAACGGAATGAAACCTCCGTGATGATATTTCTTGGACCAAAAGCAAACCAGAAGACTTGGAGTTGAAGTCTGGAACTCCGCGAGGAGGCCACGAGGTAGGAGGGCGCGCCCGGGGGGTAGGCGCGCCCCCACCCTCGTGGGCCCCACGGAGCTCCACCGACGTACTTCTTTTGCCTATATACACCCTTATACCCTAAAAACATCAGGGGGAGCCACGAAACTACTTTTCCACCGCTGCAACCTTCTGTACCCGTGAGATCCCATCTTGGGGCCTTTTCCGGCGATCTGCCGGAGGGGGAATCGATCACGGAGGGCATCTACATCAACACCATTGCCTCTCCGATGAAGCGTGAGTACTTTACCTCAGACCTTAGGGTCCATAGTTATTAGCTAGATGGCTTCTTCCCTCTCTTTGATTCTCAATACAAAGTTCTCCTCGATGTTCTTGGAGATCTATTTGATGTAATACTCTTTTGCGGTGTGTTTTCTGAGATCCGATGAATTGTGGATTTATGAACAAAATTATCATGAATATTATTTGATTCTTCTCTGAATTCTTATATGCATGATTTGATATCTTTGCAAGTCTCTTCGAATTATCGGTTTAGTTTGGCCTACTAGATTGATCTTTCTTGCAATGGGAGAAGTGCTTAGCTTTGGGTTCAATCTTGCGGTGTCCTTTCCCAGTGATAGTAGGGGTAGAAATGCACGTATTGTATTGTTGCCATCGTGGATAAAAAGATGGGGTTTATATCATATTGCTTGAGTTTATCCCTCTACATCATGTCATCTTGCTTAAAGCGTTACTCTGTTCTTATGAACTTAATACTCTAGATGCATGCTGGATAGCGATCGATGTGTGGAGTAATAATAGTAGATGCATAATCGTTTCGGTCTACTTGACACGGACGTGATGCCAATATTCATGATCATTGCCTTAGATATTCTCATAACTATGCGCTTTTCTATCAATTGCTCGGTAGTAATTTGTTCACCCACCGTAATACATGCTATCTTGAGGGAAGCCACTAGTGAAACCTATGGCCCCCGGGTCTCTTTCTTATTATATTGCATCTCTTTTATTTACATCGCATTTCGTTTACTATTTTGCAATCTTTACTTTCCAATCTATACAACAAAAATACCAAAAATATTTACCTTATTATCTTTATTAGATCTCACTTTTGCGAGTGACCGTGAAGGGATTGACAACCCCTTTATCGCATTGGTTGCAAGATTCTTGATTGTTTGTGCATGTACTAGGTGACTTGTGCGTTGTCTCCTACTGGATTGATACCTTGGTTCTCAAAAACTGAGGGAAATACTTACGCTACTTTGCTGCATCACCCTTTCCTCTTCAAGGGAAAACCAACGCATGCTCAAGAGGTAGCAGCTCCCTCGGCAGTGCCGGAACAATTCTGGTGAACTCTTTCCAAACCCTGCCAGACAAAGAAAATAATTACTTGATATCAGGAAATGAACAAAGTTGCCGATATGGTTTGATAATGATCGATTGAACTTACTTCTGGAGCATTTCAGTCATGTCTGCATAGTCCTGGGGATCTTTTCGTCTCGAGTCAAAGACAGTTACTACTCCTCGCTCAAGCTTTATCTCTAGAAGAATAAAGTGGAAGCTGCGCACGCATGCATAACTCATCAATTACATTACTATAACCTCGAGTAAGGGAAACCGAATATGCACAAGACAGTAACACTCACTTGAAGTTGTAAGGAAAGAGTATTTTCTCTTTGTTTTCATTTTTAAGCAACGATTGTAGCAAGTTGTCCTTGGTATCTGTGACTGTTTTTAACCGTCCATTCATGTATGATATTTGGGTTAACGAACCCAATGTCATAGATTTGTGCTTTTCTGCATTCGACGATCTTCAATCTGCACAACATAGTGAGGATAATTATATATACATGCAATGAAAGAGCTGAGATATATATAGAGACTTAATTACAGAAGTAGTACTTACAGACAGTAGCAAGTCATGAGTGTTTTGTCGCGGGCCTTTTGATTGTATAACTGGAATAACTCGTCAAATTCAATAGACAATAGATCAGTTCCAATAAGGTCGTGCTCCTCTTTAATTCTCAGCGTCAAAGTATCCTTCCCAGACCCGCTGCAGGTTTTCATGTACCATTCACAGAATCTTCGCATCATCATTGTTAGAGGAGGAGGATCAGGTTTGATGAGAGGCTGCCCGTACTGGTATCTGAATTCGTCCACCTCCATTGTTGCAAACTCTACATCATCGCTTGGGTAATCAGCAGGATTGGTACCGAGCACCATCCCCGGATGAGTACCGATGATATTGCTAGACACCTTGAGCGGGGGGCATGATTGGTTCGCCTGTTCGCCGAGCTAGGGATTTTTTCCCACTTCTTCGTTGTGCTAACTTTGCATCACTGGAAGTAGTTCCCGAGTCCCGCGCATCTTGACATGTCTTTTTAAGACAGCGGACATAGTTGGAATCCGGCGGAGGCGGTGGTGGTCGCTTTAGGGCATCAGTAGTGCGCTTCGCTTTCACCGGATCTATCTTCTCCTTCGGAGGTGGAGGTTTCTTTGCAAAAAAGTCCCTCACTTGGGCAAGACAGATGTCCTCGTTTTCCTTATCGGTCCTCTCATATGGTAACTTTTTTGGAGCCTTGAGAGATGGATCGTATCTGAATTGCCTCCCGCCTTTGCTTGTACTGCTAGCCACCGGAGCGGTGGCGTCTCTCTTCCGTCGTTGCTGACGAGGCGAAGAAGGAGGTGGAGTGCTCCGACGCGTCGGAGGAGCTAGAGCGGCGGCGTCTGTCTTCCGTCGTTGCTGACAAGGAAGAGGAGGAGCCGAAGTGCCCTCACGTGCAGGAGGAGGCGGAGTGCCTTGATCACTCGTCGGAGGAGGAGGAGGAGGAAGAGGAGGAGGAGGAGGAGGCAGAGTGCCCTGACTCACCGGAGGAGGAGGTAGCATCTAGTTTGGAAGCTTGATGTACTCCTTCCTCCATAGACATGTACTCCTCAAAGCATTAACCAGCTGATTCTCCCCTTCACCTGTAGGGTGCTCAAGCTCCAGCTCCTCAAATCCCTCCATTATTTCATCCACCATCACAACAACATAGCCATGTGGAATCGGACGACAGTGAAAAATTCTGTCAGCTAGAGGAGGTGCAACAGAGCTGACAGCCGCCTTCAAAGTCAGGTTCTGCCATTTCGTCACAAGCTTGCAATGTTGAGCCTCCGTGATAGTATCCACGGGGTAGAAAGGAGCCGTGAAATCAGGCTGAACGAGCTCCGTGGAAGCCACGCTGCTTCTCCGCTGAGATGGCGGGGTAGCTTCGTGCCGTTTAGATGATTGGCCGGCAGCTGCAAGTTCCTCTAGCTTTACTAGCCTTGCATTGAGCTTCTGCATTTCGCTCGGCTGCGCTTTCCTCTTTCTCTCCCGGGTTCTGTAACCGCCTGCGCCGGAAAACCCAACCACCCACGGAACGGAGCCTGGTGTGCCTCGTGTTCGTCGAGGGTGCTCAGGATTCCCGAGGGCTTTAGTCAGCTCGTCCTTCTCTCTGTCGAGAATGAACGTCCCTTGCCGTGCTGCGGCGATATACTCCTGAAGCTTCTTGACGGGTATTGCAAGTTGCTCGTCCGTCCAATGGCACTCCCCTGTTTCAGGGTCCAAAGTTCCCCCAACCCCGAAGAACCAAGTCCTTGAACGGTCTGACCAGTTCGATGTCGCTGGTTCGACCCCTTTAACAAGCAGGTCTTGCTCAGCTTTGTCTCACAACAGCCGGGCTTTGAGGTAGCCACTTGACCCCGTGTGATGGTGATACTGCTTCTTTGCAGTACTTTTCTTGTTTGTCTCTGACATTTTCTTACCCTTCTCCGATGTCTTGTAGGCCACAAATGCGTGCCAGCGATCTCTTATCTTCTCATATCGGCCGGTGAATTCTGGAGTCTTCCCTTTGTCGACAAACTTTGTGTTCAACTCTTTCTTCCACCTCCTGAATAGATCTGCCATCTTCTTAAGAGCACACGCCTTGACCTTTGGCTCTATAACTAGGTTATTCGGATCCTCCTCTGGCGGTAGGGTGAAATTTGCCTTCAGCGAGGTGCAAAGATCAGCTTTCTGTCTATCGTTGACATAAGAAACTTCAGGGTCGTCCTTAGGCTTATTCCATTTCTGGATGCTGATCAGGATGCTGTCCCTAACAATAGCTCCGCACTGAGCAACAAATGCGTCCTTGGTCTGCTTGGGTTCAATCGGTAGGCCATCGTCCGCGAGTGCTGTGATCGTGAACCTTTCATCCTGGCGCAACCTTTTCTTTGGGCCTCGTCTCGTTACGGAAGTTTGGCTCTATCTGAGGGCTATAAAAGAAGAAAGAAGCGTTAATATATGTACATACCAAAACAATTAATGCATCAATTAGTCAGCATAGGCTTAATTAATATATATACCTCGCCGGACTTTGCAAAAGCTCCCTCCTCCGTTTGGTCACCGGAGCCGTCATCATGGTCTCCTTCTTCCTCCGCCAGTCGGTCACCGGAGCCGTCATGATCATGTCCTTCCACCTCCATTGTTCAATCACCGGAGCCGTCATCTTCTCCTTCCTAACCATCGGTGTCGTCGAGAAACGACAAGATATCACGTCCGTCACGGATTATGTCCCCCAACAACTGTTCTTGTTCCAAGTCTCTTTGATCCATAGTTTCTGCACATATTACAACATGGAAATTAATATACAAACATGAGAGATGGATATATTAGTGGCAAACATAGACCTAGCTAGCTAATCACAACAAGGAATCATATGCATATATGAGCAATGGATTATTTGCGGACCGCCTCTCTGATGCATGTCCGACGTCCCCCCTCATGTCGAAGTTATCGGGGTTATACTTTCAGGAGAGGACACTTTGCAAAAAATATTCTATGAGGGTGTAGGAGATCGACAATGCTCTTTCTTCTAGGGTTTGGGTGGCCTCGAGAGTTTATCGGGTAGGGGTGGGAGGGGGTAGGAGATCGACAACGCTCTTTCTTCTAGGGTTTGAGTGGCCTCTAGAGTTTATCGGGTAGGGGTGGGTAGGAGATCGACAATGCTCTTTGCTCTACGGTTTGGGTGGCCTCGAGAGTTTATCGGGTAGGGGCGGGAGGGGGTTGATCGACATCCCCCCTCATGTCTAAGTCAATGAAAACCATGAAAAATTCTAAGTGAATGAACAACTCTGAATTTTTTTACATGTACTCCTACAACACGAACATTTCTAAGTGATTGCTAAACTGTTTGCTAAACTTTTATGCTTCATTTATATGAAGATCAATTGTCCAGTATAACTATGTTACAGAACTCCTCTCACAACTCTCCGCGGTGCCCAACAATCTGAAATCATTCACTAATATTGATGTTGGACTCGACTAAATATGCACTCCATAGTCCAATCAAGTATATAAGCCCGCGGTGATCAAACACATACATGTTACAAAAATTTCTGTGCTCACAAAAATATATAAGCCCGAGGTGAATTGAAGTTATCGGGGTTATGTTTATACAACAAATGGACACCTTTTGTCGAACAACAGAAGGACGATCAGGGAGCAACAGCTCCAACGTCGACGATCACTCCACGAAGATGCAACACCACAAATCATGTAATTCCACCGAGTGAAAAAAATATTAGGTCAGCACAATTTTGTTCTTCAATTTGTTTTATCAAGATCATCTTGATGAAGTAACCACTCATCATATGCAAATTTTAACATTTGTTTCTCTATCTAAAAAAACCTAAAAAAGTTTCTCTTCTTACTCGAGTCATGTAGGAGTTTTCTATTATATATGTATGCATGCATATGTTATTTGGTTATCGGCCTGAGTTTGTTGTTTTGAACTCCACCATTTCTCAAAAAAAAATCTCTATGCAAATTTCTCTAAAAAAATGTCCTTGGTCAACTTTCATAATAACCTATATATGCAAATATCTCTAACTTTGATTAATGACCTATGCAAATTCATCTAAATAATGACTTTGATCATGAATATCTCTAACTGTGCAAATATCTCTAACTATGTAAATATTTTTCTTATATTTAATAAATTCCAAAGTTGGAATTTCAGTTATTCATATTTCCTTTGATTTGCAAACGAGCTATATTCTCCCCAATTCTTTTGCACCCACAAAATTACACCATCTATTTGACAGTACCCACAACCCATTCCGCCAAAAACATTTTGTTCTATAGTTCAAATTTCATTCAGTTCAAATTTGGACCAGATTCAAACTCCATGGCCAAAGCGCAATTTAAATTAGACAAAAAATTTCTCAAACTTTGCCAGACTCTCTTTTGTGCATCAACACCTCACCAAAAAAATTCTCAAAAATTCCTAGAGCCCTTTGTCATTTCATCATACACTTGATGTGCACAGTTTAGCACTGTTAAAAAATTCAGTAAATTCAGAAAAAATTGGACAGAGGGGGGAATTGATGCCATGCACTCCTCATCTTCCTCTATCCCGCACGACGTCGCCTCCTTTGAGTCACCCCGGACCCCCTTGGTCAGTGGCTCGCCGCCGATGGCATCGGGGTCGGCGGTAAGGCGACGAGGTCGGCAACATCGGCGGCCAGTACAGGGAGGAATAGGAGGAGGAGAGGATCGGGGCGGCGCTCACAGCGAGGACGCGTCGGCAACGAGGAGCGGGCTCGGGGGCGGCGATGACAAGGACGGGCTCGGGGCAGGGCACGGCGACGGTGTCGGTGGAGGGCGCAGCGACGGCGACAGCGACGACAACGAGGAGCGGGCGGTGACGAGGCATGGCGCGGCGACGGCGACGGCTACGAGGAGTAGGGCATCGGCGTCGGGGAGAATGTGAGAACTTGCTGAAAAATTCCTAAGTGCCACTTATATAGGAAAGCCTTTGGTCCTGGTTCGTGGCACCAACCGGGACCAATGCCACCCTTTAGTCCCGGTTGGTGCCACCAATTGGGACCAAAGGTCAGTTTTCAGCAGCCCAAAGGGCGGGAAAATAGACCTTTGGTCCTGGTTGGTGGCACCAACCGGGACTAAAGGGGCCCCCTTTAATCCCGGTTGGTGCCACCAACCGGGACCAAAGGCCTTGTGCTGGCGTGGTGGGATGTTTAGTCCCACCTCGCTAGCTGAGAGGCATCGAGTGTTGTTTATAAGCTCTGCTGCGTCATCCCTCTCAAACTCCTCTGAACTGCAGGCCTACAGGCCTAATCTCACACTGCTATTCCTGTGGGCCTACTGGGCCTTCTGCGGGCCTGCATCCTGGCCCAACTAGCTGGGTTTCTAGTCATATATAGGCCGTGGTGGCCCTATAGGCAACATTTTTTATTTTTTTCTGTATTTTGTGTTTATTACTTTATTTAATTTTTTAGAGTTTTTGAGTGATTCTTTTTGCTTTAGGTCACAAAGATTATAAACTTTCTGTGAAATTTCAATTCTATGAAATTTGTGTGAATCACTAGTTTTGTTTTAGTTGATCATAACAAAAAAATTGATTCTTTTTAGTTGCATAAATTTTATATAATTTCAGTTGCAGAAATTTTACTTTTTATTGATTCTTTTTAGTTGATTCCTTTTGCTATTAGAGTTTTATAAAAGCTTTTTAGTTGATTCTTCTTGCTATTAGAGTTTTATACAAATGAACTCTGAAAAGGTTGAAAGTTGGCATGGTATCATCATTTCCCACATAGCATGTTCTAAAAAGTTGAGAGGGTTACGGCAAAAGCTGGATGCATTTCGTGTACAAAATGGACAATCTCTTTGGAAGTATCAGGGTTTCAGACGAAAACTCATTTGTTATAAAGGGATTTCATTTTTTTGAACTTATTTGAACTCCAGACTTTTTGTGTGTTCAAAATGCACAATTCAAAGCCACATCATCAATTTTCAACCCATTCCGACTTCATTTGGTGTTTTCATGCATTTACTGATTTTTTTGAGCTAAATGACCCTGAAATTGAAAAGCACTACAAATGAACTCTGAAAAGGTTGAAAGTTGGCATGGTATCATCGTTTCACCCATATAGCATGTGCTAAAAAGTTGAGAGGGTTACGGCAAAAACTGGATGCACTTCGTGTACAAAATGGACAATCTCTTTCGAAGTATTAGGGTTTTGGACGAAAACTCATCTGTTACAAAGGGATTTCATTTTTTTGAACTTATTTGAACTCCAGACTTTTTGTGTGTTCAAAATGCACCATTCAAAGCCACATCATCAATTTTCAACTCTTTCTGACTTCATTTGGTATTTTTCATGCATTTACTGATTTTTTGGAGCTAAATGACCCTGAAATTAAAAAGCACTACAAATGAACTCTGAAAAGGTTGAAAGTTGGCATGGTATCATCATTTCACCCACATAGCATGCACTAAAAAGTTGAGAGGGTTACGGCAAAACTAGATTTACTTCGTGTACAAAATGGACAATCTCTTTCGAAGTATCAGGGTTTCGGACGAAAACTCATCTGTTACAAAGGGATTTCATTTTTTTGAACTTATTTTAACTCTAGACTTTTTGTGTGTTCAAAATTCACCATTCAAAGCCAAATCATCAATTTTCAACCCTTTCTGACTTCATTTGGTATTTTTCATGCATTTACTGATTTTTTGAGCTAAATGACCCTGAAATTGAATAGCACTACAAATGAACTCTGAAAAGGTTGAAAGTTGGCATGGTATCATCATTTCACCCACATAGCATGTTATAAAAAGTTGAGAGGGTTACAGCAAAAACTGGATGCACTTCGTGTACAAAATCGACAATCTCTTTCGAAGTATCAGGATTTCATACGAAAACTCATCTGTTACAAAAGGCATTTTATTTCTTCACATGTAACTACAGTGATATTCTAGATCAAAGGCATCATCATAATAGTTTTGGAGAGAAAGTCTTCACTTTTTCTTCGCTTGTGTCCTTAGCTTATTGCGTCGTAACCATGGATAATCTTCATCATTTAAGAGCGTGCTTGGGTCAGCCTTGACTTTGAAGGAAGGAATTTCATGAAACTTTTCGTAATCTTCAGACATGTCTGTCTTGCCCTCCACTCCCACGATGTCTCTTTTTCCTGAAAGAACTATGTGGCGCTTTGGCTCATCGTATGATGTATTCGCTTCCTTATCTTTTCTTTTTCTTGGTTTGGTAGACATGTCCTTCACATAGAAAACCCGCGCCACATCATTGGCTAGGACGAATGGTTCATGTGTGTACCCAAGATTGTTCAGATCCATTGTTGTCATTCCGTACTATGGGTCTACCTGTACCCCGCCTCCTGACAGATTGACCCATTTGCACTAAAACAAAGGGACGTTAAAATCATGTCCATAGTCAAGTTCCGATATGTCCACTATGTAACCATAATATGTGTCATTTCCCCTCTTGGTTGCTGCATCAAAGCGGACACCACTGTTTTGGTTGGTGCTCTTTTAAACTTGGGCGATTGTGTAAAATGTATTCCCATTTATCTCGTACCCTTTGTAAGTCAATATAGTCGAAGATGGTCCCCTGGCCAACGAGTACAGCTCATCAAAAACAGCGTTGTCACCCATGAGACGTGTTTGCAACCAACTGCTGAAAGTCCTGATGTGTTCACATGTAATCCAATCGTCACACTGCTCTGGGTGTTTGGAGCGCAGAATATTCTTGTGTTCATTGACATACGGGGTTACCAAGGTAGAATTCTGTAGAACTGTGTAGACTAGTAAAAAACACGGCTTTGGTTCAGGCCTGGCCAGCCCATTAGTCCCGGTTTAGTCACGAACTGGGACCCATGGGGGCATACGTCCCGGTTCGTGCGCCCAGGGGGCCGGTCGGGCCTCGTGGGGCATTGGTCCCGGTTCGTCTGGACCCTTTTGTCCCGGTTCCAGACACGAACCGGGACCAATGGGCCTCGCTCTTGGCCAACATCCATTGGTCCCGGTTCGTGGCTAGAACCGGGACCAAAGGGTGGCCTTTAGTCCCGGTTCCAGCCATGAACCAGGACCAATGAGGTGGATATATATACACCTCGCCCGCGAGCAGAGCACTCCACTGCTCTGTTTTTTTCGGCCGGCGAAGGGAGGGCTTTCTGGTGCTCTAGCTCACCTCCTATGCACATGAGGTGTTCGATGAAATGCCCGAGTCACACTACTTAAGCTTTCTCCTCTCCAAACTCGACCTCCAAGCTCCATTTTCCTCAAGATTTGTCTAGGTTTAGCGGTCCATCACGCCCCGTCCCCGTCTTCACCGCCGTCAATCGCCCGCGTCGATCTCGTCACCGGCACCACCGTGGTGAGCCTCTTGTTCTTATCTTCTTTCTAAAAGAAAAACATTCTTACATGTATGAAGATAGATACTTGTCTAATTTTCTTACTTTTATTATTGCTTTTTATTATATAGTGCGATGGTTTTTGTATCCGCCCCCGTCGGCCCTCGTCCTGTCTATGATTCGGATGTGGTATATATTATCTTTTATAACTATTTGGTTCATTTATTGTTTATGACAATTATGCTGACCAACGTGACATAGATTTTATTTATCTAGGAGGTATGTGAACCAGAAATTCCAACCAACCCTATTGTCGAGAGGTTAAATTTAGTTGAAGAAGAAAACAATTACTTGAAGGAAAAAATAAAAAAATGAGGAGCATAAGATGATATTGGAGTTGCATGTTGCGGATGTCGTCGATGATCACAAGATCAAGATGGATGCAATGCGCTTGAAGATTAGAAAGATTAGAAAATATGCCATTCATACCGAGGCTTGGTATCATTATGCCGTTGGATCAATTGTTACCTTGGTTGCGATTATGATCGCATTTGTTGTTGCATTGAAATGTTTTACATAGTTTCAATGTATGGTTTAATTAGATGCTCTGGAGACCTATATGTTGTTCAATGAGAACTATGTATGTACTTTGGTTTTAATGTGATGATGAACTTCTATTAATTTGGTCACTTATCTATTCATGATGTTCTGTAATTGTTTTTGACACACTTAATTATATATAATGCATGCAAAACCGACAATGGATGTATGTTGACAGACACACCTCTGAGTACATTAAGGGCGTGGATAATTTTCTCGAAGTGGCTGAGGCAAACAAGCAGAATGGTTTTTGTGTTGTCCATGCCCTATATGTGGGAATACGAAGTCTTACTCTGACCGGAAAATCCTTCACACCCACCTGCTTCATAAGGGTTTCATGCCACACTATAATGTTTGGACCAAGCACGAAGAAATAGGGCTATGATGGAAGACAACGAAGAAGAAGAGGACGATGACAACTATGTGCCCCCTGAATACGGTGATGCTACAATGGGGGAAGCTGAAGATCAAGAGGAACCAGACGATGTGCACGATGATGATCTCCGTCGGGTCATTGTTGATGCAAGGAGACAGTGCGAAAGTGAAAAGGAGAAGCTGAAGTTCGACCGCATGTTAGAGGATCACAAAAAAGGGTTGTACCCCAATTGCGAAGATGTCAACACAAAGCTCGGTACCGTACTGGAATTGCTGCAGTGGAAGGCAGAGAATTCTGTGCCTGACAAAGGATTTGAGAAACTACTGAAAATATTGAAGAAGAAGCTTCCAAAGGATAACGAATTGCCCGACAGTACGTACGCAACAAAGAAGGTCATATGCCCTCTAGGATTGAAGGTGCAGAAGATACATGCATGCCCTAATGACTACATCCTCTACCGCGGTGCGTACGAGGATTTGAACGCATGCCCGGTATGCGGTGCATTGCGGTATAAGATCAAACGAGATGACCCTGGTGATCATGACGGCGAGCCGCCCAGAAAGAGGGTTCCTGCCAAGGTGATGTGGTATGCTCCTATAATACCACGGTTCAAACGTCTGTTCAGAAACTAAGAGCATGCCAAGTTGATGCGATGACACAGAGAGGACCGTAAGAAAGACGGGAAGTTGAGAGCACCCGCTGACGGGTCGCAGTGGAGGAAAATCGAGAGAAAGTACCAGGCTGAGTTTGCAGGTGACCCAAGGAACGTATGGTTTGGTTTAAGCGCGCATGGCATTAATCCTTTCGGGGAGCAGAGCAGCATCACAGCACCTGGCCCGTGACTCTATGTATGTATAACCTTCCTCCTTGGATGTACATGAAGCGGAAGTTCATTATGATGCTAATTCTCATCCAAGGCCCTAAGCAACCCGGCAATGTAATTGATGTGTACCTAAGGCCATTAGTTGTAGAACTTTTACAGCTATAGAATGGAACGGTGTACGTGTGTGGGATGAGCACAGACAGGAGGAATTTGACCTGCATGCATTGCTGTTTGTAACCATCAATGATTGGTCTGCTCTCAGTAACCTTTCAGGACAGACAAACAAGTGATACCACGCATGCACGCACTGTTTAGCAGACACCGAAAGTATATACCTGGACAAATGCAGGAAGAATGTGTACCTGGGGCATCGTCGATTTCTTTCGACCAACCATCAATGTCGAAAGAAAGGCAAGCATTTCAAAGTCGAGGCAGATCACCAGAAGAAGCCCGCCATGCGTACCGGTGATCGCGTAATTGCTATGGTCAATGATTTACACGTAATATTTGGAAAGGGTCCCGACGAACTATCTGTTCCGAATGACGCTAAGGGACGCGCACCCATGTGGATGAAGAAATCTATATTTTGGGACCTACCCTACTGGAAAGACCTAGAGATCCGCTCTTCAGTCGACATGATGCACGTGACGAAGAACCTTTGTGTGAACCTGCTAGGCTTCTTGGGCGTGTATGGGAAGACAAAAGATACACCGGAGGCACAGGAGGGCCTGCAACGTTTGCACGAAAAAGACGACATGCCTCCAAAGCAGTATGAAGATCCTGCCAGCTACGCTCTTACCAAAGAAGAGAAGGAAATCTTCTTTGAATGCCTGCTAAGTATGAAGGTCCCGTCTGGCTTCTCGTCGAATATAAAGGGAATAATAAATATGCCAGAGAAAAAGTTCCAGAACCTAAAGTCTCATGACTGCCACGTGATTATGATGCAACTGCTTCCGGTTGCATTGAGGGGGCTTCTACCGAAAAACGTTTGATTAGCCATTGTAAAGCTATGTGCAATCCTCAATGCAATCTCTCAGAAGGTGATCGATCCAGAAATCCTACCAAGGCTAAGGAGTGATGTGGCGCAATGTCTTGTCAGTTTCGAGCTGGTGTTCCCACCATCCTTCTTCAATATCATGACACACGTCCTAGTTCATCTAGTCGACGAGATTGTCATTCTGGGCCCCGTATTTCTACACGATATGTTCCCCTTTGAGAGGTTCATGGGAGTCCTAAAGAAATGTCCGTAGCTGCGCTAGGCCAGAAGGAAGCATCTCCATGGGCCATCAAACAAAGGATGTCACTGGGTTTCGTGTTAACTTCATTCCTGGCCTTAAGAAGATTGGTCTCGCTCAATCGCGGTATGAGGGGAGACTGACTAGAAAAGGCACGCTTGGAGGGGACTCAATAATATGTAGGGACGGGCATTCTTGGTCTCAAGCACACTACACAGTTCTACAGAACTCTACCTTGGTGACCCCGTATGTCGATGAACACAAGAACAGTCTGCGCTCCAAACACCCGAAGCAGTGTGACGACTGGATTACATGTGAACACATCAGGACTTTCGGCAGTTGGTTGGAAACATGTCTCAGAGGTGACAACACTGTTTCTGATGAGCTGTACTCGTTGTCACGGGGACCATCCTCGACTGTATTGACTTACAAAGGATACGAGATAAATGGGAATACATTTTACATGATCGCCCAAGATCAAAAGAGCACCAACCAAAATAGCGGTGTCTGCTTTGATGCGACAACCAAGAGGGGAAAGGACACATATTATGGTTACATAGTGGACATATGGGAACTTGACTACAGACATGATTTTAAGGTCCCTTTGTTTAAGTGCAAATGGGTCAATCTGTCAGGAGGCGGGGTACAGGTAGACCCATAGTACGGAATGACAACAGTGGATCTGAACAATCTTGGGTACACAGACGAACCATTCTTCCTAGCCAATGATGTGGCGCGGGTTTTCTATGTGAAGGACATGTCTACCAAACCGAGAAAAAGAAAAGATAAGGAAGCGAATACATCATACGATGAGCCAAAGCGCCACATAGTTCTTTCAGGAAAAAGAGACATCGTGGGATTGGAGGGCAAGACAGACATGTCTGAAGATTATGAAAAGTTTCATGAAATTCCTCCTTTCAAAGTCAAGGCTGACCCAAGCACCCTGTTAAGCGATGAAGAATATCCATGGTCACGGCGCAATAAGCAAAGGACACAAGCGAAGAAAAAGTGAAGACTTTCTCTCTACAACTATTATGATGATGCCTTTGATCTAGAATATCACTGCAGTTACATGTGAAGAAATGAAATGCCTTTTGTAATAGACAAGTTTCCGTATGAAACCCTGATACTTCGAAAGAGATTGTATGTTTTGTACACGAAGTGCATCCAGTTTTTTCCATAACCCTCTCAACTTTTTAGCACATGCTATGTGGGTGACATGATGATACCATGACAATTTTCAACCTCTTCAGAGTTCATTTGAATTGCTTTTCAATTTAAGGGTCATATAGCTAAATTTTTTTAGAAAATGCATGAAAAATAACAAATGAAGTCAGAAAGGGTTGAAAATTGATGATGTGGCTTTGAATGGTGCATTTTGAACACACAAAAAGTCTGGAGTTCAAATAAGTTCAAAAAAAATGAAATCTCTTTGTAACATACGAGTTTCCGTATGAAACCTTAATACTTCGAAAGAGATTGTGCGTTTTGTGCACGATGTGCATCGAGTTTCTTCCGTAACCCTCTCAACTTTTTAGCACATGCTATGT
Organism: Aegilops tauschii subsp. strangulata; assembly: GCF_002575655.3. Classification (NCBI taxonomy): domain Eukaryota; kingdom Viridiplantae; phylum Streptophyta; class Magnoliopsida; order Poales; family Poaceae; genus Aegilops; species Aegilops tauschii. The sequence continues at coordinate 69,298,462 of NC_053035.3, forward strand.
GGGTGAAATGATGATATCATGCCAATTTTCATCCTCTTCAGAGTTCATTTGAAGTGCTTTTCAATTTCAGGGTCATTTAGCTAAAAAAAATCAGTAAATGCATGAAAAATAATAGATGAAGTCAGAAAGGGTTGAAAATTCATGATGTGGCTTTGAATAGTTCATTTTGAACACACAAAAAGTCTGGAGCTCAAATAAGTTCAAAAAAATGAAATCCCTTTGTAACAGATGAGTTTTCGTCCGAAACCCTCATACTTCGAAAGAGATTGTCCATTTTGTACACGAAGTGCATCTAGTTTTTGCCGTAACCCTCTCAACTTTTTAGCACATGCTGTGTGGGTGAAATGATGATACCATGCCAATTTTCAACCTCTCCAGAGTTCATCTGAAGTGCTTCACAATTTCAGGGTCATTTAGCTCAAAGAATGAACTAATATAAAAAAGAATGAACTAGAAATTTTTATGAAACTCTAATAGCAAAAATAATAAACTACAAGAATGAACTAGAAAGCTTTAATGAAACTCTAATAGAAAAAAGAATGAACTAGAAAACTTTAATGAAACTCTAATAGCCAAAGGAATCAACTAAAAAGCTTTTATAAACCTCTAGTATTATTGAAACTAAAATTATATAAAATTTATGCAACTAAAATTATCAATGTATTTTCTGTTCAAAGCATTAAAAGCAAAAAGAATTTTCATAACGAACTTTTTTTTTGTTAGAAACTTTAATAGCAAAAAGAATTATCATCATTTTTTTGTTAGAAACTAAAATAACAAAAACTGTTTTTGAATATAATGATACAACACAGTAATATTAAATAGCAGGAAAAAGAATCACTCCAAAATCTATTTTTATAGTAAAGTTAATCACAAACTAGTGATTCACACAAATTTCAAAGAATTCAAATTTAAACTATTCAAATTTGAAAACTAATGGCACTAACAGAAAGTTTATAATTTTTCTGACCTAAAAGCAAAAAGAATTAAAAAAATAAAGCAAAAAACAAAAGAAAATAAATAATGCGAAAAACAAAACAAAAAAACTGGAAAAAAAAATAAAAAATGCACACAAATTTCACAGAATTCAAATTTGAAAACTAATGGCACTAGCAGAAAGTTTATAATTTTTTGACCTAAAAGCAAAAAGAATTAAAAAAAAAGCAAAAAAAAAAAGAAAATAAATAATGCAAAAAACAAAGCAAACAAACTGGAAAAAAGAAAATGCCGCCTATTGGGCCACCACGGCCTGAATACGACTAGAAACCCAATCATACTGGTGGGCCAGGATTCAGGCCCGCAGAAGGCCCAATAGGGCCGCACACATGCAGAGAGAGGTTAGGCCCGTAAGCCTGCTTTAGAGAGGAGGTCGATAGATCAAGCGCACCGTACCTTATAAACTGGTGCGGCTCTCTCTGAGCTATCCAAAGGTGGACCAGCCCACCTTTGGTGGCACCAACCGGGACCAAAGGCAGGCATTGGTCCCGGTTGGTGCCACGAACCGGGACCAAAGGGCGCGGTCCTGTTTCCCGCCCTTTGGGCTGCTGAAAATAGACCTTTGGTCCCGGTTGGTGGCACCACCGAGACTAAAGGGGGGCATTGGTCCCGGTTGGTGCCACGAACCGAGACCAATGCTCTGGCTATATAAGCCAACACTTCGGAATTTTCAGTCCCAGTTCATCTCCCCCTCCCCCGGCGCTGTGCCGATCAGCACAACGTCGCCACGCTTCCGGACCGGGCCCTCGCCCTCGCCGAGCCCTGCTCCTCGTCGTCGTCGCTGCCGCCGCCGCCGACGCCGCCCGGCACGACGCTGACGCCACCCAGCCCGCCCCTGCCCGCCCCGCCGCCGACGCCGCCCTGGCCCGACGCTGACGCCGCCCCGATGACACCAGTTCCGCCCCGACGCCTCCTCTGTGAGCACCGCGCTCCATGCCCTGCCCCGCCGCTGCCGCCGCATTGCTTTTTTCTGTTATATATATGCTTTTTTGTTATATATGCTTTTTTTATATGTATGTATGTAATGATGTATTTTTTATGTATGTATGTATTTTTTAGACTTTTTATATATATGGAAAAGAGGAACAAGGAAGAAGGAAGAAGGAAGAAGGGAAGAAAAAAGAAGGAGAGGAAAAAGGGGAGAAAAAAGAGAAGAAGAGGAGAAAAAAAATAAGAAGAGAAAGAAGGAGAAGAAGAAGAGAAGAAGAGGAGAGCAAGAAGAGGAGAAAAAAATAAGAAGAGGAAGAAGAAGAAAACAAAGATGAGGAGAAGAAGAAATAGATTAAATCTATTTTTTTTCTTCTTCTCCTCTATTCCTTCTTCTTCTCTTTTTTTCTTCTTCTCCTCTTTTTTTTCTTCTCCTTCCTCTTCTTAATTTTTATCGGGAACGAGGGTGTCGAGGATCGCCGAGCAGTCGAGGGTCGGGAACTAGGGTAGAGGGTCGAGGGTCTCCGAGGGTTCGAGGGGAGAGGGTCGTCGAGGGGTCGAGGGTCGAGGAACGCCGAGGGGTCGAGGGTCGCCGAGGGTTCGAGGGTCGAGGGTCGTCGAGGGGTCAAGGGTCGAGGATCGCCGAGGGGTCGAGAGGTTGCCTTGTGTCAAAGTATTGAACAAATCCATGGCGTTGTCATTACCCGGAAGTAACCGGGGCATTATGGTACGAAGTTCTTCAAAGTTATTTTGGAACGGAATCCCGGATAGGATAATTCGCCTTTTGGTACGAATTTCAGCAAAGGCCTTCCAAATAGCGATATTCGGAAGGCTCTTGCTGAACTTTGTACCAAAAAGTGAATTATCCTATCTGGGACTCCGTTCCAAAATAACTTTGGAGAGCTTCGTACCATCATGCGCCTGTTACTTTCGCCTAATGATGAAGCCATGGTTTTGTTGAATTCTTTGACACTAGACAAATGTGACATATAGAAGGGTAGATGAGATCAGGAAAAATAGGGCACCATTTTGTTAAATCCCTTGTCGGTCCGGACGTCGGACATGACATGAGGGGGGATGTCGGACATGACATGAGGGGGTCGAGGGTCAGGAACTAGGGTAGAGTGTCGTGGATCACCGAGCGGTCGAGGGTCGTGAACTAGGGTAGAGGGTCGAGAGTCGTCGAGGGGTCGAGGGTCGTGAACTAGGGTAGAGGGTCGTGAACTAGGGTAGAGGGTCGAGGGTCGCCGAGGGGTCGAGGGTTGAGGGTCGTCGAGGGGTCGAGGGTCGTCCAGGGGTCGAGGGTCCAGATTTATCAAGAATGCCCCATTATGGATGTGCACAAGTTGATCCAATTTTTTTCTGATCTCATATATATATATATATATATATATATATATTCTTCTATATGTCACGTTGTTTGTCAAAGTATTGAAGAAATCCATGGCTTCTCATTTGCTAGAAGTAACAGGCGTATGATGCTACGAAGCTCTTCAAAGTTGTTTTGGAACGGAGTTCCTGATAGAATAATTCGCCTTTTGGTACGAATTTCAGCAAAGGCCTTCCAAATAGCGATATTCGGAAGGCTGTTGCTGAACTTTGTACCAAAAAGAGAATTATTCTATCGGGAACTCCGTTCCAAAACAACTTTAAAGAGCTTCGTATCATTATGCGCCTGTCATTTCTGGCTAATGATGAAGTCATGGTTTTCTTGAATTATTTGACACTAGACAACATGACATATAGAAGGGTAGATGAGATCAGGAAAAATATGAACTATTTTCTGCACATCCAGAATGGCGCCATTTTGTTAAATCCCTTGTCGGTCCGGACGTCGGACATTCATGAGAGAGGCGGTCCAGCCCAAACCCTAGAAGTGTTGCCGAGGCCACCCAAATTTACCAAGTTAAAAGAGTGTTCTCGTCGAGGCCACCCCAAACCCTAGAAGCGTTGCCGAGACCACCCCAAACCCTAGAAGCATTGCCGAGGCCACCCAAATTTACCAAGTTAAAAGAGCGTTGTCGTCGAGGCCACCCCAAACCCTAGAAGAGTTGTCGAGGCCACCCCAAACCGTAGAAGCGTCGACGCCACTAGTATGATTCCTTGTTGTGATTAGCTAGCTAGGTCTACGTTTGCCACTAATATATCCATCTGTCATGTTTGTATATTAATTGCCATGTTGTAATATTTGCAGAAACTATGGAGCACCGAGACTTGGAAACAGAACAGTTGTTGGGGGACATAATCCGGAGGTGGTGTCTCATACTATCTCAACGACACCGATGGTCTGGAAGGAGAGGGTGAAGCAGGCTCCGGTGATCGAAAAATGGAGGAGGAAGGACATGATCATGATGGCTCCGGTGACCGAATGCCGGTGGAAGAAGGAGACCGTGATGACGGCTCTGGTGACCGAACGGAGTCCGGCCAGGTATATATATTAATTCAGCCAGTGCTGACTAGTGATACATCTCCATCGTATCTACTTTTCCAAACACTTTTGCCCTTGTTTTGGACTCTAACTTGCATGATTTGAATGGAACTAACCTGGACTGATGCTGTTTTCAGCAGAATTGCCATACTGTTATTTTTGTGCAGAAATAAAAGTTCTCAGAATGACCTGAAACTTCACGGAGAATATTTTTGGAATTAATAAAAAATACCGGCGAAAGAATCAAGGCTAGGGGCCCACACCCTGTCCACGAGGGTGGGGGCGCGCCCCCTGCCTCGTGGGCCCCCTGGTGCTCCACCAACGTCAACTCCAACTCTATATATTCACGTTCGAGGAGAAAAAAAAATCAGAGAGAAGGATTCATCGCGTTTTACGATACGGAGCCGCGACCAAGCCCTAATCTCTCCCGGGAGGGCTGATCTGGAGTCCGTTTGGGGCTCCAGAGAGGGGAATCCGTCACCATCGTCATCATTAACCTTCCTCCATCACCAATTTCATGATGCTCACCGCCGTGCGTGAGTAATACCATCATAGGCTTGCTGGACGGTGATGGGTTGGATGAGATTTACCATGTAATCGAGTTAGTTTTGTTAGGGTTTGATCCCTAGTATCCACTATGTTTTGAGATTGATGTTGCTATGACTTTGCTATGCTTAATGCTTGTCACTAGGGCCCGAGTGCCATGATTCCAGATCTGAACCTATTATGTTTTCATGAATATATGTGAGTTCTTGATCCTATCTTGCAAGTCTATAGTCACTTATTATGTGTTATGATCTGTTAACCCCGAAGTGACAATAATCGGGATACTTACCGGTGATGACCGTAGTTTGAGGAGTTCATGTATTCACTGAGTGTTAATGCTTTGGTCCGGTACTCTATTAAAAGGAGGCCTTAATATCCCTTAGTTTCCAATAGGACCCCGCTGCCACGGGAGGGTAGGACAAAAGATGTCATGCAAGTTCTTTTCCATAAGCACGTATGCCTATATTCGGAATACATGCCTACATTACATTGATGAATTGGAGCTAGTTCTGTGTCACCCTATGTTATAACTATTGCATGAGAATTGCCTCCAGCATAATTCTCCATCATCGATCCAATGCCTACGAGCTTTTCACATATTATTCTTTGCTTAGTTACTTTACCGTTGCCACTGTTACAATTACTACAAAGCTACTACTGTTACTTTTGCCACCGTTACCGTTACTTCCATACTACTTTGCTACTAAATACTTTGCTGCAGATATTAAGTTATCCAGGTGTGGTTGAATTGACAACTCATCTGCTAATACTTGAGAATATTCTTTGGCTCCCCTTGTGTCGAATCGATAAATTTGGGTTGAATACTCTGCCCTTGAAAACTGTTGCGATCCCCTATACTTGTGGGTTATCAAGACTATTTTCTGGTGCCGTTGCCGGGGAGCATAGCTCTACTTTGAGTCACTTGGGATTTATATCTGCTGGTCACTATGAGGAACTTGAAAGACGAAAGAACTAAGATTTTTCCCTCAACTACGAGGGGAGGTAAGGAACTGCCATCTAGCTCTGCACTTGATTCACCTTCTATTTTGAGTAAGCTTGCGACACCTAAACCTGCTTCTGCTATTAATTCTGATATGTCGCATGTTATTGATGATGCCACTTCTGCTATGCATGATACTTATGATGAAACTACTTCTATGCTTGATACTACTGTGCCATTGGGTGAATTTCTTGATGAACAACTTGCTAGGGCTAGAGAGAATGAAATTATTGAAACTGATAATATTGATGAAAGTGATGATGAAGATTCTCCCCCTAGATATGAATTGCCTATAGTGCCTGAGGGTTATGTTATGGATGAATAAACTGCTAGCAATAAAAGATATGATCTAAAGAAATTATTAGCTAAGCTAAAAGAAAAGTCTCTGAATGCTAGAATGAAATATGACCCTGCTTTTGCTACTTCACCTATCTATGTTACTGATAAGGATTACGATTTCTCTGTCGATCCTGAGATAATTACTTTGGTTGAATCTGATCCTTTTTATGGCTATGAATCTGAAACTGTTGTGGCACATCTTACTAAATTAAATGATATAGCACCCTATTCACTAATGATGAGAAAACTCGCTACTACTATATCCTTAAGTTATTTCCGTTCTCATTAAAGGGTGATGCTAAAACATGGTTTAATTCTCTTGATCCTGGTTGTGTGCGTAGACCCTAGGATATGATTTATTACTTCTCTGCTAAATATTTCCCTGCTCATAAGAAACAAGCTGCTTTAAGGGAAATATATAATTTTGTGCAAATTGAAGAAGAGAATCTCCCACAAGCTTGGGGGAGGCTTCTCCAATTACTTAATGCTTTGCCTGATCATCCTCTCAAGAAAAATGAAATACTTGATATCTTTTATAATGGACTAACCGATGCTTCCAGAGACCACCTGGATAGTTGTGCTGGTTGTGTTTTCAGGGAAAGAACAGTTGAACAAGATGAATTGCTATTGAATAATATGTTGACTAATGAAAATAATTGGACACTTCCTGAACCAACTCTGAAGAAAAGGGGTATTCTATTTCTCAGTCCTGAAGATATGTAAGAGGCAAAGAAATCTATGAAAGAAAAAGGTATTAAAGCTGAAGATGTTAAGAATTTACCTCCTATTGAAGAAATACATGGACTTGATAACCCGACACAGGTAGTAAAGGTAAATTCTCTCTATAGATTTGATGAAGGTGATATTCTTCGTTATAAGTCTGCTAGCCAATGCTGAGATGAGTTTGATAATTTTATTGTTAAACAAGAAAACTTCAATGCTTATGTTGGTAGACAATTGAAACGTAATGCTTATATGATTGAACACTTGAGTGATTATATGTCTAGAGTTAAAGGTGAACTTAGACTCATTAGTAAACATGCTTCTATGGTTACCACTCAAGTAGAACAAGTGCTTAAAGCTCCAAATGATTTGCTCAATGAATTAAATAATAAGAAGAATGATAATGTTGTTAGAGTTATGACTAGAGGGGGTAAGATGACTCAAGAACCTTTGTATCCTGAGGGCCACCCTAAGAGACTTGATCAAGATTCTCAGAGAACTAATGTGGATGCACCTAGTCCTTCTAAGAGGAAGAAAAAGAAAAACGATAGGACTTTGCATGCTTCTAGTGAACCTGTTGTTGACACACCTGAGAATCCCAATGATATTTCTATTTCTGATGCTGAAACACAATCAGGTAATGAACATGAACCTAGTGATAATGCTAATGATGATGTTCATGTTGATGCTCAACCTAGCAATGACAATGATGTAGAGATTGAACCTGCTTATGATCTTGATAACCCACAATCAAAGAATCAACGTTATGCTAACACTACAAAAAAATACACTTCCGTGATGATACGTGTTTGTCACAGTAGGTCGCGTTTTTTGTCATGCATGTACATCCATGACAAATTTATGACAGAATCAAGATAGTCATACCTGTGCTGTCGTAGAAGTGTTCCATGACATTGCCAAAATTATCATCACGGAAGTGTCCACTTCCATGATGATAAATCGCGCGTCACAGAAGTGCTTTCGTCAAGGGTGACCGACACATGGCATCCACCGTAACGGAACGCTGTTAAGCTATCGGGTCGGGTTTTGGATCCGATAACCCGTTAACAGCCCCGACCAATGGGGATTTTCCACGTGTAAAATCATCATTGGCTAGAGGAAACACGTGTCGGCTCATCATTGGGACAGATGTCATCCACTCACTGGACAGAAGGCGCCTATGATACGTCGACACGTGGCACGGCCCAACAGTGGCCCATTCCTGTGAAAAGGCCGGCCCGTTTGACTTGGTCAAAAGCTGGCGGGCCAGCCCATGGAAAGCCTGTTAACGGCCTGTTCGCATATAGCCCATTTATAGCCCGCTAACCCAAGGCCCGTTACGCCCTATCCGAATTAGGCCCAGTAGCGTCATCTGGGCCATCCAATATGATTCCAGCCCATTTTCACTTCTGGCCCATGTATAGCCCATGACGTCTTTCGGCCCATATGAGGCCCTTTGTAACTCTTGGCCCATTAGCGGCCCGTGCTGAAACTGGCCCGTAATGAACAGTGTATTACTTTACACCCATTAACGGCCCGTGGTGAAACTGGCCCGTAATGAACAGTGTATCACTTTATACCCATTAACGGCCCGTTATTCCGTTGGGCCGTTTCCAGCCCAAGTTAACTTTCGGCCTTCTCAAGGCCCATTTATTCTTGGGCTCATTTGCAGCATTCGGTTACTTACGGCCCGTTACTGTCATTTTCTGCTTGTGGGCCAAATTCAGCCCGTCGTTACAGTCAGCCCGTTTGTGGACCGTTAGTGTGTTGGGCCATTTTCATAGCATCACCAAATACGTCCTATTAACGGCACGTTATGGTCAGCCCATAAAACGTACGATTTCCATTAAAGGCCCGTCTACGGCCCATTAAAGGCTCGTACAAGACCCATAAATGAGTCGGCGGCCCATGGATCCTACGAGACGTAGAAGGCCCATGGATCCTACGAGACGTAGAAGGCCCATGGATCCTACGAGACGTAGAAGGCCCATGGATCCTACGAGACGTAGAAGGCCCATGGATCCTACGAGACATAGAAGGCCCATGGATCCGACGACCCGTGAAGGGCCATGGTCGGGCGAGTTGGCCCCCGTTTGAACGATATAGCATATTCAAAGAATTATCCTACTCAATATTATACAACAAAGAGATCAAGGCATAGAAAGGTAGAATAATCCTACACTATACAATAAAGAAATTACAGCCGATTATACCCACTGGGCATTATGGTTCGGCACAGGTGATAATAAAGCATACACAAACAACAAATTACATACACTGGGCAAATACAGCTCATACATCATGGACGCGCATCAACTTAACTCCATTTGAACTATAATCTCTTCAGAAAATAGGATTGGCCGGATTCAGATAGCACAAATTTCAGTCTGCAAAATCTCCAATTCCTTCATGGTTACCTCAGTGTCTTGTTTCATTTTTTTGACTCCTGCATCTAATACCTGCATGTCCAGTCTCAACTTGTTGATTATACGTTGACAATCGTGTACACGTTGTCTTGCCACCTCTAGTTGATGCTCGAGAACATCAGCACATTCCAATTCCAATCCAGAATCATTCGGTAACGGCCATGCCGCACTGCTCGCAGATCTTTGTGTTGATGTCACTTCATCCTGAAATGGTTCTGTAAGTACACATGACTAGGGCAAAAATATAGTTACAACAGTGAAGCGAACAAGACACTATTTTGTACTACATGGCAAAACAGGACTAACAATAATGTTACACGTCACTTTCAAAAAAAATGTTACACATCATGAAGCATAAGTAGGTGATATTTTAAAAATTATAAAAAAGATAGTATGTGCAGCCTGCATACAGAAATCCCTCTTAGCTCACCAGAGGAGCATGATGTTGGGGCCCAATGGAAAACACATACAAGTTACAAATTTAGACAACACGTTGCGTATAAGTAAGCAAGCAGTTGGCCATTCTGTGCCTCAATTAAAGTCTTAGGGAGCATAATGAATAGCAGAGGGTTTCATACAAACATACTACAGCAGGCAAAACTATGCAATCATTAGCGTAGTATAAACTAGATTGTGAGCCTCATGCAATAATAGTTGGTTAATAGACTTCAAAGCTTCAGGCACACTTCGGTAGAGTAATTAAATGGTAAGGCCTTTAATTATGTCAACTAATAGTGATACAAGTACCGAACATCAGGCATGATTATTTGGGCATCTCATTAACTAAGGACAAATAAAGCAATTGAAAAGAGAAAATTAACTATGCCTGAAACAAACAAGGAATTGAACTGTTGAGTTGCATACAGTGACTTACCTTAGCAGGTTGAAGAGGCTCAGCGCAGCTCCTACTTCTCTTGCAAGGCTCCTTCCTAACATCTTGTACTTGGAAATCCTCAATCTTATCTTCATTGCACCCCCTCTGCAAGGTGACACAAACTAGTTACTTGTCTCCTTGGAAGATAAATATGCATACTTTCCAGTCTGTGAACACAAAAGGATGAGATTATAACAAAACAACACCACATAATGAAACATGCCGCATCTCTTACACTTGCACACAATGAAATGAGCATTTACTATGTCTGCACTATGTAAAAACTAGGCATACCTTCGAACTGGATCTCCAGGTACTCTTGGAGAGCCTACTGTAGTGTACAGCCAAACCTTTATGTCACCTATGAGTTAGACAAGGCCCCACTATAGCTGCCCTTAGTGTTTAAATCATTGACAAGCTCTGCTAGAGTGTTAGGTCAAGAACAGCAAGTAATCAAAGCAAATAGTCCTAGTATGGCTGGCTGATGCAAACAAGCAATTGAACAGATGTGTGAGCAAATCTTACATGTCAAGAAAAGAAGCAAAGAAGGAGGCTTAAAGACCATCACTTGACTGACCAGATTTAAGGGGCATTTAAACATCATGTGCAATGTTTGAACTAACATAAACATTGCATATTCCAGATTCTACAATGGAATGCACATGTATTAGGTTATGCCATGTATGATGATGCCTAAATGTACAGATAGCAGGCATTAGTGATTCATCATTGCACGCACAATTGAATTGCAGGTTAAGGGCCAGTTCGATTCCGCCTTTTCAGGGCATATTGTCAAAATAAGCCATAAAAGATGTAAAGAAGTCATTTTTGAGTTATGGGCTTGGGCTTAACTAATTTCGCTTTGGAGGGGGGTGTTTCGGGTAGAACCTCACTAAAAATTGAATGGAAGGGGAATAGTGAAATGACTTTGTTGTCTGCCTATATTACACTCAAAATGCAACTGCTGACGCCCGTGTCACACCTGACCCTCAAGTAAAAACAAACACGCAAGCATTCATTGCCCTGCCCGCTTGCATCCCCTCTCCCCTTTCCCTCTACCTCGATCCCCTGCCTGCAGCACTAGGGTTCCTCCAGCGAGCCGTCGCCACTGGTCCCATCTGGCCTGGTCCTCGACGATGCTATGTCCAGCTAGGCTACATGGCCGGCGGGTAGGGGCAAATCTCCCTGGCTGCTCCTCCCTCTGGCGCCGCCCCTCATTCTCATGGTCTCCAGCAGCTGCTCCACTGTGGTTCGTCCAACGCACTACTCCGGCGGGCGCTGCACAACTACGGCTGATGCCACACTGCGGCATAAGGCACCTTATTCCCCCTCCCCTCCTCCCAGGCCATGGCCTTGAGGTGCTGTTGAAGGATGAGCTCATCCAACAAGGTGAGGATCTCCTCTGATTTTTTGCCAAATTTTCATTCTGATCCACTATACGATGAATTGCTATGAGCTGCTTCTGCTGCTGCTATATGATGCATTGCTATGAGCTGCTCCTGCTGCTGCTATATGATGAATTGCTATGAGCTGCTGCTGCTGCTATATGATGAGTTGCTACAAGCTGCTCCTGCTGGTGCTATATGATGAATTGCTATGAGCTGCTCCTGCTGCTGCTATATGATGAATTGCTATGAGCTGCTCCTGCTGCTGCTATATGATGAATTGCTATGAGCTGCTGCTGGTATATGATGAATTGCAGACTGCTGCTGCTGTATGATGAGTTGCTATGAGCTGCTGCTGCTGCTATATGATGCTTTCAGGTGGTGCTGCTATACGATAATAACCAGCCACTTGGACCATCGAATTTCAATAAATAATTGTTCTTCATTTAAATGTGGGTCATGCGTTCTTCGTTTAAATTAGGCAATGGGATCTCTATGGAAAACATTGACCAAAGTAGATTGTGCCAAGTAGATGGTATCTTTGTATTTGCATTTTGAGCAAATAGTGATGGTCTGTTTTCCTATCATATTAATTACTGCACTGGGTTCAATTTGTGATGTTTGCAAGTCAAATTAATTTCCATATGGGCAGCAAAATGAAAAAAATATAATGCAATCTAGACTTTCCACTGATCATACCAAAGATAAGCTGAAAACGCAATGAAAAGAACTGGTTGGCTTATTACATGGAGCTTATATTCACAGGTGCTTATTTTCTTAGGATAACTCGTAATAACTGTCCCTAAGAAACCTGGCTAATAGAACTGGCATACAAATAACATGTCATGATGATTGCAATGGAGGAGTGACGTACCATAGCACACTGTATAGGCTCACCGCTGCCTCTCCTTTTTTTGCGATGTTCCATGAAATTGCCACATACATCTTGTACTTTTTCATTGTGTAACCCTATCTGCAAGTTGACACGGCTAATTTTAGACATCTCTACATGATACTACATTGCATATCCCTTGCGCATATTTAAACCACCAATTAACGATTGTGTGCGTACCATAAACTAGCCATGACTCTGTATGCTGGACTAGCAGGCACTCTAAGGGAGCCTAATGTAGTGCACTGGAATTCCTACATGCCACCTTCGATTTTGTGTAATGTACTGCCCCTGTTCCTAATATGTCTTTGTAGAGATTCCAGTATGGACCACATACAGATGTATATAGATGCATTTTCGAGTGTACATTCACTCATTTTGCTCCGTATGTAGCCTATAGTGGAATCTCTAGACAGACTTATATTTAGGAACGGAGGTACGAGGTAGTATCATGTATGACATCTACATATCTAATTTAGCAGCCAGTAGTAGAAATCATTGTCTGCACAAAAGGGATTACTGGTCGAAAATCCTAGCAAAGCACGCTGGCAGGCACAGAACAATACAAGAGAGAGAGAGAGACACGCTTACAAGATCATAGCAATGCCTCAGTCCAGGATCTTGGTTGGCCAAGCTGTTAGATCCAGAAGAAACATCGTCCTTGTAGTTTTTGCTAGCTGCATAACAGGTAACAGCGACCGGTTAGTATATTTGAAGTACATCGGGCAGGTGATGCTGGACGGGTTTAAAGGTGACAAGTACCTAGGCCGTGGCGGGTGCTTGGCATCTCTCCAGATGGTGGGAATCAGGTTAGAAACGTCGAGGGTGATGACGCTGCGCTGGCTGTCGGGGTCCGGTAAGGAGATCTAGAACCGTCGAGTAGGGTGTTTGTGGAGCGGCTCCGGTAGGGTGGACTACGGTGTGGGCGAAGTGGATCTATGGCCGTGGACGAGGGCGCAGGTGAAGCTGCTCCGGTGGTTGGGTTAAGGATGGTGTCGACGACGCGGATCTGCGGCCGTGGACGGGGCGTCAGAAGCTACTCCGGTGGTTGGGTTAAGGATGGTGTCGACGATGCGGATCTGCGGCCGTGGACGGGGCGTCAGAAGCTGCTCTGGTGGTTGGGTTAAGGATGGTGTCGACGATGCGGATCTACGGCCGTGGACGGGGCGTCAGAAGCTGCTCCGGTGGTTGGGTTAAGGGTGGTGTCGACGATGCGGATCTGCGGCCATGGACGGGGCGTCAGAAGCTGCTCCAGTAGGTTGGATGAGGGTGCGAGGAAGCGGATCTGAGGCCGTGGACTTGTGAGTTGGCAAAGCGGCCCCGGTAGGGTTGAGAATGGTATAGGCGAAGCTACTCCGGTAGGGTTGATAATGGTGTCGTCGAAGCGGCTCCGGTAGGGTTGAGGAAGGTGTCGGCGAAGCGGCTCCGGTAGGGTTGAGGAAGTTGTCGGCGAAGAGGATCAGAGGCCGTCGACGGGGGCGTCGGTGGGGCGGCTCAGGGGGGTGTGGACGAAGCGTCTCTGGTGGGGAGTACGAATGAGTCGCTGCAGATGCGCGGCGGTTGACGAGAGTACCGGCAAAGCAGATGCGGCGCCGTGGACAAGGCCGGCACTGAATGGGCTGTGGTACAGTGGTGGATGAGCAGTCTACTTGTTTCTAGGGGAGGTGGGAGGGGTAGATGCGGCCGCAGAAGCAGATCCGGCGAGGTGGACGCCGCTGGCAGTGAATGGGCTATGGTACACCGGTGGATGAGCAGTCTAGGGTTTCGAGAGGGGAGGGGAGAAAGGGCGATGAAGTACGGACGGCGTGATGTAAGATGCTCTGGTGCCGTGGAGTTAGTCGTTTTTGTGGGAGGGGGAGAGGAAATGGGGGTGCTGTGTAGTGGGGCAACCGGAAGTTACCAAAGCAGCCCCGACCTATCATGTAGATGAGGGCGGTATTGTAACTGTTGGTCTCCGTGCACCAAGGACAAAAGGGGGATTTTGCATGCTAAAGACTAAGGTGGCGGAAATTTTAGAAGGAGGCGGGAGATTTTGCCGCCTGCGGGATCGTTCGTATCCAGTTTCAACTAATTTTGGACCATGCTAGCGGGAAGGTCATGCTAGACTGTGTACACGGGGCACGCGTCAGCAGTTAATAACTGGTGTGAAGTCCACCCCAGAAAAAAGACAATAACTCGGGATGATGAGCCGATAACTTGGACGTTCACACGGGCGCGGCCAATCGTACGGGTGTAGTGGCGCGTTCACAAAAAAGGGATCAAACGCTCAGCCTATGTATTTCTCGTGTAAATAGATAATTTAGTGCCATTGGTTATTTACTTTAAACATAATGCATTGACGTGTTAGTGTAGAGGCGCACAAAAAGAAATGGATATTGTAGTCAGCTACTTAAAAGTGTTACCTCATATGATTACATAGCCTCCATTTCATAAATTGCGTACCCGTTGAATTCATATATGAATATTACATATATTACTTCAAAATAGAAACTTAAATCATCCAAGACTAATGAATTTGAATGCAAGAGTAACAATGGTGCATATACATGATAGCTACATTGGTTGTTTGAAGAAACATCACTGTAACTTTGGCATGCACAACTGAAAAGGTTTATTTAAATAGAAAAAAAATGTGATATGTGAGTGTCCAATCTTTATAGCGTTGAATCGATATTGTACCTTTGGCCACGATACGAAGTAGATATTGACTTATGTTCAAGCGATGCACGTCCACGATCGCTAGATAGTGATACATGAATGAATTGTGCAATCTCTCTCACACGCATACATATCTCATTTCCCTGTGGGCATTGGAATCACACACGCGCACTTCTTGTATTTCTCTCCCTTTGTCAGGGTTAAATTCGTCTTTCTACCCCGTCCTACAAGTCTCTCACACAGAAACACACACGCTCTCTATGTCTAACACGCCCACCCCTTTAATTCCGCCCACCCACAACCACTAATGTCTCAAAGTATAATAATGTCTCTCACACATATGCTATCTACATATCCCTTAATATAGCTAGATATGTGTCACACAAACTCCTTCTCCCTACTAGCAAGATGCCCATGCGTTGCACGGAACATCAAGATGCATTTGTATGAGAAGTTTATCTTGTGGGAGAAAAGGGTGAATGAGGGAATGCCTTATTTGCAAATGCTGAGAGGGGTGTGGGTATCTTTTTGCAAAATTGCCATAGGTTCCTTCCTCTCCGTCGTATATAAATCGGATGGCCTATATTGCAGGATGGCAAGAACACCATCATCACCAACTCTGTTTTTTATAAGAGTAGATATATGTGAGTGTCACTGCCCCCCCCCCCCACACACACCCACACTTCCAAACACCGAAGGAGTAGGGTGACACCTCGATCTTGATACTAACCTATCGACTGGCTTCTCTCTCAAACATACACACACACACACTACCCGACACCGAAGGAGTAGGGTGGCACATCGATCTTGATAATAATCTATCTACTCCTCTTTCAAACACACACACACACACTCGCTAGTTGTGCCTACCGCGCACACTCTCGTACGTCTTTCTCTTCCTCCCCCCAACAATGACAACAGAAGGGTGACAACTAGATCTGATCATAATCTGTCAATTGGTTTCTCTCTCAAACATTGTGTCTCGGTGCCTCGCTCGGTAGCCCCCTCGATATGTAGACTTCTTGCGCGCGCACAACTGTAGTGACGATGACGCTGAACCCAGTGTGCCTTGTTTTTACCGGCCTCATGTGATAGTTTTCACCCTGTTTTCAGTTAATTAACAAGGCAACCTTTTCTTTTTTACTACTAGTGAATCTGAAATCATTCGGGGCAGACATAAAATATATCACTTCAACCCAATTATCGCAGCAACTATTTTAAAAGAAATTAGCTAGCTGTCTGTGCGTTGCACAGAACATCAAGATGCATTTGTATGAGTAGTTTATCTTGAGAGAAAAGGTTGAACGAGGGAAGGCCTTATTTGCGAACGTGGAGAGATGTGTGGGTATATTTTTGCAAAATTGCCATAGTTTCTTTCCTATCCGTTAGATATAAATCCGACGGCCTATATTGCAGGATGGCACGCACACCATCATCACCAACTCTGTTTTCTACTCCCTCCGTCCGAAAATACTTGTCATCAAAATGGATAAAAAGAGATGTATCTAAAACTAAAATACGTCTAGATACATTTCCTTTTATCCATTTTGATGACAAGTATTTCCGGACGGAGGGAGTATTTGTCTTTTTAAAGATTTCAACAAGTAACTATGACCGGACCTTACCAACATACTCAAAAAAGTAGTCCATAATTTTGATGTTACCCTCTTTTCTTGGCGGTGCAGTGCCATCTGGATACCTCATAAATAAATCAAGGACAAATCTGACCCTTCCTGAAAAGACATACAGAGCAAAATGAGTGAATCTACACTCTAAAATATGTCTACATACACATCCGTATGTGGTAGTCCATTTGAAATCTGAAAAAGACAAATATTTAGGAACGAATGAAGTATATATAAGAGTAGGCATGGAGATATATCTCCAGCATGGTCTACAACAAAAATGTGCTGGGCTGGTTAGCGCCGGATGCTCGCAACGCGATGACATGAGTTCGAATTCTGTCTTTTAACTTTATATTTTTATATTATATATTACTCTACTTATTTAATATATACTTCTTTCGCTACTGTACTGACAGTGGAACCCACAGAGTACTTAGAATACAAGATTAAGGATGGACTTGTTTCTTTTTAACTTTCTGTACGAAGCTGTAGCCACCCTGCAAGTCACGTGTACACTGTACATGCAATTAAATTTTTATAGAGGGACAATCATACAGGCAATTAACTCAAATGGATTGGATGTCACTCTATTATTTCCAGCATAAAGAGCATCTCCAACGGCAGCCGGAAAATTTCCTCCCGCTTCCTTAAGCGGAGGACGACATCAAACGCCAGCGGCATACATTTTTACAACTCTAACCAACCAGATGAAATTCGTGCAAACACGGACTGATTTCATATAAGCATGAAGGATTTCGTATAAAAAAGCCGGATCTTCATATAAACATGATGGATTTCATTACATTTACATGAACTAAGAGGTGCCAATCCGGCTCTCTTGTATAATTAATACTCCCTCCGTCCTGAAATACTTGTCCTAGAAATGGATGTATCTAGACTCATTTCAGTTCTAAATGACCGTCCGCGGATCCCTTTGTCTTCCTCATGTCCGTCAGACACTTGCGGGGTCGACGAAGGTCCTCGGAAGAGACGAAGCAGCAAAGAAACCACCTGAATCCGCGGTCGTCGCCTCAGCGGTGGCCTTCATGGGTCCCAAGTGGCGGCGGCCTCCCGTGTTGTACTTCTCCTCGATGATGGCGGCGGACACGGAGAAGCCGGCCACCGACTCGTCGCTCTCCACGCACCCAGCTTCTGTCTCTGCCTGCATGGCGCTGCCGCAGGCACGGGAGGCGCGCCCACAGACACGGGAGGCGCGCCCTCAGCACAACACACCCCTCAAATTAAATTAAGCACACCTGAAATTAAACTTTGCAACTATTCCGGTAGACACTGCATTAGAACCACCATGAGCAATGACACTGCCACCTTACTCGGAGTCCTCGTCCACGTCCACGTCCTCGACTTCGTCCTTGTCCCTCTTCCTCTTGGCCGATACTTCTTTGCTTGAACCGCACACTTGGTTGTTGCTCTTCATCCAACCCTTGTAGATATTGAAGCAAAGGTAGCCATCCATTGCAGCGTAGTGGATGTGGTCTATATCTAGTACATTCCGCTGCCATGCATGACGATGAAACGTGTATGGAGGTTTCTCCAGTTTACCCTACGAAGGATGAACCATGGCTCCTGCCAGGGTCAGCATTGAAGGCTGACGAGAGGACACCAGCCGATTCTTCTGGAGGTCGAAGGTGTTGCCTACAACGAGGCCTATCTGACGCAGGACTTCTTTTTCATTACCAAAGTCTACAATAACGAATTTGACTAGGTTGCTCTCGAGGAAGTCCTTAAAATCCTGGCACTCAACGTCGGCATGGCATATGTGGTAGACCAAGCATAAGTCATGCACGCAAACCTGGATCATGGCGGGCTTCTTCCTCTCTTCATCCTTTAGATCCTTCTCTCGTCCCAGGAGTGTGGTGTACTCAACATCTAGCCCAGCGACCCACTCATCATCTGAGTCTTCGAACATGCGTCTGAAGCAAGAAAGGCATCCTTTCACCATCGCGGAAGAACGGGTGTAGATGACGTCGAACTCATCACCGGTGATGGTTCTAACCTTGTACTCACCGCCGATCGGGGAGATTTGGGACACCATGGATTTGGGAGGAGGGTTAGGATTAGTGGAACTGCCGTAATGTGAATGGACGGGACGACTAGGAGCGAACCGTCGTAGTATGGAAGGACGTGCGGGGACGAGTAGGAGCGAACTGCCAGCGTGTGAACGGCAGGGTAGTGGCTTTCCATTCTCCCATGATACGGGCTTCCGAGAGCTCTTGGATCTGAGATCGAACGGTTGCATGGCGTGATTCTAGACCTATGGGTGAATATCCTATCCCGGAGGGTTATTCTCCAAATTTTC
Organism: Aegilops tauschii subsp. strangulata; assembly: GCF_002575655.3. Taxonomy (NCBI): domain Eukaryota; kingdom Viridiplantae; phylum Streptophyta; class Magnoliopsida; order Poales; family Poaceae; genus Aegilops; species Aegilops tauschii. The sequence continues at coordinate 69,317,598 of NC_053035.3, forward strand.
AGCAACTTAGCATGCGACCGTTTGATCTCAGATCCAAGGGCTGCCAGCAGCCCGTATCGTGGTCGCGCCTACCACGACCATCGCGTCGCTCGTGCGGTCGCGCCCTTGGAGATTTAACACGGTGCGTTATGCTATCTGATGTTGGCATGTCATACATAGTCATCACTTAGTCACTCATACTACAACAAGGTTTTGGCTATAAGTGTATTTTTTTACTTCTCTGTATCTCTTTCTTCGTACTCCCTCCGTCCCATAATATAAGAACGTTTTTGACACTAGTGTAGTGCCAAAAACGTTCTTATATTATGAGACACAGGGAGTACTAGTATTTATTCCAGTGCCAAGGAGGGACCTCTTCCAATGAAATGGTGTGCTAAGTTTGCTTCATTTAATTAGCTATAGACTCAAAATTGTCTTTTCACCTAGGTACACCCGCTTAGCACCGTTTCTTTCTTGGGTCACCAAACTAGTCTCTCTCTTCTTGATTAACTTGCCACATCAAACTTTATGTCTATGTGGCAAGCTTAAGCACCTGTAGGAGCAAGTAAGTACAATAGTGCGCTTTACATGGCATTTTTGCATATGTGGAGGAAAGAGAGGCAAGGAAAAAGTGGAGAAGTGGGCTCTCATGCAAGAGCCAGCCTCTACTACATGGTGGAGCATTGGGAGAGGCACCTGTATGGAGGTGGTCAGGAATCGGGAGACTCACGCCGGTCGTAGCGCCGCAGTTAAAATGATAATGGCAAGTCAAATTACGGGGCCCCACCTGTCCAGCAGTAACTCGCTGTCAAATCACACAGCCCTACGTTTGCAGCAGCCTACACCCTCGTCTTCTCGCATCTCTGTCGAACCGACTAGGCGGAACTGCCCCGCCTACCACGCAGGAAAAGCCCTCGCAGGATACTCCCTCCGTCTAAGTGACCAAGGTGGAGAGGAAAACGAGAGAACTTAATGTTTAGTATTTGCTAAGGCTGGTTGTAATGGTACTAGCCTTAGAAATTTTGATGAGGTGTCATAGAATTAAATGAAGAAAGAGAGAGAGTTGAGTACTATGTGTCATACATGGCAATAAATAAAGTACTACATGATACTAATATATGATACATGGCGCAGGAGTACTAAGTATTATTAATACAGTTTTGCTAGAACTCATCTAGATGAGATATAATTTGGTCTCATTCATCTTTTATAGCCATTGGATGTGATGCTATATAAGATGTGTGTGTGCTGACGTGGGTTGTATTTGTTCTTGTGCAACGAACTGACCACTGCATGTCATGTTTGATACTCTCAAGTCATTAAAAGCATACAAGCCCCACATCTTCTTGGTTGATTCCTCTATTTATGTCAAAAAATAAGAAACAACGTGAGAGTTAATGCGGGCGGCGCAGTTCCCGATACGGCTTTAATGCAGACGAGGGAGGGAGTAGCGGTTCCCGATATGTTGAACGGCCACTGCATCCTCCTTCAATTAATGCATGAGGGAAGTAATGGGAGGAGGTCTGGGAAAAGAGGCTGCCCGATGTGAATGCAACGCAGTTTGCCCTCATTGCCCTCATATAAAGGCGCCCCTCCATTCCAATGCATCTACCACATCGTACGCACCTAAGCATTTGCCTAAGCACCTACACTAAGGGCAAAAGAGCTCACTCCAGACCCATGGCGGGGATGCGCGTGAGTGGCCAGAGGCTGCGCCAGATGGTCCACGACGCCGGCCTGCGGCATGGCGTCGAGGATCGTCTCCAGACGGTGTTGGAGACCGGCTGGTGGATGGCCGCCGTCGACGCCAACTACGACTCTCAGTTGGACCAGATGATCATTGCCACCAGCAACAAGTTCACCATCCTCAAGAAGCTCGCGGACGACATCGCCGTACTCCTCCAGCCCGCGCGCCCGGGCTCCTCATTGCCTGCCACCCTAATCGGCCTTCATGGCCGGAACCTCTTTCAAGCACTGGTGGCCCTGCGACTGCCCGCCGATGCCACGAAGAATGTCCACCTGGAGGTCGCGCTCGCCGCGAGGCGCCTCACCCTGCAAGAATTCGTTGACCTACACATCCACGTGTACGAGCAAATCGTGTACATAGGTATCTACAAGGCCAGTGAGGACGCTACGACGTTGGCCTTCCTCAACCGGCTGGAAGCCTTGGATGCCTTTGCTGAGAAGCACCTCGACCTCGCCACAAAAGCCGCCGCTCCTTAGCCGCCGGTCGGTGGCCCGGCGCACTAAGTTGAGGAGGAGGAGGTCGTACGTTTGTGGATCCATCTTTCTTCTTGCCTTCTGTAACCACCACTGCGATCGCATCATCGTGGCCTTAATTCTTATTGTGCTGTTGCATTCTCGTTCCAGTCAATACCGACATGTGCGATCCCTTTGCTTAATTATATGCATCACTGTAACTAGTACTCCATCCGTCAATTTATAAGTTGTGCTTACCTTTTCCATCAACTTCGTGCAACGCGCGGGCATCTTGCTAGAAACACTAGAATATGTCTATATAATCCGTATGTGAAAGTCCATTTGAAATCTCAAAAAAGACAAATATTTAGGTACGGAGGGAGTAATATATTAGGAGTATATCAAAACAATAGTGATTTCTTTCAAGTTTGTGAACAAATACTACTATTCTACTACTTTAGATCCGTCGCAACGCACGGGCACATAGCTGGTAAAGGAAAAGGCCTGTCGCATTCACGTCGCACCCCCACACGCCCGGGAATCGGGAGTACAACACGGCCCGTCCGGCACGACACATAGCTTAGGGAAGGCGTGTTGCCTAGCATTTTCACTTTCATGTGGGACCGCCGTTGAGCAAACCGACACCCCGCCCGCCGCCGGGTTGGAAAACAGAAACGAGGGGAAGATCTAGCTGTAGCACGGAAGCCAAGAAATTTGGTGTCAGACGGGGCTCGTTGATAGAGTAGGAGCATTCCGTACTAGTACTACTCCTACTAGTACCAAGTTTGTACTCCTAATACTATATTACTAGTACTACCACTATACAACTAGTAGGTACGTGCATGGCACAACATCGTAGGAACAAAAAAGGGAAGATCTTGTTTTGGGTGATTTATCTTTTCTTCAATCAACATAGTATGAATAATATGACGTGGGGGCACCCATGAAGCTTATGTGGCTTGGTTGCATGGCTACGGAAGGTTAGAGAAAAATAAATAGATAATGTGTTTAGAGTGCACTCCACTAAATAGATATACTTTGGATCCATTGCAACGGACCAGCACATCTATATCTATACCCCCTATATAGTGTGTGAAAAACTTTGAAAGTTGGTCGTTGGATGAAGCCAATCCGACGGTACAAAGATGGCAAATCCGAGCACTACTGGCCGTTGGATATCATCCACCAGATTCTGCCACATGTATAATCTAGAAGACTCCATGGTTGAACTTAATTCATGACTAACTTTGCCACAACTAAGCTTAGGCAAAGTTATTAGTTCTTCAAAATGAGAGCCACAAGTTGGCAAGCCTAAGGGAATCTTGCCACATTTTTTGTGTGTATCTCATGTGGGGCCTTAGTGTGGCTTGCCTAAGGTGTGGCTTGAACCAAACACTCACCTAAGTTAATCAAACTTGCCTAACCTTACATTCCACCAGATTTTGCCACATGTTAGAATCCAGAAAGCTCCACATGTAGAAGCATAATGCACAAACCACCAGAATCTCATGCGTGCAATGCACGTGTACCTTACTAGTACTAGTTGGTAGTAGTAAGAAACAAATTCCAGTTTTGGCACGAGCTCGTACTGCGGGAGCACCACAAGGCCTGCCGCAGGAGTTACATTTCCCTCTCGGGGCCCACGGGACCGAACTTCAGTGGCTTAGTGCCCGGCCTATGAGTCAATGACATGCGGACCTTAAATGCGGCTGGCCCACATGTCATTCTCATGGTGGTGGCGTGGTTCGCGACTCACTCGTTCGAGATGAACCGGCGATGGTGGCGTGGCCGTGGCGAGGGTGCCACAGCTGGGCGTCGGGGCGTTACGACGCGTAGATGGCCACACCGGCGGGTACTACCTGTAGTACATAAGTACTCCAGCTGAGGATTGATGACCGGGATGAAATGTGTCACAGCCGCTGGATGAAAATTCGATGGTGCGGGAGTACGGATCGAGCATAGCAGCGGAGCAGGCAAACCGCGTCCAATCGGGTGTGTCTGTGGTAGAAAGTTGATGGTCGCCGCAGTTCAGCTGGCCCGCATGTCATGCACACAAAGGCAGAGGAGCGGTGGGGCCGAGAGGGATGAGGGGCTCGTCGGGGGGATGAGGATCCCCTGACGCGAACAATCCTACCATTCTGTCACTGACATGTGGGACCCATAAGCGTGGGTCCCACCTGTCAGCGAAGGAAAGGCAGGGCAAGGCAGTGATAGCCACGTCAGAGGATCCATGTCCATGTCGGGGGACGTCGTGTCGTGGGTTGGAGTGGCGTCGTGGGAATCGCGTGTGGGTGTGGCAGTGGTAGAAACAAGAAACGTGATGGTCGCCGTGGTTCAACTTCCATGGACAAGCTATCATGTCTGTTGACACATGTATATCAAAACTAGAGTGTTTATATTTCAAGCACGTGAACAAGTATTATTCTACTACTTTGGATCCATTGCAACGCACGGGCCAGCACATTGGTAGTAGTAGTGTCCATCTCTATCTCTAGAGGCCTTCCCTCGTTTATCCTTTTCTCTCACAAGATAAACTACTCATACAAATGCATCTTGATGTTCCGTGGAACGCACGAGGATGTTTCCTTGGGGGTCTCTCCAGCGCGGCGTGGCCGTAGTTGCAAGTTGACGCCCCTTGAGATGCCGACGTTGAGGGGCACTCGGATTTCCTCCGATGAGCAGGTAAGATGAGTTTGATCATGTAGTAAATGCATTCTAAAGACTACTTCCATGTCCATTTCCTAATTCTCCCCCTGCCCACTGTTTCACAGGTTAGGCTCGGTGCGAGTGGAGATTGGGTTGCATATGTACGGGAGGGTACCAACATCAATTTGCACAACATTTACAACGGTGACACCGTTCCCGTAGAACCTTTGTCCAACATTGGGATCAGCCATGCAACGGGCCACCGCATGAATTGGTACGATGGAACCACGGTGAAATTGAATAAGATAGCACGAACCTTGCACATGGCGGTCAAAGGCGGACCATGCTGTCTGCGGCCGATTTGTTGCCGTACGAGTAGGAAGACGTTGTGCTCCTTTCTAACCGCATCTTCGCGGTGACAAACCAGGGGACTTATTTTGTATGGGACACATCCTACGATATACTCCCTCTCTCCCAGTTTATTTGTTTTGAATCTTTTCGTTTTATAAGTTTCAAATTCAAATTTAGAGCTCCCCATCACATGTTGAGATTACAATGTCCATTAAATTGTTGCGTGCATGTATAGTAAAGAAACAAATCTCGAGTTTGGCACGAGTTCGTGCTGCGGGAGCACCACAAGCCCTGGCGCAGGAGTTACATTTCCCTCTCAGGGCCGTCGGGACTGAGCTTCAGCGCCATACTACACCTACCTTTGAGTCAATAACATGTGGACCCGATAGGTGACTGGTCCACATGTAATGCTCTCATAGGCAGAGGGGCAGTGGGGCCAAGAGGGGTGAGCCGTAGGTCGGGGGACGTGTGGTTTCATGGGTTCGAGCGGCGTCGTGGGAATCGCGGGTGGCTGTGGTAGAAACTTGATGCTCGCTGCATTTTAGGTGGCCCACATGTCATGCACACAAAGGTAGAGGGGCGGTGCGGCCGAGAGGGGTGAGGCGCACGTCGGGGGGCATGGTGTCGTGGGTTGGAGAGGCGTCGTGGGAATCGCGAGATGAAACGTGATGGTCGCCGTAGTTGAACTTCCATGGACAAGCTGTCATGTCTACGGACACATGCACTGCATACCGATCACTGGAAGGAGTAGCAGAGAAAGCTATATATGCGGATAAATAGTTCCTTATAGTCAAGCGGACCCACGCTACTACTCTGTTCAAAAGACATGCACACCATCGAAATAGTCCATCTATATCAATATACACTGAGAGGGAATAATTTTTTTACAAGAGAGGAAATAGTTCATCCATCCATAATACCCTCCTGCTGGTGCAGCCTTTTCTTCTTCTTCTTCTTCTTCTTCTTCTTCTTCTTCTCATTCTTTGTGGGAGACGGCTTCACAACAAGCTCTTTGGATCTTGCAGCTATCTCGAAACTCACACGAGCATCGAGGGCAGCATATTTTATCCGCTCGTACGTCAAGGGATAATTCTCCCATCCAGACGACCTTAATGCCACCGTCTCGTCACCCTTCTGAAGATTTGTACCGAGCACAAAATTTGCTACGTCGATTAGGAATGGTGTCTGTTTATCACAATCTTCTACAGGAATTTTGATTCTGGTTTGTAGGTCAGCGATGCTTTTCAAATCAAGGTTGTACGACTCCAGCTTCTGTTTGTCCCCTTCGATGGCTGCCCGACAGAAGTATACGTCCTCCCGAGACAAGAAATCATGAAGCTCAGCTGGTATGGAGGGCGAGTGTATGATGTGGTACACCAAAACATCATCTTTGAGGCACAGCTGAAGGACGGCGGCGCGCTGGATCTTCCCAGGGGCACGCTCCGTGTACTCTGCGTCGAGACTGATGACCCTCGTCTCGACCTTTTCGAGGGAGTTGGATACATTGTTGATCCACTGCCGAACAACCCTTGGGTGGTCGGTGACGGTGGCAACTATGCGCATCGAGCCTTCGACGAGGACATGTTGGATGCTAAAAACATGCATCTCGATCTCTTTCGCCATTTGGAACCGCTGGAACGGAGGGCTATGGTTTGGAGAATTAAGATTAGATGGCTAGTCTAACTGAAGTAGTAGATGATTATTTAAAGAGGTTAAAACAATGTGAACGCAGTGGGGTTTGGATGCAAATGAAGATGAAGGGGAGGTGAAGAAGCCGAGGAGAATCGGTTCCCGATGGAGAAGTAAATGGGAGAAGTGGCGTGCAGGCAGTTGATTAGACGGCTAGGTAGACTAAACGAAAAGGCTATGCGGGTAGACTGATGAGTCGTACCTGTTCGTCTACATGCCCATCCTTCCTGATAGGTGGGACCTATGCAAACAGATAAAAAAATGTGTTGTAGTTTATCTTTTGAGCGCGTGAGTGGGAGACACAACATTCTCTGGATAAGGAATACTCCCTCCATTTAGGTGATTATAAGTCACCTTATGAAAATCAGGTTTTCCCAAAACCTTTAGGCGTGGAGCATTAACTTCCTGCTCGATCCCCTCCTAGCCTCGTTAGCCAGCGTTCTCTTCCTCTGCTGCCGCGTTCTACCTTTCCATTTTTCCTCTTCTCAAGTGTGGAACGATCTGCATGCCATCCTTGATGCACCAGAATGACCACTGCATGCATCACGGTAGGGCGTTGATTGGGCATGCACGAGAATTTGGTTCTGCGCGCAATATGGATGATACCTGAATGATGAAGTGAACAGGCATGCTAGCACGGGAGACCTATTTCCGCTATACAATACTGGAGTACTCATGTTCCTACTACTAGTAGTAGTAGTAGTACAACTGTGGTACACTTGATGGTCAAAATACTATTCATCCGGTCCTCACAGTGAAGTGACAACACCCTGCGCCTGACACTAGTCCAGGCGGCATGTTCGGGTTACCAAAGTCAGCCTCACCCTGTGCACTGTGCAGTCTGTCACCGCCGTTGTATAGCACATTGGCGCCTCGCCTCGTCTCCCTCTCCGCTCCCATAGCACCACTCCATCTCCATCTCCTTCTCCGTCTCCGTCTGCATCTCACTGTGCCCCCGTGTACCGTCGGCTCACTCGCCTCCCCCAGTACCACTATTCCCTCGCTAGCCGCTCCAGCACCGACATCCTTCTCCCCCGTAAATCAAGCCCCCTTCCAAACTCCACCATGGCCGAACGCGAACCGCGCTGCATCCATATGAGCCGCGATTGGAGCAATCTCCCCAGTGACATCCTCGACCTCTGTTGTTCGTGTATGGATATATTAAGCGCCCTGCGGCTGGCTGCATGCTCGAGGGACATGCACACGGCCATCGTCGAAGCGAGGCCTAAGCTTTTCAGGACACCCTGCTTGCTGCTATCTGGTCTTGCGAGATTGGCTCACCATGATACGGAGGCGTGCATGATGCCCCTCGACTTCAATCTGATCTCCATTAGCCGAAACTTCTTTGCTGGTATGTAGTGGGTCGCCGTACATCATTTCCCTCGACATCGATCCGATCACCATCACGCGAAACTTCTTGGCAGGTATGTACTGGGTCGGCATGAACTCCCACTGGATGGCTGCCTTCAGAGAAGATGGTAAAAAGTTGGTGCTCCTGAACTTCCAGACCTCCCATGAGATTATCCTTCCTCCGTTGGATTATATAGAGTATTACCATCGCGGTCCAAGTCATCTAGATTACTACGTTAGTTGGACGGACCTTGTTTTGCAGAAGATTGTAATCTGCCAAGAGCCCACACGACATGCGAATTACGCAGACTTCAAGCTAATTGCCTTGTTCGACCGCGGACTCGCCTATCTTTACGTCGGTGCCTTCTTTAGCTGGAGACAACTCGGCTCGCAGTGGATCATCGTCAAAGCTGATACACACTTCTGTGATGCTATTGAACACAATGGCATCATCTACGCGATCGACAAAGCAGATGGCACCACGTATTGCTGGGACAGCACGTGTAAGTTGTTTCCTTCTCATGTTAATGATGACATCCTGACACTGTTTGAACTTTTTGTGATGATTGGCATATCCCTGTTTGAGCAGAATTTGAGTAGAACTATGGCAATGTATTAGAGACGCCGTAAATCAGCTATATTTGGAATGAGTTAATTCATGCGATTGTGACCATGTCATTACAGCCAATTTGTACCCTGAATAATCAAACGGTTAGGAATATATGGATATTATCCTTATTTTACAGTAATCTATATACTACTACTAAATATGAGTGTGTATCAATGGCCATGTTAGTTTCCTCATTTTCATGATGTAGAAACATGCACCACACTGTTGGTTTCATCTAACCATACATTAGGGAAGTAAATGTGCATATGGAGAACTCTATATTTGGAAGTAGTGTAATCCTGCAATGCTTACCATGTGTACATACCTATATTTGCCCTTCAGCAATCAATGGCTAGAATAATATCCTCACAAAAATTTTGCCCACAGAACACGAGTATATAACAATGCATGGTCTGTTAGTTACCTTGAAGAATTTGTTTGTGAGGACAGAACATGATTACTCCCTCCGTTCCCAAATATTTGTCTTTCTAGAGATTTTAACAAGTAACTACATACAGAGCAAAATGAGTGAATCGACACTCTAAAATATGTCTACATACATCCGTATGTCGTGTCTATTTGAAATGCCTAGAAAGACAAATATTTGGGAACGGAGGGAGTACATAACATGCATGACATGGTAGTTTACTATGAAGAATCGATTGCGAGATAACATGAGTGTAACCATGCATGGCACTTCTATATTTTCGAACCCAGTATACATTTCCCTGTATTTTCCTCCCAGTTCCAACAGGGACATATCAATGCTGTTTCTTGCATTATCCTACTCATACTCTGAACAATGCTGATCTTACATTAACAATGCCTGTCCTTTTTGATATGATGCAGTGTCCCTACAGTTACTGCCCTTTGTAATCACACCACCTTTGCCAAAAACAGGGAAGCACAACTGGTTCCTCGCTCGATCAGACGACGACAAAAGACTGATGATCATTCGGACACATGAGCCGGAAAAGTTATATTGCAAAAACCCCACTATATACAAGCACCGTGTAATACGTGAGTATCCGGACAGTGGCTGTTACGTCTATGAGCAGGATACCAACTTGTTGGGGCCTTTAGGATTTTTTAGTTGGAGGCGGGTAAACAGCCTTGGTTCACACTCTCTATTTCTCGGACTCAATTATACGATTAACCAGGAGATCACCGTTGGCAAGGACCTTGATGGCAGAGAGGCTCTGTTAGCTATGGAAAACTGTGTCTACACGGCGAGCCCTAGGAGTTCGGGAGCAAACTCCCCTGATTGTCAACGATACAGCCTGCAGCCAAAAGAAGGTGAGAATGACAAAGGCATCCGGATTAACTTTGATCCTTGGATGTCTCAATTACGACAGGCAGTGATGTGGTTCAAGCCTTCAGGTTGATAGGTAATTGGGCTGTTGCATCGAAAGGGTGGAGTACTGGTGTCTCCGGATCACTGGTCGCTGAAGCGGGGCTGCAAATTATGATGGTGTTGGATCATCTCTTCGAATGACTTTGTTGTCTTTGCTGCTGGTTCTGGATGGGTACTTCTTTCTTTTGTTATGCATATTCCTTGTCATTTGGTCATCCTCGTCTATGTCACTCTTACTATGTAATAGTTGCTTCTGTTTAGAATGTCATTCTCGTCTAGATCACGAGAGTCTGAGCGCTGCAGATGGGTGCGTTTTGGTGGTGTAGCAAGACTTCTTATGAACTATCATGTCTTGCTGTTTATGCCAGTAGTAGTCACTAGTCAGTGTTTGAATGTTGTATATATCGTTGTTTCGAACTATTTATTGTCTCGAACTACTGGTGGGCTAAATGAGGGCATCACCATTCTCCAGTGTTCAGAGTATATCTCCTTTTTTCAAGTTATATAATTTGAGCTCAGTGTCTTTTCGATGATGTACACTTGTTTGGGCCAGTGAGGTGTCGTTGAATATGGGCCGAGTAGTAACGCAATGCCAAACAGGTCAATTATGACTCTCAGGCCGGGCTCTCAAAAGATCCTGAAAAAAAGGTCGGGCTCTCCAAAAAAGAAAGAATAAGGACTCTTAGGCCGACATGTGGGCGCCACCGGTGTTTTCGTGCGCTTGCGCGCCTAGAGCATATTGGCGCGTGCTCGAAATTCATGCTACCTTTTCATCCCCAGTCTCCCGCCCCTCCCCCACCTCTGGAATCTCGATTCCTACTCCAGCTCCCCCAAATCCCCCTCATGTACTCCCTGTACTCAAGCGCACTATCATGTCGCCGGTCAACGCGGATCTCCAAGCCGGAGATCCTGAGGTCCGTCCTGCCTTCGGTCGCTGCGTGCTGTCGCTCAACAGTGGCATGGCGACGCTTGATGACCAGTTTGCCGGCAAAGTGCTGATGGTAACCATCAACGGCGACCGGCCTCCCGTCTCGCCGGACGACCTTGTCAAAGCTCTTGGCATTGCGCACGGCATCCAAATAAGTGACTTTCTCGTCGAAGTCTGTCCGCCACCGGCTGATTTCTTCGTCAGGTTCCGAACAACTTTCGACTGCAGTCGTGTGTTCGAATCTTCCCGACGTTTGTTCTGCGATGGCACGCTGGTGAGCTTTGATCGGTGGCACCCAGGATGGGGCTCGGTGCCCTCTGAGCTTGAGTTTTTAACAAAGCTTACCTTCCACGGCATGCCTCGACGTGCTTGGAACAGCGAGTCCATGAACAAGCTTATCAACGACCTTGGAGGTGAGCTCGTAAGTATGTTTGTTCCTCCAGACAGCTGGGCTCTGGTGGTTATGGCATGGATGAAGAAGCCGTCCACCATACCGAAGGTGATTGGTGTTGAGATATCGGTGCAGGAACCGGGGTTGTACTATTCGTCGCCACCAAGGCCGCCGCGGACCACGTTAGGGATGTACCTGTATCGAGTGTTCGTGCATGTCGAAGAAGTGGTCAATCCATCAATCGAAGTCCTGCCGCCGCCGCTGGTGCCAGGGTCCGTCGACGACGTCCATTACAGGAGTCAACGTCAGACTTTCCCCGTGTTGCTCGGAACGATGGATGGCACAGGGCCTACTCCAGCGCGCGGTGGAGGCCACTGCTTCTTTGGGAGAAGAGGCAGGGCTGGCTGCCTGGATGTGCTCTAATTTGAAGTAACAACTGAATCTTGTCAGATACTAGTTAAATCCGAGCTATGGGTGTGAAGCACTGATATGCCAGTACATTTGATTGTGACCTGTTCTAATTTTGTACCTGAACTTTTTTTAGAAAGGGTTGTACGTCAACTTAATGTGCTAGCAGAACTTATTGTGTTGTTTGTCTGTTTTCTTTGCACAACATTCAAGATATTTCCCCGTCATTGATAAAGACGATGAACCGTTATATATGACTTCGTTGGTTTCAACATAGCCCTTCCCGTAGCGATCCACTGCTTCCATCCTGATTGTGCCGCCTGCGTGAAATTTTTGTATGCAAGTTCAGTGTGCTATGATGTTCTATATGATTGTGCCAACTATATAAGTTTTTACTGAGCATCGGCAATGCATATGGCTGAAAGATGTATTTACGAGCATCAACGGATGGGTCTCTCTCTCTATCTCTCTCTCTCTCTCACACACACACACACGCACACACACGCGCACACGCACAAGTGGGACCCGTTGAATTATTTATTTGCTCGTGACAGCTTTTAATCAGGTTCCACTGTAATCTAACTTTTTTCTTAAATTATTAATTGAGCTCAGTGACTTCAAAAAGTTGTACAGAAGCCTTGTTTGGACCTTTCCGGCGTCGCTGAATGTGGGCTGAGTAACCATGTTAGGTTGTACTGTACTACACAGGCCTTTTTTCAACATCAGCAATGCAACTGGGCCGACAGTTGTACACAATATCCGGGTCAACTTGTTATTCTCCGCCTCGCAGGGCTGCAAACTTTCCTAGGAGGATGCATTAGGCTTAACAAGAAAATGGACTTTAAGAAATAATAAATGGGATGTAATTATAATAACTGGACAGTTACTATGCACCAAACACGTAACTAGTTTGAAAAATATATTATTTTTGGAATTTGAAAATTTTAATTTCATTACGTGTTGCGCGCGCAATATTTCGTTGGATTTTAACGTAATACAACTTTATTTTGAAATTATATTTGACCTGACTAGAAATTTCGGATAAAAATATCTCGGATCCCATCAAAATGTGGGAATTTTTTTAATTCTGTTTTGAGCAGTTGTTTGAAATTATTAATCGTTGTCCTAGCTAGAAGTTGGGCTACTTTTAACAAACTGTAAATGGGCTGTAGTAAATTCCATTAGAATTAAAAATGGGTTGTACATTCTTACAAATCGCAAATGGGCTATATGTTCTCTGCCAAATCCGAGCTGTGGGCCTACTAAGTTGACGCGTACCAAGGGCTTTGTCAACTTAGTCAATATAAACGATTCTAGCTGCAGTGATCGTACGATGTCCATCCAACGGCCGTAGTGCTTCTTGAACCTCTGGTCTTCTTGCTCCAGCCGCCCAAAGCAGCGCCGGTCGTGTCGCGTGCTCCTGCCTCCCGTGGCCGGCTGTGATGCCATGGAGGCCTCACCGGCCCGTACTACTCACACCGCTGGCCAGGCCATCCCTCTAGTCACCCACACCCCTGTTATCTGTGGCGACGGCAGCCTCACACCGCAGCTGAACCAGTGAACCCTCGTACTCCTCTCCGTGTGGGCTTCCACTGCTGCGTCCTCCCCGGCTCCGCGTCGTCCCCTTCCTAGGCCTCGCCGTCGTCCAGACCACCGCCCTGGAGCTCTCGGCGCGGCGTGGTCAACGTGGTCAACGATCGACTTCCATCGAAAGAGTACTGTACGTGGAGAGGCTGACAGCTGGGTCCAGGCGGCCGTAAGGAAGTGCCTCCTTATTACGCGCAAAATAATTATTCCTCCACCTGACAGCAGGGACCCACCGGACGGGCCACCTTATTTTGCGAAAAAATGTTTCCCCCCTGACTGCTGGGACCCACCGGACGAACCAGCGTATTTCGCGAAAAAAAGTTCGCCCCGCTATCCGCTCGGACCCACCGGAACTGCCTCCTTATTACGCACAAAAAAATGAATACTCCCCTTGTTAGCTGGGACCCACCATGGTGGGAGGCTGACTTGTGGGCCTACTAAGTTGACTGGGACGGGGGCCTTTGTCAACTTTAGTCAATATGAACGATTCTGGCTCCAGTGACCGTACGATGTCCATCCAATGGTCGTAGTGCTTCTTCAACCTCACCTCTGGTCTTCTTGCTCCAGCCGCCCAAAGCAGCGCCGGTCGTGCCGCATGCTCCTGCCTCCCGTGGCCGGCTGTGCTGCCGCGGAGGCCTCACCGCCCCCTACTATTCCCACCGCTGGCCAGGCCCTACGGCGACGGCAGCCTCACACCGCAGCCGAACCAGTGAACCCTCGTACTCCTCTCCGCGCGGGCTTCCACTGCCGCGTCTTCCCCGGCTCCCCGTCATCCCCTTCCTAGGCCTCGCCGTCGTCCACCGCCCTGGTGCTCTCGGCGCGGCGTGGTCAACGTGGTCAAGGAACGACTTCCATCGGACGTGGACTGTACGTGGAGAGGCTGACAGCTGGGTCCACGGCCGCAGCAAGGAAGTGCCTCCTTATTACGCGGAAAATAATGATTCCTCCACCTGACAGCGGGGACCCACCGGACGGGCCACCGTATTTCGTGAAAAAAACGTTTCCCCCTGACTGCGGGGACCCACCAGCTACATCTTCACACGCAAGGAAGTGCGTCCGGGCAAAAAAAACGATTCGCCCCCCTGACTGCTGGGACCCACCAGCTACATCTTCGCAGGCAAGGAAGTTCCTGACAGTCGGGACCCACCTGGTCGAAGCATATGTAGCATTGTCATTCTGGTCGCGAAGGTGTACGTACATACTGGTCGATGTAGAGGCGCGCACGTGTCGTAGTAGAGGCGCGCACGTAGCCTGTACACGTACGTACAACGGCCAGTGTGCTAGAAAGAAAATACGGCCACGTACGTACATATGGGCAGGGTCTCGAACGCCTACTCGTGCATACGTACGGCCAGGGCTCGTGTACATGCCTGGGTCGGAACGGAGAAACAGCGTCGTCGTGTTCATGGGGAGCCAACCGGCTGGGTCGGAACGGAATGCGTCGTCGTGTTCATCGGGAGGGCTTCGACGGAACAGCCGATGCAAACGAGGCCTGGCATACCGCAGAACGGAGGAAACAGCCTTTTGTTCGACCGGCCACGTTTGAAACAGGATCCTGTTCATCGGGAGGGGTCCGGCGTACCGCAAAACGGAGGAAACGGACCTCCTACGGTCGAAACGGGGGTCCTGTTGATCGGGAGGGGTGTGGCGTACCGCAAAACGGAGGAAACGGACTTGTGTTGGAGCGCTACGGTCGAAACGGGGGTCCTGTTCATCGGGAGGGGTGTGGCGTACCGCAAGACGAGACTCCACGGGACACTGTTCATCTCCACCGTCGACCCCCTCCAGCCTCCACGGGCTACTGTTCATCCACCGTCGACCTCCTCCAGCCTCCACCTGCGACTGTTCATCCACGGGCTCCTGTTCATCCAGCCTCCACCACGCGCTATTCCACCGGCTACTGTTCAACCAGCCCTCTCCACGGCCTCCTGTTCAACCACCCCTCCACGGGCTACTGTTCATCCAGCCCTCCACCGTCTACTGTTCATTCTGCCCTCCACGGGGTGGTCCTGTTCATCCTGCCCTCCACGGGGTCCTGTTCATCCAGCCCCAACCGGCTCGATCAATCGGGGTCCTGTTCATCCAGAGGCAACACCACGGGGTCCTGTTCATCCACCCCCACCGGGAACTGTTCATCCAACCCCCCCAGCAACGCTCACTATTCATCCAGAGGCAGCATCGATCGGCATCAGTTAGAAGCAGTAGCGAAGGAATCGCTCGATCGGGTTCAGTTAACAGCCATCGATCGATCGCTCGGGTTTAGTAACGCGTAGCCTGCAGTGCAATCGCTCGGGTTCAGTTAGAGCCCAATGCCTCGCTCGGGTTCAGTTAGAGCCAACGCCTCACACACACGCGCGTACGTGTACGAGAGAAACGCGCATCGCTCGGCCCCCGACCTCCCACCGTAACCGGGAACTCCCCGAAATTTTCCTCGCCCTCGCTTCTACCACGGTTTTTCCCGTCATGGACGGCCCAAAGAATGTCATGCAGCTGCGTCTCCGGCCCGCCCAGGATGAAAAGCCCATTTTCTGTCATGATTTTTTGTCATAGAAGTAGGAGCCCACCACATCTATGATGATACCGGGTTTTGTCACAATTATCATCATAGAAGTGTCATATGTATGACAGAAAAAATTTCGTTCGGCCCAAAATGTCATGGATGTGTCTTTTTTTTGTAGTGTAAGAGAGACTTTGTTGCTAGTAAGCACGCTAAAGAAAGAGAACCATGGGTTCTGAAACCCATGCCCTTTCCTCCCAAACCATCCAAGAAAAAGGATGATGAGGATTTTGAGCGCTTTGCTGAAATGATTAGACCTATCTTTTTGCGTATGCGTTTTACTGATATGCTTAAAATGAATCCTTATGCTAAGTATATGAAGGATATTGGTACAAATAAAAGAAAGATACCGGAAGCTGAAATTTCCACCATGCTTGCCAATTATACTTTTAAGGGTGGAATACCTAAGAAACTAGGAGATCCAGGACTACCAACTATACCATGCTCCATTAAAAGAAACTATGTTAGAACTGCTTTATGTGATCTTGGAGCCGGTGTTAGTGTTATGCCTCTCTCTTTATATCGTAGACTTGATTTGAATAAGTTGACACCTACTGAAATATCTTTGCAAATGGCTGATAAATCAACCGCTATACCTGTCAGTATTTGTGAGGATGTGCCTGTTGTGGTTGCAAACGTTACTATTTTAACAGACTTTGTTATTCTTGATATTCCCGAGGACGATTGTATGTCGATTATCCTTGGTAGACCCTTTTTGAATACTGCAGGGGCTGTTATTGATTGCAACAAAGGCAATGTCACATTTCATGTTAATGGTAATGAGCATACGGTACAGTTTCCGAGGAAACAACCTCAAGTCCATAGTATAAACTCTGTTGGAAAATTTTCAACTATTACTATTGGAGGTTTTGAATTTCCTCTTCCTACTGTCAAGAAGAAATATGATATTCTTGTTGTTGGGGATGTGCATATCCCCGTTGAGGTAACCTAGTGTTATTCGAAATTTCTCCGGTTCCATGTTATCAAAAAGAGTTTGTTAACAAGACTTGATCAACCTTGTTAGTGGATACCTTTTGATGAGCATGATATGGATGAAGTTAGAAAGCACAACCTTCTGTACCCTCCTTTTACTTTCTGTTATTTAGATTAAATAAAGCAAAAATAGTATTTTCTCTCTGTTTTCTGAATTATCCGTGCAATAAAAATACCCCAAAAATAAAAGTTCTCCAAATGCCCTGAAAATGATGAAGATATTTTTGAGGGGCTCTTCGAGCCGAAGCTCGAAGGATAAGCAAAGTGAAGAGGATAAGAGGCCCAAATATAATCTCCCTCACACCACGGAGGTTCGGCCGTGTGAATGGCCTTGTGATGATTTCTTGAGGGCAGCCGGGATTCATGAGGATTTTTATTATTTGGCTGAGAATGCGGGCCTCACCGACTTCCTTCGCGACCAGCACGAACAGTATCTCCTACTCACTAATATTTTTGTGCAAAATTTTCATTTCCATGCTAGGAGATCACCACCCTCAGTGGATTTTTATTTATATGATGAGTATAAGGAGATGACCCTTTTTGATTTCTGCCGGATCTATAAGATACCCTTTACGGGCAGCATAGAGGAACCACATCGTAATGATGTGGAAGGGTTCATTGATATGATTGCTGTAGGGGAAACAAGGAAAGTTTCCGATGCAAGAATCACTAGCATACAATTTCCGGTTCTGCATTACTTTGCGATATTTGCTAGTAGATGTTTAATTGGTCGCGGAAACTGTGGAAACCTTAGTGCCCCTGATATTTTTATTTTGGGCCATGCCTTGTTTCGTGATAACACTTTTAGTCTAGGCGCTATTGTTGCCAAGCGGTTAAATCTGAACCGCACGAAGGGTCCCATCTTGGGAGGTATCTTCGCCTCGCACCTCGCTGCACACTTTAACATACCTACTAGGCATTATGAGCAAGAAGAAAAGTTGTTGCCTCCTGTTTTTCTAGACTATAAGAGTATGGTAGCACATGATTTTATAGTTAAGAATAAGAAAAGGATGCTTAACTACAGACTAATATTTGATAAAGATCACCCTAAGACTATTACTTTGCCTGCTCCTTCTTTGTTTAACTTATCTACATGCAAGTATCTTGTTCTGCCGGAGGCATTTCATGCCTACCAGAGCCTCACACCAGCTCCAGAGCCAGAGCAGGAACCACAACTTGATCCTCCATGTCATTCTGTTTACTAGTGGGATCCGGAGGAGATCGCCAATCAGTGGTACCCCGAGGCTCCATCTCAGTACGACCCCAACTACAACTTTGGATATCCGCCAGGCCACCCATGGCCATAGACCAACTTAGGCCAAAAGCCTAAGCTTGGGGGAGTACGTATCTCTCACCGACATTACATTCATGTTCACACACTCCTTTTAATTGTCGGTGCTCATACTTTTTCATTGTATTATCCATGCTAGTTTATTTTCCTTTCTTGCTTTCTTCTTGTGTGTTTGAAAAACCTTAAGAAAAACCAAAAAATTTAGTTGTAGCTTTTAGTTAGTTTACTTTCCATGCCTGTTGTAGTAATAATTGAAAGAAAACCCAAAAAGATTTCTTGTTTTTTTTGCTTGTTGGGAGCTTTCCCGTGTAAATAGTTTTATTTCTTTCCTTTTCTTTGGGGGTCGAGAGGAGAAGACCATAATGAAATTGTTGAAGTGGCTCTTATATGCATAATTGTTGATTTAACAAAGAGCCCATATTATCTTGTCTTCCCCTTTGCATTGAATGCCTGCAGATTCCAGCTTAGTCCAATGCACGTGCACTATTATTATTATCCACATTGTTCGGTCGTGCAAGTGAAAGGAGCTGGTATGAACTCGACCTCTCTTGTTTTTGTAAATATGATTAGTTCATTGTTCCTGATTCAGCCTATTATGAATGAACATGTTTGCAATGACAATTAGAGATTATAGTTGCTTATGCCATGCTTAATTAGCTAGGAGTTTATAATGGTTTACCTTGCGTGCCAACATGCTATTAAAATGGTTGTGATGTGGTATGATAGGGTGGTATCCTCCTTTGAATGATTCAAGTGGCTTGACTTGGCACATGTTCACACATGTAGTTGAAACAAAATCAACATAGCCTCCACGATATTTATGTTCATGGTGGATTATATCCTACTCATGCTTGCACTCAATGTTTATTAATCTTGATGCATGTTCATGACTGTTGTCGCTCTCTAGTTGGTCGCTTCCCAGTCTTTTTCTAGCCTTCACTTGTACTAAGCGGGAATACTGCTTGTGCATCCACTTCCATAAACCCCAAAGTTATTCCATATGAGTCCACCATACCTTTCTATATGTGGTATCTACCTGCCGTTCCAAGTAAATTTGTATGTGCCAAACTCTAAACCTTCAAATGAAATTCTGTTTCATATGCTCGAATAGCTCATGTATCAACTAGGGCTGTCTGTATCTTCCATGCTAGGCGGGTTATTCTCAAAAGGAGTGGACTCCGCTCCTCACTCACAAGAAAATGGCTGGTCACTGGGATGCCCAGTCCCATGCTCTAAGCAGATCAAATCGAAATAATTGCAAACAAAACTCCCCCAGGGTTGTTCCTAGTTGGAGGCACTCGTTGTTTCGAGCAAGCCATGGATTGATGCTTGTTGGTGGAGGGGGAGTATAAACTTTACCATTCTGCTTGGGAACCGCCTATAGTGTGTGTAGCATGGAAGATATCGAGATCTCTCGGTTGTTATGTTGACAATGAAAGTATGCCGCTCAAAATATTATTTATCTCTGCTTTAAAATCGAGCTCTGGCACCTCTACAAATCCCTGCTTCCCTCTGCGAAGGGCCTATCTATTTACTTTTATGTTAAGTCATCACCCTCTTATTAAAAAGCACCAGCTGGAGAGCACCGTTGTCATTTGCATCCATTACTATTAATTTATATTGAGTATGACTATGACTGGATCTCTTTTACCATGAATTACAATGTTTAGTCAGTCCTTGATCTTCAAAGGTGCTCTAGATTTATGTTTTGCGGTCTCAGAAAGGTCTAGCGAGATATCATCTTGTTATATCATATTATGATTGTTTTGAGAAAGTGTTGTCATCCGAGATTTATTATTATTGCTCGCTAGTTGATTATGCCATTGATATGAGTAAACATGAGACCTAAGCGTTATTGTGAATATGGTTAGTTCATAATCTTTGCTGAAAACTTGAATGCTGTCTTTACATATTTGCAACAACAAGAGCAAACAGAGTTTGTAAAAGTTTGTATTTATCACTTTCAGTTTATCAACTGAATTGCTTGAGGACAAGTAAAGGTTTAAGCTTGGGGGAGTTGATACGTCTCCATCGTATCTACTTTTCCAAACACTTTTGCCCTTGTTTTGGACTCTAACTTGCATGATTTGAATGGAACTAACCCGGACTGACGCTGTTTTCAGCAGAATTGCCATGGCGTTATTTTTGTGCAGAAATAAAAGTTCTCGAAATGACCTGAAACTTCACGGAGAATATTTTTGGAATTAATAAAAAATACTGGCGAAAGAATCAAGGCCAGGGGGCCCACACCCTGTCCACGAGGGTGAGGGGCGCGCCTACCCCCCTGGGCGCGCCCCCTGCCTCGTGGGCCCAATGGTGCTCCACCGGCCTCAACTCCAACTCTATATATTCAGGTTCGGGGAGGAAAAATCAAGAAGAAGGATTCATCGCGTTTTACGATACGGAGCCGCCGCCAAGCCCTAATCTCTCTCGGGAGGGCTGATCTGGAGTCCGTTCGGGGCTCCGGAGAGGGGAATCCGTCGCCATCGTCATCATCAACCTTCCTCCATCACCAATTTCATGATGCTCATCGCCGTGCGTGAGTAATTCCATCGTAGGCTCGCTGGACGGTGATGGGTTGGATGAGATTTACCATGTAATCGGGTTAGTTTTGTTAGGGTTTGATCCCTAGTATCCATTATGTTCTGAGATTGATGGTTCTATGACTTTGCTATGCTTAATGCTTGTCACTAGGGCCCGAGTGCCATGATTTCAGATCTGAACCTATTATGTTTTCATGAATACATGTGAGTTCTTGATCCTATCTTGCAAGTCTATAGTCACCTACTATGTGTTCTGATCCCGCAACCCCAAAGTGACAATAATCGGGACCACTACCGGTGATGACCGTAGTTTGAGGAGTTCATGTATTCACTAAGTGTTAATGCTTTGGTCCGGTACTCTATTAAAAAGATGCCTTAATATCCCTTCGTTTCCAATAGGACTCCGCTGCCACGGGAGGGTAGGACAAAAGATGTCATGCAAGTTCTTTTCCATAAGCACATATGACTATATTCGGAATACATGCCTACATTACATTGATGAATTGGAGCTAGTTCTGTGTCACCCTATGTTATAACTATTGCATGAGGAATCACATCCGGCATAATTCTCCATCACCGATCCAATGTCTATGAGCTTTTCACATATTGATCTTTGCTTAGTTACTTTTTCGTTGCCACTGTTACAATTACTACAAAGCTGCTACTATTACTTTTGCCACCATTACCGTTACTTCCATACTACTTTGCTACTAAATACTTCGCTGCAGATACTAAGTTATCCAGGTGTGGTTGAATTGACAACTCAATTGCTAATACTTGAGAATATTCTTTGGCTCCCCTTGTGTTGAATCAATAAATTTGGGTTGAATACTCTACCCTCGAAAACTGTTGCGACCCCCTATACTTGTGGGTTATCTGTGCTCCACCGACCTCAACTCCAACTCTATATATTCACATTCAGGGAGAAAAAAATCAGAGAGAAGGATTCATCACGTTTTACGATATGGAGCCGCCGCCAAGCCCTAATCTCTCTCGGGAGGGCTGATCTGGAGTCCGTTTGGGGCTCTGGAGAGGGGAATCCGTCGCCATCGTCATCATCAACCTTCCTCCATCACCAATTTCATGATGCTCACCGCCGTGCGTGAGTAATTCCATCGTAGGCTTGCTGGACGGTGATGGGTTGGATGAGATTTACCATGCAATCGAGTTAGTTTTGTTAGGGTTTGATCCCTAGTATCCACTATGTTCTGAGATTGATGTTGCTATGACTTTGCTATGCTTAATGCTTGTCACTAGGGCCCGAGTGCCATGATTTCAGATCTGAACCTATTATGTTTTCATGAATATATGTGAGTTCTTGATCCCATCTTGCAAGTCTATAGTCACCTATTATGTGTTATGATCTGTTAACCCCGAAGTGACAATAATCGGGATACTTACCGGTGATGACCATAGTTTGAGGAGTTCATGTATTCACTAAGTGTTAATGCTTTGGTCTGGTACTCTATTAAAAGGAGGCCTTAATATCCCTTAGTTTTCAATAGGACCCCGCTGCCACGGGGGGGTAGGACAAAAGATGTCATGCAAGTTCTTTTCCATAAGCACGTATGACTATATTCGGAATACATGCCTACATTACATTGATGAATTGGAGCTAGTTCTGTGTCACCCTATGTTATAAATATGGCATGAGGAATCGCATCCGGCATAATTCTCCATCACCGATCCAATGCCTACGAGCTTTTCACATATTGTTCTTTGCTTAGTTACTTTACCGTTGCCACTGTTACAATTACTACAAAGCTACTACTGTTACTTTTGCCATTGTTACCGTTACTTCCATACTACTTTGCTACTAAATACTTTGCTGCAGATATTAAGTTATCTAGGTGTGGTTGAATTGACAACTCAGCTGCTAATACTTGAGAATATTCTTTGGCTCCCCTTGTGTCGAATCAATAAATGTGGGTTGAATACTCTACCCTCGAAAACTGTTGTGATCCCCTGTAATTGTGGGTTATCAACTAGCTAATTGATGCATTAATTGTTTTGGTATGTACACATATTAACTCTCTTCTTTCTTCTTTTCTAGCCCTCCGGATCGAGCCAAACTTCGGTAATGAGACGAGGCCCGAAGAAAAAGTTGCGCCAGGATGAAAGGTTCACGATCACAGCAATCAAGGGCGATGGCCAACCGATTGAACCCAACCGGACCAAGGAAGCATTTTCTGCTCAGTGCGGGGTTCTTGTTAGGGACATGATCCCGATCAGCATCCACCAATGGAATAAGCCTAAGAGCGGAGACCCTCAAGTGTCTTATGTCAAGGATAGACAGAAAGATGATCTTTGGACCACATTGAAGGCAAATTTCACCCTACCGCCAGAGGAGGATCCAGATAAGCCAGTTATAGAGCCATTGGTCAAGGCTCATGCTCTTAAGAAGATGGCAGATCTATTCAGGAGGTGGAAGAATGAGTTGAAATCAACGTTTGTTGACAAAGGGAAGACTCCAGAATTCACCAGCCTATTTGAGAAGATAAGAGATCACTGGCCCGCATTTGTGGCCCACAAGACATCGGAGAAGAGTAAGAAGATGTCAGCGACAAACAAGATAAATGCTGCAAAGAAGGAGCATCACCATCGCACGGGGTCAGGTGGCTACCTCAAAGCCCGGCCGTTGTGGGACAAGGCTGAGAATGACCTGCTTGATAAAGGGGTTGAACCAGAGACATTGAACTGGCCAGACCGTTCAAGGACTTGGTTCTTCGGGGTTGGGGGAACCTTGGACCCTGAAACAGGGAAGTGCCGTTGGACGGACCAGCAACTGGAAATACCTGTCAAGAAGCTTCAGAAGTATATCACCGCAGTGCAGCAAGGGACGTTCATTCCCGACAGAGAGAACGACGAGCTCACACAGGCCCTCGGCAATCCTGAGCACCCTGGACGAACACGAGGCACGGCAGGCTCCGTTGCGTGCAAGGTTGGGTTTCCCGGCGCAGGCGGTTACAAAACCCGTGAGAGGAAGAGGAAAGTGGAGCAGACCGAACTGCAGAAGCTGAATGCAACTATAAGAGCGCTAGAGGAACAAGCATTTCACAGCCAGCGACCTGCCGGAGCTACCCCAGAAGCTACCCCGCCATATCAGCGGAAAGCTGCGTGGCTTCCACCGAGCTCCTTCAGCAGCCTAACTTCACGGATCCCAGCTACCCCGTGGATGATATCACGGAGGCTCAAGATTGCCACCTTATGGCACAATGGCAGAACCTCAAAGTCAAGGCGGCTGTCGGCTCTGTTGCACCTCCTGAACCCGGCACAACTTTTCACTGCCTTCCGATTCCACAAGGCTATGCTGTTGTGATGGTCGATGAAATAACGGAGGGATTTGAGGAGCTCGAGCTTGACCACCCTACCGGTGAAGGGGAGACTCAGCTGGGTCTTGCTCTGAAGACTCCATGTCTATGGCGGAAGGAGCTCATCAACCTTTCAAACTGGACGCCTCCGCCTCCTCCGACGACGACGACGAGTCAGGGCACTCCGCCTCCTCCTACGGCGAGTGATCAAGGCACTCCGCCTCCTTCTCCGGCTGCTCCGACGCGTGGCGGCACTCCGCCTCCTTCTCCGTTTGGGTCGGCGCGTCCGAGCAGCCCGCCTCCTCCCCCGCCTCGTCAGCAACAGCGGAAGACAGCCGCCGCCGCTCCGGCTGCTCCGGCGTGTCGTAGCACTCCGCCTCCTTCTTCTCCTCCTCGTAAGCAACGAAAGAAGACAGCCGCAGCCGCTCCGGCTGCTTCGGCGTCTAGCAGTACAGCCAGAGGCGGGAGGCAATACAGATTCAGTCCATCTCTCAAGCCTCTAGATAAGTTACCATATGAGATGACCGAGGAGGAAAATGCAGAGATCTGTCAAGCTTGTGTGAAGGACTTTTTTGGAAAGAAACATCCACCTCCGGAGGAGAAGATAGATCCAGTGAAAGTTCAGCGCACTTTGGATGCCCTGAAGTGGCCACCACCTTCTCCGCCGCAAACCAACTATGATCGCATTATTGAAAGGTCATATAAGGAAGCGTCCCGGTTGGGAAGTACTTGCAGTGATCGAAGGTTAGCATAACGAAGAAGTGGGAAAAAATTCCCCAGCTCGGCGAACAAGCGAACCAATCGTGCCCCTCGCTCAAGGTGTCTAGCGATATCATCGCTAATCATCCGGGGGTGGTGCCCCGTACCAATCCTGGAGATTACCTGCCCGACGATGCACATTTTGATACAATGGAGGTGGACGAATTCAAATACCGGCACGGGAAGCCTCTCGTCAAACCTGGTCATCCTCCTCTAACAACGATGATGCGAAGATCCCATGAGTGGTACATGGACACCTGCAGCAAGTCTGGGAAGGATACTTTGACGCTGAGAGTTAGAGAGGAGCACAACCTCGTTGGAATTGATTTGTTGTCTGTTCCATTTGAGGAGTTCTTCCAGTCTTTCAATCAAAAGGCCCTCGATAAAACAATCGTCACTTGCTACTGTCTATAAGTACTACTTTTGTAATTAAGTCTCTATATATAGCTCAGCTCTTTCATTGCATGTATATATAATTATCCTCGCTATATGATGCAGATTGAAGATCGTCAAATGCAGAAAAGCACAAATCTATGATATTGGGTTCATTAACACAAATCTCATAGATGAATGGACGGTTAAATATGATGCCAAACAAACCGAGGCCAACTTGCTACGATCGTTGATTCAAAATCAAAACAAAGATAAAATACTCTTTCCTTACAACTTCAAGTGAGTGTTACTGTCTTGTGCATATTAGGTTTCCCTTATTACTCGAGGTTATAGTAATGTAATTGATGAGTTATGCATGTGTGCGCAGCTTCCACTTTATTCTGCTAGAGATTAAGCTTGAGCAGGGACTAGTAACCGTCATAGACTCGAGACGAAAAGATCTCGAGGAGTATGCGGCCGTGACTAAAATGCTCGAGAAGTAAGTTCAATCGACCATTATCGCACCATATCGGCAACTTTGTTCATTTCACAAGTAATTGTTTTCTTTGTCTGGCAGGGTTTGGAAAGAGTTCATCGCAGAAGCTCCGGGACTGCCGGGGGAGTTGCGATTTACACACCCGAAAGTAAGTACTACTAGCTAGTTCCGCGCATCCCCCATTAATTCTAGCTAGTTTCATCAATACCATTTAGCATGCTTGCTTATCAGTTTGATTGACCTCTATTTCTTGTAAAGTGGTTGTGGCAGGAACCCGGGAATAATTACTGTGGATACTACGTTTGCGAGTTCATCCGCCACACGACCTCTGAGCGGGGCTACTCTAAAAAACAATATGAAGTGCGTAAGCAATAATATTCACAATTTTATTTTATTACCATCATTTGGGTTGAGTTTCATTCATATATATGTATTAACCCCCTTCTTCAAATTAGATGTTTCAGATGCGGGATGAACTCCTACCACAAGATCGCATACAAGCAATTCAAGAGGGATTGGCGGGATTCTTTCTTGACCACATCATCAATAAAGCCGGAGAATACCATGTGGAACTTGAGTTCAGATGTTAGGGGATTGTAAGAGATCTTATATTGTATATATGTAGCCAGTAGCGTCGGATAGATATACGAAAACTTGTTGTTCGACCAATCTCTCGGAGAAGGAGAGGTCGATCACTTCTCTCTGTATATGTTCATGACGATCTTGTGTACTTAATGGTTTCCTTCATTTGCTTACTAGCTAGCGTGTCGAGTCCTCTCTATACATATAGTACAGAGCGTCGACCAAGCACGGAGATAAGAGAGGACACTTCTCTCTATTAGCTAGCTAACACAATATATGAAACCCCTAAATTAACCCTACAAAACCCCCAAACCCCCTTAAAAAAACAAAAAACCCAACCCTGAACTGCTGACGCGTGGATGCTTTTTGGTCCCTGTTGGTGCTACCAACCGGGACAAAAGGCCCTCTTGCCTAGGCAAGCCGCAGCGGCCACGTGGAGCCCCATCTGTCCCGGTTCGTAGGAGAACCGGGACTAAAGGTATTGGGCTATAGTACCGACATTTAGTCCCGGTTCTGGAACCGGGACAAATTGGCCTCTGGAACCAGGACAAATGGGCATTTTTCTACTATTGGTAGTGTGCTTGAGACCAAGAATGCCCGTCCCTACATATTATTGAGTCCGCTCCTAGCATGCCTTTTCCAGTCAGTCTCCCCTCATACCGCGATTGAGGGAGACCAATCTTCTTAAGGTTAGGAAGGAAGTCAACACAAAACCCAATGACCTCCTCTGTTTGATGGCCCGTGGAGATGCTTCCTTCTGGCCTAGCACGGTTACAAACTCATTTCTTTAAGACTCCCATGAACTCTCAAAAGGGAACATATTGTGTAGAAATAGACGGCCCAGAATGGCAATCTCGTCGACTAGATGAGCTAGGACGTGCGTCATGATATTGAAGAAGGATGGTGGGAACACCAGCTCGAAACTGACAAGACATTGCACCAGATCACTCCTTAACCTTGGTAGGATTTCTGGATCGATCACCTTCTGAGAGATTGCATTGAAGAATGCACATAGCTTCACAGTGGCTAATCGACCGTTTTTCGGTAGAAGCCCCCTCAATGCAACCGGAAGCAGTTGCGTCATAATCACGTGGCAGTCATGAGACTTTAGGTTCTGAAACATTTTCTCTGCTGGGGCGGCGGGTCTCGGGTGAGGCGGTGTCGAGGTCTTGGATGCTGAGGCGGCGGTCCTGGTGGTGGTTGCGCGGTGCTCTTGGGCAGAGCCCGTGCCTTGGTGCTGCCCGGTTACCATGGTCGTCTGGGCGGCGTGGTTGCCGGGGTGTGGCGTTCAGTGGCTGTGAATGTTGGCCGAGGTGAAAACCTGCTCTATCTTCGGACGGACCGGCGGTGGCGAAGATCGTTCCCTTCCTGAACGTGTCGTCACGGCTCTCATTACCCGTCATGCGGCTCCGGGGGAAACTCTGATCCTTGGATCGGGCGGTGGCGACGCTCCGGCATCGTATCCTTCCTGAAGGCGCCGCCTTGGAGCGCATGGTCCGTCATATGTAGCTTCATCTCTTCGGGGCGGTAGTGCTAGGAGTGGTGTTGCTGCGCTCAGGGCCTATGTATCCTGTCCTGGGTGTGTGCGTGGGTTGCGGTGGCGTGGCATGTGTTTGTACTGGATGCTTGTGGTTTGATGCTTTATATATAAAGCGGGGCGAAAGCCTTTTTCGGTAAACATTTTCTCTGCCATATTTATTATTCCCTTTATATTCGACGAGAAGCCAGACAGGACCTTCATACTGAGCAGGCATTCAAAGAAGATTTCCTTCTCTTCTTTGGTAAGAGCATAGCTGGCAGGACCATCATACTACTTTGGAGGCATGCCGTCTTTTTCGTGCACACGTTGCTGGTCCTTCCGTGCCTCCGGTGTATCTTTTGTCTTCCCATACATGCCCAAGAAGCCTAGCAGGTTCACGCAAAGATTCTTCGTCAAGTGCATCACGTCAATTGCAGAGCGGACCTCTAGGTCTTTCCAGTAGGGTATGTCCCAAAATATAGATTTCTTCTTCCACATGGGTGCGCGTCCCTCAGCGTCATTCGAAACAGATAGTCCGCCGGGACCCTTTCAATAGCTTACTTGTAAATCATTGACCGTAGCAAGTATGTGATCACCAGTACGGACGGCGGGCTTCTTCCAGTGATCTGCCTCGCCTTTGAAATGCTTGCCTTTCTTTCGACATTGATGGTTGGTCGGAAGAAATCGACGATGCCCCAAGTACACATTCTCCCTGCATTTGTCCAAATATATACATTCGGTGTCATCTAAACAGTGCGTGCATGCATGGTATCCCTTATTTGTCTGTCCTGAAAGGTTACTGAGATCAGGCCAATCATTGATGGTTACAAATAGCAACACATGTAGGTCAAATTCCTGCTGGTCTTGCTCATCCCACACACATACACCTTATCCATTCCACAGCTGTAAAAGTTCTTCAACTAATGGCCTTAGGTACACATCAATGTCGTTGCCGGGTTGTTTAGGGCCTTGGATGAGAACTGGCATCATAATGAACTTTCGCTTCATGCACAACCAAGGAGGAAGGTTATAGATACATAGAGTCACGGGCCAGGTGCTATGATTGCTGCTCTGCTCCCCAAAAGGATTAATGCCATCCGTGCTTAAACCAAACCATATGTTCCTTGCATCACCTGCAAAGTCCCCCCACTTTCTCTCAATTTTTCTCCACTGCGACCCGTCAGCGGGTGCTCTCAACCTCCGGACTTTCTTACGGTCCTCTTTGTGCCATCGCATCAACTTGGCATGCTCTTTATTTCCGAACAGACGTTTCAACCATGGTATTATAGGAGCATACCACATCACCTTGGCAGGAACCCTCTTCCTGGGCCGCTCGCCGTCAACATCACCAGGGTAATCTCGTCTGATCTTATACCGCAATGCACCGCATACCGGGCATGCGTTCAAATCCTCGTACGCACCGCGGTAGAGGATGCAGTCATTAGGGCATGCATGTATCTTCTGCACCTCCAATTCTAGAGGGTATAGAACCTTCTTTGCTCCATACGTACTGTTGGGCAATTCGTTATCCTTTGGAAGCTTCTTCTTCAATATTTTCAGTAGCTTCTCAAATCCGTTTTAAGATACACCCACTACAAAAAAATACACTTCCGTGATGATACGTATATGTCATAGTAGGTCACGTTTTCTGTCATGCATGTACATCCATGACAAATTTATGACAGAATCAAGATAGTCATACCTGTGCTGTCGTAGAAGTGTTCCATGACATTACCAAAATTATCATCACGGAAGTGTCCACTTCCATGACGATAAATCGCGCGTCACAGAAGTGCTTTCGTCAAGGGTGACCGACACGTGGCATCCACTGTAACGGAACGTCGTTAAGCTATCGGGTCCAGTTTTGGATTCGATAACCCATTAACAGCCCCGACCAATGGGGATTTTCCACGTGTAAAATCATCATTGGCTGGAGGAAACACGTGTCGGCTCACCGTTGGGACAGATGTCATCCACTCATTGGACCCAAAGCGCCTATGATACGTCGACACATGGCACGGCCCAACAGAGGCCCATATAGGTTAAAAAGGTCGGCCCGCCCGTAGTACTTACTCAGGTACTAGTGGGCCAGCCCAATAACGGCCTGCTTAATAAAGGCCCATTTACGGCCCGAAGCCAGATCTGGCCCGTTAATTGTTTGCCGAATATTTGGGCTCATTTACGGCCCGAAGCCAGATCTGGCCCGTTAATTGTTCATCGAATATTCAGGCCCAATTACATCCCAGTGACTTCCGGCCTATTAGAGGCCCGATGTAGACTTGGGCCCATTTCAGCCCGGTGTGACTTTCAGCCTGGGAATGGCCCGTGCTGCCCATGGGCCATATATGGTCCGACGGGACATCGGGCCCACTAACGGCCCGTGATAAAGGTGGCAATAGTTAAGCCCAACGTGACTTTGGGCCTGTTAAAGGCCTGTCGCATAATTCCGCCCGTTGATGTCTGTACTAAGCTTTCGGCCTCTTAAAGGCCCATGATATCAGTGGGCCAACTAAGGCCCGAGATATGTTTCGGCCTGGTAACTGCCCGTGATATAACTGGGCCCAAAAAGGCCCGGTCTACATTTCAGCATGCTGAAGGCCCGTCAACGACTAGTGAAAATTGAGGCCCAATATGCATTTTGGCCTGCTAAAGGCCCATGGTTTCATCTGGGCCGTAACACCAGTACAATATTCAGCCTGTTAATGGCCCAATGCTACCTGGGCCAAACTAAGCACTGGGTCCACAAAAGGCCCAACTAAAATATAGGCCGGTGTAAGTTGTGGGCCTCGCGCAAAGTGTGAAGGCCCCAATGATTCGGGCACAA
Organism: Aegilops tauschii subsp. strangulata; assembly: GCF_002575655.3. Taxonomy (NCBI): domain Eukaryota; kingdom Viridiplantae; phylum Streptophyta; class Magnoliopsida; order Poales; family Poaceae; genus Aegilops; species Aegilops tauschii. Next base: position 69,348,337 of record NC_053035.3, read on the forward strand.
GAAAGATGCAGGCCGACCCAATTGTGGCCCGCTAAACACCAGGCCTGTTAGAGGCGAATGTTTCGGCCCGGTCGACTACATCTGATTTTTTTCAGATAGCGAATGATGGCAGTAACTAGTAGGAATTAAGAACAAACCTACTCTATACAATAAAGAAATTACGTCATAGTAACTAAGAATAAACCTACACTATACAATAAAGGATTTATGGTATATTACATCCACTGGGCATCGAAGTTCGCCACCAGTGATCATAACGCGCAACGAAGAAGCGGATTACAAAAACTGGGCACCATTGCAGCGTAACAAAATAATACTGAACCGAGACCACTTCCAAGACAGTTCAAGAAAGGTTAGCCTTGCGCGGGAACTGCTGCGCAAGCTGCTGAGCAAGGTTGTGAGACCGGCCTAGCATGTCGGTCATAGCTTCCAGGTGTAGCTGTTTAGCGATGAGGTTCTCATTGGTGTTCTCCGCAATCTTTCTTAGAGATAGGACTTCAAGTCGAAGTTGAGTTGCAGAATGCCTTTCTGCTAGAACTTGGGACTGAAGAAGTCAAACTAATTCAGACAACGAATTGTGTGATCTTGTCTGACTGCTAGTCTCAAGTAACTTGAACACTGCATCAAGACGAGACTTTGGGGTTGTCTCGCTATCTTCAAGATGTTTTGCCTTCTTTGCTGCAATATATGTTGGGTTTGTCTCACAGCCTTCTGCAGACTTGTGCATGCCATCAGGCATATCACCCTGAAACAAAGCATAGAGATGACAGGTTTTGCACGTGTATAAACAAAGATGATAACTGTGCTGTCAATTCCATCCAATTTCAAATTAGAAAATAAAGAGTAAGTTCAAAATATCAATAGCATAATTTGGCATTGTTCATAATGCGGGGAGCTTCACCACACTACTGGATTATCATGTCAACATAACAAGCATATATGAAGGGCAAAGAAAATCATTGTATCTATTTTGGTTAATGTGCATGGCATGTTGTTCATATCATCAGCCACATCAGTAAGATAAAACAGGAGATGACAAGGTGCAAACATGGGCTGCTTCACCACACACTGGATTATAGATCCACAAAAACAAGGATACATATAGAGAGTATTGAGTAATGTGCATGGTATGAATAAGGAATTTGGTTTTACAAGTAAAACTTAGAACTTACGGTTCTTGCGAACATGCATTTTGGTAGAAACAGCCAACTAAACAGCAGTAAACGATAGGGAGTATGAGCAAATTAAACAGCAGTTGAGGATAAAGGCTTTAGAAGGATTGACTTACATTAACAGTTAACACCGGCTTTATAATGCCCTTCTCCATGTCAAGGGAAGGATAACTCAAGAATTTCAGCACAGAATCTTCTTCATAAGCATTGCCTGTACTCTACATTTTGTAGAGAGTAATTATAGATATGATAATACTGGAAGGGATAGAGGATAATGAAGATAAGATGCAGATTGATGCTACATAATCAACTACCAATCCCCGAAAGTACAAGCATTACAGGACAAAATGCATTGACAAGAGCAATGGGCTACACTTCTGCACTGGCATTGTCTGTGTATTCTACTTTTTGGTAAGATTAAATATAGATCTGATCTTTTTTAGTAAATGGTGGGCGAGGGAGATAAGATGCAGAATGCTACACAATGAACCAATCCCTCTTCCCATAATACAAGAGTGTTTTGAACACTGGTGGACTGTACAAAACGTTCTTATATTTTGGGACGGATGGAGTAGTTGTTAATGTAAGTACAGTGATAGACGACGTTCAGTCCTTACAAGAGGACTGCAAAGCTAAACCTCTTCAAAAGCATTGGGTTGATTCTAAATTTATGTAAGAGTCCATACGGATCTTATAATGTCCACCAAATGGACGATAACGAGGCTAACATGTGCAGTGATGCTACATAATCAAACAGCTATGAAAGTAAGTATGGCCATACGGGGCAAGAGGTACTCACAAGAGCAATGCAGTGTGCACTATAGTTGCAAGATTATGTGGTCCCTTGAGAATGAATGTTCTTCTGCTAACAGTTTTTTTACAAGTGAGATGTTAAGGCAAATGCAGAAATATAGTTCAAATTGTGATGTGATATCATAGATAGTACCTTACGCTGCAGCCGAGACCAATGTGTAACAAGATTATTCCAGTCACCGTCGGATAAATGTAGCACCGGAGACTTTACAGAAAATTCATTTAGAGGCTTGCCATCGAAGTGCGCTTGCCTCAGGTAGGAACGATACTTCATCAACGAGTGCTTGAAAAGCGCAACCAACCCTTGCTCGTCTTCACAATCCAGTTTGGTCCTCGCCTATTTAAAAGAATGAAATCTTGTGTCTTCTGTCAGCAGAAACATATGCAGTAATGACCATGAATAACATTAGTACATTACTTACGCGTAAGTTGCGGAGGAAGACTGGAAATTGTTCTGTGTATGCGGTATAATCTTTCCATGAAGGAAAGATGCGCACAAAGTTCCTGACAACAATATAAGCTTTGTCTTCTAAACTGGGAAGAAATGGAATAGGGGTCCTATTTGCTGCAATTGGGGCTCTCTCTGGTTCGAAAAGGGATTTGGCAACTGGATTTGGTGTACTCTTAGCTGGAATGGGGGTTTTGCATCGTAGAGCTGGTGCTATGTCAACTGACATAATCATAATGTTTGCTGCAGTTGGGGTCTGCTGAGTTGGGGCATCAGAAATGACCAGTGTAGTAGGGCTAGAGTCTGCTAGAGTTGGGGTGTTTTGTGGGTCAGGTGATATTGCAACTACACCTAATGGGCTATTTGATTTATCAGGTGCCACTACCTTTTCCAAATACTTTGCTTGTGCTCCTCCATGATCATCAATCGCCCTCTTCCTTTTGAACGTCTGATACACAAGAACATCATTTGAATGGATAAATATGGTATGATGACAGATGGAATATGTACTGAAAATGGATTGGCAGGGCGTATTCACACACACGATGTGTAAACTAAGCTAATGGCAGTTCAACAAAGTAGAAGCAATGCAAAGCATCAGTTGCAAGATATGTGCGACAAATATAACCTTGGAAAGTTAGAGCAAGCACCTTGATGGGTGAATAAGATAGCACATCTTCCTCTGACTCCTCCACTAGGGAGCTACATTGACTTAGGTCTCCCTCTAGCTCAGAATCACTATTAGGATCATATTCTGAGCATGAATCTGTAGGTGGAGAGCGTTTGCATTGCATTGCATCCAGACTTGATTTCAGTCCCTTAATGCCAAGTTTGACAGCCATGGCATTGTTCTGCTTTATTCTTTTCATGGGCGCAAGCTCATAATCATTATGATGTTGTTCAGAATCTGAGATTCATGAGAACATAAAAAGAAGTCAGATTATCTATGGAATGCATTGCAGATTCAACTCGAAGAGCGTCTCCCTATAAACCCCTGCATATGCAAAGTTCACCCCCAACCGTGCTGACCAGACCACACACAGAAATACAAACCCCTTATGTCTCTATAACAGGTAGACACACATTTCAAAACTGAAGTAGGAACATTAGAATCATATGAAATTCGTATTTGAACAAATAAACTAAGGAATTATGAGTGGCATAATGTTTAGCTTCAAGGGTGGAGTGTTGGTAGTGCGACACAAAGCAAGTAGGCAGATTGTATTCCATGTAAAAGATCGAAGCCTATGTAAAAGCTGGAAATGACACTTTCTTTCTATACAATGCAGTGTTCATTGCCCACACATGATGGAAGAGATCACATAGAGAAATACTATTCACTCATGTCTATGGTTGCAGTATTTAGAAACAGGGTGGTCCACCCTAAAAGAATATTGACAAAAAATATGACAAGGCAAGCATAGATGTAGTGAATCAATCATTTACTTGTGAGCTTCCTAGAACAAGTGTGCAGAATTCTAATTGCAGTAAGAGACCGTCCAAAATTTGAATCAAGAAGTTTGTCTAGCACTTATTGTTTGCAACTAATCGACGTGAATAATTGGATATTATATTTAATGAGTAAGAAAGACAAGTAAAATTGTCAACAAACCTGGCTTGCAGTAGTAATCTGGGTCAATGTCACTACGACCAACAACCAAAATGACTAGTGTCTGTTCCTAGGGCCGGAATTTTGAAAACCCTGTGAACTTTACAGGTACTAAAGATTACCGAAATACATCTGAACCATTAAGTGTAGGTAGCACTGAGCACATAACAAACCCTAATGACAATCCTGCCTAATGAGTAATGAATCAATTAGAAAATGGGTGATGAGGAGTGGCTGCTGAGTGTTGAGGACTTATCTCAGGATAAATCGGGTTGGCTTAGTGGGTGCTGCACGCCTGAGCCCTGAACGGACTGGGAAGGTAGGCACGGCGGCGCACCCGGGCAGCGGTGACGCTGTTGGGCGAGCGGCTCCTGACCTCCTGTTAGTCCAGCGTCTCCTCCTAGAGTCATGCCGTCCGGGGACGGCAAGTCGCCGGCGAGGCAGGTGGCTGGGGGCGAGTAGAGATCGGAAGTGCGCAGCAGAACAGAGGGGAATCGGGGCCTGGGACGACCCAAAATCCCTGGGTGGGCCAGCCCACCGTGGGCACCCTGTAGAGATACACACCCGAGCGGCGAACATGCATTTTCGAAACTAATTTAGGAACATTTAGCTGACCAATTAAACGAATCTATTTTAATAATATCAGATTCGTATTTGAACAACTAAGCTTGTTTAGCTTGATGGGTCAAGAAGTGCTATTATGACACGAAGCACGTATTCTGATCCTATAGTGATCATAAAAGGGGGAAACCGGAGAAATGATATTTAGCAGCCATTGTTTGCTTCGAACTAAGAACTAAATTCTAAGAGCTGAAAAGAAAGTAGAGTAACCAAGTTAAGATCTATTTTCTGGTTGAGATCAAAAAGTTGAGGAGATATGAAGTACCACCTCTCTTGCGGTGCCGTGTAGGCATCGGGGTGCGATGGCTGTCGGTGGCGTTGAAGCAGATCTGCGATGATAGACGGGTGCATCGGGGGATAAGTCCCGTTGCGGTGGAAGAGAAGGTCGTGTGAGCGGCCCCGGCAAAGAGAACGACGGCGCCGATGAAGCGAGAGGACGTGATGCAAGGCTCTTGGTCCGTCGCCGTGGATGGAAAACGTCCATCTCTAGCAGTGGACGACGCGGTCTTGGTAGGCGCTCCGGCATGGTGGAGGACGGTGGCGATGGATGTGGTGGAGGACGTCGGTGATGGATGTGGTGGAGGACGGCGGCGATGGATGGGGTGGCGGACGAAGGCTGGTGTGGGGATGGTGTTCTAGCGCGGACGGTGTATGAATGGGAAAATGGAGGGAGAGGTACGGGAACCGTGTTTTTGGGACGCACCTATTGGAAATATGGGAAAGTTACGAACTTAGCCCCCGTTTAAAATTTGGACGTCTCATCGGTTGGGGACACGACGGTAATCTCGCATCTCGCCAATATTTGCCCAGAGCGATTTCGGCGAGGAGAGGGTGGTTGGTGCCCATGGTTGGCACCCACGGTGTATGAACGGGGCTGACAGGTAGGGCGGTTGTGTCACGTCTGAGTGAAGTTACAAACTTGCCCCTATTGAAAATATTTGCCTACATCGATTTCGGTCGAGTCGAGTTTGTTTTTCCGCCCATCGTGTATGAATGGGGAAATGGAGGGAGACACAGAGGTCTTTCGGACGAGCTTGAATCAAATGTGTTTTGCCGCCCATGTTTGGCGCCCACCGTGTCGGAATGGGCTCAGAGGCGGTCGTGTCACGTCTAATTGAAGTTACTATCCTACCCCTATTTAGAGCAATGGAAATCGGGTCGATGGATTGTCCGTGTAATGGGTAGACAGTAATTTCCATCTCCCAAACACTTGGCTTCGGGCAGCCGACGTGGGAGTGGACATTTTGCCGCTTCTTTCAAATTTTGGGACAATGAGCGTCCACGTTTACCTTGGCAACTAAATTCGAATCCATTTTGTATTCCTATACGAATCTTTATAAATCATTCTATGTGTTTTTATATATCTTCAAAAGGACGACAAAGATGTATTCCACTGTCATATATGAATATGGTTTACAAATGCCGATACTCAAATTCAGAAGCTAGAATCCAGTTTAAGGTGCATTCGAATATTTTGAACACTTCATGTCCAACTGAAATGTCACACGCAACATAATGTGTACTCCCATTTAGATATGTACACAAGCGATGTATCAAGATTCAAATACCGAGTCAATCAACCAAGAATGTACAGAACTAACAGACATATAAACACTTATAGAGTATATGGATCAATAATATCAACTAACATACATAAGCCAGGCCGCTGTACTTTTCTTTGCTACAACAACATCCTTTTTTTAGCCAAGCTACTACAGCATCTTGGCCCTTTCCGATGCGTGCCACTCTTGGTCCATCTATACTACTATTATTGTTGAATGCACATTCAGCCCGATTGGCATATTTGTAGGTCTGGCACAGCAATCAAAATGAAATGTCTCCGAGTCTTATCAATTAATACAGACTTGTGATCAAATAAAATTACAAACCAAAAAAACAAAAAACAATTAGTACATGATCTCTAAAACAAATGGTTTGATTGATTACATGAACAAACAACACAAAGGTTATTCAGCGATGGAAAGAACATTTCACCTATGATTTACTAATTGGGAATTTAATTTCCTTTTTTCCTTCAGGACCTTGACAATGTGGTCAGTCTCAGCTTGCTTCGTTTTGAAATCCACCAAATATTTAATGGTTGTCTTGAGTACTACTACTGATTGTGTTGTTTGCTTCCTCAACATGTCAACTTCATCTCCAAGTGCAGAAGCAGAATCTCTTTCTACCACTAGTTTAGCCTCTAGAGCATTAGCAGTTGGCAATTCATAATGCACGATTGGGCCGGTGCCACTACTGTGGGATGATACAACGTCCATGGGGACCTCGCTCTTTGATCTTGGGCTAACCTGTTTTGCCATTAAAGTTCCCATTGGATTCAGAAAAGTTGAAGTTAGCAAAACATCTCAACTGGGAGTTATAACAGCAAACCAGTTAAACAAACAAGGAATTAAAGAGTTTGAATTCGATGCTGAAAAGTAGTTATTAACATCATTGTAACCCATTGTTGCAGCAGCAAAGCAGTTAAACAAACAAGTAGCTATTTAAGTTCAGGCAAACAGGTAATTCTTAACAGTAAGTATCAAACACATAGATAGGCGCAGTCTATAATAGGATTAGCAGGTTATGGCATAATGTAATCAGTAGCAAACTAAATTAAGCCCAGCAACGTAATTGAACAATTTTGCAATAAGTGGCTAACTAAAATTCCGAGAAGCAGGTAACTGAACTTACGCTAGTTCTTTGTACAGGCACACTGCAACTCCTTTTTCACTTACAAGGTTGTACGAAGGAGTCCATGGCATCAATTGCTTGGATACGCAGTCCCAATACTTCTTTCTTCCCACACTGCATTGGTAAGTCGAATGGTTAATCTGGTAAGATGGTGCGTCCTTGATATGTTATATGAGGACGTGTAGTCAGACTAGTTGTAGCCACACACATCACACTGGCTTTTACTGTATATTTCATGCGATAACTTTTGGCATATCGAGATCTAAGCAATCTACAATAGGATAAAAGACTGGCATCCCTCACATTATTGGCGAACTCAGTTCATGGAAACAAGCAATTCAACCATTCTGTGGGTAAATCAAAAGCGCCACTGGAATACTTTTCACTACCCCTATCATACAAGCAAAAAGGGGCGACACCACCATAGGGGCTGGTATGGGCGGCCGCCTTGGGTGGCCCGAAAGTGTGCACCTAGTTTGAGCCGTCCAGGTTGGCCCAGGCTAGTTTTGTTCGTCCCAACGCACGAGCAGGTAATGTAAAAAATGAAGAAAAATGTTTCAATTTGGATAGGCCAATAACATAAGTGCAAGGCAGGCCCTATAGCAGGCTCGCGGCCCAAACGAGCGCCTCCCATATCGATCGACAGCAGGAAAAATCCCAATTCATCCGCTCCAGCCTCCAGTCTGGTTCGCTCCTAACCTAGCCGCCGCTGGACAAACCGACACAACACTTCCTCGCGCCCTCGTTGGAGGGCGGTCGCCGGGCTTCAAGCGAACGGAAGGACAAGAAGATGAAGATCCAACCCTGGGTGTAGCCTGCGTGGGAGGCAGCGGCGGCAGCACGGGCATGGCATCGAGCTTGCGCAAACGGACAGTCGCAGCTTGCAAGAGTAGCATGCGCAACGAGCAGGTACATCACATCCCTGATTATATCTAATTCAACTCTTCAATTTCTGGCTAATAGTTAAACCTGACGGTGTTGTAAAACTGCTTGTATGTAGGGAATCTATGAGAAAATGAAACCAATTTCTACTTATTTTATATATCCCCCAATCAATACTGAACTGACTGAATCTGATGTATCTAATCAAGTTTCCGGTGCAAACATCCAAGCTCATGCTGTTCTTGAGCCTGAAGTGTCTAATGAATAGACTGCTAATGAAGGACATTTTACATGCTCCTCGTGATAAACATATAGTGTCTAATGAGGCATCTAAGGCAAGCATTTTGCAATCTCCCATTGAAGAATTTAGTGTCTAATGATGATCTGCTATGTTGAGAGAGACATAGAGATTTGCAGGCATTGATGACAAGCAAATTATAGTGCATTTTCATGGCTTGAGGAAACGTCGAGGCCATCTACCTGAAAGTCCCCATATCATGACAACGTAGCATAAATACTTTTCTAATCTGTTGTTTGAAACTATTGGCATACTTGTGCAGGATAGATATATTGATATGCAGTTTGCGCACTGGTTATAGGTGCAATTACACTTCGATATTTTCAGCCAGAGAATGAATAATTCAAGCAGGTACATACCATGTTTGTAGTCCTTGTACACCATGTTGCATTTTGTGTTTTTTGGTGCTTGCATCATTTAGTGTTTATAATCTGAACTACTTTGGATCATTAGTTGGTTTTCAAAGTGCATGTAGCTTCACATTTCTCAAGTTATGTTGATTTCCGGAGTGCAAGTGCCTTCGTATTTTTTAAGTTAAATGTTCGCCCCTGGTAACTTGAATTCGTGGATCCGCCACTGCACACAAATCATACACGAATGCCAGTACGAATTAAATGAAATGCAGGGACTTACGCTAGCTCATTGTACAAGCTCACTGCAGCTCTGCTTGCGCTTGGGATGTTCCATGTACAAGTCCATGTTACCACTTGCTTGGATGTGCAGGCCTTGTGCTCCTTGCATCCCCCTCTGCATTTTTGACACGACGAATGGCTGATCAAATAAGAGGAATCAACCTTGCTGTTGTACCGGAGGACAAATGCTTACAAGGTTATACGGGTGTGCAGGATGTGTACCAGATCCCGTAGCGCCGTCATGCTTCGCTAAAAAATGGAAATGCTTGTTTCAGATGATATCTCTAGAAGAAATAAGAGTTAAAGTCAGAGTTGGATAGGCGTGTAAGCTAAGAGAGCAGTGAAAGGATATCCAAACATCGTCGGAACAGTGCACAAGGGAGTGATGTGTGGATACCTAGTTCGGGCCGGAGTTTGGGCATGCTCGCCTAGCTAGAGTGCGGGTCACTTCAGAGCCGTTGAGGGTGATGCGCTGGCTGGCCGCGCACGGATGCAGATCTTGAGTGGCAGCGGAGCGCTACGATGTGGTGGACGAGACCGTTGGTGAAGCCCCAGCGGCCTCGGGGGGCGGAGGCGCGACGATGTGCTCGGTGAAGTAGCCCCGGTGAGCTGGGAGACGGCGTCGGTGAAGCGCACCTGATGCGGTGGAAGTCGTTGTCTGTGAGGCACGTCGGTTGCGGCGGCCGACGTTGTCGGTGGAACACCCGGTGTGGTGGACGAGGGCGTAGATGAGGTAGCTCCGGTGCGGTGGTGAAGCGCGACCGTCGTCTTCGTTGTCGTCGTCCAGCACAGAGGTGGGGAAAGAGACGAGACGAGGGGCGATTCGAACTTTGCTTGGGTTGGCGGCGAATTAGGGATTTGAGCAATCTGGGCGCGGAAGGGGACGGTGGAGAAGGGAGATTTTGCAGGGCTGGAATTGGGGCCGCCAGATATTTCAATCCAAAACATGGAAGCGCGAACTTATTTTGTCGTCGTCCTTTTTTGGGGGGGAGGGGGAGGGAGGGAGGGGGGTGGGTGGCTGGGTGCTAAGCGTCCGTCCGACACACGCGACCACCACGACACGACCCTGGTCTGCCTGGTGCGCCTACATTTGAGAATGCAAACAAATCTTCTTTCACTTGCAAACGAATCTGTATGTATTACCATGCCCGTGGTTTCCTTGCAATAATTACTCATTCGAAACGAGATACTATAAATTAATTAATGAGGAGTTATTTGAAAAAAAATCGAAACGGTATCCACGCTAATGTGGATTAGAGTGTGTGTCACATAATTAGTTATTTGAATTAGAGTGTGTGTCACATAGCGATCTCCAACTCTAACGTGGATTTCGCATTTCACTGTATCCACGCTAGTTTTTTAATACAAATTCATATGTATATGATGAACACCATGGTAGTGAGAAAACTTTTGTGTGGATTCAAACATATGACCTACAAAATAGCACAACAAATCGAGTCAATGTCAACTTTTCGAAACCTAGTATGGCACGAATTCGAAATAATTACCCATATGCATGGTCCTCAGTTCAAATCTTACAATGTACATCGAATTGAAACATTGATATTAAGTCTCGTACTATCTACATTCAAATGTTGTTTTTAGCCCCCCCCCCCCCCCCCCGCACACACGTTACATACTTCCTGTATCGGTCAATCTTCCTCTCCTAACCACCTTAGGAAGCTATCGGTTTCCAACACACATCCATTCTTTCTCTCCATGTTTCGATCTCTAACTCTCTCAACTACACAACCCCCCTTTTCCACTCTGTTACGAAATGTATTTACCTCACACACCCGCCATTGCACCCCATGCCGAGCTCTCTCTCTCCCTCTCCCTCTCACCCTCTCGCGCTAAATACATGCATTGCCTATCTAGCCCCCCAACCTCTCGTGCGCACGCACGCACGTTGTCTATCTAGGTCACTCCCTCGAGACTGTCTCACTCTTTCTTCCGCACGGCGGGCCACACTCGCTCAATCTCGCTCTCTTTATCTGAGTCTCGTTTAACCTCGTTTTCTTTCACACACAAATGATATATCTCCCTGTTCGGGCCTCGATCGACACACTCTATACTCTCTCACGCAGATTGTCTATCAAGGTCAGTCCATCGAAGCCGCCCCCACTCTTTCGACCTCATGGCGGGCCACGCTCTCTCTCTCTCTCCCTCTCTCTCTCTCTCTCTCTCTCTCTTTGTATGTCTCGATTGACCTCGCTCTTTCTCGGACAAAAACGATATATCACCATGTTTGAGCCCAATTCGACTTATTCACATTGTATACTCTCTCACGCACATTGTCTATCTAGGTCACTCTCTCCAACCCGTCTCACTCTTTCGATCGCAGGACGACCCTATGTGATTGATTGACCTTGCTTCCTCCCACGCACAAAATATATCTACATGTCTGTGACTGGATCATCTCTCAAGCTCTATCTTACAGCCCTCACCTTGCCAAAAGCTCAATCGGACAATATCTCTCCAGAGCATATATATTTGTTCAATGAATGTCGGACCACACTCACTTTGTCTCTCTATCTATATGTCTCTCGATTGACCTCGCTTTCTCACGCCGTATCTTCCACACATTGAAGCTACCTCTCCATCCCTTGCAAAGCCGGAGCTATTTACATTGCGAGGGGCACTCCAACCTTGGATTAATTTGTGTAGGCATTTATTCCGGTCGGTTTAGATTATATTTTCGTAGCATTCGGCCCACAACTACTCGAAACACCGTTGCAACCCCCGCAACTCCCCTAGTTGATTTCCCTCTGGCTCGGTCATCGCTCTCTCGCACGTCCTTTCTCGCCTTCAACGTCACACCATGGTATTATTGCAAAAAACTCTATTATTCTCTTTAATTATTATAAATAAGCTACAAAACTACACACCTATAGTCCACTTGGAATGGAACAAATTTCGACCCACAAATTAAAGTGCTACAAACTACACACCGAGGGGCCCACATGTCATGAAACAAATTTGGACCCATATACAAATTAAAAAAAATAAAGGATGAGGATCGAACATGCGACCAGGGCCTTCAAGCCGCACGTCAATAGGCAACATACATAGAACAACAATGTTTGTTGTACCTCCCTTTGTTCACATAATGTTTTTATATTACCACAACCTATTTAATTGATAACATGTAATATTATTTTTAGTAATACTCGCCTTCACTTACTGGTGGGTTCCATGTGTGCTCTCTCTCTCTCCTCCCCTTCTGCATTTAGACGCACAGGCAAACACGAAGAACTCATGGGCGATGTTGCCGTTGACCATATCTGGACGCGTTCACAAGTTACGGCACCAGTTTCACGTGCTACCAGCACTAGTCAGTGTGTACGTGCAATGCACGTTAATTTGGAAGTATATTAAGTGTATGCGGATATTAAGTACGATATTATTTGCGTGTTATTATGTGATTAGCACTATTTTTGGCATGAAATTAACTGCACGCTAAACGTGTTGAGCGCTCGACATTGAAGCAGTCTAGGTCGTTGGATGACAAGGAATACATGTGGCTTGATGACATTTTATATTTAATTTGATACGGCTCTAGCAGAACATTCAATCGATCAAAACATAGATTTCGTTCAGTCTGACTCCGACTTTAAATTATACGATGATCGATCTAAAATAAACGGAAATGATAAACGTTCAGATTTTAAGCATGGCAATCCGAACGTTTTTCATGGCAAATTCAGATTAAGCGGCGGCGGTGTCTTGCGGTGGGAAGCGGCTCCTCTGCCGTGCTTTGTGTGTCGTCGGGCCACTGACCGACGGCGACGGCGGCGCCTTGCGCCGTTATTGGCGTACTCCTGGACGTTGGCCTAGCTTCAAGGAAGGCCAAAATGTTCTGGACTTCGGAGCGAGTCAACTGGCGGAAGGAGGCGACTGGCGTTGGTGCAAGGAAGCGTTCGACGGCGGCCATCCATGCCGCTGAGGGGGGCACTGGCACCCGCGCGGGAACAGGCGCTATCAACGGCACGGCGGAGACATTCGTGTGCACGGGCACCGGCACGGGCGTGCATGTCAGTGCACGTGCAGGCGCATGCGCTGGCAGGTGCACAGGCACCGGCACGGGCGTGCGCGTCAGTGCACACGCAGGCGCATGCGCTGGCCGGTGCACGGGCGCGTGAAAGTCGGCGGGGACCTCGTGGAACCCCGTGGCATCAAGCTCGGCGACAATGTGCGGCTCCCAGCCCATCAATGCCACGGGGATGGGCGTTGGCACAGTCGGGGCGATGAGAGCCGGAACGGGAGCGGGGACAGGCGCGGCGTCTTCCCGCAAGGCCAGTTCAAGCTCGTCCCAAAGCGCCTTATGTTCTTGAGACTCCGGCTGGGTGTCTTCCTCAGGAAACTAGAAGACTAAGGGCAGACCATCGTGATGCGGCATGGTGTACGCTTAGGTCAGGCTGGTTGGAGGTAGACGACAGGAGAATCAGAGAGGAAGAGAGAAGATTGTAGCGATACCGGGTAGTGCGGGGTTGATTTTAAACTGCGGCGCCGGCAACATTAAAAGTTGGAGCAGTTGGGACGAAGGTGGGCGGCAGAGCCTGGTCAAAGGGCTCGCCTCCCGGTGAGCCTGCACAGCGGTCTGCTCGCACGCCTCCCTGTCAGCCGGCGCAATGGTCTGCTCGCACGCCTCCCGTCGACTCACACGCTTGCTCGGACGGCACCTTCCGATGAGAAGCGGGACTCGTGGCGGCACGCAAACGCTCACGGTTTCAATAGTGAAAGCGTTCGCCTTAACGTGACAGGTCTTTGTTCCAAAATTCCTTGGCTCTTCATTTGTGCAACTTGTCATAAGCAGCTTGTCTCAAATTGAAGAAAAAAAATTACGAAGTAATATTTGTGCCATATCACGTGACCATGCTCAGTTTCAAGAATTTATGGTCATTTTTGGATTTTCTGAAATTTAAGATCCAGGATTCGAAACAATAACATAACCTGCATCATGCAATAAATTTTCAAGCCATACATCTGTCCTGTTGTATTTCTTAAGAAAGGATTTGGTCAAACATTTTGCTTAGTTAGACTTCAGACAAGTTATATATGCAGAGCAAAAGGATAATCCCTCCGTACCAGTGCATTGCTGATATATTAACTCAAGTACTAGGCACGTGCTCATCCTGGTGTAGTAGTAGTAGTACTAGGCAATGAAGTTGACGGGTGACCTTGGCGAGCGGCGACCGAGGGAATTGAACCGTGCTCGGCACGGTAGGTAACGTTGTCTAGTTACTAAAGCATCTCTCCGTTGTTCATCGGTAGTCATTATGGACCGGGGACATGAGGGGAATTTCCTAGGGCTGGAATTCTGGCCGCCAGATATTTCGACTCGAAACGCGGAGGCTCGACTGGTTGGGGTTTCCTAATGTGCGTACCACGCACGCCACCAGAAGGACACAAGCCCGGTTTTATTTTATTTTTTTAGGATCAACATGAGCCAAGGTTTGGCTGGTACGCCGTTGGGTCCTACCATTCGAGAATACGAAAGGAACCTTTTAAATTGCCGAACGAATCTATGTGTATTACAATGCCCGTATTTTCCTTGCAAATACTAATCTCAACGTGGTAATTGATTTATGACGAGTTGTTGAATTAGAGTGAGTTTGTGATATAGTGATCTCAACGTGGATTTCACATTTCATGGTACCCCTGGTAAGTTTTTCAATGCAAATTCAAATTTAAAAGATGAATAATATAGAGGTGAGAAAACTTTGTGTGTATCAAGCATATGACCACACACACACAGAGACACCCACACATGAACACAACAACAATCCAATAAGTATAGTGCATCTATTTTTCCAAACCATGCATGTATGACACGAATTCAAAAATACTCCTTCTGTTCCTAAATATTAGTCTTTTAGAGATTTCAACAAGCGACTACATACGGAGCAAAATGAGTGAATCTACACTCTAAAATATGTCTATATACATCCGTATGTGCCAGTCCACTTGAAATCTCTAAAAAGACTAATATTTAGGAACGAAGGGAGTAAAATGTAAGATATGCATGGTCCTCAATTCAATATTTAAAAAGAACATGAAACTGAAGCATGAATATTAAGTCTAGTACTACAGTACATGCAAACGTTGTGTTTAATTAGGCGGAGATATGATTGTCGGAGGTCACCCCCTCGACCTTAGGTAAAATTGTGAAGCTCTGTTTAGCGTTGTTTAGATTATATTTGTCCCCACCCTCCCAACCACCGATTGGTTGTGCACCCCCACCCCTCCTCCCCGGGATAATATCATGTGCCCCCATACCTTAGATGCTATATGCCGATACGAGTTGCTTGGAGCTTGTAGATCTGAGATATAGCAGCTCACATGATGTCTTAATATTTTTACAGGAAACCTTGATGAGTTTGAGAATTGCACACAATTTGTACAAAAACTACTCAGATGCCCTTGGATCCCATATCCAACGACCCCGAAGCTCGTATCACCGTAGCATCTAAGATGAAGGAGGACATCATATTCTCCTATATGTAAGAATATCATGTGCTACCACACCTTAGATGCTTTGGTGATACAAGCTCTTCGGAGCCATTGGATTTGTGACCCAACACCTCCTCGGTGGTTCGAATGGTTTTTTGCAGAAAAGCCCCCAAAGAGTTCGGCCACTGCTTACAAGCACAAAGACTGCTCAGATGCCATTGGATCTCAGATCAAACGACCTCGAAGCTCGTATCACCGTAGCATCCAAGCTGCAAGAGCACCTTCTGTTTTCTCACACGGGAGAATATGAGGTGCTCCCGCACCGTAGATTCTATGGTGATACAAGTTCATGGAGATCTAACGGCCCACAGTAGGAGGTTTGAATGTTTTTGCAATATACGGATGAGAGAGTTTGGGAATTGCGCAGAAAGTACAAGTACTACGCATGTGCCATCTGATCACTGATCATACGACCTAGATGCTCATATCACCGTAGCGGGTAATTAAGCTACGGGGAGCACCTAATATGAGCAACGGGGAGCCGTTGGATCCAAGATGCAGTGGCACACACGAGGCCTGAATGTTTTATTTGCAAAAAAAACTTTGGAGAGTTTGGAAATTGCGCATAATTACAAAGACTACTCCCAAGCCATTGGATCTCACTTCCAACGGTGTAAAAACTCGTATCACCATAGCATCTAAGCTGCGGGGTGGATGTGATATTCTATGCCGCTGTCATTTTTGTTCGTAAACTTGCAAAATATGTGTAACTTGTGCTGTTACTTGTCTAACCGCGCAAAGTGTTTGTTCAAAAAAACATCCTACACTGAAATAGCGGAACAACACACGGGGGTCCCACTTGTCATTAATCAAATTTGGACCTAAAACTAACAAATCTGAAAAACGAGATTCGAACTAGCAACCTGGACTACAAAGCGTAAGTCGATAGCCTGAAACAACAATGGTTGTTGGCTTTGTCCCATAACTTGATTTTATACAGTATTACGTTGAGTAGAGTAGAGGGAGTGCCTAGTCAACACGTGCATGACCGTTGACTCACTTACTGGTGGGTCCCAGGTCTGCGATCTCTCTCTTCTCTCCATCGTCTAACCTTTGCACAGGCACACACGAAGAGCGGCGCTAGCTTGCCATGGTGTTATTACAACTAAAAAAATCTTGGAAAATAGAAGAATCGCCTAGAGCAAGAGACGTTGTGACTGGTCGAGACGGAGCTAATCACACCTATCCTCCGTACCATGTTAGCATGATGAAGCTGTGTGGCTAGTGGGGTGCTTTCGACCGACTGGCTGGGTCCCGAGGTCGAACCATAGGTACTACGTCTGATACAGTAAATTTTTACACGCACATTTTTCCTCCGTGCCGAGACATGGCACACCCTACCGCGCGGTTTCGGGGTCCTCCCGGGTGGTGCACGCATATATTCTTCCTGACGTGGGACGCCCTACCACGCGTTTTCGCCGAAGCAAGTAAATGAGTCGTCAAATCACGAAAGACCAATTTTCCCGCCGAGTACATCAGTGAAGCACGGTGGCTAGCTAGTTGGGCTAGTTCGACCGATTAGCTAGGCCGCCGCCACATTTGTTTTTTCACCCCTTTTTTTATCTACTTGCCAGAAGGTAAATTTAAATGTCCACCGCGGCGTTGCTCTGGTGTTTGAGTGCGGCAGGATTTTTAATTTTTTGATTGACGGGAGCAGGCGCGGTAGGATTTTTAATTTTTTTGATTGACGGGTGCAGGCGCGGCAGCAATTAGTCACGATGACTCTGCCTGTAAAACCCACTGCTCCCTGATGTGAGAAGTCATCGACTGGTGTTTTACCATGGTGAAAACCAAAAGATTCCCCGCTCCTCGGCTGGCTCCCTCCGCCTTCCCGTAGATTAAATTGCCTTTCAGCCGTTTCGCCCCCTGCATCACCAACGTCATGCGCCTCGAGAAGCAGAGGGACTTCCGTGGTGTTTAGGCGCCCTCTGCATGGGCATGTCCATGTCTCGGTGCAACATGACTGTTGGATCAAACTCAGACGGTGCAGATTAGTCACTGTAGCACAAAGCGTGTGGGTGTGTTTGGTTGCATTCTCATCTCAATATAGTTGTTTCCTCTTCGTGCATTTGTGTTAACCTACTAGTTTGGACTCATGCACCCTTCATGCACTCTGCCAAACACCCAAAAGTGGGTCGAGAAGGGAACTTTTGCTCCCATCCCGTGCACCCTTCATACACCCTGCCTAACACTATTCGTGCTTCATATGGTTCATGTTTCGTGGAGTACTGTAGCACCGTACTCTCCATGCCCTGTAGACCTAGTTCTGTTAACATTGATCTCACCGTTCATTCTCGACTGGACAGTCGAGAAAGCGGTATTATGTTACTACATTACTGTTCATATAGTTGACATGCGCACAACATCATTTGTTGTCATCATATCTTACAACACTAGCAACAAGATTATGTAGTACTGACGTATGAACCACTGCACATGCCTAGTAGTAGGAGCATTGTGTATGTTCAAGTGGCTGCCGTGTTTCGCACTCCTCCATCGTAAGAGTGGAAACGCTTGCTGTAATCATTTTTTTCTTCAGAAAAACAGTGGACACACTCTACCGTGCGGATCCTCCTCCAGCCATGCACTAAATTACTCACTTTCGCCGATGTGTGGGACAGCCAGCATCGGGGTCCACCAGCCATGCACTAAATTGCTCCATAGTAGAGTGACGGTAGACTACCCCAATCGAAGCGCCGCAGTAATGCCCAATGAGCCATCAAATCACAAAACCCCCTCCTTTCCAGCAATAAGTTGGACGGACGAAGCAACCATCATTTCACTCTTCTCTCTCAGCTTCCTCTCTACCCAACTCGCTTCTCCCTCATCTTGTTCCTCATTTCTTCAAGAAAACCCCGACCTGCTTCTGCCATTGTTCTTCTCTCCCAAAGAAGGAAAGGCGAGCGCATCAATGGTGTTGATTCTGGCCAAGGCCCGGTCTTGCAAACCCGAGACTGATCCTATAACTCCCTCTCTTTTCATCTTTTGGGTTTGTGATTATGGTTTCTTTTCTTTTATTTCTATTTGACAGTTTCTTGATGGACGCTGGAGCACCGGCCGAAGTGATGTCTATGGCTCTGGCCCAAACTGTCGAGGCTCATGGTACGAAGGAGCGCAAGCACATCACCGAGACTACCGCAGACAAGCTCAAAGCCATCGCCCTGTCCAAGCCCCCCTCTCCTGGATCCCTCATTAAGCAAGTCCAGGTAATATCTCTTCTTGACGATCTTTTTCTCGATCTTGATCGTGTTTTTTCATCTAACACGCAGTACTAGTACTAGTAGTACAACTTTCTGGGTGATCTTGCATGTGATTTTTGTGTGCCAAATGACGGTTCTAAATTCCTCTTTTGACCAAAACATGCGAGAGGTTGACACTGATTTCTTATAGATTACTTTCAACTACTCCCTCTGTCCCAAATTTCTTGTCTTAGATTTGTCTAGATACGGTTGTATCTAATACTAAAATGTGACTTGATACATCCGTATCTAGACAAATCTAAGACAAGAATTTTGGGACGGAGGGAGTACTTTATGAACATCAATGCTACCTTTGAAGAGGGTATATTTGCCTCGGTAACTTGTGTTATGGATATTGCAAGTAATCCCTCTTCTCTCATGCCTTTGAAGACATGTTCTAGTGTCTTTGTTCACTCATTTCTATGCGTATATGTAGTCATATATGGATTATAATATCGAAAATCATCTTATATTTCTGAACGGAGGTAGTAACAAAATATGGTTTCTGTTTGAATTAGAACCAGGTCCGCGGTGGAGATGAAGTTCTCAAAGTCATGCCGTGTGAACTGGAAGACCTGAGGATGAGTTCTACTGCTAAACTATCCAGCTGTTGTGTCCTTGTCGCCACGTGTCCTGAACTAGTGTTTTCCTGTAGCATTGTTGTCAGGTGTGTTCTCGAGGTTGTACTTGACCACAACAATTTCCTGGTTGTGCCTTTGATTACGAAGGGTGTGGTTCTTGTAAAGCTTCCCAACAAATCTGATGCGACCTGTCTTCATGATCATGTTTATGAGTGGAAAGACCACTCTGTTATGTTCTCCAAGGTTGACGAGATGGTGATGGTGCTTGTAGACATCTCTCACGAAGTCCATGGCCTAGTCAGTTATGCGGGGTTCATCCCGTAGGTCTGTGGCAAGAAATAGTCTGCAGAGTTTAATTAGTGCAACTTTGCTTGTCTGTAGTAAGTACTATTGTTCAGTACTTGATTTTTGTTTGTGAACCCTGTATTGTTTATTAGTACTGCCGCTTTTGGTGTGTGGTCAGTCCTGAGAACGGTCTATGTTAATGTCTATCCACTCAATTCAGTCTGTATATTTTGAAGTATCCAGATCATCTTTTTTGTGAGGACGGTTTATCAATTATGGTTACACTCCAATATCTGTATGCATTGCAGGGTTTATCGCACCCACCAGGATTTCCAGTCCCATGGATGTTCGGTCCATATGACTTTACACGACCTTTGGACTGTCCTGCTTGTGGTAGTAGGCGGGGCCCCTGCATGCCACCCGTAGTTGGACGATCAATCTTCTGTTTAGTACTTCAACATAGTGATTTCCTGGTAAGGATTCACTCGTGTCACATCAAGTAAATCCTATTGATTTATTGTCTAAATCTTATTGATTTAATGTCATGTTTTCTTTCTTTTCCTGCAATTTTACGATGCAGGTCTTGCCATGTGACATTCATCACAGAATAAACCGTTTGGTTTGCTCTACGATGGCTATTTTTGCAGGTTTCACTTCTTATGTCGTGTCAGTAACGAAGGCACAATCCATCACTTATATTACTGGAAAAGATTGGATCAGTCTGTTGTCTGAGTACAAGCTGCATCCCTATGATGAACTGCAGTTTGGTTTAACAAAAATGCCACAATTAGTCCTTCTCGTGTTTAAAAGAAATGAAGAAAAAAAACTAGATCACGGTCACGAAGCCTAGTCAAGTTAGAAAGCTGATCATAGCAGACCAGACACGATCGCCGCTGTCTCGCACATCGGTACCACCTTCAGCAACGGATCGAGCACCGGTAGTTGCTCTAGCACTGACAGCGGCAGCAGCTCAGTCTGATCCAGCTAAGGATTGGGCACCGACCGCGTCAGCGGATCAGGCTAATCTACCGGAGGATCGGGCATCGACACCGGCACCTGCTCCGACACCGGCACCAGCTCTACAAGGAGCACCATCTCCGGCAGCAAATGCGGCTTCGGTACCTGCACCAACACTTGCACTTGCATCTGCTCCGGCCCGTGCAGCGGCAACCGAACAAGCAGTTGCACCGGCAATAGACTGGGCTGCAGTTCGCACTTCATATACCAAAGTCCTTACAAAAACCGACATGTCCACCTTCTTGGTAAGCATTGGCCGCCAAAGTGTTTCGTTATTTTTTCTTTCCATGTTGTTTCGCATGATTCACTGTGTTGATCTAACTGTTTGGGTATGTCTTCTTGTTTGCAAACAGAGAATTCCTAGAGTAACGAGGGAGTTGTTCAACAATCCGGGCGACAGCGGCCAAGTTTCTCTTACCATGCGCAGCCTTGGTGTGAATGAACCTGCTCAATATACCGTAAGTACAAAGGATGGTCGCATGATGATTGATGCTAAAGGATGGTCAAGGTTCAAATCTAAATCATATCTTGCGGTAGGGGATGATCTCAAAATCTAACTTTCTCGGCAAGGAGAGCTGGTCCAAATCAACTTTGAAATTCTTTAGTAGCAGCACGCAACTGCCGAACTGATCTATCCTCTGAGAGATTTTGATGTAATAATCTGGCATGGTGAAAAAAGTGTCATGTGTGTATAAGTAATATGACAGTATTATTTATCACATGGTATATCGTTGATAGAATTGCAACTCTCACTGCTGGTTAGGAACTGTCGTTTGATTTCATTCCAACAGCTGTCGTGCTTTATTCAATTTTGTATATTCGCCTTGCGACAGGATCTAAAACCAGCGCCGTAATCGCTTGCAATATGAAAAGCGCTGAGGTAGAACACATGGGCCCCCAAACATGCAGGGTGGGCCTGCGGCCCAAAGTCCAGAACTGTGAGCCAGTCCGAGAATTATATTCTCAGCTGAACCCCCATAATGCCTGTGCATTGCACATAACATCAAGATGCATTTGTATGAGTATTTTATCTTGTGAGAGAAAAGGATGAACGAGGGAAGGCCTTATTTGCAAATGTGGAGAGGTGTGTGGGTACCTTTTTGCAAAATTGCCATAGTTTCCTTCCTATCCGTCAAATATATATCAGATGGCCTATATTGCAGGATGGGAGGCACACCATCATCACCAACTCGTCTATACTGTGTTAAAAACAACTCTGTTTTTATAATTATATATGTTATATATATTCCCCTTGATTTTTCTTATGTATAAAGTTGTGCTATAAAAGATTTGTATATTTCTTTACAGAGGGAGTATCTCTCTGTCAAAAATATATTTTTGTGTAACTAGTTACTCCTGTCTTTCTACTTCCTTTCGCTGATATGTGGGGCATCCGGCAACGGGGTCAAGTGCCATATGCACAAATTAGAGTGCACAACTGCACGGTAGACACACCCCGGTCGTAGCGCTGCAGTAATGCCCAATGAGCCATCAAATCACAACCCCCCTTCCAGATTTAGCAGTAAGCTGGACGGACGAAGCGGCAATATTTCACTGGGCCTGAATCCCCTTCTCCCCCGTCTACTTGTTCAGAGAAAACCCCCTCTCGGCGATTGCATAGGGTTTTCTCATGGAGAACCAGGTACGAATTCTTCATCCATCCCCGATAAATCCAAGTCCCTTGGTCGCGGGTAATCCTAGGATGGCAGCCGCCGCCGTTGATGCATTTTTCTTCCTACTGAATCTAGTGTGTTTCATTTGTAGTGCCCAAAGTGCGAGGACCCTACATGTTTCTGCGCCCTCGGCGAGACGCCACACTTGTTCCTTCTCATCCTAACACAGTATGTTCCTAGAATCCTCTTTTCTATCCGGGAGGGTGGGGTTTTTTTGAACATGTTGTCGACTAATTTGGAAATTTGGATTGCTATATTTGGATAAAAGGTACTACCAGTACGATGGTCAACACTGACATGAAGGAGGAAGTTATTTCTAGATTTGGATAGGGAATACATTGTGTTCTCATATTATTTTTCCTGCAGTGCCTTATTTGCTCTGCCAGAACACATGTACTCAAGATGCTCGGCCTTGCCATAACTGAATACACCAGTTTAATGGTCACAGTGAAGACAAGCCATGGATATAAGTTCCGAGTTGGGTTCATGAACCAAGAAGATCACTGCTTTTTTATGGCCGAACTTGGATAAACTTTCTCAAGTGTTACGGACTGAAAGTTGGCGCACGAATGTTGATGGAAATAGCAGAACCTGGTCTCATCTTCACTGCGATCTTCCACCCCGACGTCGTTCCAATTGTTCATCCATGTTAGTTTTGTATCTGGTTCTTGCTTATTGCCTCGATTACTCCTTAATCCACCTATTCTGTCTAACTAATCACAATTTAACTTTAGAAGTAGCAACAAATCTCTCACGAAGATGCTACTTCTAACTAATATTTTCTTATAATTGGTGGCACGTGTAGGTTTTTTCAGAGTTAAGCAGGCTGCTCGTTTGTTATTCTGTAACAACTCGGCTGTTACTGATGGCACTGAAGTTGACTGGGACGACATCCACAAGTTCCTACACTTTATTGATCGTCTTGAGGTCCTTGTGGGGCGTTTCAATGGTGGAAGGCCACGTGAGATATGTGTGCCACTGCTGCACTCGTTGAACAGGTCCAACTGTGTCGAGAAACTTATGGTACGAGCTGTTTTCTGTTATATATGTTGTTCATAAACTATTGCTTATACACAGTTTTACAGCTGTGATCTTCTTGAAACAGGAAATGCCCAGTTCTATTGTTCCTATACAGATGCCTGACCATGGTCGGGTCAGACTTGCGCTTGGTCACAACATGATGTTTATGTCGACCTACTCCATTCCTCTTGGAGGTGAAAAGATACTTATTCATGGGTGGTCTCAAATAATGAAGGCCCGTCCACCTTGGAGAATAGGACAGAAGATTATGTTCCTGCTTTTCCATGGCTCTAAAGCGAATATCCTGTTTATTGACCACATTGCGAGATGAAGCCGCTTTCAGAAGGTTGTGGATGCGTGGGGTGGCGCCTGGGCCTTGTCCTGGGGCTTGGCGGCCTCACCCTTGGTTGTAGGCAAAGTAGCACTGTTCGAGGCGTGCTTTGTATGGTTGAACCTATATAAGTACTCATACTGCTTTCAGCTATGGTTGTTAAGTGCCCCTGCTGGTTTCAGTTAAGGTTGTTAAGTACTCCTGCTGCTTTTACAGTCTGTCGTGTTTCTTCAGTCCTGTCTTCCTCCAGCCGCCAAAACCAAACCAGCGCCGGCGGGGCCACCTGCTTCCGCCTCCCATGGCTGGCTGTGCCTCAGCGCACGCATCGCCGCCCCACCGTCTCCTAAATCGTTAACGCCGACGTCCGAGGCCTCGCCGTCGTCCTCCGCGCGCTTTGGTGCGCTCGCCGCAGCGCCGCCCTCTCGCGTTGTCAACATGGTCAACAAACAACAGGAATCGGTAGAAGTACGTGGAGAGGATGACAGTACGGGCCCACCATGTGAGCGTATGGAAAAATAAAATGCTTCCTCCTAGTGTTTTCCTGACATCTGAGACCCACGACATTGTGAGCGTATATAGTCAATAGACAAGAGAACAGCACAAGATCGGCTAACACCTGGGACGTAGCTGCTCGAGCAGTACTTTTTTTTGTTATTGTTGAGACGGAGCAGGGTTTGAACTGGGCTGTGGCCCGTCTAGCCCAGGCTTATATTTTATGTTCACCATGTGACCAGCCCAGCTATTTTTTCTTTGTGAAAATGAGCCCAGTTTATTTTTTCTGAAGAATACCCAATCCAGGCCTACTTATTTTTCTACGCCCTGATGGGCTGCAACTCTTTCAAGACGCCTGAAAATCTTGAAAGTAATATGAAATGGGTTGTAAATATAAAAACAGATGACAAATTGGCAATTACTTTATAATTTCTGAATTTTTTCACATTTTCAGATTCCTATTTCACTGGGCATTAACCTAATTTAAATATATCTTCAAAGTACTTTAAATCTGGCTCGACATTTCGGTATTAAAAATAGTTTGGAACCCACAGAAATATGCAAAATTGGCCCTGGCCAACCAAAAAAGGGACTGCAATAAATTGCATAAGAAGTCACAGTGAGCTATATATAAATTATTAAAAAAAAGGAACGGTCTGACTTATGGGCCTATTAAGTTGACGCGTATGCATGATTTTTTAGTTATTATATACGTCAACAAACGATTCCAGCAGACGTAACCGTTGGATGTCAATCCAACGGCCGTTGTGTTTCTTCAATCTCTGATCTTCTTGCTCCAGCCGCCAAATCCAGCGCCGGCGGGACTGCCTGCTCCCGCCTCCCGTGTAGGCCTCACCGCCCCCTACTACTCCCACCGCTGGCCAGGGCATCCCTCTACTCACCCACACCCCCTGTTATTATGCGACGACGGCAGCCTCACACCGCAACCGAACCAGTGAACCCTCGTACTCCTCTCCGCGTGGGCATCCACTACCACGTCTTCCCCGGCTACGCGTCGTCCCCTTCCTAGGCCTCGCCATCATCCACCGCCCTGGTGCTCTCAGCACGGCGTGGTCAATGTGGTCAAGGAACGACTTCCATCGGAAGAGTACTATCGTGGAGAGGCTGACAGCTGGGTCCACGGCAGCCGCAAGGAAGTGCCTCCTTATTACACGGAAAATAATTATTCCTCCACCTGACAGCAGGGACCCACCGGACGGGCCATCGTATTTGGCGAAAAAAACGTTTTCCCCCTGACTGCTGGGACCCACCGGACGGGCCACCGTATTTCGTGAAAAAAATGTTCCCCCTGCTGTCAGCTCGGACCCACCGGAAGTACCTCCATATTACGCACAAAAAAATGAAAACTCCCCCTGCTAGTTGGGACCCACCTTGGTGGGAGGCTGACTTGTGGGCCTACTAAGTTGACGGGGACAGAGTGCTTTGTCAACTTAGTCAATATGAACGATTCTAGCTCCAGTGATCGTACGATGTCTATCAGATGGTCGTAGTGCTTCTTCAACCTCTGGTCTTCTTGCTCCAGCCGCCCAAAGCAGCGCCGGTCGTGTCGCATGCTCCTGCCTCCCGTCGCCGGCTGTGATGCCGCGGAGGCCTACCCGCCCCCTACTACTCCCACCGCTGGCCAGGTCATCCCTTTACTCACCCACACCCCCTGTTATTCTGCGGCGATGGCAGCCTCACACCGCAGTCGAACCAGTGAACCCTCGTACTCCTCTCCGCATGGGCATCCACTGCCGCGTCTTCCTTGGCTTCGCGTCGTCCCCTTTCTAGGCCTCGCCGTCGTCCACCGCCTTGGTGCTCTCGGCGCGGCGTGGTCAATGTGGTCAACGACCGACTTCCATCGGAAGAGTACTGTACGTGGAGAGGCTGACAGCTGGGTCCACGGTAGCCGCAAGGAAGTGCCTCCTTATTACGCGGAAAATAATTATTCCTGCACCTGACAGCGGGGACCCACCGGACGGGCCATCGTATTTCGCGAAAAAAACGTTTCCCCCCGGACTGCTGGGACCTACCAGCTACATCTTCGCACGCAAGGAAGTGCGTCTGGGCAAAAAATAACGATTCGCCCCCTGACTGCTGGGACCCACCAGCTACATCTTCGCACGCAAGGAAGTGCCTGACAGTCGGGACCCACCTGGTCGAAGCGTACGTAGCGTTGTCATTCTGGTCGCGAACGTGTACGTACATACTGGTCGATGTAGAGGCGCGCACGTGTCGTAGTAGAGGCGCGCACGTAGCATGTACACGTACGTACAACGGCCAGGGTGCAAGAAAGTAAATGCGGCCACGTACGTACATACGGGCGGGGTTTCGAACGCCTACTCGCGCGTACGTACGGCCAGGGCTCGTGTACATGGCTTGGTCGGAACGGAGAAACTGCGTCGTCGTCGTGTTCATGGGGAGGCAACGGAATGCGTCGTGTTCATCGGGAGGCAACAGAACGCGTAGGAGCCAACCGGCTTGGACGGAACAGCCGATGGAAACGAGGCCTGGCGTACCGCAGAAGGGAGGAAACGGCCTTGTGTTCGACCGGCCACATTCGAAACGGGATCCTGTTCATCAGGAGGGGTCTGGCGTACCGCAAACCAGAGGAAACGGACCTCCTACGGTCGAAACGGGGGTCCTGTTGATAGGGAAGGGTGTGGTGTACCGCAAAATGGCGGAAACGGACTTGTGTTGGAGCGCTACGGTCGAAACGGGGGTCCTGTTCATCGGGAGGGGTGTGGCGTACCACAAAACGGGACTCCTCGGGATACTGTTCATCTCCACCGTCGACCCCCTCCAGCCTCCACGGGCTACTGTTCATCCACCGTCGAACTCCTCCAGCCTCCACCTGCGACCGTTCATCCACGGGCTCCTGTTCATCCAGCCTCCACCGCGCGCTACTCCACCGGCTATTGTTCAACCAGCCCTCTCCACGGGCTCCTGTTCAACCACCCCTCCACGGGCTACTGTTCATCCAGCCCCCCACCGTCTATTGTTCATCCAACCCTCCGCGGGGTGGTCCTGTTCATCCAGCCCTCCACGGGGTCCTGTTCATCCAGCCCCAACCGGCTCGATCGGTCGGGGTCCTGTTCATCCAGAGGCAACACCACGGGGCCCTTTTCATCCACCCCCACCGGGAACTGTTCATCCAAACCCCCCCCCCCAGCAACGCTCACTCACTGTTCATTCAGAGGTAGTATCGATCAGCTTCAGTTAGCAGCAGTATCGAAGGAATCACTCGATCTGGTTTAGTTAACAGCCATCGATCGATCGCTCGGGTTCAGTAACGCGTAGCCTGCAGTGCAATCGCTCGGGTTCAGTTAGAGCCCAACGCCTCGCACCCACGTGCGTGCGTGTACGAGATAAACACGTATCGCTCGGCACCGACCACCCACCGTAACCGGGAACACCCCGATATTTTCCTCGCCCTCGCTTCTACCACGGTTTTTTCCGTCATGGACGGCCCAAAGAATGTCATGCAGCTGCGTCTCCGGCCTGCCCAGGACGAAAAGGCCATTTCTGTCATGATTTTTGGTCATAGAAGTAGGACCCCACCATGTATGATGATACCGGGTTTGTCACAATTATCATCATAGAAGTGTCATAAGTATGACAAAAAAAATTCGTTCGGCCCAAAATGTCATGGATGTGTCTTTTTTTTGTAGTGACCATTGTTTGCCTTCCACTGCAGCAATTCCAGTGTGGTACCGAGCTTTGTGTTGCCATCTTCGCAATTTGGGTACAACCCTTTTTTGTGATCCTCTAACATGCGATCGAACTTCAACTTCTCCTTTTCACTTTCGCATTGCCTCTTTGCATCAACAATGACCCGGCGAAGATCATCGGGCACATCGTCTGGTTCCTCTTGATCTTCAGCTTCCCCCATTGCAGCATCACTGTATTCAGGGGGCACATAGTTGTCATCATCCTCTTCTTCTTCGTTGTTTTCCATCATAACCCCTCTTTCTCCGAGCTTGGTCCAAACAATATAGTGTGGCATGAAACCCTTGATAAGCAGGTGGGTGTGAAGGATTTTTCGGTCAGAGTAAGACTTCATATTCCCACATATAGGGCATGGACAACACATAAAACCATTCTGCTTGTTTTCCTCAGTCACTTCGAGAAAATTATGCACGCCCTTAATGTACTCGGAGGTGTGTCTGTGACCGTACATTCATTGCATGTTCATCTGCGTGCATTATATATAATTAAGTGTGTCAAAAACCATTACAGAATATCATGAATACAGAAGTGACCAAATTAATAGAAGTTCATCATCACATTAAAACGAAAGTACAGTAGTGATCAAATGTTATTACTGAAAAATTAATACATAAAGTTCATACATATATAGTTCTCATTGAACAACATATATATAGCTCTCTAGAGCATCTAATTAAACCATACATTGAAACTATGTAAAACATTTCAATGCAACAACAAATGCGATAATAATCGCAACTAAGGTAGAAATTGATCCAACGGCATAATAATACCAAGCCTCGGTATGAATGGCATATTTTCTAATCTTTCTAATCTTCAAGCGCATTGCATCCATCTTGATCTTGTGATCATCGACGACATTCGCAACATGCAACTCCAATCTCATCTTCTCCTCCTCAATTCTTTTTAATTTTTTATTCAGGTAATTGTTTTTTCTTCAACTAAATTTAACCTCTCGACAATAGGGTCGGTCGGAATTTCCGGTTCACATACCTCCTAGATAAAAACATCTATGTCACGTTGGTCGACATAATTGTCATAAACACTAAATGAACCAAATAGTTATAAAATATAATATATACCACATCTGATCATAGACAGGACGAGGGCCGACGGAGGTGGATACCAAAACCATCACACTATATAATAACAAACAATAATAAAAGTAAGAAAATTATGCAAGTATCTATCTAAATCATACAAGTAAGAACTTTTTTTATTTTAGAAAGAAGATAAGAACAAGAGGCTCACCACGGTGGTGCCGGCGACGAGATCAGCGCGGGCGATCGACGGCGGTGAGGACGGGGACGGGACAGGACGGACCGCCAAACCTAGACAAATCTTGAGAAAAATTGGAGTTTGGACAAGGAGCTTTGAGAGGAGAAAGCTTAAGTGTGGCTCGGGCATTTCATCGAACACCTCATGTGCATAGGAGGTGAGCTAGAGCACCACAAAGCTCTCCCACGACCGGCCAAAAAAACAGAGCAGTGCACTGCTCTGCTCGCGGGCAGGGGGTATATATAGGTCACTCTTTAGCCCCGGTTCGTGGCTAAAACCGAGACTAAAGGAACACATTTGGTCCCGGTTCCAGACATGAACCGGGACCAATGGGCCTCGCTCCTGGCCCAACAACCTTTAATCCCGGTTCGTGGCTGGAACCGGGACCAAGGCCCCCGAGGCCCGGCCGGCGCCCTGGCCTCACGAACCGGGACTGATGCCCCCATTGGTCCTGGTTCGTAGGGGAACCGGGATTAATGCCCTTTTCAGGCCTGGACCATAGCCATGTTTTCTACTAGTGCTTAGCTTTCGAGTTGCCTTAAGAACATGTCTGGGAACCCAGTGAATATGTGCACCGGATGTGACCATGCTTCTCCAATTGTTGGATGGAGAAGTGATGGCCATGATCTGTTGACTCTTGCCATATTAAACACATTGTATTTCCTTAAAATCAACCTTTGGTATTTTTGCTATGAAACCAAGTTTTGATACAAAACTAAGTTTCATGAAGTCTTGGATATGGAAGTAAGTTTCATCAACTTTTTAGATGTGAAACATGATGAAACTTGTGTATGGATTATCAAGTTTTAGATGAGATAACTTGTTGGGTTGATTTTCTGAGTTGAGATGGATTGCAGGTTGATATTGGTAAAAAAAAATATAAGGT
Organism: Aegilops tauschii subsp. strangulata; assembly: GCF_002575655.3. Taxonomy (NCBI): domain Eukaryota; kingdom Viridiplantae; phylum Streptophyta; class Magnoliopsida; order Poales; family Poaceae; genus Aegilops; species Aegilops tauschii. The sequence continues at coordinate 69,378,550 of NC_053035.3, forward strand.
TATATTTCCTAAAAATAGCAGCAACCAAAACCCCAAAGAGCTGGGGTGCACAATGATTTTGATAAAATACAAGGTTATTTATGTAAATAAGCAGCCACCCAACTTGCGTTGAATCTTGCTCGTCGCTTTTTCATCCAATGGCCTACTAAAAACCATAGGCACGGTGCACTGGATACATTCTCCTGATGATTTTATATCCAAGCCCAATCAAACATAGTCATACTCGGCGTCTTAAAGTGGTGATTGGTAAGCTAATGACACGACAATGATGTAAATCCATGCACATTCTACATGAACACCATGAATCATTCTTTCTCGGTAACTCCAATAAGTGGGTTTTCAAGAAATGTGTAACCGAATGTCATGTGTAAATTTCAACATTGACGTAATCTGCATCGTCCCACCATCGACCTTGTCGTCTCGGACCCGTGTCCTGAAATTTGATTCCGGAAATCTTTTTAGCGTATGTAAATTGCCGAAACGGTTTCCAGTTCCGTGGATCAAACCAAAATTTGTGCCGACTAAATCGAATCACGTGTCAACAAAAGTTTAACGAAGGTTTGAGTGAATCTTGTCTGAAACGTGGCCGAGCTTATGTTTCGGCCGAACATGTTGGCACCCACGCACATGTCTGATGTGTGTACCACTTCTCCCAAGACTGTTCACGCCCTGGTCGAGACAAAGAGGAGTCCCGGCAAGTTGTACCACGCCACAGACGTACGCCGGGGCCACGTCGCTTTTTACGTTGGCCGTTCGCTGTCACGGGGCGATCAGGCAGATCACCAGCCGTTAAAATTTCTCGTCAGAGCAAGCGATCGAGCCGGCCGCCGTTATATACCACGCGCCCCAGAGCCTTCCCTTGAGCACACTGCACTCCGCAGCCCGCACCACACCAACCAGCAGCACTGCTCTCCTAGCTAGTGCCGGCCACTCGAGCGAGCAAAGCCGCTGCTTCTGTCGGCGGCAGGTAGGTGGCGCCGTGCGTGCGTGAGCTGGTCGGCCGGCGAGGATGATGAGGACGGTGGCGGCGGTGGCGGTGGCCGTGCTGCTGGCGGCGGCGGTGGCGGCGGAGGCGAGCGAGCTCAAGGTGGGGTACTACGACAAGAGCTGCCGGGGCGTGGAGAACGTGGTGAAGTGGCACGTCGCCAGGGCCATCAAGGCCAACCGCAAGAGCGGCGCCGCCCTCGTCCGCCTCATCTTCCACGACTGCTTCGTCAGGGTACGTACGCCGCCCGCCGTCGTCTCTCTCTCTGTCACTCCGGCCGGCGCGCCACTACTCTGCTCTTTAACCACACGCCCGGCCACTGCTGTCGAGCTAGCAAAAGTACCTCTGCAACGTCCTCCAGAACAGTAGCTCTGGTTAGCTAGCTAGTAAGAGCAGTTTGTCCATGTCTGCTGCATTTTCTACTTTACATGATGCATGCACAGTGACTTAGCTCGTGATCCACAATGTCGCAGCACATTCGTACACGATGCACACACCGATGTTTTGCTCATCGAGACCGTGACACTAGACCCCACGTGGCACCGAGCGTGCTACTCCCTCTGTGCCGAAATATATGTCGCTGGAGTTACAGCTACTCCAGCGACATATGTTTCGGGACAGAGGGAGTAGATACCAACTTTTATTTTCTGTTTGTTAACAAGATACTCTTGTACCGTTTTGCATGCGTTGAGCTAACCAGCTCACCAACAAGTTTAACTAGTCATAGATCACCCCCGGAAGGACGACAGCTCAAATTATAGATGAAAATGCTTGCAATGTACTCCCTCCGTCCACAAATGCAAGACCATTTTAACACTACGATAGTATCAAAAATGGCCTTACATTTTGGGACGAAGGGGGTACAATTGGATTCGAAACTAGAATGTATATATATTCTGAAACAGCCAATCAGTGAAATGGTTATTAGTTAAGGACGGAGTTATCTCGACAGTTAGGAACCAGCATAAGTTTCAAAGTAGTCCCAGATGTTAGGCTAGCGGAGTAGTTGGTTTGTGCGTCATTGTCATCGCCCGGATGTGAATCATGGAAGCACGTCACTCCTAGTAGCCACTATACTTAACTTGAAAACAGTTGAACGGCTAGCTAGCTTCCGTGCGCTAGCTGCTCACCAGACAGCATGGCGAGCACAAAGCTTGCACAGCTAGCCCAGCTGATGCCGAGGATAACACTTGCGCAGCCGAACCGATGCCGCCGGAATGCGATGCTTTCCTTGGACATGTAGACATCTAATCGTTTCGAGCTATCTAGGCCGCTCGCCTTTCACTTTGCTAGGACCCGGCATCACTGTGCTGCCCATTGTCATTATCTTTGGCTCTCTTCCTCTGCTTTTTTTCTTCTCTTTTCTGCTTTTCTTCCGTGTGCCCGGTGTCGTTGCCTTTTGTCATTTCTCTGCTTTTAATTCCCCATGTGCCTGATGATGATACGCGCGATAAGAGGCTATATTGACAATCCGCGGTTATGCGTCGTCATCATAGTAGTCATTTAGATTTTTCTTCGAAACTTTGTGAATGATTGGATTACTTTGGACGATAAATTCTAAGGATCCGCGGTTAGGCGTCGTGTCCATAGCTATCCAGCATGTGGAATTTTCTTGGTAAGAGTCATGTTGTGCTTTCCATTCCCCTAAGTAGGCAGGCAGCCAGGCACCCCTATTAAGAGGAGTGTACAATGCGAGTACAATACTCGACAACAAAAGGGCGGTTTTTAGTTTTTGTTTGGCAACCTAGAATAGATAAGGTCCTTACTTGTAGCATCCATACTTGACTACTAGATGCCGGTACTTGATGGGTGTTTCTCTTCTCAATATACAACTAGCTCTAAAAAGGTAGGTATAAAGTAGGTAAAGCGTGGATGATGATTGTGATATACTTTGTAATATACTGTCTTTGAGCATCAACTAGTGTAAACTAATCTTGCATTGTGTATATTCTATAACCAGGATAGGAATGTAGTAGTACTAGACTTGGTTAGCTTTTCCCTTGTTCTTTTGCCATCCAAAGAAAACAAAGAAGAAAGGCAAGCTATACACTGTAAAGAGAAAGAGAAAGCGCACCTATATCAAAGATCAATAAATCAAAGATCAATAATTGGTTGCACCAGTGCTCAATCCATCCTCCCAAGTTCAAATGATCTGTTGAAAACCTCCTACTGGTACTATTTGTATTTAAGAGTAATTAATAGGTAATGGATTATAGGTGGAAAACATTAAACATGAGTGCCCTTTTCATCTGAAAATGAAGGTGCATACAAGTCTTTCCGAGATGGTCCAGCTATCAGTACGTAACTAATTAGACTAATCGATAATTATTGCCCAATAATGCACATTGCCGACATTACATTCGGAGTAGTACATGTCTGTCCAACAACTAAAAGGTAATCAGCACATTTCAGATCCGGATCGTGCTATAATAATGCTTTGCAAGTACCGACGAAATGACTTCCCATGCACACTTCAGCTGTGTGATTGGTTAAAATGCTTGGTTTGTCCCATCAAAGCTAACGACTTGTGCTAGTAACGACCATGCTTAGTTAGTTCATGCTTGATTATGTGCTACTCAATCTGTTGGAGTACGATCAACTGGATAACTGACGGACGGAGCGTACATACGTGCAGGGCTGTGACGCGTCGGTGCTGCTGGACCCGACGCCGGAGAACCCGCACACGGAGAAGACGGCGCCGATCAACATCGGCCTGGCCGCCTTCGACCTGCTCGACGACATCAAGGCGGCGGTGGAGGACCGGTGCCCCGGCGTCGTCTCCTGCGCGGACATCCTCATCTTCGCCGCCCGCGACGCCGCCAGCCTGCTGAGCAACGGCCACGTCCACTTCGACGCCCTGGCGGGGCGCCTGGACGGCGTGCACTCCCACGCGGCGGAGGCGCAGCAGGACCTCCCGGACTCCACCTTCACCATCGCCGAGCTCATCCAGAACTTCAAGCGCAAGAACTTCACCATCGAGGAGCTGGTGATCCTGTCCGGCGCGCACGCCGTGGGCGTGGGCCACTGCTCGTCGCTCCGCGCCCGGCTCACGGCGCCCGCCGACCAGATCCTCCCGGCCTACCGGGGCCTCCTCGCCGGGAAGTGCGCCAAGGGCCCGGACCCCATCGTGCCCAACAACATCAGGGACGAGGACGCCGGCGCGGTGGCGGCCACCATCCCGGGGTTCCTCCCGAAGCTGAGGAAGGTCAAGGACTTCCTGGACAACAGCTACTACCACAACAACCTGGCGAGGATCGTCACCTTCAACTCCGACTGGCAGCTGCTGACGGAGAAGGAGGCGCGGGGCCACGTGCACGAGTACGCCGACAACGGCACGCTGTGGGACGAGGACTTCTCCGACTCGCTCGTCAAGCTCAGCAAGCTGCCCATGCCGCACGGCAGCAAGGGCGAGATCAGGAAGATGTGCCGCTTCGTCAACCACCACTAAGCTTTCCAACTCTCCAAGTTCCTATCGCTAACGTTTTTCATGTGTTAAATTTGCATCTATCGATCGCCTTTGATTATTCGTTTGTTGTTATGTTTTATTTTCATTTCTTTTCTTCTTTTATTTGTGGGATTGATTTGTGGACAAATGTGCGCATGCGCCTGCGTGCGATCTGTGTAGATTTTTTTTCCTGTCAAGTGTTGTGCCCTTTGGCTGGCTTGGATACCATCCATCAAGGCATCCAATGCTCATGTAATAATAAGGGTAAAAGATGATGATGAAGTAAATTGCGTAGTACTCCCTCTGTACCGAAATATTTGTAGCTGGGGGAACATAGCTGGAGAACATTCCCTCAGCTACAAATATTTCGGTACAGAGTGAGTAGTACAATTGCCCCTATAGTTTGCCCTGTTCCTCGACAAAAAAGGAATGTTGGTCGTTCACATCCGTTGGTTTTACCGGGCCTGTGTTTTTCATGTTTTTTTGGGCCATCCATCACCAGTGTCCGCACTCCCGGCTTTGGCTTATTCCGAAAAGAAAACATAGTTTCACGAAAGGGTTGTTTTGGTGTACGAGCTCAGCCGCACCTGAAATCTGAGCCGCTGGCAGATGCATTGGGATGGTCGAAAGGGCGAAAAATGACGATACACTCGATATATAGCTTTGCACAATGCGTACATGAGCCACTTTCATGGGGGAGACTAGTATAGGATCAGCAGTTTAGGTGAGATCGTAGGAGCAACCCAAATATTTTATATTTAGACAACCAAAAACTTCTGAAAATAATTTACAACATACCTGCGGGTTATGTCTACAACTCCAAAAAAATCATCTCAAAACTCGATCTATAATTAGAGATTCAAAAAAGATAAATTCGACTATGAATAATGTTAGCTTTGGGTGAACAGTTTTTGACACTATTCACATCTAATTTTGTCTTTTTTGGTCCTCTAAGTGTAGTTTGAATTAGGAGCTGAAATTTTTTGAGCATGTACATCAAAGATGTATGAGTGTCTCCAAATTTTTTCATAATTTTCAAACATGCTTTGTATCTTCAAATAGATTGATCTCATTGATTTCATAAGGGCAGATCCTATACAAGTCTTCCCCCCACTTTCGTAGTTGGCGGTGTCCGCCCGTCATTGGTTCGGTCCTGAGCCGTGGCCCAGGATGTAAGCCCAAGTAGTCCAGCTCGATGGTCGAAGCTGAGCCATCCTATCTACTGCGTGGGCCAACTCAAAAAAAAATCTACTGCGTGGGCTTCACTGGGGGAGAAACATGTGAAAGGGTTTGACTAGTAGTGAGACCAAGACGACTCAAAAAAAAGTAGGGAGACCGAGAAGTGGGTGATGGCAGCTCGCATGGCGTCGGCGGCTGCGACCCCTTCCGGCGGAGCTGCGATGGAAGCCGACGAGCTCGAGTTCTTGCTGGATCCAGTAGACCGGTCAGTTTTTCACACCATTAGTAGTTCACTTGCCCCTAGTTTTTGGGATAACCATCACTAGTGTCCCCATTCCCGGCTTTTGGGTTAACCATCACTCATCGATTTACTCCCTAAACGTGAGAGGAGAGCCGGCCAAGATCGGCGGAGAGCGACGATTGTTGTTGATAGCGGCGGATAGCAGCAAGAGGAGGGATAGACAGCGGCTTCGATGAAGATTTTGACCCCTTCTTCGTGGGTAATGCTACATCTACGTAAATATTATTACTACCTTACGCGTGAAAAGATTTGACTGAAAAAAAGGCACAGAAGTAGAGCCGACTACCGCAACCATGCTGTAACCTCAACATCACTCACCCACCGTCGACGTTGTCATACATTGAACCGGTGCTTATTTACATTGACATTGTGCATGATTACCCAAAGTAAATGTCATTGTGAATAAAAAGCATGTCTAGGATGAAAACCGTGTCGCTTATTGCTGATAAGAGTGCCATAGGCATAGCAAAGTGAAACCACGTAGACTTAGGCCTCCTTTGGTTTATAGGATATATGAACAACACAGGAGTAGAAAAAACAAAGAAAGTGAGATGACATGCATCTCAATTCTTATAAGAAAAGATAATGTGATGCATGATATAGGAATTTTTCCATTGAGTCTAGGATATTTTTTTCCTTTGAAATGTGAAGGATTGCTTCTTAGGGCCTGTTTGGTTTGCAGCCTAAGATTGACACGTCTAACCTTAGTCATGCCACAACATTGTGTCTGGTTCATTGCCACACATTTCTAGCTACATGGTCCACATGTCAGTCTATTTTTTTTTTTGCCAAATCTCGCCACGCTTATGGTGGCCATTTTATTAGCCACACCTTTTGTTTTTTTAGAAAAGAAGGAGGACCCCCGGCCTCTGCATCTGGGCGATGCATACGGCCACTTTATTAATTATTCTCACAAGACTTTACAAAGTCATACAACAGTAAGACTAAAGCCATCGTCTAAGCAACAACTGTCGCTACTCCTATCCAATTGATGAAGGAGCGCTGATAGTCTGGGCCTAATACCAAACAGACATCGCAGCCAAATCTAAACATCTAAGACCTGAGGTCCCAACCAGGATGCCTGCCGGGTATGGGGCACCTACCAGTCCGGCGCACTCCTCAACCAGGACACCTGCCGGGTATGAGGCTGTCGCAGCCACCTGCCGCCAATCCATCTTCAGTGTTGTACTGCTGCACCACCTTGCCCGGCCTCTCTGCCATCGACGCCACCACGACGCCTGATAACGTCACCCTCCTGCGCGAGTCCCCCGCCACACATCGGGCGCCGAGTCTCCACTGCGCCACGCCGCCGAGAAATGCCACCATTAATGTGCAGAATGAATCACCACTCCACCAATTATTTCGTCCACTGGTCCCTCGAGCCCGTGTACACCTCCAAAAATGACGCCACAAGAGGGAAACGACACAATAATGCCGCCGTCATCCGATCTACTGATCTAGGGTTTTCCCCGGAGGTAGCAGATAGTGGCCTAGAACTTCTCAACAGCGATGCCTTCAACAAGGGAACGACACCGAATAGTGCCGCCATCGCCGGCCTCGGCAGCAGCCGCGAGCAGGTCTTCACCCAGATCCGTTCCAATGGCCTCCATCAAGCGTCTTGTGCATGGATCGTCCACCACCGCGGCCGCCGCGTCGCCCGTCGCGAGTCCACAGCCGCCGACGCATCCTCCACCGTCCGGGGCCGCCGCTCCGGGATCCAGCCCTCGCTGGCCGCCGGAACAAAGCCAGAGCCCCATCGAGGGCGGCCAACGGGGGCGGAGAAGCTAGATCCGACCAAGCCCGGCCAGGATCCGGCCTCTCCCCATGCTGAAGCCACTCCCGCGGCCCTGCATCTCGCCCGCGCTCGAGGCGACGCAGGGAGCGCATGCGCGCGCAACGGCGCGGAGAGGGGAAACGCCCCGCCGCCACCTTCCCTGGGGCGCGCGCGGACTTCGCCGGCGGCCCCTCCGGCGGCGGCGAAGCGTGGGAGGGGCGAGGGGGACTTGGCGGCGGCGGCGCTAGGGTTCCCTCCACACTTTGCCTAAATTTGGTTGTGGCAAAATTAGTCAGGAATCAAATAGACCCTTATCCTTCATAGGAATAGGAATCCATTTCTACAAACCAAATGGCTTCATAGGAATTTTTCCCTTGAAAATCCTATCCTATGAAATTCTATAAGATCCCTACAAAACAAAGAAGGCCTAAGGATTACATTGGACATGCTGCAGGGTGCCTACCACCACAGTGTGTGCGCGCGCGCATGTAAACCCTAGACTGAAAATTGAAAATGCAGGCACGACACAAGCCTGTTGTTATCAACTTTATGTCCGGCGTGCTCGAAACTACTCTGCGCACACATTATGGTGGCCGGTTTTCAAACGATGCCTGATCCAGCGGCCAATCGTCCATCCTGCACAGTTCATTTGGAACCTGTCGCGTCCCTGTAGTAGTTTCGCTGCTCATACCCATACATGGTTGGATGCATAGCATCATCCAAACATCGGCCGGATACTGTCGTCCCTGCATCTTTTCATTCTGCAAAAATTCATCCAAGAACAACAGAACTTTAAAATCGCCCCGAGAACAACAGCACTTTGGTTCCTTCACGAATCAAATAGGCAGCAAAAGGCGTGACTTTATTATTGATAAAAACTTGCAGGAGCAGGAGAAGGAGTATCTCATGCGTGTTACTTGTGGCAACTTGAATGTTCTCCTTTTTCGTACATCTTTTTTAAACATGTTAGCAATTTAACCGTGCGTTCAAATTATGAGCCGTTTCTTGGATTTCTCGTGTCGAGGTCTTCAAAACTAGAACTCGCATTAATAGATTTTGAGAAAGTTTTTAGGAAATCTTGAACATGTTTTAAATGTGAAAAACATTTTGTTTTGGAAAATTTTCAAGATTTTTTGAAAATTATAGTGCATTACCATATTTCAAGTTGATGGATTTTTAAAAAGCCTAAGCAAATTAAGTTTTTTAATATATGTATTTAATGTCTTCTCAAAAATATATATATAAATGAAAAGGATGAGCGAAAGAATGAAGAAACATATAAGAAAATGACCTAACCAAGAAGTTGGGCCGGCGCAATACTACCAACAGAAAGGGCGGCCGTTTAGGCTAGACCTTATTCACTTTTGCATGAAGTGACTCATAGTATCGCTCATCTAACGATTGCCTACTAGAGAGACAATGTACCATCTCGCATTAGAAATCTGTATTAATCCAGCCCATTTGAGGATTATTCACTGTGATAGACGGGGTACGATCTCGAATTAGGCGAGATATAGAGGGAGCAACTAACCAAGGGTTACCTTTTGGGGGTTCTCGCAAGCGTCACTTTTTTTGCCGCAGCCACATGTCTAGTACTGTGTGCTCCATCTGATTTTTTTTTTAAAAAAAATTCTATATGTGTTTTCGAGTTTTAAATGTTTTTAAGTCTTTGTTTTGCCTGAGTATCTCTAGGTTTTTGAGAAAAAATGTTATTTCTTTATTCATTTTTGCAAAGCACAACTATGCTTATTGAAAAGAACAATATGCTTCCACGAGAAGCCCAACGAAAGAACAACTTGTGCTTCTGTCAAAAGCATCGTATGTGCTTCAACGAGAAGCGCAGCTGTGCTTCTCGCTTCTCAGAAATGGAAAAGCACAACATGTGCCTCTACGAGAAGCACAACCTGTGCTTCCCTTGAAAAAAGGCAAAAAAAGACCATTGTGCTTCCCCAAAAAAATTGAAAATTGTAATTGTGCTTCCAGGCTTTCGGTTTTTCTTCCAGATTTTTGGTATTTGTTGTTTTGTTGGTTTTGTTTTTGTTTTTTCTTGTTTTTTGGTTTTACATGAAAAAAGAGTTCACCTAAATCTATTAGCGTGAGACCTAGTTTCAAAGAGCTCAATGTGAGAAATCCAACAATAAAAAGGATTTGGTATTTGGACGCATGGTTAAAAATATAAAATGTTTTAAATAAGCGAATGTATGAAAAAAAATAAAACTCACAGGATGTGACAAGTTACGAACATGCAGTGTGCAGTACCTGAGAGGATGAGAAGTTACCTGTAACCTTTAACTAAGTGATTTCATGAGATATAGCTTTTTTATTTTGAAAATTCACGAGATATAGCTGTGACGCGGGGGGTGGTATGTACCGTTCTCTGCGAGCTATACCAGCGAGTCGCCCATGTGAACTCGCCACATGGGCCTGGACGGGCTAAAAACAAATTATTTCTATGTTTTTTTTAGAACAAATTGTTTCTACGTTCAAACTGCAGTACTTTGATATAGCTCATGGGAAACACACGTACGTTAATTTGTAAATTGTTCCTAAAAAAAGATAACAACACATATTTTTGCCCATCCACTACATTATGTTGCATTATATGCTGGTTCTTTTGCATTCGATATGCGCGTGATATAGCCCTAGCGTTGTCATGCTTCGTCCGCAACAGAAGACCCCCTCGCCTGAAGCGCTTCCTTAATAGGCCAGACCAGCGTGGAGGAGCGTTGCCTTCTTTTTTGTTTTACTTATTACTCTTGTTTATATTTTTTAAATGGAAAGTATTATATTTAAAATTTAGGAAACGGTTCATCGTTATTTCAAAAATATTCATGCACTGTTAAAAAAATGTTTCCGCAACTTAAAAAAAAGTTAAACGTATTCAAGAAAACATCAGTAACATTAATAAAATGTGCGTGCACCTTTAGAGAGTGTTAATATAATGCAAATACAATATTAGTGTAATTTGAACAAATGTTTCGCACCTTGAAAAAATGTACATGACATTTCAAAAAATATTCGCTCATCTTAAAAATAATTTCTTGAAAGTTTATGAAATTTTTTATACAATGTTAAACAAATGTTCACGTAGTTAAAAATAATGGTTGGTACCATTCAAGAAATATGCTCAACCCGTATTTAAAAAATATTTAATACATATTTAGAAAATGTTCAAAACATGTTAGAGAAAAACATTCGTCACTTATCCAAAAAATGTTCATTGTGTTTCCAGAAAGTTCCAGATTTATATGTAAAAAAACTACCTTTATAAAAAAATAAAAACAAAGAAAGTTGATAAAGAAACACAAAAAATCGAAAGCTAATTGAAAACCGAGTGAACGCGACACCAAAAAACACAAGGAAAACAATAATATAAAATAATCCGTAATTCAGATGAAAATAGTTTATGCATGAAAGTTGCTCAGAAAAATATGGCGATTCCGAATATGCCCTCCCTTCGTCTGTAAAATAATGTTCACATAATTCATGCAATGTGATGTACCTTTCAAAAAATGCATGTGGCGCATTAACAAAATATTCATGCATGTAAAAATATGTTGGTCACATATTTAATAAGTGTTGATACAATTTAAAAAAAGTCATGATGTTTGAAAAAATGATTCGTCCCACTAAAAAAGATTATGCATGTATTAAAAAATGTATAATAATATGTGTTAATAAAAATGTCTAACTGTATACGAAAAATGTACAATTCATATTAAAAAATTAGTAACATGTTTAAAAACATAGAAAAAGAAAAGAGAAAGCCCGAAAAAGTTGAGGAAGCAAACACTGAAACTCACAAAAAAAACGACAAACAATGAAACGGAAAAGGGTTTGTTTAGGGCACATCCATCTAAGTGAGTGAATCAAGTATAAATAAAAAAAGAAAACAAAAGAAAATATCCACACGATTCCCAGCGTAAGATCAATGACATAGTACCTAGATGTGCAATAGCTAGGGCACATCTAGATGTGGTTTTGCAAAATTGAAAGAAAAAAAATACCAAAACACCGGTGTGTAAATGCAGAACGCGGAAAAACCGCAACAAAACCACCATAAAAGAAACGACAACAAAAACACGCGAAAACTATTAAACAAACTTCCCTGAAAACCGCTCCCGTAGGACCCTTATTGGGTCGGCCCATCGGCCACCCGAGGGGAGGCCGAGTTAACTTTCGATATGCGCGTGATATAGCCCTAGCGTTGTCATGCTTCGTGCGACACTGAAGACCCCCTCGCCTGAAGCGCTTCCTTAATAGGCCAGACCAGCATGGAGGAGCGCTGCCTTATTTTTTGTTCTATTTATTAATCTTGCTTATATTTTTAAATGAAAGGATTATTTTTAAAATTTCAGAAAAGGTCATCATTATTTAAAAAATATTCATGCACTGTTTAAAAAATGTTTCTGCAACTTTAAAAAAAGTTAACCGCATTCAAGAAAACATCAGTAACATTAATAAATGTGTGTGCACCTTTAGAGAGTGTTAATATAATTTCAATACAATATTAATGTAATTTGAACAAATATTTCGCACCTTGAAAAAAATGTGCATGACATTTGGAAAAATATTCTCTCATCTTAAAAATATGTTCTTGAAATTGCATGAAAATGTTTATACAATGTGAAACAAATGTTTGCATAGTTTAAAAATAATGGTTTGTACCATTCAAGAAATATGCTCAACCCATATTTTAAAAATATTTAATATATATTAAAAAATTCAAAACATGTTACAAAAAAACATTCGTCACTTATTCGGAAAATGTTCAATGTGTTTCCAGAAAGTTCCAGATTTATATGTAAAATAAAAAACCTTTATAAAAAAGTAAAACAAAGAAAGTTGATAAAGAAACACAAAAAACCAAGCTAAAGGAAAAACCAGTGAACGCGACACCGAAAAACACACAGAAAAAAAAAGAGAACAGGTTATAGAAGCTTCTAAAAGGAGTTCCCCAAAAACCATATTTGCCCGGTCCATCCTACGATTCCCTACTGCAAGAGACGGAGTACCGTCTCATAGTCGGTAAGATATAGCACAGGAGCTATTCTCCCCCAACCAGGAGGTAAGACGTCTTGCCTACGATGTAAAATTATTGGGCTGGTCCAATATTGTAGTTGTGTGGGAGTTTTTTTTTGTGGCTTGTTATATGTTTTCAGTATTTTTTGCGTCTGTTTTCAATTAGTTTCTTTGATTTTTTAATGATTTTCTTTCATTTTCCTTTTTTCCCCTTTGGTTTCCTCTGTTTCATTACTCAGTATTAATCATTTTTTAATAATTCCATGTTTTTCAGCATATTTCTAAATTTTTCATACACATGGTGTGTTTTTGCTATACAGCAGGAACAGTTTTCTATGCATGTTTAGAAAATTTAAAAACATGATCAACATAATTTTAAAGTATATATTCTGATGTCTACTTTTTAATACATTTTCTATCTTTTTTGTTTAACATTTCCTGTACACATTTAATACTTTTGGAATGCATGTTTTTTTCAATCACCTGTTTTGAACATTTTCTCAAATACGCGTCAGCAGTTTTTTTGAACAGGTTCAATCATTTGTATAATGATACGAAATATTATTTATAATGTACAGACATTTTGATGTACTTTATAAACTTATTTTAAAATGCAATGAACATATTTTTGGAAACATGTAAAAAAAATCTGACGAACATTTTTTGAATGGTATGAAATATTTTTTTAAATATGTGATTTTTTTTACATTGTAAGCATATTTAAAAAAAATGGCACATACTGTTTTTTGGATTCCGTCAAAAGCACAGTCTGTGCTTCCGTCAAAAGCATAGTCTGTGCTTCCACAAGAAGTGCACTGTGTTTCTCGCTTCACGAAAATGGAAAAGCACAATATCTGGAATACGAAGTTTGTGTGCTCGGGAACCATGGTGCCATTTTTTTGTTGAAAGAAACAAAAACCATATTTAAAGTTTTAACAAAATCAAAAATTATTCTGTGGAAACTTGTATGTGTTCACTACGGATCCATGAAATTATGTTTTGTAAAAATGTAATTTGTTAGTTGTACAAAAAAAAAATCCACCCAAAAACAAAAAGTTCCGGTCCATTTTGAAAATACATATTTGTCTTTTTCTTTTGTATGCCACGTGTGAAAGTAAAATGTAATGAATTTTTGCACATATGTAGTATATATGTGTGTGTTTGTATACAAAAAGTTTTGAAATTTTTGGCACTGTAAAAAATGTTTTTTTGAAGCAGGCACCATAGTTCCTGTGCACAACTAGCAATATTCTCAACATGCTCTTCTATGATAAGCACAATTTGTGCTTCCCTGGAAAAATGGCGAAAAACACAACTTGTGCTTCCCAAAAGCATTGAAAACCGCAACTGTGTTTTCGGGCTTCTGGTTTTGTCTTCCAGATGTTTTTGGTATTCGTTTTTTTGTTGGTTTTATTTTTAGTTTTTCTTGATTTTAGTTTTTTATGAAAAAATAGTTCATCGAAACCTATTAGCGTGCAACCTAGTTTCGAAGAGCTCGATGAGAGAAACCCAACAACGAAGAAGATTCAGTAATTGGACACACGGTTCAAAAGATGAAGTGTTTTAAATAAGTGAATGCATGAAAAAAGAGAAAACTCGGATGCTATGACAAGTTACGAACACGCAGTGTGGCACTTGTTCATAGGAATAAGATTTGGGTCAGAGGGGTGACCAACAAAACATGTCTACCTATGCCCCGATAAGAATAACTCATAAAAGAAACAATTTATGCCACGTAGGATAAATGATGAGGTGGAGAAGAAATAACTCATAATAAAAGACTTGTCTTCTCTTATTTAAGAGAAGACAAGAGATGATCTCTTAGCATAATTTGTCTCATCATGTTTTAAGGAATGATAAGTTATTAAAGATAAGACTAAGATATAACCCATTGTAGACATATTTTTTTTATCATTTTTAAATTACATGCAAGATTTAAGATGGAATCGCCTTATCAACTATTGTACATGCCCTAAACCTCCTGACTGAAAATTGAAAATGCACGCACGACACGAGCCTGTTGTTATCCAATCTGTGTCCCGCTTGCGTGCGTGTGTTTTTCATTGGAAACTACTCTGCGCACACATTATACTGGCTGATTTTCAGACTGACGCCTGATCCAGCGGTTAAACGAGGGCTGCTCATACCCATACATGGTTGGATGCATAGCATCGTCCAAACATCGGCCGGATACTGTTGTCCCTATATAGCTTTTTTTTTCGAAACGGAGGCATGAGATTTGCCTCATCTATTAAATAAGGAGAGAATAGAGTTTAGATTTTTACAGGACACCCCATACAAGTGACATGACAATTACTCACACACAATGATAGTCCCTAGCTTCTTGGCGCCGGCAGTAACCCATAACTTTGCCTTACCAATGATGGTTTGGAGGAGAATAGGCGGTGGCGCAAATTGTTGCCGAAATACCCTAGCATTTCGCTCGTTCCAAATGGTCCAAGAGATGAGCATGACGAGAGAGGACATGGCATGCCAATTCGGGTTTCGGTCATCGGTACGCTTGACCCACCACTCCTTGACGGATTCATCAAGATGCCAATCGGGAATGTTGACGTGAGGTAGCCCAAGCTTCTCGATGATAGATCTCCAAAGCCTAAGAGTGTAACGACACTTGAAGAAGAGGTGTGGCCCCGTTTCTTGCTCTCTGATGCATAGTGGACAAAGACCACAATTGACCCAACCACGCTTCTCCAGACGATCGGCGGTCCAAATTCGGTCTTGCAGGGCAAGCCACGCAAAGAATTTAACCTTAGGGGGTGCCCAAGCCTTCCAAACCATACGGTCCATGGGAGAGAGAGTCAATCCAAGGAACAGAGCCTTGTACGCAGTGGCCGCCGAGTAGATCCCATCGTTCGCGTGCTTCCAAGTAATGTCGTCTTCGGCTTGGTCGTCAAGGGGGAAGTCATGAACAAGCATCCAAAGAGTGAAGAATTCGCTAATGTGGCGAATGGAGATAACAGTGTTTGGATTGATTTTGAGAATCCATGCATTCTCATTGAGGGCTTCACGCACCTTCCAATTCTTTCTCCTTGATGCCTCATAGATTAATGGAGCAATATCCATGGGTTTCCGCCCAAATAGCCAAGGGGAGTCCCAGAACGGTGTTTTTGCACCGTCACCCACAGTGATAGTTGTAGAGGCGTAGAAAAACTCGAGGTCCTCGGCGGTGCAAGGGTTACCAAACCCCACCCAAGGCCTGTGGGGCTCCTTCCATTCATACCACAGCCAACAAAGACGTAAAGCCCGCGAAATTTTTTCGGTGTTGAGTACTCCCAGGCCACCATATTCCTTTGGCCTACAGACTATTTTCCAATTGACTTTGCACTTGGCTCCCGTTGTCTTATCCGCACCGGACCATAGGAACGACCTCTCCAACTTATTTAGGTTGCTAAGCGTACTTGGCGGCACAATGAGAGGCGTGATTGAGTAGATCGCTTGGGATGAAATGACCGATTTGACAAGTGCCGTGCGGCCGATGGTAGTGATATTTTGGCTGTCCCAAGTGGCCAATTTGCTCGCCGCCTTGTCCTCAAGATATTGGAAATCCACCTTTCTAAGCTGCCAAACAGAGAGAGGCAAGCCAAGATACTTCACCGGGAAAGTAGCACGAGTTGCAGGCAAGCACTGAAGAGTGTGCCCAAGATTAAGATGACTACATCGAATTGGCACAACGGAGCTTTTCTGAAAGTTGGTGCATAGACCTGTCACTTCACCAAAGCCTCTCAAGATGGAAGCAAGATTGTCAACGTCCCTTTTGATAGGAGCCAGAAAAACAGCAGCATCATCCGCATATATGGAGATTCTCACCGTAGGCCCCCGCCCACGTATCTTGTGAAGAAGGCCTTTCCGGGTTGCCAAATCCAGAATCATATGCAGCGGATCAATCGCGATGACGAAAAGCAGGGGGGAAATGGGGTCCCCCTGCCGAAACCCCTTCCCATGCTTAATGGGAGGGCCGGGGATGCCATTTAAGAGAACACGAGACGATGACGAGGATAGGAGTGCGGCAATCCAAGCCCGGAACCTATCCGGGAAACCCAAACGCTGAAGGAGATCTAACATGTAGCCCCACTTGACGGAGTCAAAAGCCTTTCTTATGTCCAGCTTGAAAAGGAGTGACGGGGTCTTGCACTTGTGTAAGCGCCTAGCAAAATTACGCACGCACATGAAGTTGTCATGTATGCTACGCCTCTTTATGAATGCACTTTGGGCATTGGAGACAAGGCAGTCCATGTGTGGAGCCAGCCGGAGCGAAAGGACCTTGGCAATTATTCTTGCGATGGCGTGGATGAGACTGATAGGTCTGTAATCAGAGATGCCTTCCGCACCCTCCTTTTTGGGCAATAGCACAACATTGGAGGTGTGGAGAGAGTCAAAACACTGGATGACTCTCATGACCGAAAGCTTGATGATGCCCCAACACTTCTTGAAGAAGATCCCTATGAAGCCATCCGGACCGGGCGCCTTATCACTAGGCATCTCCTTTATGGCCCCCCAAACCTCATCTTCCGTGATGGTGTTGCCCAGGTCGTGCAAGTCATGGGTCTCTATTCGAAGCTCCTCCCAGTTGAAGTCTTTGTTGCTACTGCATCCTGTACCCATGATCTTTGTGAAGTGGGAATGTATGATCTTCTCTTTTTCCTTGTGTTCGGTCACCCACCCATGCACATGTTTGATCCGGTGAATGTGGTTTTTCCTCCTTCTGGCATTGATGCGTCGGTGGAAGAATTTTGTGTTTGCATCCCCATGCTTCAAATTTGCCAACCGAGCACATTGACTCTTCCTAGACCTCTCAAGTACCGCCAAGCTAATCACCCTCCGCTTGAGTCTCGTGCGCAAGTCTCGCTCCTCAGGAGAGAGAGCCCTTGCCTCTTGCGCGATGTCGAGGTGGAGAATCACAAGCAGGGCCGCATGGAGCTGAACCTTAGCCTTGGAGAACAAGTTCTTGCTCCACTCAGATAGCCGGATCGCAGTTTTTTTAGCTTATGGTACAGCACTTGATACGGCTCTGAGTGCCCGACTCGCTCGTCCCAGGCCTTTTGCACTACCTCGAAGAAGCCAGGCAAAGAAGCCCAGAAGTTTTCAAACTTGAAGGATCGAGGCCTTCTGGGCCCTTTATCATCAGCAAGCAGCAGGGGGCAATGGTCGGAAAGTGAAGATGACAGAGCATGTAGGACATGGGTGCTGAAGGTCATATCCCACTCCGCATTACAGAAGAAGGAGTCAAGCTTGCAGAGAGTTGGGTTGTCCCGCTCGTTGCTCCAGGTGAAGCGCCGATTCTGGAGGTGAATTTCCTTGAGCTCACAAGATTGTAACGCAGCCCGAAAGCGATTGATCCTACGCCGGTTGAAGATTCTCTTGTTTTTGTCGCGTGCACGGCAAATTTGGTTGAAATCCCCAAGGGCCAGCCATGCAGTCCCATTAGGAGGCTTGTGGGAGATAAGCTCGGCAAAAAACGCATCTTTGTAGGCGTGGTCAGTTGGCCCATAAACGGAGGTGACCCTAAAACAGACGTCAGTCGCACGGGCACGAACCGTACCAGAGAGGCAATAGGTCGATGCAGTGATATCGGACATGTCGAGGACCGTGTCATCCCAAAGTAGCAGAATCCCTTCCCTAGTCCCCAGAGCCGGGCGTTGCATTGAAAGGATCAATACGGTCGACTAGAGGGGGGGGGGTGAATAGGAGACTACAAATTTTACTCTTTCTTGTCAATTTTAAGGCTTAGCGGATAAAAAGGGTTCACTAGATATGCAACTAGGTGAACACAACCTATATGACAAGCAAGTTCTAAGCTAAGTATGCTAGGCAACAAACTAATTAGCAAGCCAACAAGCATACAAGGCTAAGTAAAGTGCGGGAAAGGATTAACCACAAGTGAGACGAGGACGCGGATTTTATCCCGAAGTTCACTCTTCCTTGGGGAAGAGCTACTCTCCGTTTAGAGCGGTGCCGGAGCCAAAGCTTGCGGAACGCCACCGAAGGCTCACCGTAATCTCCTTCGAGTCACCCCCAACGGATGAGCCTCGAATCACTCGGGGTTGGTCTTGAAGGCGACCACCACACCTTTACAAACTTCTCCGGAGCACACCACAAGCAAGGAAGCTTCCGGAGGAACCTCTAACCGCCTAGAAGCCCAAGCTCCAAGAGTAACAAGTCATGGTGGATGAATGTTGCGGGGAATGCGATTTGGTTTGGTCAAAGTGTAGATCGGGTCTTGCTCTCCCAATCCCCAAAGTTTCAACAAGATTGGGTGGAGGGATTGAGAGTAGTGAGCAAAATGGGGTGTAGCAATGGAGGAGCTCAACAAGACATTAGGGTTAAGGGATGGAGGAGGAAGAAGGGGGCTTTTATAGTGTTCTTGGCCGGGAGGGGATTTCTGCCCGTTGGACCCCGTGCGCATGGGCCAAGTCAGCCCCGTGCGCACGGGGTGTCCAGTGAGATGCGAGGTACCCCGTGCGCACGGGCCAAGTCAGCCCCGTGCGCACGGGGTGTCCAGTGAGTTTTGAGGTACCCCGTGCGCACGGGCCAAGTCAGCCCCGTGCGCACGGGGTGTCCAGAAATATTCTGACTACCCCGTGCGCACGGGGGTCAGAGACCCCGTGCACACGGGGTGTCCAGAAGATTTCTGATGAAAACATCACAGGACACCACGGCAAAGCACACAACAGGTGGAATATCTGAGGAGGTGTAGGAGGGCTGGTGTATCTGTCTTGGAGGCATTCCCACACGACACTAATTCCACGAAGACCCCTCTTGATAGTGCGGTTTTACCTACGACTCAAATCGAACCAAAACGAAAAACCTTCGAGTCGCCGGTAACCACGCCTTTGATCTTTTTGGACTGGGGGGTCACACACCTCCATCAATGGACACCTTGGAACCAATGTCTTGAGATAAACTTTAGCAACCAACATTAGTTCCACTAACCACATTGTCATCACACCAAAATATAATCTAAGTGATACTTGCACTTTCAATCTCCCCCTTTTTGGTGCATTGATGACAACATGGTTAGGACATGGCATATAGGATACAACTTAAGTAAACGGCCATGCGACAATAGTTGATCAAAGGAGCTCCCCCTATATATGTGCAAGGAAAAAAATGCTTGATTATGCATCAAGCACACACATATGAGGCTCCCCCTAGATCCACATTGTCAAGGCATGTGATCATCATAATAAAACCCAACACGGTGCCTAGATCACATGCAAGTGTGGTGAGCAGAAAACGTGAGACTAACATATAGAAGCTTGATCATACTCCACAAGATATATCAACATAAGCATAGATAAATTCCATAAAGTAGATAGTCTCTCACATAGACTAGGTAGCTCACGACCACTCCGCGAAAGCAAGTAAATAAGAGTATCTCAAGCCAAATAAACACAACCAAAACAAACGAGAAACGAGGCCTTGAGATCTCACCCAACTGAAACCAACTGCAAACGCCCCTAATAGAACACTTCTCCCCCTTTGTCATCAAGACAACAAAAAAGGGAAAAGGCGATGCTAACGAGACTCTAGACAAGAGGAGGTGCGCTCGAAGCATCATCATCATCATCAAAGTGCCATCCCCCCAAGGGAAAAGAACGAGCTGTGGCCACACTGTCGATGTCCTCGGACCCTGGACCAACCTCCTCACCAGCTGCAGCACGCTCAGCCTTCTCCTGACGCCTCACCAGCTTGCCCTTGTTGATCTCCTTAACCTGACGGCGCTGAATGGACTGACACATTTTGAACATGTTGCTCACGGTCTTAAGAAGAGACTTCTTCTCCTCTCTGGTGAAACTGGCATCAGTAGCAACTTGCTTCCCTTTGCTACGCGGAATCCGCACATAGGATGAACATCCCTCAGTGTAGGTAGCACGATCCTCAGGCCTGGGGTTGCGCCCCTTCTTGGGAGGCACATATGGTGGAGGAGCAGCCGGAAGCCAGTTGGAATCACGCTTCGGAAAGGAGGTGCGGTACTTGGCAATGTACCTGGCGGGACAGACGGACTCAATCAAAGCTTGGATGAACGGAGCATAGATGCATGACTTGTTCTCCTGAACACACTGCCTGATCTCAAAGAACATGAAGTCCAGAACATCCACTTTCTTCTTGTTATGAAGGTAGACAAAGATATCCAACATGGAGCTCCTCAGATTGTGAGAGTCCCCGGTCTTAGGATTAAGCGTGTACCTAAGAATGTGACGCATAGTATCATAGGTTGGCTTCAAATGTTTGATAGAACCGGTGGTGAAGGCCTTGTCTGGCTTGTAAGCAAAAGCAATCTCATCCTTGTCTCTACCTATCTCACGAACACGGCCATACTCAGGATGCTCCTCAGCAAAGAACCGATACGGAATGATGTCAGAGAACTTGGCCATGGAGGCCTCACACTCATATGTGCCAGACATCCAAGTCATAGTGCGAGCCTCATCACTGTGGAAGTATACGGTGGCAAAGAACTGCATCACAAGATCTTCACTGAACGGATGGTGGAAGGCGATGAACGGGATCAAGCCAAGCCTCCCAAGAGCACTATACACACCGGGATAGGTATGATCATTGTCCTGAAGAGCCTCCACATTGATTTGCTTGTGGGGGGCAAACTTGTTTTTCTTGGTCATGATCAGCTCAGAGAACACCCGGTGTTGAAAATCATTCTTGAATCTTGGGTCAACCCCTGCATCAGTGTTTGGCACATAGGGGAAATCCTGCCTGCAAGCCCAAAGCTCTGGCTTGGTCCACTTAGAGAGAGGTAGATTCTTGACATTCCGACCTCCTGGGAGCACATGTTCCTCTCCTTCCTCCTCATCAACATCATCAGCAGAATCATCCTCATCTTCTATCTCTGCATCAGCGGGGTTCTCATAGTGAGCATCTTCCTGCGAATCATACTCCTCTTCTTAATCCTCGGAGGCTTCAATCACTGGCTGCTTGGAGGCGGTACGGCGAACACGGCCCATCTCAGAGCCCTGACCACTTCCTTTGGACGGCTGACGAGGAGCCAAAGAGAATTCCCTGGAACCTGCCTTGGTGCGCTTGCGACGGAGCTCGGACCTCTTGTCAGCAGAGTCTGAAACACAATAGCAACAAAGCACAACAAACACGAGAGACACAAATAAGTACAAGTGCTCGAGAAGCTGGCGAGGAATGGAAGACAGAGAAGAAGGAGGACTGGCACCACTGTGTACCCCGTGCATACGGGGATGTGACCACCGTGGACACGGGGTCCCGTGCGCACGGTACAAGGCCCGTGGACACGGGGGCCCCGTGCGCACGGTACAAGGCCCGTGGACACGGGGTTCGCCCAGCGGCAACCACTTCCAGATCGAGATCCGGGAGTGAGTGCGGCAGGGAGAACTGCCACAGTAATGCCCATCCGCCCCTAGTCTATCACAAGGGAATGACTGGCCTAGACTAGTAGAGGAGGAAACCCTAGACTAAAACGGATCCAAAGGAGGAAAAAGAAGAACAAGGGGAGGGAGATACCAGAGGAGGACCCCATCCCGGAAGATCTCCACGGAGCAGCGAAGTCCCACGGCGCACGGAGGAGCACCAGCGACAAGGAGGCGACGGCGGCGGCCTGGAGGCGATCTGGGGCATGGAGGGGGCGACTGGGTGGGAAAGAACCCAAACCCCCCACATCCCACCTCTTCAGGGCCAGAAACCGCAGACCCCGTGTGCACGGGCTAAAGGCCCCGTGCGCACGGGGGCCCGTGCGCACGGTACAAGGGCCGTGGGCACGGGGTATCCAGAGGATTTTGACAGGAAGAAGCTTGTTGGGTTATGGCTGAATGCAAATTCTTACCAAGACCCCAAAGAGCATTCCCACCTCACTTCTGAACACGTCGCAGAAGAAATCCAACACTACTAGAAAGGAGTATGTGTAGCACTTGCACTGGAAGAGACTCGAGAAAACACACACTCTCGGAAACACGAACACAAGGACAAGAAGAACCACACAAACAAAAGACAAAAACGATCCAACCTCCAACGGAGGGCGGTGGCCGAAGCCACCATGTTTGAGTTTGTTTGGTATGGCACCGCGAAGATATGAACCTTGGGTCCAAGACCAGTACTCATCTTTGAAGCACAAATGCCATCTTCAAATGGCTAATGTGAAAGATTTTGATCAATTTATGCACTAGTAGGATAAGATAGCTCATTAGTTGAGCTAGCTCCCCCTACTTAGGTGCCTACATCTAAAACAAGATACTAGTAGAGTATGTGTGTGTATGCAAGAACCTCAATCCAAGTTACTTATATCCACGATATTCAGCTCATGCCTTAACTCGCGGAATCTTGCTTCATCAAGTGGCTTGGTAAAAATGTCGGCAAGTTGCTTCTCGGTGTTGACATGGAATAAATCAATGTCTCCCTTGGCCACATGATCTCGAATGAAGTGATGACGAATCTCGATATGTTTGGTTCGGCTATGTTGCACTGGATTGTCGGCGATCTTGATTGCACTTTCATTGTCACAAAATAGAGGCACTTTGTCACATTTGACACCATAATCCATCAAAGTTTGCCTCATCCATAATAATTGTGCACAACAACTTCCTGCATCAATGTACTCGGCCTCGGCGGTTGAAAGGGACACACAATTCTGCTTCTTTAAAGACCAACTTACCAATGACCTTCCTAGGAATTGACAAGACCCGGAAGTGGACTTGCGGTCTACCTTGTCTCCGGCCCAATCCGAATCCGAATATCCTAATAGCTTGAAAGTTGCTCCTTTGGGGTACCAAAGGCCCAAGTTTGGGGTATGAACCAAATATCGAAGGATTCTTTTCACTGCCGAAAAATGGCTCTCCTTGGGAGCGGATTGAAATCTTGCACACATACACACACTCAACATAATATCCGGCCTAGATGCACAAAGGTAAAGCAAAGAACCGTTCATAGAGCGATATACCTTTTGATCCACATCTTTACCATTGGGATCAAGATTAAGTTGGCCATTTGTGGGCATGGGCGTCTTCATGGGCTTGACATCTTGCATTTTGAACCTCTTGAGCATGTCTTGAATATAAAGTGCTTGGTTGATGAAGGTTCCTCCTCTCAATTGCTTCACTTGAAATCCGAGGAAAAACTTCAACTCTCCCATCATGCTCATGGCAAATTCCTTGGTCATAAGATTCTCAAACTCAACGTTAATAGCATGGTTAGTGGAACCAAAAATAATATCATCAACATATATTTGGCACACAAACAATTCTCCTTTTACCCTCTTCGTGAAGAGAGTGGAATCTATTAACCCGATCTGGAACCCCTTCTCGCTTAAGAACGCCGTAAGGTGATCATACCAAGCACGAGGTGCTTGTTTAAGTCCATAGAGCGCCTTATGGAGTTCATAAACGTGAGAGGGGTGATCGGGGTCTTCGAAACCGGGAGGTTGTTTGACATACACCAACTCCTTAAGAGGACCATTAAGAAATGCACTCTTCACATCCATTTGATACAATTTGAAATCATGATGTGAAGCATATGCAAGCAAGATACGAATGGACTCAAGACGGGCAACGGGGGCAAAGGTTTCACCGAAGTCCAAACCTTCAACTTGGGTGAACCCTTGTGCCACTAACCTTGCCTTGTTTCTAGTGACTTGTCCATGCTCATCTTGTTTGTTCTTAAAGATCCACTTTGTTCCAATGACATTATGATGTTCTTTGGGTCTCTTCACAAGAGTCCATACTTTGTTGCGGGTGAAGTTGTTGAGTTCTTCATGCATGGCATTTACCCAATCCGGGTCGTCAAGTGCATCTTCAACCTTAAGGGGCTCAACACAAGAGACAAACGAGTGATGTTCACAAAAGTTTGCCAAACGTCTACGAGTAGTTACCCCTTTGTTGATGCTTCCATAAATGTTGTCGGTGAGATGTTGAAGATGCTTTAACTTGGCGGCCGCTTTTTGCACTTTGAGGGTAAGCTCTTCTTCACTTGGTTTTGAACTTGTGGAAGAAGCTTGGCCTTGAGAATGCTTTAGCCTTGGAGACACCCTTCTCTTCACAACCTCTAGTTCTTGATCACTTGGATGTGATGATGTGGAAGACACTTGAGGTTGGGATTGATCTTGATCTTGATCTTGATCAAGAGCTTGACCTTGGGCCTCACGGATTGGTTCTTCGCCATTTGGTTGGGCTTGCCCTTGATCTTGCTCGGGAACATGAGGGACTTGATCTTGTTCTTGGATAGGTTCATGATTTTCCATAGCATCTTGACCTTGTGGTGGCGGTGATGACTTCCCTTGTGGAGAATCCACAAGAGGGGCTCTTACTCCTTCTTCTTCTACTTGGGCTTGGGGTGTTTCTTGTGGACGAATGTGGCCTATCCCCATAGTCCTTATAGCTTGTGAAGGAGCCTCATCACCTACAACACTAGGAACAATTTGCTCCGCACGGGAACCATTATCTTCATCAAACTCCACATTTACCGTTTCCTCAATACATCCGGTGGATTTGTTGAGAACACGGTAAGCATGCGAGTTTGATGCATATCCAACAAATATGCCCTCATAAGTTTTAGGCGCAAACTTAGCTAAACGGGATTTCTTATTTAGAATGAAACACTTACAACCGAATACTCGAAAGTATTTGACGTTAGGCTTTCTCCCGATTAGGAGTTCGTAGGGAGTCTTGTTCTTGAGCTTACGAAGATAAAGCCGATTTGTAGCATGGCACGCGGTGTTGATGGCTTCGGCCCAAAGCTTGTATGGAGACTTGTACTTGTCAAGCATGGTCCTTGCCATCTCAATGAGAGTCCGGTTCTTCCTTTCCGCAACACCATTTTGTTCGGGAGTGTATGGCGCGGCATATTGATGCTTGATCCCCTCATCGCTCAAGAACTCGTTCATAGTGTAATTTTTGAACTCGGTGCCGTTGTCACTTCGAATTGCCTTGATCTCACAATTATGTTGACGTTGAGCTTCTTTGGCAAAGTTGATGAAGGTGTCTTGAGTTTCATCTTTAGTCTTGAGGAAGAACACCCATGTATATCTTGTATAGTCATCGACAATGACAAGGCAATACCTCCTCCCTCCCAAACTATCATAAGATGGAGGCCCAAAGAGATCCAAGTGAATGAGCTCGAGAGGCCTCAATGTGGTAATGATAGTTGACACCTTATGAGCTTTTTCATGAAGTTTTCCGGCAATGCACGCACTACAAGGACGATCTTTGGCAAAAGACACATTGGTTAGTCCAAGGATGTGCTCCCCCTTTAAGAGAGCTTGTAAATTTCTCATGCCAACGTGCGCTAGCCGGCGATGCCAAAGCCACCCCACGTCGGCCTTGGCCATTAGACATGTTGCAAGATAAGTTTTCTCATTTGAGAAATCAACCACGTAAAGGTTGTCTTCAACATGCCCAACAAAGACCACTTTGAGATTGCTTCTCTTAAAGACGGTCACATGAAATTCACCGAAATGCGAATCATAACCGGCACGAGCCAATTGAATCGTAGAAAGTAAATTGTAGTGAAGATATTGAACAAGCATGACATTCTTAAGTGATGCATCACTAGAGATTACCACCTTGCCCAAACCCAATACCTTGCCCTTGCTATTGTCACCAAAAGAGATGTTTGAAGTGGCCTTGACCGAATCAATGAACTCCACAAGCATCTCCCTCTCTCCGGTCATATGATTGGTGCAACCACTATCGATCACCCATTGTGTTCCACCGGAGGTATAGTCCTACAAGAATCAAGCTTTGATTTTAGGTCCCCATTTTGCAATGGGTCCTAGAGAGTTAGCAATAAGGGTCTTAGGAACCCAAATAGTCCAAGCATAATCATCATAGTTAGTGCCAACAAATTTAGCAAAGGTATGACCATCATTTCCTCTCATGAGGACATAAGATGGGTTGTTCTTGCCGGCGAACTCTTTGGGAATGGCCTTGTCCCTAGTGACCTTGCCATCCCCGACATTCCCTTTTTCTTTCTCCTTCTCCTTGTGTCCTTCATGAACAAATGCTATCTTTTGTTGGGGAGGAGAAGTAGGACTGATCTTCTTCTTGTTGCTCTTCTTCTTGGTCTTCTTCTTCTTAGAAGAGGGGTCAAACCCAATTCCCTCCTTGGCAACACACTCCTTTTGGTTTCTCAAGAGGTCATTGAGGTTTTTCTCCCCTTGAATGCACGACACAAGCCCTTTCTCAATTTGGGCTTTTAACTTCTTATTCTCCTCTTGGAGAGAGGTGCAATCATGAGCAAAGTTAGCCGTACAAGATTCATCATTTAAATCAATATGAGGGACGGAAGTAAGAGCCTTAATGGTTGTAGCTTTAAGTTGAGCATACGACTCGGTGAGGACAATGAGTTCACCTTTGACAACCTTGGAACTAGTCACAAGGAGCTCATGTTCCTCAACAAGTCTCGTGTGATCAACTAGAAGCTTTTCAACCCTTACTTTAAGGGCATCGTTGTTCTCAAGAGCAAGTTGCAACGCATCATCGGTTTTAACGAAGTCAATTTTATGAGAAGACAAGGCTTCCTCAAGTGATGCTCTCATGACACTCTCTTCATATAGCTCGTGCTCGAGGAGTTTGACTCTCTCTTTTTCCTCTATGAGGAGGTTTTCAACGTTCTCAATAAAATCATCGCGTTCGGCGAGTGATTTAAGGAGATCACTAAAACGAGCACGAGCTTCACCATGAAGAGTGTTCATGAAAGCCATCAAGGATTCCTCATCATTATCCACACCATCATCACACTCATCCTCCACTATCTCACATGAAACATTGGGAGTGTGGATGAAGGGTTTTTGAGAGTTGGACTTTGTTTTTACCTCTTTGGCCATGAGGCAATGATGAGTGAATGGCTTGTCCTCTTTGGGAGAGTCGAAGAGGCCGGTGGTGGAGGAGGAGGTAGTGGCATGCATGGCAATGGCGGCCGTGCCCACATAATCATCATCACCGTCATCTTCATCTCCGGACATGTACTCCTCATGAACAAGAGCCTTGTCATCTTTCCTCTTGGAAAACTTGGTGAACTTCTTCTTCTTGAGCACAAGCTTCTCGGACTTGTCTTCACGTCTCTCATAAGGACAATTGTGCACAAAATGTCTTGGGCTATCACAATTGTAGCATTTTCTTCGTCCAAACGATCTTCCTTGCAGATTCTTCCCTTTGTTTGCCATGGTCCCGGAATATTTCTTGACCAAGAGAGCCAAGTCTTCCGCAAAGTCATTTGCCGGGCATGAGGTGTCAACATCTTCCTCACAAGTCTCTTCAAAAACTTCTTCATCCCTTGAGGGTTGGGCAACTACTTTCTTGGCCTTCAATGCAAGATTTGAGTTCTTGGTGGCTTGAGCTATGGCAAAGGTCTTCTTGGACTTGGTCTCCAAAAGAACATGAGTTGAGAAGGTGGATACAACTTGTGCCGCGGTCAACTTTTGATAGTCCGGGCGTTGATGTATCATCATCACCATGGTATGTTCCGTGAGAACCATAGCATCAATGAACTTGTCCTTAATGAAATCATCATTCGCCCAAGTGCACCCAAAGGTTCTCAAATTGAGCACAAGAGACTTCAACCTTCGATATACCTCTTCCGCGGACTCACCCTCATTTCTCACAAATAGGTTGACTTCTTGCTTGAGCAAAGCCAACCGAGATCTTCGAATTGCTTCATCACCTTCGAGGGCCTCCTCAAGGCAATCCCAAATTTCCTTGGCGGTCTTGAGGAGAGCAATGGAGTCACTATAGTCATCGGTCACCGCGGTGCGCAACATGTGGTGGGCGGTAGCATTGAGTTGATCATCAACTGCTTCTCTTGGAGTGAGATTCATGGGATCCTTGGGGTTGAAACCATTGACCACAATCCACCATAGTTGTGTAGATGCACTGCGAATATGAGACTCCATATCTAGCTTCCACTTAGCAAACGCGTTAGCTTTCAAAGGGGGCGGAGGCCCCACAGGATTAATGCGAGGGTGCTGCAAGGGTTGTGGTGAGTAAAATGGTTCCACGGCATTGTACTTG
Organism: Aegilops tauschii subsp. strangulata; assembly: GCF_002575655.3. Classification (NCBI taxonomy): domain Eukaryota; kingdom Viridiplantae; phylum Streptophyta; class Magnoliopsida; order Poales; family Poaceae; genus Aegilops; species Aegilops tauschii. Next base: position 69,407,251 of record NC_053035.3, read on the forward strand.
GGAACTTGAGTGCGAGCCGGGGATGCAAGAGGTTCTCTCGAATCATCCGCATCATGAACCGCATTTGGATCAAATGAGTTTGAGGCGGATGTCGAGGGCTTTAAGCGAGCATCAATTTCCTCCTTGATCGAGGAGCGAACTTCTTTCAACATAGAAGCTTTGAGGTCCGCAAACATTGAAAGAATATCGGCCGCGGTCAACGGGGCACCCGGGTTAATGGGGGCGACGGGAGCAACGGCCGGAGCAACAAGTGCGTCGGCCGCGGCGGGGGGTAGGTTTTGACCATCCTCCGCAAGTGGTGCGACACCTCCCTCATTCCCTAGATCGGCCATATCCTCTAAGGTTGTAAAACCTTATATTAGAGCACGAGGCTCTGATACCAATTGAAAGGATCGATACGGTCGACTAGAGGGGGGGGGGGTGAATAGGAGACTACAAATTTTACTCTTTCTTGTCAATTTTAAGGCTTAGCGGATAAAAAGGGTTCACTAGATATGCAACTAGGTGAACACAACCTATATGACAAGCAAGTTCTAAGCTAAGTATGCTAGGCAACAAACTAATTAGCAAGCCAACAAGCATACAAGGCTAAGTAAAGTGCGGGAAAGGATTAACCACAAGTGAGACGAGGACGCGGATTTTATCCCGAAGTTCACTCTTCCTTGGGGAAGAGCTACTCTCCGTTTGGAGCGGTGCCGGAGCCAAAGCTTGCGGAACGCCACCGAAGGCTCACCGTAATCTCCTTCGAGTCACCCCCAACGGATGAGCCTCGAATCACTCGGGGGTGGTCTTGAAGGCGACCACCACACCTTTACAAACTTCTCCGGAGCACACCACAAGCAAGGAAGCTTCCGGAGGAACCTCTAACCGCCTAGGAGCCCAAGCTCCAAGAGTAACAAGTCATGGTGGATGAATGTTGCGGGGAATGCGATTTGGTTTGGTCAAAGTGTAGATCAGGTCTTGCTCTCCCAATCCCCAAAGTTTCAACAAGATTGGGTGGAGGGATTGAGAGTAGTGAGCAAAATGGGGTGTAGCAATGGAGGAGCTCAACAAGACATTAGGGTTAAGGGATGGAGGAGGAAGAAGGGGGCTTTTATAGTGTTCTTGGCCGGGAGGGGATTTCTGCCCGTTGGACCCCGTGCGCACGGGCCAAGTCAGCCCCGTGCGCACGGGGTGTCCAGTGAGATGCGAGGTACCCCGTGCGCACGGGCCAAGTCAGCCCCGTGCGCACGGGGTGTCCAGTGAGTTTCGAGGTACCCCGTGCGCACGGGCCAAGTCAGCCCCGTGCGCACGGGGTGTCCAGAAATATTCTGACTACCCCGTGCGCATGGGGGTTAGAGACCCCGTGCACACGGGGTGTCCAGAAGATTTCTGATGAAAACATCACAGGACACCACGGCAAAGCACACAACAGGTGGAATATCTGAGGAGGTGTAGGAGGGCTGGTGTATCTGTCTTGGAGGCATTCCCACACGACACTAATTCCACGAAGACCCCTCTTGATAGTGCGGTTTTACCTACGACTCAAATTGAACCAAAACGAAAAACCTTCGAGTCGCCGGTAACCACGCCTTTGATCTTTTTGGACTGGGGGGTCGCACACCTCCATCAATGGACACCTTGGAACCAATGTCTTGAGATAAACTTTAGCAACCAACATTAGTTCCACTAACCACATTGTCATCACACCAAAATATAATCTAAGTGATACTTGCACTTTCAGCAAAGCCTTGAAGCCTATTACCACCAAGGAAGGCAGCAACGAATTTATCAACGCAGCCAAGCTTAGTCTCTTGCAAACATACAAGCTGGCATGAGGAGGCTGCAATCGTCGCACTAACAGTTGACCTCCGCCCCGGGTTGTTTAGACCGCGAACATTCCAACTTAACGTGTTGATGGCCTGTGTCGTCATGGGTCACACCAAAAAACACAAGACCTCTGGCAGCGACAGCAGCTGTGCACGGTCATCAGGCAGAGGAGAGCTACTCCAGCGTCAGCAAAACAACACAGCAGACCGACAACCAAAGTGCATGATTTTTCTCTCATGCAACAGCGAGCACCCACAACACTATCACGCCTGATACAACGCACACCCACAACACGAACAACACACAGATCACCCCATGGAGCACTAAGAGGGTGGACTAACATAAGGATCCGTAGTACCCTAACAGACAAACTAGGAACCTCAAGCATCCTGGATAGCTACACCTCCCTCTTGAGCAAGCTCCAGTGCTCCCTCTTCACCGTGCTCAATCAGTGCGTCCTCGACGCCGTTGACCGCTGGGTCATCCAGATGAAAGAACTCCCTCATGGCCATAATCACCTCTGGAGCTAGCTGGTCCTTGAACTTGGAAGTGAACTCTTCCAGAGTTGCCTCCGTCACATCTTTGCCATCTCTGGTGATCCCGAGCGTGCGGCAGACCATCTTCTCGGCGACTTTGGTCGCTGGCATCGTAGCAACACTTGCACCAGTAAGTTTGTTCCTCTGGAGTGAGAGCCCTCCCTTCCTGGATATGTGCACACCAGCCAACGTCTTCCGGCGAGCTGTGGGAGGCCGTGGGGGTGGTGATGGAGGCGTGGCAAAAATGCTCTGCTGCCTCACCTCGAAGAGAGGCTCCAGGAGATCTTCAGTGGCCTTGGCTTGCGCACCATGCACCGGTGAGGGGGTGCGCTGCAGGGGGCCGTCGCAAGCCAGCGGCAGCGTAGGAGATGTCTGAAACCCCGGCGGCCTGGAAGGCGAGAGCAGAGGCCTTTGAAGCGAAACTGGCGAGCACAGCTGGAGCAACGGCTGGTTGGGTGCCTCTTGCAGCAGAGGAGAGCGTGAAGCTTCAGCACGCTTTGAAACGGGGCTGGGCGGCAACACCAAGGTCGGGGAGAGCGGGGGCGACACTGGCGGGGTTCGCTCATCCTGAGAACGGCGCCTGGCGGAGCGCGGCGAGAGCTGCCGCACCGGGCTACGGCCACGACCATCAGTCAGCACCGGCCTCTGAATGGCCAGCAGCTCCAGGGCGCGCGCAGCCATGCCGCTGCCCGACCCAGAGCCGCGCAGAACAGCAGGAGCAGCGCCAGCCGAAGAAGGGGCCAGCGCGCTGCTAGGGACGCCTCCATCATGCCGACGGCCACCGACGCGCTCTCTGGTGCGGTCCTGGCCTTCGTCGCGCTAGCGATCGCGCGCGTTGCGGGAGGGCGAGCGACGCACCCCGGCGCCCCAGCCCTCTCGAGCACGGTCACCATCTCGACCCCGTCGGCCGTCGCGGTCATCATCATCATCACGCCTGTCAGGGCGCCGAGCGGCACCACCCTGTGGCTGCTGACGCTCCCTTGGGATGTAGGTGCCATCGACCCTCTTGCGGTACCAAGTGAACTCGTGGACTTCCGGCGGAGGTGGGTTGTCGTCATCGTCGCGCGCCTTGGTGTGGTCTTCATGGAGGTCAAGATGAATGAGGACGCGATGCCGAAGCCCACGGCGCCCCCGACGGCGGTGACCACGCGCAGGGAGTGTGAGCCACTTGACCTTGGGGATGGTGTTGGGGTCGGCCGTCCATGCCCAGAGCCATGTCCCTCGTGTCTTCCTTCTTCAGAGAGCGCTGCTCGATGTAGTCGAGGGAGCAGCCACGGCCGATGAGAAAGGTGGCGACGTAGTTGTTCCATCCGTGTAGTGGGACGCCCTCCAAGCATAGGCGAACATGGTGTAGCTGGTCCTCGTTGTCGGCGTGCGCCTCGAGCTGCCACTCCCTCACATAGATGAGGTAGCCAGCGCCAGGAAGATGGCCAAGGGAGACCGCCAGGGCGCAGTGGTGCTGGTACATGAAGCGGACGAAGAACTGCTCGGGGTAGTGCTTGACGACTTCGACATCAGTCTGGCGCGCCCCCAAGGCCTTTGCCAGCTCGGAGGCCACCTGCTGGCAGGAGACGTCCTGCCTGGCGCCTTCTAGCCAGGCAACTGCCCCGTTGGTGGAGAGGAGAGCAGACTCAGCCTGCATCTCAGGCGTTGCAGGGACGACGACGTAGTCCTCCTCCGGACGGAGCGACGCATCACCGAGGCGGAGCATCGTGGCTGGAGAGGTTGCAGTAGGCAGCAGAGGATTCTCCCAGCCACGACCAGAGCGAGGAGCTGCTACTTGGACAGCAATAGCGGCAGGCCGAGGGAGAGGGGGTGGAGGCACTCCGGGGGAGTCCAGCAAGCTTAATGGCTTCCACTGGTTCTTGCAACCACGAGATTTATGGCCATTCTGGAGGCAGCGTGAACAGCGCAGCGGGTCACGGCACGCCTCAGCCTTATGCCCGCGGTGGAGACACCTACAGCACCGGCCTAGGAGCCATCGGGGGATGGGCGCCGGCTTGAATGCCGGGGCGGCCAAAGCCGGACTGCGCGGGCCTTTACGCGACGCGACGAGCTGCCAGCCTCCGGTCACCTCAGCCTCGCGCCCCGCGTCGGACCGTATCGCCTGCATAGAAGGCGCACCAGAGGTAGGAGGGATGGAGGCGGCTAGCTGCTCCGCACCCGAGCAGTTAATGCCTCCACCGACCGGAACTTCAAGGCGCGCGACATGCGCAGGAGGAGGGGCTTGAGCCGACCCAACCGCAGCCCGGACCGACGCCACGGGCGGCTGCGAGTCAGGGACAAACTCCACGGAGGCCAAGACACCGTACTGGTCGTAGCTCGTTGAAACTGGATCCGGCCGTGGCAGGGAGGATGAACGCAGGAGAGGAAAAGATCTCCGCAGCAGCGCGACCGCCCCCGGACGACCAACCGAAGGCGGAGGCAGGGGCATGAACCAGGAGGCGAATCCGTGGTCGGCGCGGGGGGGGGGGGGGGGGGGGGGGGGGGCACCGCCGCCGGCGGCGGCGCGGGAGTGGGAGGGGAGCGCGTGGGAGGCATATCCTGGTTTCAGACTTTTTTGGAATATACTGCATATAGCTTTATATAGCTTTTTCATTCAGCAAAATTCCATCCAAGAACAACAGCACTTTAAAATCGACCCGAGAACAACAACACTTTGGTCCCTTCACGAATCAAACAGGCAGGCAGCAATAGGCGTGAATTTATTATTGAGAAAAACTTGCAGGAGCAGGAGCATCTCCCTCCTTGGGGTTACATTCTTCTTTCTGCCTGAAAAGCAGCTCACAGACACAGGGTAGCCAAGGCCACCTCGCACTAGCTGCCGACTAACAGCAAGCCATGCCACCAGCACAAGAAGAGAACAAGAGAGGCACAACAAGTCAACAACAGAAGAGATTTTACTAGGGGCTAATCGAAGTAACACTGCTGATTAACTAGCTAGCTAGAAACTACGTAGATCGAACTCCTCCGGCCGGTCGAACCATCCATCGCGCGCGTCGTCCTTCCGATCGATCACAGACCGTGGCGGTGGTGCCGGTGGTGGTGGTGAAGGGACCCGAAGTGCATCGGCGCCGGGGCCGGAGCCGGAGACGGGGCGGACATCGGGGCGAACATGCCGGTCATGTTGAAGCCGAACGGCATGGACGGGCTCGGGGCGATGGGCGGCGCCAGCAGCGGCGACGCGACGGCGGGGTGGGGCGGGCACTGGTAGCACTTGGCGAAGAGGCCGAAGGTGGACACCTGCTGCACGAAGTTGGTGATGCTGGCCCACCCGCCGAACCCGAAGCCGACGACCAGCACCCACGCCACCACGAACGAGTTGATCACGTACGCCCCCGTCCAGCCCCCGGCGAACCGCGGCGGCCGCTCCACCGCGTTCTGCATTATTTTGCATCCCACGTCAGAGAAAGATAAATTCATACTGTAGTATTTACAGTATGAAAATGGCGGTAATAATGATGTCAAAATGGCGGTAATAATGACAAAATGGCATGGGAATGTGAAAATGGCGGTAATAATGATGTCACAGGTGAAGGGGGCATCCGGCCCGTGGAGCTGAGAGCCCCAAGCGCTCAAGTGGCGGAGTACTCTACTCTACTCTAGCACTCTGCTGCTGCTGCTTTTGTTGCTTTCTAGACACGGCGGCATCGGTGTCCGGACGGGCAGAATTATGTGCAGACTGCCTGCGCGCCTGCTGCGTGCTCCGTCCATCGATCGATGATGCCAATGGCTCCCCGACAGCAGATGATACAAAACCACGCTCGCGTTTCACCGCACTTTTCTCTCAACTTTGCGGTACTGTGCGCGATGGTGGAGTGGTGGGTGTACTTTTTTTGAAGCTATCATCGCTGGTGCTGAAAGGAATTGGCTGACACTCGATCACTTCACTGCTAAGCTAGCTGGATGCATGCTGCATGCTGCGGTTTTGTCTTGCATTCAGCGAGACATGATAACATGCTGCAGCAGGAGCAGCAGATACGCAGACAATGTATACTCCAACGGAGTGGATTATACTACAGTACCACTCAAACTACTAGTACTAAATATTACTGTATTTTTAGTGGAATGTTTTTCTGTCACCAGTTAATGGATCGAGAAACATACTTATCAGACACCCACGAGCCAGCAATTGTGCCTGCACCTTGTGAAGGAGGCTAGTTTCCATGAGTGACAGGTCATGTTCCCCCCTAGTGTTCACAGTTTGCACTGTGCGCAAGCAGTTCACTATTCCCAGCTAGCTACAACATCTGCAACAATGGCGACTGGCTAGCTAGCTGCTGCTGGAGCAGCTAGCTGTACCCAAGGAGCCCAGGTGTGTAGCCATGCACAAACAAAAATCCATGCATGCATGTCGATAAATCTCACCGGCGTGTATATCAATCCATCAATATCTCGTACTACAGTGTTTATTACTCTCTCCAGTGTAGTGTCAAAAACGCTTTTATATTACGGGACGGAGGGAGTAGATTATTCGAAAAAGAAAGTGATCCTAGTACAAGCAAAAGGGTAATAAGATGTGTAGTAGTAGTAAAAAGAAATGACGAACCTCGCGGGAGTGTGGTGAGCGGAAGGTGACCATGTGCGCCATGGCGGGGATGATGTAGACGGTGAAGCTGACGAGGAGCGATCCGACGGCGGAGTTGATGGGCCCGAAGAAGGGGAAGATGATGGCGAGGAACCAGATGGGGACGACGACGGGGAGCCTGGCGGCGGCGCGCTTGCAGAGGCTGCGGCAGTCGTGGAGTCCGATGAGCTTCTCCCACACGAAGTAGAGCGGGGTGCAGGCGAAGCCGAAGGTTATGAACTGGTGGATGAGCATGAGGATGACGGCGGCGTCGCGCCAGGCGTCGCGCGGGAGCAGCGAGAGCGCGTTGGAGTGCGTGAGCAGCTCGTCGCCGAACGCCCAGTACGCCGCCGACGCCGACGGCAGCGTCAGGGTGAGCACGTACAGCGTCGCCAGCAGGTAGATCGCCTTGAACTTCTGCGGCCGCCACATCGCGTGCATCACCTCCCTGCACAGACACGCACACAAACACGGATCAGACGGCGTACATTCTTGCCCGCGTGCTCTAAGATTCGTGCAATCTTCAGTTCTACACTAGCTAGCGATTGCATATACAGTTTACAGCGACACAAACAAAGGGAGATGGAGATGGACGTGGACGTGGTTGGGCTTTGCCATGACAAGGTAGCATGAGCATGGCGACGGGGCCCAGGTGTCGTGGCAGCTCGCTGTGCCACAGCAAGTGGGCCCACCTAGCTGATGTATCATGCATGCAGTGGTGTTTTCTTTGTCGAAGGAAAATACGACACATGAGAACAAATGTAGATGTGCATGCATTCAGCGCTAGCTGTGGGAAAAAGAGAGGCTTCAAAGCGTCAAAGGTCCAGCACTTTGCAGTAGTACCGGCTACTCAGTCTTGCATTCAGCACTTTGCAGTACTGCTCAGCTCTACTACTCTGAAACAGTGTGTGTGTTTCTTTGCAGATGCCTGATGATGTTCCAAACTCCAACGTGAACACTGCTGGTACGAAAAAGCGTACTAGACGAATAATCTTGTGCTAAACCTACAAGCTATACGTAGTACTACCACAAGAACACTGTTGGTAGCTAGGAGTACGAAAAAGTGTACACGAATAATCTTGTGCTAAACCTACAAGCTGGCTAGCTAGTAGTACCACAGATATGAACCCTAAATCCTAGATATATTATCCTGCTAGCTCAGGTTTCAACTTTGTTTATGTTGGAAATTCAGAAACGTATACACTCCGCTCCACCATGCACGAGCATTGTGCTCGGTTGATGTGTAGGTAGCACGTGTGTGTTCTTGGGATATACTGCATGTACGCATATGGCACCGTGCGTGCATGTCTAGGTCTAGATGGTCCCCAACTGACGGCCGTTGCATATATACAGGACGGCCCCGCATGTCAGACGATAGACATTCCCGTTGCACGTGACCCCGAGCTGGGTAGTAGCGTGCACGCTCCGTGGCCAGTGACCGTTACAACATTGTATACGTACGATGGATAAACTAGAACTAACTAGATCATCAGCTTTGGAAAAAGGTTAGTGCATGCAAGTGAAAAGTAAGCAAGTGGGACGATGGGGCGGAGTGGGGCGTGTCGGCTTACACGGTGACAGCGTGGCCCCCGAAGGTGTAGAGGATGTTGGTGGCGCCGGTGAAGTAGAGCATGATGGTGGTGGGGCCGGAGTGCTTGACGCCGGCGGCCTGGCCGTGCATGAGGGAGGCGACGGCGATGTACCAGGCGGTGTAGGTGGTCATGAGGAGGCCGAGGAAGGACCAGACGCGGTAGTTGTGGAAGGAGGGGATGAAGACGGTGGTGGCGCAGCAGGCGCCGAAGATGTAGGTCCACGTTCGCTTGTCCAGGTGGTCGTTCACGTAGTAGATGTTGCTGGCGCAGCCGATGAGCTGGATCACCGACCCGAACAGCAGGAACGTGCAGTTGAAGGCCAGGCCGACGTTCCGCCAGTGCCGGCCCAGCAGCCCGTCCAGCACCTCGAACCACTGCCATGCAAAGATCAACAATGGTGGTTAGACATGCATGGAAGAAGCTTGGAATGCAGCAGTGACAATGGAGGAAGAAGAAGGAGGGAGGCGCGTACGTACCTGGATGACGTGGTTGCGGAAGTCGACCTTGTCCTTCTCCTTGCGGGTGCGGTACTCGAGGTAGAGGATGCTGATGAGGTAGGCGGTCCAGCTGCCCAGGAGGCCGTAAAAGAGCTGGAACAGGATGCCGCTCACCATGCCCAGCTGCGCGAAGGAGTAGGGCAGCGTCAGCAGGACCTGGGCCACCTGGTTCGACGCGCAGCTGAACCACGCGTCGTACGCCGACCCGCCGTGCCACAGCAGGCCCGACAGCCGGGACTTGCCGTCGCCGCCGCCGCCGTCTTGCCCGTCCTCCGCGTCCGCCTCGTAGCGGCTCAGCCCGGCGGGCGCCTTCTCGTCGGCGACGCTCGTCTCGGACGCCATCTTTCGCTGCTCCGGCTTGGGTCAGTGCCTGTCGCTTAGCACTACTGATCTTGGTGAGCTTTTCTAGCTCGCAGGAGGTCACTTTAGCTACCTAGCTGGCCGTTGGTTTATAATGGTGGTGACTGGTGATAGGTTGGAGTGTGCAGGGGAGGGGGAGGGCTCGTATATATATGCAGTGGCCGCTGGCCGGAGGCGCTGAGGAGGCAGCACTCCAGCAGCTCAGGCATAAAGAAAATAAAGCTAAGCCGGCTCCCGCCCCCACACGGCCTCACTTTCTCTCTCTACATGTGCATTTTTTCTGATAAAGAAAAACAAAAGGCTCAAAAGGCGGGGGTGGTTTCTTGAAAAATCCTGAGGAAAGTGGTACCTGAGTGTGGGACATTCATGTCAGGGAACACATGAAAGATGATGGTGCCTGAATGCATACTCTACGGAGGCATTTGGTAGCCTGCATAGTGTCGTGGGTGCAAGTCTGACAGTAATGTATGGGGGTACGAATTGGAGGGCAGAGCCCAGCTATGACGCAGTTGTTACAATCGGATTTGCGAGTTCGGACCCCTCACGATGGAGGTAATAGCCCTACGTCTCGGTGCTCTGGAGCCATTGATTGAGTGTATGGATTACAAACGATTGCGAACCGTTGCCACGGAGCAGGGGATAGGCTTATATAGAGTGCACCCTCGCCCCATGAATGCTGCCGTTACCAAGGGTTTAAGGACGCCCGTTACTGGTAACGGTCGTGTTAACTACACTTGATGAGGGTGGACGCACGTCCGGCCCGTTGCAGTTCTAGGGAGTCTCATGGCCTTCATTGTCCGAGTGTTGATAGGTTCAGTCGAGTGAAAAAGGTTCGTTGAGTGGTGCACTACCCTCCGAGTGGTTAGTATCTTTCGAGTGAATCGTCTAGTTGTAGAGCGTTGATACGTCTCCATCGTATCTACTTTTTTCAAACTCTTTTGCCCTTGTTTTGGACTCTAATTTGTATGATTTGAATGAAACTAATCCCGACTGACGCTGTTTTCACCAGAATAGTCATGGTGTTATTTTTGTGCAGAAATAAATGTTTCATGCTGTTATGTTATCATTCTTGGATGTCTTACAACCATTTTATAGCAACTTTATATCATTTTTTGAGTCTAACCTATTGACATAGTGCCTAGTGCCAGTTGCTGTTTTTTGCTTGTTTTTTACTTCATAGGAAATCAATACCAAACGGAGTCCAAACGCAGCGAAACTTTTTGGTGATTTTTTCTGGACCAGAAGACACCTGTTGGGCCAAAGAAGTACCAGAAAGGGGCTCTGAGGAGATCACAACCCACCTGGGCGCGCCTGGGGGCCTAGGCGCGCCCTGGTGGGTTGTGCCCTCCTCGGCCGCCTCCCGCATCGCCTCTTTGCTCTATAAACACCCCAATATTCCAGAAACCCTAGGGGAGGCTACGAAAAACAATTCCAGCCGCTGCAAGTTCCAGAAACCACATATCCAATCTAGACACCATCACAGAGGGGTTCATCATCCTCATTGGTGCCTCTCCGATGTTGCCTGAGTAGTTCATTGTAGACCTACGGGTCCGTAGTTAATAGCTTGATGGCTTCCTCTCTCTCTCTTTTGATTCTCAATACAATGGTCTCTTGGGGATCTATTTGATGTAACTCTTTTTGCGGCGTGTTTGTTGGGATCCGATGAACTTTGAGTTTATGATCAGATCTATGTTTTTATCCATGAAAGTTATTTGAGTCTTTTGATCTCTTATATGCATGATTACTTATAGCCTCGTATTTCTTCTTCGAATCTTTGGTTTAATTAGGCTGACTAGATCGATTTTTCTTGCCATAGGAAGAGGTGCTTTGTGATGGGTTCGATCTTACGGTGCTCGATCCCATTGACAGAAGGGGAAACGACACGTATGTATCGTTGCTATTAAGGATAACAAGATGGGGTCTATTCCTATATGAGTAGATCTTGTCTACATCATGTCATCGTTCTTATGGCATTACTCCGTTTCTCCATGAACTTAATACACTAGATGCATGCTGGATAGCGGTCGATGTGTGGAGTCATAGTAGTAGATGCAGGCAGGAGTCGGTCTACTAATCTTTGATGTGATGCCTATATAATGATCATTGCCTGGATATCGTCTTAATTATTTGAAGTTTTATCAATTGCCCAACAGTAATTTGTTTACCCACCGTATGCTATTTTTCTCGAGAGAAGCCGCTAGTGAAATCTAGGGCCCCCGGGTCTCTTCATTATCATATTTGCCTTCAAGATCTATTTTTATTCGCTTTTATTTTCAGATCTATATTTCCAAAAACCCAAAAATACTTTGTTGCACTTTATTTTATTCGCGATCTATTTATCGAATCTACTACAATTAATCTCTCATCCACGTGACAATTTCTGGCACCGTTACCCGAAAGGGATTGACAACCCCTTTAACACGTCGGGTTGCAAGTATTTGTTCTTTGTGTGCAGGTACTGTTTATGTAGTGTTGCTTGGTTCTCCTACTAGTTCGATAAACTTGGTCTCATCACTGAGGGAAATACCTACCATTGCCGTGCTGCATCATCCCTTCCTCTTTGGGGAAATACCGATGTAGTTCAAGCCAACATCAAACGGAATTTCTGGCGCCGTTGCCGAGGAGACATCATCAACATCTACCAGGTTCCTAATCACAAATCTCATCTCCTTGCAATTTACATTATTTTCCATTTGCCTCTCGTTTTCCTCTCCCCCACTTCACAAAAATTTCCGTTTTATTCGCCCCCTTTTCCGTTCGCCGTTTTCTCATTAGATTTGTTTTTTAGTGCAATCTTGTTTCGTAGTCACGATGACTCAAGAGAACACCAAGTTGTGTGATTTCTCCAATACCAACAAAAATGATTTTATTAGCACTTCGATTGCTCCTCCCACCACTAGTGCGAAGTCTTGTGATATTAATGCCGCTTTGTTGAATCTTGTTATGAAAGATCAATTTTCTGGTACTCCCAGTGAGATGTTGCATCCCATCTTAACACATTCGTGGAATTATGCGATATGCAAAATAAAAAAGATGTGGACGATGATATTGTGAAGTTGAAATTATTCCCGTTTTCTTTGCGAGATCGTGCAAAAATTTCGTTTTCTTCTTTGCCTCACAATAGTATCGGTTCTTGGAATAAGTGCAAAGATGCTTTCATTACTAAGTATTTTCCGCCCGTGAAAATTATTTCCCTTAGAACTCAAATCATGAATTTGAAGCAACTTGAGCATGAAATTGTTGCGCAATCTTGGGAAAGAATGAAATTGATGCTAAGAAATTGCCCTACCCATGGTTTAAATCTTTGGATGATCATACAAAATTTTTATGCGGGATTGAATTTTGTTTCTAGAAATCTTTTAGATTCCGCCGCAGGTGGTACTTTTATGGAAATTACTTTGAGAGAAGCTACTAAATTGCTAGACAATATTATGGCAAATTATTCACAATGGCATACCGAAAGAGCTCCTACTAGTAAAAAAGTTAATTCGGTTGAAGAAATTTCTTCTTTGAGTGAAAAAGTTGATGCTCTTATGAAATTGGTTGCTAATAAAAGTGCTCCTATTGATTTTAGTGATGTGCCTTTGTCTACCTTGATTGAACAAATTAGTGATGCCGTAGATGTGAAGTTTATCTCGCGAAACAATTTCAATAACAATGCTTATAGAGGCAATTTTAATCCTAGGCCTTTTCCTAGTAATTCCTCTAATAATTATGGTAATTCCTATGGTAATCCTTCTTATAATAATAATAGGAACACCTCTGATCTTGAGAATAATATTAAAGAATTTATCAATACTCAAAAAGTTTTCAATGCTACAATAGAAGAAAAGTTGAATAAGATTGATGATATGTTTAGAAGCATTGATAGAATTTCTCATGATGTAGAAAATCTCAAGATGAAAATTTTTGTGCCCAAGGTTGAGGAATAAATTAAAGCTTTATATGTTTCTATGGATGAAAGTAAGAAAAGAACCGCTATGCTTAGAGCTAAAAGAGAATTTTTAGAAAAAACATTTTCTAGCGATTGCTTTCATAAAAATGATGAAGATCTTAAAGTGATTGGTGTTTCTTCTATTGATTCTTTGTTTAGCAAAATTAAGATTGATGATAAAGGGACTGGAGAAGAGTCAACTTTAGCTAGAAGGCGTCCTGATAATTTGGAGGGTGAAAATCATGTTGAGGAAATTGATAAAAGTGGGTTTGGAGAGGTCAAAACTTTAACTAGTGATGTGCCCACTCTTTTGGATTAGAAAGACTTTAATTATGATAATTGCTCTTTGATTGATTGTATTTCTTTGTTGCAATCCATGATTAATTCACCCCATGCTTATGAACAAAATAAAGCTTTTACTAAACATATTGTTGATGCTATGATGAAAGCTTTGGAAGAAAAGTTGGAATTAGAGATATCAATTCCTAGAAAATTACATGATGAATGGGAACCTACTATCAAAGTCAAGATTAAAAATTATGAGTGTTTTGCTTTATGTGACTTGGGTGCTAGTGTTTCTACAATTCCGAAATCTTTATGTGATGTGCTTGGTCTTACCGATATTGAAAAATGTTCTCTAAATTTGCACTTAGCGGATTCTACTATCAAAAGGCCTATGGGAAGAATTAAAAATGTTCTTATTCTAGCAAATAGGAATTATGTGCCCATAGATTTTATTATTCTTGATATTGATTGCAATTTGTCTTGTCCAATTATTCTTGGTAGACCGTTTTTACGTACTATCGGTGCCGTGATTGATATGAAAGAAGGCAATATTAAATTTCAATTTCCACCAAGGAAGGGTATGGAACACTTCCCTAGAACTAGAATTAAGCCACCATATGAATCAATCATGAGGGCATCGTATGGATCTAGAAATAAAGATGACAATACTTAGATCCTTGCCTTATGCCTAGAAAGGGGCGTAAAATGATAGCGCTTGTTGGGAGGCAACCCAATTAATAAAATTTATTTTTGTCTTTTTCTTTCTGTTCTTGAGTGATTGCACAATTAGGCCTCTGTTATGATTGTGTTTTTTGTGTTTTAATTAGTGTTTGTGCCAAGCAAAGCCTTTGGGTTCATGTTGGGTGATAGTTGATTTGATCTTGTTGAAAAACAGAAACTTTTGCGCTCAGAAAAATAATTTTCACAAATCACAGAAACGTGATTTTGCTCTAAATTTATTACACAATATTGATATACAAACTGACCATGTTGTCCTAATTTTTCAGAATTTTTGGAGTTACAGAAGTATACGAAGTTCACTGATTACTACAGACAGTTCTGTTTTGACAGATTCTATTTTCTTTGCATTGTGTGCTTATTTTGATGAATCTATGGTTTGTATTGGAGGGTATGAGCCATAGCAAAGTTGGAATATAGTAGATATAATGCAAGAATAAAATATGAATGGGTTTGCAACAGTACTTAGAGTAGTAATTTGCTTTGTTATACTAACGGATCTCACGAAGGTTTTGTTGAGTTTTGTGTGATTGAAGTTTTCAAGTTTTCAGTGAGATCACGATGGATGAAGGAATAAGGAGTAAGAAGAGCCTAAGCTTGGGGATGCCCATGGCATCCCAAGCTATTATCTAAAAGAGAAGCAAGCAACTAAGCTTGGGGATGTCCAAGTGGCATCCCCTCTTTCTTCTAACGACCATCGGTATTTTACTTGGAACTATATTTTTATTCGTCACATATCATGAGTTTTGCTTGGAGCGTCTTGTATGATATGAGTCTTTCCATGTTTTGCTTCTTATTTTGTGTCATCTATCCTTGCTGGACACACCTATTTGAGGGAGCCAAAATTATGCTATGACTTGTTAGAATTGCTCTCTATGCTTCACTTAAATCTTTATGGGCTATGGAATTGCTCTAGTGCTTCACTTATATCTTTTTGAGCACGGTGTGCTTTAGTATTTTTGAAGAAATGCTCTCATGCTTCACTTAGATTTATTTGAGAGTTAGTAATTTTTTTAAGAAATTCTCTCATGCTTCACTTAGATTATTTTGAGAGAAGAAATTTTCTATGCTCCTGTTCTTCACTTAGATTTGTTTTCGCTATCAATAGCATGAAATTAGTCCCAAAGTGATAGATATTCAAGAGGGATATAATAAAAACTTTCATGAAGATCATTGGACAAAATAAACTTGATTCTTTGTAATAGTTTTGCGATATGTATATAGTGATATGTGAGTCATGTTAACGAGTAATTAAGTTTTAGTAAGAATATTGGTATTAAGGTTTGTGATTCCCTATGCAAGCACAAAAGTCAATAGTTATGCAATGAAATTACATCCTACTTGTGGTGCATAATTCGGTGTTAGTTATGCTTAATGTTCGCTTATGAGCTTTTTTGTTTCTTGGTTGTATGCTTCCCAATCTTTTGCTAGCCTTCACTTGCACTAAGTATGATCACTACTTGTGCATCCAATATCCTTAAACCCAGTTTTGCCATATGAGTCCACTATACCTACCTATATGCGGTATTTCCGTGCCGTTCTAAGAAAATTTGTATGTGCCATCTCTAATTTCAAAATAAATTTCTCTTTTGTGTGCTCGTATCGCTCATGAAACGGTAGGGGGTGGCTGATATTTTTCCATGCTAGATGTGTTATTCTCAAGATGAGTGTTTATTCACTTGTCATTGCACGAGAGTATGGCAAAGGTATTAGGGATGCCCGGTCCCGAAATGAAAAATGAATTTACTTTATGTTGTCAAATAATAAATTCCTTGGAAAGTGTTGGTATGGACGGCACCCATGGATTCGGTTAGCCGTGGAATCTGAATGTATGGTGGAAAAAGGAATAAACCTTATTTTCTGTTTGGGAACCACCTATGATATATCTAGCATGGAAAGTATTGGAAACTACTCGATCATTTTCGTTGACAGGAAAGGCATGCCACCCAAAATGTTTTATCTCTATCTTTTTCACTTTGAGCTCTGGCACCGTTACAAATCCCTACTACCCTCTGCGAGGGGCCTTTCTATTTACTTTATGCATTTTTTTTGAGTCTCCATCTTCTCTTATAAAGCACCAACTAAGGGGCACTATGATCGTACTTGAGCATTGGGTGTAGCTAATATGCGAGTGTGTTCCATGAATGGATCGATAATTGAGCATAATGGTCTAGGGATAACTTGCTTTAGCATTGATATTTTGAAAAGACATAGTTGCTTGTTGATATGCTTGAGTATTGAAATCTTCATGTCAAAATTAGACTATTGCTTTGAATCATATAAAAGTCCGAATGTCCATGCTACAAAGGAAATATTATGTGATGAACATGAAGGAAATATGCCCTAGAGGCAATAATAAAGTTGTTATATTATATTTCCTTATTCATGATAAAGGTTTATTATTCATGCTAGAATTGTATGGATCAAAAACTTAAATACATGTGTGAATACATAAACAAACACTGTGTCCCTAGTAAGTCTCTACTAGACTAGCTCATTAATCAAAGATGGTTAAGGTTTCGTGATCATGGACATGAGTTGTCATTTGATAACGAGATCACATCATTAGGAGAATGATGTGATGGACAAGACCCATCCGTTAGCTTAGCATAATGATCGTTTAGTTTTACTGCTATTGCTTTCTTCATGTCAAATACATATTCCTTCGACTATGAGATTATGCAACTCCCGGATACCGGAGGAATGCCTTGTGTGCTATCAAACGTCACAATGTAACTGGGTGATTATAAAGATGCTCTACAGGTATCTCCGAAGGTGTTTGTTGAGTTGAGAACATATCTGGTGAAACGAGCAAACTAGTGCACCAGATGCTCCAGCGATACATGGGCCATTGGATTCAAAATAGAGGGACAGAATTCAGTGCGATGCTGGGACTGCTGGCACATTTGCAGAACAGTCCTTGCAGTGCAGTTAAATGCAGCGATTTGACCTCACCATATCCGGATCGTGTTCTTCCCCTTGCCAGATTCTGTACTAGTGCAGCCGCCTGGTGCTATTGTTAAGGTCCAGCGAGCTCAAGAACCGATCTCAGATCTTCACCGAAATCGGTATTCTCTCTCTCCTTCTTCTGTACCACTCCAACAGGCGAAATAGGATAGTAAATGTTGCTTGATCTCTCTCAATCATGTACCAATGGAGCGTCGTCTCATTGAAATCCACATGGGTGATCTGATTTGTTGAAAGTAGTGCATCGATTTCATCTTTCGCAGCAGCGCCTCGTTGTGAGGGCATACTCAATCTACCACTAACGTCGCCGGTGGCACTATCCAACCGCAGCAGCTCAAGGATCCAGATCTAGCTAGGTCTATATGCTTCTTCTCAAAAGGCATGTTTTTATTGATGAAGATTTGGAATAGTGCGCTGTCAGCACAATATTTAGATATGAGCTACGAGTATATTTCTACGATCTTCATGCAAATTACAAGGGATGTACTCCCTATTTGGATCCTTTATTCGTAAACAATATTAAACAGAACTTGTACTTTACAATGTTCAACTGAACTTCGTGAAAGCATTAACAAGTTCATCTTCCTAATTTTATTATCTACAATAGTTCATCTTTTGGATAAAACTGATTTTTTCAGTCTCCTATATACAATGTATACTAAACCATGACTTGCAAAATGTCGGCGTTCCTTACAATCCGCTCAAAACCTCATACATTGTTCCTATAATTTGTTTGAAAAACATGATATAGTAGTGAACTGACCTTTTTATTCTATAAATGTGATACTTTGGGATCCCTGTGTTGAACTGTCACATACACTGTAACGTTTGGTTGTTGTATATCTCTTTCTGTTGTAACAAGGTAGGCCTAGTCTTTAGGGATAGACCTACTCTAGCGCCACCATCCGGGACGTGCCCTGCATGTAGGGCTGGCTTTCTATATGTACGTGTAAAAAGTTATGGAAATACAAGCGTGATTGATCGCTCAGTTTGGTTATCAGAGCTATGGCTTCGCCACCTTCCTCCTTTCCCGAGCGAACGGCTGATGCTGATCCAGCCGCCGCCGCCGCCGCAGCCGCTGCCGCTAGCAACCCCGTCAATGCGAGTCCACGCGCTCCGGTTTCTGACGAGACCTCTAGCTCCGATGGTCTTCCTCTTGCAGCCATCCCACCCACCTCGACCCTGCCTTCCTCCTCCAACCCTCCCCACCTCTCCCGTCCAGCGTCGCCGGCGTCATTGACTTCAAGCTCGCGCTCGACGGCCGCAACTTCACGCGCTGGAGGAACTACATCACCCTGATGCTTGCGCGGCACCACGCCGAGGATCATGTCCGGGCCATCTCGGCTCGCCGGCTGGCCGACCCGGCCTGGCGTGATGACGACACTACCGTCATCCTTTGGTTCTACACCACGATCGAGGGGGACCTCCTCGACATCGTCGCCGCAGCCGGCTCCTCCGCCTTCACCATCTGGACGCAGCTCCATGAATACTTCCTCGCCAACGAAGCTGAAGATACTATGCATCTGGGCCAGGAATTTCAGGCATGTGTGCGCGACGACCTCACCGTCCACGAGTACCGCCGCCGGCTGCAAGATATTGCGGCCGCCCTCGCCAACGTCCGTTAGCCCGTCACAGATTGCACCCTCACCTTGCAGATGCTCGATGGGCTGGGGCCCAAGTTCGCGATGCAGTCGGCGATCCTCCAGTCCACCGTGCCACTGCCCACCTTCAACCAGGCGTGCAACCATCTCGTCCTCGTCGAACTATCCATGGACAAGCGTGCCCGCACTGAGGGTGCTTAGGTCCTCGCGGTGCAGCATGATGACCGCGGCTCCTCCGGTGACCGTGCTGGTGCGCGCGATGGTGACTGCAGCGACCGGGGCGGAGATCGCGCCCCTGCTGGCGGTGGTGGTGGTCGTGGTGGCCAGCTTGGCGCAAACCGCAGCCAGCGCGGTGGGCGCGGACGCGGCTGCGGCCGTGGGCGTGGTGATGCGCCTGCTGGACGTGGTGCGGGTGCTCAGCCATGGCTAGGCTACTTCACGCCCATGGGCGCGCCCTTCTCTCCGCCACGCAGCCCCTGGATCCCACCGAACTCCGCCAGCGTCCTCGGCCCCCGCCACGGTGCGCCCACACAGGCCTACCCGCTGCTGTACCCGCCTACTCCGGCCCCTCCAGGTCCTGTCTATGGTGCACCTCCACCCAGCTGGGACGCCACGGCCATGTACCACGCTGCCCCCAGCTACGACACCGCCTTCCAGCCCAACGCCGAGTGGATCATGGACACGGGCGCTGCATCCCACGTCACCGGCGATCTAGGTACCTTGACTTCATATCATCCCCTCTTAGAGCCTTATACTCATCATATCATTGTCGGCAATGGCTCTCGTCTACCCGTGCTCGCTGTTGGTACTCATTGGTGCGCGTCGGTCCTAAACAAACGGTTTAAAACCCCTTTCCGCGATGGCATTTGGAACCATCGCCAAGTGAGTGTGGGCGATAAGGGGGTCCTTCCCACACGACCCAGAAACCGTCGGGGAGAAGGAGCCTTGATGCGTACAGTTGTCCCTATATAACCATTTCTGATATCTCGAATATCCCAAACGCTTCATCCTTGCTACTCGTTTGTGCTCGCATTGCCATCACAGTCGGAGTTTTGTGGTTTTACCTAAAACCAGGCAGATTCTAGGCACGGGAGCTTTCCAGGCAGATTCTAGGTAGATTCCAGGCACGGGAGATTTACGATGCCTGGCACATCACAAACAATTCATGATTATAAACCGTGTACGATAGGTAGAGAATCACACACACATTTAGTTTTCCCGCACCGTATGTGATAGTGTCTGACATCACACACGCTTTGCGAACGGCAACTGTGTGCATGCTTGCACACGTTTCCTCTCTGTGAACCATCTCGGATTATGGTGTATATCGCAAACGTTTATGTTTTACCAACCGTGTGTGCCGTAATGACCTGCACAACATAATTTCGCCCTAATTTAATTGCTGCTATTTAAAATTGTACCTAATTTAAACTTGAAAGTAGGCTATAGCTTTATTCATATCCATCGGGTTCAAACAACCAATGCATTATTCGATTCATAGGTACATATGTTTAGGAATTACATAAGCACCAAATAAAGAATGATGTACCAGGGTTCTATACTTCTACTATTACAGATGGTAAAGAAAGAGACATTCTAGTTGCTGAACAAGGTGAAGCGGAATGGCCCTATTGTGCTCTCCTGGATGCAGAAGGCATGCAGGACTAGTCCAACCCCTTGTAGTTTGAGAGGTAATCTTGAGGAAACTGCTTAAGGATCCACTGCAAAAGAAAAAAGATTCAAATATTGTCATCTAACACAACTCATTACGGGCAGTGATAAGAAGGCTACAGGGTTCTTACTTACCATCCTGCAGTTCACTGTTGTCTTGCATAAAGTGTAAACAAATAGTTCGATTGACATCTTTTGACCCATTTTAATAACAATCTTTATCAGTTTCCTCACTTGATGCTGGTTCATGAATATCTCATTGCCCCATACGCAGAAAGGGTCGAAGTGTGGATCTTTGGCAATGATATATGAACCTAAAAGCACCAAGTTAATATTAGAAGCTAAACATCAATTGAAAAATGATGTAGTACAACACTCCATCCATCCCATTATATAAGATTTTATTTCATGTATATATAAACATCATCAGAACATTAAGGTAACACTCTTCCTTGTTGCTATGTAGCCTGGGATTGCATATTTAGTCATTCAGTACAATGCATGTTGCTAAACAACAATTGAAAAACGAAAAGGCATGTTAACCGCAATATCCTTAACAGCAACCAAATATCGTAATTCATAGTGGTATTGTTGAAACTATTATTGATGAAATTGAACTGCACGGCAAATAGTTGCTCCTTAAAAAGTTAAAGGACTAAAACCTTAGTGGATATATATATATACTCCAGCAATTTTTGGCCTTTTCTAGTCGATCCCCTAAACTTAAGGTTGTAAACTTCAATTTGATCAAGTTCAAAGCAGGTTCAACTGAAAGTAGCATGCATTCAAACATAAACATAGATAGTTTTGCATAACCGAACATAAAACATAAATTTTAACTAAGCTAAACTACTTTCGGTCGAAGTAGAGGTCGAGCCAATCCTTCCTCGTCATGTACGGTGTGCCGCGAGCCGGGTCCGGGCCAGTACCGTCGTCGGGGTCATTGGGGAAGGCACTCCTCCACTCGTAGACGTCGATCTCCTCGTCCTCGGGGCCCACCTCGACGCCCTCCACGCCGCTGTCGCCGCCGCCTTCGACCTCGTCATCAGAGGAGTGCGCGATAACCTCGCCGCCCTCGGTGCCGTCGTCCTCCCCGCCTTTGACCTCGTCATCGGAGGAGAGCGTGATAACCTCGCCGCCCTCCCCGCCGGTAAAGATTGCCCGCTCTGCCTCCACGAGCTCCGAGTGCTACCGGTGGAGCTCTTGCATGTAGGCCTCGTCGACGGCCTCGGCCTTGAGGCGCTCCAACGCCTCGCGGTCCTCCCACGCCATAGCCAAGCTCACCACCCCCGGCTCCGGTGGAACGAGGTGGACCGGACGTGTGCCGAAGGGGAAATTGAGCCTAGCCGTCGTGCCGTGGTAGCGGACCTGCCAGCGGTCATACTCCATGGCCGCGAGCTCGGCCGTGTGGAAGCTACTGAGCCACCGGCGGGTGTGGGTCTCTCGATCTGTAATCTCGGCGACCCATGTCCCCCACCGCCGCTGCCGGACCCCAAGGTAGGACTTCGTCAGCTGCCAGGTCCGAGGGAGGACGGGGAAGTCCTCGAACCGGCGTAGGGGTGCGGCGGCGGGAGGATCGGCGGACCGGCGACGGCGAATCGGGCCCTCCGAGGACGACGGGGACACCTCGGCGGCCACCTCGCCGGCGTCGGGCGAAAAGGCCGCGATAAACCTCTTTTTGTCCATTGGCTCCTCGAGCTCCCCGGCACACGGGCAGAGGTTGAGGATGGAGCCGCCGACGATGGCGGCGACCTACCAATGGTTTCGAGGGTTGTGTGTGTTTGTGTGAGCAGAGGTTTTGGGGTGTGTGTGTGTGTGGAGGTGGGGGGGGGGGAACAAGCTTGTGTTTGAGGAAATACTGCGGCAACTGAATATTTTACTAGGCGGGAGTAACAAGGCGGGGCTACTGAAAATTTGGATCAAGGGCGAGTAGATATTTTTGAGATTGCGAGGGATGCAGAGGTGGGAGTAAAATGCCAGGGCTACTGAAAATTTGAATCAAGGGACGGAAGCAGAGCGGGAGTAACAGACATCGCACACAGTCCGCACATACTAATCGTGTGCTATCAAACATTAAAACCTTCCAGGCGGAAGATATTTTTGAGATTGCGAGGGATGCAGAGGCGGGAGTTTTTGGGGAATGAGCTAGTGTGCTTAACACGCCGGCTGTGGACTGTAGCCGACGCACC
Organism: Aegilops tauschii subsp. strangulata; assembly: GCF_002575655.3. Taxonomy (NCBI): domain Eukaryota; kingdom Viridiplantae; phylum Streptophyta; class Magnoliopsida; order Poales; family Poaceae; genus Aegilops; species Aegilops tauschii. The sequence continues at coordinate 69,429,997 of NC_053035.3, forward strand.
TTCTCGCATAAGCCATAGGCATACTATACACTGACGGTGCTCCAAGATATTTTGTACTACATCTCACACGGTTGGTGATAATAAACTGCGTGGGATCTACTTGATTTGAATTACAAAATGGGGTCACAGCGGCACTGGACGCTGTTTAAATTGCTAGACCTTTTATCCGCAGTGAACATGCAACTATATGTGTGTCGTAAAAGAATTGGAATTATTCAGGGTTCATTTTATACAATAAACTGGTTTTCTAGCCATTTCACGTGCACATTTCAAAATTAAACTACATGCACATGCTTCGGTGCATACAAATTGGTTGAAAAATCAAATCTGTGTCCTTCAGTGCATGCTTAGGTCCCATGGAAGAAATGAGAATGAATTTTTCGGGGTTCGTTTGGCCTTTTTTATACATTAACTGGGTTTTCTAGGCATTTTATGTGCATAATTCAAATTTGAACTACAAGCACATGCTCCAATGCACCAAAGTTGGTTGAAAAATCACAAGTGTGTCCTTGGGTGAATTTCTAGGTCCCATGCAAGAGATGGGAATGAATTTCAAACCCCAGGGCACTGTTGATTGCCGGCAAAACGTTGAGATACCTGGTTTTTAAATTCTAGTAAATCCAAAACTCGTCTGAAATTCATGAAACTTGGCATGCTATGATGGAGCGGCATCAACATGCTGTGGTGAAAATTTTGTCCCATTTGGGGCAGGTTTGGGTATAAGCTTTTCACAAACCAGAGCTTCTCACAACAAGCATGATGGTTTCGATAGGGAACGTACCACCTTTGGGGATGGGACGATATCCGTTTCCTCTTATTGCTTTCATAAAATTTCTAGTGTCAACATAGAACAACAGGAGTGTTTTGTTTAATCTTGGAATTTTTGGGGTTCGTTTGGCCTTTTTTATACATTAACTGGGTTTTGTAGGCATTTTATGTGCATAATTCAAATTTGAACTACAAGCACATGCTCCAATGCACTAAAGTTGGTTGAAAAATCACATGTGTGTCCTTGGGTGAATTTCTAGGTCCCATGCAAGAGATTCAAATGAAATTCAAACACCAGGGCACTGTTGATTGCCGGCAAAACATTGAGATGCCTGGTTTTTAAATTCTAGTAAATCCAAAACTCGTCTGAAATTCATGAAACTTGGCATGCTATCACGGAGCGGCATCAACATGCCGTGGTAAAAAAATTGTCCCATTTGGGGCAGGTTCGGGTATATGCTTCTCACAAACCAGAGCTTCGCACAACAAGCATGATGGTTTCGATAGCGAACGTCCCACCTTTGGGGACGAAACGATATCCATTGCCTTTTATTGCTATTAAATTTTTTTCTCGTGTCAACATAGAACAACAGGAGTGTTGTGTCAATTTTTGGGATTTTTGGGGGTTCGTTTGGACATTTTTATGCATTAACTGAGTTTTCAATGCATTTATGTGCATAATTCAAATTTGAACAACATGCACATGCTCCAGTGCATATAAATTGGTTGAAAAATCAAATATGTGTCCTTGGGTGCATGCTTAGGTCCCATGCAAGAAATGGGAATGAATTTCAAACACCAGGGCACCGTTGATTGCCGGCAAAACATTGAGATGCCTGGTTTTTAAATTCTAGTAAATCCAAAACTCGTCTGAAATTCATGAAACTTGGCATGCTATCATGGAGCGGCATAAGCATGCCGTGGTAAATTTTTTTGCCCTTTTGGGGCAGGTTTGGGTATATGCTTCTCACAAACCAGAGCTTCTCACAACAAGCCTGATGGTTTCGGTAGGGAACGTACGTCCCACCTTTGGGGACGAAATGATATCCATTGCCTCTTATTGCTTTCAAAAAATTTCTCGTGTCAACATAGAACAACAGGAGTGTTGTGTCAATTTTTGGGATTTTTCGGGGTTCGTTTGGACATTTCTATGCATTAACTGAGTTTTCGAGGCATTTTATGTGCATAATTCAAAATTGAACTACATGCACATGCTCCAGTGCATATAAATTGGTTGAAAAATCACATGCGTGTCTTTGGGTGCATGCTTAGGTCCCATGCAAGAGACGGGAATGAATTTCGAACACTAGGGCACTGTTGATTGCCGGCAAAATGTTGAGCTACCTGGTTTTAAAATTCTGGTAAATCCAAAACTCGTCTGAAATTCATAAAACTTGGCATGCTATCATGGAGCGGCATCAACATGCCGTGGTGAATTTTTTCCCCATTTGGGACAGGTTTGGGTATAAGCTTCTCACAAACCAGAGCTTCTCACAACAAGCATGATGGTTTCGATAGGGAACGTACCACCTTTGGGGACGGGACGATATCCGTTGCCTCTTATTGCTTTCAAAAAATTTCTAGTGTCAACATAGAACAACAGGAGTGTTGTGTTTAATCTTGGAATTTTTCGGGGTTCGCTTGGCCTTTATATACATCAACTGGGTTTTGTAGGCATTTTATGTGCATATTTCAAATTTGAACTACAAGCACATGCTCCAATACACCAAAGTTGGTTGAAAATCACATGTGTGTCCTAGGGTGAATTTCTAGGTCCCATGCAAGCGATTGGAATGAAATTCAAAGACTAGGGCACTGTTTATTGCCGGCAAAACGTTGAGATGCCTGGTTTTTAAATTCTAGTAAATCCATAACTCGGCTAAAATTCATGAAACTTGGCATGCTATCATGGAGCGGCATCAACATGCCATGGTACAAATTTTGTCCCATTTGGGGTAGGTTCGGGTGTAAGCTTCTCACAAACCAGAGCTTCTCACAACAAGCATGATGGTTTCTATAGGGAATGTCCCACCTTTGGGGACGGAACGATATCCATTAATTGCCTCTTATTGCTTTGAAATTTTTTCTAGTGTCAACATAGAACAATAGGAGTGTTGTGTCAATTTTTGTGATTTTTGGGCGTTCGTTTGGACATTTTTATGCATTAATTTGATTTTCTAGGCATTTTATGTGCATAATTCAAATTTGAACTACAAGTACATGCTCCAATGCACTAAAGTTGGTTGAAAAATCGAATCGGTGTCTTTCGGTGAATTTCTAGGTCCCATGCAAGAGATGAGAATGAAATTCAAACACCAGGGCACTGTTGATTGCCGGCAAAATGTTGAGATGCCTGGTTTTTAAATTCTAGTAAATCCATAACTCGTCTGAAATTCATGAAACTTGGCATGCTATCATGGAGCGGCATCAACATGCCGTGGTAAAAAAATTGTCCCATTCGGGGCAGGTTCGGGTATACGCTTCTCACAAACCAGAGCTTCTCACAACTAGCATGATGGTTTCGGTAGGGAACTTCCCACCTTTGGGTACGAAACGATATCCATTGCCTCTTATTGCTTTCATAAATTTTCTCGTGTCAACACAGAACAACAGGAGTGTTGTGTCAATTTTTGGGATTTTTCGCGGTTCGTTTGGATATTTTTATGCATTAACTGAGTTTTCAATGCATTTATGTGCATAATTCAAATTTGAACTACATGCACATGCTCTAGTGCATATAAATTGGTTGAAAAATCAAATATGTGTCCTTGGGTGCATGCTTAGGTCCCATGCAAGAAATGGGAATGAATTTCGAACACCGGGGCACCGTTGATTGCCGGCAAAACATTGAGATGCCTGGTTTTTAAATTCTAGTAAATCCAAAACTCGTCTGAAATTCATGAAACTTGGCATGCTATCATGGAATGGCACCCGACATGCTGTGGCATTTTTCGTGTCCATTTTGAGAGAAGGCTCACTCGAATAATGACAGCCAACAAAGGCATTTTGAAAAAATAGCTGCCACTTTAATATCTCAAATGTTTGTAGAATTCAAACCATGTGCGTTCTTTTAACCATTCACGTGACGCCACGTGTCTTGGTTTTAATGGCTTTAGGAGGTGCCGTGCGGACAGCTGCTTGACCTTGACTGAACGGGAGGCGTGCGAGCGCAGTTCGGTGCGCAAGCTGACCGAGAGGCGTGCAAGCTGTCCTCCAATGCGCAGGCTCACTGGGAAGCGAGCCCTTTGACTTCCATGGCCGCCCGCCTTCCTCTCCATTAATGGCGCCCGAGCCGCTGTTTAATACAGGCGGCCTTACTGTTCGCCTCCCATTCCCCTCCCTCCCGCAGCCGCATACCTCCACCAATGCCTTGCCGCAGAACGATCATGTGCCACTAGTCTTCAAGTTTGGTGAAGTCGACTCCAAGCCGGAGGAGATAGAAAATAAGGAGGAATGGGGCCTCATGGACATGGCCCAGAACGAGCTGGCCGCGGCGGTTGCGGCCCCCGCTCCCGTCCCCGCTCCCATCCCCGTGCCTGCGCCAGCGACCATCCCCGTGCATTGACGGGCTAGTCGCCGAGCACTATCGCAGAGCTGGAAGCCGCGGGCATCAACGAGGTCTCCTCAGACCTGCGCGAGCTCGTGTACATGCCAGCGCCAGCGCCAGCGTCCGTGCCCGTGCCCTTGCGCCCCCCTCCACTCACCGTGGCACCGGCCCCCGTGCGTTTGGTTGCACCCGCCGCGCCCGTGCCCGTGCGTGCGCCCCCCCCAGCGGCATGGGACGCTGCCGTCGACCGCTACCTCTCAGCGGTGCCAGTTGCCATCCTCCCGCGCCCCGCCCATCGATCGCACGACGACATGATTTTTGATTTACAAGTGAAGAACATTTTGTGCTGCCTTGAAGACTTCAACAACGGCGTCCCGGAGGACGACAATGACGGCGCGGCATGCCGCCTCCGCCGCCGCCGGAAATAGTTTTTTTGGGGTTTAATACTGTACCTCGAATTCTCGATTATATGAATATAAATTCGCAGTGTGACTGAATGAAAGATATGGTTTGAACAAACTTGCGTTTTTCTACCTTAATGTACAGACTTATCAAATGATTTTCGTTTGAAAAAAACGTCAATGGTTTTTAAATATAAAACACTCAACGCAAACGATTTAGTTAGAACACCCGGATGCAAACCGACAGCTTCCCCAGGAAGCCAAGGGAAAATGTGTCGAGCAGGATTTCTGCATCCCTTCAATGCAAACGGTTGTTTTGCATGACCCGTGTGCAACCACGTACAAACAATTGGGTAAGATTTGCATATCTGTCATTTTGGGTATGTTGCCATTTGTCAAACTGGAAAGATTGACATTTGTTTATCTAGTAACACTGCCATTTGTCAACCTTGTAACACTGCGATTTGTCAAAATATGCAGCTAAAAATCACGAGCACTATCTAATTTTTGCAACTAAAATCACTAGCACTGTTCATATGGACACCACTAGCAGGCGTGAGTTGATGGACGCATATGCAAATGTACCATTGATTACATACAACAAGTCATCAGCCCACAACGACAACGAGGTTACACGTTGGATTATAGATCATTTCCAACAAAACATTCTAGTAAAGTTTTTCTCACACAACAAATAACAAAGCGATGAAATGAACTTCAGTTCAACCACTCGTCGGTGCTGGAAACGCTTGCTTTGAACCATAAGTGATTCTCTGGGAAGGGCCTGCTACTGTCAATCTTGAGACCAACGCAGGACTGATCATCCACGCTGAAGCGGCCTATGTCAGGACCCATATTGGGACGGTAGGGAAGCATAGCAATGTCCAAGGTATAGATACAGTTTCTTCTCATAAATTGTAGTAACGTTGTGTCAACAGCAGCTGGAGCGCCTTCCACCATCATTGGATAGTTTTGTCCAAGGAAGAGCGAGTTTCCTCCAAGACTTTCAATACTGAACCAGGGAGAAGGTGTTGGCGCTAGTACACTAGTATCCATCCCGAATACCCTGCAATGGATGTTGGGATAGGTCCGGAGAGTGCGACCATGCGAGACAACACCTGCTTCCTTAGTAACATCAGTAGTGCCCTGTATACAGACAAGAAGAGGTGATCCATCGGAATAAGTTGCCAGGCGCCACTGAGTATATGGGTCCAGCTCGTCCTCATGCTCGTGATCATCAGCATCGTCATCTCCCCCTTGGTTATAAAAATTTTCAATTATAGGTGGTGGAATGTTCACAGGACCTTGGAAACACAAGAAGGTTGATTAATTAGTAAAGGGAAACTAGCTAACCCGCATGCATGTGGATGAAACAATTATAATTACAGTGGAAGACAAACGTACCAAAAGCATGATGATTCCATGCAAAATAGTGCCATGAGTGGTGGCAGCAAACACAAGACCCTCGTATTGAATTGCATCATAGTACTCATCCGTGTACAGAAATTGATTTTTGAGCAATATCCATCGAGGCATGGAAGTAAGGAAGGCAACAAGCTTGTCGAAGATAGCAACAACTTCATAGTTCGAGTAATCCCAATAGCGGTTGGGAACTTGACAAATTGCTATCTTCCGTAGATGACAGTCACCATGATCGTATTTGAACTCACGTAGAATACCGGTGTACTCAACCTCTAGGCAGTCGTCTGAGATTTTTGGAAGTGGAACCCGGTGACGAGTGTACGCATTCACAAGTTCCCACTCGCAGTTGTACCCAATATGAACAACCCAATCTCCATTTGCGCCTGCCCAAGCCTTGCCCTCAAGCGATGACATCTTAACATCATACGTATCATTATCAAGCGGCATCAACTTGCACAAGGCGAGGCTTCCCTCGTCCCCGCGCCAGTCAGCAGGGTCACAACGAAGAAGATAGGGGAGATCAAACCGCTCCTGGACCCTTGGGTTCCTTGTAATGATGTTATTAGTTGAGTCGAGAATGGTCTTGAACGAACCTGACATGCTAGCCGAGGTGATGATGTCGCACCGATCAGTGAGTTCCTCCACCACGTCATCTTTCAAATCGTGGCAAGAATAACGGGGTCGTTTCCGGCCTGTTCCCTCCATGGAGAAGATGATCGAACAATGGCAGAAGGAAGGGTGAAGGCAAATGGAGGGAGGAAGAGCATGCGACAGCAGTTCCAAATTGAGAGGGAAAGGCGAAGAGGCGGTGGATGGTTGCCACGGTACACGAAGAGGCGCCTTGGGAGCGAACGGTTGCCACAGAGGTCACACACTGACGACAAGGGCCGAGTGAACCGCATGCGTATATCGCACACACCTTGATCTGGCTGACCGTTTCTTTTGTGTTGCCTAATCACAAACAGTTCATCCGAGTGAATCGTATGTTGTATATCGCACACGCCTTCATCTGCCTGCCCGTTTCTTTTGTTCCTCCTCATCGCAAACAGTTAATTGAACTGAACCGTATGCCCTTCATCGCACACACAACTAAAACCTGAACCATGTTTGATGCATCCGTCATCGGAAACGTTTTATACATTTCTGACGGTTTTCGTACAGCATCATTTGCGATTATTGCATCGCACATAGTTTCTCGAAGGGTCTCTGATCGTAGTGTCACGTTAGCAGCATCCTGCAGTAGTGACTACTCGTCTCCCATCCAAACCCTTTTATCTACGCCATATTCTTCTTTCCCCTAATATAGTCAAGAATCTTATTTCCATTCGAAAGTTTACTCGTGACAATTTGTGTTCCGTTGAATTTGACCCCCTTGGATTTTCCGTGAAGGATCTAGCCACCAAGGAGGTACTTCTGAGGGTCAACAGTGATGGGGACTTGTATCCCTTCTCCGGAAATAATGGCGTTGCTCCAACTGCCATCCTCACCATCTCCATGCACGACCTTTGGCATCGGTGGCTTGGACACCCTGGCTCCTCTACTTTTTCCCGTTTTTCTCTAATTTTCTTACCGCATGTAATAATGATGTCCGTCCTTCCCATCTATGTAGTGCGTGTCAAATGGGCAAACATACACGCCTTCCCTTTTCCACATCCACCTCCTACACTACCACCCCCTTCCATTTAATTCATTGTGACATTTGGACATCTCCGGTTGTGAGTTATTCTGGCTACAAATATTACCTTGTTATTGTTGATGATTATACTCATTTTTCTTGGACTTTTCCGTTGCGTACAAAATCTGAAACAGATGACACCCTCCTTCGTTTCTTTCACTTTATTTTCACCCAATTTGGCGTGCTTATTAGGTGCGTGCAATGTGATAACGGCGGCGAATTCATCACCACCTCCCTACATGACTACTTCTCTAATAACGGCGTCTCTTTTCGTCTCACTTGTCCCCATACTTCTCCGCAAAATGGTAAAGCGGAACGCCACATCCATACAACGAATGATGTAGTCCGCACCTTGCTCTTGCAAGCCGGCATGCCTCCTCCCTTTTGGGTTGAGGCGCTGCACACCGCCACCATCTTGCTCAACATTCGTCCCTCGCGTGCAATACATCACTTCACGCCTCACTTTCTTCTCTATGGCATCCACCCCACCTATGATCATCTCCGGATGTTCGGGTGCCTCTGTTTTCCCAACGCATCTGCCACAGCCACACATAAACTTTCTCCCCGCTCCACCCGCTGCGTTTCATTGGCTACCCTCGAGAACAGAAAGGATACAGGTGCTTCTATCTCGCCACTAGAAAAGTCATCATCTTGCGGCATGTTACCTTTGACGAAATTTCCTTTCCTTTTTCTGAGAACACAGGATCTGCGGGCGCAGAAAATCCTCCCGCTTCCAAACCTGCCAGCCGCCATATCAGCTCCTCGTACCCATCCCACCCGTGCTCACCACCTGATTCCGCGCGTGCCATACCTGCACCACCAACTGTCATGGCGGCCCCCTCGCGCGCGCTACCGACACGGCCTCCCGATCCCGCCGCGGGGCCCAGTCCGCTAAGGCTGGTCATAGAGGGGGTATCATAGCTGGTATCATGCACTCGGGAATAGCAAACATGATGACGTGGCAGAGAATTAAAGAAGGGAGAGAGAGGGTTAGAGTAACATAGGTAGATACCGTAACATAATAAATGCTATACTACTTTGTGTCATGCATGGCCATAAATAAGGTCATCTATGATACTATGACTATGAAAGTAGTATCATATGCATGAAACTAGAATATGATACTCCCCACTATGCGTAGCCTAACCGCCAGCGCCCCGCATGCATGTCCCGCCCCCACTCCCGGCCTTCCCTCGTGATCACGCCCGCGGACCCCACCCACTTCGGATCGATCGGGATCTCCCCGCTCGACTCCCTCCACCCCGCGGGCCAGCCCCCCTTCCTCGATTGACACGCGCGCCCACTTTTTCCCACACCATGCTGCCACGTCTACTTGTCTCCCCTACTCACCCGCAGCTACCACCCCGTATGGTCCCGATTTCACCACCTGCCAACCCACATCCGATGCGGACATGAGGCAAAACCGGTTATGCCATGCCCAAGAAAATTCTTGATCTTCATGTTAGTGACGCCCCCTCCCCTATTCCTTCATCGTACCGTGCAGCACTTAAGGACCCGAACTGGCACGCCGCAATGCTTGATGAGTTTAATGCGCTAATTCAGAATGCTACGTGGTCTTTGGTTCCTTATCCTGCAGGTGTTAACGTGGTGACCGGCAAGTGGATTTTTCGTCACAAACTTCACCCCGACGGTACCTTGGCGCGGTACAAAGCTCGCTGGGTGGCACACGGCTTCACATAGCAGCCGGGCGTCGACTATGGGGAGAAATTTAGCCCTGTGGTCAAACCGGCGACTATACGGGTCGTTCTCAGCATCGCGACGACTAACGCTTGGCCTATTCGCAAGATGGACGTCAAGAACGACTTTCTTCATGGCGATCTCACTGAGACCGTCTACTGCCAGCAGCCCGCCGGCTTCACGGATGCCTCATTTCCCGCGCATGTTTGTCGCCTCAACAAGTCCCTCTATGGGCTTAAGCAGACGCCACACAATTGGTTCCTTCGGTTCACCCGTTTCCTTCATTCACTTGGATTTCTGTGGTCCAAGTGTGACATGTCGCTCTTCATCTTGCGTCGTGGCACCTCTCTCGCGTACTTGCTCGTCTATGTCAATGACATCATCCTCACTGCCAGTACCACCGCTCTCCTCCAGTCGCTTGTCCCCTCTCTCTCCGGTGAGTTTTCCATGAGTGACCTCGGTGACATCCATCACTTCCTCGGCGTTAATGTCCATCGCTCCACCACCGGTCTTTTCCTGTCGCAGGAACAGTACGCTCTTGAGATATTGGATAGGGCTAACATGCTTAAATGCAAGCCCATCTCCGCCCCCGTCGACACTGTAGTAAGTTGTCTGGCACTGATGGGGTTCCCTATTCCGATCCCAAACACTACCGCCGTCTTGCCGGTGCCCTACAGTATCTCACACTCACGAGGCTGGATATCTCTTATGCCGTGCAGCAGCTCTGTCTCGTCATGCATGCTCCTTTTGATAGTCACTACCAGCTGCTTAAGCGTGTCTTATGCTACATCGGTGGCACGACTCACTATGGGCTTCAGCTCTACCGCTCCTCCTCACACGATCTCCTCGCGTATAGTGATGCTGATTGGGCCGGATGCCCTGACACTCAGTGATCTACCTCGGGCTTCTGTGTGTTTCTCGGTGCCAACATGGTCTCTTGGTCATCCAAGCGACAACACACAGTGTCCCGCTCCAGCGCCGAGGCCGAGTACCGTGCAGTTGCCAACTGTGTGCCCGAGTCGTGCTGGCTTTGGCAACTCCTCAGCGAGCTTCATCATCCCCGTCATCGTGCCACGCTCGTCTACCGTGATAATGTTAGTGTTGTGTACCTTCCACCAACCCCGTACAACATCAGCACACCAAGCATGTGGAGATTGACTTGCACTTCGTCCATGACCGTGTGGCGCTCGGCGAAGTCAAGGTGTTACACGTCCCGACTACGTCAAAGTTTGCCGACGTCTTCACCAAGGGCTTGCCATCTTCAGTTTTTTGTGATTTTCACTCCAGTCTGAACGTCTTGTCGGGCGCTGTTCGGACTACCGGGGGGTGTTGAGCTGTCACATACACTGTAAAGTTTGGTTGTTGTATATATCTTTCTGTTGTAACAAGGTAGGCGTAGTCTTTAGGGATAGACCTACTCTAGTGCCACCATCCGGGACGTGCCCTGCATGTAGGGCTGGCTTTCTATATGCATGTGTAAACAGTTATGGAAATACAAGCGTGATTGATCGCTCAGTTCCCTGTTTTATTTGGTAGCAACTTTTTAGTAAAAGACAATCCAATGTTAGTTTCGCATAGAGGATAGAGCTGCCTATGATTGCTTATGTGATTGCTATGAGATTCATAACCTATGTTAGTTTCACTCCAAAGTTTGGCTTGGCTCATTACTATGTTGGAAGGTCATTACGGAGTCTTATTGCCTGCAGCTGGTAAATCTGCTAAAGATGGGGACCGCGAACAGGGCTGCAATTCTTCATGTTCTTATGTAAATCAGAAGCTGCTTTTGACATTGACAAGGCAGGTAGCCAAAGTTGTTGCATCCAAGAATTATGCATAAAACGATGCATCGCCATTTCCTGCTCTTGGTTGCATAGGTGGCATGTCCTTGGTTTGGAAGCACACCCTTGTACCTTATTATCATCTTATTTAGGTTGTCAAATTGATTCCTTCAGTGGATAGAATTTCATGCTCACTTTATTTGCATGCCACTGGACTGGAGGATTTGTTTTAGTAAACTATAGTTGACTAGATATTGGGACTGATTTTAATCTGAGGTAATATCACAACAACTTATTTCATATAATATTTGGGTAAACTTTCACTTTATTGTTTTCATCTAATATGTTGGGGCTATTTTTGACAAAAAGATATAAGATTATCATATATTTTTTTCAGAAATCTGAATGCAAACTTGTTGTACCTCTTTGTCTTCTGTTTTTCGTTTGAGTTATTGTCCCTTCCTCCACCTTGCTATCCTTTGCTTCCCAATAACGACTGTTTATACTATATAGCTGCAGTGAAGAATGACATATCAAGATTACTTACATACATATTGTCAGGCCACATAAGCCTCTTCGCCGACCACTCATTGGCCGGTAAATATTTCTATATCATGTTTTTTATGGTTGCTCCAGAACTGACTATTCGGTGATTATTCAGATTCAGGACCATCTTTCATGCTCCAACAATATTTTGCCTTTGATCTTCAAATCGATTAGTTGAAGGCATGACCGGATAATCTTCAGAGTAGGAGTCATCTTCATATGTCTCCTAGTTGGCAGCTCATGAAACTGATAATGTCACCTCCCATACTAGTACAGATCATGTCTGGTTGTCTCAGGCTCCGAATTTTTTGGAACCATGTAACCAGCAAGAAAGTACACTTGGTAACAAAATTTAGTATGCGGCTTGTTTGTAGTTTAGAAGGGCGGTTGTCGTACAATTGATGTGTATGCTTGTGATGTCTCAATGTAAAAGACGTGATGTTCTTACATGGAAGCATCTAAAGATCTTTGGTTCAGTTGCCAAACAACATCTGCTTCTCTGATACTTTTTTTAAGGAAAGAGACCACATCTGCTTCTCTGCTTATCTGATACAGTACTTCCTAATATTGTTGAGCTTTCCAACTGTGTGAAGAATCAATTTGAACTTTTTTTAATTTTTGCTAAAGTCAGCAATGAGCAATCACACAAAAGTAGATTAGCTGATACAAGAGCACAACTTGTCAAATTTCTTAGCTTGTTTAAAACAGAAGCTCGGTAGTACAGAGCAACCTGGAGTAGTAGTAGTGTAATATAGAACAGAGGAAAAGCGAGGTAGACGAACTAGCCTTGGGAGGTCATCTGATATATTTAGCTAGATTTGAAGGTTTGTTTTGCAAATGTACCAACAGCTCCCCTTGCAGATGCATCTTGCCCCTTGATTTCAAATCTAATGGCTCATAACCTGGTGGTGCACCTAGTGCATGAGTCCGTCCGTTTCATAGGATACGATCTCTTGTTGAGTTGGCATAGATCGAGATTAGGATTTGTCACTTCGAGTAATGGAGAGGTATCTCTGGGCCCTCTCAGTAATACACATCATAAACTTGCAAGCAAACAACTAAGGAGTTAGTCACGAGGTCATGTATTACGGAATGAGTAAAGAGACTTGCCGTTAACGAGATTGAAGTAGGTATGAAGATACCGACGATCGAATCTCGGGCAAGTAACATACCGATGGACAAAGGGAATTACGTATGATGTCATAATGGTTCGACCGATAAAGATCTTCGTAGAATATGTAGGAGCCAATATGAGCATTCAGGTTCCGCTATTGGTTATTGACCAGAGAGGTGTCTCGGTCATGTCTACATAAATCTTGAACCCGTAGGGTCCGCACGCTTAACGTTCGTTGACGATATAGTATTATATGAGTTATGTGATTTGGTGACCGAATGTTGTTCAGAGCCTCGGATGAGATCACGGACATGACGAGGAGTCTCTAAATGGCCGAGAGGTAAATATTGATATATAGGATGATGGTATTCGGACACTGGAAGTGTTCCGGAGGGTACCGGGTACATATCGGGTCACCGGAAGGGGATCCGGGCACCCCCGGCAAAAGATATGGGCCTTATGGGCCAAGAGGGGAAACGCACCAGCCACAAGGGGCTGGTGCGCCCCCATATGGGCCAGCCAAGGTGGAGAAGGAAAGGGGAAGGAGGAAAGGAAAGAAAGGGAATAGGATTTCCCCTTCCTTCCCCCTCCCCCCTCTTTCCTTCCCCCTCCGATATATGTGGCAGGGGGCGCGCGGCTTGGGAGGAGCCCAAGTAGGATTCAGTCCTACTTGGGGCGCCTCCTGGCCTCTCCCCACCCCCTCCCACCTATATATATGTGGGGGTGCCCCTAGCACACACTAGATAATTGCCTAGCTGTGTGCGGCGCCCCCCTCCACCGTTTACTCCCCCGATCATATTTTCGTAGTGCTTAGGCGAAGCCCTGCGGAGATCACTTCACCATCACCATCACCATGCCGTCGTGTTAATGGAACTCATCTAATACCTCGACATCTTGCTGGATCAAGAAGGCGAGGGACGTCACCGAGCTGAACGTGTGCATAACTTGGAGGTGCCGTACGTTCGGTACTCGATCGGTGGATCACGAAGAAAGTTCGACTAAATTAACCGCGTTGTGAAATGCTTCCGCTTACGGTCTATGAGGGTACGTAGACACACTCTCCCCCTCGTTTCTATGCATCTTCATGGATAGATCATTGCGTGTGCGTAGAATATTTTTTGTTTTTCCATATAACGATTCCCAACAGTGGTATCCGAGCCAGGTCTATGCGTAGATGATATGCACATGTAGAACACAAAGAGTTGTGGGTGGTGATAGTCATATTGCTTACCACCAACGTCTTATTTTGATTCGACGGTATTGTGGGATGAAGCACCCCGGACCAACCTTACATGTCCACGTACATGAGACCGGTTCCACCGACAGACATGCAACTAGTTTTGCATAAAGGTGGCTGGCGGGTGTCTGTTTCTCCTACTTTAGTTGAATCGAATTTGACTACGGCCGGTCCTTCACTAGTAGAAAAAGGGGCTTTTGTCCCAGTTGGTAAGGCCCTTTAGTCCCGGTTTTTGAACCGGGACTAAAGGGTCGTTACTAATGCCTCTCCCCTTTAGTCCCAGTTCTTACACGAACCGGGACTAAAGGGCGCGGCCACGTGGAGCTCCACCTTTAGTCCCGGTTGGTAACACCAACCGGGACTAAAGGGCGCGGCCACGTGGAGCTCCACCTTTAGTCCCGGTTGGTAACAGCAACCGGGACTAAAGGAAATTTTATGATTTTTTTTTGAATTTTTTTTATTTTTAAATTTCTGAATTATTTTAACCTCTAGTCTCTAATCACCACCCCTCATCACTGCTCCATTTATCCTCTAATCACCCCTCATCATTCCAAATCATCTAACTTCCCGAACGGTCACCCATCCTCCCACTCCCCCAGCCTGAGCACGCTTAACTTCCGGGTTCTATTCTCCCTCGTTTCCAAGTCTACACTTGTTGTTTTCCTGACAATAGTAAGATGTCAATCCTATTAACCTTCAGGAGTTTTGCTTGAGCATGAATTGACACATTTCACTGTTTGAGTTTGAAACTATTTTATTTAAAAACAATAATTATTTAGTAACACTAATATTTCTTGAATAATTAGTTTGACCATTGTTTGACCACAGTTCGACCAGATTTGACCAAAATTCAAAATAACTGAAATAATTATTTAGTAACACTAATATTCTAGAATAATTAGTTTGACCATTGTTTGACCACAGTTTGACCAGATTTGACCATATTTTTTCCAAAAAAAAATTGAAACTATATTTTTTTCTGTTACTAGTGGCGCACCTAGCAAATGGTGTGCCACTAGTAAGTTTGAAATTTTTTCGATTTTTTCCACTCTAGATCTTAAAAGCGCCGTAACTTTTTTCTGTTAGGTTTTTGAGGATTTTGAAAATGTTTAACGGGGTTCCCCCGAATAAATTCTTATGTAACTTTTCGAGTAGATGATTTTTCATATAAAAAACTTTTTAATCCGAGTTCGTATGCAAAAGTTATGCCCATTTTACAAATTCCAGAGAGATTTTGCAAATAAAGTCGAAATTCATATTTGTAAATTTTCCGAACAACTAGACCACATATCGCATGGGAAACTTATTTTATTTTATTTTTTGGACATTTCCATCATTTTCTTTTTTTTCTAAAACTGAAAAGGCGGTCCACAGGGGGGGGGGAGTTTGAAAATGGGACCTTTAGTACCGGTTCGTGCCATGAACCGGTACTAATGCCTCAAAGCCCATTAGTACTGGTTGGTGGCACCAACCGGGATGTTTAGTCCCGGTTCGTGACTGAACCGGGACTAATGTGAAAACTGCCCTGTGACCAAAGCCCTGTTTTCTACTAGTGCTTGAATAAGGTTAAAACAACAAACTTGACGAAACACCGTTGTGGTTTTATGCATAGGTAAGAACGGTTCTTGCTAGAAGTCCGTAGCAGCCACGAAGAACTTGCGATGAGACTTTCTCAATCGTAGCGATGCTAAGAGTCTGTTAGAATTATATTAGCAGTTACTGCATTATTTATGAAATCTTGCAGATAGGATGTCAAAACATTGTTTCCTCGACGATTTTCTTGAGGAAAGGTTGTATGTGATACAACCAGAAGGTTTTGTCAATCCTGAAAGATGCTAACAAGTATGCAAAGCTCCAGCAATCCTTCTAAGGATTGGAGTAAGCATCTCGGAGTTGGAATGAACGCTTTGATGAGATGATCAAAGATTCTGGGTTTATACAAAGTTCATGAGAAACTTGTATTTCCAAAGAAGTGAGTGGGAGCACTATAGAATTTTTTATGAGTATATGTTGTTAACATATTGTTGATCAGAAATGATGTAGAATTTCTGGAAAGCATCCAGGGTTATTTGAAAAGTGTTTTTAATGGAAAACCTGGATTAAGCTACCTGAACATTGAGCATCAAGATCTATAAGGATAGATCAAAAACGCTTAATAGTACTTTCAAATGAATACATGCCGTGACAAGATTTTGAAGGAGTTCAAAATAGATCAGCAAAGAAAGAGTTCTTGGCTGTGTTACAAGGTGTGAGTATTGAGTAAGACTCAAGACCTGACCACGGCAGAAGAAAGAGAAAGGACGAAGGTCGTCCCCTATGCTTTAGACGTAGGCTCTACAATATGCTATGCTGTGTACCGCACCTGAAGTGTGCCTTGCCATGAGTTACTCAAGGGGTACAATAGTGATCCAAGAAGGGATCACATGACAGCGGTCAAACTTATCCTTAGTATCTAGTGGACTAAGGAATTTTCTCGATTATGGAGGTGGAAAGGGGGTTCGTCGTAAAGGGTTACGTCGATGCAAACTTTGACACTAATCCGGATGACTCTCAGTAGTGAACCGGATTCGTATAGTAGAGCAGTTATTTGGAATAGCTCCAAGTAGCGCGTGGTAGCTGCATCTACAAGATGACATAGAGATTTGTAAAGCACACACGGATCTGAATGTTGCAGACCCGTTGACTAAAACCTCTCTCGTAAGCATAACATGATCAAACCCTAGAACTCATTGAGTGTTAATCACATGGTGATGTGAACTAGATTATTGACTCTAGTAAACTCTTGGGTATTAGTCACATGGCGATGTGAACTTTGAGTGTTAATCACATGGTGATGTGAACTAGATTATTGACTCTAGTGCAAGTGGGAGACAGTTGGAAATATGCCCTAGAGGCAATAATAAAATGGTTATTATTGTATTTCCTTGTTCATGATAATTGTCTGTTGTTAATGCTATAATTGTATTAACTGGAAACCGTAATGCATGTGTGAATACATAGACCACAACATGTCCCTAGTAAGCCTCTAGTTGACTAGCTCGTTGATCAATAGATGGTTATGGTTTCCTGACCATGGACATTGGATGTCATTGATAACGGGATCACGTCATTAGGAGAATGATGTGATGGACAAGACCCAATCCTAAGCATAGCACAAGATCGTGCAGTTCGTTTGCTAGAGCTTTTCTAATGTCAAGTATCATTTCCTTACACCATGAGATTGTGCAACTCCCGGATACCGTAGGAATGCTTTGGGTGTACCAAACGTCACAACGTAATTGGGTGGCTATAAAGGTACACTACAGGTATCTCCGAAAGTGTCTGTTGGGTTGGCACGAATCGAGACTGGGATTTGTCACTCCGTATGACGGAGAGGTATCTCTGGGCCCACTCAGTAATGCATCATCATAATGAGCTCAATGTGACTAAGGAGTTAGCCACGGGATCATGCGTTACGGTACGAGTAAAGTGACTTGCCGGTAACGAGATTGAACAAGGTATTGGGATACCGACGAACGAATCTCGGGCAAGTAACGTACCGATTGACAAAGGGAATTGTATACGGGATTGATTGAATCCTCGACATCGTGGTTCATCCGATGAGATCATCGTGGAACATGTGGGACCAACATGGGTATCCAGATCCCGCTGTTGGTTATTGACCGGAGAGTCGTCTCGATCATGTCTGCATGTCTCCCGAACCCGTAGGGTCTACACACTTAAGGTTCGGTGACGCTAGGGTTGTAGAGATATTAGTATGCGGAAATCCGAAAGACGTTCGGAGTCCCGGATGAGATCCCGGATGTCACGAGGAGTTCCGGAATGGTCCGGAGGTAAAGATTTATATATGGGAAGTCCTATTTTGGCCACCGGAAAATGTTCGGGATTTTTCGGTATTGTACCGGGAAGGTTCTAGAAGGTTCCGAAGTGGGGCCCACCTGCATGGGGGGACCCACATGAACGTGGGTAGTGGGGGCAAGGCCCCACACCCCTGGTCAAGGCGCACCAAGATCCCACATTAGAAGGAATAAGATCATATCCCGAAGGGATAAGATCAAGATCCCTAAAAAGGGGGATAACAATCGGTGGGGAAGGGAAATGATGGGATTTCTTTCCCCTACCTTTGCCAACGCCCCAATGGACTTTGAGGGCAAGAAACCAGCCCCCTCCACCCCTATATATAGTGGGGAGGCGCATGGGAGCAGCACCCCAAGCCCTGGCGCCTCCCTCCCTCCCGTGACACCTCTTCCTCCCCGCTTGCGCTTGGCGAAACCCTGTCGGGATCCCGCTACTTCCACCACCACGCCGTCGTGCTGCTGGATCTCCATCAACTTCTCCTCCCCCTTGCTGGATCAAGAAGGAGGAGACGTCCCCGCTCCGTACGTGTGTTGAACGCGGAGGTGCCGTCCGTTCGGTGCTAGGATCATCGGTGATTTGGATCACGACGAGTACGACTCCATCAACCCCGTTCTCTTGAACGCTTCCGCTCGCGATCTACAAGGGTATGTAGATGCACTCCTCCCCTCTCGTTGCTAGCATCTCCTAGATTGATCTTGGTGACACGTAGGAAAATTTTGAATTTCTGCTACGTTCCCCAACAGATAGGTATTTCCCTCAGTGATGAGACCAAGGTTATCGAACCAATAGGAGAATCACGCAACACTACGTGAACGGCACCTGCACACAAATAACAAATACTCGCAACCCGACGTGTTAAAGGGGCTGTCAATCCCTTTTGGGCTACGGCACCAGAGATAGGCGAACGGACATGAGAGAGTTGTAAATATTGATAGATCGAACACCAAATAAAATAAAGAGCAGCAAGGTATTTTTGTATTTTTGGTTTAATAGATCTGAAAATAAAAGCAAAGGAAAATAGATCGCAAAGGCAAATATAATGAAGAAGAGACCCAGGGGCCGTAGATTTCACCAGTGGCTTCTCTCGAGAAAAATAGCAAACGGCGGGTGAACAAATTACTGTTGGGCAATTGATAGAACTTCAAATAATCATGACGATATCCAGGCATTGATCATTATATAGGCATCACGTCCAAGATTTGTAGACCGACTCCTGCCTGCATCTACTACTATTACTCCACACATCGACCGCTATCCAGCATGCATCTAGTGTACTAAGTTCATGGAAAACGGAGTAATGAAATAAGAACAATGACATGATGTAGACAAGATTTATATATGTAGAAATAGACCCCATCGTTTTATCCCTAGTAGCAACGATACATACGTGTCGGTTCCCCTTCGGTCACTAGGATCAAGCACCGTAAGATCGAACCCACTACAAAGCACCTCTTCCCATTGCAAGATAAATAGATCAAGTTGGCCAAACGAAACCCAAATATCGGAGAAGAAATACGAGGATATAAGTAATCATGCATATAAGAGATCAAAGAAGACTCAAATAACTTTCATGGATAAAAAGATAGATCGGATCATAAATTCAAAGGACATCGGATCCCAACAAACACACCACACAAAGAGTTACATCATATGGATCTCCAAGAGACCATTGTATTGAGAATCAAACGAGAGAGAGGAAGCCATCTAGCTACTAACTACGGACCCGTAAGTCTACAAAGAACTACCCACACATCATTGGAGAGGCACCAATGGACATGATGCACCCCTCCGTGATGGTGTCTAGATTGGATCTGGTGGTTCTGGACTCTGTGGCGGCTGTAATTGATTTTCGTCGACTCCCCTAGGGTTTCTAGAATATTGGGGTATTTATAGAGCAAAGAGGCGGTTCAGGGGGCACCGGAGGTGGGCACAACCCACCTGGGCGCGCCTGGGCCCCCAGGCGCGCCCTGGTGGGTTGTGCTCCCCTAGGAGCACCCCCCAGGTGCTTCTCTGGCCCACTGGATGTCTTCGGTTCCAAAAACATCCACAAAAAGTTTCGCCGCGTTTGGACTCCGTTTGGTATTGATTTCCTGCGATGGAAAAAACATGCAGAAAATAGCAACTGGCACTTGGCACTATGTCAATTGGTTAGTACCAAAAAATGATATGAAATGACTATAAAATGATTGTAAAACATCCAAGAATGATAATATAACAACATGGAACAATAAAAAATCATAGATACGTTGGAGACATATCAACGACCACAACGCTACGATGGAGATCAAGGTGTCGAGCCGGTGAAGATGGAGATCATGACGATGCTTTGGAGATGGAGTCAAAAGCACAAGATGATGGCCATATCATGTCACATATTTTGATTGCATGTGATATGTTTATCTTTTTATGCATCTTATTTTTCTTAGTACGGCAGTAGAATTATAAGATGATCCCTTCACTAAATTTCAAGGTAAAAGTGTTCTCCCTGAGTATGCACCATTGCTACAGTTCGTCATGTTGAGACACCACATGATGATCGGGTGTGATAGACTCTACGTTCACATACAACGGGTGTAAGACAGTTTTGCACATGCAAAATACTTGGGTTAAACTTGACGAGCCTAGCATGTACAGACATGGCCTCGGAACACCGGAGACCGAAAGGTCGAACGTGAATCATATTGTAGATATGATCAACATAGAGATGTTCGCCATTGATGACTACCCCATCTCACGTGATGATCGTACATGGGTTAGTTGATTTGGATCACGTATCACTTAGATGACTTGAGGGATGTCTATTTAAGTGGGGGTTCTTAAGTAATTTGATTAATTGAACTTAAATTTATCATGAACTTAGTCCTGATTGTATTTGCAAATTATTTTGTAGATCAATAGCTCGCGTTGTAGCTCGCCTATTTTCAATATGTTCCTAGAGAAAACTAAGTTGAAATATGATAGTAGCAATGATGCGGACTGGGTCCGTGATCTGAGGATTATCCTCGTTGCTGCATGGAAGAATTATGTCCTTAATGCACCGCTAGGTGACATACCTATTGCAGAAGCAGATGTAGACGTTATGAACGTTTGGCAAGCTCGATAGGATGACTATTTAATAGTTTAGTTCGCCATCCTTTACGGCTTAGAATCGGGACTTCAAAAATGTCTTGAACGCCACGGAGCATATGAGATGTTCCAAGAGCTAAAATTGGTATTTCAGAGTCATACCCGTGTCGAGAGGTATGAGACCTCTGACAAGTACTTTGCCTACAAGATGGAGGAGAATAGCTCAGCCAGTGAGCATGTGCTCAGGATGTCTGGGTACTACGATCGCTTGAATCAAGTGGGAGTTAATCTTGCAGATAATAAAGTGATTGACAGAATTCTCTAGTCACTATCACCAAGCTACTAGAACTTTGTGATGAACTATAATATGCAAGGGATGACAAAAATGATTCCCGAGCTCTTCGCGATGCTGAAATCGGCAAAGGTAGAAATCAAGAAAGAGCATCAAGTGTTGATGATTAACAAGGCCACTAGTTTTCAAGAAAAAGAGCAAGGGAAAGAAAGGGAACTTCAAGAAGAATGGCAAGCAAGTTGCCGCTCCCATGAAGAGGCCCAAAGTTGGACCCAAGCCTGAACTGAGTGCCTCTACTGCAAAGGAAATGGTAACTAGAAGCGGAACTACCACAAATACTTGGAGGATCAGAAGGATGGCAAAGTGAACAAAGGTATATTTGATATACATGTTATTGATGTGTACCTTACTAGTGTTCATAGTAACCCCTG
This sequence comes from Aegilops tauschii subsp. strangulata, assembly GCF_002575655.3. NCBI lineage: Eukaryota > Viridiplantae > Streptophyta > Magnoliopsida > Poales > Poaceae > Aegilops > Aegilops tauschii. Next base: position 69,451,830 of record NC_053035.3, read on the forward strand.
GGTATTTTATACCGGTTCAGTTCCTAAGATTAGTAACTCGAAACAGGAATTGCAGAATAAACAGAGATTAGTTAAGGACGAGGTGACCATGTGTGTTGGAAGTGCTTCCAAGGTCGATACGATCACCATCGCACACTCCCTCTACCTTCAGGATTAGCGTTGAACCTAAATAAATGTTATTTGGTGTTTGCGTTGAGCATGAATATGGTTAGATCATGTTTATTGCAATACATTTATTCATTTAAGTCAGAGAATAATTGTTGTTCTATTTACATGAATAATACCTTCTATGGTCATACACCCAATGTGAATGGTTTATTGAATCTCGATCGTAGTGATACACATATTCATAATATTGATGCCAAAAGATGCAAAGTTGATAATCATAGTGCAACATACTTGTGGCACTGCAGTTTAGGTCATATTTGTATGAAGCACATCAAGAAACTGCATGCAGATGGACTTTTGGAATCACTTGATTATGAATCATTTGATACTTGCGAACCATGCCTCATGGGAAAGATGACTAAGACTCCATTCTCCGGAACAATGGAGCGAGCTAATGACTTATTGGAAATAATACATACCGATGTATGCGGTCCAATGAGTGTTGAAGCACACGGCGGGTATCGTTATTTTCTGACCTTCACAGATGATTTGACTAGGTATGGGTATATCTACTTGATGAAACACAGGTCCGAAACATTTGAAAAGTTCAAAGAATTTCAGAGTGAAGTGGATAATCATCGTAACAAGAAAATAAAGTTTCTATGATCCGATCGCGGAGGCGAATATTTGAGTTATGAGTTTGGCCTTCATTTAAAACAATGTGGAATTGTTTCACAACTCACGCACCTGGAACACCACATCGCAATGCTGTGTCCAAACGTCATAACCGTACTTTATTAGATATGGTATGTTCTACGATGTCTCTTACTGATTTACCACAATCGTTTTGGGGTTATGCATTAGAGACAGCTACATTCACATTAAATAGGGCACCGTCCAAATCCGTTGAGACGACACCGTATGAACTGTGGTTTGGCAAGAAACCTAGGCTGTCATTTCTTAAAGTTTGGGGTTGCGACACTTATGTCAAAAGGCTTCAGCCTGATAAGCTTGAACCCAAATCGAAGAAGTGCGTCTTCATAGGATACCCTAAGGAAACAATTGGGTACACCTTCTACCACAGATCCGAAGGAAAGATCTTTGTTGCTAAGAATGAGTCCTTTCTAGAGAAGGAGTTTCTCTCGAAAGAAGTGAGCGGTAGGAAAGTAGAACTTGATGAGGTAATTGTACCTTCTCTCGAATTGGAAAGTAACACATCACAGAAAACCGTTCCCGTGATGCCTACACAAAATAGAGAGGAAGCAAATGATAATGATCATGAAACTTCAGATCAAGTTGCTACTGAACCTCGTAGGTCAACGAGAGCGCGATCTGCACCAGAGTGGTACGGTAATCCTGTCCTGGAAGTCATGTTACTAGACCATGGCGAACCTACGAATTATGAAGAAGCTATGCCCAAATTCGGAGAAATGGCTTGAGGCCGTCAAATCTGAGATAGCATCCATGTATGAGAACAAAGTGTGGACTTTGGTGGACTTGCCCGATGATCAGCAAGCCATAGAGAATAAATGGATCTTCAAGAAGAAGACTGACGCTGATGGTAATGTTACTATCTACAAAGCTCGACTTGTCGCAAAATGTTTTTGACAAGTTCAAGGGGTTGACTATGATGAGACCTTCTCACCCGTAGCGATGCTTAAGTCCGCCCGAATCATGTTAGCAAGTGCCGCATTTTATGATTATGAAATCTGGCAAATGGACATCAAAACGACATTCCTCAATGGATTACTTAAAGAAGAGTTGTATATGATGCAACCAGAAGGTTTTGTCGATCCTAAAGGTGCTAACAAAGTGTGCAAGCTCCAGCAATCCATCTATGGACAGGTGCAAGCATCTCGGAGTTGGAATATACGCTTTGATGAGGTGATCAAAGCATATGGTTTATACAGACTTTCGGTGAAGCTTGTATTGACAACAAAGTGAGTCGGAGCTCTGTAGCATTTCTGATATTATATGTGTATGACATATTGCTGATTGGAAATGATATAGAATTTCTGGATAGCATAATAGGATACTTGAATAATAATTTTTCAATGAAAGACCTCGATGAAGCTGCTTACAATTAGGCATCAAGATCTATAAAGATAGATCAAGACGCTTGATATGATTTTTTCAATGAGTACATACCTTGACAAGATTTTGAAGGAGTTCAAAATGGATCAGTCAAAGAAGGAGTTCTTGCCTGTATTGTAAAGTGTGAAGTTGAGTAAGACTCAAAGCCCGACCACAGCATAAGATAGAGAGAGAATGAAAGTCATTCCCTATGCCTCAGCCATAGGTTCTATAAAGTATGCCATGCTGTGTACCAGACCTATTGTGTACCTTGCCATGAGTTTGGCAAGGGGGTACAATAGTGATCCAGAAGTAGATCACTGGACAGCAGCCAAAATTTATCCTTAGTTACCTAAGAGGACTAAGGAAATATTTCTCGGTTATGGAGGTGATAAAGAGTTCGTCGTAAAGGGTTACGCCGATGAGAGCTTTGACACCAATTCGGATGACACCGAGTCTCAATCTGAATACATATTGATAGTGGGAGCAATTAGCTAGAGTAGCACCATGCAGAGCATTGTAGACATAGAAATTTGCAAATATATGGATCTGAATGTGACATACCCGTTGACTAAACTTCTCTCACAAGCAAAACATGATCACACCTTGGAACCCTTTGGGTGTTGGTTACATGGCGATGTGAACTATGGGCGTTAATCACATGACGATGTGAACTATTGGTGTTAAATCACATGGCGATGTGAACTAGATTATTGACTCTAGTGCAAGTGGGACACTAAAGGAAATATGCCCTAGAGGCAATAATAAAGTTGTTATTTTATATTTCTTTATTCATGATAAAGTTTTATTATTCATGCTAGAATTGTATTGATCGGAAACTTAAATACATGTGTGAATACATAAACAAACACCGTGTCCCTAGTAAGTCTCTACTAGACTAGCTCGTTGATCAAAGATGGTTAAGGTTTCCTGACCATGGACATGAGTTGTCAATTGATAACGGGATCACATCATTAGGAGAATGATGTGATGGACAAGACCCATCCGTTAGCTTAGCATAATGATTGTTCAGTTTTATTGCTATTGCTTTCTTCATGTCAAATACATATTCCTTCGACTATGAGATTATGCAACTCCTGGATACCGGAGGAATGTCTTGTGTGCTATCAAGTGTCACAATGTAACTGGGTGATTATAAAGATGCTCTACAGGTATCTCCGAAGGTGTTTGTTGAGTTGACATAGATCGAGATTAGGATTTGTCACTCCGAGTATCGGAGAGGTATCTCTGGGCCCTCTCGGTAATACACATCATAAACTTGCAAGCAAATGACTAAGGATTTAGTCACGAGGTGATGTATTATGGAACGAGTAAAGAGACTTGCCAGTAATGAGATTGAACTAGGTATGAAGATACCGACGATCGTATTTCGGGCAAGTAATATACTGATGGACAAAGGGAATTACGTATGTTGTCATAACAGTTTGACCGATAAAGATCTTTGTAGAATATGTAGGAGCCAACATGAGAATCCAGGTTCCGCTATTGGTTATTGACCGAAGAGGTGTCTAGGTCATGTCTACATAGTTCTCGAACTCGTTGGGTCCGCACACTTAACGTTCGATGACGATATAGTATTATATGAGTTATGTGATTTGGTGACCGAATGTTCTTCGGAGTCCAGGATGAGATCACAGACATGACGAGGAGTCTTGAAATGGTCGAGAGGTAAAGATTGATATATAGGACGATGGTATTCGAACACCGGAAGTGTTCCAGAGGGTACCGGGTACATATCGGGTCACCGGAAGGGGTTCCGGGTACCCCCGGCAAAAGATACGGGCTTTATGGTCCAAGAGGGGAAACGCACCAGCCACAAGGGGCTGGTGCGCCCCCCCATATGGGCTGGCCAAGGTGGAGAAGGAAAGGGGAAGGAGGAAAGGAAAGAAAGGGAATAGGATTTCCCCTTGCTTTCCCCTCCCCCTCTTTCCTTCCCCCTCCGATATATATGGCAGGGGGCGCGCCGCTTGGGAAGAGCCCAAGTAGGATTTCGTCCTACTTGGGGCGCCTCCTGGCCTCTCCCCTCCCCCTCCCACCTATATATATGTGGAGGGGTGCCCCGAGCACACACCAGACAATTGCCTAGCCGAGTGCGGCGCCCCCCCCCCTCCACCTATATATATGTAGATCACTTCACCATCACCGTCACCACGCCGTCGTGCAGACGGAACTCATCTACTACCTCGGCGTCTTGCTGGATCAAGAAGGCGAGGGACGTCACCGAGCTGAACGTGTGCAGAACTCGGAGGTGCTGTACGTTCGGTACTCGATCGGTGGGTCGCGAAGAAAGTTCGACTACATCAACCGTGTTGTGAAACGCTTCCGCTTACGGTCTACGAGGGTATGTAGACACACTCTCCCCCTCGTTGCTATACATCTCCATGGATATATCATTGCGTGTGCGTAGATTTTTTTGTTTTCCATGCAACGATTCCCAATAGAATATGTTAGGCAGCATTCCACATCAAAAATTCTGTTTTTATCATTTACCTACTCGAGGACGAGCAGGAATTAAGCTTGGGGATGTTGATACGTCTCCAACGTATCTATAATTTTTTATTGTTCCATGCCATTATGTTATCATTCTTGGATGTTTTACAACCATTTTATAGCAACATTTATATCATTTTTTGGGACTAACCTATTGACATAGTGCCCACTGCCAGTTGCTGTTTTTGCATTGTTTTTTACTTCGCAGGAAATCATTACCAAACGGAGTCCAAATGCAGCGAAACTTTTTGGTGATTTTTTCTGGACCAGAAGACACCTGTTGGGCCAAAGAAGTACCAGAGGGGGGCTCCGAGGGGAGCACAACCCACCTGGGCGTGCCTGGGGGCCCAGGCGTGCCCTGGTGGGTTGTGCCCACCTCAGCTGCCTCCCGCGCCGCCTCTTTGCTCTATAAATACCCCAATATTCCCAAAACCCTAGGGGAGGCGACGAAAAACAATTCCAGCGGCCGCAAGTTCCAGAAACCATAGATCCAATCTAGACACCATCATGGATGGGTTCATCATCCTCATTGGTGCCTCTCCGATGATGCGTGAGTAGTTCATTGTAGACCTACGGGTTCATAGTTAACAGCTAGATGGCTTCCTCTCTCTCTTTTGATTCTCAATACAATGGTCTCTTGGAGATCTATTTGATGTAACTCTTTTTGCGGTGTGTTTGTTGCGATCCGATGAACTTTGAGTTTATGAGCAGATCTACGTTTTTATCCATGAAAGTTATTTAACTCTTTTGATCTCTTATATGCATGATTACTTATAGCCTCGTATTTATTCTTCAAATCTTTGGTTTAGTTAGGCGGACTAGATCGATTTTTCTTGCCATGGGAAGAGGTGCTTTGTGATGGGTTCGATCTTACGGTGCTTGATCCTAGTGACAGAAGTTGAAACGGCACGTATGTATCGTTGCTATTAAGGATAACAAGATGGGGTCTATTCCTATATGAGTAGACCTTGTCTACATCATGTCATCGTTCTTATTGCATTACTCCGTTTCTCCATGAACTTAATTCACTAGATGCATGCTAGATAGCGGTCAATGTGTGGAGTAATAGTAGTAGATGCAGGCAGGAGTCGGTCTACTAATCTTGGATGTGATGCCTATATCATGATCATTGCCTGGATATCGTCATAATTATTTGAGGTTCTATCAATTGCCCAATAGTAATTTGTTTACCCACCGTATGCTATTGTTCTTGAGTAAAGCCACTAGTGAAATCTACGGCCCCCGGGTCTCTTCTTTATCATATTTGCCTTCGAGATCTATTTTTATTCGCTTTTATTTTCAGATATATATTTGCCAAAACCCAAAAATACTATTATCCAATCTACTACAATTAATCTCTCATCCACGTGACAATTTCTGGCACCGTTACCCAAAAGGGATTGACAACCCCTTTAACACGTCGGGTTGCAAGTATTTGTTCTTTGTGTGCAGGTACCGTTTACGTAGTGTTGCTTGGTTCTCCTACTGGTTCGATAAACTTGATCTCATCACTGAGGGAAATACCTACTGTTGCTGTGCTGCATCATCCCTTCCTCTTTGGAGAAATACCGATGTAGTTCAAGCCAACATCAATGAAGAAACGGAGTAATGCAATAAGAACAATGACATGATGTAGACAAGATCTATTCATGTAGGAATATACCCCATCTTGTTATCCTTAATAGCAACGAAACATACGTTCCGCGCTACCCCTTCTGTCACTGGGTGAGGACAGCATAAGATCGAACCCATCCCAAAGCACCTCTCCCCATGGCAAGAAAAATCGATGTAGTTGGCCTAACTAAACCAAAGATTCGAAGAGGAAACACGAGGTTATAAGTAATCATGCATATAAGAGATCAAAGAAGACTCAAATAATATTCATGGATAGAAGCTGATCATAAACTCGATCTTCGTTGGATCCCAACAAACGCACTGCAAAAGGTCATTACATCAAATAGATCTCCAAGAGACCATTGTATTGAGAATCAAAAAAAGAGATAGAAAGCCATCTAGCTACTGCCTAAGGACCCGTAGGTCTATGGGGAACTACTCACGCATCATTAGAGAGGAACGAATAAGGATGATGAACCCCTCCATGATGGTGTAGATTGGATCTCGAGGTTCTAGAACTTGTGGCGGCTGGAATGTTGTTTCATCTGCTCCCCTAGGGTTTCTGGAATATTTGGGTATTTATAGAGCGAAGAGGCGGTCACTACTGCAAGATGCTACTAACGTGACACTACGATCAAAGACCCTTTGACGAAACTGTGTGCGATGCATTAATCGCAAACGGTGATGTAAAATAACCGTCAAAAAAGATGCAAAACATTTGCGATGAAGGATACATCAAACACGGTTCAGATTTTAGTTGCATGTGCGATGAGGGGCATACAGTTCAGTTGAATGAACTATTTGCGATGAGGCAGAAGAACAGAAACGGGCAGCCAAATGAAGGTGTGTGTGATATACGGCATACGGTTCACTTGGATGAACTGTTTGTGATTAGGCGGAACAAGAGAAACGGTCAGCCAGATCAAGGTGTGTGCGATAGAGGGCAAACAGTTCACTTGGATGAACTGTTTGCATTGAGCCAAGATAACAGAAATGGTTCAATATAACAAGATGTGTGTGATACGCGACAAATAGGTCTGTAGTCGGAAATGTGTGGGAAGACCGATAACAACACAAATGATTCCTGTTAACAAGTCCTGTGTGTTGTGAGCAAACGATTGCTGGTATACAATTGTCAGTGATTGATGAAATAATCACCGACGGGTTCCATTGTTTAGTCCGTGTGCGATGTGATTTGCTCTGCCTGCAGAGCGTCAACATATATACTTAAAAAGGCAGCATTGCAAAACCAAATTAAGCATACAATTACACAAGTGACTACACACATAGCATTTCCACACATCAAAGTAAGCAATTACATGCATACTAAACTAGGAGAAATGAGGATATAATCATCTACTTATTGTTGCGACGACACTTGCCATTGCTCTGCTTCCGGCTGGATCCCTGGCCGTTTTGGGTAAGGAGGCACTTCCTCATGTCAACGACCCACATGTACATGTCGTAGCTCGTGTACGCCTCCTTGGCCGCATACACGACGTGAGCTTTGTCAACTTTCTCCTTCCAGGCCGAGTGCCAGGCACGCTTGTCCTTGTTGCAGGAATCCTTCATGTCTCTGTAGTAGGGGTCAATGATGGCCTCGGCGAGGTGAACCAGTGAGTCCTTCTCATGCTCCTTGCTGCCCCAGATCTTGTATTGGCCCTGGCTGTCGACAAGATTCTTGCAGGCGATGCTCGAATTCTTGAGCACCTTTACATCGCTGGTGATGTCCACCGTAGCGAACATGTAGTGGGGGCTGTTGACAAACCTGGCAAAACGCTCGCAAGGCCTTGTGGCTAGGCAGTAGTGGTAGACGAGGACGTGGTTGCGCACGCAGATCTGGGCGACGACGACCTTGGGATAAGACCCGGCACGAGTTCGGATGTACTTGAGGTCGAACCCGACCACCTTGTACTTCTTCTCGGCAAGCAACAACTCCATGATGTGGATGGAGTGCTCCACCCAGACCGGGTTGTTGGTGTACACCACCGAGAGCTCCGTGAACCTTCTATGGGTGTCCACCACGGCATGCATGGTGAACTGCCACTCGTCATCGGCAGCCGCTCGAAGTGCCATTGGAGCCGCGCAAGATACCCTCTAAGAATTTGGCGTGGTGGGGTGTGCTTCTTGCAATGGTGGGGCGTGATCGAAAGGTTGAAAAGACACAAGGGTTAAATGGCCGCTGTAATAAATGGGGGCCGACCGGCCTGTAATTGTCACGTCTTGTCATCGTGTTCATAGCGGAGGATTCCAGTGCACGCTTGACAACACCGCACCGCACGCATTTCGTTTGACCACGCGTGGGCTCGAAGAGGCGCCAAATGTATCATCGGTGAGCCTGTTCCCGCGCTACTGCGCAGTTTACTGCAGAAGCTTCCCGCCCGGCTAATTTGGCCACGCGTCGGCTAGAAGATGGACAAATCATGGGCGTTTATTGGCAAAAGGCTTTGTAAAAACGAAGTGTGTGGAATGATTTCGGTCATAAGTTTACCCGTGGGTGATGAGGTCAAAGTTACACAGAAGGGTGATGGTGGACACTCGAGTGCGATAATTAATTCTGTGCTCTATAGGGCACACGGTTGAAGAAACCAAATGTGTGCAATAACGTCGAAGATCGCAGTCGAGTTAGCTATACAAATCGTGTGCTATGAGATCGACAAGGTAAACAGATTTGAGAATGGTTAATAAAATCTAAGTCCACTTCATATTAAGGTCAAAATAGGGCTACCAATATACGAGTCTCGTATGATGCCATTTCAACGATTGTACCACAAAAGCTCGAAATATTACAAGGTTCAAATTCCAGAGTTATATGGCTCAAATTCAAAGATTACAAGGTTCAAACTGATATTAGAAATGAAATTCAACTCATCAGCTACAAACACTCGCACTGATCCACTGAACATGGATATCAGAGAGGTTCAAACTAATATTACCACTTCTAAGTCTGGTTTCGAAACCTCATAATTTTGCAAAGGGGTCAGCCACTGAGAAGTCACGTATGGGGTTGACATGATGACTTCCAATTACTCTGTCATTTGAGGAATTCAGCATTTTCGGAGCCTATTCAATTCTGCCGTAGCCGGCGGCGCTAATCAACAAACCGTTCATTTTTGCGAAATAAATATAGGGCAAACCTCATTACCTTCAGCACCCTTGCTCTGACAACAAAGAACCTGGCGAATATAATCTCCGGTAAGGTCCCTCGGTAGGAGTTCAAAGTAATTTCTGAGAGATGCGAATCTAGGCATTCAACGTGATTGTTATATTGTATCACATTATCGACCACCGGGCCTAATCTTATCTGCAAAAGAACAAAACGTGTTAGTGCCTACATGCAGTTTTGAACACTACTACAGGCCTATTTGGTTTGCAGGATTTGTAAAATGCACTAACATGCCATCTTCGATCCAACATGATTAACATGGGCATTTGATTACAATCTAGAAAAATGTAGCCTTCTTTACAAGAGGTTGGAGTGGATGAAAAGTTCCCTGAGAAAACTAGTACAGATGAATCCAAAGGAGAAATGCTTATTGATTGTAACCATATGGATCAAGCAACCAATATGGGGGGGGGGGACAAGTATGTACATAAATCCTCCAAAAAATCCTCCAGAAATCATAGTACATTGTCATTGTAAACTTGGAAAAAGGTGTCACAAATTGAACTCCCTTATGGTTAACATTTAACAGGAAAGGAACATCACCTCGATATATAGCTTCTCCAGGCACGGAAAGCATCTCAGGAAACTGACAACTTGCTCCAGGTTGGGGTCGATAGATTCTAGTGCCAAAACCTTCACTGTGCGCAGTTTCGGGGTCAAGCTTGTCGGAATCATTTTCTGGATGACAGACGAACATACATCTTCAAAATCAGAAATAATGTTAATTTCTAGAAGGAGAGGTAGAAGGCGGCTGTTGTACCTGAACGGGTGTGGATCCAATAACAAGTTCAGAGTATTTGTGAGACAAGTAGCCCACCACTCTCAATTTTGGTGCAGAAATGACATTGATTCATGTTGGACCTTCTTGATCAACTACAAGTAATCTCTCAAGTGAAGGTGTGTCCTCAATGACCATACCGTGGTACACATCTTGTGATGTCTTCCTGCTGCACCAGCAACACACATAAATAGTCCGGAGAGTCATGGAGGTGATGTGGAAGCTACTCAACCCATTGATCGCCCGAAGACGAAGGTACTCGAGCGCAGTACAACCACGGAGCAGGCCCTCCATGTTACCGTTTGGGAGGCAGACGGCGATGAGCTCGAGGTGCTTTAGTCGTGGTAGAATAAGAGCGGGCGCGTCATTAAGGGGGGGAATGGCAGTTCCTGAACTTGGCGATGTGCAGCGTGGGCGCGAGGCGGAGCGTGGACATTGGCAGCGAGCGCATATGCCCATCATCAAAAGTGGGCTCCTCGAGCTAATCTAGGGCGGGGGATCGGAACCAGTCGTCAAGCTTGGCTCGGTCCTTGCTGTTGGAATGGAACTTTCCCATTCTAAGGCCTCTGGTTGGGTCAGGGTGACTGCCGAGGATCTTAGAGAACGCATCCAAGCTTTTGCGATAGCCATGGCAGAGCTCGTGGGTGTCGATGAGGTCGAGAGGGGTGGAGTTCCATAGGGGGCACCGCCGCCAGGAAAGGATGGTTGTCCGCGCCCTATATTTGATTGGGAGGAGGGAGATGATGAATGTCAACATATCATCGGGGAGGCTGCTGATGAAGTCTAGGCCTGCTGGAGTCGCTTGCGGTTCTTGCTCGCCCCGCCGCCGCTTGTTGGCAGCCCCGTTCTCCACCTCCGGAGTCTCCTTGTCAGCGGCGCTTTCTGATAGAAGTGGGGGTACATGGAATATTTAGTTAAAACAGGGCAATAGAAAAAGTGTATTGATAACTATAAGTTAGTAGGTAGGAATAGAGTAAGAAAAATGGAATAACAATTGGTTGCTTAAATACTACACAATTCATTTGATATTGCTGGGTAAGTCAACATGCAGATACTTGAAAAGAAAACTTACTTCGAACAAAGTCTGGACGGATGATATCGTCAAGGAAGTTAGCATATATCTCATGACCAGGCCCTTTTATGTGCAGTGCAATTTTAGTGCCAGCTTTCAGTACATAAAACTTAGAAATTTCTTTCCAAAGGCCAGTGCCAAAATAGGAGTCACCGCGTTCATCAAGTCTTACAGTAGCAACGATTGTAAATCCATGGTTTGTGTTTAGTATGACATCCCAGTAGTCTTGATTTATGTAAAGGGAAAGATTGTGCACTAAAGATTATGTTGCATAGCAAGAGATGCGCTCAGAAAATGGTAGGATTGTTAAAGAAAATATGGTAACAAGCAAATATGGGCCGAAATTGAAAGAACTATACAACAGTTCAAATCGAAGGACAAAAATCTATAATTAAACAAATAGGATAAACATGATGTCATGGAAATATGAGAGTAATCAAAAGAACAATACATCATTAATTTTCCTAATATAGAAAGAAGAGGAAAAAAATCCCCTTTAACGTATATGGTGCATGTGGCACCTTTTATCCAAATGTAGCAATATTTAGTATATGTTCAGGAAAGTAGGCCTTGCCAACCGATTTAGGGTGAGATTGAACATACCGCGCGCATCCTCAAGTCATCTGGTACGGTGAGACGGAACTCCATCGATGTCTGGCGGAGGCCGCAAAGTCCTGATGTGTCCGCGCACTGTACACTCTATGAATGAAAGAAAGCCCTCAAATCAGCTCGAATAAAAATGAATTCATGACAATTTCGGCAGGTGATTAAAGGAGGCAGATGAACTGGGATAAGAGATGAGATAATATCTCATTAAATTAGTTACCTTGTTGTCCATGAGAAAAAACCCTCAGTACGGTGGATTCCCCAACCAGGCGGAGCTGGGTCGACCACGAGTAGCGTCAAGAAAGTCGATGGCGATAAGCGGCGGCAAGCGGAAGTGGCAAAATGCGGTGGGATTTGCCGGCAGCCTGGCGGTAGCGGCAGGCGTCGAGCTAAGTTATTGCCGCCGCGATAGGCGGTGCCATGCATAGACGCAAAGGACCTTGCGCAGGTGTGAATGGGGACCGGAGGGGGTGGCGTGCGGGGTGACGGTTTTTGTGACGTGAGGATGGTGAGGGTTTTCTTTTTTCTTTTTTGAACTGGGCAGTGAGGGTTTTCTGTCCCACAAAGAATTTTGGAGGCAACGTTTTGCTAGAGCTAACCGTGTGTGATTGAAGTAACAGGCAAAATGAAAGTCATTGCACACGGTTCCAGTTTTGGGAACCGTTTGTGGTTTACGTACTACCTCCGTCCTGGTTTATTGGTCCCCTTTGTAATTTGTACCAAAATTTGACCACATATTTAACTAACAAATGTTGATGCATGTCATCAAAAATTATATCATTGAGCACTATGTTCAAATACGCATCCAACGATATAATTTTTGCTGACGTGCACTAACATGTTTTCAATTAAATCTTTGGTCAAAATTTAACACAAATTACAAAGGGGACCAATAAACCAGGACGGGGGTAGATTCCATCAACCGAACTGATTGCATCCATATCCCACATTTAGACATAAGTAAACATAGATTAAGCATACTCAGACATAGATAATAAGCGTACACAAGCATAGTTCAACCGTCATTAAGCATACTCAAGCGTACATAGTTCGATCCCACATCTCATATCATGTGCCGGCACGATCTCGAAGCTTCTCCAAGTACTCGGCGTACGCGTCGTGCGCCATCCTGTGAGAATACTTCTGATTGAAGGAGCCAACGACTCGTCCTCTTGCATGCGCCAGAACACTTTCATACGCGTCATGAAGCTTGTGGTTGCAAAATGGGCATCGATAGCCGCCGTCCCAGGTCCTAATATGCCTGTTACGCATTCCCACATAAAGCTCCCTCGGGATTTGCCTCTTGTACCTCCTCTGGCCATCTTCATACTCGCTGTCCCCATCGTCAGACAGCACCTATATAAATAGTAAAAAAGAGTGTGGCATCAAATTAATGTTTACAAACTAATCTCTAGCAAACATTTGGCAGTTGCCAAAATTTGGCACCAAATCAATGTTTACATGCCGTGCAGTAGGATTAGGAATTTATGGCTATTTTTTATACATATCCAGAGATTATGGTTTGATTTTTAAGCACAGTCGCCTATGTACAGACCAATCTTGAAGAAAATAATGGCACAAACATATATGTAGGTCACTCAAAATCAATTGTCACGTCCTGGCTAGGAATTATTAGCACAAACACTAACCCTAGTCGGATTACTAGCAGAAATCATTTGCACAGATGAAACAACTAATAACTTATCACTTGTACCATTCAAACAATCAATACACTACACTACACGGATCTAACGAAACTTACTTAGATTTCATGGATTGGGAGAACATAACCATAGGATTTCTCTTCCAAAGGGGGGAGCAGGAGTAACCAGAGAAACCCTAGGATCTATTTGACACATAAATGGATATAGATGACTAACCAGTTGTCCGTCGTCGTCGGAGTCGTCGCCGGAGTGGTGGTCGGAGTCGTTGCCGGGGTCGTCATCGGAGTAGGTGTGGACCTCTGCCTCCGGCTATGGAAGCTCGATGCCGTCGACGATGTCAGGGTGCAGCGATACGTCGCCGCTGGTGACGGCAAGCTCTGTCTCCATGTCCGCGCCGTGCTCCGGTGCTTCAGCAGCCCCAGCGTCGCCACTCCCTCCGATGGGGCGCTTTGGCGGCATCCTCATACACTGACGGCTTCGAGGACTGAGAGCGGCATTGAGGATGCAAGCAGACAGAGAGGATTGTGTGTGTGTGTGTGCCGAGGATGGGGGGTGCGGCCGCTTGGGCATGCCATTAATATGGAGTAGTGGGAGAGAGGCGGGTCGCGGTCAAACCGCTGGCTCGCCTCCCAGTGAGCCTGTGCACCGGACTGCTGGCACGCCTACCATCGTTTCACACAGCTACTCGCACGCCTCCCGATGACACTGTGCAGCGAGCATGCCTCCCATCAATTCACACACCTGCACGCATGCCTCCTGGTCTGCCTGTGCGGCGGACTGCTCGCATGCATCCCGTCAACTCACGCCTACTCGCACGACACACGGGTTGCGTGGCGGCATTGTTTTTCTATTTGGGTGATTAATGTTGCTGCTTTATTGCTTAACCGAAGCATGGCACGTATCAATTGTTGGTCTAATGCTCACGGTATGAATAAATAATCCGTTTGGGATATTGGTTCCCAATTATTAACAATCTCCCGTTCCTAAGAAGATAAAGATTACATCAAAACTGGTCTCAAATTTGACAAAAAAAGTACAATGCCACTTTGTATTGGTGTCCAGATGACAACATGATAAGTTTCATGAATTTCAAATAAGTTTTGGGTGTACTAGAATTTAAAAATCAAGAGGGGAGTAAACATGCACCCAGTGAGACACATGTGTTTTTGCCATCCATTTAGGTGCACTGTCACGTGTGCATATAGCTCAAATTTGATTTTTGCACATTATACCCCTAGAAAATCAATCAATGTACTAAAATGTCTTAATGATCTCTGTTTTTTTCAAAATTAAAACGTCCCTCCTTTGGTAACATATGTTCATCGCGGGATAATTTAACATGCATCGTAGTTGCGGTGGATTCGCGGTGTGTGTGTGCGTCTAGGGGGTGGCGGGTGGCTGGCAGTACACTACGAGTCGTGAGCCACCGGGTGGGTTGGCCATTTTGTGAGGCAGGTGCCACATCAGAGTCGGGAATTTGTTATTTAAAACATTACACAACCCTTTCATACATACATTTTTTAGCCACATGTAGTCGATGGTTGTCCTACACGACACTCGATACTCGCGTGTGACGCTTTCTGTGGGTCCGCGAGGTCGTCGTCCATCACTTTGACGAACAACCAGCAGAGAGGTTAATTTGACCAGCAAGGTAGAATATTTTTTTTGTGTTATGGTGGGAGTATATAGTACGCGTCGAAGAGGTGGGAGGGGACTAGCATATATACTATACGTACACGTCCGTGAACAAGTACACCTCACTCAGTGTCGGGACTTTTCGGTTTTCGAGGCACGTGCCACATCAAAGTTGTGAAATTGGCTATTCAAACATCACGCAACACCTCTTTGGGCCACATGCATGCACGCGGTGGTTATCCTAGGACACTCACGTGTGAGGCTTCCATCTGTGGGCCCACGAGGCCATTGTCGATGCATGCATCACTTTGACCTACATCGGAAGAGGTTAATTAATTTCACCATCAAGGAAGATTCTTTTTGGGTTGTATTACGGTAGGAGCATATAGTATGCGTTGAAGAGGGGTAAGGGCGGGGACCATCATATATAGTACGCTTCATGAACCTCGCTCTGTGTGGGGACTTTATAGTTTTCGAGGCATGTGCCACATCAAAGTTGTGCATTTTGGGTATTCAACATATGTTTGGCCCACATGGAAAGCGATGGTGGTTGTCCTCTCGCACCCACTTAAGCGGTTATTAGCAATATCGATGCTTTCCATCTGTGGGCCCGCTTGGTCCATCACTACTTTGCCTGACAACGAGAGAGGTTAATTTGACTTAGGAGGGGATTTTTGTTTATTTGTAATACAGTATATATATATATAGGTCATGCTCTGGGATGACATGATACAGTTTGAGCACGCACATGCATGTGTACGCATGAATCCCTCCCATTGAGTCGAAGTGGCTAGTAACACGACACGTCATGAACCGATCTCGCTCTGTGTGGGGACTGTAGTACGATTTTCGATGCGCGCGCCACATCAATGTTGTGAAATGGTATTCAACATGCATGCACGCATCACCTCCATACATATGCATGTAGTGGTTGTCTTTGGACGGTACACTCCCTCGCATGGTTATCGGCGACAAGCCAATATATTCATGGGCCCGCATGGACATCCATGATCACCTTGACTGACAACAAGATAGGTTACCATGGCAGATTCTTCCTTTGGTTCGTGTTATCGTCGTATAGGCCATGGTGAGATTCAGACCTAATTAAGTTTGAGCGCATACTATGCACGCATGCATGCATGAATCTCCATCATCGGCTTGAAGTGTGGTGTGACATACATATGCATCGTCAACTAACCCTCACTCAGTGTGGAGATTTCTGGTTCAAAAGCATGGTGCCACATCAAAGTTGTTCCATTGTGTATTCAAACACACCTCTCCATACATATGTTTGGGCCACACGCAGGCAGTGGTTGTCTTCGGGGACTAGCTACTTGCGTGATTATTGGGGAGCTAGCCCATCTCCAGGGTCGCATGGACGGCCATCACTTTGACCAACAACAAGAGAGAGGTTGTACGACCAAGGTGGATTATTCTTGGTCCATTTTACGATCCATCTTGGTGAGATGCCTCTTTGGCCCGCCGACTGAAAGTGGGTGTGTGTGTGTGGTGGGGGGCCTGCTACTTTGCACTTTTCTAGGTGAACCTCCGTGGGGGGCATGCATTCATAGCTTAGGATTCCCTTCCTACCGACACGAGGGGGGAGGGCAAGCAATACCATGCGCTTTGCGAGATAGGTGCCACATCGAAGTTGCATTTGGTATTTGAACATCGAACCACCGTTTTCATACGTATATTTAGTCCACATGCAAGTGTGTTCGTGTTCTGACCCTCTCCTGTGTCATTTTTCGCCAAATTTATGAACATTAGACAAGTCGGTGACGCAACAGACACGGTTCACTCACACTAACCGTGTGCCACGCCGGTGCCCCTCTCACACACATTCGCACAGTACATTGGGCTCCACGAGGCTTCCCCTCTCAAAAATATCTACCCGCCTGCAGCTTTTCTATTTGATAACACACGGTTATTATGTTTCGACCGTGTGTGATGTTTCTTATTCCCGCTCCCGCCTGCATCCCTCGAAAATATCTGCCCGCCTCGAGGGTTTTTCTGTTTCATAACACACGCTTGTTATTTCCGTACTGTGTGCGATGCACCATCATCCAAATTTTCTATAGCCCCGGCATTTCACTCTTGCGTTTGACTCCCGCGTAGTAAAATTTTCAGTAGCCACGTCATTTCTTCATACACACCCCCGCCCCCCTCCACACACACACACACCAAAACCTCCTCGGGCGCGTGCGCGCACACACACACCCTCCCTCGCTCGAAACCCTAGCAAGGTCGCCGCCGCCACCGCAAGGCCCCGATTGTCAACATCTGCCGGTTTGCCCGTGCAGCTTACCCACCGATCTCCATACCCAGGCCGCCCTGAGTTTCTTAGATGACACCTGCCAAACGCCCCCTTTCCCACAGATCCCCATCCCCCACTCCAGAGCGTCGCAGCCTAAGCCCGGCTACGCTTCCCATGGAGCTCGAGGAGCGACTGGCCCAAAAGAGGTCTATCGCGGTCTCTTCGCCCGACGTCGTCGAGGAAGCAGACGACCATTACTGGCCGTAGTCACTCAATCAGCAAGCTAGAGTATGCGGGTATGTCGCGGACGCCGGCTATGACATCGAGGTCGTCGATAGCGACGGCCTGACGCTGACTATGTCACAGGTTAAGTGGCCCACCCCCAACCCCTCGGGTTCAACCACCGTCGATCTCATCCATGGCCCCGCCGCCGATCTCCTATGGCTCGTTGTCAAGAATTTTCCATCCTACATCACCATCGAGCCCCTTTTGTCATTTCTAAAGGACACATTCTGCGATGCTGGCTTGGGATCCGCAGCTTCCAAGTCAAACCTCATCGACGCGACCACAAGGAGGGCACCCTCTCCGTCTCTTCCAAGGGGAAAGAGCCCGTCTGCGACATCAGGGAGGGCACCCTATAGTCGTGCTCTTCCAAGGGGAAGGAGCCCATCTGCGACAACATGGAGCGCATCCAGGGTCCGTGCTCTTCCCATGGGAACGAGCCCATCTGTGACAAGTGAGGAAACCCATGATTTGTTTTAACGTGCCTCTTCACAGGGGGGAACCCATGATTTGTTTTGTCGAGTCCCTTTTGTAGTGTAGTGAGAATATGTCCAGTTTTAATTGTTATATTTGGTTGTTGCAGTATGCCTTGTTTATTTCAGTTGTTCACATTGTGATGCTCTATATGTGCAATTATTTATTGTGCAGTACATTTCATCAATCTAGTTTTAAACATACCGATAGGAATGCATATATTTGCTTGTTGTTAAGCCTGTTATAGCTAGCATATGCCTCTTTTAAAGTTTTTTGATTGTTCGGTTGTTTGTAGTTAGCATATGTCCAGTTTCAAATGCTATCTTTGGTTGTTTGTAGTATGCCTTGTTTATCCCAGTTATTCACAATGTGATGTTCTATATGTGCAAGTATGAACTGTGTAGTTCAATTTCATCAATACCAGTTTCAACAATACCAACATGAATGACTACATTTGGTTGCTGCATCTTGTAGTTAACATGCCTTTCCATTTTTATTTAACAATAACCAGTGTTCTTAGACCGGCACAATACCAGTTTGAATGACTATGTTTGCTTGTTGTTAAATGTTAGGACTATTGCAGTTAACACACCTTTCCACTTGTTTTGCTTTACTAGCGTGCTTAAACCTGCACACTGAATCTATCTTTTGGAGATTATTTTGTCTGCCGTGGATATATTTGGTTGATGCTTAGCCTGTTGTGCTTAACATGCCTCTCGATGTACCTACATAGGACAATTTTGGGAATGACTGCTGTTTTCCATCGAGGTTAGTTTCATCCCATGGCTTATATATATATATATATATATATATATATATATATATATATATATATATATATATATATATATATATATATATACTCACTGTTCAGGATATCGATAGCTGGTACCATATAGGTCGGGGGCTGATAATGGACTAATCGGTGAATCGAACTTTTAACTGAATATATCTATAACCCATTTATCATTAGGTTAACTAGGGCCATATGTAGTATATCTGAGGCTACATAGCAACATGCACTGTCCTTAATGTATAAATATGCAATCCTAGGCTACATAGCAACAAGGAAGAGTGTTACCTTAATGTTCTGGTGATGTCTAGATATACGTAGAAGAGTAGTAGTAGCAATAACAACAACACAACCCTGTTTGGATACTCAACTTAGCTAGAGGTTAGAGTTAGTTTCTAGCTCATGACTAACCCTGAACTAACTCCATCCAAAGAGGTGTTTGGATGACAGGGTTCGAATGACAATAAATGCACTAGGAGAACTAGCTCCAATTAGCACCTCTTGGGTGGGATAGTTTTTTTGGGTGGGTTAGATGCACTAGCTCAAACTAGCCTGCATGTTTGGATATATTTTAGGGCTATTTGAGCCCGGACTAGCTCAAACTAACTCTAACCCATGGATACAGCAGCAGTTAATCAGCCGATAATTTGTAAAAATGCAATAAACTCCTTCCGGCCCATAATATAAGATGTTAATTCATCTAATATGTGAGTATATTGGATGTTATAAGATATTATAAAAGGGTGTTGTACTACATCATTGTGCAATTGTTGTTTAGCTTCTAATATTAACTTGGTGCTTTTTAGGTACATATGTCATTGGTAAAGATCTGCGCTTCGACCCTTTCTAAGTATGGGGCAATGAGATATTGATGAACCAGCATCAAGCAAGGAAGGTGATAAAGATTGTTAGTAAAATGGGTCAAAAGATGGCAATTAAACTATTTGTTTACACTTTATCCAAGACAATAGCGAACTGTAGGATGGTAAGTAAGAACTCTGCAGCCTTCTTTTTACCACTCATAATGAGTTGTGTTAGATTACAATGTCTGAATCTTTTTCCTTTGCAGTGGTTCCCAAAGCAGTTTACTCCAGATTACCTCTCAAACTACATGATTGATGGGCAAGCAAAGGCCAAAGTATTTCTACCAGAACACGATGATTATCTAGATATTTTCATGAATACCGTGAAGGATGGGCTGTCGGCCATCACAAGAGGTTGGACTAGAGTCGTGTGTGCCTTCTACATGGAGGAGGGCACAATATGGGCATTCCGCTTCACCTTGTTCAGCAACCAGAATGTATTTCGCCTCCTTCTTTACCGTCTTTAATAGTACAAGTATAAAACTGTGGTTCATCATTATTTATTTGGTTCTTATGTAATTCTTAAACATATGTACCTACGAATCGAATAATGCATTAGTTGTTTGAACCTGATGGATATGAATAAAGCTATAGCATACATTCAAATTCAAATCCGGTACAATTTGAAATAGCAGCAATTAAATTATGGTGAAATTACGCTCTCCAGGTCATTACGGCACACACACGGTTGGTAAAGCACAAACGTTTGCGATATAGACCATAATCCGACACGGTTCACAGAGAGGAAACGTGTGCAAGCATGCACACAGTTGCCGTTTGCAAAGCGTGTGCGATGTCAGACAATATCACAAACGGTGCGGGCAAACTAAACATTTGTGATAGTTGCCTTATCATACACGATTCGCAACCATGAACTATTTCTGATGTGGTATGCATCGTAAATGTTGCACCACAGAATAGCGTGTGCGATAGTTGTCGTGTACGACGATGTTACGATGGTCCGAAGTTTCGTGATCCTGTCCGACACTCGTACGACGATTAGCTAATCTTCTTAATTAGTTATTGCATACGGTTTGGGAAAAGCGAATGTGTGTGATTGTCTTATCATACACGTTGTATAATCGTGAACCATTTGTGATGGGCCGCGCATCGTAAACGTAGCACCACAGAATACCGACTGTGATGGCAATGCGAGCACAAACGAGTTGCAAGGATGCAGCGTCTGGGTGGCTCCCTATCCCCGACGGTTTCTGGGTCGTGTGGGACGGACGCCCCTATCGCCCACACTCCCTTGGCGACGGTTCCAAATGTCATTGCGGAAAGGAGTGAAAAACCGTTTGTATAGCACCTCACTGTACCAGTGGGTGCAGGAGAACCCCATGGGCCCCACAACCCATCAGGACGCGCCCGGGGCCTATGGCGCGCCCTGGTGTCTTGTGGGCCCTACAGTCCTCTCCCCAGGTGATTCCTTGGCTGCCAAGTTGTTTTTTTGTCCAAAACAAATATCCAAAAAAATTCGTGGCATTTGGACTTTGTTTGGTACTGATATTTTGCGAAGTAAAAACAAGCAAAAAACAACAACTGGCACTGGGCACTATGTCAATAGGTTAATCCCAAAAAATGATATAAAGTTGCTATAAAATGATTGTAAAACATCCAAGAATGATAATATAACAGCATGGAAGAATAAAAAATTATAGATATGTTGGAGACGTATCACAACTCTCGTATAGCATTCTTTGATGACAAAGTGATAATGACATAAAATAATTACTAAAAATTTCTATACCTAAATTTTCTTACTCAAAATTCTTATTACTAAAATTGATACCTAAAAATTTGTCATATAGCATTCCAATTACATATCTATAATTGAAAATTTTCTATACCTAATGTTTTTTTCAAAAAACCTACATTCTACAATAAAATTCTACCATTCTACCTATCTACCACTACCACTACACCATTCAAAAAACTTACATTCTACAATCAAATTCTACCATTCTACCTATCTACCACTACCATTAAAAAAACCTACATTCTACAATCAAGATTCTACCATTCTACCTATCTACCACTACCATTCTACCTATCTACCACAACTATTATACCTATTTAGTGGAAGAACAGAGGGTGGGGGGAAGAACAGAGAGGGTGGGAGGGAGGGAGGGAGGGAAGGATGGAGAGAGCAGGGAGGGAGCTGAGGGAGGAGGGAGGGAGCTGAGGGAGGAGGGAGAGCTACCTCGAGAGGATGGAGCATCGGTGGCAGTGGGCGATGACGGTCTGGCGACAGCGGCAAGGAGAGGAGAGCGCGAGAGGAGAGTGACTAAGAGTCGATCGAGGAAATGGACGGCCAGGTGGGGATAAGGTAAGATTTGTAGTAGCACTAGAAAGAAGAATCGCGCTACTGCTATAAGTTTAGCAGTAGCGGGGTTTTTTGGCACACGCTGCCACTGCGGTAGCCCCGATGGGTGAGGTGGTGACAACTCAGCAGTGGAGCTGGGTTGGCGGACTACGCTACTGCTATATGTTTACCTATAGCGTTGGTTCACGACTGACGCTACTGCTAAGTAGCAGTAGCGGTGGCCCATAACCCGCGCTACTGTTAAGGTTCTACCTAGAAGATTTTCCCTAGTAGTGATATATAGGCATCCATCGCGGGCTCAACACTTGGGCCTCGCACTGATCCTAAATCCTAAGTTCTGTTCGGCCTGGATACGAGTCCGAGTAGGATCACATCTGACATGTCGAGTCGGACCCGTCCTCACAGGTTCCTTCCCATTAGCGCGCGACCCCTTAGGTTCAAGTCGGTTGGTCATGACCTTTCCAAATCCACTTTCATAATTATTTTAATAATATTCAACACACTAAAAAATAGTGGGATCATTACCTAGAGTTGACACTCTCCCAAACCCACTTTCATAAACATAATCATCATAAATAAGAGGCATGTTGTCATCATAATAAATTTTCTCATCAAAACTTGGGGGACTAAAAATATCATCTTCGTCAAACATAGCATCACCAAACTTATGGCTTTGCATATCATTAGCCTCATGGATATTCAAAGAATTCACACTAACAACATTGCAATCATGCTCATCATTCAAAGATAGTATGCCAAACATTGTATTGCATTCTTCTTCTAACACTTTGGCATAATTTTCTGATCCATCATTTTCAAGAAAGACATTATAAAGACGAATAATATGAGGCAACCTCAATTCGATTTTTTTGTAGTTTTATTTTCTAAACCAAACTAGTGATAAAACAAGAAACTAAAAGATTCAATTGCAAGATCTAAAGATATACCTTCAATCACTCACCTCCCCGGCAACGGTGCCAGAAAAGAGTTTGATGTCTACTACGCAACCTTTCTTCTTGTAGACTCGTGTTGGGCCTCCAAGCGCAGAGTTTTGTAGGACATTAGCAAATTTCCCTCAAGTGGATGACCTTAGGTTTATCAATCCGTGGGAGGCGTAGGATCAAGGTGGTCTGTCTCAAACAACCCTGCAACCAAATAACAAAGAGTCTCTTGTGTCCCCAACACACCCAATGCAATGGTAAATTGTACAGGTGCACTAGTTCGGCGAAGAGATGGTGATACAAGTGTAGTATGGATAGTAGATATAGGTTTTTGAAATCTGAAAATATAAAACCAGAAAGGTAGCAAGTAACAAAAGTGAGCAAAAACGGTATTGCAATGCTTGATAACAAGGCCTATGGTTCATACTTTCACTAGTGCAAGGTCTCTCAAGAATGATAACATAATTAAATCATATGGCAATCCCTCAATGTGCGACAAAGAATCACTCCAAAGTTCCTATCAAAGAACGTAGGACGAAAACATGCATCAACCCCTATGCATAGATTACCCCAATGTCACCTCGAAAATCCGCGAGTCGAGTGCCAAAACATACATCAAGTGAATCAATAGAACATGCTATTGTCACCACATTTATCCCATCGCAAGACATACATCAAGTATTTTGAAATCCAATACACAATCCAACATAACGAACCTCAAAGAGCAAGACTCAATTAATCACATGAAGGTAGAGAGGGAAGAACACCATAAGATCCAAATATACTAACAAAGCTCGTGGTACATAAAGATCGTGCCAAATCAAGAACACGAGAGAGAGAGAGAGAGAGAGAGAGATCAAACACATAGCTACTGGTACATACCCTCAGCCCCAAAGGTGAACTACTCCCTCCTCATCATGCTGGTCGCCGGGATGATGAAGATGGCCTCCAGTGATGATTTCCCCCTCCGACAAGGTGCTGGAACGGGGTACCGATTGAGCTTTCATGGATAGAGAGGTGCGGCGGCGGAACTTCTCATCTAGGGTTCTTTTCAGGGGTTTTGGTATTTATAGGAATTTTTGGCGTCGTTCTCACATCAAGGAGGTGCCCGAGGGGCCCACAAGCTCAGGGGCCACGCCCCCAAGCTCGTTGCTCCCTCATCCATTTCCTGGCCCAACTCCAGTGCTTCGGGGGTCTCTTTTGGTCCATAAAAAATCACCATAAATTTTCAGCCCATTCCGAAAACTTTTATTTCTGCACAAAAAACGATACCACGGTAGTTCTGCTGAAAACAACGTCAGTCCGAGTTAGTTCTAATCAAATCATACCAAAACTATATAAAATTGGGACAATTGCGTTTTTACCCCTAGTTGGTTCCTACCCACGGGTTTTGCCCTTACTTTTCGAGCTTGCTCAGTTTTGCCCTTACTTTTTGCATCGTTGTCCCTCGAATGCCCTTTGACCGTTTGACCAAAACTTTGAAAATTCATAACTAATTCATATGAACTCAGAAAAATTAAAATAAGATATCAAAATGTTCAGATAAACATTACCTTCATTCCATATCATTTGCATTCAGGACAAAAGCACCCTTTAAACTACCTGAGGTAATTAATGTTATTAACATTATTAAAAATAAAAAGATATAAACAATATATTTTTTCATGAATAAAAATTACATGCAAATGTAGGTGATCTTTTCTGAACATCCAGATATCTTATTTGCATTTTTCTGAGTTCGTATCATCTTGTTAAGAATGTTCTAACGACTTTGACCATTATTTGGAAACTTCATAACAAGTTGATACGAACTCAGAAAAAATGCAAATAAGATATCAGGATGTTCAGAAAACATCACCTACATTTGCATGTAATTTTTATTCATGAAAACAATATTGTTTATACCTTTTTATTTTTAATAATGTTAATAACATTAATTACCTCATGTAGTTTAAAGGGTGCTTTTGTCCTGAATGCAAATGATATGCACATAAATGTAATGTTTATCTGAACATTTTGATATCTTATTTGCATTTTTCTGAGTTCATATGAATTAGTTATGAATTTTCAAAGTTTTGGTCAAACAGTCAAAGGGCATTCGAGGGACCTCGACGGAAAAAGTAAGGGAAAAACTGAGCAAGCTCGAAAAGTAAGGGCAAAACCCGTGGGTAAGAACCAACTAGGGGTAAAAATGCAATTGTCCCTATAAAATTATTGTAAACATGACATGAAAACTTCATAAGTTATAGATACGTTGGAGACGTATCAGCATCCCCAAGCTTAATTCCTACTCGTCCTCGAGTAGGTAAATGATAAAATAAATAATTGAAGTGTGAATGCTAGCATAGTGCATAAATTTGATGAATGATAGTTCCAGACACTTTTTCTAGCATCATTATATATCATAAACAATAGCTCATCTCATAAAACTTCTCATGATCAAGTAACAAGCTATTCACATGTTAAAGCATAGACCATAAACTTTCTTGAAAACTAACAAGCTATGTTCTCAGTCATCTAACAATTGCAATTCGTCTTATTTTTAGGAAGGGTCTATGTAAGAGCTTTGATTTCGCAAATTCCAAATACTCAACTATCATATAGTCTTCCATGATTGCTGACACTCAAAGCATATTTTTAGAACAAATAGCATCCATCGAACACAGAGAAAGACAGGGGCTTAATGTTTCGCCTCCCAACTTATTTATCATGTAGATAATTGTCAACAATAATAATTCATGATCGAATATATTTGCATGGCCATATATGCTTGGATCTTTCCCCACCACATGATACTTGCCAACTAGAGAATAATTGAGGTTGAAATGAGAAAGGAATACTACTGACTCTTGCATAAAAGTAAAAGATAGGCCCTTCGCAGAGGGAAGCAGAGATTTGCAGAGGTGCTTGAGCTCGAAACTCTTTAAAACATAGATGAATATAATTTTGAGAGGTATACTTTCATTGTCAACGTAGCGAACAAGAATTTTCAACATCTTCCATGCTAGACACATTATAGGCGGTTCCCAAATAGATAGGTAAAGTTTTACTCCCCCTCCACCAACAAACACAAGCCATGGCTTGTCGAATCCTCGGGTGCCCTCCATACCAACAAAAACTGGGGGAGTTTTTTATTTTATTATATATTTTGATTTTGATCATAGGACTGGGCATCCCAATTACCAGCCACTTTCTCATGAATGACAAGCGAATAAACACTCATCGTGAGAATAACCCACCTAGCATGGAAGGTGCTGACAGCCCCCTGTCACTTCATGAGCGATTTGGGCATAGAAAACAGATTATTATTTGAAGATTTAGAATATGGCACATGCAAATTTACTTGGAACGGCAGGTAAATAACGCATATAGGTAGATATGGTGGACACTCATGGAAGAAACTGGGTTTAAGGGATTTTGGATGCAGAAGTAGTATCTCTACTTCGTATAGAAATTTTGGCTAGCAAAAGATCCTATGCAAGCACCACAGGTTGGAGGATCCATAACAATATAACTTCTATACAAATATACCCAAACATAACTCATTACGTTGTCTTCCTTGTCCAACTTCAACTAATTTTCTCAAGTTTGAAAATAATTAATGGGGCTCACAATCACAAACATAGAAGATGTCCAAAATAGTATATTTATATGTGAAATCTCTCTTCCTTCAATATTATTTCATGAATTGTTCAAGTGACCAATACTGTGTTTGCTAACTTTCAATAAATTTTAGCACCTATACTTCTTATATGTGAAGTCATTACTCCCCGTGGGATAAGCATATGAAACATATATAATTTCATATTTATGATATTCAATTCATTCAAACATTTACTCATAGGATAAAAGTGAAGAACGAGAGTAAATGACAAACTACTCCAAAAATATATAAGTGAAGCATGAGAGTTCATCAATTCCTTCAAAATAAAACCACCGCTGTGCTCTAAAACGGTATAAGTGAAGTACTAGAGCAACTGCCTAGCTCAAAAGGTATAAGTGAAGCACATAGAGTATTCTAATAAATTCACGATTAATGTGTATTCCTCTCAAAAGGTGTGTATAGCAAGGATGATTGTGGAAAACTAAAAATCAAAGACTCATATAATACAAGATGCTCCAAGCAAAACACATATCATGTGGTGAATAAAAATATAGCCTCAAGTAATTTTACCGATGGATTGAAGACGAAAGAGGGGATGCCATCCGGGGCATCCCCAAGCTTAGATGCTTGGTTGTCCTTGAATATTACCTTGGGCTGCCTTGGGCATCCCCAAGATTAGGCTCTTGCCACTCCTTATTTCGTAGTCCATCGAAACTTCACCCAAAACTTGAAAACTTCACAACACAAAACTCAACAGAAAACTCGTGAGCTCCGTTAGTATAATAAAACAAATCATTGACTTGGGTACTGTCAAGACAAGATTCATAATTGTTTCCACATAATGCCTACTGTACTCTATCATTTCCACAATTTATATTGACCAATATAAGCCATAGAAACCATAAAGCAAGCAAACTATGTATTGAAAAACGGAATCTGTCAAAATCAGAACAGTCTGTAAAAACTTGAATTATGCTCATACTTCTGCAACTCAAAAAGTTATGAAAAATTAGGACAACATAGGAAATTTGTATATCAAGCATGTGAAAAAATTTCGAGCAAAGGCACGTTTCTGTGAATTTACAAAATTCCAGAACTGGGCGCAAAAGTTTCTGTTTTTTCACAAAATCAAATCAACTATCATCCACACTATCCCAAAGGCTTTACTTGGCACTTTATTGAAACAAAAGCTATAAAACATGATTACTACATTAGTAAAATCATGTGAACACACAAAAATAGTAGGTAGAAGTATTGGTTGTCTCCCAACAAGCGCTTTTATTTAATATCTTTTAGCTAGGCATGATGATTTCAATGATGCTCACATAGAAGTAAAGAATTGAAACACAAATAGAGCATCATGGATCACATGGCAAGCACATTTAAGTCTAACCCACTTCCTATGCATAGGGATTTTGTGAGCAAAAAATTTATGGGAACAAGAATCAACTAGCATAGGAAGGCAAAACAAGCATTACTTCAAAAATTTCAACACATAGAAAGGAAACCTGATATTATTGATATATGTAAAAGCAAATGTTTCTCTCTCAAAATAATTTTCAGTAGCATCATAAATGAATTCAATAATAGAACTATCGCACAAATCATTATTTTCATGATCCACAAGCATAGAAAATTTATTACTCTCCTCATAAGCAAATTTCTTCTCATGAATAGTAGTGGGAGCAAACTCAACAAAATAGCTATCGTATGACACTTGATTCAGATAATCCTATTGAAGATTAAAATCATGATGACAAGTTTCATGGTTGTCAATATTCTTTATAGCATAAGGGTCATCATGATAATCATCATAGATAGCAACTTTTTTCTCACAATAATCAATTGAAACCTCTTCCAAAATAGTGGATTCATCATTAAATAAAGCCATGACCTATCCAAACCCAATTTCATTATATTGCAATAAGATTCAACACCCTCCAAAATAGTGGGATCATTACCTGGAGTTGACACTCTTCCAAACCCACTTTCATCAACATAATCAGCATAAATAGGAGGCATGCTATCATCGTAATAAATTTGCTCATTAAAACTTGGGGGACTAAAAATATCATCTTCATCAAACATACATCCCCAAGCTTATGGCTTTGCATATCATTAGCATCATGGATATTCAAAGAATTCGCACTAACAACATTGCAATCATGCTCATCATTCAAAGATTTTATGCCAAACATTTTATTGCATTCTTTTTCTAACACTTTGGCACAATTTTCCGATCCATCATTTTCAAGAACGACATTAACAAGAAACTAAAATATTCAATTGCAAGATCTAAAGATATACCTTCAAGCACTCACCTCCCTGGCAACGGCGCCAGAAAAGAGCTTGATGTCTACTACGCAACCTTTCTTCTTGTAGACTCGTGTCGGGCCTCCAAGCGTAGAGTTTTGTAGGACGGTAGCAAATTTCCCTCAAGTGGATGACCTAAGGTTTATTAATTTGTGGGAGGCGTAGGATGAAGATGGTCTCTCTCAAACAACCCTGCAACCAAATAACAAAGAGTCTCTTGTGTCCTGAACACACCCAATACAATGGTCAATTGTATAGGTGAACTAGTTCGGCGAAGAGATGGTGATACAAGTGTAGTATGGATAGTAGATATAGGTTTTTGCAATCTGAAAAATATAAAAATAGCAAGGTAGCAAGTAACAAAAGTGAGCAAAAACGGTATTGCAATGCTTGAAAACAAGGCCTAGGGTTCATACTTTCACTAGTGCAATGTCTCTTAACAATGATAACATAATTAAATCATATGGAAATCCCTCAACATGCGAAAAACAATCACTCCAAAGTTTCTATCAGAGAACGTAGGACCAAAACGTGCATCAACCCCTATGCATAGATTACCCCAATGTCACCTCGGGCATCCGCGAGTTGAGTGCTAAAACATACATCAAGTGAATCAATAGAACATCCCATTTTCACCACAGATATCCCATCGTAAGACATACATCAAGTGTTCTCAAATCCAATACTCAATCCTACATAACAAAACCTCAAAGAGCAAGACACAATTCATCACAAGAAGGTAGAGAGGGCAGAACACCATAAGATCCAAATATATTAACAAAGCTCACGGTACATCAAGATCGTGCCAAATCAACAACACGAGAGAGAGATCAAACACATAGCTACTCGTACATACCCTCAGCCCCGAGGATGAACTACTCCCTCCTCATCATGGTGGCCTCCGGGATGATAAAGATAGCCTCTGGTGATGATTTCCCCCTCCGGCAGGGTGCCAGAATTGGGTCCCGATTGAGCTTTCATGGATACAGAGGCTTGCGGCGGCGGAACTTCTCATCTAGGGTTCTTTTGGGGGGTTTTGGTATTTATAGGAATTTTTGGCGTCGGTCTCACGTCAAGGAGGTGCTCGAGGGGCCCACAAGCTCAGGGGGCGCACCCTAGGGGGATGGGCGCGCCCCCCAAGCTTGTGGCCCCCTCGTCCACTTCCTGGCCCACCTCTAGTGCTTCGGGGGTCTCTTTTGGTCCATAAAAAATCACCGTAAATTTTCAGCCCATTCCGAGAACTTTTATTTCTGCACAAAAAATGACACGGTAGTTCTGCTGAAAACAACGTCAGTCCGGGTTAGTTCTAATGAAATCATACCAAAACCATATAAAATTGTTGTAAACATGGCATGAATACTTCATAAATTATAGATACATTGGAGACGTATCACAGGCCTCTAGCAAGACGTGCCGACCACCAAGTAGACAATGAAGCCGGTTGACGAACCTGTACAACATGTCACACTTCTGTTCCCTTTGCCACATGATATATGTTGTCGGGCTCAAGGCGAGTCTGTCATCCTTGTGCTAGCCTGACCTCTTTCTCGTTCAAGTGATGCCAACCACAAACCAGATTGTCTCATAATCCTTGTCGCATAGCCATACTTATCTTGGTCGGATCACACAAGGGGCCCAGAGTATATCTCTCCTGATCGGAGGGGCAAATCCTATCTTACTCGACCATGTCTTGCGGCATGGATCTGGACAAGCCCGAAACCTACCTTTATAACTACCCAGTTACAGAGTAGCATTTGGTTGGTCCAAAGCAGGCATGTCACCATCCCGAGTACATGCGCCAGCTCAGGTCTTAGGACATAGAACATATGGTGTACTAGAGACTCATAGATGTCTTATCTTTGTGTCTAATAGTCGGGTCTCTCCGACTCAGACCTTATCTGGACCTGGATCTGACTATGTCGAATCTGACCAGATTCTTCCCAGTCCATATTATTCGGTTAGCACTCAATGCTCCATGGCTAGTGAGACCGAGCCATCCACCGTGTCATATGCTAGTCTAGTCGGTTGCGCGTCCACATAGCCCTTTCGACTAGGGACCTTTTAGGACAGTCATCATACAATGCATAGTCCCACAAACAAGTCACGTACTTGTTGATACACATCACTAATAATGTCCAAGGACTATCTTAATTCATAAACACATAGGAAATATCATCATACATGATTGCCTCTAGGGCATATCTCCAACTGTCGGGCCCCGACACTAATACTTGCAAAGGACTGGAGGCAGTTGTAGATGTTGTGTTCTCAGGAGTAGAGCATCAAGAATACATGAGACATCTTGCTGCAAATTTCACCAAAAAGTTTAGAGGAAATTTCTTTGATGGAAACTATAACCATGTTGTAGGACAAGGTATAACTACCATCTGAGGGAGTTATAGAACAAGCTAGGTGCGCAAGCATACTTGGAGGAGCATCACACAAAGATATGGGCAAGGGGCCTTTT
This sequence comes from Aegilops tauschii subsp. strangulata, assembly GCF_002575655.3. Lineage (NCBI taxonomy): Eukaryota > Viridiplantae > Streptophyta > Magnoliopsida > Poales > Poaceae > Aegilops > Aegilops tauschii. The sequence continues at coordinate 69,483,377 of NC_053035.3, forward strand.
TAATGAGATCAACAAGATGGATCATGGTAAAAATAATCTTAAAGTGTCGTTTAATTCCAAGATTAGAAAATATAAATGTTACATATTGTGGACTTGCGTGACAAAATAAGTACATAATGGATTTTTTTTTACGTAAGAGAGAACATTGCTCTTGCAGCTTTCACTGGCCACCTTATGATACTGAAAGCCGTGAAGATGTTGCTTACAAAATCAAAAGGACAGGATAAGACCACAGTTAGGAGAATTACACGAGGCACAAGTCAGTGCAATTGACAAAGAAAAGATGGAATGGAGATATCCTATGGATTTGCAAGCAAGATGTTGTAGTTGCAGAAAGTGGAAAATTACTAGACAACCTTGCATACATGCCTTCTATTTCTTTACTTTCATGAGAGATCCACCCACTGACATTGATCGGTTGGTGCATGAATATTTCTCAATGGAAAATTTCAATTCAAATCATGTTGACATTTTTTCTTCAATGGAGGGGAAGCAACAGTGTGATATAGTTGATCCCGGGGTCAAAGTGTGCGCACCCATTCAAAAAAAACCCTGGTAGACCTAGGGAGACCATGATTAGGGCAAAGTTTGAAGGAAAAGGCCTTAGGGGTAGTAGAAACATATGTTCTTGTTGTGGAGAACTTGGTCACCATGGCAAGCATTGTAAAGAGGCAGTTGACCCTACTTTTGGAGAGATGAGCATTGGGGTATTGAAAATGCTACAAAAACTAATGCACCTCAAGTTCCTGCACCTGAAGCTCTTACAACTCTAAAGTTCATGCATATTAAGCTCATGCAACTCCTCCACCTAAAGCTCCTTCAACAGATGCACCGCAAGCTCCTACAAGTGATACACCAGAAACTCTAGCAAATGAGGCTCCTACAGTAGCTAGTGCTATCAGGTATACAAATTTGTCTACTACTACCAAATGAATTAAGTGTGAAATTATTTTATTGCAAACTATTTTGCTTGTTTTCTAACTTTTTGCCCAAGGAAAAAATATAGAAGAGCAGCTGCAAGAGGGTGAAATCTAGAATCACCACGGAAGAAGGTGAAAGGTGCAACACAGTCTATTATTGGGTCTGTAACTAGTGGTAACTAGCTCAGCAAGTCCTCCTCTCATAAAAAGTGATAACTAAATCTATCAAGACAAGGGGCAAGTCTTGACTTTCTATAAATCTTGCTTGCAACAGTAGGAGTATGAGGAGCAAATTGTTGTGAATGAGGTGACCTTGTTGTATTCATGTTTTGTAAGATGTAGTGGACTATGTGTGATGGTGTACTAGATGTGCCCCAGTTTCTTGTATTGTGAACTTTTGTACTAGATGTTGTGAACTATTATGCTAGATGGTATGAACTGATGTTGTGTTGAAACTATCTTAAATGTTGTTGGTGATTTTGTGATGCTACTTTGGATTTATCCAAAATTATTGTGAAATTCATGTGATATTGTGTTGTTACATTAATGCGAAATGTTGTGCAAATATGTCATTATTTGTTGCATCTGATGTGTAATGTGATATCTTGTCTGAGTAAAATTTCACAACATTACAACCAACAGAACCAACTGCCAGGAACATTTCACAACCACCAGGAACATTTCACAACATTACAACAAGCAACTTCTACAACATACAACCACCAGAACCAACTTCAACATCCAAACACACCTAAATAAACCTAAAATTCTAGTACAGAGCACCATCCACTTAATATCCATCTTAAGAACACATAGAAACAAAGTGGCCACAATGCTTATGCCAAAAACTATCAGAAATTCCCATGTTTCTACCACTCATGTATGTTCATCAACCATAACCCCAACTTCTTTTTCTCGGTTAGATGCATCACTCTCCTTGCTAGACAATGAACCTTGAGACAGTTGCATTCTACCCCAGCATGTAATTCCTCGAAAGCACGCCCAATACAATCTGCCATATGGGGTCAACCCAAACCACCCATTCACACTCATCAAGAAGCTGCCACATTAAAAATCTCATCACAATCTATCAAAAGTGAAAGAAAAAATTGAGAAAAGTGGCGTAAATTACCTCATGTGGACACCCCAAAAAACGTCTCTCGTGCTTGCTCCTCCCCCGTGACATGGCGAGTGGGAACGAGGCCATGCCCCGGGCACCGGTGCTACGTGCGCTCCTCAAGCCCACAAAAACTCGAAGCAGGGATTTTAAACTCACATCTGAATTGCACAATCCCGACCATGCCCACCTAAATGCAAAATCCCCAAATCAAAGATCAACCAAAATTTCCCCAAATTGGATCTCAAACCCTAAATGCAAATCCCCAAATCAAAGTTGTGGCACTTACCTCGCGGCCTGCCAACGAGCTCATCAACAACATGCCCGACGTACATATGGACTCCTCATGTCTTCCTCTCTCCCCGAGTTGCAAATCACCGATGCTTGCCCTCTAAAGAGTCATCAGTCCAGCCGTTGTGTGGTAGAAAAAAGAGAATGGGAGATACCATTTGAATAAGGCCTCACATGTAAGCACAGACAAATGTTCCAAACACGGTAAAACGCCCTTGACTGGACGGAAACGACACAGAAAGGCATTCCTGTTAGGGCTCAGATGGAAGAGTGGCAAATTTGAGCAGTCACAAAAATTAGGAGTAAATATGAGTAGGAGTTTGAGTTCCATAGAGAAATAGAATTTCGGGAAATGATAGAAATCCACTGACTGTTTCTAGGCTTTCGTGTGCCGCTTCTCCCATGCGACACGTGCCCCGCGTGACGTGCTGGATCCTCATGGTATTTCTCTTGTGTTATCGAACCTCCATCATACATTCCTTATCCCCAAGAGCATCCCGCCCACATTTTGCTATCTCCGCGGCGCTGCTTTTTGCCTACAACCTCGTTGTCGCGCCTAGTAGCCGACCGCGTCTCTAAGACATGTTGCACCAAGTCGAAGTGCTCGAGTTGCTGCAGCTGCGAGACCGCACATTAGGTGGTGCGCTACTAGAAGATAGAGGATTAGAAAGCAGAGGCAAGGTGCTACAAGCAGCCACGAGGGACGACGACAGGGTGGTGCAGGCGACACACAACTTGGTGATGTAGGATTGAGTCGACGAATTGCAAGGGAGCCTCCTCCTCTTCTCCCGTTCCTCTCCCACCACTAGTCAGCAAAGATCGCCACACCATTGCCGCGAGGAAGACGACCGGTGCTACACGCCGGGACCGCGGCACACACAGTTGTTGCAGACAACCCCGCCACAAATAACAGCAGTGATGCTGCAGCGTCGGGGAAACAACAACGGATTCAAACATGGACCATGTTGAGTGGGTCACAAAAGGTCCACGTCATACAAGCGAAGGTAACGATAACATGGACCATGTTGCAAAGGGTGACATGCCCACATCTCACAAGTGGAGGTGACCGCAACATGAACCATGTTACAATGATGATCGCAACATAGTCCGTGTTGCAATGAGCGGACGGTCAACACTTATCGTGAAATAAAGGAAAAAATGGTACGACGGGGAGCGCAACATGGCTCATGTTGCAAAGCGCCGGGCGCAACATGAGCCTTTTTGCAAAGGCTAGCGTAATTCAATGGCTCGCGGTCGCGGGTGAGAGATCATAGGGTTGTCCCCTGATCCATCCAACGACTGCCTAGGCGATCGATCTTCTCGGATTATCACCCGGCCGATGCTTAGCGCTGCCCTTTCTAAAAGACTAATCGTAAATGTGATCGTGTTTTGCTATTTGCTTTCGTTATTTTTAATGTATAGCCTCCTTGTCCCCAATCGCAAAATAAATAAATAAGCATGCATATTCTCTCCGTTCTGTATCCTTGCAGGCCCCTAGTTAGCTCTACCTTCAGTTCGGGGGACACGCAACTGATACAGAGGAGTGCAATTGCCATCCCGAATGCGAGTATGCGACAAACGAGTGCGCTCCACCCTCGCAAACCAAACCAGCATTCCCCCGCCCTTCTCGTTCTCGTTCCCGTGTCCCGTTGCAACACCGGGCTCCGCATACTTTTAGTTTATCGTCATCCCTCCCTCCGAGTGCCGTGTATCGGTCGTGTGCGCGTGTGCGGTGCGAGGCCACCGCGCGGCATCGGACGTCGTATAAGAAAAACCGACGGCGCGCGGGCACCGCACCTCAGGCGGTCGGGCGGCGCGCCGGCGTGGTCTGCGACGCCGCACGAGCGGCGCCCTCGGCCCCGGGTCTCGACGCCGCGTGGCCCGAGCAAAGAGACGCAGAGCTTCCGGCTCCCCGCCCGCGCCGGCAATCCGTGGCCGGCAATCCGTGACAGCCAGTAATTTTTTTAGCCATTTTGCTACAGCGAACGCCGCTCGGCAAAAGGAATTAGGCCAACTTCACCGCGTGACCCCATCCTATCCGGCCCCGTCCGTTTGAGGTAAAATGAACAAACGAGGCGGCCCAGCGCGCGACGGCCCGGATCCATCTTGTCCGTTTTGTGTCCGGCCGACCCATTTCGAACGCAAACTTGCGCCGGGTTTGGGTCGCAGCGGACACCAAACGGACGCGCGCCTCTTCCGCGTCGGGGCCGCGTGGTAGGCGGCCACCTACCTCCCACCCGCCCGCATCAATGCGCACGAGCGGCGGCCCCACCTGTCATCCGCACATCGAAGGGTCGCCGTCCTTCTTTAAGTGGGAACCGTGGACCGGTCGTCGTCCACACTGCCCCACGCCACCCCGCGGCCTCCTCGAAACCCGACAGCGCCGAACCCTATTCCTCCCTTGTCCTCGAGCTCGCCGGCCGGCCACCACGAAGCCATGGGCTTCTGGAACCGCAAGGGGAAGCACGACCGTGAGGCCGGCTCCTCCTCGGGGCGCCGTCGCGGCTCTGTGAAGAAGGAGGACCCCGCGTCACCGCCACGCTCCTCCCGTCGAGCCCCCGCGCCGGCCCCCTTCACCATCAACCCTAGGCCCGCCGGCGAGCGCGACCGGCAGTACCTCGCGGCGGACGTGTGCCGGCGGTACTGGGATACGAGGACGCCGGTCCCGTGGAGCGACGTCCACCTCCCCAACGGATGGCACCTCAGCGCCGACCGTGTGCCGATCCCGCCGGTGCCGGCGAGCGGCCGTATGCGCCGCGATGAGATCGAGCGCCGCCGCCGCCTCCTCCCCGACAACCTGTTCTACGACGACAGGTACGCCCCCGACTCAGTGCTCTGAGACACATGGCTCCAGGACGAGCACGACACGCGCCGCGCGTCCTACTTCGCCGGCACGGGTCGGGGCCGCGGCGGCCACGTCGGGAGGTGCGCGGCCTCACGCCCACGCCGTCGCCTTCCCTGTCTCCGTCACCACCTCCACCTCCTCGCATGACAGCGGAGGAGGAGGCCCGGCTCATGCAACGTGTCATGGAGGACTCCATGAACACGCACGACGAGCGCCAGTGGCACGGCCTGGAGGAGGCGATGGCACTCTCTGCCGCCGGCGACGTCGCCTTCCCCGAGATGGAGATGGTGGCCGTCAAGGAAGAGGAGAGGAGGGAGGAGGCCATGGAGGTGGAACCGGTGGCCGCGTTCCACCCGGCCTGGTGGGCCAGGGGTGGGGCTGGTCGTGCACCGCAGACGAGATGGCCGACGCCGTGGGCGTGAACTGGCGCCCGCCGCCGCCGCGGTCACCGGAGCGGGAGGCGTCGCCACGAGAGGAGGTGGTGCAGGCACCTCCCGCCGTCCAGCCCGCCCCCCGTCTACCACGCACCGCCGGCCCACCTCTGGACGCCGCCGGCCTACGTGGACCTCGTCAGTGACGACGACGACGCCGGCGGCGGCCACTGAAGACGGCGACGGCGACGGCGACGGCATCGACGGGCACGGGCAGGAGTGCGCTGGCGGCGGCCGTTTTTTATTTTCCTTTTTATGTTTATTAATTATGTCAAGTTCGACGCGAAACTGGGCCGTTTTGTGGCCGTGACCCCCCAACTAAGTTTTAAATGTATTAAACTGCGCATATTTACTTTTTTACATTATTTTATTTACGTTTTTTCTGTTTTTTTAAATCATGTCTAATGCGGACGTGATTTGGGATGCGGCCGCGCAGTGGGCGCACGCACGACCCGACGGACAGAGGCGGACACGGACGAACCCATCGGCGTCCCAAAAGAACAAAATCCGGCCAAATCGGACGTCCGTTTGGAGTCACGCGGTGGAGTCAGCCTTCAATTACGCACCGGTAACATTTTTCCATTTCCGAGGTCCAGAGGGGAAGACGGCGCGGCAAAGGGATCTCGGAGGAGGATACGTGCGCGTGGGCTGTTGAGCAGCCAAGAAAAGCATGTTGGTTTTTGCTGCCGCGGCGTGGCACCGCACGTGACGAGGCAAACGGCCCGTTTTGTAAAGTGTGTGTGCTCTGCTGCAGGGTGCCCCTCCCGGCTTTTGCTGGCGGTAAAGCGCCGGCCTGTGATCTGGATTCTGATACGGCGGTGGTTTTGTAGGAAGGCCGGCGTCAAGCGTTGTTTTCGTATGTATTCGCTTGTTTATTCAGCCTCACATGAACTTTTCCTGCTCCCGCCGTTGAGAGAAGCAGACATTGATCTGAACGCCCACCGGGAGCAGCAATGAGTCTCTTCAAAGGTGGACTGGCGGATCCGAGGACCAGAAGGAGGCCGAGAGGACGGACACTGTCTGGCACCAACACCGTCAATACGTGGGTCATCGGTGTGTCAAGTTGTCTCTAGGTCGACCTCTGATGCGAGAAGGCTCCCGATCTTCACAAACTGGAAATAATTAGCTAACCAAGCATGAGGTTATAACACAGGAAATTGCCCTTTTACTTCACTTTATATATAAAGCAAAGATGACAGAGTCGAACAATATATGATAGTGAGAAAGCCCTCAACCGAAGCAGATCAAAAGATAAACAGGACAAGCGAAAACAAACACAAAAAAGGAAAAGAAAACGAGATGAAGACGCTGTCGGACAAGTGCACCGATGGCGTGGGTCCACCGCCACAGTCTGATAGCCGATGCCTGAGCTCTATGATAACGCCCCCGGAAGGTTCACGATGCAACGCAACGCCGCCGCTGAGTCCGACAGGCCGGGGTTTTCACGTGGAGCCCTGTCCTTGGGGAGGGACTCCGCTGCATGAGGTCTTACACACCTAAGATCCCCTCCACATGCCCTCCTCCGCTCGACCCCCCTTGCCAGCGTCGCCTCTGACCAAAGCTACTATGGATGAGAGCCGTGTCGAGGATTGGGGAGGCTCAACCTTGTCATTTGCTGCAATTGTGACATTTGGCACAGTGGAGACGGTATGGCGTCACGAAGGTGGCACACGTAGCATATTCGATGGCGTCAACAAGTGGTGGATCTAGATTCCTTGCGACATTGCGGGACTCCTTTGACCTTGTGCGTGGAGTCCCCAACTTGCTAATAGTGTCGGTGCGAGGTGCTTAGGCGGAGTAAGCAAAGCCTTCACGTAACTCACGACGACATATCATGGTAATGTGCTGCAAGTGGTTGCACATTGCGGTTCGTGTGGTTGTTGGGGGCTATCCCCAGATCTACCACCAACATTTACTTGTGTCGAAGGTGCGAAGTAGGATTTTAGTGGTATCAACGGCATTCATCTCGTCATTTGATCGGCCTCATGTGTGCGGCGACGGGTGCCCGTGCTTTCTCGAGTGGCTTGTTAAATGTATGCAACTTATTAGATGAATTAGATTTGTTTTTCTTGTAAGTTTGATCCTAATATGACCAATGGGATTGAATTTTGGCTATTGTACAAACAAGTATTCGAGATTCTTCTGGACTATGAACCGTCTTTATTGCCTCGAAGTATTCGAGAAGGTTTTGAGGATGCGGCCCCCATTGGTCCAGTAAAACTCTAACTGCATAACCATGTATCATCCATTTATCTTAAACCTTAGCCCATTTCCCCCATCCTAGGCCGCCCCAGTAGACCTCATGCGCCGCCCCCAAATATTTCTGTCACCGGCAACATCTCTGGTCGATGCCGGTCTCACCATTGGTGATGAGCAAGTCAGCGCCTGCGCCGCGCCATACACATAATGTGTGGTGTTGGCGTACCACCTACGCTGCCACCGAGTTTGGCGAACTCGTGCAGTATAATACCTGCGTGGAATAGGCCTTCAGGCTGAAGCGTTGCTAGTTTATATCTTAGTGTACATCTAGATAGACCAAACTGTTTTGAATGCTAGTGGTTTGCAATGCCTAGGTTTATTCCCTATATGAGAGTAGCTTACGATGCCTCCATGAGTGTATGCATATTAATTCTCAAATGAAATGTATATTAAGTTTGCAATGCCTATGTTAACTTGCATATTAATCTTTCTACATTAAGCTCATTCTAGCTATGGCACCTATGCGTCGCTTTTAAGTATATAACACATGAACATGTTGTTTAATTTGTGCAACCATGGTTTTCTAGACACATTGTTATTACGACCTTTTAGAAAGAGTTTTTTGTACAGTGCAACCAAAATATCACATTGGTGACGTAACTCCATTCTAGTTTGTACTGAACAAAAAGACTGGAAGGGGGTGCACAATGAGAATGTTATACCTGCAACATCTGTAAGTTTACAATTTGCCAAGTTGATGTTAAATGCATATTGCATCCTTATAAAATCCTAGGTGCGATCCTCTTGCCGTTTTTCATCTCTAACACGAGAAGATGAGGTTTAGTTGACAGTCACTTGAATTTGAAATCTCCAACATCACCAACCTCATTATCTCAAGAGTATTCTTCCCATTGGCGGTGACACATTGTATACTTCAAAATTTTATTGTGCATGCTGACCCTACACACATTGTTGCATATGTTTCCGCTAGAAAATTAGACAAGTATTAATCTATTTATGAAATGCAATGTAATTATGAGATGAATGTGTATATCGGCTATGAAAATGTTGTGAATGTGTACTTTGAATGTTGGTAAAATGGAATAAAATTAAAAAAACACCAAAAATGTGAAATGCAAAGGGTAGTGTTAGTGTATAGGAGGCAGTCCCAGAGGAACCACCGCCTTTGGTCATCCTAATGTTGGAAGCGGTTTGTCTGCATAAACCCCTTGCGGTGCGATATCATCATAACCGCGTTCACTGTTCCGAGTATTAGCGGCATAGTCCTTGAGGCGAAATGAATAATCCCCACAAGCCCATGTACCAAAATTTCCTCCAATGCTCGATTTTGTAGTAGTGAACAACATCCTTGCTAGGTAAAACCAATTTGAATTAGACCTACGAGTTTCGCCCCAGTACTCGACAACATATACTTGAGAAGTAGCACTCAATCAAAGTCATCTTGTGATTTCGCCTCCACTTTTCACAATTCCAAAATATTGTCTTTGTTAAAAAATGAAAAACACTCAATAATAAACACCAAATGTGAATGCCTTTGGAATAAAAAACTCAAGCAAATTCAAACTGAAACCAAATCCGCTAGACCGATCCACTAATCCAATTTCAAGATAAAAAGAATAGACAAAGTGAAGTTCATCTTCTTGAGGAGGTCTTGATCATCTCTACATAGGTGAGGTCTTGATTTTGTTCATATCCCACGGTGGTGGACCTAGGATCTTAGTTTTGGGGCTACCACAATTTACATATACTCCCTCCATTCTCTTATACGGGACCATTATGAAAAATACATTTTGCATCTATACAAGGTCACTAACAGTAATCGAGGTAAGAATTAATGATGTTTACTCGTACTAGCAACTCGTTTAATATTTGAATGCATGTAGTCATAAAGCTGGTCATAGTGGGGAACTTAGACTAGTAACATGCATATGTTACTAGTCTATGTTACTACCTCTATAGTGCATAGTATCATAGGTGGTCTCATTTATTACCATGCATGACACATAGTAGCACCACATTTATTATGTTACGGTATCTATCTATGTTACTATAACCATCTCTTTCTTCTTTAATTGCCTGCCACATAAGCATGTTTGCGGGTCCCAAGTACATGATACTACTTATGTTATCCCCACTATGGCCAGCCTAATGACATTGTGCTACTTCCTTCTCATTCCTTCATTGCATGCATGCGGGCATATTAATGATCCCAGTTAACGAAAAGAAAAATTGGTTTGCAAAGCAGTCATTAAAATTTACCTTGGTATCTGTAATTCGAGTTTGTGGCTTTGTATAAGGGAATGAAGGGAGTACATAGTATGGACATTTTATAACTCCAATATTTTTTAAAAACTTTGTGAAAAATACACTATAAATAGTATCAATTTATCAGAATGCCTTCGTAATTGCAATAGATAATTTTAAAATAAAAATAAACTTTTAGATAATAATAATAATAATAAGTACAAGATATAAACTATTTTGTATTTTTTTAAGATGGCATGGCAGCCCCGGTGGATCCGACCATGCCTATAGGGCGACCTTGAAGTGGAGAGACTCTCTCAATGCAAATGCACACTGAGCAAGCGGTTTTATGAGAATATGAGATTATGGGGAGACGGTTTTTTTAGTACAACCACGGTGTGTGGTTAATGACTACAGAGTGGTTCCAACAAGTTTCCGCGCGTATAGAATAGGTCACAACATAAACACCGGAATGTATGTTCGATATACATACCGGGCAATGGTAGCCTAAAGCGAGTAGTCCCGTAGAATCTTGATGGGGCAGTTCGCGTGTGCGATGGCTGCGACTATGTTGCGTTGCGTGCCATTTCCCTAACCTCTACATTTTGTGCTCTCTATCTTAATACATAGGCGCGCAGATCTTCCACTTGTTTCTGAAAAACTAAATATGTATGCCGGGCTGACGTATTTTCTTCTTTTTATTGGAGGACGGCCAAGGTTGAGCGAGATAGGTAGGTGATGAAGCACCCAACGAAGAAGAAAACAAAGAGGAAAGGCTTTGGAGATCCTACACGGAGATGCGAGAAACGCATCATTACGTTTGCGGCGAGCATCTCCCGCAGCCAGCTCTCCTTTTCTAGTCTAGCTTGTTAATCTTTCTCTGTCTTCCACGGTGAGCACCCCTCAAAGGCACTTTGCACACACATGGAGGGAGAGGGAGAGGGAGACCGGTGGCAGGAAAACACACTCATGGCCTTCATAATTTTTCTAGCGGGAAAGGCCCGCAGGCCCACTCATGGCCCCCATGACCCTACGCTGCACACACACTTTGCTTTCACTGGCGCTAGGTCCATGTATAAAACCGATGGCCCCGATTCCATGCAGCAGCACGGGGCCCGGCTGTAAGCCGCAGGCCCAGCGGCATGATCGAGCCCGCGCGGTCGGGGGGCGTGCGGTACCTGGTCTGGGGGACATTCCCTCACTGGGGCGCGGGCGCGCCGCTCATACCACCTTTCACTGCTGCTGCCCTAGTGCCGTTCGGTCTTTTCATGCAAATGTTGATCGAAACAAAGGCAGTAGAATTTGTCGTTCGTCGGGCCTGCTACTGGCCGCTCGATCCGCAGTTTATTTTACTAGTTTCTGCGTAATATTCGGGCGCTCCTACCGTAGAGCGTAGGAGTGGGAAGCTCGAGCTACAAAGAGCTTATAATTAGCTTATTACGCGATGATTTCGGAAGTTGTTTTTTTTTTTCAGAATTAACAATTCTTGGGATACCTAGTGGAGAAGTAGCTCTCCTCTTGTTGTACATATCAAGTGGCCTCCAGATGGTGAACAATGATGGTAAGTGATTTACAAATATGGTTTGACCACCATCATGCGTGGTGCTCTTTAATTATGGTGTACTTTTTCTTGAAGAATGATGAGACTTGGGTACCACTAGCAAAACATCGATCCAACTCGCGCGGCAGGCCTCGACGACAACATTTCGCCTTCGGATGCACTCTCCATCCTCTAGAAGATTTAGAATTCTCGGAAGGGACAAACACCCCGTTCACGCAATACAATCTCCACCTTCTATATATGAACTTTTAGGTCTAAGGAACTGTCCCAAAAGGACATCGTTGTGTCTTGGCGGCAGTACACCTCCTCATGCTCCAGCGCCTCTTGTAACTCTTGCCCATGATCACTTTGAGTATATTCAAGTGGAGACTCTCTCCCCCAGTGATTGTTAAAAAACAGTAGTGATCCATGATAAATGATACCAATGAAATAGTTAAACATTCACTCTAATAAGGGAAAATAACATGGGAAACTATTTGACAGTTTCACCACCTATGCATATACAACATTCAAAAACCTCCTATCTCTACAGAATGTCACATCTCTTCAACATAGTGACCAGAGAATTAGGAAACACAATACACATAGAGAGAAAACCATCACCATACAGCCATACCATCTCTCGAAGAAAAAAATGTGTTGAACAAAAAGTCATTGAGCAAAACAACATATGAGGACAACAAGAGTAGTGGCCGGTAGCTAAGCAAACAAAAAGCAAGATGAATGACAGGAATGGGGAATGAGAAGAAGGTGAAGCCGAGTCTGGCTGTCCACAGAAGTGCACATTATCCCATCCCATAAGAAACAACATTCACAGCAAGAAATGACAACCCACCATCACCCGCCGCAACTAGAAACTGTGGCAACTAATGACCCCTGGTAATTCCCCAAGTGCAGTGTAGTGCAGACAATTGTTATACCACTTTACAACGTGGAGGTGGGACTATGAAGTGTCGATATTTCAAGAGGTCTACGTAAATCTAGCAGAGTCGCAATATTGTATATGGACCACGCTCCATATGGATATAGATGTTGCCACGGCTGTGTGCAAACATTGAGTCGTCATACATGGCCTCCATATTTTTTTTCTTTCCTTTTTTGCTTGTTGTTGTTGCATAAAATCCACACGCTCAATTTGAGGGATTAAAAAACTATTTGAGATAACATTGCATTACAGAGTGGTTACATAGGGATAGAAAAGTTGATTACCAATATAAATTTTACTAAACTGATGACTTTTTTACGTTTGGGAAAAGCACTAGTTGCTCCCCATCACGATGACAGTGAATGCAAGGCACAAGGCACATGCATATGTGAGGAGTCAACTCGTCATCGAGTGACGGTCTGACGACCTCGTCGTCGCCCCATTCCTGCCCGTCGTGGTCGCAGTCGGGGACTACATTTTCAAGGGGGGCTAGGTTCAACATGTTGTGATTAGTCTTGTTGAATGCCACCATCTTGATGTCGAATGCACATCTTCTGATGCGCCGCCTCTCCACTACCAAATCCGCATGTTTCCCCTTGTAACGATGCCAAGCGGGAGGTCGAGGAAAGAGGTGAAACTTCCCTCTCGCTTGAGCGGTCGAGGATGACGCACACTCCAAACCAATGTCCACGTCCGTCGAAGGTGGAGGCTCATGGGGCTTAGTATGGAGCATCCTCCATAAATTATGGCGATTCGGGGTCGTACAGTAACCCTACGATCACTAGTAGAAAACTGGGCTTTGGTCACAGGGCAATATTCACATTAGTCCCGGTTCAGTCACGAACCGGGACTAATGTGAGCATTGGTCCCGGTTCGTGCGGCCAGGGGCCTGCCGGGCCTTGTGGGGGCATTGGTCCCGGTTCGTCCGGCCCCTTTGGTCCCGGTTGGTGGGACAAACCGGGACCAATGGGCCTCGCTCCTGGCCCACCACCATTGGTCCCGGTTGGTGGCTTGAACCGGGACCAGAGGCTCACCCTTTAGTCCCGGTTCATACCACAAACCGGGACTAAAGGGTTGGTCCTAGTAGCGGTCAGAGTTTAGTCCCACCTCGCCAACCGAAGGGCGCTCACACCGGTTTATAAGCCCGTCCCTCTCTGCCTTGTTGAGCTCCTCTCAAAGTGAAAATAGATGCCCTTATACAGGGAATTTGACCTAAATTCACAGTAAATTTCTTTGAATTTCATAGAAATTTATTATGAATTTAGGTTGAATTTTCTCTATAGGCGCATCTATGTTCATTTTTTATAGTAAATAAAATAAATAAACCTTAATAAAATAAAATAAAATAAACTATAGTAAATAAAATAAATAAACCTTAATAAAATAAATAAAAATAGCAGCAGTAAAATAAATAAAAATAGCAGCAGTAAAATAAATAAAAATAAAATAAATAAAGTAAAATACATAAGTAATTAGAAACAAAATGGAATAAAATAAATAAGTTTCCGAAGACTCCGTGCTTGACCACCCTACCGGTGAAGGGGAGACTCGGCTGGGTTTAGCTCTGAAGACTCCGTGCCTATGGCGGAAGGAGCTCATTAACCTTCCGAACTGGACGCCTCCGGCGAGTAAGGGCACTCCGCCGCCGCCTCCTCCTCCGGCGAGTGATCAGGGCACTCAGCCTCCTTCTCCGGCGCGTGGCGACACTCCGCCTCCTCCTCCGGCGAGTGATCAGGGCACTCAGCCTCCTTCTCCGGCGCGTGGCGGCACTCCGCCTCCTTCTCCGCCTGCGCCGGCGTGCCAGAGCAGCCAGCCTCCTCCTTCTCCGCCTCGTCAGCAAGGGCGGAAGAGACCCGCCGCCGCTCCGGCTGCTCCGGCGCGTCGTAGTCCTTCTCCTCCGCCTCGTAAGCAAGGAAAGAAGACAGCCGCAGCCGCTCCGTCTGCTCTGCCGGCGTCTAGCAGTACAGCTGCCAGAGGCGGGAGGCAATACAGATTCGGTCCTTCTCTGAAGACTCCAGAGAAGTTACCATACGAGAGGACCGAGGAGGAGAACGCGAAGATCGTGCGAGCCGAAGTGAAGAACTTCTTTGAAGGGGTGAAAGCAAAGAAACATCCACCTCCGGAGGAGAAGGTAGATCCGGTGAAAGCGAAGCGCACTCTGGATGCCCTGACAAAACCACCAAAGTCTCCGCCGAAAGGCAACTATGAGCGCATTATTGCAAAGACATTTGTCGAAGCGGAGCGGTCGGGAAGTACTGTCAGTGATCAAAGGTTAAAAGAACGAGGAGCTGGGAAAAAAATTGCCCAGCTCGGCGAACAAGCGAACCAATCGTGCCCCCCGCTCAAGGTGTCTAAAGACATCGTCGCTAATAATCCGAGGATGGTGGCCGGTTATAGCAATCTTGAAGATTACCTGCCCGACGATGTACATTATGAAATTATGGAGGTGGACGAACACAAATACCATTACGGGAAGCCTCTCGTCAAAGATGAAAGATCTCTAACAACAATGATGCGAAGATTACATGATTGGTACATGAAAACCTGGAGAGAGTCTGATGGGATGAATACTTTGACGCTGAGAGTTAAACCGGAGCATGACCTCGTTGGAATTGAACTGCTGAATGTTCCATTTGAGGAGTTCTTCCAGTTTTTCAATCAAAAGGCCCTCGATAAATCAACGATCACTTGCTACTGTCTGTAAGTAGTACTACTTCTGTCATTAAGTCTCTCTATATAGGTCAGCTCTTTCATTGCATGTATTTATAATTATCCTCACTATATTATGCAGATTGAAGATCGCCGAATTGAAGAAAAGACAAATCGGTGATATTGGGTTCATTAACACAAATCTCATAGATGCATATACAGTTGAAAAACATGCCAAAGAAGCCGAGGCCAACTTGCTACGATCGTTGGTATTAAATCAAAACAAAGATATAATACTCTTTCCTTACAACTTCAAGTGAGTGTTACTGTCTTGTGCATATTCGGTTTCCCTTATTAGTCCAGGTTATGGTAATGTAATTGATGACTTATGCATGCATGCGCAGCTTCCACTATATTCTCCTAGAGATTAAGCTTGAGCAGGGAGTAGTAACCGTCTTAGACTCGAGACGAAAAGATCCCCAGGACTATGCGGACATGACTCAAATGCTCGAGAAGTAAGTTAAATCGATCATTATCCACCATATCAGCAACTTTGTTCATTTCCTGATATCAAGTAATTGTTTTCTTTGTCTGGCAGGGTTTGGAGAAATTCACCACAAAAGCTCCGGGACTGCCGAAGAAGCTGCAATTTAGACACCCGAAAGTTAGTACTATAGTAGCATGTTCCGCACATCTCCTTGTGATTCAAGCGCTAGTTTCATCAATACCATTCAGCATGCTTGCTTATCAGTTAGATTGACCTCTATTTCTTGTAAAGTGGTTGTGGCAGGAACAAGGGAATGATTTCTGTGAATACTACGTTTGCGAGTCTATCCGCCACACGACCTGTGAGCAGGGCTACTCTGACGAACAATATGAAGTGTGTAAGCAATAATATTCACAATTTTATTTTATTACCATCATTTGTGTCGAGTTTCATTTATTCATATATATATGTATTGACCCCCTTCTTTAAATTAGATGTTTCGGATGTGGGATGAACTCCTAGCAGAAGATCGTATGCGAGCAATTCAAGAGGAATTGGCGGCATTCTTCCTTGACCATGTGATCGCTGAAAACGGAGAATACTATGTGGACCCTGTGTTCTTACAATTTAATTAGGAGATTATATTGTAAGAGATAATTATTGTATATATGTAGCCAGTAGTGTCAGATAGATATACGAGAACTTGTTGTTCGACGAATCTCTCGGAGAAGGAGAGGTGGTCGATATCACTTCTCTCTGTATGCATATGTTCATGACGATCTTCTGTTTCATTCATTTGCTTACTAGCTAGCGTGTCTAGTCCTCTCCATACATATATAGTACGTAGCGTCGACCAAGCACGGAGATAAGAGAGGACACTTCTCTCTATTAATTAGCTAGCTAACACAATATATGGAACACCTAAATTAACCCCCCAAAACCCCCCAACCCTACCCCCTTTCAAAAAAAAACAAAAACCCCAGCCCCTGAAATGCTGACGCGTGGATGCCTATTGGTCCCGGTTGGTGACACCAATCGGGACAAAAGGCCCTGCTTATTGGTCCCGGTTGGTGGCACCAACCGGGACCAAAGGCCCCCCTGCCTGGGCTGGCAGCAGCGGCCACGTGGAGGACCTTCTGTCCCGGTTCGTGTAAGAACCGGGACTAAAGGGTTAGGGCTTTAGTAACGACCCTTTAGTCCCGGTTCGAAAACCGGGACAAAAGGCCCTTACCAACCGGGGTAAAAGCCCCTTTTCCTACTAGTGGATAGTATCATTTTGGCCGAAAATTATCACTTTGATGGTTATATGGCCATCGGTCCAATATGGTGACTCTGCTAAAGTTGCTCTAGAGATAGGAATCCTATTCTCTCACGTTCTATCTGCCTATGATACAACCTTTTGTACACCAAATATTTGCTTACCTAGACTCTCTTAAAATGCAAGTGCAAAGAAGGTAGCATGCAAGATTACAACGTGCAAGTAAATAAAAGCCACATATTCAAATTTAATGATGCAGTAAAGTAAACAAGAGCAAGTGTGAAAGTAGTGATGGTAGAGTGGAATTGTCCCTAGGCCATTGACTATGATACTATAACCGATAATCATGTTTTTAAGGTTTATATGTGGAAGAGGCCTATGATCACTAGCTAACATGTTCTTATGGTTGAAACTCTTATCAAGCATCCGCAAATACTAAGTATTCATTAAAGTAGATCAAACCGTATCATTAAGATATATGAGTAATCATTATCCCATATGCTTTGACTCCTATACTTAGGTACGGTAATATGTGTCACGTCGGCCACCTTATGCATATTCATCTCACGTCGGCCACCTTATGCATATTCATCTCAACATATTAGTAACCTCAAATCTGATCCAATATACGCGCGTGCTCATACATTAGCACAGGAGCACAACGCCATATCAATCATACAATTTGGGGGAGCAATAGATAGCTACAACTAATCCACAACACCATATCACCAATACCAGATGACAAAAGAAAATTACTCAGACATAACAACAAGCACAGTAGATAATTGGACAATCGTTCATTATATCAAACATCATGTTTAAGTAGGGGATTATTGAGGTTTGTGGGTTAGTTTACTAGTGTATAGATGAAAGGAAATGATGAAGGAGATGGTGTCACAGTCGATGAAGATGATGATGGCGCTAGGGCACCACCGAAAGAGAGCAGGAGACAGCCCCCTCCTCCTCCTCCTCCTCCTCCTTCTTCTTCTTCTTCCTTGGCCTCCCCTTAGTGCAGAAGGGTTTCTCCTCTTATTTTTGGGTGGCCATGGGTGTGGAGAGGAGAGTCGCCTCCGATATGAGTAGTTTTTTGGATCTCATTTTCTGGGTACCGTCACCATTTTGTTACTCCTAATATCTGTAACCGAAAAGTCTAATTTTTTTAAGGCGGTGGACAAAACTTCGGGGACAAGTTCATGGTTAAAGGACACCCAAGAAGCTCCAAACTATCCAAGTGGCTAGGCGACACGGGCAGCCCAGGGGCTGCGTGGAAGGGCTCCTGTCAGGTGGGTTTCTAGCCAATGGGGGCCTTTGGTCCATATATCACCATTGTATTTTTATTATATGTTTTGTCTATGGATAGACCATTTTTCCATGGAAGGCAAAAACACTAAAAAAATAACAATATGTACTTGCCACTGAATTAATAAGTTAGTCCAATAAAAAATAATATGGATGTAACATAAACATAACAAAAATTATAGATACATTAAAGACGTATCAAACCCAACACTCTGGGATAGAAACAAGAGTAGATAGAAACGAGTGGGAAAGAAACAACCCTTAGAAGTTGGCATGATGATTGAGCGAGAATTTGTTCTTTGACACCAAGGCAAAACCCACATTTTTTTATTGGTGTGAATAGTTCTTTTCTTTAAAGTGGCAAAGAGGAGGAAAAAAATTGTAGGTCAACTGTACATGCGTGATCCGACTAATAGCGAAGGAAGTTTTCATTTGCACCCAAAACCGAGTTTTCACTTGATATGTTGCGGCATATTTTGATTATGAATACGAATGTATTACGAACTATATGTAACAATGGGCTCAAACAAGATGCAATGCAATGGCAAGATGAATGTGAACGTGTGTTTGTATCGGACATGTGTTGATACGTGTTCATCATGTATTGAAAAAAATATTCATCATGTATCTTTATTTTCTCCATCACAAATTAAAATTTATTCATATAATTTCCGGAATTTTTTATTCATATAACAAAATATTATATTCATGTAATAAGAATAGGTTACAAATTTCTAGATATAAGAAACACAAGTAATTTTGAAAAGAAGCAAAACATTGGATTAAGAGGTGAAGAAGAAAAAAATAAAGAAAAAAGGAATATTAGAAAAAACACAAAAGAGAGAAAGAATTAAAAACACTAGAAGAAACTAGTGAAAATGATAAAAAAAAATCAGAAAAAGATACGCACACCAAACCGTGTGAGTGCCCCACTATCCATCCACGAGGCACGGATTAGAGGGACCTCCTATACCGCGCATGGCACGCTGGGAAGACGCCCCAGCACGCCATTTTGAGCCGCCCCATGTACGGGCGCTCTGTTTTTAGATTTTGTTTTTTTTCTTTTTCCTTTTTGAATTTTTATACTTTAAATAATTTGGGAATCTGAAGAAGTTCCAAAATTTTCTAAAAATGAGAACTGTGAAATAAAAAGTTCAAGAAATCATAAAAGGATAGTGGATTTAAAAAATTACTGTGATTTCAAAAATATGTTCGCATATTCAAAAAAGTTTCACATTTCAAAAAAAGTACACATATCCAAAAAATGTTCATAAAAATTTATTAAATGTTCAAAACAAACGAAAATATGTTCTCGAATTTCAAAAATTCTTCCAAAATTTTGAAAAAACTTCATCGGTTCCAAACCAGTTCGCTGATTGAAAAAATGTTCTTGTATTTCAAAAAAATACTCATCAAACAATAAAATATTCACCAATTCAAAAAAGTTAATGAGTTTAAAAAAATGCTCGCAATTTCGAAAATCTTTGTGATTTATAAAAAGTTCGTTAATTCATTAAAAAAGTCACAATTTTCAGGAAATGCTCATGATTTTAAGAAAATGTTCACGAATTTACAGAAAAAAATCATGATTACAAAACATTGTTCACAAACTTGGAATATGTTGGAAAAAAGAAAAAATACAGAAAATAAATAAAGAAAAAGGAAAGGAAGCAGAAAATCAAAAACCAGAACATAAAGAAAAAACATAGAAACGTCAAAAAATTCGCTTCATGGAAGGTTCTAGAAGCTTCCCAAAACCGGTGAGAAATACACCTAAATTAGACCGGCAACCACTAATCGAGCGTACTAGAGGGGTGCGCCCTGGGTTGCTTGCGGGCAACCTGCAGCCAAATATGAGACGGCATTTAGCACGCATGACGCACTGTCCAATGAGCAAGCGCGCACCGCCCTATTAGGCCTGCCCAGGAGCAGGGCGGGACGGCCCGATGTTTTTAAATTTATTTTCCTATTTTTTCTGGTTTTACTTTTCTTCATTTAGTTATTTCTGGATTTCAAAAAAATTCCAATTTCAATAAAGTGGATTTGAAACAATGATCCCAGAAATCATAAAATATTCATGGATTAAAAAGATCATGATTTTGAAATAATATTTGCGTATTGAAAAATGTTCATGAATTAGAAACAAGTTTCATGAATTCAAATATTTTTCATGAATTTTGAATAAATGTTCATAAAAATAAAAAACAATTAAGAATTACAGAAATGTTCATCGATTCAAAAAATGTTTGCTGATTTAAAATTTTCATGCATGCCGCAAGGAAACCATGCGATCGAAAGTAAACGCAGCAAAAAAGAAAAAAGTCCTTGAGGTATTTGTAGTAGCTGAACCATTTGCTAGTTGCGCGCTGGTGCAAGCTTGGCCTTGATCTAAAAAGTCCTATATTTCTCTACAGAGGGAGTATATCACTACATATCTCTTCACATGGACATCTGTTGGTTGAACACTAACTGTACATATGAATATAGTGAAATATATGCAATTGATCTTTTCTTCTTTCATTAGGGCACTTTCTTAGTTCATTAGGAAAATCATACCCATGTGTCGTGGAGTATGTACCATCGAACTTCCAATATAAGTTTAATTTGCCAGCTTTGGTACAGAGCTATAGATCAGATTGCGGTAATCAAATTAGTACCAGCTTGGAACCTGCAATCCAGCTATCAATCACAGCTATTTAATCGATGACCCACGGATGTTTTCTGCGGCAAACGTGGAAGCCACGTTCCAACGGGAACAATGATTATAGTGCTCATACACTCTTTGTTTAAAAGATTTAACAAGCATCATATACTCCTTCACTGCGCCTTCGTGCATTATGTTCTTCTCTCGGCGTTCTCCGTGTTGACTGTGATTCTATTTGAAGACATGTGGAGCCATACGAGCGCAAAATGCAGAACACTAAGATTATGCCGGTTACGTGGAATATTTGGAAGCGTCGAAACTCTAAAATCTTGTGCGATAAGGCATAGTCCAAACTCTAAAGTCATCTGCGATGAGGCGGAATTTTTTTTTTTTTTTAGAAAAGGAGGATTACTCCGGCCTCTGCATCTGGATGATGCATGTAGTCATTTTATTAATTATTCACAAAGACCTTACATAGTATAGTACATTAGTCAGTCTGAAGCCATCATTTTAGCAACAACTGTCGCTACTCCTATCCACATGATGAAGGGGTGCCGATAGTCCGAGCCTAATACCAAACAGACATCGCACAAAATCCTAACATCCAAAGACAGAGGCCCCAACCTAGCCACAACTGGGTTTGGGGCACAGACTAGTCTGACGCACTCTCTGTGTCATCGTCGTCGTCTTCCACTAATCCATTTTCAGAGCAGAATAATGCACCGACCTTGCTAGGCCTCTCTGTCATCGACCCACCATGACGCCAGACAGCATCCTCCTCCTGCGCGAGTCCATCTCCGCGCATCAGACTCCGAGTCTCCACGGCGCCATGCTGCCGAAATCCGTCGCCATCAATGTGTAAAATGAAGCACCACTCCACCAAAGAAGCCATCCTCTGGTCCCTTGAGCCCGTGTGTACCTCCATGAATGACACTGTCATCCGATCTACAGATCTAGGGTTTCCCCAGGAGGTAGCAGAGAGTGGCCTTGAACTTCTCCACGCCTTCAAGAAGGGAACGACGCAGACAGCACCACCACCGCCGGCCTTGGCAGTAGCCAAAAGCAAGTTTTCACCCAGATCTGTTCGAAGAAACTCCATCTCTCGTGCACGGGCCGTCGCCACCAGACCGGCTGTAGGCTATTGTGCTTCCACGCAACAACAACCACCACCTCCCGCCGCAAGTCGCTGCAGATCCCGCCCTGAAGGCCCGCCGACCCGAAGAAAACGAGGCCGCCACGACCTCGGAACCGCCACCGCTGGTCCCTCCAACTGGATCATACTCCAGAAACGACGCCCTCAAGAGGGGACTCCGACGCAGAAGCATCGCCATCGCTCGATCTCAATGAGATCAGGTGTTTCCCCGGAGTTGCCGCGACCATTAGATCAGGCCTTGCCTATCCAGATCGCCGCCGGACAAGATCAACACGAAGGACACACGACCACTGGAGGTAGCCGCTGCCACCATCATGGTTGATCCTGCTGCCGGATTGGCCGCCATCCGCGCGCGTGCGCCTGCGCCACGGCCACCATGCCTCCTCCATGGATCTGGGCAGGATCCCATCCCTGAAGAAGAGGACTGCAGTGACATGGGCGCACAGTTGCGACCACGCCGTCCTCCCACCACCAGGGGGCCTAGCGACATGGGCGGAGGAGCGCTGCGCCATCCACCCATCGCTCGAGCCTCCCGCTCGAGGACAAGCCACACCAGGGCGCCAGGTGCCCCGCCGCCGCCGGATCTGCACGGGCTTAGCCCGGCCGAGTCCATAGGCGAAATTCCTAAGATATGATATTCTCCTGTGGTCCAGCATATGTAAAAATGAAGATCGCAAATGAATCTTTTTTTTTGAGGGTTGGATTTTGTTTCATCAGGCGTGATACTTTCCCATCTGAATCTAGAGATGTAACGCTAGTTTGTTTCCTTTTTCGCATTCTCATGTAAATACCTTCTTTTGATATACTGCTTAAATATATACTCCCTCCATTCGCGAAAATTGCTTTTGGAGGCCGAGCTCCATGGAGGCCTCCTTTCACAAAATTCGAAATTCATCAAAATTCATATTTTTACATTTCAAAAAAATCTGAAAAAGTATAGATATACATGAAGACATAATGTACATGTGTTTAAATTCTCAGTACAAAATACGTTGAAATGAGGGCTGGCAAAAACATCTAGGGCTTTTCAACACATGATACTATTCATCCTTAAAGTTCAGAAATTTATCTTTTTTGTATAGGTCGTGTTTCAAGGTATTTCATACTGAATTTTTACACACATATACATTTCATCCTTATATACTTGCATTTTTTCAGATTTTCTTTAAAACTAGAAAGTTTGAATTTAGAATTTTACAAAAATAAAGGGCTCCTTGGAGCCCAGTCACCAAAACGCCCTACTCCTTGGAGTCTGTTCGGTGTCATGAGATGATTGATGCGGATATAGTCATTGTTGTAGTTTGTTGATTGTAGATCAGATCACTTTGGGTTTTTCTTTTTTCTTCCCCTACGCATAACTTTGGTCGTATATAACTTTGCTATTTATTGGTGTGTTTTTGTGTGCATGTGATGTTGGTTGTGTGTATCTTAACTATACAGTGTGTTTGCATCCTCTTGATGCCCCATTTCACATTAATTAAATCCACCCCTAGTTGAAAAAGCCAGATGAAACAATAGAATTGATTAAAGCTTCCTTAGTCATTTTTTTAGCAAATCTATTTTATTTTATGAAAAACATCGAATGGCTAATTAATTTTTTTATCATTATTTTGCTAGTCCCCATTGAATCATCCGACTCTTCATCTTCTCATAAAAAAAAGGATATCATAGCTCCAACTTCCTTCAGATGCCTGGCCTCGATATATTTGTCTTATTTTCGCCTGAACTAAACTTTTGCAATAGGACTCCATGATTATTGGGATGTCGACCATGTGCATCAGCTTGGATGATAAACATCCAGCGCGCGTAAATTGGAGAAACAAGAGAGGTTGACATAAGTATGCAACTATGCAAGTTGATGCGAAATGCCTGGCTGGAATTCCAGACAGCTTGGACACATTGAGACGACCACGTTAATTCAATTCGATTGATCGGGGCTGAAGAAGATTAGCACTAAGTGCATAATTGCCGTGCACGTTCGACCGATCTATATCTTGATCCGTAACCCAGTTATTTATCAGCAGCACGGATCGCAAGGCGCATAAATAACTGCCGTGCTTACGTCATTTAGCCGTATATAAATACACCCGTTCACCACAACTAAATCATCCACAGCTGAGAAGCATTTCATTCCCAGCTTGCAGGAGCTGACATAGGTAGCTAGCCCCTGAAGAGGTGGATCATGGCAAAGCGTAACGAGCTGTCTCTCTTGGTGCTCGTGGCCATGGCCGTTGTCGTCTTCCTCTCCGTGCAGGTGAAGTCGGAGGTGGCTGCCGGCAGCTACACCACAGAGATGCAGGAAGCTGTGAGGAATGAAGTGAAGGCCTTCCCCGACCTCCGTCCCGGCCTTATCCGGCTCTTGTTCCACGACTGCTTTGTCAATGTGAGTGAAGATACTTTTGGCATTATTGCAGGGGCCTTGCTTTCAAATTCAGTTTTTTTTTTCCTGTGTTAAAACGATTCAGTATACCACCTTTGTTATTTGAAAATCATTTTTGTTACCGTAAGCTGAGCCACAACATCACCATATATTAGGGTTGCGATGGATCCGTGCTGCTGGAGACCTCGCGCATCAACGGCACCGATGGGAAGACGGAGATGACGTCGGCCTTCAACGGCGGCCTCCGTGGCTTAGAGGTGATCCAGAACATCAAGAAGAACCTCGGGACCAAATACAACATCACCTGCACCGACGCCGTCATCTACGCGGCGCGCGAGGCGGTCTACCTGCTGAGCAAGGGCAAAATCGCCTACAACGTCACCGGACCGGGCCGCATGGACGGCGTCATCTCCAGATCAGAGGACCCGGCAAAATTCCTTCCAACCCCCAGCTTCACCTTCGACCAGCTCAAAGAAAGCTTCCGGAACAAGAGCTTGAGCACGGACGATGTCATCGCCCTCTCCGGCGCGCACGCGATAGGCGTCGCTCACAGAATGTTCGTCGACGTCAATACTCTTGATACCCCCGTATCGTACCAAAAGGCCGTCGCGGTCGAACTGAGTAATGGTACGGACGTGATCAAGAACAACGTCCGCGACTTCGGCGCGGCCTCCGGTTACATGGACAACAACAAGGAGAGAATGGAGGCGAAGGGCGTCCTGGACAACAGCTTCTACAACGCCATCAGCCAGAAGATGGCGCTTTTCCCATCCGACAGGGTGCTGTGGGAGGGCGCCAAGGCCAAGGTGACCGGCTATAAGGATAAAGCCGACACGTGGTACATAGAGTTCGGCAACTCCATGGAAAAGCTCAGCAAGCTCCCCGCCACGAGCGACCCTTCCAAGATCGAGATCAGGGAGGTGTGCAGTAAGACCAACTAGAGGCGCCACGACTAGACGCTCCTCGCCAAAATTTGGAACGAGACAAAACATGCTCGCGTTTATTCATTATATATTTATTGATTATTATTTATATATTATTATCCTTTTCTAAAAAACTTATATATTATTATGTCGGCAGTATATTATTGTGAAAAAAACATGTGGACCGGTGTTTATTTCCTTTGGTTTGACTTACTTATTTGTAAATTTTGTATACATGTCTCCGAATAGGTGTGGTTTTGTAATCGTCCACGCAGTTATCCTACCGCAATAACCATGACAATTGCTCTAAAAAAATAACCATGACAATTAACTAATTGACTGGACTATTTGGAGAACTTTCAAAAATTCAAAATGTTTTGATAGCTCAAATCATCGGTCCAATTAAAGATTTGTTTTCACCACTAAATGTGTCACGACAGACTTTCAAAAGTATACTCAATATTGATATATTCTGATGATTTTATTTCGGGTAAAGAATTACCCAGCTGCAATATACAAGTTGCCAACCTATTCGCACAGGCATGAAAAATAAAACCTTTTTTTGAAACATTTTAATCATTTTTATAGGTTGGGAGTTATGATCATGTACCATAAGAGTTATCATTACCAAGAACAAAATATTGTGTTCTTGGTTTGTCATTACCGATAACATTATGTGCGTTTGTCGGAATACTCATAGATAGTTAATTATTGACTACAAAACTAGACCTCACTACGACTGTTCATACTAGATAATACCCCGCGGGTTGCAGCGGGACTTTATGCTTCTCAATTGATGCAAAGTGAATTGAAATATCATGCGATAATTCAAGTGCTTACTGACAACATATGCCTTGCTTCTTAATTATTTGAGCAAATTTGTAGATCATATTTCTCTTCAATTTTCGTTAGTGACAAACCAAGAACAAAATCAGACCCTTGTGAGCAACTTAGTTGTGCCATTCCATTGCACAATAGTACGATATGTGCACAAAGTTCCATTACAATTGATTATTACCCGACACTCCAGAGTACACAATATTCTCTGTAAAAATGGTTTCCTCTTGCTTAATCTGCAACAGGAAACTGCAGCTATTGAAAACTTAATGAATATGGAAAGAATACTCGTAGATAGTTATTGATTACAAAACTAGACCTCACTACAACTGTTCATATAACTACATCAGAGTATTTGACAAAAAACTACCACATTTCACGTCACCGTCCCACAGAACTACCACATTTTAAAAAGTGACCGAAAACTCCAGATTAGTACTAATTTTGTGAAAAAAAACTACCAAGTTGAGTTGATGACCGTTTTATGATTTTAAACCTGTTTATGACATGCGGGACCCGCGTGTCAGAGCTGACGTGGCGGAAAAGTCAACTCTGTTTATTTCGACAGTTAGATTGACGGTTATTATAGGTGGGTCCCACATGTCAGCATCTACCTTCTTCTTCCTCATCCTCTTTCTCTCTTAGGCATTTCAACGAACACCTGGTGTTCGTACCCGCGTGGTGAAACAGAGCTCGGCTTCATCGGGTTCTTGGCCGCCTCCGGTGCCTGGTAGTGCGCGGCCGCCTCGCCGGAGGAGGAAGGCCCGGCGCCGACCAACGGGCTCGCCCCTCCTCCTGCTCCGGGCCGCCGCCGCGAGCTCCCAGCACCATTGTCAGAACGACGTATGGGTGCCCCGCCGCCGCCACGCAAGCGCCAGCGGCAGTGGCGGTAGGCCGCTTGATTTGGCCTATCCTTTGGCGGCTAGGTTTGGCGCCCTGGTGCCGCCAGGAGCGGCACTCGAGTGGGGTCTTTTCTCTATGGGACCAAAACTTACCTCTATCTCTTCATCCGCCCTTACTCTAGTATTATTGTCAAATCCCTAACTTTATCTTCTCGCTTTACCATCATTTGATGTTTTTATTTTCAACTTTAGGAAATCAATGAAATGGTCCTCATGTACTGCGAAAGATGGCATATTGTCTGCTTTAAAAATGAAACAGTTCTCACGAGCACTATTCAAGGAAGAAAAGGAATACAGTTAATTAGCAAATGCCATATGTGTAGACCGGAGAATGGTAAACACTCAAAGGTAGTTGCCGCACCCATTACTCTTTTTTTCTTTTTTACGCCTTGTCGCACCCATTACTAACCGCAAGGAAATTCCGCATTACCTATAATGGTCTGTATCGCCATGGGGTGGAACCCAGGAGCACAGGACGAAGGCATGATGGGATAAGGGAGGGTGTGAAACCTAGTAGCCCTGTTCTGCGGAAAAGGGAATGGTAGAGAGAAAGGACATACCATTCTGTACAAAAATTTGGACAAGCTTTGTGTAGGTAATGTTCAATATTAATGTGCGAACAAAAATGTTAACAATTTTCAACATGATAACTGCCATGGTGTACTGACCGGGAACTACTTACTTACTGAAGATCACAAAGTGCGACTTTTGGCATTTAATGAAGAAGAATGTATTCACAATCAGAGAGGTATGTCCCGGTTCTTATATGATTATGGGTTATAATTTGACCGTTCTTATCATGGGTTATAAAACCGAAAACATTATTAATTATATGCATAAAATAAATAAATAAATGTGAAACTTCATTGTAAATTCATCCTTGCCACTCCATGTAATCGGCAACAAAAAAATTATAAACACGTTGATGCATAAGACAAGCAATGGTCTTGAGGCAGAAGGGTCAGAGGAGGGCGACGAGACCTAGTCTGTCTCCACTGTGGTCTTCTAGTATGGTCCTATGGCAATACGACATAAATCCAATGGTGAAAAGTAATCAAAGTGGGTTCTTCCTAAATCCAATTGTCCAAATCAGAATATCAAACAAATTTAATTACAAAGTTCTACAGATTAAAGATAACTGACAGACATTAGTACAAGAGCATACCTGTTTGCTGATGGCAACTATAATCTGAAATCCAGAAGCTTAAATAACCTCAAAGTTGAAATACTGCATCCTTGCCGCCATGTCTCCACTGACAAATTGACTTCTTGCTAACAGAGAAGCCCAACGATTGGTGGTAAGCAACAAAAATGTCCGCAATATGGTTACTACTCTGATACTTTCTTTTTTATCGTATGCCCACATTATCGTACAATAACACATTGGTAGTATCCACTTCATCTGCAAATAGCGGCAATAAAATTTGGCACGAAAGAGCATAATTTATATATGACAAATTGTATCGGTTGTACAATCTTTTATTTCGAGGCAAGCATTATACAGTTTGTACTCTGTACTACTTGCCAATTCACAAGATATACAGTGCAGTAGCAGCAATCGATCATCATTCTCTATTCATCCTCTTTCTCGGGACCAGAGCAAGCATACCGGCAGTCAATCAACCTTATATAAGGCCCTAATGAAAAGTGAAAAATGGGAAGAAAGAGCATCACCTACAATAGTTAGTATTCTGATCATCTGATGCAGACTTGGGTACGAACCGTGGCAGTAGAATTTTCAATGTCAACGTCGACAACAGCCCAACTGAAGCAGCATGACCAATCAATATATTTATTGGGTGTCATACAACTTGGAATAATTTAAAAGTACTTTTCATGTTTTCGTAACAACCCAATTGAAGCAGCATGAGTAATCAATAGATTTATTGGAGCTAGCAAAGCGGTGCATATATACTTACACTTGCTATTTTTCACAGTTGATGATCGTGTCTTGTTACTATTAATTAAACGATGTTCTCTCCTTCATTACCATGGAGAGTACGTACGTCAGTGCAATCTCAAGGAATCCGAGGATCATGCAGAAATTCTCATCCACTTCTAGCTTGCGTGCTTGGTGTAAAATATAGCGCAAGGTCTGCAGGTAAGCGATTATAGGAATCCAGCAGATATAAACCATCGTCGCCCATAAACCTGATGTACATCACTACTCCATGCTATGTTCATTGGACAATCTAATAAGCCTATCTAATTGAGAAAAGTTTATTAGAATTTAGAAAGCCTGACCTCGGCAGAGCTGATATTCGTTGTCGATCCAGGAGAAGCATGCCAACACAGCGGAAGCGGCATCCATGTCGGTTCGTGACGAATGGCGGCAACGTCGCCCACCTCCTTACAGGATGAGGCAGCTCTCACCTCGTGGCACCGGCCGTCCGTCCTCAACAATGAGTTGACTCATGTGTCCTTGCCAGAGGAGGTCCTCAGATGCGGCGGATACATGGGAATCAGTGCGCCATAGTGATAGAGAGGCCACCATCGACGGCGGTCTACACGATCTGCGCGGCCATGCATGGCCACAGAGATGCTCGATGTGGCAGAGGCAAAGCGGCCACGACTCTTAACTGGACAATGCCGGATCAGACCGAGCTCTTGGAACCCTCGATACCTAGCGAAGGTGCTGACGATACGATGCCAAGGAGGATGATGGCAGCCTGCGGGGAGCGGCCGAGCGGCCCATCCCCTGCGTGAGCATGCACGAGAGACAGAGAGTGAGGGAGAGGGAGGAATCCGGGATGGGGTAGTGCACGAGGCTACGTGGTGGCGGGGGCGCTCGGACTCTCCGAGTGGTAGGGCAGGACGACGGAAGTGAGATGAGGCGTCCGCATTTTTGTTGTTGCTGCCATTGGATAATATTCGATTACAAATTAATTAGGTACATAAGTACTTTAATAATGAGATAATATTCCATTACAAATTATAGGTACATAAATACTTTAATAATGAGATTTCTTAAAATTGGTTATTTGTTTCCTAATTAATGTGATTGAGCGATTTAAGGTAATTAATTTAGATTTGATCTTTAGAGATTGATCGTGATTGATTCTTTCACATAAAGATATTACTAAATAACTTGCGTTAGTATGGAAAGTTCTGATCCGTTCAGATTTTTTTCGTCGTGTGAGAGGGTGATGCGAAACTAAACCGGTGAGGTGGGGGATGGGACGAAAAAACCCAGTGAAATAAAACGGTTGAAAGTGATGGGACGAAAATAAACCGTGGATACTATTCAACCAACTCGGACATTAGGAGTAGAGATGGCGGTTACGTGGAATATTTGGAAGCGACGAACCTCTCAAATCTTCTGCGTTAAGGCATAGTCAAAACTCTAAAGTCTTTTTTTTTGCGGGTTTGCAGCATTGAAACTCTAAAGTCATATGTGATGAGGCGGAATTTCTGAGATATGATGTTCTCCTGTATGTTAGAGTTTGAGTAGTTTACTTCATGTAATCTTAACCTATCTCTATCTCTCTCTCTCTCTCTCTCTCTCGTATCTCTCTCTATCTCTTATACCGAACCAGATTGGAGTTCTCTCTGGTCTCTCTTGTACGCCACGGCTAGGCATTGTTTGCCCCATATAAATATACACGACGCGGCTCCCTCGAGGAGTAGGAACACTTATACCAAATTTTACATGGTATACAGAGCTAGCCTCTTCCCTATCATCTAGCAACACAAAAAAAAAAACCAGAACCCTAGCGCCCTTCCATCACCATCATCATGAGCTCCAGCGCCGTCGGCCTCAACCTCGGCGCTCCACCAACAGAGAAGCTCGCGAGGGGGAACTACCTCCTATGGAAGGCGCAAGTTCTGCCGGCTCTGCGAGGCGCGCAGGTGACCGGTCTTCTCGACGGCAGCGATGCAGCGCCGCCGAAAACAGTGGAGATCGCCAAGGCGGACAAGACCACGGCCATCGAGCCGAATCCACTGTATGGTCCATGGATTGCCAAAGATCAGCAGGTCCTAAGTTATCTGCTGAATTCGCTCACTCCAGAAATCCTCGCGCAAGTTATCGGTAAGGAAAGTACCCTTGATCTATGGACCGCCCTTACCACGATATTTGCTGCGCAGTCGCAATCACGAATAACAAACCTGAGGATCGCCATCTCCAACACCAAGAAGGGCAACATGTCCAGCAATGCTTTCATCACCAAGATGAAAAGCCTCGGAGACGAGCTTGCGGCAGCAGGTCGTCCGGTGACAGATGGAGAGATGGTGGACTACATCCTCGCCGGACTCGATCGGGATTACGATCCCGTCGTTGCAGCAGTTGGCGCCATCAAGAATTCCATCTCTGTTGATGATCTTTTCTCGCAGATTTCCGCTTTCGATCAGAGGAAGGAGATGCTTGGCGATGGACCAGGCTTTCATTCTTCAGCCAATGCCATGTACAGGGGGCGTGGCCAGTCTCGGGGCAGAGGAGGCCGCGAACGAAGAGGGCGTGGTCGCTCTGACCGTGCTCCCTCTCCTCCTGTTCGCACCGGTGGGAACAGCGGCTACCAGCAGCGTCAACGCCAGCCACCACCACATCAGTATCAACAGCAGCATGAGGGTGATTACCCCGAGTGCCAGATATGTTACAAATACCATGCTGGCGGCGCTAGGGACTGCTGGGATCGGTACAAGGAAGATCATCAGGAAAGGAAGAAGGTTAACCTCGTCACCAACTCGTATGGCATCGACACTAACTGGTATGCAGATTCGGGTGCTACCGAGCATATCATAGGAGAGCTTGATAAGTTGACGATGCTGGAGAAATACCATGGAGGTGACCAAGTTCACACGGCAAGCGGAGCTGGTATGGATATTACTCATATTGGTAACTCAATTGTTAAAACCCCTCAGAAAAATTTTCGTCTTAACAATGTCTTACATATCCCTCATGCATCAAAAAATCTTGTCTCTGTTCATCGTTTTACACGTGACAATAATGTTCTCATCATATTCTACCCTTACTCTTTTGTGATTAAGGATTTGGCAACGAGGAGAGTCATCCTTAGAGGAAGATGCGAGGGAGGTCTCTATCCAATCACATCATCTTCTTCTATGTCAGAGTCAAATAAACAAGCTTGGAGTGTCACCAAACCATCTTCAGAAAAGTGGCATCGACGCTTGGGTCATCCATCTTCAGTTATAGTTCAGCATGTCATTAGCAAAAATAAACTTCCTTTTGTGTCTAGTATCGAGTCAGTTTGTGATGCGTGTCAACAAGCAAAAAGTCATCAATTACCATATCCCATCTCTACTAGTGTATCTACTGCTCCGTTACAACTTATCTTTTCAGATGTTTGGGGACCAGCCCCCACTTCAGTCGGTAGATTTTCTTATTATGTAAGCTTTATTGATGACTATAGCAAGTTTACTTGGATTTATTTGCTAAAGAAGCGATCCGATGTCTTTCAAGTTTTTAGCAACTTTCAAAGTCTTGTTGAACGTCAACTGAACTCTAAAATTCTTGCCATGCAAACAGACTGGGGAGGTGAGTATGAGAAACTTAATTCCTTTTTTCAAAAGATTGGAATTTCTCACCATGTATCCTGTCCCCATGCTCACCAACAGAACGGTTCTGCTGAACGAAAGCATCGCCACATTGTTGAAGTAGGACTAGCATTGCTAGCTCATGCATCTATGCCTCTCAAATTCTGGGATGAGGCCTTTCTCGCCGCAACATACCTTATCAATATTCGCCCCAGTAAAGTCATCAAATTTGAAAATCCTATCACTCGTCTTTTTGGTATTACTCCTGATTATACATCCCTACGCATATTTGGTTGTGCATGTTGGCCGAATCTTCGACCATACAACACATGCAAACTTGCGTTTCGTTCCAAACGATGTGTTTTCTTGGGTTATAGTCCTATACACAAAGGGGTCAAATGTCTTGATGTCTCTACTGGCAGAGTCTATATATCTAGGGATGTTGTCTTTGATGAATCTGTATTTCCTTTCAAGTCACTTCATCCAAACGCCGGTGCCCTTCTTCGAAAAGAAATTCTTCTACTTCCGGAGTTTGATCAAGGGGGTGATAACAATTGTGCTAACCAATGTGCTAATATTTCTTTTAGTTCTACTCCTGGTACTATGCCTGTGCAGGTGCATGAAGAAAACGGCGTTCAAAACGGTCAAGATGATCAAAATCCGGTACAAATTGATGCTATATTTGATGTGTATGAGGAAGAAGCAGCAGGTGTGGAGCACGAGGAGGATGCGGCGGCGCCTGCCACGCCTGCGCGCCGATCCGCCTTGGATCACGGGCGGAGATCTGCGCGGGATCACGCGCCTGTCAGCCGACAGGGGAATCAGCCGCCCCCGGCCCGCTCCGCATCTGCCACGTCAGCGCGCATGCAAGGGATAGGAGAGGACACGGGATCTCCCTCGTCCGGCGCGCACATGCAGGGAACAGGAGCGCCAGGCTCGGGATTCTCTGCTCCGGATTACTCTGTGGACTCGGCCATCGCTAGTTCGGGTCAAGCCACACCGGGGTCTACTGGATCCGGTACACCAGCCCGGTCTGCACACATGGATGGGTCGCCAGGATCTTCTGCCACCAGCCAGTCTTTGCAATCTCCTGTGCAACAGCAAGAACAGCCTGCTACTACTTCAAGGATCATGACCCGGCTACAAAAAGGTATTAGAAACACCAAAATAAGAAGAGATGGCACTATACCATATGGTATGTTATGTGTTTTAGGTGAACCAGCAAGGTTGAATGATGCACTTGGAGATCCTAAATGGAGAAAGGCTATGGATGAAGAATATGATGCACTCATGAAGAATAAAACATGGCACTTGGTGCCAAGTCAGAGAGGTAAAAATATTATTGACTGCAAGTGGGTCTATAGAATTAAAAGAAAAGCAGATGGCTCCATTGCTAGGTATAAAGCACGTCTAGTTGCAAAAGGATTTAAGCAACGGTATGGTATTGATTATGAGGATACCTTTAGTCCAGTTGTAAAAGCTGCTACTATAAGACTTGTGCTAGCCATTGCTGTTTCCAGGGGATGGAGTCTTCGACAGCTAGATGTTCAGAACGCGTTTCTGCATGGTGTTCTGAAAGAGGAGGTCTATATGAGGCAACCACCAGGATATGAAAACAAACAAACACCTCATTATCTTTGCAAGCTTGACAAAGCTCTTTATGGTCTGAAACAGTCACCTAGAGCATGGTTCTCAAGGCTAAGTTCACAGTTGAAGCATCTTGGGTTTATTCCATCCAAGGCAGATACATCTCTCTTCATTTATAATAAGGCAAACACAATGATTTTTGTGCTCATATATGTGGATGATATTATAGTTGCAAGCTCTTCACAAGATGCCACTAATGCTCTCCTGCATGATTTGAGTTCAGAATTTGCTTTGAAGGATCTTGGTGATTTACATTTCTTCTTAGGCATTGAAGTTAAGAAGACTCAAGATGGCATAGTGTTGAATCAAGAAAAATATGCCACTGAACTTCTAACTCGTATGGGAATGAAGGATTGCAAACCCTCACCTACACCATTGTCTTCTTCAGAACAACTTTCAGCATATCAAGGAGAACCTCTTAATGAAGAGGAGAGCACAAAATATAGAAGTGTTGTTGGAGCCCTACAATACTTAACTTTGACACGACCAGACATATCATTTGCTGTAAACAAGGTTTGTCAATATTTACATGCTCCTACCTCCACTCATTGAACGTCTGTCAAAAGGATTGTACGATACATTAAACACACTGTGAGTTTGGGACTTCAGTTCAGACGTTCTAGTTCCACACTTGTCAGTGCTTTCTTTGATGCTGATTGGGCAGGATGTGTTGATGACAGAAAGTCAACTGGAGGATTTGCAGTATTTTTTGGTTCAAACCTTATTTCTTGGAGTGCCAGAAAACAAGCCACTGTGTCAAGGTCAAGTACGGAGGCTGAATACAAATCACTAGCAAATGCAACTGCTGAAATTATTTGGGTGGAATCTTTGCTTCATGAGTTAGGAATCAAGCAACTTCGTATATCTTGTCTATGGTGTGAGAACTTGGGAGCAACCTACCTTTCTGCTAATCCAGTGTTTCATGGTAGAACCAAACACATTGAGATTGATTTTCATTTTGTGCGTGAAAGGGTTGCAGAGAAGAAGTTGGATATACGGTTCATTCCATCTAAGGATCAAGTAGCTGATGGATTCACCAAAGCTTTGCCGGCCAAGTCTTTTGAAGAGTTCAAGAGAAATCTCAACATAGGATAGTTTAGATTAAGGGAGGGTGTTAGAGTTTGAGTAGTTTACTTCATGTAATCTTAACCTATCTCTATCTCTCTCTCTCGTATCTCTCTCTATCTCTTATACCGAACCAGATTGGAGTTCTCTCTGGTCTCTCTTGTATGCCACGGCAAGGCATTGTTTGCCCCATATAAATATACACGACGCGGCTCCCTCGAGGAGTAGGAACACTTATACCAAATTTTACACTGTAGACCAAGATATAAAATAAAGCTCGCAAACCGATCTTCTTTGATCAGGCGTGATACTTCCCCATCTGAATCTAGAAATGTAACTCTTGTTTGTTTCCTTTTTTGCATTCTAATTTAAATACCTCCTTTCGATATTGTTTTGAAATATTTAACCAAATGTTCATGCTGGTTTTTGTCCGTCATAATTTCCTCCAAAGAAAAAAAAAGAACTTATACAAGTATCGACTACTGACGTGGAGCGAGGAATATAAATTTGAATATTAATATCTGGTAATGCTCCTCCCAGGAGCATTACTCAATCTTTTTACACATCATGCTAGATAGACACAATCACACAAGTGAATCGTGTGGAGGTGCTAGGTACTTCTCTGCCTAATGTCTCTTTCTTCTGGGGTTCAACTGGGGAAAAGTTAATCACGTGGAATGACCTCTTACCATGACATAAACATAGGCTTATAAGACCAACTTGTTTACATAATTTGGCGCAAGTTGATCTGCGCCAAATTATGTAGACAATCATCCGTTCTTTTTTCCAGCGTCAGAGTGTTTTGTATTTTTTTCAACAAAAGAAAATATGTTAATATTAAGATGGCACCAATTATACCCAATGTCTGCAATAACAAAAATTTAAAGACCTAGTCAGGACATTGGGGATGCATAGAACCAAAAAGCTAAATAGAAGAAAGAAAAACCAATGAAAGTAGATACAACCAACCATGCAAATCAAACAAACAACAATACTATTCACCGTCCTTGACAATACACGAATTACAAGAAAAGTTCCCTGGAAGTAATGCCTCCTGGAAGAAAATGATGGGCAAGCGCCGTCATCTTAAGATCTAACCACTGAAGGCCATATCATAAGTTTTCACCTCGGAGAGTACGTCAGAGCAATCTCCAAAGCAATGCCTTCCTAAAAAAATGTGGAGTATACACATCACCATTTCCAGATGAGATCAATGAAGGTCCTAGGGTTTTCACCCGGGACCTCGATACCCGATACTCGAAGAGCACTACTAGTTAAGTCACCTTGTGTGGCCGCCACCATTTGTTGAAGAAGACCATGTTGCCAGCAGGGGTACACCCATACCAAGGTCACTGGAAACTGAACTCCCAACCGATCTCTAGCATGCATGTGTGGCAACAGCCGGTCACGTGCATCTTCCTAAGGACATCAACACGCAACCAAAGCCATGCATGAGAACATGAAATGTCACACAACTTGGAGAGCCGAATGTCATCAACAACTTCGTCTCGCATGTGCTCCACAACAACCACGACAACTACGACACACAAATGCAACAACGTCTCCTAGTCCGACACAAGACGTAGAGCGACCACCCCCGCCCCATCGTTGCACCACTTCATGCCATCGTCAGACGTAACCTGGAGGAAGCTAAACCACCTTCGGAGCTTCCAGCGCAACGCCGGATCTGGGGACGGGAAAACCACTGGCACGCCAATATGCGTTTTCACTAGACATGCCCATGGTAGGCCCGGACAGGCCTAGATCATACCCGCCCATGCACCGCCGCCACGCCCCGGACCACTGTGGCGAGCCAACCCATTGCCACTGTGTAACATACAGTTCAAAAGGTCACTTGTGGGGGAACGATCCGATAGATGGCTACATCTTGTGCACAGGTTGTTGCAGGTCAACCTTTCTAATAAGTCAGATACACTACACTAGAAACTTTCGGTGTCAAGGGTATTCTCAGTGAAGTCTATTTATACAGACTTGATAAATACTGGTCCAATCCTAAAGTCACTTCACATTTGGAAAACCAAGGTGCCCTTAAGATAAAAGTTTTTATGTGGTTCGTACACAAAGAAGTGGTCTTGACTAAGGGCAACCTAGCAAAACGTAATTGGGAGGGTAGTAACGATGTTGTTTCTGTGATCAGGATGAATCAATCCAACATCTGTTTCTTGACTGTCCACTTGCCAAGCTCCTATGGCGCACAGTGCATGTGGCATTTAACGTCGGCCCACCAGATAACATTAATATTCCTTTTGGGACTTGGATAAACGAGATAGAGCCTAAATTAGCGGCGCATATTCGAGTCGGAATGTATGCATTACTTTGGGCCATTTGGAACTGCCAGAATGATACGATTTTTAACAGACAAAACATTTTAAAAAAATTGCAGGTAATCTACAAAGTTACTTGTTAGATCCGTACGTTGTCGCTATTCAGCCGTGTGGAATCCAAGGAGCATATGGCTTATTAGTGCAACCGATGAAAGGCGGTAGCACGGAATACCTACAACCGGTTTGGATGACGATTCAACAATAGGATAAGTGTGTAGGCATCTAGTCCTATTTTTTGCCCGTTGTGGCTTTGAGTTCTCCTTTTACTTATCTCTTGATGAGGTTTTTGTATCGTAATATATACTTGTTTGATCTTTTGATTAATAAGACGACTGCATGCATCGCTTCGATGCAGAGGCCGGGGGTGATCCTCTTTTTTTTCTAAAAAAAGGAAATTAGAATGCTCAACTCAAAAAAAGAAGGAAATAAGAGTATCTGAAAGTAAAGGATATATCTGTTCATGCACGAACGCAAGAGCTCTATGGAGAGCCATGGCTGCTGAATGGTTCTTGCTGGATGTATCTTCGATCAAGTCAACTGGGCCTGATTGGTTTATTCAGTATATCTGCGAGGTTGATGAGTCTACACGAGTTCGACTGGTGGTGCTCTTCTGGCGAATTTGGTATGTTAGAAACGAGCTCGTGCATTTTAAACCCGCCCCTCCTTTGGATGTCTCTGTCAGATTCTTATCAAGCTACCTATCATCGCTACAATCCATTGCAACACGTTCTGGTGATGTTCATGTGAAAGGGAAAGCCCCACTTCAATACTGTTTCCCTCTTACAGCTCACGCATGCAATAATGCTTCCACTAATCTTGTTTCTTGGATACCCCCGGCCACTGGGCATGTAAAGCTAAATACAGATGGATCTGTTTTGAATGGAGTTGGAGGAACTGGTATGCTGCTCCGTGACCACACCGGTGCCATCATCTTCAGCTCTTGTAGACACCTTTTTTCTTGTGATGATATTTTGGAGG
This sequence comes from Aegilops tauschii subsp. strangulata, assembly GCF_002575655.3. Taxonomy (NCBI): domain Eukaryota; kingdom Viridiplantae; phylum Streptophyta; class Magnoliopsida; order Poales; family Poaceae; genus Aegilops; species Aegilops tauschii. Next base: position 69,521,991 of record NC_053035.3, read on the forward strand.
CTGAGATCTTAGCAATCCGGGAGGGACTCATGCTCGCTCTACAGTGGAGCAGTCTACCAATTTATATTGAAAGCGACAGTTTGGAAGCAGTGAACATGGTGAAAAGTGGAGATACAAATAGATCAAAATATGCCTTTCTTAAGGCCTGTTCGGAGTCCCTCCGGCTCCATGACTCCGCTCCCGGAGCGGACCGAGCAATAGATTAAAATGTTGGAGCGAGCAAACAGTAGCTCCGTAGATCCTGGTATTTCAAGGAGCGGTGGTTTGCCGAACGGGCTCTTATTAGAGAGATTAAAGATAGTATGTCCGAACGTAGTTCTTGTATTACTCATATCCATCGTAGTTGTAATAATTCTAGTCATGTTTTGGCCAACTTTGGGAGGACTCAAGGCCGAATTGCTGTATGGCTTGGGTCAGGACCAGATGCCGTTTTGGACGCTGTTAAGCGTGACTGTAACCGTGTTTTGATTGAGTAATACAAGAATTATTCCGCAAAAAAAAAGATATATCTGTCTTCTTTTCTCCTGTACTAAATATTTGCAATAGAACTCCACGATTATTGGGATGTCGACCATATGCATCAGTTTGTGCAACACATCCGGCATATATGAGAGGAAGAAGAGAGGTTGACTTGAGTATGCAAGTTGATGCGAAATGCCTGGCTGGAATTCCAGACAGCTTGGACACGTTCCAAGCTTAGGCGGCGGCAGCTCACAGCAGGTTAATTCAATTCGATTGATCGGGGCTGAAGAAGAGATAGAGCGCTAAGTGCATAATTGTCGTGCACGTTCGATCGATATCAATCCTTATCTTTCTTATAGTTATTAGTACTGTAGTACAATATCATCTGCACGGTACACAAGGCGCATAAACAATCGATTTGCCTACCTTATTCGCCGTATAAATACAAGCCCTTGTTCAGCACAAGTAAATCATCCGATCCACAGCTTAGAAGCGTTTCATCCCTAGCTAGTTTGCAAGAAGTGCGTACATAGTTAAAACACTACGTTGTCCTGTTGCGAGTTCGAGGTGAAGAGGTCGATCGATCATGGCGAAGCGTAACGAGAAGAAGGCATCTCTCAGTATCTCTTCGTTTTTTTGTGGCCCTGGCCATCTACGTCGTTCTCACGGCGCAGGTGGGGTCGGCGGCGGCCGCTGGTAGCTACGCCGGCATGCACCGGTAGAAAATAGGCCTTTAGTCCCGGTTCGCAAAGGCCATTAATCCCGGCTGTGCAACCGGGACTAAATATGCGCGACTAAAGCCCCCCTTTAGTCGCACCTCTTACGAATCGCGACTAAAGGCCCGTCCACGTGGGCGCCAGGAATCCGTCGGGGCGGAGGATCTTTAGTCCCGGTTCTCGTGGCTAACCGGGACTAAAGGCCTCCTCCGCAGGTTTAGGGTTTTAGCCCCCCTAAACCTGTTTTTTTTAATTTGTAGTGTTTTATTTCTTTTATATTTTATTTTGTGTTTTATTTTAATTTTGATGTAGTTCCAGTACACATATTCTACGCTACTATATACATGCATATGAAATTTCAAACAAGAAGAATTCAAGATGAATATATAATATATATTCAATCTCGGGTGACCATATACAACTTCGAACAAGTTTCCATACACAATTAGGATGGATGATCATATACAACTTCGAACAAGTTTCAATCTCGGGTATGCATATAAATTTCTCCGTCCTCGGTATAATGTTCTCCTTTAGGATTGATGACTTCCCTCATGAAAAATCCTGCTAATTAATCTTGAATTGGTCGGAAGCGAGCTTCTGGACTAAGCCTCCTCCGCAAGTTATCCGTCGCCTTCCGCACGCTATCCGATGCCTTCCGCTCATAGGTGTGTCTCCGGATGTTCTCACAAACATAGTATCCACATAGATTGGTCCCGGGTGGCTGCTCATCCACATTAACTAACCTTCTAAAATCTAGCTCATGTTTGAATTCACCGACAATTTTTTCTGAGAACCGTCTCCAAACCCTACAGGGCAAAGAAAATTAAATGAACAAGGGAGTTATTAGTTACTTGATATTAGGAAATGAACGAAAGAGACCGATCGATATAGAGCTCAAATGATTGAAAATAATTACTTTTGCAGCATTTTTCTCATGTCGGCCCAACGCTTTGGATCCGAATCCATAGAGTCCATGATTAGAACTCTGGAGGTGTGAAGTTCAATATTTAGCAGAATCCAGTGGAACCTGCGGACACGTTACATGCACAGTCATGCATAACTCATCGATTAGACATACCATGCATGGAGTAAACAAAAGAGAATGGGCACAAGAGAGAAACACTCACCCAAAATGGTAAGGAAATAGAATATGACTTTTGAGTTGATGCTTTCTAAGAAACTTGTACAAGTTTTTCTCCAAGTCTTCGGAGTGATTTTGTAACACATGTCCATTAACGATATGTGGGTCAATGAACCCAACATCATGGATGTTTCTTATTTTGCATTCCCAAATCTTCAATCTGCATAATAGCGTACGCAACAATATAGTTAGGACTATATATATATATATATATATATATATATATATATATATATATATATATATATATATATATATATATAGTGCAGGCAATGAAGAACGAGATGAGGTAGAAATAAATCACTTACAGAACGTAGCAACTCAGCATAGATTTGTCGAGGTCGCGCAGATTGAACAGCTGGAACAATTCACTCATATGAACTTGTACAGAGTACCGTTTGGTGTGATGCTCCTCTGTAACATCCGCATAAACATATTCTTTGTCGGCCCATGTTATGAATTGCTTGTACCAATGTAGCAGATTTCGCATTTGTGGTGGTAGACTCTTTTCCCGCGCAGGCTCGACGAGAGGCCCATTCCGCACATATTGTAATGCTATCTCACATACTGGCGCATCCTCAAGGCCTAAGAAGGCACGAAGAGTCAAACCCATCTCGGACGCTTGTTTCATGGCACTCGCTACAGTCAATCCAAGTGCTGCCGCAGCTGCTATGATCTCGGGGTCCTCTTCCGGACCGGCTTTCACTATGAGCGGGGGGGTCGATTGTTTATTCTGCATCCCGAGCTGGTCAACTTGTTTCCCGCTTTTTTTACTTTCTTCTTTCTCCTCCTTCAATATTTTTGCTTGCCTACGAAGTTCATGTCCATAGTCGTCAGGCATATTCAGCTCGGCTTGGGACGGTGTCGTCAAAAAATCCTTAGCCCACTTCTTTTGCTTCTCAGTGAATATTTGCTTGGGCTCAGGCTTTTTTTTCGCCTTCGTATCCGCCTTCCATTTCTCATAATGAGCAGACGCGGCCAATTTGGTTTCAGCTTCACTAAGTTCCCAAGGCCTTGGGAGGAGAGGCTTCAGTGATGGCTCCGGTACCCTTGTGGTCTTAGGTACATAAGGGTCCGGGTTAATAGTCCAGGAGTGGGTTTCCTTGCTGTCCGCCTGCTTCTGCTTCTTCGCCGGAGGTGGATTGGGGGGCGTCGTACCCGCCGGAGGAGGATTGGGGGGCGTCGTACCCGCCGGAGGTTGTGGATCGGGGGACGGCGTCGAATGGCGTGAAGGAGGTGTAGGTGAACCACCACGACCACCACCACCGCCACCACCACCACCACCACCATCGGAGGGGGTGGACTTGTTAGCCTTGGCGCCTCGCCTGGAAACACTATGTACTTCTTTTTCCATAGAATGATCTGGCGCTTGACATCTCCAAGTCTTCTCTCCCCTTCGGGTGTAGCTTTGTCAATCTCCAGGTCCTCAAACCCTTGGACTATGTCTTCCACCGTGACACGAGCATAGCCATATGCAATGGGGTTGTTGTGGTGGAGTGCTCTAGGTGTACAGGGTAAAGCACTGCCGGTAGCTACCTTCGTGGAAACGTTCCCCACGGGATAATGCAGATCACATTCTTTCATCTCCTTTACATCATCCACGAGGTAGTGAGGCTCCGGTGCACGAATCTCGATCATCGGTGCATTAGCACCAGGCGGGGCATCCGTGGAAGCCACGCTGCTTCTCCGCTGCTGGCTTCCGCGATCCGCTTCATGATCTTCATGCGGCCCTGCAGCCGATTTTTCTTTTACTAGTTCATGCACGGTCTGCTTCAACTCATGGAGTTCCGATGCAAACTTCGCCAGAAGATCTGCATCCCGGTCCGTCTTTCTCTTACGGCTTCTGTAACAGTACGGGTCATTGTCCTGGGAAAACCCTACTTTCCACGGAACTCTGCCTTTGCCTCGTACACGTCCTCCGTGTTCATCATTCCCGAGGGCTGTTGTCAGTGCGTCTTTCTCTCTGTTGAACTTGATCAAGCCCTCTTGAGCTTTTGTCATTGCGTCAATAAGGGCTTGGGTGGGAGCAAACTTTTTCTTCCGGTGAACACACACCCCTGTCTCCGGGTCTAGCGATCCCCCATGCCCGTACCACCAGCTTTTGGCCCTTGGGTCCCATCCCTCTGTACCTAGAGGGATTCCTCGCACCCTCAGGTCCTCCTCCATCTTCTGCCACTTAGGCTCTGAAAGGCGGTATCCTCCTGGCCCCATAATATGATGGAACTTTTTCTTACTCGCATTATCCTTTTTTTTTCGATATTTCCTTGAAATGCTCCGATTTCTTTTGCCTCACAAATTCTGGCCAATCATCTTTCAGTTTCTCATGTTGTCCATTGAAATCCGGAGTCTTGCCCTTGTTGACATAGTCACGGGTTAAATTTTTCTTGAAGTTCCGGAATGCTTCGCCCATCTTCTGAAGAGCGAACTCTTTAACTAGCCTCCTCCTCTCACGTCCACCCGGAACCTCGTTACCGAATTCATCGACTTTGTTGTATTCCGGAGGTAGAATGAAATGTTCCATAAGCTTTCTCCAGCAATCCTTTTTCGTTCTCTTGTCGACAAAACTGAAACCAAGACGTGCCTTCTTTGGCTCCTTCCATTCCTGGACGGTGATCGGGACGTTGTCTCTAACAACGACTCCGCATTGGTTGATAAACTTTGAGGTGTGCTGTAGGGGCTTGCCGGTTTCACTGACAAAATCAATGGCATATGTTTCTCCTGTTTTCATCGCCTTGGATTTGCCACGCTTTGTCGTACTCGATCCGGCCGAGGGCTAAAAAAAGAAAGAGAGTCGCGTGCGTTAATACATATGTATTCACATTTCAGTAAGTTTGTATCACGAGAGGCTCAATGTATATATATACCTCGCCGGAGGTGGTTGCTACTTGCAATTCGAGATCGTCGTTTGTTGACGGTTGACCTCCGTCGACAATGTCCGTTCCTTCACCTTCTTGATCATCAACAATGTCTGTTCCACCGTCAAGGTTCAGAAAATAAGAGACTACATCCTCTTCTTGCTCATATTCTGAGCCCGGCACATAAGGAATCTCGTTGTTTATGGTGCCCATTAAATAACGTTCAGCCTCCGGATCCCTAAGCGGCTCGGCTCTATCGTCCGCCATATGTCACTCCTGCATGTAGTAAAAATTAATTAAGTATAAAGGAATTAAAAAATAAGATTAAGGGGACATAGAGGAGGAGGAATTAAAAAATAAGATTATTGAGCACTAATTTGCATAGAAGTTTTTGTTTGAGCACTGCCAAGTATTTTGTTTTTCCTTTTCTTTTTCCTTTTCTTATTTTGTTTTTCCTTTTCTTCTTCCTTTTCTTTATCCTTTTCTTCTTCCTTTTCTTTTTCCTTTTCTTCTTCCTTTTCTTCTTCCTTTTCTTTTTCCTTTTCTTCTTCCTTTTCTTTTTCCTTTTCTTATTTTGTTTTTCCTTTTCTTCTTCCTTTTCTTTTTTCCTTTTCTTATTTTGTTTTTCCTTTTCTTATTTTCTTTTTCCTTTTCTTTTTCCTTTTCTTATTTTGCTTTTCCTTTTCTTATTTTCTTTTTCCTTTTCTTCTTCCTTTTCTTTTTCCTTTTCTTATTTTGTTTTTCCTTTTCTTCTTCCTTTTCTTTTTTCCTTTTCTTCTTCCTTTTCTTTGTTTGAGGAGGACGGCAGGCGGCGGCGGGCGGCGGAGGACGGCAGGCGGCGGCGGGAGGCGGAGGACGGCGGGCAGGGGCAGCGGGCGGCGGGCAGGGGCAGGGGCAGGGGCGGCGGGCAGTGCAGGGCAGGGCAGGGGCGGCGGCGCGCACAGGGGCAGGGCAGGGGCGGCGGCGGCGCGCAGGGCAGGGCAGGGGCGGCGGCGGAGCTCACTGGGGGCAGGGGCGGCGGCGCGCAGGGCAGGGGAAGTGGGGGGCGGCGGAGCTCACTGGGGGCAGGGCGTCGGCGTCGATCGGCGTCGGGGCACCAGCCTGGCGGCGTCGGCGTCGATCGGCGTCGGGGCAGGGCGTCGGCGTCGAGAGGAGAATGGGAGGTGGGGGAAAATTTACTAAGTGCTGTATATGTAGACAGAGCATTAGTCCCGGTTGGGGACGCCAACCGCGACTAAAGGTACCCTTTAGTCCCGGTTGGGGACACCAACCGCGACTAAAGGGTACCTTTAGTCGCGGTTGGTCTCCCCAACCGGGAGTAAAGGTTCTTTCGCGCCGCTTTCGTTCCCGCGCGGAAAGAGCCTTTAGTCGCGGAACCGCGACTAAAGGTCCTTTTTCATATACTTTTCAGAAAATACAAATAATATATCAAAAAATTCAGAAAAATAAAACTAATTCATTTTAAAATCTTAAAAATAGAAATAATATATCAAAAAATTCAGAAAAATAAAACTAATTCATTTTAAAATCTTAAAAATAGAAATAATATTTCAAAAAATTCAGAAAAATAAAACTAATTCATTTTAAAATCTTAAAAATAGAAATAATATATCAAAAAATTCAGGAAAATAAAACTAATTCATTTTAAAATCTTAAAAATAGAAATAATATATCAAAAAATTCAGAAAAATAAAACTAATTCATTTTAAAATCTTAAAAATAGAAATAATATATCAAAAAATCCAGAAAAATAAAACTAATTCATTTTAAAATCTTAAAAATAGAAATAATATATCAAAAAATTCAGAAAAATAAAACTAATTCATTTTAAAATCTTAAAAATAGAAATAATATATCAAAAAATTCAGAAAAATAAAACTAATTCATTTTAAAATCTTAAAAATAGAAATAATATATCAAAAAATTCAGAAAAATAAAACTAATTCATTTTAAAATCTTAAAAATACAAATAATATATCAAATACAAATCATCCGGATTCGCCATCGTATGTTTTAATTCACATGATCCATTCAACAAAGTTTGGTACAATAAATTATTACACATCAATTCTTCCCTTGTGTCCCTGCTTGCTTACGATTGTGCCGTTTCCATGGAGCATCCTCATCATTTAACTTAATGCTTGGGTCAGTGTTCACTTTGAAGGGCGGAATTTCACCAAACATATTATAATCTTGTGACATGTCTGTCTTGTCCTCCACTCCCACGATATTTCTTTTCCCTGAAAGAATAATGTGGCGCTTTGGATCATCGCATGATGTACTGATCGTTTTCTTATCTTTCCGTTTCCTCGATTTGCTACTCATGTCCTTCAAATAAAAAACCTGAGCGACATCTTTGGCAAGGACGAATGGTTCGTCAAGGTAACCAAGATTGTTGAAATCCACCATTGTCATTCCGTATTGCTCGTCCACCTTTACCCCACCTCCTGTTAGCTTGAACCATTTGCACCGGAACAAAGGGACCTTAAAGGAGGGTCCATAGTCAAGTTCCCATATCTCCTCTATGTAACCATAATATGTGACCTTTTGCCCATTCTCGGTTGCTGCATCAAAGCGGACACCACTGTTTTGGTTGGTGCTCTTTTTATCTTGGGCGATGGTGTAACATGTATTCCCATTTATCTCGTACCCTTGGAAAGTCGTTATAGTCGAAGATGGTGTCTTGGCCAACATGTACAGCTGATCTCCAACATCATTGTCATTCATTAAATGTTTTCGCAACCAACTGCCGAAAGTCTCCATGTGGGCCTTTCTAATCCAGGATTCAGGCTTCCCCGGGTTGTCCGAGCGTAAAATATTCTTGTGTTGCTCGAAGTACGGAGCCACCAAGCTGGAATTTTGCAGAACTGTGTGGTGTGCTTCAGTCATAGAATGACCGTCCATACATATCGTTGATTTCCTTCCGATCGTGCCTTTTCCACTTAGTCTCCCCTCGTGCCGCGATTGAGGAATACCAATCGGCTTAAGATCAGGAACATAGTCAATACAGAACTCAATTACCTCCTCATTTCCATAGCCCTTGACGATGCTTCCTTTTGGCCTAGCACGGTTACGAACATATTTCTTTAATACTCCCATGAACCTCTCAAAGGGGAACATATTGTGTAGAAATACAGGACCGAGAATGGAAATCTCTTCGACTAGGTGGAGCAGGAGGTGCGTCATAATATCGAAGAAGGATGGTGGGAACACCAACTCGAAACTGACAAGGCATTGGACCACATCGTTCTGTAACCGTGGTAGATCTTCTGGATTGAGTACCTTCTGAGAGATTGCATTGAGGAATGCACATAGCTTCACAATGGCTACTCGAACATTTTCCGGTAGGAGCCCCCTCAAAGCAATCGGAAGCAATTGCGTCATAATCACGTGGCAGTCGTGAGACTTCAGGTTTTGGAACTTTTTCTCCGCCATGTTTATTATTCCCTTTATATTCGACGAGAAGCCAGACGGGACCTTCATACTGCTCAGGCATTAAAAAAAATGACCTTCTCTTCTTTGGTAAGAGCGTAGCTGGAACGACCTTGAAACCATTCCGGATGCCGGTCATCTGGGTCTTTCAAAAGTTGCTGGTCCTGCCGTGCTTCCTTTGTATCATTTGTCTTCCCATACACGCCCAAGAAGCTTAGCAGGTTCACGCAAATATTCTTCGTAACATGCATCACGTCGATTGCAGAGCGGACATCTAGGACTTTCCAATATTCTAGCTCCCAAAATATAGATTTCTTCTTCCACATGGGTGCGTGCCCGTCACCTCCCCGCGGAACTGATTGTCCGCCAGGACCCTTTCCAAAGATGACTTTCAAATCCTTGACCATATCAAATATCTCAGCACCAGTACGTTCCGCAGGCTTCGGCCGGTGATCTGCCTTGCCGTTGAAATGCTTGCCTTTCTTTCTTACGTTATGATTTCGGGGAAGAAATCGACGATGACCCAGGTACACGTTCTTCTTACAATTACCCAAACGTACACTTTCAGTCTCATGTAAGCAGTGCGTGCATGCATTCTATCCCTTATTTGTCTGTCCCGAAAGGTTACTGAGAGCAGGCCAATCGTTGATGGTTACAAAAAGCAACGCTCGTAGGTCAAATTCCTCTCCTTTGTGCTCATCCCAGACACGTATACCAGGTCTGCCCACAACTGTAAAAGTTCATCAACTAATGGCCTTAGGTACACATCGATGTCGTTCCCGGGTTGCTTTGGATCTTGGATGAGCACTGGCATCATAATGAACTTCCGCTTCATGCACAACCAAGGAGGAAGGTTATAGATGCATAGAGTCACGGGCCAAGTGCTATGGCTGGAGCTCTGCTCGGCAAAAGGATTCATGCCATCAGTACTTAGACCAAATCTTATGTTCCTTGCGTCAGCTGCAAAATCTTTGAACACTCTGTCGATCTTTCTCCATTGCGTTCCATCAGCGGTGTGTCTCAACTCCCCGTCGGACTTACGGTCCTCTTTGTGCCATCGCAACGACTTGGCATGCTTTTTGTTCCTGAACAGACGTTTCAACCGTGGTATTATGGGAGCATACCACATCACCTTGGCGGGAACCCTCTTCCTGGGTTTCTCGCCCTCAACATCGTCACCAGGGTCATCGCCTCTGATCTTATACGCAATGCAGTGCATACAGGGCATTCATTCAATTCTCGTATTCACCGCGGTAGAGGATGCAGTCGTTAATGCATGCATGTATCTTCAGAACCTCTAAACCTAGAGGGCAGACAACCTTCTTTGCTTCGTACGTACTGGCGGGCAACTCGTTATTCTTCGGAAACATATTCTTCAACATTTTCAGCAAATTTTCAAATGATGAGTCAGCTACACCTTCCTGTGCCTTCCATTTTAGCAAATCCAGTGTGCAGCCCAGCTTTTTCAGACCATTATCGCATCCTGGGTACAACGACTTTTTGTGATCCTCTAACATGCGATCCAAATTCTCCCTCTCCTTGTCAGTTTCGCAGCGTCTCCGTGCATCAGCAATGGTCCGAGCAAGATCATCAGCGGGCTCATCATGTGCCTCTTCTTCACCTTCACCTAACCCTTCCCCACCTTCAGCATCATCCTCCATGAAAGTATCACCGAAATGATCATGATAGTTGTCATCGATATCATCCCCTTCTTCATCTTCTTCCATTCTAACCCCTCTTTCTCCATGCTTGGTCCAACAATTATAGCTTCGCATGAAACCGTGCCGAAGCAGGTGCATGTGAACGTCTCTTGAGGAGGAGTAACCCTTCTGATTCTTACAGACAGCACATGGACAGATAATAAAACCTCGCTGCTTGTTCGCATTTTCCACTACGAGAAAATCTTTCAAACCCGTAGTGAACTCGCCGGAGAGTCGGGGACCGTACATCCATTGCCGATTCATCTGCATTATTATTATATAAAGTATATAATTAACCATCATGCATTTGTTAAACTAACTAGCTAGAAATAATACAAATTAAACAATGAACTACACACATGCATATTTTATCAATGAAACATGAAAGGTTCAAGTTGCTAACCGCGATCGCGGAGGAAAAATAAATGAGAAAGCTCAAGTGTGGCTCGGACACTTCATATCATGTTTGTTTCATGCTCTCGGGCATTTCATCGAACACCTTGTGTGCATAGGAGGAACCAAAAGCAAACCCACCACCCCCCTTCTGAATTGTGGCTAAGTGAAGTGAGCTGAGTCCTATATATAGGGATGGGCCTTTAGTCCCGGTTGGCCTGGCCAACCGCGACTAAAGGCCTTCGGGCCAGCCTGAGGACCTTTAGTCCCGGTTGGCCAGGCCAACCGGGACTAAAGCCCCTCCCGTCCGCCAGCTGTCGACCGAGCGCGCTGGGCCCAGATAGTTGGTCGCGAGTCTCCTCCCGGACCGCGACTAAAGACCCCTTTTGTCGCGGTTCGATTATTTTAGGGACTAATGAGGACGTATGGAAGCCTCTGTTTCTACTAGTGCTGGCGGCACCTGTGAGGCAAGTAGTGCAGAAGTACATGGATATCAACCGGGGCTTCGGTGCTGGCCTCATCCGACTCGTCTTCCACGACTGCTTCGTGAGGGTAATTAAAGGCTTAAAGCTGCTCTTACGTACTGCTGCGGTGGTTCATGAAAAGCACGCTTTATTTTCTTCTCTATCGGATTACTAGATCACGAATCAGTGAAACTATGTATCGATCGGTGCAACTAATTTTGAGTAGTAGTGCCAATCTGGAGGCTGGCTAGCTAGCTAATAACGGACGATCGTATATCACTGTCCGCTAATCAACAACTGCCAAACTAACTAATGTGCCTGCCTTGTAACACAACTACCAGGGTTGCGATGGATCCGTGTTGCTTGACAGCACGCCCAAAAACACCACCAGTGATGCTCCCCTGACGCTTGCTGGGAAGACGGAGAAGGCGTCGCCAAACAACGGCGGCCTGCGTGGCCTCGAGGTGATCGACGCCATCAGGCTCAGGCTCGCCGAAAAGGGTATCGGTGTCAACGTCTCCTGCGCCGACGCCGTCGTGTTCGCGGCCGCGAGGCCACCTACATCCTGAGCAACAAAACAATCAAATACGAGGTGGACGGGCCGGCCGCAAGGACGGCGTCGTCTCGTCGGCGGAGGACCCGGGAAAACACCTCCCTAACCCCACCGACAACTTCCAGCAGCTCCTGCAAAGCTTCATGGCCAAGGGCTTCAACCTGGTGGAGCTCGTCGCCCTCTCCGGCGCACACTCCGTCGGCGTCGCCAACCTAACGTCGGTCGCGCACCGATTCGGAGCTCCGATCGTCCGCGGTGAGATGAGCCGCACGTACAGTGCAGTCGTTGCAGCTGAAGTGCTGAAACACTCGGGTGTGGTAGAGAACAACGTCCGTGACTTCGACGATTCGAACCGTAAGCTCGCTGGTTACCAGGCCAATGGGGTGGTGGACTTGACGGCGGTGGGGTACCTGGACAACAGCTACTACAACGCCAACTTTCAGAACATGGTGCTCTTCAACTCCGACTGGGAGCTGACGACGAACGAGACCGCGAAGCTGCACATGACATCGTACAAGGAGAAAGCCAGTTTGTGGAACACAGCCTTCGCCGACGCCATGACCAAGCTCAGCAAGATGGTCGAGTCCAAGGACCCACTTTACGAGATCGGGAGCAGGAGGACATGCAATGTCACCAACCAGATGTCCTACCCTTGATTAAAGCCCGCGCGTCAAGATTTGAACGAGACAAGACATCCACGCACGACGTTTAATAATTATTCGTTTTTTCTAGTAGAACAATCATTTGTTTATCATTTAATTTGCTGAATCTCTTGGCCTATGTTTTCTTCTTCTTTTGAACTCATCTTTTGATGTTGACTCTCTTCGCTACACGTGTAAAAAGCATACACTTACACACGTTTTGAAATAATAACCAGACCGAAATAGCAACGTCTCACTTCGTCCGATCATTTGGTGGCCAGACGTGTATTGCACCTCGGAAAAGTTGTGGCTACACCATGAAACAGGTTTCCGCCCCTTTTTATAGACTAAGACATGTATCTGTGCCTTACAACGGGAGAAATAAATGGCTACACGTTCATGGCGATCCATCTATGTTGTCGCATTTGCTCTTTGCAACCGGCCCCGATGGTGGTCTTGCCGTCCAGCTATTCACGCGACCATCGTCTATCATAAGGCGATGAGCTTTATCATCAAACTTCGACATGCCACTTTCGTAAGCCCCTCCTTGCATCGATTTATCATTTTGCGGACTTGTGATAACAATGGGTGCCATACATATCCCATCTACACTTCGTGCATCACTGTCACACACTCCCACGGTCACGGCCGCGCTCGCAATGTGCTCCTGGTGCGCGCTGCCACGGTGGCCGACCAAGGCCAGAGCAGGCACAACATCGGTGACGCCGCGTCAAGAGACGTCGCAGTTCGTGGGTGCGGACGGAAATAGGGGATCTCGGGCTGTTTTCAGTTCATGCGGGTCGATCAAGCTCCCTCGCTCCGGCCTGCGACGTCACTAGATAAAAGCCTACAAGTCTGGAATAGCAGCCATAGTAAAAGGCGGGCGGAGTATATTCGATGGCGACGCGTACTACACAACAAAGTAGAAAAGACAGCCTCTTACCATTTCTTTTTTCTTTTTTGCGGAAAGAAAAGATAGCCTCTAATTTCCAAGCCCCTATATCTGGGGATGAATTTGCTTCTACGTCTCGCCACTTGGTTGAGAATGACCCTACGGTAAACCGGTTCACGGCACGTGTATTAAATTGGGATATGACCGTGTACATTCCCGTGGTGACTCTAAGTTTGTGTTCAAAATTTTCTGAACGTGCGTATCTACTTGATTGGTTCGTCTAGCGTTTTCTGTGTTGTGTAGGCCAGCAATGATGGTTGAATTCGCGGTCTGCAGCATATCACCGACATTCCTTTTGTCATATGTCAGTTGTGCATGCGTTTGATTTGATCACGTATGTTTCTTTAGAGGGCTGCATGTGGTAGGTCCGGCGATTGTTATTTACGTGGCTTCGTTTGCATGCGGCTGCTGTCCTGCGTTCGTGGCACGAGTGTTGATTCTTAAGACGGTGCCGCTGTCGACGTTGGTTCTGGGCGCCTTCTCCTTCTTTCCGATCTAATCTAGAGACCTTGTCGCATGCATCTACCGCCTTCCCGTAAGGTCCCGTTCGATCACTCCACCGCCGTACTTGGCTATATATAAGAACGGGATTGCTAAAACTCAGCTAGCTGAGATTTATTTTGGTCTCGTTCATTTTGTCAGCCGTTGGATTAAAAGCGTAGTTATTCGTGCGAGATGAGCGAACCGGCTGTTCGTGTCGTCGTACGAGCAGTGCAGGCCGGTGGCCCATGTAGGGAGCGCTGGAGCAGCCTTTTAAGGTGGCTTTTTTTTTTCTTTTTATATTCAGAAGCTAAGCTTGTTTCTCTGTCCGATGCCACCAAGCATCATTGTCGCATTTGTATCTCTCTGTTTCTTGTCTTCAGCAGCGGTTGTTTCTTTTTCCTAAGAGATCCTTTTCCATTGTTTGAACGTATACAATTTTTAGTACTTTATTTTATGTAAAATAATTGTTGTAGATTTTTCAAAAAAAGTAGATTTTTTAGTATAATTATTAATAGTTGTTTTACCAGTAGTTGCAGTTGCATGTCTACTACTAGACATGCAACTGTATGTGTTGTAATCCGATTGAAACTGGGGTCAGAAGGAGGTTTGTTGGGCTAGTTGCATGTCCATCACTAGAGTTGCAATTGCAAACATTGTAGTCTGACTGCAACTACAGTTGTGTTCAGGTTGTTTTTTCTCAATACAATGTTTTTTCCTTTTTATGATTTCTATTTCTTCTTTTGTATAGAAAGTGGGAAAGAGTAGTGAGATGAAAGGGCCCAACTTTTTAATCATTTCATTTTCTTTCTTTGTTTTTAAAACTTTTACTCATATATATATATATATTCTGTCGTTCGCGTGTAACTGCACACACAACCAAACTATGCACAATTTGCAAGAAACATAATACACACACAACCTTTCTACTGTCCAACTAGTTTCAGTTATAGTTTCGTTGTTTGTACTTTTATTTCTTCCTTTCTATTTGGAAATATATATTTTTTAGTTTTTTTTAATATTTTATTGTTTTAAAGGTTGTGTGTGTATGCCGGCGAAGTCTTTTTTCAATTTTTTTGCTTATTTTGTTACAGTTGCAACCGCCCCAACCCGGGCGCAAGCGCAACTCAGAGCACCGTAGTGCAACAGCAAGACCTACCGCAACCGGGGGTCGGAGGGAGGGTGTCAGCGCCGGCGAAGTCTTTTTCAATTTTTTTACTGTATTTGAAACCGACCCAGCTCGAGTGCAACTACAACTCAAGAGTACGGTCGTGGGTTGTTTTTTTAGGGGGGTGGGGGTTGATTGTAGTTGCACCCGTACCCCCCTAGTTGTGTGCTCGTACTCTTGTTGGGTCCTATTCGTGGCCCCCAGTTGCAAGTTGACCATCAACTCACAACTACGGGGATGTGTGTTGTGTGTGTGTGTGTCGAGGGTCCCCAACTGCATGTCGATAACGGACTTGCAACTAGGAGTGTTGTGTGTGTTTGTCTATTTGTCAAGGGGTCCCTAGTTGCATGTCAAGCATCGACTCACAACTAGGGTGCCAAGTTGCATGTCGATAATCGACTCGCAACTGGGGTGTGTGTGTGTGTTATTTTTATCAAAGTGTCCCCAGTTGAATGTCAAGCAACGACTCGCAACTAGGGGTGTATGTGTGTGTATTTGTTGAGAACCCCTAGTTGCAAGTTGACCATTGACTCACAACTAGGGGGGTACGTGTGTGCGTGTGTGTGTGTGTGTGTTTGTTTTGTCGTGGGTCCCTAGTTGCATGTCAATAATCGACTCGCAACTAGAAGTGCGTGCGTGTGTGTGTCTTCTTGTCAAGGGGCCCCCAGTTGCATCTCAACCACCGACTTGTAACTAGGGGGTGTGTGTGTTGAGGACCCCTAGTTGTAAGTTGCCCATCGACTCGCAACTAAGGGATGTTTGCGTGCGTGTGTGTGTGTGTGTGTGTGTGTGTGTGTTTTATTCGTGGCCCCTAGTTGCAAGTTGACCATCGACTCACAACTAGGGGGGTACGTGTGTGTGTGTGTGTGTGTGTTTTATTCGTGGACCCCAGTTGCAAGTTGACCATCAACTTGCAACTACGGGGATGTGTGTGTGTGTGTCAAGGGTCCCCAATTGCATGTTGATAGCCGACTTGCAACTAGGAGTGATGTGTGTGTGTCTATTTGTCAAGGGGTCCTTAGTTGCATGTTAAGCATCGACTTGCAACTAGGGTCCCAAGTTGCATGTCGATAATCGACTCGCAACTGGGGGGGTGTGTGTGTCTGTGTGTTATTTTTATCAAAGTGTCTGCAGTTGAATGTCAACCATCGACTCACAACTAGGGGTGTGTGTGTATTTGTTGAGAACCCCCAGTTGCAAGTTGACCATCGACTCACAACTAGGGGGGTACGTGTGTGTGTGTGTGTGTGTGTGTGTGTGTGTGTGTTTTATTCGTGGCCCTCAGTTGCAAGTTGACCATCAACTCGCAACTACGGGGATGTGTGTTGTGTTTGTGTGTCGAGGGTCCCCAATTGCATGTCGATAACCGACTTGCAACTAGGAGTGTTGTGTGTGTTTGTCTATTTGTCAAGGGGTCCCTAGTTGCATGTCAAGCATCGACTCGCAACTAGGGTCCCAAGTTGCATGTCGATAATCGACTCGCAACTGGGGTGTGTGTGTGTTATTTTTATCAAAGTGTCCCAGTTGAATGTCAACCATCGACTTGCAACTAGGGGTGTGTGTGTGTATTTGTTGAGAACCCCCAGTTGCAAGTTGACCATCGACTCGCAACTAGGGGGTACGTGTGTGTGTGTGTGTGGGTGTGTGTGTTTGTTTTGTCGTGGGTCCCTAGTTGCATGTCAATAATCGACTCGCAACTAGAAGTGCGTGCGTGTGTGTGTCTTTTTGTCAAGGGCCCCCAGTTGCATCTCAACCACCGACTTGTAACTAGGGGGTGTGTGTGTTGAGGACCACTAGTTGCAAGTTGCCCATCGACTCGCAACTAAGGGATGTGTGCGTGCGTGTGTGTGTGTGTGTTTTATTCGTGGCCCCTAGTTGCAAGTTGACCATCGACTCGCAACTAGGGGGTACGTGTGTGTCTGTGTGTGTGTGTTTTATTCGTGGCCCCCGGTTGCAAGTTGACCATCAACTCGCAACTACGGGGATGTGTGTGTGTGTGTCAAGGGTCCCCAATTGCATCTTGATAACCGACTTGCAACTAGGAGTGATGTGTGTGTGTCTATTTGTCAAGGGGTCCTTAGTTGCATGTTAAGCATCGACTTGCAACTAGGGTCCCAAGTTGCATGTCGATAATCGACTCGCAACTGGGGTGTGTGTGTGTGTGTCTGTGTGTTATTTTTATCAAAGTGTCCGCAGTTGAATGTCAACCATCGACTCACAACTAGGGGTGTGTGTGTGTGTATTTGTTGAGAACCCCCAGTTGCAAGTTGTCCATCGACTCGCAATTAGGGGGTGCTCTGTGTGTGTGTGTGTGTGTGTTTTATTCGTGCCCCTAGTTGCAAGTTGACCATCAACTCACAACTAGGGGTCTTGTGTGTGTGTGTGTGTGTCTTTTGTTGTGGTCCCCGGTTGCAACCCGCTCATCAAGTCGCAACTAAGGATGTGCGTGTGTGTGTGTTTGTAGAGGGTGTGTGTTTTGTTGTGGCCCCCAGTTGCACCCCGCTCATCGACTCGCAACTAAGGATGTGTGTGTGTGTGTGTGTGTTTGTAGAGGGTCACTAGTTGCATGTTGATAACCGACTCACAACTAGAGGGGTGTGTGTGTGTGTGTCTTTTTGTCAAGGGTCCTCAGTTGCATGTTGACCATCAAACTCACAACTAGCAGGTGTGTGTTTGTTGAGAACCCCCAGTTGCAAGTTGACCATCAACTCGCAACTAGGGGGTATGTGTGCGTGCTTGTGTGTGTGTGTGTGTGTGTTTTGTGTGTGTGCGTGTCTTTTTCTCAAGGGGTTCCCAGTTGCATGTCAATCATCGACTCACAACTAGGGTGTGTGTGTGTTTGTTGAGGACCCTCAGTCGCAAATTGACCATCAATTCACAACTAGGGGATGTGTGTGTGTTGAGGGTCCCCAATTGCTTGTCGATAACCGACTTGCACTAGAGGTGTGTGTGTCTTTTTCTCAAGGGGTCCCTAGTTGCATGTCAAGCATCGACTCGCAACTAGGGGGGTGTGTGTTTGTTGAGGACCCCCAGTTGCGAGTCGATGGAAAACTTGCAACTAGGGGGGTGTGTGTTTTTTTTGGTTGAGGGTCTTCAGTTGTAAGTTTCCCATCGACTCGCAACTAGGGGGGGGGGGATGTTTGTTGACAAGAGTTGGCAAAACCCAGGCACATGCAACTGGGACCTCTTGAGAAAACGCCCGTACTCATCATACTCAGTCGTACAACTGCAACTCATCATACTCAGGCGCAATTGCAAGAGGTATGAAGCGCCCGCAACTTAATTGGGAGAGGGTTGTCGGTGGTTATCGACGGTTTTTATCTTAGCATCACATAGGTGTGGTTTCTATCATTTCCCTTGACAGTGGGTGCATACAAGCACTTTTTATTTTGGCCCTTTTTTGTGTTTTATTTCTCGGAACACACAAACTATCTTTTGGTATAACACACACATGGATCGGCCCATGAGCTCTCACTCGCTTAGTCAGAGGGAGGGTGTCGCAACTGCAACTGTCACAACACTCACGCAATTGGTACAATCAAATTGGTTTTACTCAAACATTCACATTGTTACATGGCTCGCTAGTACCAAGCATGAATATAACCCTAGTTATATTCGCAATGATTTTTGTCCAAATACTTGGTGCACTTTTTTGATATGTGACATTTAAAAAAAATACATGGTGAACATGTTTCATGCGATAAACATTCTTACGTGCATATATATTTTTTTAATTTTTCACAGATTTTTTTTCTTTTCGAGCTGTTTAACATTTTCTTTTTTAGGCAATTCATTTGAATTTTTTTAATAATGTTGGCATAAAACAAGGCAGGGCCCAGGCAAAGGCTCCTCCGAGCTATTGTTTTCGAGCAAAAAAACTAAAAACAACAACAGAAAAACGCTCCCTAAATAAGGGTAAGGGCCCAGCTGCTTCATGCTTCTATTCATCAACGACAAACAACTTTCGTTATTGTACACTGGCCCATAAAAACACAACAAACAACGAATGGCCCAGGAAGAAGTAGCGACAATATAGAACGACCACACCTTTTGTACACAGATGGATGACGTCATGTGAACGAGACCAATTTATATTTCATTCAGATGAGTTCTAGGCACTCCCATGTAAGAATCGTCTCGCGGGAACTCCTCGTGCAGCGAGCGCCACGCGACAGAGAGTCGGCTGCTACATCCTCGCCATGCTCCGCCCCTCGCGCCGTAACCGCCGCATGGGCCGCTCCAAGCGCGTCAGGAAGGCCGCGGTGGTGCAGCCACTTCTGATGTCGCGGACTTCATCCTTGGGAGGCCAACCTCAAACGTCTCTCATCGAAGGACCTGTCGACCTTGGCCGCCGGCGTCCGGTCCCTCTGCTAGAGGATCGTAGGTGTTGTTCGGCCGGTGGGGCTACGAGGCGCGGCACCAGGAGCTCCCGCGGCAGCACGAGAGGATGAAGAGGTAGTAGTACATGATTTGTGCAGAGACACGCAGGTACCCTACTCCCGCCGCTCCTCGACAGCCCATGGACGAGGCTCTGGCCTGCGCGCTCCTCCCCCTGCACCGGCTGCGAGGCGGCTGCCACGACAGACACGTGTGAGCCGCCTTTCCACTGGTGTGTGACGGTCACCGTCAGCTTCCGTTCCCCGTTCGGCTGCCCATCCAAGAGATGCGACTAAGTCCTCACCGGTGGGGCAACGGTGCAGCTCCAGGCAAGCGGCTGCAGGTATATTCACCATCGCCTCGGTTCCTTGGATGCGTGCTCAATCACTTTCAAGAGGATGGACTCACTAAACCATAATTCAGTGGTATTTGTTGTTGATTGATGTGCACGAGTTCTTTTTTCCTCTTCAAGATTCATTAGTGAACTGCCATCTGCATGCTTTACAAATTATGTAGTACAACTGTGCAAGTGAAGCCCTACTTCAGAAAAACTTCACATAACAAATCTGGTGTTGGCAGTTGTCTCTGGCGCGCCGGCATTTGCGCCGGCGAGTTTGAGGAAGGATGACAAGGCTGTGGGGATGCACACGTATCAAGACCTCTCCGGCTGCTACTAGCGGCGACGCTGAAGAAACCCGCTGTTAGTTTGTGGGATTGCGCAAGAAGCGGCGAGGGCTGCATCCGCCCGGCACCGGCTGCTCCTTTTCCTAGCCTCCAGTCTCAGTCGCAGGCTCGCAGCACACAACACAAAAGTAGCGGCAAGCGAGGAAGGCGTGGTGTTGTTGATCGCCAGAGCTGCACCGACGGTTCATCATTGCCCTGTACCAACTCGATGACCCCCAAGGGGAGAGTTTCTGAAATACAATTTTCTCCAATTTCTAAATATAAGATCAGGAACACGTACTACATGTAGCAAACTAGCAATTAATAAATTTCACTCATAGAGACATAAGCATCAAATTATTGAGGCTTACATGATTGTGTTTTCTTGACATGATTGCAGTTCCTACTGCAAAGCAGATCAAAAGGAGCTGATGAAGGTGGAAGGCCTGACAGACGAAGTGAAGAGCCATCTCCCGAAGTAATTTCTGACCGAGGGAGTATAAGTGTTCTTTCTCAGGGCATGTATTCGATTAGCAGAAAATTGATGAACATGTAGTGCCAAAGATCAGGAGTGCAGTGCTGAGTTTTACCGTGGAGGTGGGCGAGAAAAAGTTAGCAGATGATGGGGTCATATCTAACGAGGAAATTGCACAATAGATTTTCAATGGTGTCGATATTGAGGAGGAAATATTTGATGTATTCATCAAAGATTTGCTCCCATGTTTCAATCTGGAATACACTGCGTGGCGTTGGAGGTAGTGTGTTCTTTAAAAATTCTATGTCACACTGTAGGTTGTTAATTCCATTTTTTTTCGAAAAGGGGACTCCCCGGCCTCTGCATCAGAATGATGCATACGGTCACATTTATAAATAAAATAGATTCAACAAGGTCTTAAAGTTTGGAAACAAAATAAAGGCTAGCTCACAGAGAGCCCCAACGCCAAAGTTAAAAAGGCCATGGAGTCACAACCGGCTGGCAAAACAAAGATAGGAAAACTAATCGCCTATCATATTATATGACCGCCATCTAAACCGGTTAAAGATATCCCGCGCTACCATCTCCCATCGGACAGATCCATTAACCAAACGCTCCCTGGCCTCCGTCGGAGTGAGTAAGGGGCACATACGGATCAGCGCCGTAGCTAGGAATAAAACCTGCAAAAAATGAACAGTTGTTGTTCTGTTAAAAGCCAAATCATTCTGCAGTTTCAAATTGCCCATAACAACGCACATACTCCTACACGAATCTGTCTAGCTGTATCGGACTCTATCCCATCAAGCCACGTTCCAAATAACGTACCGACCGAATTCGGAGGAGTAATGTTAAAGGCAATTTGCACGGTGCGCCACAAAACTCTCGCCAACGGGCACTCAAAGAAGAGGTGCTTAATGGTCTCGTCCCGATCACAGAAACTACACCTAGTAGATCCTGTCCAATTGCACTTAACCAAGTTGTCCTCTGTTAAAATGACTTGTTTATGTACAAACCATATAAACACTTTAATCTTTAAAGGAACTTTTACTTTCCAAACATGTTTGAACTAGGAATGACACTAGAGTTAATGACCTCGATATACATCGACTTAACCGTAAATTCTCCAGACCTAGTAAGTTTCCAACACAACTGATCGGGCTGATGAGCTAGCTGAACCTTCATCAGTCTACTCACCAAATGAAGCCTTGCTTCCCATCTATCACCAACAAGCACCCTCCGAAACTGGATATTAAGGGGAATGGACTGCATAATCGTTGCAACTAGCGCATCACGTCGTTGAACAATAAGGGACGGGTACTGGAGCGCCAATGGCGTATCACCAAGCCAAGTATCCTCCCAGAAATGGGTATTGTTGCCATCACCGACTATAAACTTTGTTCTATTAAAGAAGGCTGCCTTAACTCTCATAAGCCCCTTCCAAAGCGGCGAATCAGTTGGTCTCACTGTCACCTGTGACAAAGTTTTGGACTGCAGATACTTGTTACGGAGAATTTGCGCCCATGTTGCGTCAGTCTCAACTGATAACTTATACAGCCACTTACTGAGAAGGCATCTGTTCTTGACCTCAAGATTCTCAATACCCAGACCCCCTTGGTCCTTTGGTCTACAGATGATATCCCATTTGCCGAGTTGGTACTTTCTCTTTAGTTCATCACTCTGTCAAAAAAATCTTGATCGGTAGAAGTCCAGCCTTTTCCTAACCCCAACTGGAACTTAAGAAAGATAGTAGGAACATCGGCATACTCATGAGCACCGAATTGATAAGAATCAACCAGCCTCCATAAGACATAAGTTTGCCCTTCCACCAACTAAGTTTCTTCTCAAACCGATCCTCGATGCATTTCGACTCTCTGTTTGTTAGCTTACGATGGTGAATGGGTATACCTAGGTAAGTAAAAGGTAAAGCCCCTAATTCACATCCAAACAATTGCCTATAAGCCTCTTGTTCCTCCTTGGCTCTACCAAAGCAGAACAACTCGCTTTTATGGAAGTTAATCTTTAATCCGGACAATTGTTCAAATAAGCATAACACCAGCTTCATATTTCTCATTTTTGCCAAGTCATGCTCCATAAAGATGATTGTATCATCAGCGTACTGCAAAATGGACACACCCCCATCAACTAGGTGAGGCACCAAGCCACCCACCTGACCGGCCTCCTTTGCCCTACCTATGAGATTTGCATGAAGGATTCTACCTGGTGTCGCCAAGCTTCATCAAAACCCTTCATGTGTAAGGCCTGTTGAAGGAAGGGCCATTTGACTTTGTCGTACGCTTTCTCGAAATCCACTTTGAAAACAACCCCATCCAACTTTTTCGTGTGGATCTCATGGAGAGTTTCATGAAGGACCACAACCCCTTCAAGGATGTTCCTGTCCGGCATGAAAGCAGTTTGGGTAGGCTGCATCACAACATGCGCGATTTGTGTGAGCCTATTAGTCCCGACCTTGGTAAAGATTTTGAAACTTACATTAAGAAGACAGATGGGCCTGAATTGCTCAATTCTCACAGCCTCTGTTTTCGTAGGAAGAAGGGTTATCGTTCCAAAATTCAGCTGAAAAAGCTGAAGCTGCCTAGAGAAGAGATCATTGAACAGAGGCAACAGATCCCCTTTAATAATATGCCAGCACTTTTTATAAAACTCCGCAGGAAATCCATCGGGGCCCGACGCCTTGTTAATTTCCATTTGCGAAATGGCCTCAAACACCTCTTTCTCAGAAAAAGGAGCCGCTAGAATATCATTCTCCACCGCTGTGAGTTGAGGAACATCCTCAACCCTGGACTCATCCAGAGACACACAGTTATCCTCTGGAGGACCAAACAACTGCTTGTAATACTCTGTAATGTACAGTTTTAGGTTTTCCTGTCCTAAAATTATTCCTTCATCTTGCTCAAGCTGAAAGATCCTCTTCTTTCTATGTTTACCATTAGCGATCATGTGAAAGAATTGAGTGTTCGCATCCCCCTGGACTACTTGCCGGACCTTGGCCCGCAACGCCCACTTCAATTCCTCTTCTCGAAGAAGTCCTTTCAGCCTCATCTCCGCGTCAAGCTTGGCATGAAGCTCCGCGACCGGCAGCACCGTGGTTTCTGCTTTTACATCTAGGGACTGAATAAGGGAAAGGAGCCTTTCCTTTTCGACCTTATAAACCCCGCTAAGATGCTTAGCCCACCCACGCAGGAAACTTCTCAAATGCCTAATCTTATTCTGCCAGCGCTGAAGCGCAGTCTTCCCTCCTGAATCCTTAGCCCACTCTCTAGCTACGAGATCAAAGAAACCTTCTCGTTCAAACCAAGCCAGCTCAAAGGAGAACGAGTTTTTGTTTCCCAGGTGGGTGGCCTCACCAGAGTCCACAAATAACGGCGTGTGATCAGAAATTCCACGGGACAAAGCCTGAACTGTGACTAGCGGAAACTTCTGTTCCCAATCGACACTAGCCAACACTCGATCCAACTTCTCATACGTCGGATTTGGCAGCGCGTTAGCCCAGGTGAATTTTCTACCCGAAAGCTCAATTTCTCTTAGGTCAAGACTTTCAATGATAGTATTGAACATGAACGACCATCTGCCGTCAAAGTTATCATTGTTCTTATCCTCACGCCTTCTAAGATATTGAAATCACCCCCCACCAGGATAGGAAGCTGCTCGGAACCGTAAATCCTAACGAGATCAGCCAAGAACTCGGGCTTGAGTTCGGGATGTGCGGCACCATATACCGCAACCAAAGCCCAATTAAACCCATCGTCCTTCGAACGCACCCGAAACTTGACTGCAAAGTCACCCATTACCACACTTCGAACCTCGAGCGCTTCGCATCGAACGCCGAGTAAGATTCCACCCGATCTCCCTCTCGGTGGCAGGAAATGCCAATCAAAATCAATACCTCCCGACAAAGTATTTAGAAATTGTGGCGCAAAATTATCTCTACCTGTCTCCGATAGAGCGATAAAATCTAATCGATGCTCGACAGACGCCTCAGCAAGAAACCTTCTTTTAGCCAAGTCCTTTAGACCTCTGCTATTCCAAAAGATTCCTTTCATAGTTCATCATGGAATTTTTTAGCCGTACGAATCCTAGCACTCCTATGCACTGCGGATACCGGGTACACCTTCCGTTTCCACTTGCGTTTAGAGACATTTTGACTCTACAACAGGTCCTCAGAACCAGTCTCAGAAGGTCCAGCCATAACCATCTCAGTAGTATCATCCTCTTCTTACGCCTCAGGTATGGGAGGAATAAGATCCGCACAAAAATTGTCGAGCACCCTGACCCCAACGCATCAACCTCAGAATCACTCATGGGTTTAACCGCCGCTAAATTACGAATCATCTCTAAGGCCCGCTCAGCCTCTAGATCCAGAAGATCATTAACATAATTAGAGATTTTAGTAGCATTACTACCTAATTGATTTGCATTTTCAACAATCTCATCATTAGAAAAATGCAGAATGGAATTAGAAGTATTAACCGACATACTGTTGGAAATATGCCCTAGAGGCAATAATAAATGGTTATTATTATATTTCTTTGTTCATGGTAATTGTCTATTATTCATGCTATAATTGTATTGTCCGGAAATCATAATACATGTGTGAATACATAGACCACAACGTGTCCCTAGTAAGCCTCTAGTTGACTAGCTCGTTGATCAACAGATAGTCATGGTTTCCTGACTATGGACATTGGATGTCATTGATAACGGGATCACATCATTAGGAGAATGATGTGATGGACAAGACCCAATCCTAAGCATAGCATAAAAGATCGTGTAGTTTCGTTTGCTAGAGCTTTTCCAATGTCAAGTATCTTTTCCTTAGACCATGAGATCGTGCAACTCTCGGATACCGTAGGAGTGCTTTGGGTGTGCCAAACGTCACAACGTAACTGGGTGACTATAAAGGTGCACTACGGGTATCTCCGAAAGTGTCTGTTGGGTTGGCACGGATCGAGACTGGGATTTGTCACTTCGTGTGACGGAGAGGTATCTCTGGGCCCACTCGGTAATGCATCATCATATTGAGCTCTATGTGACTAAGGCGTTAGTCACGGGATCATGCATTGCGGTACAAGTAAAGAGACTTGCCGGTAACGAGATTGAACAAGGTATTGGGATACCGACGATCGAATCTCGGGCAAGTAACATACCGATTGACAAAGGGAATTGCATACGGATTGATTGAATCCTCGACACCGTGGTTCATCCGATGAGATCATCATGGAACATGTGGGAGCCAACATGGGTATCCAGATTCCGCTGTTGGTTATTGACCGGAGAGGCGTCTCGGTCATGTCTGCATGTCTCCCGAACCCGTAGGGTCTACACACTTAAGGTTCGGTGACGCTAGGGTTGTAGAGATATATGTATGCGGAAACCCGAAAGTTGTTCGGAGTCCCGGATGAGATCCCGGACGTCACGAGAGGTTCCGGAATGGTCCGGAGGTGAAGAATTATATATAGGAAGTCAAGTTTCGGCCACCGGGAAAGTTTCGGGGGTTACCGGTATTGTACCGGGACCACCGGAAGGGTCCCGGGGGTCCACCGGGTGGGGCCACCTATCCCGGAGGGCCCCGTGGGCTGAAAGTGGAAGGGAACCAGCCCTTAGTGGGCTGGGGCGCCCCCCCTTGGGCCTCCCCCATGCGCCTAGGGTTGGGAACCCTAGGGGGGAGCTTTCCCCTTGCCTTGGGGGGCAAGGCACCCCTTCCCCCCTTTGGCCGCCGCCCCCCCTTGGAGATCCCATCTCCCTGGGCCGGCGCCCCCCCAAGGGGCCTATATAAAGGGGGGGGAGGGAGGGCAGCAACCTACAGCCTTGGGCGCCTCCCTCCTCCCCTGCAACACCTCTCTCTCTCTCTCGCAGAAGCTCGGCGAAGCCCTGCCGGAGACCCGCTACATCCACCACCACGCTGTCGTGCTGCTGGATCTCCATCAACCTCTCCTTCCCCCTTGCTGGATCAAGAAGGAGGAGACGTCTCTGCACCGTACGTGTGTTGAACGCGGAGGTGCCGTCCGTTCGGCACTCGGTCATCGGTGATTTGGATCACGGCGAGTACGACTCCGTCATCCACGTTCATTGGAACGCTTCCGCTCGCGATCTACAAGGGTATGTAGATGCACTCCCTTCCCCTCATTGCTAGTACACTCCATAGATGCATCTTGGTGAGCGTAGGAAAATTTTAAAATTATGCTACGATTCCCAACAGAGGCATCATGAGCCAGGCCTATGCGTAGTTACTATGCACGAGTAGAACACAGCAGTTGTGGGTGTTGAGTTTGCCAATTCTTCTTGCCGCTACTAGTCTTTTCTTGTTTCGGCGGTATTGTAGGATGAAGCGGCCCGGACCGACCTTACACGTACACTTACGTGAGACAGGTTCCACCGATTGACATGCACAAGTTGCATAAGGTGGCTAGCGGGTGTCTGTCTCTCCTACTTTAGTCGGAACAGATTCGATGAAAAGGGTCCTTATGAAGGGTAAATAGAAATTGGCAAATCACGTTGTGGTCATACGTAGGTAAGAAACGTTCTTGCTAGAAACCTACAAACCACGTAAAAAACTTGCAACAACAATTAGAGGACGTCTAACTTGTTTTTGCAGCAAGTGCTATGTGATGTGATATGGCCAGAAGATGTGATGAATGATATATGTGATGTATGAGATTGATCATATTCTTGTAATAGGAATCACGACTTGCATGTCGATGAGTATGACAACCGGCAGGAGCCATAGGAGTTGTCTTTATTATTTTGTATGACCTGCGTGTCATTGAATAACGCCTGGTAAATTACTTTACTTTATTGCTAAACGCGTTAGCCATAGAAGTAGAAGTAATCGTTGGCGTGACAACTTCATGAAGACACAATGATGGAGATCATGATGATGGAGATCATGGTGTCATGCCGGTGACGAAGATGATCATGGTGCCCCGAAGATGGAGATCAAAGGAGCATAATGATATTGGCCATATCATGTCACTATTTGATTGCATGTGATGTTTATCATGTTTTTGCATCTTATTTGCTTAGAACGACGGTAGCAAGTAGGATGATCCCTTATAATAATTTCAAGAAAGTGTTCACCCTAACTGTGCACCGTTGCGAAGGTTCGTTGTTTCGAAGCACCACGTGATGATCGGGTGTGATAGATTCTAACGTTTGAATACAACGGGTGTTGACGAGCCTAGCATGTACAGACATGGCCTCGGAACAGACGCAATACACTTAGGTTGACTTGACGAGCCTAGCATATACAGACATGGCCTCGGAACACGGAGGACCGAAAGGTCGAGCATGAGTCGTATAGAAGATACGATCAACATGGAGATGTTCACCGATCTTGACTAGTCCGTCTCACGTGATGATCGGACACGGCCTAGTTAAACTCGGATCATGTTTCACTTAGATGACTAGAGGGATGTCTATCTGAGTGGGAGTTCATTAAATAATTTGATTAGATGAACTTAATTATCATGAACTTAGTCTAAAATCTTTACACTATGTCTTGTAGATCTAATGGCCAATGTTGTCCTCAATTTCAACGCGTTCCTAGAGAAAACCAAGCTGAAAGATGATGGCAGCAACTATACGGACTGGGTCCGGAACCTGAGGCTCATCCTCATAGTAGCCAAGAAAGATTATGTCTTAGAAGCACCGCTAGGTGATGCACCAATCCCACAAAACCAAGACGTTATGAACGCTTGGCAGCAGCGTGCTGATGATTACTCCCTCGTTCAGTGCGGCATGCTTTACAGCTTAGAACCGGGTCTCCAAAAGCGTTTTGAGAAACATGGAGCATATGAGATGTTCGAGGAGCTGAAACTGGTTTTTCAAGCTCATGCCCGGGTCGAGAGATATGATGTCTCCGACAAGTTCTTCAGCTGTAAAATGGAGGAGAACAGTTCTGTTAGTGAGCACATACTCAGAATGTCTGGGTTGCATAACCGCTTGTCTCAGCTGGGAGTTAATCTCCTGGATGACGCGGTCATTGACAGAATCCTCCAGTCGCTTCCACCAAGCTACAAGAGCTTTGTGATGAACTACAATATGCAGGGGATGGAAAAGACCATTCCCGAGGTATATTCAATGCTGAAATCAGCGGAAGGGGAGATCAGAAAAGAACATCAAGTGTTGATGGTGAATAAAACCACTAAGTTCAAGAAGGGCAAGGGTAAGAATAACTTCAAGAAGGACGGCAAGGGAGTTGCCGCGCCCGGTAAGCCAGTTACTGGGAAGAAGTCAAAGAATGGACCCAAGCCCGGGACTGAGTGCTTTTATTGCAAGGGAAGTGGTCACTGGAAGCGGAACTGCCCCAAATATTTAGCAGACAAGAAGAAGGCCGGCAACACCCAAGGTATATGTGATATACAAGTAATTGATGTGTACCTTACCAGTACTCGTAGTAGCTCCTGGGTATTTGATACCGGTGCGGTTGCTCATATTTGTAACTCAAAACAGGAACTACGGAATAAACGGAGACTGGCAAAGGACGAGGTGACGATGCGCGTCGGGAATGGTTCCAAGGTCGATGTGATCGCCGTCGGCACGCTACCTCTGCATCTACCCACGGGATTAGTTTTAAACCTCAATAATTGTTATTTAGTGCCAGCTTTGAGCATGAACATTGTGTCTGGATCTCGTTTAATTCGAGATGGCTACTCATTTAAATCCGAGAATAATGGTTGTTCTATTTATTTGAGAGATATGTTTTATGGTCATGCCCCGCTGGTCAATGGTTTATTTTTGATGAATCTCGAACGTGATGTTACACATGTTCATAGTGTGAATACCAAAAGATGTAAAGTTGATAACGATAGTCCCACATACTTGTGGCACTGCCGCCTTGGTCACATTGGTGTCAAGCGCATGAAGAAGCTCCATGCAGATGGACTTTTGGAGTCTCTTGATTACGAATCATTTGACACGTGCGAACCATGCCTCATGGGTAAGATGACCAAGACTCCGTTCTCCGGAACAATGGAGCGAGCGACCAACTTATTGGAAATCATACATACCGATGTGTGTGGTCCAATGAGTGTTGAGGCTCGCGGAGAATATCGTTATGTTCTCACTCTCACTGATGATTTAAGTAGATATGGGTATGTCTACCTGATGAAACACTAGTCTGAAACCTTTGAAAAGTTCAAAGAATTTCAGAGTGAGGTTGAGAATCAACATGACAGGAGAATAAAATTCCTACGATCAGATCGTGGTGGAGAATATTTAAGTCACGAGTTTGGTGCACACTTAAGGAAATGTGGAATAGTTTCACAACTCACGCCGCCTGGAACACCTCAGAGAAATGGTGTGTCCGAACGTCGTAATCGCACTCTATTGGATATGGTGCGATCTATGATGTCTCTTACCGATTTACCGCTCTCATTTTGGGGCTATGCTTTAGAGACTGCCGCATTCACTTTAAATAGGGCTCCGTCAAAATCCGTTGAGACGACACCGTATGAATTATGGTTTGGGAAGAAACCTAAGCTGTCGTTTCTAAAAGTTTGGGGATGCGATGCTTATGTCAAGAAACTTCAACCTGAAAAGCTCGAACCCAAGTCGGAAAAATGCGTCTTCATAGGATACCCTAAGGAAACTATTGGGTATACCTTCTACCTCAGATCCGAAGGCAAGATCTTCGTTGCCAAGAACGGGTCCTTTCTGGAGAAGGAGTTTCTCTCGAAAGAATTGAGTGGGAGGAAAGTGGAACTTGATGAGGTGATAGTCACCCCTTCCGAACCGGAAAGTAGCGCAGCGCGGGAAAATGTTCCTGTGGTGCCTACACCGACTGGGGAGGAAGTTAATGATGATGATCATGAAGCTTCAGATCAAGTTACTGAACTTCGTAGGTCCACAAGGACACGTTCCGCACCAGAGTGGTACGGCAACCCTGTCCTGGAAATCATGTTGTTAGACAACGGTGAACCTTCGAACTATGAAGAAGCGATGGCGGGCCCGGATTCCGACAAATGGCTAGAAGCCATGAAATCCGAGATAGAATCCATGTATGAAAACAAAGTATGGACTTTGACTGACTTGCCCGATGAGCGGCGAGCCATAGAAAACAAATGGATCTTTAAGAAGAAGACGGACGCAGGTGGTAATGTGACCATCTACAAAGCTCGACTCGTCGCTAAGGGTTATCGACAAGTTCAAGGGGTTGACTACGATGAGACCTTCTCACCCGTAGCGAAGCTGAAGTCCGTCTGAATCATGTTAGCAATTGCCGCATACTATGATTATGAGATATGGCAGATGGACGTCAAAACGGCATTCCTTAACGGCTTCCTTAAGGAAGAGTTGTATATGATGCAGCCGGAAGGTTTTGTCGATCCTAAGAATGCTAATAAAGTGTGCAAGCTCCAGCGCTCAATCTATGGGTTGGTGCAAGCATCTCGGAGTTGGAACATTCGCTTTGATGAGATGATCAAAGCGTTTGGGTTTACACAGACTTATGGAGAAGCCTGTGTTTACAAGAAAGTGAGTGGGAGCTCTGTAGCATTTCTCATATTATATGTGGATGACATACTATTGATGGGAAATGATATAGAATTCTTGGAAAGTATTAAGGCCTATTTGAATAAGTGTTTTTCAATGAAGGACCTTGGAGAAGCTGCTTATATATTAGGCATCAAGATCTATAGAGATAGATCAAGACGCCTCATTGGTCTTTCATAGAGTAGATACCTTGACAAGATATTGAAGAAGTTCAGTATGGATCAGTCCAAGAAGGGGTTCTTGCCTGTATTGCAAGGTGTGCAATTGAGCACGGCTCAATGCCCGACCACGGCAGAAGATATAGAAGAGATGAGTGTCATCCCCTATGCCTCGGCCATAGGGTCTATTATGTATGCCATGCTGTGTACCAGACCTGATGTAAACCTTGCTGTAAGTTTGGTAGGAAGGTACCAAAGTAATCCCGGCAAGGAACACTGGACAGCGGTCAAGAATATCCTGAAGTACCTGAAAAGGACTAAGGATATGTTTCTCGTTTATGGAGGTGACGAAGAGCTCGTCGTAAAGGGTTACGTCGACGCTAGCTTCGACACAGATCTGGATGACTCAAAGTCTCAAACCGGATACGTGTATATTTTGAATGGAGGAGCAGTAAGCTGGTGCAGTTGCAAGCAAAGCGTCGTGGCGGGATCTACATGTGAAGCGGAGTACATGGCAGCCTCGGAGGCAGCACAGGAAGCAGTCTGGATGAAGGAGTTCATTACCGACCTATGGGTGATTCCCAATGCGTCGGGCCCGATGACTCTCTTCTGTGACAACACTGGAGCTATTGCCCTTGCGCAGGAGCCCAGGTTTCACAGGAAGACCAGGCATATCAAGCGTCGCTTCAACTCCATTCGTGAAAGTGTTCAAAATGGAGACATAGATATTTGTAAAGTACATACGGACCTGAATGTAGCAGATCCGTTGACTAAACCTCTCCCTAGGGCAAAACATGATCAACACCAGGACGCAATGGGTGTTCGATTCATCACAATGTAACTAGATTATTGACTCTAGTGCAAGTGGGAGACTGTTGGAAATATGCCCTAGAGGCAATAATAAATGGTTATTATTATATTTCTTTGTTCATGGTAATTGTCTATTATTCATGCTATAATTGTATTGTCCGGAAATCGTAATACATGTGTGAATACATAGACCACAACGTGTCCCTAGTAAGCCTCTAGTTGACTAGCTCGTTGATCAACAGATAGTCATGGTTTCCTGACTATGGACATTGGATGTCATTGATAACGGGATCACATCATTAGGAGAATGATGTGATGGACAAGACCCAATCCTAAGCATAGCATAAAAGATCGTGTAGTTTCGTTTGCTAGAGCTTTTCCAATGTCAAGTATCTTTTCCTTAGACCATGAGATCGTGCAACTCTCGGATACCGTAGGAGTGCTTTGGGTGTGCCAAACTTCACAACGTAACTGGGTGACTATAAAGGTGCACTACGGGTATCTCCGAAAGTGTCTGTTGGGTTGGCACGGATCGAGACTGGGATTTGTCACTCCGTGTGACGGAGAGGTATCTCTGGGCCCACTCGGTAATGCATCATCATATTGAGCTCTATGTGACTAAGGTGTTAGTCACGGGATCATGCATTGCGGTACGAGTAAAGAGACTTGCCGGTAACGAGATTGAACAAGGTATTGGGATACCGACGATCGAATCTCGGGCAAGTAACATACCGATTGACAAAGGGAATTGCATACGGATTGATTGAATCCTCGACACCGTGGTTCATCCGATGAGATCATCGTGGAACATGTGGGAGCCGACATGGGTATCCAGATCCCGCTGTTGGTTATTGACCGGAGAGGCGTCTCGGTCATGTCTGCATGTCTCCCGAACCCGTAGGGTCTACACACTTAAGGTTCGGTGACGCTAGGGTTGTAGAGATATATGTATGCGGAAACCCGAAAGTTGTTCGGAGTCCCGGATGAGATCCCGGACATCACGAGAGGTTCCGGAATGGTCCGGAGGTGAAGAATTATATATAGGAAGTCAAGTTTCGGCCACTGGGAAAGTTTCAGGGGTTACCGGTATTGTACCGGGACCACCGGAAGGGTCCCGGGGGTCCACCGGGTGGGGCCACCTATCCCGGAGGGCCCCGTGGGCTGAAAGTGGAAGGGAACCAGCCCTTAGTGGGCTGGGGCGCCCCCCCTTGGGCCTCCCCCCATGCGCCTAGGGTTGGGAACCCTAGGGGGGAGCTTTCCCCTTGCCTTGGGGGGCAAGGCACCCCTTCCCACCTTTGGCCGCCGCCCCCCCTTGGAGATCCCATCTCCCTGGGCCGGTGCCCCCCAAGGGGCCTATATAAAGGGGGGGAGGGAGGGCAGCAACCTACAGCCTTGGGCGCCTCCCTCCTCCCCTGCAACACCTCTCTCTCTCTCGCAGAAGCTCGGCGAAGCCCTGCCGGAGACCCGCTACATCCACCACCACGCCGTCGTGCTGCTGGATCTCCATCAACCTCTCCTTCCCCCTTGCTGGATCAAGAAGGAGGAGACGTCGCTGCACTGTACGTGTGTTGAACACGGAGGTGCCGTCCGTTCGGCACTCGGTCATCGGTGATTTGGATCACGGCGAGTACGACTCCGTCATCCACGTTCATGGAACGCTTCCGCTCGCGATCTACAAGGGTATGTAGATGCACTCCCTTCCCCTCGTTGCTAGTACACTCCATAGATGCATCTTGGTGAGCGTAGGAAAATTTTAGAATTATGCTACGATTCCCAACACATACCAGTAGTGACCTCAACGTCACGGAGCTTGGCCGCCCTCATGGCGCACCGCTGCTGAATGTCGTCCACATCCGGCTGAGTCTGGAGACGGCCACTCACCCGTCTCCCCTCAAACATCGGATCCTGAATCCCTCCAAACGCAATAACCTCTTCCCGAGAGATCCTGGTCGGGGTAGGGCCTCCTGCCTCACCCCAACCGCTAGGCCGATCCGCCTGCACAGACTCCCCAGCAGACTCGCCAGGAAGTGGAAAGGCACTCACCATGGCCTCAGACGTCTGGCGCGCCCCACAGGACGGAGCCGGCGGCGAACGGGGTGAAGGGAGTGCATGGGCCGCCTGCCCTAACTCCCCACCCAGCACCGGAGAGGCCACCACCATAGGCGCCTCAGGAGAAGAGGGCTCCGAGGCCACCTGCCCCGAGCCCCCTCCCGATGGCACAGTCACCACCAGCAGAGAGGTAGAGGCGACGGGAGAGGAGGTATCCGACGCCACCTGCCCCAGACCCCCTCCCAACGTAGAGAAGGACACGGGTGCCACCTGCCCCAAATCCCCTACCTCTGCAGGAGAAGAGCAACCCGAGGCCGCCTGCCCCGGGACCCTTCCCGACAAACCAGCCACGAACACCGGTGCCACGTCCTGAGGAGGGACAGCGTGCTGAGCACGAGAGGGAGTGGCCACCTGCTGACTCACCTCCTCCTCTCCCCAGACCGAGATCGACGAAGCCCCAGGAACCCCAGGAATAGTACACACAGTATCCTCAAACCCCAAAGCAGGCAACGCAAGCTCAAAAGCCTCCTCGGACTCAACCCGATCACTCCACAGCCTCGGGGGTGCAGAAGCGGGTTCGAAGGATCCAAATCTCAGAGTCGTCGTAGACACCGAGGAGGGTGGAGCCGCTCCATCCCCGGTCATCGCGGTCTCGGACCCCGGTCCCTTGGACATCTGTCGTCCAGAGTCCTCGACCGGCGGCTCCTTTGCTCCCGTGCTGCCGTCACCCTCGTGCATATCCACGTCGGACCCGTGAGCTGCCGCAGCCAAAAGGCTCTCATCCTCAAACTCAATAACCAGATTATAAATCCTGCCTCGATAAGCCCACTTAACCACTTCCGGCACATACTCAACGTTCAGAATACAAACCAGAACCCGAGCAATCCCGTGAGCTCTGGTGAACACCATATCCACTCGCTCAGGCTTCCCCACCAAAATGCCCAAGCTGGCCACAACCCGAGCATCCTGGAACGGCTTGGAGGGGGCCCCGGAAAATCGCAACCACGCCCGAGTAAGCTGCTTACCCTGAGGCTCCACGTGCTTCCACTCCTGAAACTCAAGGATGCAATCAGTTCCCGGCACTTTACACATCCCAAAACTCATCAACCTCTGCAGATCCTCCACCGAAGGAAACTCAACTCTGAACATCTTATCAGCGAGGCTGACGAGGTCCCACTGGAAATCCCCAGGGGCCAGCTCCTGAAGCCTCTGCACGATCTGTGTCTCAGAGACCTCCCCTCTGGTGGCCTTGACAATCCCCGTAATCATACTCGGGGTCTCATTAGTAACCTCTCGCTCATTCGGAGACTCGAAAAACGTTAGCTCAACGCAGTATACTCCATACATCATAAGCGACGGTCCCTGATCTCGCAGAATCGGACAGTCCCCAGAGTCGTGTGCCGGCTTACCGCAGGTATCACATAACAGAGCCACACACTCCGCAATGAAGTGGCCCTTGTCGCCACATCGATAACAAAGCATCTTTTCCTTCTTGCGCGCCCATTTGGACGCCCTATCAGACTCAGCCCTATCCGTCATCTCCACAGACACATCAGCCATAACCTCGTTCTCAGGAACCTGACACAGTAGCAAGAGCCGTCACCACCTCCATAGCGTGACCGGTCAACACTGGCTCCTCGGCAGCCCCGTTATCTGTCATCTGCTCGACAACAGGAGGTGGGGGCGGTTGTCGTGGACGGTACCGGCCCCCTCGACCGCCCCGACCACCACGATGGCCACGGAAACCTACCCGTTGTCAATTACCCGGACCAGAAGGCCCCTCAACGAAGCCACCGGAAGGACCCAAGACCGGCCTCTCAGCCGAACCGTCGCTTTGCCAAGCATAACCACGACCTCCACCCGTGGACGAAGAACCACGGTGCTGGCCAGCCCCATAGGCATCGTAGCTGTCATACCCCCATTGACCCCGGGGCGCAGCCACAGTCCCACCAACGTTGGACTGCGACGGCGGAGACGGGCGAGCAACGACGTGGGGTGGAGGGGCCGGTCTAGGCTGCCGACCCGAACACAGGTGGCCTTGGTGGCGCAGACCCCCGGCCCGCAGCGGCCACCTCAGCACCGCCGGAAGCCACCCGCCAAGGACCGGAGCCCGACCCGCCTCGCCCGCCCGACGGCAAGACCGGTGCCGGCGGCCTCCCAGCGGGCGCCCCGCCAGCAAAGTGCGTCACACCAGGGCCACCCGACCCGCGTCCTGCTGCGGCCTTGGGGAGCGCCATGCCGCCACGCCCTGCACCTGACGCCGGCGCCGGCAGCGCGCCCCGGCCATAGCCCTGGCCCGGCGGCGGCGCCCCGTTAGCACGAGTTGCCCCGCTAGGCTGAGGCGGCTGCTTTTCGGGAGGAGGCGCACCACCAGTACCAGCCATCGCGCTAAGAGGAGGAATGCGGCGAGCCCGGCCAGGCCCCGCAGTACGCAGATGCGGCGCTCGACGCAACAAAACCCTAGGGCGCAGCGACGGAGTAGGCGACGACGACCGGCACGTGCATGCGCCCCTCCCCTCAGTATTGATTGGAACTGATTCCGGCTGGGCCTCATACCCACCGGACCTCGGCCCAATAATACCAACCGGCCCAACAGCTTGCGGCTCGGCTCGGCCCAGGAGCAAATTCAAACGCTCCTGGCGAGCGTCTCGGATCTGGATCGCCGTGACCGCCGGCGATGCTGCCGCGGTCACCTCCGGCGCCGATCGAGAGCTTTTCCGGAAGGCATTCTTTCTCTTCACCAAAGTCCATGAATCCGGCAGAGGTTGAATTGCTGCCGGACCTTGTTTCTTTTTCTTCCGCGTAACCCTCGTCCATCCATCCGAGGAGAAATAATATGACAAAGTGTGAGGCGGCAAAGTTACCTTGGGTATAGGTCCTTTCCACGGCTTGATCTTCATCGACGAGGGTTTACCGAGTCCCTCCGATTTTTGATCCAAAACGTTCTTGTCATGGTGCCCCTTGGCCGGATCGAGCACCAAGCACGATTCATACCGATGCATGGACACCTTGGTCTTGACGTCATTAGTCGCTGGCAAGACGCGCCCGCCCTCATCTTCTTCGTCTTCGTCTTCATCGACCGCGAGTACCCAAAACCGCCCTCCGATGTTTGGCTTAGGTACTATACTCTCGGAGTCCGACACGAGATCAACAAATTCAATCGGCTCCTCCTCAAGCAAACTCTCCTGCACACAGTCACGAACGATAATTTGAAAATCATCAATAGTAAAACACGCACCTGCGTGGATCTGTTCATCCACATCCAAATAGCGGCCCGCGAGAATGTCATGATCTCGATCTCGAACCGTCGTCCATCTTGACGCCGCATGATAGTAGAGGAATCCGTCCCTCCCTGATCCAATCTTCTGGACGTCTTCAAAATGAATCCTCCATCTGGCGGGAGCCAAATGAGGATCGTCCTGACCCAGATCCGCATCAGAATCTGCTCCGGCCGGCCCCCCCTGAGTCGGCCCCGGCGATGACGGTGCTAGCGCCGGCGGCGGTGGTTCTGGTGACACCTGCGCGGCCTCCAGCGCCGGCGGCGGTTCTGGTGACACCTGCGCGGCCTCCAGCGCCGGCGGCGGTGGTTCTTTCATGGTGGACTAGTTTTCCTCCTAAACACGGCCGGCGACCCAGCCAGAACAGGTGTTCCATTGGCAGTGGGTCCGGCGAACTATCTCGTGCGCCAAGATGCAGTTATGTTGTAGACTGACCGGATGTTCTTTGGAGCAGGTGCTACTGGCGGTGACAGTAGTTGGCAGCGGCACAACTTGACCTGAAAGAAGGCATGCTTAGTTTATTTTTAGTTATGTAATGCAGTACATACTGTACCACTAAATACAATTTGTATTGTAGCCGATTTCATCCTACAAAGAAACCTCCCTTCTTGCCCTCTTCAGGTCTTCTTAGTTTGTTTGACGTGAGACCTTGATCATCCATATGGAAGAATCATGATTAATTAGCTGCCTCCTAGACTTTTCCGAGGACTTTGATATTGTTGGAAATATGAGCAATTTACCAAATGATTTTATTAACAGAAATATTAGATAAAGCATGACTAATATAACAGTGATAAAACTAGTCATGCGATCTGACAGAGAGAAGGTAAATAACATCTGCATATATGAACTGTAGCCAAGTTTATCTAGAGTAGACAATAGGACAAGTTTCATATATGTAGCAGAACCTAACATATATAGGGCAAACGACAGAACAAGGAACTGTGGCAGAACCTCGAACAGAAAGGAGAAAGACACATACTGGACAACAGCAGCAGTTGCACTGGACTTGGGGTCGATGTCCTCGCCGGCCATGTCGTCGAGGAGGTTGTCGACGTCGGGGAAGAAGTCGTCGTCAGGGAAGAAGTCGTCGGAGTCCGTGATGAAGAAGTCAGTAGTCGCACGGAGCGCTCCCCAAAAACCTTATCACCCTTCTCCCGTACAGGACTCAAAGAGGTGCGGTTTTGGAGGACTACTGTCCCGACCTGCGGTGCACGCCGCAAGCCGGGATGGGGAAGATCGTAGCAGCAGCGCAGTGCTCATGAACTTGTGGCGAGAGGAGGAAGAGGTTCTGGTGCGTCTCTTTGAGAGGAGCGACCTCCCTTTTATAGACGCAAGAGAAGGAGGCGAGAGGCTGCACCGGAAGCTGAAGGGAACGCGGGAGACAAAACGAACGGGCAGCAGTCGAAGGTTGCAACGTTTGTATTCAATATCGATTATAGCAAAAACTTTCCAGCTCCCGAGTGGCCTTTCGTATACCCGTAGTGCGTGGCAAAAATTTAGACATCAGCTCGGCTCATTCCCGCAACCCGCGGCGCGTCGTGACGAGGCGTGGCGTGGTGAGGCGGACGGCGTAGGAGGAGCGCGCGTGGATGTCCCTCTTGTTCTCATGCTCATACAAGTGGGGAAAGAACCTCCCTTATAAGGAGGTCCAACTCCCACTAAACTAGCAATGTGGGACTAAACTTTAGTAGTATCCCTTGCCTTGCAAAAATGGGCTAAGTGGGCCTCTAGGATTTATTAGGAATTTCTGAAATTGTTATTGGGCTGCCCCATAAATAGATAAAATTGCATCAATCCCCCACCAAATCCTAGAGGCACATAGAATTTGCCTTTAGTTCCAAAACACTGTTTTATATACCGGTACTGCAGTGGAGACTGTTAAGCTGAACTTCCACCTAGAACTCTATGCTACACTAGTAAGCAACTTGAACACTGGACTGGGCCTTGAACTGCAAGTTTTCTGCGAATCTAGCTTCACATAAAGCCTTGACCGATACGTGGCTACCGTGGGTCTTCCCCGCGGGTGGAGCTTATGCGTCATACTCCGAGACCTTTCATGAGTTTACTAGAGAGAACCCTACTCTCATAGATTGCGACATTTGACAATCAGACTCATATAGGTGTGTTCTTCAAAAGATGTTCTACAGGACAACATCTCTGCTTAAATGAGCCACTTAGAACACATTAAGATATACATCAACCTGCCATGCAGTTTAGGAGAGTATTGCATCTTCATGGAGTGGTATTGTTGATAGTAAGGATACTCTCCTCTCAGTTGACCAACAGCTTGTCTTCCACATCTTATTCACGGGATCTCCGATCACAAAGAATAGGTTACCACTATGAACAACTCATATTGTGGGTCTCATACCCATCTCCCTCGATGCATTATCTATCACATTACGTGATAGACCCTTAGTAAAAGGATCTGCCAGATTTTTAGATGTTTGGATATAATCCAATGCAATAACTCCGGAGTTTCTCATTTTCCTGACATACTTTAACCTTCTCTGAACGTGTCTCGATGACTTCATGTTATCCTTTGAGCTGCTCACTTTCGTGATCACAGTTTGATTGTCGCAGTTCATAAGGATACCCGGTACAGGTTTTTCAACAACCGACAAGTCATTCAAGAGCTGGCGAAGCCAATCTGCTTCGACCGAAGCTGTATCTAGTGCTGTGAGTTCTGCTTCCATTGTTGACCTCGTTAAGATGGTCTGCTTGCAAGACTTCCAAGAAACAGCGCCACCTCCATGAGTGAATACATAACCACTCGTGGCCTTTATCTCATCAGCATCTGAGATCCAGTTTGAGTCACTATACCCTTCAAGCACCTTTGGGTGCCCGGTGTAGTGAATTCCATAATTCGCAGTGCCTTTCAAATAACGCAAAACTCTCTCTAGAGCTTTCCAATGCACATCTCCCGGTTTTGAGACAAACCGACTCATTTTGCTAACAGCAAAAGAGATGTCAGGTCTCGTAGCACTGGCTAAGTACATAAGCGAGCCAATAATCTGAGAATATTTCAATTGATCTCTAGCAATTCTTCCATTCTTTCGAAGTAACACACTCGCATCATATGGTGTTGGAGAGGGCTTGCAGTCACTATAGCCAAAGCGACTCAAGATCTTTTCCACATAGTGAGATTGAAGCAATGTAGTCCCACCATCATTGTCTCTCAACAACTTGATGTTCAGAATGACATCAGCCACTCCTAAATCCTTCATCTCAAAACAGCGAGATAGGAAATCCTTGACCTCCTTAATAACATTTAGATTTGTTCTGAAAATTAGTATGTCATCAACATACAAGCAAAGGATAACTCCCTCGCCCCCACCATGGCGATAGTACACACATTTGTCAGCTTCGTTTACAACAAAGCCTGCAGCTGTTAAAGTTCTTTCAAACTTTTCATGCCACTGTTTGGGTGCTTGCTTGAGTCCATACAAAGACTTCAGCAACTTGCACACTTTTCCTTCCTGACCATCTAGTACAAACCCATCTGGTTGTTCCATATAAATTTCCTCGTCCAACTCTCCATTTAGGAAAGCAGTCTTAACATCCATTTGATGAACGAGAAGACCATGTGAGGCAGCTAGTGAAAGTAGAACTCGAATAGTGGTCAGTCGAGCCACAGGTGAGTAAGTATCAAAGAAGTCTTCACCTTCCTTTTGGGTATAACCCTTAGCCACGAGCCGAGCCTTGTACTTTACAATAGTACCATTAGGCCTAAGCTTCTTCTTGAATACCCATTTACATCCTATAGGTTTGCACCCATAAGGACGATTAGTTATCTCCCAAGTTTCATTCGCCAAGATGGAATCCATCTCGCTACGAACCGCTTCCTTCCAGTAGTCAGCATCTTCAGATGCATAGGCCTCTGAAATAGAACTGGGAGTGTCATCTATGAGATACACAAGAAAATCATCACCAAAGGACTTTGCAGTCCTCTGTCTCTTGCTCCTAGTAGGAACTTCATTGTTCTTCTCCACAGGACTTTCATAGTGTTCCATCGAAATGGCAGGTTCGGTAATTGTAACTGGTTCCTGATTCGATGAACTAGGCATCTCCTGATTAGATGAGGTAGCCATATCCTTCATGGGAAAGATATCTTCAAAGAAAGTCGCATCATTCGACTCCGTGATCTTACCGACATGCATGTCAGATACCTCAGGTTTTACAACCAAGAATCTATGCCAGTGCTATGAAAAGCATATCCTAGGAAAACACAATCCACGGTCCTTGGTCCAAGATTCCGCTTCTTTGGAATTGGAACATTGACTTTCGCCAAACAACCCCATGTTCGTAGATAAGAGAGTTTTAACCTTTTCTTCTCCCATTCCTCGAATGGAGTTATCTCTTTGTTCTTTGTGGGAACTCGGTTTAGGACATGACATGCCGTCAATATCGCCTGCCCCCACCATGCCTTGGAGAGACCCGATGTGTCTAACATGGCGTTAACCAAATCAGTTAGAGTACGGTTCTTTCTTTCGGCCACCCCATTTGACTGAGGTGAATAGGGAGGCGTCCTCTCATGGATTATACCATGTTCCGCACAAAAAGCATCAAATTCATTGGAAAAATACTCTCCACCACGGTCGGACCTAAGCCTCTTGATTTTCCGATCAAGTTGGTTTTCCACTTCAGCTTTATAGATCTTGAAAAAGTCCAAAGCCTCATCCTTAGATTTCAGAAGATACACACGACAGTATCTAGTGGAGTTGTCAATTAATGTCATGAAATATTTCTTTCCACTTTTTTTCAAAATGCCATTCATTTCACATAGATCTGAATGTATGAGCTCTAGTGGTGCAAGATTTCTCGTTTCCGCAGTCGTGTGAGACTTACGAGGTTGCTTAGCTTGCACACAAACTTGACACTTAGATCCCTTGACAGTGGTGAAACTAGGGATTAAGTTCAACTTCTCTAGTCGCGACATGCAACCAAAGTTAACATGACAAAGACGTGAATGCCACACATTTGATTCACTATTGTTACAAACATGATTAACAACTTTATTACAAACGTCTGACAAGGATAAACGAAACAGGCCTCCTGACTCATAGCCTTTACCAACAAAAGTTCCATACTTGGATATTACAAATTTATTCGACTCAAAGACAAGCTTATAGCCATCTCTACACAGAAGAGATCCGCTAACAAGATTTTTATTGACGAAGGGGACATAATGCACGTTCTTCAGCCGCACGATCTTCCCTGAAGTAAACTTCAGATCAACCGTGCCAACACCACGAACAGAAGCACTTGAACCATTGCCCATCAGCACGGTTGAAGTCCCTGCGGTCTGATAAGATGAAAACATGGAAATATCACCGCATATACGCACATTAGCACCCATCTCAATCAACCAATCAGGAGAATGATATACTGAAAGAATAGTGGGAAATATACCATACCCAGCATCCTTCATGTCAGTATCTCCAATGACAACATTAGCGGTCTTGCCGCCTTTCCCAGGATGACGCTTGTCATAGCGATTAGGGCAACTAGGAGCCCAATGATCAGGATCCCCACACACATGACAAACACCTTTCTTCTTGTCATTCTTCTTCTTGAAGTTCGTGTGTTGCACAGCCTTGTTCTTCCCATCAAACTTTGCTTTACCATCAAACTTGCCCTTGTTCTTGAACTTGTGGGGCTGGAAGTTCTTCTTCTGTACCAGATTGGCACTAGATCCTCCCTCAATACCTCGAGCACGTGTGTCCTTTGCTCTCGCCTTTTCTTCGACATCAAGAGTGCTAATGATATCCGGGACGGAAAACTCCTATCTCTTGTGTTTCAGTAAGGTTGCAAAGTTCCTCCACGAAGGAGGAAGCTTAGTGATGATACCTCCGGCAACAAACTTGTCCGGTAGCATACAACTAAAGTGCTCAAGTTCTCTAGCAAATGACTGTATCTCATGAGCTTGCTCAACTACGGAGCGCTCTTCTGTCATCCTGTAATCATAGAATTGCTCCATGATGTACAGCTCAGTGCCAGCATCCGAGACACCAAACTTGGCCTCGAGTGCATCCCACATATCTTTTCCATTATCAATTGACGCATAAGCATCAACTATGTTCTCACCAAGAACACTCAAGAGAGCAGCCTTAATCAGAGTATCCATTTTCTGAAAAGCTTGTGCCTGTTGACCATCAAGCTCCCCTTCAGGTTTGCCAATCGTGGCGTCATAGCAACTCATGGTTTGAAACCATAAGACTGCTCTCACGCGCCACCGCTTATAGTGGATACCCTCAAACATAGGAGGTCTCATGGAAGCAGCAAAACCACTTGGGGTAAATTGCCTATGATAAGGTTTTTGGATTGTTGGAAATATGAGCAATTTACCAACACAAATGGGCTAAGTGGGCCTCTAGGATTTATTAGGAATTTCTGAAATTGTTATTGGGCTGGCCCATAAATAGATAAAATTCCAGCAGATATGAGATAGTGGATACCTCCTAATTAACTCTTAACCACGTGCATCATGTTAGGATGTCTTCGCGTCACCGCTTGGAAGAAAGTGAGTACTATTTGTGTTTGTACAAGTCGACGAGAAAATGAACAGCTGTTGTTCACGAACTGATAATTTCCTCGGCACTTTGAAGAGAAAATGTTTGTAACATCTTCGAAGTTATGATCACTTACATTTGTGCATGATAAAGGATAGTCGGTAATCTACATGTCGCGTTGCGTTCTACGTGAGGTAGTCAGTCTCAAAGCCAAATTGCAGTTCCATGGCTATGACCACTAGACACGAGCTCATGACGCCATAGAAGCCTGGGTAATGGTAGACCTCCCACGTCAACCA
Source organism: Aegilops tauschii subsp. strangulata (assembly GCF_002575655.3). Taxonomy (NCBI): domain Eukaryota; kingdom Viridiplantae; phylum Streptophyta; class Magnoliopsida; order Poales; family Poaceae; genus Aegilops; species Aegilops tauschii. Next base: position 69,566,084 of record NC_053035.3, read on the forward strand.
GCCCAGCATGAACAGCAGAAAGCTACATTCTTCGGTACACCACCTACAACACTCGACATAGCAGAAGTAACGCTACAACATGGCCATCAATGACCAAAACTACCAAAATTTTGAGGTCGTGGCAAAGAGAAGCCTATTTATGACGCAAGAATGGATTCAGGCCAAATATTGTCAATCCAACATGGGAGTCCAACAGGTGACCTCTCAGCAGAAGGAATCCGCAGGCAATATTCATACGCCATATAGCAATACACACTAAGATTTACATCACATGTGCCAAAAATAACATACACACAAGTATCGTATCAACGGGGCGCGGCGTGCAGCCGCGCGGGTATTGTGTTTTCCTGTTTACACTAGTAGAAAACAGGGAACTAGTCCCGGTTCCAGAGGGCCTTTAGACCCGGTTCTGGAACCGAGACAAAAGGGTCGGGACAAAAGACCAAAACCTTTAGTCCCGGTTTGCTTACGAACCCGGACAGAAGGGGCTTCACGTGGCCGCTGCGGGGCGTCCAGGTAGGAGGACCTTTAGTCCCGGTTGGTAACACCAACCGGGACCAAAAGGCAGCCACGCGTCAACAGCTCGCAGGTGCTGGGGGTTTTTTTGAAAGGGGGGTTTAGGGGTTTTTGAGGGTTAATTAGGGGTTTCATATTGTGTTAGCTAGCTAATAAAGAGAAGTGACCTCTCTTTCTCCGTGCTTGGTTGACGCTAGCTACAATACGTATAGAGAGAACTCGACACACTAGCTAGTAAGCAAATGAAGGAACCATTAATTACACAAGATCGTCATGAACATATACAGAGAGAAGTGACCTCTCTTTCTCCGAGATTGGTCGAACAACAAGTTTTTGTATATCTATCCGACGCTACTACATATATACAATATAACATCTCTTACAATCCCTAACATCTAAAATCCATTTCAACTTCCACATGGCATTCTCCGTCTTCATGTATGACGTGGTCAAGAAAGAATCCCGCCAATTCCTCTTGAATTGCTCGTATGCGATCATGTGGTAGGAGTTCATCCCGCATCCGCCACAACTAATTTAAAGAAGGGGGTCAATACATATATATGAATGAAACTCAACACAATTGATGGTAATAAAATAAAATTGTGAATATTGTTTACGTACTTCATATTGTTCGTCAGAGTAGCCCCGCTGAGAGGTGGAGTTGTAGATGAACTCGCAAACGTAGTATCTGAAGGAAATATGCCCTAGAGGCAATAATAAAGTTATTGTTTATTTCCTTATTTCATGATAAATGTTTATTATTCATGCTAGAATTGTATTAACCAGAAACTTGATACATGTGTGAATACATAGACAAAACAAAGTGTCACTAGTATGCCTCTACTTGACTAGCTCGTTGAATCAAAGATGGTTAAGTTTCCTAGCCATAGACATGAGTTGTCATTTGATTAACGGGATCACATCATTAGAGAATGATGTGATTGACTTGACCCATTCCGTTAGCTTAGCACTTGATCGTTTATTATGTTGCTATTGCTTTCTTCATGACTTATACATGTTCCTATGACTATGAGATTATGCAACTCCCGAATACTGGAGGAACACTTTGTGTGCTACCAAACGTCACAACGTAACTGGGTGATTATAAAGGTGCTCTACAGGTGTCTCCGATGGTACTTGTTGAGTTGGCATAGATCGAGATTAGGATTTGTCACTCCGATTGTCGGAGAGGTATCTTTGGGCCCTCTCGGTAATGCACATCACTATAAGCCTTGCAAGCAATGTGACTAATGAGTTAGTTGCGGGATGATACATTATGGAACGAGTAAAGAGACTTGCCGGTAACGAGATTGAACTAGGTATTGAGATACCGACGATCGAATCTCGGGCAAGTAACATACCGATGACAAAGGGAACAACGTATGTTGTTATGCGGTTTGACCGATAAAGATCTTCGTAGAATATGTAGGAGCCAATATGAGCATCAAGGTTCCGCTATTGGTTATTGACCGGAGACGTGTCTCGGTCATGTCTACATAGTTCTCGAACCCGTAGGGTCCGCACGCTTAACGTTCGGTGACAATTTGTATTATGAGTTTATGTGTTTTGATGTACCGAAGGTAGTTCGGAGTCCCGGATGAGATCGGGGACATGACGAGGAGTCTCGAAATGGTCGAGATGTAAAGATCGATATATTGAACGACTATATTCGGACATCAGAAAGGTTCCGAGTGATTCGGGTATTGTTCGGAGTACCGGAGAGTTACGCGAATTCGCCGGGGAGTATATGGGCCTTATTGGGCTTTAGGGGAACGAGAGAGGGGAGGCTGCGCGCCCCCCAAGGCTTAGTCCGAATTGGACTAGGGGGAGGGGCGGCGCCCCCTCCTTCCTTCTCTTCTCTTTTCCTTTTCCTTCTCTCCTACTCCTACTACTTGGAAGGGTTCCTAGTTCTACTAGGAAAGGGGGAATCCTACTCCCGGTGGGAGTAGGACTCCCCTACGGCGCGCCATAGAGAGGGTCGGCCCTCCCCCTCCTCCACTCCTTTATATACGGGGAGGGGGTCACCCCTTGGAGACACAACAATTGTTCATTGATCTCTTAGCCGTGTGCGGTGCCCCCCTCCACCATATTCCACCTCGGTAATATCGTAGCGGTGCTTAAGTGAAGCCCTGCTCGGTAGCATCATCAACACCGTCATCACGCCGTCGTGCTGACGGAACTCTCCTGCAAAGCTCTGCTACATCGGAGTTCGTGGGACGTCATTGAGCTGAACGTGTGCAGAACTCGGAGGTGCCGTGTGTACGGTACTTGGATCGGTCGGATCGTGAAGACGTACGACTACATCAACCACGTTGTTCTAGCGCTTCCGCTTTCGGTCTACGAGGGTACGTGGACACACTCTTCCCTCTCGTTGCTATGCATCACCATGATCCTGCGTGTGCGTAGGAATGTTTTTGAAATTACTACGTTCCTCAACAGTACCCACATAAATTATTCCCGCCTTTCTGCCACAAGCACTTTACGAAAAATGGAGTTCAATCGAACTGATAATCAAGCATGATAAATGGTATTGATGAAACCAGAATCAATGAGAGATGCGCGGAACTAGATAGTACTACTTACTTTGGGGTGTGTAAATCACAGCTCCCTCTGCACACCCGGAACCATTCCGGTGAACTTTTTCCAAACCCTGTCAGGTTATTCCGGTGAACCTATGCGTGTGCGTAGGATTTTTTTTGAAATTACTACGTTCCCCAACAGTGGCATCCGAGCCAGGTTATTGCGTAGATGTTATATGCACGAGTAGAACACAAGTGAGTTGTGGGCGATATAAGTCATACTGCTTACCAGCATGTCATACTTTGATTCGGCGGTATTGTTGGATGAAGCGGCCCATACCGACATTACGCGTACGCTTACGCGAGACTGGTTTTTACCGACGTGCTTAGCACACAGGTGGCTGGCGGGTGTCAGTTTCTCCAACTTTAGTTGAATCGAGTGTGACTATGCCCGGTCCTTGAGAAGGTTAAAAAAACACTAACTTGACGAACTATCATTGTGGTTTTCATGCGTAGAAAAGAACGGTTCTTGCTCAGCCTGTAGAAGCCATGTAAAACTTGCAACAACAAAGTAGAGGACGTCTAACTTGTTTTTGCAGGGCATGTTGTGATGTGATATGGTCAAGACGTGATGAAATATAAATTGTTGTATGAGATGATCATGTTTTGTTAAAGTTATCGGCAACTGGCAGGAGCCTTATGGTTGTCTCTTTATTTGCATAAGATGCAAGTGCTATGAAATTGCTTTGCTTTATCACTATGCGATAGCAATAGTTGCAAAAGCAATAGCTGGTGAAACGACCATGTGACGACACGTTGATAAAAGATCAAGATGATGGAGATCATAGTGTCATGCCGGTAACAATGGCACTTTGGAGATGGAGATCAAAAGCACAAGATGATGATGGCCATATCATGTCACATATTATGATTGCATGTGATGTTTATCTTTTATACATCTTATTTTTCTTAGTTCGGCGGTAGCTTTATAAGATGATCCCTTACTAAATTTCAAGGTAAAAGTGTTCTCCCTGAGTATGCACCGTTGCCAAAGTTCGTCGTGCCGAGACACCACGTGATGATCGGGTGCATTAAGCTCAACGTTCATCTACAACGGGTGTAAGACAGTTTTACACACGCAGAATACTCGGGTTAAACTTGATGAGCCTAGCATATGCAGATATGGCCTCAGAACACTGGAGACCGAAAGGTCGAGCGTGAATCATATAGTAGATATGATCAACATAGTGATGTTCACCATTGAAAACTACTCCATCTCACGTGATGATCGGACATGGTTTAGTTGATTTGGATCACGTGATCACTTAGATGATTAGCGGGATGTCTATCTAAGTGGGAGTTCTTAAGTAATATGATTTTGAACTTTAATTTATCATGAACTTAGTCCTGATAGTATTTTGCAAATAATGTTGTAGATCAATAGCTCACGTTGTTGCTTCCCTATGTTTTATATATATTCCTAGAGAAAACTAAGTTGAAAGATGATAGTAGCAATGATGTGGACTCGGTCCGTGATCTGAGGTTTATCCTCATTGCTGCACAGAAGAATTATGTCCTTGATGCACCGCAAGGTGACAGACCTATTGCAGGAGTAGATCCAGACGTTATGAACGTTTGGCTAGCTCAATATGATGACTACTTGACAGTTTAGTGCACCATTCTTAACGGCTTAGAATCGGGACTTCAAAGACGTTTTGAACGTCATGGAAGCTATGAGATGTTCCAGGAGTTGAAGTTAATATTTCAAGCAAATACCCGAGTTGAGAGATATGAAGTCTCCAACAAGTTCTATAGCTAAAAGATGGAGGACAATAGCTCAAGCAGTGAGCATGTGCTCAGATTGTCTGGGTACTACAATCACTTGAAGCAAGTGGGAGTTAATCTTCCAGATAAAATAGTGATTGACAGAATTCTCTAGTCACCATCACCAAGTTAGTAGAACTTCGCGATGAACTATAGTATGCAAGGGATGACGAAAACAATTCCCGAGATTTTCATGATGATGAAATTGATGAAGGTAGAAATCAAGAAAGAGCATCAAGTGTTGATGATTAACAAGACCACTAGTTTCAAGAAAAGGGCAAAGGGAAAGAAAGGGAACTTCATGTAGAATGGCGAGCAAGTTGTCACTTCCGTGAAGAAGCCCAAAGCTAGACTAAAGCCTGAAACTGAGTGCTTCTACTGCAAAGAAAATGGTCACTGGAAGCGGAAATGCCCTGAATATTTGGTGGATAAGAAGGATTGCAAAGTGAACAAGGGTATATTTGATATACAGGTTATTGATGTGTACCTTACTAGTGTTTATAGTAGCCCCTGGGTATTTGATACTTGTTCGGTTGCTAAAAATTAGTAACTCGAAACAGGAGTTACAGAATAAACAGAGACTAGTTGAGGGTAAAGTGACGATGTGTGTTGGAAGAGGTTCCAAGATTGATATGATCATCATCGCACACTCCCTAGTTAAACCTAAATAAATGTTATTTGGCGTTTGCGTTGAGCATGAATATGATTTGATCATGTTTATTGCAATACGGTTATTCATTTAAAGTCAGATAATAATTGTTGTTCTGTTTACATGAATAAAACCTTCGATGGTCATACACCCAATGAAAATAGTTTGTTGGATCTCGATCGTAGTGATATACATATTCATAATATTGAAGCCAAAAGATGCAAAGTTAACAATGATAGTGCAACTTATTTATGGCACTACCGTCATATTGGTGTAAACCGCATGAAGAAAATCCATGCTGATGGGCTTTTGGAATCACTTGATTATGAATCAGTTGATGCTTGTGAACCATGCCTCATGGGCAAGATGACTAAGACTCCGTTCTCCGGAACAATGGAGCGAGCAACAGACTTGTTGGAAATAATACATACTGATGTATGCAGTCCGATGAGTGTTGAGGCCCGCGGCAGGTATCGTTATTTTCTGACCTTCACACATGATTTGAGCAGATATGGGTATATCTAATTGATGAAACATAAGTCTGAAACATTTGAAAAGTTCAACGAATTTCAGAGTGAAGTAGATAATCATCGTAACAAGAAAATAAAGTTTCTACAATCTGATCGTAGAGGCAAATATTTGAGTTACGAGTTTGGCCTTCAATTAAAACAATGTGGAATAGTTCCACAAACTCATGCCACCTGGAACACCACAGCATAATGGTGTGTCCGAACGTCATAACCATACTTTATTGGATATAGTGCAATCTATGATGTTTCTTACCGATTTACCACTATCGTTTTGGGGTTATGCATTAGAGACAGCTGCATTCACGTTAAAAAGGGCACCATCTAAATCTGTTGAGACGACACCGTATGAACTGTGGTTAATTTGGCAAGAAACCAAAGTTGTCGTTTCTTAAAGTTTTGGGTTGCGATGCTTATGTGAAAAAGTTTCATCCTGATAAAGCTCAAACCCAAATCGGAGAAATGTGTCTTCATAGGATACCCAAAGAAGACAGTTGGGTACACCTTCTATCACAGATCCAAAGGCAAGACATTCCTTGCTAAGAATGGATCCTTTCTAGAGAAGGAGTTTCTCTCGAAAGAAGTGAGTGGGAGGAAAGTAGAACTGTATGAGGTAACTGTACCTGCTCCCTTATTGGAAAGTAGTTCATCACAGAAATATGTTCATGTGACTCCTACACCAATTAGTGAGGAAGCTAATGATGATGATCATGTAACTTCAGATCAAGTTACTACCGAACCTCGTAGGTCAACCAGAGTGAGGTCCGCAATAGAGTGGTACGGTAATCCTGTTCTGGAGGTCATGTTACTTGACCATGATGAACCTACGAACTATGAGAAAGCGATGATGAGCCCAGATTCCGCGAAATGGCTTGAGGCCATGAAACCTGAGATGGGATCCATGTATGAGAACAAAGTGTGGACTTTGGTTGACTTGCCCGATGATCGGCAAGCCATAGAAAATAAATGGATCTTCAAGAGGAAGACGGACGCTGATAGTAGTGTTACTATCTACAAAGCTAGACTTGTCGAAAAAGGTTTTGGCAAAGTTCAAGGTGTTGACTACGATGAGATTTTCTCACTCGTAGCGATGCTTAAGTCTGTCCGAATCATGTTAGCAAATTGCCACATTTTATGAAATCTGGCAAATGGATGTCAAAACTACATTCCTTAATGGATTTCTTAAAGAAGAGTTGTATATGATGCAACCAGAAGGTTTTATCGATCCTAAAGGTGCTAACAAAATGTGCAAGCTCCAGCGATCCATCTATGGACTGTTACAAGCATCTCGGAGTTGGAATATACGCTTTGATGAGTTGGTCAAAGCATATAGTTTTATACAGACTTGCGGTGAAGCCTGTATTTACAAGAAAGTGAGTGGGAGCACTACAACATTTCTGATAAGTATATGTGAATGACATATTGTTGATCGGAAATAATGTAGAATTTTCTGGAAAGCATAAAGGAGTATTTGAAATGAGTTTTTCAAATAAAGACGTCGGTGAAGCTGCTTACATATTGAGCATCAAGATCTATAGAGATAGATCAAGACGCTTGATAAGTTTTTTCAATGAGTACATACCTTGACAAGATTTTGAAGTAGTTCAAAATGGTATAGTCAAAGAAAGAGTTCTTGCCTGTGTTACAAGGTGTGAAATTGAGTAAGACTCAAAGCCCGACCACGGCAGAAGATAGAAAGAGAATGAAAGTCATTCCCTATGCCTCAGCCATAGGTTCTATAAAATATGCCATGTTGTGTTCCAAAACTATTGTATACCCTACACTGTGTTTAGCAAGGGAGTACAATAGTGATCTAGGAGTAGATCACTGGACAGCGGTCAAAATTATCCTTAGTGGAATAAGGATATGTTTCTCGATTATGGAGGTGACAAAAGGTTCATCATAAAGGGTTACATCGATGCAAGTTTTGACACTAATCCAGATGACTCTAAGTCTCAATCTGGATACATATTGAAAGTGGGAGCAAATAGCTAGAGTAGCTCCATGCAGAGCATTGTTGACATAGAAATTTGCAAAATACATACGGATCTGAATGTGGCAGACCCGTTGACTAAACTTCTCTCACAAGCAAAACATGATCACAACTTAGTACTCTTTGGGTATTAATCACATAGCGATGTGAACTAGATTATTGGCTCTAGTAAACCCTTTTGGTGTTGGTCACATAACAATGTGAACTATGGGTGTTAATCACATGGTGATGTGAACTATTGGTGTTAAATCACATGGCGATGTGAACTAGATTATTGACTCTTGTGCAAGTGGGAGACTGAAGGAAATATGCCCTAGAGGCAATAATAAAGTTATTATTGATTTCCTTATTTCATGATAAATGTTTATTATTCATGCTAGAATTGTATTAACCGGAAACTTGATACATGTGTGAATACATAGACAAAACAGAGTGTCACTAGTATGCCTCTACTTGACTAGCTCGTTGAATCAAAGATGGTTAAGTTTCCTAGCCATAGACATGAGTTGTCATTTGATTAATGGGATCACATCATTAGAGAATGATGTGATTGACTTGACCCATTCCGTTAGCTTAGCACTTGATCGTTTATTATGTTGTTATTGCTTTCTTCATGACTTATACATGTTCCTATGACTATGAGATTATGCAACTCCCGAATACTGGAGGAACACTTTGTGTGCTACCAAACGTCACAACGTAACTGGGTGATTATAAAGGTGCTCTACAGGTGTCTCCGATGGTACTTGTTGAGTTGGCATAGATCGAGATTAGGATTTGTCACTCCGATTGTCGGAGAGGTATCTCTGGGCCCTCTCGGTAATGCACATCACTATAAGCCTTGCAAGCAATGTGACTAATGAGTTAGTTGCGGGATGATACATTACGGAACGAGTAATGAGACTTGCCGGTAACGAGATTGAACTAGGTATTGAGATACCGACGATCGAATCTCGGGCAAGTAACATACCGATGACAAAGGGAACAACGTATGTTGTTATGCGGTTTGACCGATAAAGATCTTCGTAGAATATGTAGGAGCCAATATGAGCATCAAGGTTCCGCTATTGGTTATTGACCGGAGACGTGTCTCGGTCATGTCTACATAGTTCTCGAACCCGTAGGGTCCGTACGCTTAACGCTCGGTGACAATTTGTATTATGAGTTTATGTGTTTTGATGTACCGAAGGTAGTTCGGAGTCCCGGATGAGATCGGGGACATGACGAGGAGTCTCGAAATGGTCGAGACGTAAAGATCGATATATTGGACGACTATATTCGGACATCGGAAAGGTTTCGAGTGATTCGGGTATTTTTCGGAGTACCGGAGATTTACTGGAATTCGCCGGGGAGTATATGGGCCTTATTGGGCTTTAGGGGAAAGAGAGAGGGGAGGCTGCACGCCCCCCAAGGCTTAGTCTGAGTTGGACTAGGGGGAGGGGCGGTGCCCCCTCCTTCCTTCTCTCCTACTCCTACTACTTGGAAGGGCTCCTAGTTCTACTAGGAAAGGGGGAATCCTACTCCCGGTGGGAGTAGGACTCCCCTAGGGCGCGCCATAGAGAGGGCCGGCCCTCCCCCTCCTCCACTCCATTATATACGGGGAGGGGGGCATCCCTTGGAGACACAACAATTGATCATTGATCTCTTAGCCGTCTGCGGTGCCCCCCTCCACCATATTCCACCTCAGTAATATCGTAGCAGTGCTTAGGCGAAGCCCTGCGTCGGTAGCATCATCAACACCGTCATCACGCTGTCGTGCTGACGGAACTCTCCTGCAAAGCTCTGCTGGATCGGAGTTCGTGGGACGTCATCAAGCTGAACGTGTGCAGAACTCGGAGGTGCCGTGCGTACGGTACTTGGATCGGTCGGATCATGAAGACGTACGACTACATCAACCACGTTGTTCTAACGCTTCCGCTTTCGGTCTACGAGGGTACGTGGACACACTCTTCCCTCTCGTTGCTATGCATCACCATGATCCTGCGTGTGCATAGGAATTTTTTTGAAATTACTACGTTCCCCAACAGTATCCACATAAATTATTCCCGCCTTTCTGCCACAAGCACTTTACGAGAAATGGAGTTCAATCAAACTGATAATCAAGCATGAGAAATGGTATTCATGAAACTAGAATCAATGAGAGATGCGCGGAACTAGATAGTACTACTTACTTTGGGGTGTGTAAATCACAGCACCCTCTGCAGACCCGGAACCATTCCGGTGAACTTTTTCCAAACCCGGTCAGGCAAAGAAAATGATTATTTGATATCAGCAAAATGAACAAAAGTTGCCAATATGGTGCGATAATGATCGATCGAACTTACTTATGGAGCATTGCAGTCATGTTCGCATAATCCTGGGGATCTTTACGTCTCGAGTCTAAGACAGTTACTATTCACCGGTCAAGCTTAATCTCTAGCAGAATAATGTGGAAGCTGCGCACGCATAACTCATCAGTTACATTACTATAACCTCGAGTAAGCGAAACCGAATATGCACAAGACAGTAACACTCACTTGAAGTTGTAAGGAAAGTGTACTTTAGATTTGTTTTGATGTCGAAGTAACAATTGTAGCAAGTTGTCCTCAGTATCTTTGACTCTCTTTTTAACCGACCATTCATTTACGGTATTTGGGTTAATGAACCCAATGTCATAGATTTGTCCTTTTTTGCATTCGATGATCTTCAATCTGCATAATATAATGAGGATAATTATATATACATGCAATGAAAGAGCTGAGCTATAGAGACTTAATTACATAAGTAATACTTACAGACAGTAGCAAGTCATGAGTTGTTTTTTGAGGGCATCTTGATTGAATAACTGAAATAACTCCACAAATTCAGCAGGCATCAAGTTGACTCCAATGAAGTCGTGCTCCTATTTAATTCTCACCATTGAACTGCAATGAGGCCCTGCTCATTTTTAATTCTCACCATCATACTATCCTTCCCAGACTTCCTGCAGGTATCCATGTACCATTCATGCAATCTTCGCATCATCGTTGTTAGAGGAGGAGATGATCAGGTTTGACGAGAGGCTTCCCGTACTCGTATCTGAAGATCTCTGCTACCTCTAACGTTTCAAACTCTACATCGTCGCTCAGGTAATCACCAAGATTGGTACCGGGCACTAGCCCTGGATGATTAGCGACGATATCGCTAGACACATTGAGCGGGGGCACGATCGCTTCGCCTGTTCGCTGAGCTGGGGAATTGTTTTCCCACTTCTTTGTTGTGCTAATCTTGCATCACTGAAAGTACTTCCTGACCGCCGCGCATCTTCATATGTCTTTTTGAAGGAAATATGCCCTAGAGGCAATAATAAAGTTGTTATTTTATATTTCCTTTTATCATGTTAAATGTTTATTATTCATGCTAGAATTGTATTAACCGGAAATTTGATACATGTGTGGATACATAGACAAAACACCGTGTCCCTAGTAAGCCTCTACTAGACTAGCTCTTTAATCAAAGATGGTTAAGTTTCCTAACCATAGACATTTGTTGCATTTGATGAACAGGGTCACATCATTAGGAGAATGATGTGATGGACAAGACCCATGCATTAGCTTAGCATGTTGATCGTTTAGTTTAATTGCTATTGCTTTCTTCATGACTTATACATATTCCTCTGACTATGAGATTATGCAACTCCCGAATACCGGAGGAACACCTTGTGTGCTAACAAACGTCACAACGTAACTGGGTCATTATAAAGATGCTCTACAGGTGTCTCCGAAGGTGTTTGTTGGGTTGGCATAGATCAAGATTAGGATTTGTCACTCCGAGTATCGGAGAGGTATCTCTAGGCCCTCTCGGTAATGCACATCACTATAAGCCTTGCAAGCAATGTGACTAATGAGTTAGTTGCAGGATGATGCATTACGGAACGAGTAAAGAGACTTGCCGGTAACGAGATTGAACTAGGTATGATGATACCGACGATCGAATCTCGGGCAAGTAACATACCGATGACAAAAGGAATGACGTATGTTGTTATGCGGTTTGACCGATAAAGATCTTCAAAGAATATGTAGGAACCAATATGAGCATCCAGGTTCCGCTATTGGCTATTTACCGGAGATGTCTCTCGGTCATGTCTACATAGTTCTCGAACCCGTAGGGTCCACACGCTTAACGTTCAATGACGATTTGTATTATGAGTTATGTGATTTGATGACCGAAGTCTGCTCGGAGTCCCGTATGAGATCACGGACGTGACGAGGAGTCTCGAAATGGTCGAGACATAAAGATTGATATATTGGAAGGCTATGTTCGGACATCGGAGTGGTTCCGGAGAAGTTTGGGTATTTTCCGGAGTACCGGGAGGTTACCGGAACCCCCGGGGTGAAGTTATGGGCCTTATGGGCCATAAGAGGGAAGCACACTAGGCCACAAGGGGCTGGTGCGCCCACCTTGGGCAGGAGGCCGATTAGGACTAGGAGAAGGGGGCCGGCCCCCCTTTTCCTTCTCCTTCTCCCTTTCCCCTTTTCCTACTCCGTGTGGGAGGTGGAATCCTACTAGGACTAGGGAGTCCTAGTAGGACTCCACACCTTGGCAAGCCCCCTAGGGCCGGCTGCCTCTCCCTCTCCCTCCTTTATATACGGGGGCAAGGGGGCACCCCAAAGACACACAAGTTGATGTTTTAGCCGTGTGCGGTGCCCCCCTCCACAGTTACACACCTCGATCATATCACCGTAGTGCTTAGGCGAAGCCCTACGCCGGTAACATCATCATCACCATCACCACGCCGTCGTGCTGACGAAACTCTCCCTCGGCCTCAACTGGATCAAGAGTACGAGGGACGTCATCGAGCTGAACATGTGCTGAACGCGGAGGTGTCGTACGTTCGGTGCTTGGATCGGTTGGATCGTGAAGACGTTCGACTACATCAACCGCGTTACTAAACGCTTCCGCTTTCGGTCTACAAGGATACGTGGACACACTCTCCCCTCTCATTGCTATGCATCTCCTAGATAGATCTTGCATGATCGTAGGAATTTTTTTGAAATTACTGCGTTCCCCAACAGTGGCATCCGAGCCAGGTCTATGCGTAGATGTTATATGCACAAGTAGAACACAAAGAGTTGTGGGCGATAATAGTCATACTGCTTACCAGCATGTCATACTTTGATTCGGCGGTATTGTTGGATGAAGCGGTCCGGACCGACATTACATGACCACGTTCATGAGACTGGTTCTACCGACGTGCTTCACACACAGGTGGCTAGCGGGTGTCTGTTTCTCCAACTTTAGTTGAATCGAGTTTGACTACGCCCGGTCCTTGTTGAAGGTTAAAACAGCACACTTGACAAAAAATCGTTGTGGTTTTGATGCGTAGGTAAGAACGGTTCTTGCTAGAATCCCGTAGCAGCGACATAAAACTTGCACCAACAAAGTAGAGGACGTCTAACTTGTTTTTGAAGGGCTTGCTGTGATGTGATATGGTCAAACATGATGTGATATAATTTATTGTATGAGATGGTCATATTTTGTAACAGAGTTATCGGCAACTGGCAGGAGCCATATTGGTTGTCGCTTTATTGTATGCAATGCAATCGTCATGCAATTGTTTTACTTTATCACTAAGCGGTAGCGATAGTCGTAGAAGCAATAGTTGTCGAGACGACAACGATGCTACGATGGAGATCAAGGTGTCAAGCGGGTGAGCATGGTGATCATGACGGTGCTTTGGAGATGGAGATCAAAGACACAAGATGATGATGGCCATATCATATCACTTATTTTGATTGCATGTGATTTATCCTTTATGCATCTTATTTTGCTTAGTACGGCGATAGCATTATAAGATGATCTCTCACTAAATTTCAAGGTATGTGTTCTCCCTGAGTATGCACCGTTGCTACAGTTCTTCGTACCGAGACACCACGTGATGATCGGGTGTGATAAGCTCTACGTTCACATACAACAGGTGCAAGCCAGTTTTGCACACGCAGAATACTCAGGTTAAACTTGACGAGCCTAGCATATGCAGATATGGCCTCGGGGCACTGAGACCGAAAGGTCGAACGTGAATCATATAGTATATATGATCAACATAGAGATGTTCACCATTAAAAGCTACTCCATCTCACGTGATGATCGGACATGGTTTAGTTGATATGGATCACGTGATCATTTAGATGACTCAAGGGATGTCTATCTAAGTGGGAGTTCTTAAGAAATATGATTAATTGAACTTAAATTTATCATGAACTTAATCCTGATAGTATATCATATCTATGTTGTAGATCAATAGCTCGCGTATAGCTTCCCGTTTTTGTTTATGATATGTTCCTAGAGAAAACTAAGTTGAAAGATGATAGTAGCAATGATGCGGACTGGGTCCGTGATCTGAGGATTATCCTCATTGCTGCACAGAAGAATTATGTCCTTGATGCACCGCTAGGTGACAGACCTATTGCAGGAGCAGATGCAGACGTTATGAACGTTTGACAATGCTTGGTATGACGACTACTTGATAGTTTAGTGCACCATGCTTTACGGCTTAGAACCGGGACTTCAAAAAAGTTTTGAACGTCACGGAGCATATGAGATGTTTCAAGAGCTGAAATTGGTATTTCAGACTCATGCCCGTGTTAAGAGGTATGAGACCTCTGACAAGTACTTTGCCTACAAGATGGAGGAGAATAGCTCAGCTAGTTGATTCCAAGGTTCCAATCAAGATCAGGTTGTGGGTTGGCCACTCTTCAAAGATCAGCCAAATACTAGGAACAATCTCTTCAACAGTTCTACATGCCTCTGCCATGCCGCGACGCCCTACAAGAATGTGTTGCACCTTTTTCATTCGGTGTCCTTGTGCGCCTCAGGTTTGGCTCGACTTGGGGTTGCCCACCCCCATCTCCATTGACATTATTTGGGATGTACCCTCTCTACATGGCCTCGACAACAGCATCTCGCTTTCTGTGTCCCTCTATATCCTCTTGAACATTTGGGAATCGAGGAATGCTTGTGTCTTTTGTGGCAAAACATGCAAAGGGCTTACCGTTAGGAACATTGTTAATGATGTGTCTCTTTGGACTTTTTGATTTACTGTGCATTCTCAGAAGGCTGTTGTCCTACCTTGGCATTGATATCCCTTCTAGGGCGATTCTATGAAACTAGCCTGATGGTTCTTTGAGTAATGCATTCAGTTCATGTGGGGACTCCCCTCCACCCTCTCGTGATTCGGGGATCCTATTTGCGCGTAGGTCGCCCGATAGCGACCGTGTGCGTTCCCCTTGGATCCCCATTTCGTACATGTGGGCCAGCCCAACTAACCTTTCGGTTTTGTGAACGTACTACAACCTTCCCAAACCGGGTTTTCTTTTCTTCCTGTACTTTCGCTTTTTTCTCCTTTTCCTTTTTCTTTTTCATTTTTTGTTTTCCTTTTTTGTATCTTGGTTTTCGTTTTTTTGTTTCCAAATTCTTGAACATTTCCTGAAATCCATGAACATTTTGAAATTCAAAAAAAATTCATATAATTCAAAAAAATCATGAATTATTACAAAAAATATCAAATTAAAAAAATCATGTAGTTCATAAAATGTTAATTGAAATTAACATTTGTTCATCAAATACAAAAACTACTCATCTAAATTCGAAAACATTCATAAAAATTCAAAAAAATGTTCATAAAAAATTCAATTTTTTACTCATCAAAATTTAAAAAATTCATTAAACTAAAAAATGTTCATTTTTTGGAATTTGAGAAAAGAATCTGAATTCATGAACATTTGTTTGCATTAGCGTACATTTTTTAAAATTCTAAACTTTTTTTTAAATCACGAACTTTTTTAAAGATGCAAAATAAATACAAAACAAAAAATAAATGAAAAGAAGCAAGGGAGCCCCGCCCCGCCCTCGGTCTGCCCAAGTTCAAGCGTGGGGGAGCCCGGGGTGCGCGCTGCACCTTTCCCAGCGAGCAACGCGCGGAATAGGAGCTTGTTAATAACAAAACAACTGCAAGAAAGCTTTGACTAAAATTGAATATTTTTCGGAGGGCATTTTGCAACAAGTAACGTGCAATTCAGATTACTAAGATTTGAGGGAGGAAAACTAGGAACCAGCAAATCCGTGAGATTGTTAATAACAAAACGATGCAAGCTGATCTATTGTGGCAACTACGTTGACCAATAGTATATTTTTTGGTGGCGTAACGACACCACGCGCTCCAGCTGATTATCCAGAGATTAAGCTAAGCTAGTTGTGGTTGTGTTGCGCACAATGATGCATGCTTGCTTGGCCTGCATTTCTGGCATCGACTGCATCCAAACAGTTAATTAATTAAGCACGCGTTACGCCAAATGCTTCAACGACAAGCAGCAGCAGGATAGACAATTGCGACCGTCAGTGCATGCAAGCTAAGGAAGCCTAGCGAGATCTCCGGAGCGCGCCCATGCATGCAGCTCTGTTCGTCGTGATGACCTCTATATATACCCCTCGATCTCAACCTTCACTGGACACACACACATACAAGACACAAGTATCCATCTTCAATTGGCAATACCCATCTCCAGATGGTGATCAAACTCAGCGCCGGCGCCTTCGCGGTGTCTGTCTGGCTGTCACTCGCCTTCTTCGTCGGGCACGGGCAGCCTGTGCTGGCCGACGGTGGCGGTGGCAAGAAGCACGATGTTGCTGACACGGTTAAGAAAGAAGTGGCCATTGCCATGAAGAAAAACCCGCGCATCGGCGCCGCCCTCGTCCGGTTGCTCTTTCACGACTGCTGGGTCCACGTACGTATAAGCAAGCCATCCTCCGATAAGTTTGCATGCCGTCGATGACAGATGTATCTATCCATGCTAGCTGCCTGCATGCACTTGGTATTAATTTTGCGTAGTAACAAATGATGTACGTGCAGGGCTGCGATGGATCGGTGCTCTTAGACAAGACCCCGGACGGCGGCAGCACGGAGAAGGACGCGATGAACAATATCGGCCTGGAGGGCTTCGACCTGATCGACAGGATCAAGGACAAGCTCGGCGAGAGCGTCTCCTGCGCCGACATCGTCGTGCTGGCCGCCCGGGACGCGACCTCCATCCTCAGCCGCGGCAACATCGCCTACAACGTCACGACGGGGCGGAAGGACGGCGTCAGGTCGTCCGCCGCGGCCGCCGACGCCGTCCTCCCTCCCTCCACGTTCAACTTCACGCAACTCAAGGCCAACTTCGCCGCCAGGAACTTCACCCAGACGGAGCTCGTCGTCCTCTCCGGCGCGCACGCCGTCGGCGTCGCCCACCTCTCGTCGTTCCGCGACCGCCTCGACAACGCCACCGCCACCCCGATCAGCGTCAGGTACCAGAATGCGCTCCGCGACCATGTTGAGGACAAGACGACGGCGGCGGTGCCCGACCCGACGGAGATGAACAACATCCGCGACATGGAGTTCGCCTTCCGGAACGCCTCCGGGTACAACGCCACTGGGGTCGACACGTCCAGGGCGGCGAGGGGGGTCCTGGACAACAGCTACTACCACGCCAACCTCCAGAACAAGGTGCTCTTCAGGTCCGACTGGGAGCTGCGCAACGACACCACGGGCGCCGCCGGGAGGGACATGAGGGAGTTTAGGGACGACGCTGCCGGGTGGTACGTGCTATTCGGCAAGGCCATGGCCAAGCTCAGCGAGATCCCCGCCGAGGGCAGCCGTTTCGAGATCAGGAAGAACTGCAGAACCACCAACTGAAACTGCCACGACATACGGCGTTCAAAACTCGATCATGTGCAGCGTATATTAATGGTTTGAATTCGAAAGTTTGTCCTCTACCTAACTTGTACTACTTCGTTATTCACCGCAAATAAAACTATGAATGATTTATAAAAGGATGTGGATAGGTGTCTCAATCAAGTGATATTGTATATACAGTATAAAAAAGAAAAACTGAAAAAGAAATCATACGAATCTCCATGTAAGATCAAAAAAATATAGCATCAACAGAGACATAACGAAGTGTCAGAAACTAAGAAACGGGTGATATGGCCTCTTCCCAACCGTATTTATATCACTTGTACAGGTGACTAATGGTTTCTCCATCTTCTGGCACATTCTCAGCCACAAATCAGGGATGTGCTCCGTAATGAACTTTCACATGACAAATCTATACCGAGTATGGAGATATCATGCTCTTTTGTGAGTAGCTACTATAATTCGTACTGCCAAATTTCATCCAGCGTAGAAGAAATTATTAAAGGAAAATCTCCGATGGTCCTGGATGTGGTGACGAATAATCTGGCATCTGAGGCTGCTACTCCCACAAACATACCATGGCCGAACCCAACTCAGGGTTGGGTCGCCTTATCGGTCAATGGTTCCTATGCCGCACATGATGGTAAGGCTGGCACAGGGATGATTTTACGAGATAATAACGGCAAGATGATCTTCGCAGCATATAGAAGACTCTTCCATTGCAATGATGCCTTAGAAACTGAAATCCAAGCAATGATGGAAAGGCTCTCCTTGGCACTTGAAAGATCAAGCTTACCGATACGACTTCAGTCCGATTGCGCAGTTGCTCTTAAAGCGCTCACAGATGAGGGAGTCCTGGACTAAGGGGTCATCAGGCGTCCGGCCTGTTGGCCATGGGCCGGACTGATGGGCTGTGAAGATACGAAGACCGAAGACTGCACCCGTGTCCGGATAGGACTCTCTTTGGCGTGGAAGGCAAACTTGGCGGCCGAATATGTAGATTCCTTTCTTTGTAACCGATCTTGTGTAACCCTAAATCCTCCCGGTGCTTATATAAACCGGAGGACTTAGTCCGGAAAGGACAGATACTCATAACCATAGTCACACAGGCTAGACTTCTAGGGTTTAGCCATTACGATCTCGTGGTAGATCAACTCTTGTAATACTCATATCCATCAAGATCAATCAAGCAGGAAGTAGGGTATTACCTCCATAGAGAGGGCCCGAACCTGGGTAAACATCGTGTCCCCTGTCTCCTGTTACTATTGACCTTAGACGCACAGTTCGGGACCCCCTACCCGAGATCCGCCGGTTTTGACACCGATATTGGTGCTTTCATTGAGAGTTTCACTGTGCCGTCGACGAAAGGTTCGATGGCCCCTTCAATCATCGATAGTGACGCTGTCCAAGGAGAAACCTTCCTCCCCGGACAGATCTTCGTGTTCGGCGGCTTCGCACTGCGGGCCAACTCGTTTGGCCACCTGGAGCAGATCGATAGCTACGCCCCTGGCCATCAGGTCAGATTTGGGAGTTGGAACTACGTTGCGGACATCCATGGAGATTTGATCTTCACCGGATTTGAGACCGCGGCGACCGCTCCCGGTCACCTTGACGAACCTGACCGAAATCTGTCGTCAGATCGCATCCAGGAGATAGCTCCTGTGACCACTCCGGCCTTAAATCCAGAGCACACTGCGGCATCCAAGGATTGGAGGTTCAACCCCACCACGGACGCCACAGATTCCCCGGCGTTGGAGCTGCACATGGACTTAGCCTCACACAATATTTGTGTCACCGGAACTCCGGACTCGTCTCTGGGCATAAGTTCCGAGCCATGTGAGCCCGCGGATGCCAAACCTGATCGTTTATCGATCTACGAGTTCAGCGCCGCAGACATCTTCCAGCACTCGCCCCTGGGCGATGTGCTAAACTCATTAAAGAGCCTGTCCTTGGCAGGGGACTCACAGCCGAACTATGTTCGGTTCAAACTAGGGGCTGATGAAGGAGAATCTTGCTTCCCACCCGCCACCCACTTCATAGCCACAGTCGAGGATTTAACTGACACGCTTGATTACGGCTCCGAAGACATCGACGGTATGGACGACGATGCCGAGGAAGAGCAAGACCAAAATCCGCCATATACTGGACGCTGGACGGCCACTTCTTCATACGATGTGTACATGGTGGATACGCCCAAAACAACCAACGACGATGACAAAGAAAATCCAGTCGAGAATAAACCTCCTGAGACACAGCAAAAACGCCGGCGTCCTCGGCGCCGCTCTAAGTCACGTCGTTCCAAAGACAGCAATGCTGGCACCGGTAAAAATAATACTCCGGACGGGGCCCAAAACAATGAAGACCTTGCTGAGGTAACATCCGAACAGGAGGAGCAAGAAAACGGGCAAGCTAGCCCCGACGAACAGGCCAGGCCGAATGACTCGGAGGACGGTAGTTACCGTCCGCTCTCCAAGGATGAGGAAAGCCTCGGCAACGAAGATTTCATCATGCCTGAGGAACCTCTCGAGCAGGAGCGCGTCAAGCGCCAGCTAATAGCAACGGCAAGGAGCCTGAAAAATAAACAACAGCAGCTTCAAGCGGACCAAGATCTACTCGTCGACAGATGGACCGATGTCTTGGCAGCCGAAGAATACGGCCTCAGACGCCCAGCCAAGAGTTACCCAAAGCGAAGGCTGCTACCCCAGTTCGATGAAGAGGCGCCGGAGCCCATACCTCCCTCGCGTAATGTGGCCGGTCGACCACTACGCGATCGGGACAGTGCGGCGGACCGACCACCACGTGGTCGGGATAGAGCGGCAACTCAGGCCGAACAGCAGCCTGCCCCACCGCCTCGTAAAAATAGAGACGAAACAGCTCAGGGGCATACATACAACCTCCGATAGACCCTGGATAGTAGAGCAGGACATACCCTATCGATTTATGAATCGCGAGGGCGTCCCTCGACACGTGATGATGGCTACCTATTCGGACGTGACAAACCTAGTCACACACGAGTCGATAACCGCAGACGAACTCCATCGGAGCTACGGCATAATGCGGCCAGATACAGAGGCGCCGCACACCCTCTTTGCTTCACTGATGAAGTAATGGATCACGAATTCCTCAAAGGGTTCAAACCCGTGAATATCGAATCATACGACGGGACAACTGATCCCGCGATATGGATCGAGGATTTTATCCTCCACATCCACATTGCCCGGGGAGATGACCTACACGCTATCAAGTACCTCCCGCTAAAGCTTAAAGGACCAGCTCGTCACTGGTTAAATAGCCTGCCTGAAAATTCTATTGGCAGCTGGGAAGACTTGGAAGAAGCCTTCCTCGACAACTTCCAAGGTACATACGTCCGGCCACCAGACGCCGATGACTTAAGTCACATAGTCCAACAGCCTAGAGAGTCAGCCAGGAAATTCTGGACTAGATTCCTAACTAAAAAGAACCAGATCGTTGACTGTCCGGATGCCGAAGCCCTAGCGGCCTTTAAACATAGCATCCGTGACGAATGGCTCGCCCGCCATCTCGGCCAAGAAAAGCCCAAATCTATGGCAGTCCTCACGGCACTCATGACCCGCTTTTGCGCGGGTGAGGACAGTTGGCTGGCTCGTAGCAAAAACACAGCCAGCGAGGCGGCCCCTCCGAGGTCAAAAACAGCAACGGCAAGCTCCGACGTAATAGACACAAGCGCCGAAGCACTAGTGATAACACCAATGACACTACAGTTAATGCCGGATTCAGCGGCTCCAAGTCCGATCAGCGGAAAAAGCCGTACAAAAGGAACGGTCAGGGACCATCCAGCTTGGACCGCATACTCGATCGTTCGTGCCAGATACATGGCATCCCAGACAAACCAGCCAATCATACCAACAGGGATTGTTGGGTCTTCAAACAGGCCGGCAAGTTAAACACCGAGAACAAGGAAAAGGGATCGCAAAGTGAGGACGATGACGAAGAGCCTCGGCAATCGAACTCAAGGGGCCAGAAGAAGTTCCCCCCTCAAGTCAAAACGATGAACATGATATATGCTACACACATCCCCAAAAGGGAGCGCAAGCGCACACTAAGGGACGTTTATGCGATAGAGCCAGTCGCCCCAAAATTTAACCCATGGTCATCGTGCCCGATCACTTTTGATCGTCGGGATCATCCGACCAGTATCCGGCATGGCGGATCAGCCGCACTAGTCCTGGACCCAATCATTGATGGATTCCACCTAACGCGAGTCCTCATGGACGGTGGTAGCAGCCTCAAGCTGCTCTATCAAGACACAGTGCGCAAAATGGGCATTAATCCATCAAGGATCAAGCCAACGAAGATTATCTTCAAAGGAGTCATACCAGGCGTAGAGGCCCGCTGTACGGGCTCAATCACACTAGAGATTGTCTTCGGATCCCCCGACAACTTCCGAAGCGAAGAGTTAATCTTCGACATCGTCCCATTCCGCAGTGGCTATCACGCACTGCTCGGACGGACTGCATTTGCTTGGTTCAACACGGTGCCGCACTATGCTTATCTTAAGCTCAAGATGCCCGGTCCACGCGGCGTCATAACGGTCAACGGAAACACGGAACGCTCCCTCCGTACAGAGGACCACACCGTCGCCCTAGCAGCAGAAGTACAGAGCGGCCTTCTCAAGTAGAACCGTAATCCGGCTGCCGAGCCCCTGGACATCGTAAAGAGGGTCCGGACTACGCTGCAACAGGACAGCTCAGCTCATCAGGAGCTCGATTAGCAATTTGGCCTCTGTCCCGGCCCCGATCAGGTAGTGGCCTTCGTACCACGCGTGCATAATTACATGCTTGAAATCCCATGGGCATCGACGGAGGCACAACTAGCTTGTGATCCACAGTATGGCCTGACCGCTCCCGGACACATATACTTTCGCTATCTCTTTTCTGCTTTTCAGGTTTCTTTTCCAGAAGCCTTCCCTGACGACTTGATCACGGGTCCTTTCAAAGGACAAATACACCAAGCCGGCAGTCAGCTTGGACGTAGAGGGGAATTCCTAAGCGGTTTCTTAAACAACCACTCTACCTGTCTCCAGGGTCCCACGCGCAGCTCTCCCTTGGTCGTGGCATGTCAAATAGCCCGTTGCCTATCGCACTACTTGTACCAATGCGCTTTGACGTATTAATCAAATCATAATGGAAACATATTGCGGCCCAAATTTTAGGGCCCCTGCTTATTGCTTTCGCTACTTTTCTGTTTTCCCTTTTTACTATTAATAAGCTTATCAGATAGCACCTGTACACTGTGGTACGTTTCACTTTGCCAGGGGCTTCATAGTGCCCCGCACTATGGCAACAAAGTCCGAACACTTTTTACAGTATAGTTCGGCACTCCGAATTTAGCACTATATGCATTGGCTCCGAATCATGTCTTTGGTCAATAGTTGGGTTGCCCGGCTCCTGTGCTTGCTACCTTACGTTCTGCTATATCAGCTAAGGTAGTAAAGGGAGAACTACTGCGATTGTGCCCTGATTTATCCAAAGGAGCACCTCAGTAGAGAAAGCCGAAAACTGACTGTCATGATGTGGCGAGAGCCGGTCAGCTGTTCGGAGGTCGCAAATCGTTGGAGATTTCTTCCACGTTACGCGAAGGATCGGTACTTCCCGATCAGACTCTTATAGCACTCTAGTTCGGAAACTAGGGGCTGCGTCCATGTTTTTATTGTCGAACTCCTATGGCTAAGTGAGGGCGTTAAAGCTGAATAGTCTGGTTGTCTGGTTCGTTGCACTAAACAACTCCTTCAAGGACCATATAATTGGATCAAGATTGTTTAGATTCCGTCCCGAACACCTCCGTACTACCTACGTGGGGGCAGAAGCCGACGACTAGCCAACCCTCTGATTTCATACAACACGGTCGCACAAGATGTAAAATTAAAAACATAACAATCATTATATTAAAAACCCACTTTGTTTCATCAAACAAGGCAAAGACAACATGAATGTATTCACTCAAAAATAATGTCCTGCCCACACTGCGTTGCCACAATGCGAGACCCCTCCAGGACATCTGCAAAATAGCGCTCGAGTGTACGATGCTCCTTGCTCTCTGGCGGCCCCCTGGCCAGCTCGACGGCGTTCATCTTCGCCCACCACATCTTGCAACGGGCGAAGGCCATACGCGCACCTTCAATGCAGACCGATCGCTTGACGACGTCCAGCCGAGGACAGGCGTTCACCAGCCGCCACACGAGTCCGAAGTAGCTGTCGGGCATAGCTTCGGCTGGCCATAGCCGGATTATCAAATCCTTCATGGCTAGTTCGGCCACCCTATGCAGCTCCACCAGCTGTTTCAGCTGATCGGTGAAGGGCACGGGATGCTCTGGCGCAAGATATTGCGACCAGAACAGCTTCTCCGTGGAGCTCCCTTCTTCGGCTCGGAAGAACTCTGCGGCGTCGGACACACTTCACGGCAGATCAGCAAAAGCCCCTGGAGAGCTCCGAATCCGGGTTAGTAAAAGATACTTCCTATTCGCATATTTGCTTTGCATACTGAATGCCTTACCCGCTGCGATCTTCCTCGCCTCTAGAACCTCTTGGAGGGCGCCCTGAGCCTCATTCCGGGCCGTCTCCGCGCTCTGACGAGCCTTGGAAAGTTCGGCCTCTTTAGCCGGCGCATCACGCTCCAAGGTCTTGCACCTCTTCACCGCGTCATGGAGCTCTTGTTGGACCTCGTTGACCCGGGCCTTGAGCTTCTTACGGGCAGCCTGCTCCTTGACGGCCTTCCCCTCGGCTTTGCCCAGGGCCTTTTTCAGGGCCTCGACCTCGGTCGTTGCTCCTATTTATATCAAGACACTTCGGTCAATATATAACATCCCAACTTTCCGAATACTTCTTGGGTTATTACATACCTTGATTCTCCTGGAGCTGCCTCTTCACCTGGCCGAACTCCTCCTCGGCCTTCTCCAGTCTCCGCTTAAGTTCGGAGACTTCAGCAGCATGAGAGGCCGCGGACAGCAGCGACGCCTGCATATTCATTCCCGACAAATTCGGATTAGTTGCCTACAATGAAGGATTGACCCCTTGTCCGTCTTTTCTTTCCGAACACCGGACAGTGTCTCAGGGGCTACTGACTATATCGGGATTTTTACGTCGCTTACCTCAAAGCCTGTCAGTAGGCTACTGCAGGCTTCGGTCAGTCTGCTCTTGGCAGACTGGACCCTCTCAATCACCGTACCCATAAGGATACGATGCTCGTCCACAATGGAGGCGCCTCGAAGCGCTTCCACTAGATTATCCGGCGCCCCTGGTTGGACAGGGGCCACCGGCGGAATGGGCGCACCCCCCTCTTTCAAAGGAGGTCGCTCGCCGGATTCTGGAGCCGTATGGGTCTCCACGATCATATTTGGCTGAGGGCCGAACTGAATACGGCCTTCCTCGCCAGTCTCCGTGGGGATTTGCTCCCCTGTGTGTCCGGCGGTAGAGGTTTCGCCCTCTGGCACCCCCTTGATAGCGTCCGGAGCCTCTCCTCGGCCTGGAACGGTCCTTCGGGACAACACCTCGGTGTCGTCCATGGCCTTGGGAGAATGAGCGGTTGGCGGTGACATGCTGGCCATCTCCTTGGAGTCCAGCGAACCTCCTGACGAGGATCGCCGGAAGCTGTCGTGGGCCGGACTGAAATAACACAACTAACCATGTTAATACAATGAGGAGAAGAGGTTGGATATATGGATATGCATGAATCGTAGTACTTACGATGCGGCCTGAGGCTTAGCGCGGGAGCGGCGCTCCGGACTACTGTCGACATCCCATACGGAGTTATCCGCAAGGGAGCCCTTCCTCTTCTTGGGCGTCCCCACCTCCAGATTCATGGAGGCCGCCCTCTTCTCCCTCCCCTCGTCACGGGGAGGGATCTCCTCCTCCTCCTTGTCCTCAGGGACGGAGGAACGGGTCTCTTCGTCTTCGGACGTAACTACGACGGGGGCCACCTTTGGCCCCCTTGGCCTTCTTCTCCGGCGCCTTATAGGGCGCCGGCACCAGCATCTTCGCTAAACGCGGGATGACTTGTTCTTCAGGCAGCGGAGCCGGACACTTGATCCGCTTCGCCCTCTTCATCCATTCCTGAAAAAGCAATGACAGTAAAAGTTCGGATATCTTCCTTAAAGCAGACAAGTAGAGGACGTGTTGAAAACTCACCTCGCTGGCGGGGTGGTTAATGTCGTGCCCACGGTCCGAATCCGTGGCGGGCGGTGTCTCGTTGCCCTTGAAGAGCAATTTCCAGGCATCTTCGTGAGTGGTCTCGAAGAGCCTCTCCAGGGAATGGTGCTTCTTCGGATTGAACTTTCATAGCGGGAGGCTTCGGCTTTGGCATGGGAGAATCCGGCGAACTAGCATCACCTGGATTATATCAACGAGTTTGACATTCTTGTCCACCATGCTTTGAATGCGCGTCTGCAGCCTATCAGCTTGTCTGACGAACACCAGTTCGGGCTCTTCTGGACCCAGGAGGTGAGCCGCATTGGAGCACCGGAGTTGAATTCGGCGGTGGCGGCCCAGTTGGTGCTGCGGGGTTCTGTGATGTAGAACCATTGTTTCTGCCATTCCTTGACAGTCTCCACGAAAGTGCCTTTCGTCCAGGAGACATTGGGCAGCTTGCTCACCATGGCCCCTCCGCACTCTGCGTGTTGGCCATCTACCACCTTCGGCTTCACATTGAAGATTTTGAGCCACAGCCCGAAGTGAGGTTGGATGCGGAGGAAGGCCTCACACACGACGATGAACGCCGAGATGTTGAGAAAGGATTTCGGGGATAGATCATGGAAGTCTATCCCGTAATAATACATCAGCCCGCGGACAAAAGGGTGGAGTGGAAACCCTAGCCCACGAAAGAAATGAATAATGAATACCACCCTCTCGTTGGGTTTCGGCGTGGGGACGGCTTGTCCCTGGGCCGAAAGACGGTGGGCGATCTCCTTCGCCAAGTACACGGCCGCCCGAAGCTCAGTAATGTCCTTCTCCTCGACGGAGGAGACCATCCACTTGCCTTGGCCTCCGGATCTGGACATGGTTGAGTGCTAGCTTGGATGAGAAGAAGATGAGAACTTGGGCGATGGAGCTCAAGAGTGGAAGGGCGGAGGAAGAGAGAAGGCGTGGGGGAAAAAGGAGGAATTCTTATCCCTTTATAAAGGGTCGCGAATATCAAGCGCCTCCCCATTCGCCTTAAAACTCGCCTATTCTCAAGGGCTATGTAAACAGCACGGTTGGGTTACCCATACCCGTATTGATGAGAATCCTGCAATAAGGGGACACAATCTCTGCTTCGACAAGACGTGCCAATGGCAACCGCGTCTCGAAACGTGGAATGGCAGACACAAAACGGTCCGAAATTATGACCGGGCGGACGTGATGTCACGTTGTAAAAAGGTCAGTGGATTGGCCTCGTGGAGTATTATATTCTTTCTGCGGTTGTGTGTGGTGTGTGTGACAGGTCCGGATACAATCATCGCGTCTGGAGACTATCTTGGAGTTCGGAAAGAAGGGAACCCGTCTTGCAATGCCGAAGACAAATATGCACGCCAGACTCCTCGTCATTGAAGCCAGGTTCAGGGGCTACTGAGGGAGTCCTGGACTAAGGGGTCCTCAGGCGTCCGGCCTGTTAGCCATGGGCCGGACTGATGGGCTGTGAAGATACGAAGACCGAAGACTGCACCCGTGTCCGGATAGGACTCTCCTTGGCGTGGAAGGCAAGCTTGGCGGCCGAATATGTAGATTCCTTTCTTTGTAACCGATCTTGTGTAACCCTAGATCCTCCCGGTGCTTATATAAACCGGAGGACTTAGTCCGGAAAGGGCAGATACTCATAACCATAGTCACACAGGCTAGACTTCTAGGGTTTAGCCATTACGATCTCGTGGTAGATCAACTCTTGTAATACTCATATCCATCAAGATTAGGGCTGCAAGAGAAGCTCGAGGCTCGTGAGCTGCTCGAGATCGACTCGAATTCTGGCTCAACTCGAGATCGACTTGAAAGGAAATGAGCTGAGTATGAGCAATTTATGTAGCTCGATCAAGAAACGAGCCGATCTTGAGCCAGTATTGGCTCGCTCGGTTGTAGTTCGATAGCTAGATATCATATAAGTATATTAAATAATTTTCATGTTTATTACAAAGAAATGGTTAGTTTATTACCATATATGTTGTGTGCGATTTTTTCTCCATTTTAATTACTAACAAAACATGGAAGCTTAATTAAGAGCGAAGAAAATTTAGCCTCAATGCGGTGCGTGATCAGCCATACGTTAAATATCTTATTATTTTTGCCAAAGTTTGAGAGAAGATGCACCTTTGTTTTCTTCTCTTGCTAGTTCGTCCATGATATCTTATCTTCAGTTGAGAAAGAATAAGTCAAATTTAAGTGATTTTTTAATGTTGTGGCCTATATTATGTGAAAATTTGCCTCAATTATTCAGAAAAAACATTTTATTTAGCTCGAAACTAGCTCGAGATTGACTCAAGATCATTACAAGCTGAGCACGAGCCACTTTTCACACCTCGACCTTGAGCTTCGCTTAATTTGAGCTCGCTCGATTTTTAGTATGAGTTGAGCTGAGCCTAGTCCAACTCGCTCGAACTCGACTCGTTTGCAGCCATAATCAAGATCAATCAAGCAGGAAGTAGGGTATTACCTCCATAGAGAGGGCCCGAACCTGGGTAAACATCGTGTCCCTGTCTCCTGTTACCATCGACCTTAGACGCACAGTTCGGGACCCCTTACCGAGATCCACCGGTTTTGACACCGACAACGGATGATTCCCTGGACAGATCGGCATATGGTCATTTGATTACTGAGATTAAACGTTCCATGAATGATAGGGTAGTTGTTCCAGTAAAAATTTCTCGCTTTCATAATAGAGTAGCACATTGTTTAGCGACATTTGGACGGAATGGGGATAGCACTCTGCGTGCTGGCAAAACCACCTCCCTCCGTGTGTCATTGAGCTAGTCGCTGAAGATTGTAATTCTATAACCGTGGAATAAATACCCTATGATTCCCGCAAAAAAAGTAACTAAGAAACGGGTCGTCCCAGCGCGGCAAGCGCTCCTGGTTGCTCGGTTAAGTAGGTTCGACGCAGCCACTTCGTTCGCATGGGTCAATTGCTGACCCATCAATCGTTATTTTGAAAAAAAAATCACAAATTTTAAAAAAGGTTCATAATTTTGGAAAAAAAATCAAGAGTGCGAAAAAAGTTCCAAGATTAAAAAATTTCATGGAATTAAAAAAAAGTTCATACATTTTGGAAAAAAGTTTATGAAAATTTAAAAAAGTTCATCAATTATGAAAAAGGTTAATAAAATTTGAAAAAATTGTACATCAATTTTGATAAAAAAAAAGCTCATTAAATTTGTAAAATTTCATCGATTCTGATTTTTTTATCAGATTTGAAAAAATTTCATTCAATTTTAAAACAATTCATCAATTTTAAAAAAGTTCATCGAAATTGAAAAAATGTTCATGGATTTTCAAAAAAAGTGCATAGATTTGAAAAAAGATCATATATTTAAATTCGCTTCATCGAACTTAAAAAATTTATCAATTTGAAGAAAGAGTTCACGTATTTGCAAAAAAAATCATCATACTAGGAAGAAGAAAAAAATAAGAAAAAACAGAAAACAAAAAAGAAAAACAAAAAATATGAAAATATGAAAATGAAAAAAAGGGGAAAAGGGAATAGAAAGAATAAAGGAAGGAAAAAGTTGTTCTAACCAATGTTCAAGAATTCGTCAGTTAACGGCAAGTTAATCGTTACTAGTAGGGTGGCCGAATTGAATAGCACGTATTCATCGCGTTAACTTGTTTGACCGATTAATCGCTACTGACCTGTTCAATTATGGGCAACAAATCCCAAAGTTTTGAAGGAAATATGCCCTAGAGGTAATAATAAAGTTGTTATTTATATTTCCTTATATCATGATAAATATTTATTATTCATGCTAGAATTGTATGAACCGGAAACTTGATGCATGTGTGAATACATAAACAAAATACAGTGTCCCTAGTATGCCTCTACTAGACTAGCTCGTTAATCAAAGATGGTCAAGTTTCCTGACCATAGAAATGTGTTGTCATTTGATGAACGGGGTTGACAACACCCATCCGGTAGCTTAGCATAATGAACGTTAAGTTTTATTGCTATTGCTTTCTTCATGACTTATACATATTCCTTTGACTATGAGATTATCCAACTCCCGAATACCGGAGGAATACCTTGTGTGCTATCAAACGTCACAACGTAACTGGGTGATCATAAAGATGCTCTACAGGTATCTCCGAAGGTGTTTGTTGGGTTGGCATAGATCGAGATTAGGATTTGTCACTCCGAGTATCGGAGAGGTATCTGTGGGCCCTCTCGGTAATACACATCATGATAAGCCTTGCAAGCAATGTGACTAATGAGTTAGTTGCGGGATGATGTATTAGAGAATGAGTAAAGAGACTTGCCGGTAACGAGATTGAACTAGGTATGAAGATACCGACGATCGAATCTCGGGCAAGTAACATACCGATGACAAAGGGAATGACGTATATTGTCATTGCGGTTTGACCGATAAAGATGTTCGTAGAATATGTAGGAACTAATATGAGCATCCAGGTTCCGCTGTTGGTTATTGACCAGAGATATGTCTCGGTCATGTCTACATAGTTATCAAACCCGTTGGGTCCGCACGCTTAATGTTCGATGACGATTTGTATTATGAGTTATGTGTTTTGGTGACCGAAGATTGTTCGGAGTCCCGGATGAGTTCACGGACATGACGAGGAGTCTCGAAATGTTCGAGAGGTAAAGATTGATATATTGGACGATAGTATTCGGACACCGGAAGTGTTTCGGAATGTATCGGGTACATATCGGATTACCGGGGGGTACCGGAACCCCCGAGGGAAGATATGGGCCATATGGGCCATAGGAGGAAGGCAGGCCAGCCCACAAGGGGTGGCGCCCCCCCCCCCCCCCCCCGAGGGAGGAGTCCGAATTGGACTAGGGGAGGGGGCGCGGCCCCCTTTCCTTCTCCTCCTCCCTCTCCTTCCCCCTTTCCCCTTCCGGTAAAAGGAAAGGGGGGGCGAATTGGACTAGGAGCCCAAGTGGGACTCCTCCCACTTGGTGCGCCCCTAGGCCAGCCTCCTCCCCTCTCCCTCCTTTATATACGGGGGCGGGGGCACCTCTAAGGTACATCAATTGTTCTTAGCCGTGTGCGGTGCCACCCTCCACCGTTTACTCCTCTGGTCATATTGTCGTAGTGCTTAGGCGAAGCCCTGCGCGGATCACTTCACCATCACCGTCACCACGTCGTCGTGCTGAAGAAACCCTCCCTCGACACTTTGCTGGATCAAGAGTTCGAGGGACGTCATCGAGCTGAACGTGTGCAGAACTCGGAGGTGTCATACGTTCGGTACTTGATCGGTTGAATCGAGAAGACGTTCGACTACATCAACCACGTTATACTAATGCTTCCGCTTTTGGTCTACGAGGGTACGTGGACACACACTCCCCCTCTCGTTACTATGCATCTCCTAGATAGATCTTGCGTGATCGTAGGAATTTTTTTGAAATTGCATGCTACGTTCCCCAACAGTGGCATTTGAGCCAGGTCTATGCGTAGATGATATGCACGAGTAGAACACAAAGAGTTGTGGATGATGATAGTCATACTGCTTGCCACCAACTTCTTATTTTGATTCAGAGGTATTGTTGGATGAAGCGGCCCGGACCAACCTTACATGACCATGTTCATGAGACCGGTTTCACCGACAGACATGCAACTTGTTTTGCATAAAGGTGGCTGGCGGGTGTATGTTTCTCCAACTTTAGTTGAATCGAATTTGACTACGGCCGGTCCTTGTTGAAGGTTAAAACAACAAACTTGACAAAACATCGTTGTGGTTTTGATGCATAGGTAAGAACGGTTCTTACTAGAAGCCCGTAGCAGCCACGTAAAACTTGCAACAACAAAGTAGAGGACGTCTAACTTGTTTTTGCAGGGCATGTTGTGATGTGATTTGGTCAAGACATGATGTGATATACATTATTGTATGAGATGATCATGTTTTGTAAAAGTTATCGGCAACTGGCAGGAGCCTTATGGTTGTCGCTTTATTGTATGAAATGCAATCGCTATGTAATTGCTTTACTTTATCACTATGCGTTAGCGATAGCTGTAGAAGCAATATTTGGCGAGACGACAATGACGCTACGATGGAGATCAAAGTGTCAAGCCGGTGACGATGGAGATCATGACGGTGCTTTGGAGCAGGGGCGGGACTGGGCCTGGGGCAACTGGGGCTATAGCTCCAGGCGTGGCCCAACTCGTAACTACATTATCCAGCAGGAATTTTGCATGTTTGTACACTCATAAAGGGGCCCAGCCCCAGACGTGCACATCCAGTGCCATGCCTCAGCCCATATACAACCCAGAAAAGCTCTCCATCGCCACCAGCCCACGACGAACAGTCACTCCAAAACGAATCGCCATCTCGCCTGATCGCTACCCATAAAAAGAGATCTCGCTTTCCCTTAAAGGAAAAAGAGAGAGAGAGAGAGATCTCGCCTGATCGCCAGCACGCACGACGCTCTATCTCTTTCCATTGTTTCGCCAGATTGATCCGAAGAAAAAAAATCTCGTTCATGCTGCGCCGCCAATTCCCCTCAGGCTTCGACTACTCGACTCGACGAACTGTACATCCGGACCTGCACGACTGCGCCCGGCCGACGGCACTCGGAATCTCGGATCATCTTGCCGCAGCCCCCTCCAACCGTTCTATTCTGTTCAGCACCATTTACTTTTTTCGACTTAAAGGGCCATAAAGAAAAGAAGCCGATATTCAGCTCCATTTACACAACCGGCTGGACATGATATGTAATCTCAAGTTTGGTGCATCATTTTTTTCCTAGTTCTTTTGTATCAGCCTAAATCAATGAACCAGTGATGTTAAAATTCTATTACTTTAGTCAAATTTGTTCACATGTTCTTGTTTTGCAAAATTTCACACGAACAATTGATTTAGTCTGTCCAATGTATTGGTACTACTACTTGATTTATATTTACAAGTCCATGTCCGTTTATTATTGCTGGTGAACAAACAATGACCTCAAATGAAGCAGATCTTCATTAATTAGTACCAACATTCCAATGATGCATTTTGTTAAATTATTTACATATTTTAGCAAATTTGCTCTCATCATAATATGAATTCATATTTTTCATTCCGGTGAATTTGTGGTGTACTTCTAACATGCATTAGTATTACTATGCGTGTATTTGGAGCTCTTTATAGCCACTTAGTTTTAGCCCTAGGCTTTGAGAAATCATGGCTCCGCCTCTGCTTTGGAGATGGGGATCAAAGGCACAAGATGATGATGGCCATATCATGTCACATATTTGATTGCATGTGATGTTTATCTTTTATGCATCTTATTTTGCTTAGTACGGCGGTAGCATTATAAGATGATCCCTCACGAAAATTTCAAGGTATAAGTGTTCTCCCTGAGTATGCACCATTGCGACAGTTCGTCGTGCCAAGACACCACGTGATGATCGGGTGTGATAAGCTCTACGTTCACATACAATGGGTGCAAGATCGTTTTGCACGCGCAGAATACTCAGGTTAAACTTGACGATCCTAGCATGTACGGACATGGCCTCGGAACACTGAGAACGAAAGGTCGAACATGAATCATATAGTAGATATGATCAACATAGAGATGTTCACCATTGAAAACTACTCCATCTCACGTGATGATCGGACATGGTTTAGTTGATATGGATCACGTGATCATTTAGATGACTCGAGGGATGTCTATCTATGTGGGAGTTCTTAAGTAATATGATTAATTGAACTTAATTTATCATGAACTTAGTCCTGATAGTTTTTGCATATCTATGTTGTAGATCAATGGCCCGTGCTACCGTTCCCTTGAATTTTAATGCATTCCTAGAGAAAGCTAAGTTGAAAGATGATGGTAGCAACTACACGGACTGGGTCCATAACTTGAGGATTATCCTCATTGCTGCACAGAAGAATTATGTCCTTGATGCACTGCTAGGTGAAAAGCCCCCTCTCGCTAATGTAGACGCTTTGAACATCTGGCAGACCCGGTCTGATGAGTACTCTATAGTTCAGTGTGCCATGCTCTATTGCTTAGAATCGAGACTTCAAAGATGTTTTGAACGTCATGGACCATATGAGATGTTCCAGGATTTGAAGTTAATATTTCAAGCAAATGCCCGAGTTGAGAGATATGAAGTCTCCAACAAGTTCTATAGCTGCAAGATGGAGGAGAACAGTTCTGTCAGTGATCACATACTCAGAATGTCTCAGTACCATAACCACTTGACTCAGGTGGGAGTTAATTTTCCGGATGATAGTCTTATTGACAGAGTTGTTCAATCACTGCCACCAAGCTACAAAGGCTTCGTGATGAACTATAATATGCAAGGGATGGATAAGACAATTACCGAGCTCTTCGCTATGCTCAAATCTGCGGAGGTAGAAATCAAGAAAGAGCATCAAGTGTTGATGGTTAACATGACCACTAGTTTCAAGAAAACGGGCAAGGGAAAGAAGGGAAACTTCAAGAAGAATGGCAAGCAAGTTGCCACTCCCAGGAAGAAGCCCAAGTCTAGACCTAAGCCTGAAACTGAGTGCTTCTACTGCAAAGGGACTGGACACTGGAAGCGAAACTGCCCCAAGTATTTGGCGGATAAGAAGGATGGCAAAGTGAACAAACGTATATTTGATATACATGTTATTGATGTGTACCTTACTAATGCTCATAGTAGCACCTGGATATTTGATATTGGTTCTGTTGCTCATATTTGCAACTCGAAACAGGGGCTACGGATTAAACGAAGATTGGCTAAGGACGAGGTGACGATGCCCGTCGGGAATGGTTCCAAGGTCGATGTGATCGTCGTCGGCACGCTACCTCTACATCTACCTTCAGGATTAGTTTTAGACCTGAATAATTGTTATTTGGTGCCAGCGTTGAGCATGAACATTATATCTGGATCTTGTTTGATGCGAGATGGTTATTCATTTGAATCAGAGAATAATGGTTGTTCTATTTATATGAGTAATATCTTTTATGGTCATGCACCCTTTATGAGTGGTCTATTTTTGTTGAATCTCGATCATGGTGATACACATATTCATAATATTGATGCCAAAAGATGCAAAGTTGATAATGATTGTGCAACGTATTTGTGGCACTGCCATTTAGGTCATATTGGTGTAAAGCGCATGAAGAAACTCCTTGCATATGGACTTTTGGAGTCACTTGATTATGAATCATTGGATGCTTGCGAACCATGCTTCATGGGCAAGATGACTAAGACTCCGTTCTCCGGAACAATGGAGTGAGCTACTGACTTATTGGAAATAATACATACCGATGTATGCGGTCCGATGAGTGTTGAGGCTCGCGGCGGGTATCGTTATTTTCTGACTTTCACAGATGATTTGAGCAGATATGGGTATATCTACTTAATGAAACACAAGTCTGAAACATTTGAAAAGTTCAAAGAATTTCAGAGTGAAGTGGAAAATCATCATAACAAGAAAATAAAGTTTCTACGATCTGATCGCGGAGGCAAATATTTGAGTTACGAGTTTGGCCTTCATTCAAAACAATGTGGAATAGTTTCACAACTCACGCCACCTGGAACACCACAGCGTAATGGTGTGTCCGAACGACGTAACCATACTTTATTAGATATGGTGCAATCTATGATGTCTCTTACCTATTTACCACTATCGTTTTGGGGTTATGCATTAGAGACAGTTGTATTCACGTTAAATAGGGACCATCTAAATCCGTTGAGACGACACCGTATGAACTGTGGTTTGGCAAGAAACCTAAGCTGTCGTTTCTTAAAGTTTGGGGTTGCGATGCTTATGTGAAAAAACTTCAGCCTGATAAGCTCGAACCCAAATCGGAGAAGTGCATCTTCATAGGATACCCAAAAGAAAGTGTTGGGTACACCTTCTATGATAGATCCAAAGGCAAGATCTTTGTTGCTAAAAATGGAGCCTTTCTAGAGAAGGAGTTTCTCTCGAAAGAAGTGAGTGGGAGGAAAGTAGAACTTGATGAGGTAATTGTACCTTCTCTCGAATTGGAAAGTAGCTCATCAGAGAAAACCGTTCCCGTGATTCCTACACCAATTAGTGAGGAAGTTAATGATGATGATCATGAAACTTCAGATCAAGTTACTACCGAACCTCGTAGGTCAACCAGAGTACGTTCCGCACCAGAGTGGTACGGTAATCCTGTTCTGGAAGTCATGTTACTAGACCATGACGAACCTACGAACTATGAGGAATCAATGATGAGCCCAGATTCCGCGAAATGGCTTGAGGCCATGAATCTGAGATGGGATCCATGTATGAGAACAAAGTATGGACTTTGGTTGACTTGCCCGATGATCGGCAAGCCATAGAGAATAAATGGATCTTCAAGAAGAAGACTGGTACTGATGGTAATATTATTTTCTACAAAACTCGACTTGTTGCGAAAGGTTTTCGACAAGTTCAAGGAGTTAACTACGATGAGACCTTCTCACCCGTAGCGATGCTTAAGTCTGTCCAAATCATGTTAGCAATTGCCGCATTTTATGATTTTGAAATCGGCAAATGGACGTCAAAACTGCATTCCTTAATGGATTTCTTAAAGAAGAGTTGTATATGATGCAACCAGAAGGTTTTGTCGATCCTAAAGGTGCTAACAAAGTGTGCAAGCTCCAGCGATCCATTTATGGACTAGTGCAAGTATCTCGGAGTTGGAATATACGCTTTGATGGTGTGATCAAAGCATATGGTTTTATACAGATTTTTGGAGAAGCCTGTATTTACAAGAAAGTGAGTGGGAGCTCTGTAGCATTTCTAATATTATATGTGGATGACATATTGTTGATGGAAATGATATAGAATTTTTGGATAGCATAAAAGGATACTAGAATAAGAATTTTTAAATCAAAGACCTCGGTGAAGCTGCTTATATATTGGGCATCAAGATCTATGGAGATAGATCAAGATGCTTAATTGGACTTTCACAAAGCACATACCTTGATAAAGTTTTGAAGAAGTTCAAAATGGATCATTCAAAGAAAGGGTTCTTGTCTGTGTTAAAAGGTGTGAAATTGAGTCAGACTCAATGCCCGACCACTGCAGAAGATAGAGAGAAAATGAAAGTCATTCCCTATGCCTCAGCCATAGGTTCTATCATGTATGCAATGTTGTGTACCAGACCTGATGTGTGCCTTGCTATAAGTTTAGCACGGAGGTACCAAAGTAATCTAGGAGTGGATCACTGGACAGCGGTCAAGAACATCCTGAAGTACCTGAAAAGGACTAAGGATATGTTTCTCGTTTATGGAGGTGACAAAGAGCTCGTCGTAAATGGTTACGTCGATGCTAGCTTTGACACTGATCCGGATGACTCTAAGTCGCAAACCGGATACGTATTTATATTGAATGGTGGAGCTGTCAGTTGGTGCAGTTCCAAGCAAAGCGTCGTGGCGGGATCTACGTGTGAAGCGGAGTACATAGCTGCTTCGGAAGCAGCAAATGAAGGAGTGTGGATGAAGGAGTTCATATCCGATGTAGGTGTAATACCTAGTGCATCGGGTCCAATGAAAATCTTTTGTGACAATACTGGAGCAATTGCCTTAGCGAAGGAATCCAGATTCCACAAGAGAACCAAACACATCAAGAGACGCTTCAACTCCATCCGTGATCAAGTCAAGGAGGGAGACATAGAGATTTACAAAATACATACAGATCTGAATGTTGCAGACCCGTTGACTAAGCCTCTTCCACGAGCAAAACATGATTAGCACTAAGACACCATGCGTGTTAGAATCATTACAATGTAATCTAGATTATTGACTCTAGTGCAAGTGGGAGACTGAAGGAAATATGCCCTATAGGCAATAATAAAGTTGTTATTTATATTTCCTTATATCATGATAAATGTTTATTATTCATGCTAGAATTGTATTAACCGGAAACTTGATACA
This sequence comes from Aegilops tauschii subsp. strangulata, assembly GCF_002575655.3. Classification (NCBI taxonomy): domain Eukaryota; kingdom Viridiplantae; phylum Streptophyta; class Magnoliopsida; order Poales; family Poaceae; genus Aegilops; species Aegilops tauschii. The sequence goes on from NC_053035.3 coordinate 69,603,838, forward strand.
TGTGTGAATACATAGACAAAACACAGTGTCCCTAGTATTCCTCTATTAGACTAGCTCGTTAATAAAAGATGGTTAAGTTTCCTGACCATAGACATGTGTTGTTATTTGATGAACAAGATCACATCATTAGGAGAATGATGTAATGGACAAGACCCATCCGTTAGCTTAGCATAATGATCGTTAAGTTTTATTGCTATTGCTTTCTTCATGACTTATACATATTCCTTTGACTATGAGATTATGCACCTCCCGGATACCGGAGGAATACCTTGTGTGCTATCAAACGTCACGACGTAACTGGGTGATCATAAAGATGCTCTACAGGTATCTCCGAAGGTGTTTGTTGGGTTGGCATAGATCGAGATTAGGATTTGTCACTCCGAGTATCGGAGAGGTATCTGTGGGCCCTCTCGGTAATACACATCATGATAAGCCTTGCAAGCAATGTGACTAATGAGTTAGTTGCGGGATGATGTATTATGGAATGAGTAAAGAGACTTGCCGGTAACGAGATTGAACTAGGTATGAAGATACCGACGATCGAATCTCGGGCAGTAACATACCGATGACAAAGGAAATGACGTATATTGTCATTGCGGTTTGACCGATAAAGATCTTCGTAGAATATGTAGGAACCAATATGAGCATCCAGGTTCCGCTGTTGGTTACTAACCGAAGATATGTGTCGGTCATGTCTACATAGTTCTTGAACCCGTAGGGTCCGCGCGCTTAATGTTCGATGACGATTTGTATTATGAGTTATGTGTTTTGGTGACCGAAGATTGTTCGGAGTCCCGGATGAGATCACGGACATGACGAGAAGTCTCGAAATGGTTGAGAGGTAAAGATTGATATATTGGACGATAATATTCGGACACCGGAAGTGTCTAGAAATGTATCGGGTACATATCGGATTACCGGGGGGTTACCAGAACCCCCCGTGGGAAGATATGGGCCATAGGAGGGAGGCAGGCCAGCCCACAAGGGGTGGGGCGCGCCTCCCAAGGAAGGAGACCGAATTGGACTAGGGGAGGGGGCGCGGCCCCCCTTTCCTTCTCCTCCTCCCTCTCCTTCCCCCTTTCCCTTCCGGTAAAAGGAAAGGGGGGCGAATTGGACTAGGAGCCCAAGTGGGACTCCTCCCACTTGGCGCGCCCCTAGGCCGGCCTCCTCCCCTCTCCCTCCTTTATATACGGGGGCAGGGGGCACCTCTATGGTACATCAATTGTTCTTAGCCGTGTGCGGTGCCCCCCTCCATCGTTTACTCCTCCGATCATATTTTCGTATTGCTTAGGCGAAGCCCTCCGCGGATCACTTCACCATCACCATCACCACGCCGTTGTGCTGAAGAAACCCTCCCTCGACATTGTGCTGGATCAAGAGCTCGAGGGACGTCATCGAGCTGAACGTGTGCAGAACTCGGAGGTGTCATACGTTCGGTACTTGATCGGTTGAATCAAGAAGACATTCGACTACATCAACCGCGTTATACTAACGCTTCCGCTTTCGGTCTAAGAGTGTATGTGGACACACTCTCCCCCTCTCGTTGCTATGCATCTCCTAGATAGATCTTGCGTGATCGTAGGATTTTTTTTGAAATTGCATGATACGTTCTCTAACAAGTTTTGCCCCATAACCCCTCCATCCCGTTCTCGCTCCTCAATAGCTATGGTTCGACCAAACAGTATAATTTGATATATTACGCAGCTGAGAACATGAGAGTATGGTAGAATACAAAAAAAAAGATATATGTTGGCAAGTTCCTAATTAATCTACCAATTAATGATGTAATGATTAATCCAGTTAATAGGACAATTCATTGATTAATCGTTACTCCCAAGTCGATCGAACAACTACTAGTTACCGATTTTCTGAACAATGTTTATAACCATATCCCGCTAAGTGGCGTCTTGGTTACACCAACCTACCTGAATGAGGGAGGTCGCTGGTTACATATACGGACTACGCGCTTGTTTTTTACAGATTAAAACACAGTAAAAAAAACCTTTGATGGGCCAGCCTAGCGCGGGGGCGCTTCAGGCGCCCGTTTGTCAAATACACAGTAACGGATGCTTGGAGCGCCAAATAGGAATCGCTGCGAGCGAGAGCGCAAAGCGGGGCACTTGAGCAATCACTTTTAGTTGGACCGGCCCAAATTCATGGGGCGCGTGAGCGCTGGTTTCCCTGGTTGGCGCCTAAGGCGCTGACTCGGTGGTCTCCAAATACTAGTACGACTTGATATATATACCTTATTTTTTTTACTAATAAAGAGAGGAGTGCTTCTATCGGTTCGCCATCGTACACTTTGCAAAAAATCCCCTGCCTTTTCCAATAATTAACCGGCGGTCCATCTTTAAGTCAGCACGAAATGTTTTTTTTCGCATTTTACACAAAATCCATTGCCTTTTATGCTAATTAACCTATGGTCCATCTTTAAATTATAGTGAACCGGTTTTTTAGTTTTACATAAAACCCCCTGCGATCTACGTTAATCACCCGCAGTCTATTAAGAATAAATATTTTTTCAAATAACCATATATTTTAAACCGTGTTTCCAATCTTAACATGTTATATATGGAATTTTATCAAAAAATGTGTAGAATTTAAATATGATGTTATTTTACATGTTAAATATTTTTTAATACAATTTATGGTGCAATGTTAATAAATGGCCCATGATTCGTCTTTATTTCATACCGGCACATATCCGTATTGCAAATGAACATGCCACAAACAATGTTGTGTGCTGGTTGGCAATGCACGGGCATGTTTATTCTGAAAATCATATTTAATTGATTTATTTATTGCAAAAATGATTTATAAAATGAAAAAATCCTATATTGCCAAAAGGGAAAATGTCCATGTACCTCATATATACTATGTTCCTATATTGAATTAAAATACTCATTTAATATTTGGATAATGTTCTCTATACAAAAAAGTAAGTATTCACAAATCTGTTCATGGTTTAAGAAAATCATGAACGTTTATGCATGTGTCGTATTTGATAAAAATGTTCCACTATTATCCAACAAAATAAATATTAAATATGAAATCTAACAAAAAATAAGATTAAACACATAGCAAAAGAAAACAAATGAAAATGGAAGGGGCAAAAAGTAAAGAGATACAAAATTATGTTTTAGATCCACTCACACATCAATTTGATTTTGCTAGAAGAATTTTGCACTGTAATCTATATCACCGCAGTAATGTGCGCAACAAGTCAACTTCTCCATGCGACCGGAGAGCGCACTTTCAAAATCAATTAAGGATCATGAACACAATTTTGTTTTAGATCCACTCATCCATTAATCGATCTTGTTAGCACATCTCCGCACTATATCATTGCAGCAATGTACACGACAGGTCAACTCCTCCATAGAACCCAGGAGCGCACTTACAAAATCAGTTAAGGATCATGGGCAAAATTATGTCTTAGATCCACTCATGCACTAATTTGATCTCGTTAGCACAATTCCGCTCTATAATGTAAATATCAACGTAGCAATCTGTGCATCATGGTCTACCAGCTAAAAAAAATGCACATCAACTCCTCCATGCAAGCCAGCAGCGCACTTACAAAATCAATTAAAGATCGTGAACAAAATCATGTTTAGTGCGCTTCATGCTCAGCTTCAATGAGTGAAGCTGGTTCATCTCACATAGGAACGTTCGTGGAGACCAACGAACAAAAGCCAGCTTAATTGGCGGCGGTGGTGGAGATCAACGAACGTTGGGGTTGAGGTTGAATCGAGTCGATCCCATACTGGTACATTGTAACCACCCTTTAATTCAAGTTGACCTTCGTGTCAAACAAACACTGCCTTGATTAACGGGAGATAATGTCCACAGCAAGTGTCTATTTTATGTGGAGTTCATTGTCTTCGTGACCCCGGTTTAAAAGAAGTGAAAGTCGGTGATTAGCATTTGCATGCCAAACAGAGGGAGAGGCTTCAATCACTGAGAAGCCGCATTGTGTTATCGCTAACTGCCGGTGGGGATGTAAACAAAGTCATCAACTAAGCTGGAATTATCCCCAAACTCATCAACCTAGCTAGGATTAGTCTCCTGCCAACCTAGCTAGCCTTTGTTACACGTTTTAGTATATCTTATAAACATAGTTCAAGCGCAAGAGTCAACATGCTGTCCCCGCCAAAAAAAAAGTCCACATACTGTAACAAACTAATCATCCATATTAATTGTATAGTTGTGTTCTTTCAAAAAAAAATGTATAGTTGTGATTTTCCTAATCCTCCATGGAGAAGTACCATGTCATGTTGCATTGTCAACGCGTCTATAGCTGCAAATAATTCAACTACCTGTGTGGTACGTAACCTCCTAATCATTCGAACATATTCTTTGTACCCAGTGGACACACTAGCTAATAAGGTCATGTATACGTGTTCGTCCACGTCTTATGATGATTATTCGTGATCTATAAATACTCGTCGAAACCACAGTATTGTCACCATCCAGGACTCCCTGCAAGTGTCTTTCCTTAAACACACACGCAAATAGTACGTGAACAAGGCGATGGCGACGGCATCAAGCAAGGTTGTGGTGCTCATGGCGTTCATGGCCGCTGCGCTGAGCTCTGTGTCGATGGCCGCTGGGCCCGCCGGGCTGCAGCACGGTTTCTACAACTCGTCGTGCCCAAAAGCCGAGGACACGGTGAGGAACGTCGTCCAAGGCATGATCCGCAATGACCCCACCATGGGCGCCGCCTTTGTTCGCCTCTTCTTCCACGATTGCTTTGTCAGGGTACGTACCTCAATTCAAACACGTCACGCCACAGTTTGAAACACTTGGGATTTCATTCAAAATCTAAATAAATTTCATACGTGACATTTTCATTCTATACAAGCATACTACTCCTATATCCATTCTTGAATACGTGAGACCATCTGGAAAGCATGCATTGAAGTTTCTAATTTTAACTACTACTCCCTCCGTTCCTAAATATTTATTTTTTTAGAAATTTCAAATGGACTACCACATACGGATGTATATAGACATATTTTAGAGTGTAGATTCATTCATTTTGCTCCGTATGTAGTCATTTGTTGAGATCTCTAAAAAGACAAATATTTAGAAACGGAGGGAGTAACATTCAAGAATAGAATAGAACAGGTTAGGTGGAAATGGTACAATCAGACTTTTCTTGATTTTTCATGTTTATGCAATATATTTATTCCGTCAACTTTTACTAACATAAATATGCACAAATCGGAAACGTATACTTAAAATTAAATGCCCTTTTACAGGGTTGCGATGCCTCCATTCTGCTGGACCCGACGACCAGCAAGCCAGAGACTGAGAAAACAACAATCCCTCTACGCGGATACGATGCCGTGAACAAGATCAAGGACGCCGTGGAGGCCGTCTGCCCGGGCGTTGTCTCCTGTGCGGACATCCTGGCCTTTGCTGCACGTGACTCCACCTGCGCCTCAGGCGGGTTCACCTTCCACATGCCATCCGGCCGCCTGGACGGCTTCCAGTCAATCGCCGACGAGGTCTTCCAGGGCATCCCATCCCCCGCGTTTCAGCTCCAAGAACTCCTTGATAGCTTCGCCGCCAAGGGCCTCAACGCCGAGGACCTAGTGGTCCTCTCCGGCGCGCACTCCTTCGGCCTCACGCACTGCAACTTCGTCACCCCACGGTTGTACCCCACTATCGACCCCAGTATGAACGCCACCTTTGCGGCGGCACTAAAGAAGGTGTGCCCGCCTCCGAGGAACGGCGGGGGGTTCATCTCCGTGAGCAACAACCGTGTGACGGACCCGAACAAGCTGAGCAACCAGTTCTACAAAAACGTGGCCTCTGGGCAGGTGTTGTTCACGTCGGACCAGACGCTACTGGATGAGACGCCGACGACCGGCAACAAGACAGCGGCCATGGTGGCCGACAACGCCGCCAACCCTATCGCGTGGATGGTCAGGTTTGCGGCGGCTTTGGTGAAGATGGGAGGCATTGAGGTGCTCACTGGGACCGACCCCGGCGAAGTCAGAAAGGTCTGCTTCGCCACCAACAACGCGAGCTAGAATCGGTGGAGCTGCATGCATGATGATACTTAAACAAAAGTACCCTGGGCATAGCCGGTGGACTTAGTTGGTTTAATCCTTGTTATATTGGTTTCATTCTAATTGCATGTGTACTATTTTTTAACCAGAAATTACCTATGTACTTTTTCTCCTCAAAGGGATCAGATTTATTATAAACATACACTGAAATATAACTCACTTCAAACATAATAAAAATTACATTGAGGTCCATGGACTATCAAACAACCACACACATCTGTCGCCGCTCCTGTACCGGAGCTGGTCTACTTCTTTTGTTAACCACATTATGATTTCATCTTTGGTTCAACAAAATGCATGACATTACCAACCAAAGAAATTTAATCAAACATAAATAACAACCCTATGCCCTAGCAGAGGGTAACGTATCAATGCACGCATGACGCATTGTCTGTTTTTTTGGGGGGGAAGTGCACACAGTTTTGGCGGGCCAGATTTTCATAAGCTAGAGTATAGCATACTTGCAGCAAAAACCTTTTGCTTTACATAAATAGATTGTACCTTAGCTCATTCAGTTTTTGGCTGTTATGATTTTCTAACATACAACCTTGTACTTTTATCAATATTACCTGCGGCCCATCTCATTGAAAACTTGACAGAACTAGGATGAGTTTCGTCAAATGTCATGTAAGAGAGCCCCCTCCCCCCGGCCGCCTATGTATCATAGCTAGTTACACTATTCTTATGATATAAAAAGCACAACTGTGCTAGAAACAAAAAGGTTAAAAAGCACAACTGTTCTTCAGGGTTTTCCCGGTTTTTGGTCTTCTCCAGTTTCTTTTTTATTTTTATTGTTTTATTTTTTTCTGGTTTTTCTTTTATTTTCATGATTTTTTTGTTGAAACCTATTAACATGGGACTAGTTTGAATATCTCATTGCAAGAAATTCAAGGGTGAAAACAGATTATGATTTGGACGCATGGTTAAAAAATAATTAAAAATGAATCTACGAGAAAAAGAAAAAAACAAGTTGCGACAAGTGGCACACATGCAGTGCACCATTTCTCAGCATAGAGAAAGTGAGAGTGAGTTTTGTAAGGGGTACCCCTTAATTAGTGATTTCGACGTTCCAGGTGATTCCTATTTTATGCTCAAGGCGTCGAAATATTGGACAAACACGTGGAATGTGTGTGTCATGGGCCGAGCACCGTGGGTTTTCATTTACTTTTTAATTCTTTTTATATTTTTATACTTTTTAATTTTCCCTTCCATTTTATGTTAAGACATTTTCTAAATTTTTTGTCTTCCTTTTGAATATATTTTTCCGCATTGTATGAACAACTTTTATAATCTACGAACCTTTTTTTCTAAAGCACATGAACTTTTCAACGCACTAATATAATTTTCTATACACATGTCAAATACATGGTGAACATTTGTTTTTCACAGGTATGAACATTCATATGTATGTAGGTGAATATTGTCTTAGTTTTCTGTATATTTTCTATTTGTACTATATTTTTTTGGACCTGTCAATCAAAGTATATTTTCCAGGAAACTAGTCAAGCATCTCAATGGATCGCGCCATGACCGGCCCATCTGATATAACGCGGTTCAGGCCTTTCCTCTACTACCCCTAAAAAAAGATGTTTCCTCTACTATTTGGTGAGTATCGAATAGGTGGTCTCCTGATTCGAGCCAAACCACCTGCATTTATAGGGAAGTGTTGGCACATTTATAGGAAATGTTTTCTAAATGCAAAAAGTGTTTATGCTTCTTAAAAACTTTGTGTAATTTTAAAATTTGGAAGAATCATAAATGTCATTTAAAATGTGTTCACACATTTAAAAAATATTTGCATATTTTTCCAAAATATATTAAAGAAACCTGAAAAAAGTAACAGAAATGAGAAACATGAAAAAATCAAAGTAAAAATACAATAATAAAAAGAAAATATAACGAAGAAGAAAAAAAAAGACCTGAAGATCATTTGTAAATACCGGGAAAAACAGTTTTGAAAAAAGCTAGTATCGCAACACTCGGACGGACCCCATACTGGGCCAGCCCATTTGTGGTCCTTGTAGCAAGCGCGCCTTGTTACTCTAGCGCAACGATGGAATGTAAAAATTAAAACAAACTTATGTGTAATTTTTAAATTTGAAAAAAAAATCATACATGTCATTCAGAAGTGTTCACACATTTTAAAATATTTGCACGAAATAAAATAAGGAAACATGAAAAAAAATTAACAAAAATGAGAAATATGAAAATAAAAGCAGAAATTGAAAAAAGAAAAGGGAAAGGAAATAAAGAGGAACAAAAGAGCTTAAGGCCACTACTAAAAAATTCGGAAAAAATAGGTTTAAAGAAAAGCTAACTCATAACAGGAGCTCATATTTGACGTGTTTTGCGTCAAATAGCCGAGCGACGCACGTATGAACCGCTGTCTGGGCCAGATCATATTATGATTGTCTCGACGAAACACTTGGCAATCTACTTTGGTAAATAGAACATTGGAACCAAAGTCGGCTAGTCTAGATATGGAAAGAAGATTATAACCATAATGAGCATAACATTTTGAATGGAGCTATCATTGGATATGACCACCTTATCAAGGCCCAGTACCTTACCCTTGGAGTTATCTCCAAAAGTCACATACTTGTGTGGACCATCATTTTGTGCAAGCTCACGAAACATGTCTCTATCTTCAGTCATGTGATCGGTACATCCACTATCAAGAATCCACTCTTTTCCTCCGGACACGTAATTGCGAAGATTCGCCACGAGACTAAGATTCCTCATAGTCTTCTCATATTTGATGTCGAATTCTTCATCCTCATCATAATAGCTATGCTCAACATCATCATCAACATGCATATGATCATCACATAGTTCAAGTGATTCATTAGATTTATGACCATGACAATGTGCAAGTTTATGAATTATAATGGTTTCCATGACAATGTTGCTAATAGTTCCAACATCACCCTTAGCACGCATAAGATCATGGAGCTCAAATAGACACACATCAAACTTGAGATCACTAGGCTTCATCTTATGAAAAGCAATGGACTTATGAAGTATTTCATTTAGATTTTTCAGAGAGTAATTTGAAAAGCGTTCCTCAAGATAATTCCATACGGTATATGCGCATTCAAAGTTTTGCAAGCAAACAAGCACATTTCTGGGTAATATTCTAATGATAAGATTGACCGTCCTAAGATTACGAACCCTGTCAAGATACTCATCCGGGGTAGGATGCAAATGATCAATAGGAGGCACATAAGGGCTAATAATATACTTGATCAAATTATATTCATTGAAGATCTCAAGCATTTCAGTTTTCCAAGAACCATAAAACTCCCCATCAAGAATAGGCACTCTATGTTTAATACTCTCGAACGCAGACTCATCCATCTTCCTCCAATGGTGATTAAACCAAAGCAATTGTAACGCCCCGAGACCGATGCTTCAGACGCCTTTCATGTATTTCGTTGTTGCCGTGTGATTTATTTATTTGTTGCATTCATCATCGCATCATCCGCATTGCATCGACATGTTTTCTTAAAAACTCTTAGTTCATTCGTAGTTGTCGCGTCTCTCCGTTGTCCGTTCCGAGACCGACCGGGTTTTTCGAGTCCCTCTTGTCTGGCCGCTTAATCTCTTTGCTCAGTGCTCAAACCCCTCGCTTGCTCGTCCGAAACTTCCCCGAACTCGATCCGGGCGCTCATGAACAGTGCGTCTGGATCATCTCCAAACATCCCTAAAATATCTTCGGTTCTTTGTTAGACTCCCCAAAGCTATTTATTCTCGACCGTCGGATTTTGATTGGATGATCCAACTCCCCTCTTTTCCCATATATATAGTCTACCCCTAGTCCATTTTGGACCAAACCCTATTTTCTAGGGATCCTCCCCTGTCCAGCCGCCACCGCCGCCCACCTGGTCTCCTCCTTGTTTTCCCAACCGAGCCAACCACCTTCATCCCTCGATTTCAGATCCATCCACAACCCCAGCCTCCTCTGCTCTTGCCCGAGGTGTTGAAATATATTTCCCGCCTCCCTCCATCAGTTCGGACTTTTGGATGAGTTGGCTGGAGCATGAATTCAATATGGTATTTTGGTTGCATTGGCTAGAGCATGCACTTCTACATGGTATCGGAGCCAAGAGGTCTTGAGTTCAAGACCCAGCTGGCGCAATTAAATTGCAGCCCACTTTTGGTCCACGTTTAGGCCTGAGGGAGCCACACGTGAGGGGGAGTGTTGACGTATAATGTGCTTCCTAGTCTCTTCCATCAGATCGGTTTTTTGGTTGCATTGGCTAGAGCATGCACTTCTACATGGTATCAGACCTAAGAGGTCTTGAGTTCAAGACCCGGCTAGCGCAATTAAATTGCAGCCCACTTTCGGTCCACGTTTAGGCCTGAGGGAGCCACATGTGAGAGGGAGTGCTGGCCTATAATGTGCTGCCTAGTCTCTTCCATCAGATCAGTCTTTTGTCTGCATTGGCTAGAGCATGCACTTCTACATGGTATCGGAGCCAAGAGGTCTTGAGTTCAAGACCCGGCTGGCGCAATTAAATTGCAGCCCACTTTCGGTCCATGTTTAGGCCTGAGGGAGCCACACGTGAGGCGGAGTGTTGACGTATAATGTGCTTTCTAGTCTCTTCCATTAGATCGGTCTAATGGGTGAACTGGTTAGGTGCATAAACTTACAACCAAGAGGTTCAGGGTTCGAAACCCAGTAAACACAATAAATAATTGCGACCTGCCCCCGCTTCCGCTGCCCACGTCATATAGCTCCAAAGGAGCATAGACGTGAGGGGGAGAGGACTCCAGCCAACTCGACCAAAAGTCCGAACTGATGGAGGGAGGCGGGCAATATATTTCAACACAGGCGGGCAATATATTTCAACACCCCCCTAACGTCAAGGCTATTTTAGTCCTTAGACGTGGGATCGATGTAGGCCGCAGAATCGTTTTATTTAATACTGTGTTGGCAGGGTCTTGAACTCAAGACCTCTTGGCTCAGATACCATGTAGAAGTGCATGCTCTAGCCAATGCAACCAAAAGACCGATCTGATGCAAGAGACTAGGCAGCACATTATACGTCAACACTCTCCCTCACCCGTGGCTCCCTCAGGCCTAAACGTGGACCGAAAGTGGGCTGCAATTTAATTGCGCCAGCCGGGTCTTGAACTCAAGACCTTTTGGCTCTGATACCATGTAGAAGTGCATGCTCTAGCCAATGCAACCAAAAGACCGATCTGATGGAAGAGACTAGGCAGCACATTATACGTCAACATGAGGCCTCCTCCTCGACTCTCCCCGTGCGAGCACAGCGCCCGCTTGCGCTTTGGCCAAGGACCCCGACAGCCCCCGCCGCCGGCCGACCGAACCAACAGATGAGCGCCATGCCCTTCCCTTCTTCCCCCGTTCCCTCTGGTTCCCTCTCTCACCTGCTCCCTGTCTTCTCAGGAAGCCCGTGGGAGCATCCATGGTCGTTCCCGTCACCGCCACCTGTGCCCGAGCCTCCCCTCAAGCTCCACTGCCTCTGTGCCCGCAAGTCGCCACCGTTCCCGGCTTCCTCGTCAGCCCCGTCATTCAAGACGGGCACCACCAGGAGCTCTTGAAGCCTCGCTCCGTCACCGTCTTACGAGCATGCCAGCGCCCTCCATCTCAACCCGTCCCGCTCACTGGTAACGCACCGTCGCTCTTCATCGAGCGTTGACCCTGCACGCGCGCACCACTTCTTCTCCACATCGCCATGAAACTCCTCACTCGCGCCTGCCGCGTGTGTCATCTGCAGGAGCCAGGGTCGCCGCCTCCTTCAGTTTGTCAAGACGTCCGTCGGGGTCGCGCCCCGGCCCCGATCTGGACCGGATCTCCTCTGCTCCGCCGACCCTCCTCCTTGCCCTGTTCGCCCGTTGCTGTCCCTGCCGACGTCCCCGGTGTCGTCAACCACTGCCTCCTCCTCTGCTTCGAGCAGGAGGACGAGACGCGCCCGATCCGCCTCGTTTGCTCATCAACGCCCGCGCGTGGCCTCTGCGACCGTCGGCCCAGATCCGCCTCAGCTTGATCTGCTACACTGACTGGGCTTCGGCCTGGTAGGTGAGCACATGCATAGCCCTATCCAGCGCCCACACACACATCTTAGTATCTAGCGCTCTGTAGTTTCGGCCCGTGATGTTTTTTTTCCTGGTGCGAATTTAGACATTATCCAGAGAACGTCAGTTTTACAGAAAAGTCCTCCATGTTCATGCATTTATCTCACAAACCGTGCATCGGATTAAAATGATTTATATATGTAAAATGCTTAGAATTTCATCTAGTTTCATAATATGCTGTTTTCATCCGTGTTAAAAATGTTTAAACCTACTGTTTGTTTAAATTTGCATAAATGCCATGTTAACATGATTTATTTCATAACTAAATAACCGTAGCTCCATTTTAAATAAACCTTATATGTAAATGGGGTGGAATAATGCATAGATTAACTTGGTGCACTTTATTTTGCTATTTAACAACTTTAAAATATGGTTTAGTACAGAACAGTACCAACCTTGAAATATGCACATGGGGATTTTCCGGAATTGTTGTTTGTTGTTCCGGACTCATTTAAACTTGCCTAGATAGGTAGTTTTCATATGCTTCACCCCTTGCCATGTTTAATAACAATTAATATTATTGAATACCTAACCGGGAGTGAACTAAATAATCGAATGTGGTGTTTCGTCAATATGCAACTCGTTGCATATTGAGCTCCACTTAATTTGTAGTGTTTGTTTGTTGCACTTTGTCATGCCATGCTTTTAAACCGGACATGCATCATACTTATTTGTGCATCATGCCATGTTTATGCTTGTGTGTTTACCATGTTGCTTGCTTCTTTCTGGTTTGCTTCTCTCGTTAGCTTCGGCTTCGTTCCGGAGTTGTGAGGATTCGTTCGACTACGTCCGTTCGTCTTCTTCATGGACCCGTTCTTCTTCCTTGCGGGATCTCAGGCAAGATGACCATTACCCTCGATATCACTTCTATCTGTGCTTGCTAGTTGTTCGCTCTATCGCTATGGCGCGCTACCTACCACTTGTTTATCATGCCTCCCATATTGCCATGTCAAGCCTCTAACCCACCTTCCTAGCAAACCGTTGTTTGGCTAAGTTACCGCTTTTGCTCAGCCCCTCTTATAGCGTTGTTAGTTGCAGGTGAAGTTAAAGTTTTCTCCATGTTGGAACATGATGATTTTGGGATATCACAATATGTCTTATTTAATTAATGCATCTATATACTTGGTAAAGGGTGGAAGGCTCGGCCTTATGCCTGGTGTTTTGTTCCACTCTTGCCACCCTAGTTTCCGTCATACCGGTGTTATGTTCCTTGATTTTGCGTTCCTTACGCGGTTGGGGTTATGTGACCCCCTTGATAGTTCGCTTTGAATAAAACTCCTCCAGCAAGGCCCAACCTTAGTTTTACATTTGCCTAACAACCTATACCTTTTCCTTGGGTTTTCGCGAGCCCGAGGGTCATGTTTATTTTAACCCCCCGGGCGAGTGCTCCTCTGAGTGTTGGTCCGAACCGGGCAGCCTGCGGGGCCACCTCGGGGAAACTTGACGGCTGGTTTTACTCATTGCTTCACCTATCCGGTGTGCCTTGAGAACGAGATATGTGCAGCTCCTATCGGGATTTGTCGGCACAGTCGGGTGGCTTTGCTGGTCTTGTTTTACCATTGTCGAAATGTCTTGTAACCGGGATTCCGAGTCTGATCGGGTTATTCCGGGAGAAGGAATATCCTTCATTGATCGTGAGAGCTTGTGATGGGCTAAGTTGGGACACCCCTACAGGGTATAAACTTTTGAAAGCCGTGCCCGTGGTTATGTGGCAGATGGGAATTTGTTAATGTCCGGTTGTAGAGAACTTGACACTTGACTTAATTAAAATGCATCAACCGCGTGTGTAGCCGTGATGGTCTCTTTTCGGCGGAGTCCAGGAAGTGAACACGGTCTTGTGTTATGCTTGAACGTACGTAGTTTCAGGATCACTTCTTGATCGCTTCTAGCTTCACGACCGTTGCATAGCTTCTCATCTTACTCTTATTTGCGTATGTCAGCCACCATATTTGCTTAGCGCTTGCTGCAGCTCCACCTCATTACCCCAACCTACCCATAAGCTTAAATAGTCTTGATCTTGTGGGTTTTGAAATTGCTGAGTCCTCGTGACTCACAGATACTACCAAAACAGTTGCACGTGTCGATGATGCTAGTGCAGGTGTTGCTACCGAACTCAAGTCGGAGTTCGACGAGGACCTTGGTCGTTACTATGTTTCGTTGCCTCATGATCAGTAGTGGTGCCCAGTTGGGACGATCGGGGATCTAACATTTGGGGTTATCTTCTTTTCTTTTGGATTTGACCGTAGTCGGTCTATGTGTGTACTCTGAATGATGTATGTTTAATTAATGCATTGTGTGAAGTGGCGATTGTAAGCCAACTCTTTATCCCATTCTTGTTCATTACATGGGATTATGTGAAGATGACCCTTCTTGCGACAAAACCACCATGCGGTTATGCCTCTAAGTCGTGCCTCGACACGTGGGAGATATAGCCGCATCGTGGGTGTTACAAGTTGGTATCAGAGCCATCCCCGACTTAGGAGTCCCCTGCTTGATCGAATCGCTGACGTTGTTGAGTCTAGAACAAAAATTTTTTGAGTCTTAGGATTATATATATCGGAAAGTAGGATTCTTTTTACTCCTCAGTCCCTTCGTCGCTCTGGTGAGGCCTCCTGACGTAGATGTTTTGTCTTTCTTCTCCTCAAATTTCACTAAAAAATTTAGGATCACGCGGGTATCTTGGGATCGTTCCGATATTCTTGTGACGAGAACATTGTTCTTGGTGCCTCCTGACATTTAGGGGTTGTGGCAGTGTCCCGGGGAGTTGAGCCCCGAGGTGTTGTCGTCACAATTTTATCGTTGCAGTTCTGGAATACCTGAGTTTTCGCCGACATCGAAAATCTCTTTTATGCAGTTGTTGGTGAGATAACCTCGACGCCACCCAGTACTGGGGCGGGAGTTCGGGAGTATTGCCATAGCTCGTATAACGGATGCTTTTAGAAGGTTGAGGTAGACGATTTCCGAAGGTTTCTTGGTTATGTGTTGACGGATGGATACAGCTGGATGTAGGGATTGTTAGTTTGGGTGAGATATTATGCTTCCCCTGTATCCCCAACACCTGATTGCATAACCAGAAAGTTTCGGGAGTTTATAGGTGGGAATTCAAGTATCTCGTAGGATATCTTTCCAACAGACACATGATACGATATGGGGTCTATCATATGTTTGTTCCGGCTAATTTTCCAAGCCAAATCCTTTGTTTTGTTTTGGTTTGTGGTATTCGAGTTGCTTCATTGTCAAGTGTTGATTCCATACCTTCCCTAAACGGTGTCCTCATATTTCTATGGGAGTGCTAATCCTTTCGATCATCGAGGTTGTCATGTTATTTCTTTTCCAACCGGCGTGCTTCTCTTCAAGTGGATCCGATCATTTCAACATTCGCGAGATCAATTCTAAGTTTTCTCAACGGTATCCATTCCATCTGCCCCAAGTTGCCTTTGTTTTCCCGCCCTCCCACCCTTTATTCTTCAAGGACTCAGATTTCTCAATCATGTATCCTTTTATTTGTGAGAAGTCTCTTCATTCTTTTCTTTAAATGTTCTTATCCGGTGATTTCCCATGAAGATACTAACGGAGCTTCAAGTTTATCATTCTTCGCTCTCTTTTCTTCTCCGGCGGATTCAATTCAAGCTTTGTCGATCATATCCTTTCCTCGTCTCAAATGTTTTCTCATGCCGGTGCACCTCTTAATCATCCACCTCTTGCTATTCATGTTCATCTGGAGTGCTGAAGATATCCCAGAAGATTCAAGTTTCTATTCGTAATCCTTTCAAGCTATTTCGAGGTCTTACCTTATTCAAGCCATTTAATTCAACCGCGCAATCTATCTTTTAAATCGTTCAATGGTGTATATTTTTAGTGGGCCCTAACCCACAGGTCTTTTTCCAGGATCTTACCCGACTCTTCTAATTTTCTCGGAGCTATTCCCAAATTATTTTCGAAGTTTGACGTAAGAATGAATTTTCATCAGTCATAATGCCTTCACCAAGATCGCTTTCAAAACATTGTCACCGTTCGTTCATCATTTCTATTCTTCATTGTTCCGGAGTGGCTTATCATTTGTCATGGTGGTTCTCATCATCATTCTCAACATTTGAAGACCGAAGAAGTTTTTTCCTCCAAATCTTAACCGTTTCTCTCAGAGATGCGTGGTTCTAACGTGTTGCCATCCTCTCATAATTATTTTCGATTGCGAGAATTCTTTTCATACCCATCCGAAACATTTCATGAGTTGTTTCCATTTCTTTCCTCCGAAGGCCACCATGTCATAATTCTTCATTCTCAGCATGTAACTATCGGTCTACAAATCTTATCGGTGCATCGTTCAAGTATCCTCTCGTCGGCTCTTGATCTCTTCGTTCTCATGTATCTAAATCCCCTCAAGTATCTTCATTCGTTTTCCAATTCTTCCCGGTGAATTGTTCCTTTGCTACTTTCATTTTCAATTCTTACGGTGGTCCATTCAAGATTCCTTTCCTATTGTTATCATATCAATTCATTCGTTCTTTCCAGTCGTACCGGTGGTTCATGAAGACCTTCCCAAGTTTTGCGCTATATCTCCCCTTAATTCCTTCAACGAGAATAAGTAGTATGCAAATCCATTGCTTCTCATAAATTTAGTTGATGAAGGATAAGCATAACATAATTCTTATTCTTCTTTCATCAAGTTGATTTAATTCCTTCTTTTCGGAGTTTGTTGATGATGAATAATCTCTTGGCTCTAAGTTGTTCATCTTTTCTTTTCCGGAGTTCCAAGTTTTTCTAGCTTGTCTCGTCGCGAAGCTCCATCTAAATCATCGCAAGGCCTTAATCTTATTATTTTCATCCTTGAATTCTATCTCATCATTCTTTTTATTACCGGAGTTCTCACGAAGCCTCAACATGGTGGTTCGTCAAGGGTCTCCTTCATTCTTCAATTGTTCTACAAGATTTCTCTCGAAGTTAAGATCCGCCAAGCTACTCTAAAATAAACATGGTGCTCAACACATGTTCTATTTTGAGGAGTTCAAGATTTCTTCATGTTGCATTTCGAAGTACAATTCTTTTACCTTATCATTTGAGGTGGTGTTATGTCATTCTTGACAATGTCCCTTCGTGTTTCAAGGTTCACAAGTTGTTAAGAATGAGATATTTAAACCCATCATTTCCTCTTTGTTCAGGAGATCCTTTGCAACCCGTCAATCTCTTCATTGGAGTTATCTTGGGTTACATTTCACTTAAAGCCTTCCCTAAGGAATGTTGCTATTGTGGTGTTATCCCAATGATCCAAGTTATCTCTCTATCACCTTGGTGGAAGAAGTGTTTCATCTCGCTGGTGTTATCAATTATATTATTTGTTTCCGTAGTGGCAGAATTTTGCCTCAATTTTGAGAAGTTTTTCATAAGCCCACTACAAGCTTATTCGTTCCGTTGTTGGTTTTCCAACAACTCCGTTATAACCTTCTTGGAAGGGTGCTTTCCAAGCTTAATTGTAGCAGAAGTTGGCATTTTCTTCTCCATTCCTTTATTCCTATGATCTATCTTCTATTCTTTCGTTCCGGAGGCATCGTAAGGTTGCTCTCTTCATGCCATCTTCTCGTTTTGTCAAGATCATGTTCTTTTCCTTGCTAATCCATTTAACCGGGGTGTTGTGCTCCCATTCAAATTCTTTCAACTTATCAAGTCTTACCTCTCTTTTCAACCAGAGTGCTGCCCGAATCGTTTATTCTTTGTCCATCTAATTTTAATCGGAGTGGCTTCAAACTCTATCTTGTCCCCTAAGCTCTTGGTTCTCATCATATTCCTTGTTCCCCTTGTCCAACGGAGCATTTGCAACCTTGTTCATCTTCATCGTATTCTTTCTTTCAATTTTTTAACCTCTTAAGGTTCTTTGGGTTCACTCATTTGTCAAAGAAGCAACTTAGTTTTACCTCTTCTCTTCCTCTTCCGCTTCCTACCGGTGCCATCCTAGATCTCGGGACGAGATCCTCTTGTAGTGGTGGAGTGTTGTAACGTCCCGAGACTAACGCTTCAGACGCCTTCCATGTATTTCGTTGTCGCCGTGTGATTTATTTATTTGTTGCATTCATCATCGCATCATCCGTATTGCATCCGCGTGTTTTCTTAAAAACTCTTAGTTCGTTCGTAGTTGCCGCGTCTCTCCGTTGTCTGTTCCGAGACCAACCGGGTTTTTCGAGTCCCTCTTGTCTGGCCGCTTAATCTCTTTTCTCAGTGCTCAAACCACTCGCTTGCTCGTCCGAAACTTCCCTGAACTCAATCCGGGCGGTCATGACCAGTGCGTCCGGATCATCTCCAAACATCCCTAAAATATCTTCGGTTCTTTGTTAGACTCCCCTAAGCTATTTATTTCGACCGTCGGATTTTGATCGGATGATCCAACTCCCCTCTTTTCCCATATATATAGTCTACACCTAGTCCATTTTGGACCAAACCCTATTTTCTAGGGATCCTCCCCTGTCCAGCCGCCGCCGCCCACCTGGTCTCCTCCTCGTTGTCCCCACCGAGCAAACCACCTTCATCCCTCGATTCAGATCCATCCACAACCCCAGCCTCCTCTGCTCTTACCCGAGGCCTCCTCCTTGACTCTCCCTGTGCGAGCATAGCGCCCGCTTGCGCTTGGGCCAAGGACCCCGACGGCCACTCCGACAGCCCCTGCCACCGGCCGACCGAACCAGCAGATGAGTGCCATGCCCTTCCCTTCTTCCCCCGTTCCCTCTGGTTCCCTCTCTCACCCGCTCCCTGTCTTCTCAGGAAGCCCGCGGGAGCATCCATGGTCGTCCCCGTCGCCGCCACCTGCGCCCGAGCCTCCCCTCGAGCTCCACTGCCTCCGTGCCCGCAAGTCGCCGCCGTTCCCGGCTGCCTCGTCAGCCCTGTCGTTCAAGACGGGCACCACCAGGAGCTCTTGAAGCCTCGCTTCGTCACCGTCTTACGAGTATGCCAGCGCCCTCCATCTCGACCCATCCCGCTCACTGGTAACGCGCCGTCGCTCTGCATCGAGCGTTGACCCTGCACGCGCACACCACTTCTTCTCCGCATCGCCATGAAACTCCTCACTCGCGCCCGCTGCGTCTGTCATCTGCAGGAGCCAGGGTCGCCGCCTCCTTCAGTTCGTCAAGACGCCCGTCAGGGTCGCGCCCCGGCCCCGATCTGGACCGGATCTCCTCTGCTCCGCCTGCCCTCCTCCTTGCCATGTTCGCCCGTTGCTGTCCCTGCCCACGTCCCCGGCGTTGTCAACCACCGCCTCCTCCTCTGCTTCGAGCAGGAGGACGAGACGCGCCCGATCCGCCTCGTTTGCTCGTCAACGCCCGCGCGTGGCCTCTGCGACCGTCGGCCCAGATCCGCCTCAGCCCGATCTGCTGCAGTGACTGGGTTTCGGCCTGCTAGGTGAGCACATGCCCAGCTCTATCCAGCGCCCACACGCACATCTTAGTATCTAGCGCTCTGTAGTTTTGGCCCGTGATGTTTTTTCCCTGATGCGAATTTAGACATTATCCAGAGAATGTCAGTTTTACAGAAAAGTCCTTCATGTTCATGCATTTAATATCTCACAAACCATGCATCGGATTAAAATGATTTATATATGTAAAATGCTTAGAATTTCATCTAGTTTCATAATATGCTGATTTCATCCATGTTGAAAAAATTAAACCTGTTGTTTGTTTAAATTTGCATAAATGCCATGTTAAAATGATTTATTTCATAACTAAATAACCGTAGCTCCATTTTAAATAAACTTTATATGTAAATGGGGTGGAATAATGCATAGATTAACGTGGTGCACTTTATTTTGTTATTTAACAACCTTTAAAATATGGTTTAGGACAGAACAGTACCAACCTTGAAATATGCACATGGGGATTTTCCGGAATTGTTGTTTGTTGTTCCGGCCTCATTTAAACTTGCCTAGATAGGTAGTTTTCATATCCTTCACCCCTTGCCATGTTTAATAACAATTAATATTGTTGAGTACCTAACCGGGAGTGAACTAAATAATCGAATGTGGTGTTTCGTCAATATGCAACTCGTTGCATATTGAGCTCCACTTAATTTGTAGTGTTGTTTGTTGCACTTTGTCATGCCATGCTTTTAAACTGGACATGCATCATACTTATTTGTGCATCATGCCATGTTTATGCTTGTGTGTTTACCATGTTGCTTTCTTCTTTCTGGTTTGCTTCTCTCGTTAGCTTCGGTTTCGTTCCGGAGTTGTAAGAATTCGTTCGACTACGTCTGTTTGTCTTCTTCATGGACCCGTTCTTCTTCCTTGCGGGATCTCAGGCAAGATGACCATTACCCTCAATATCACTTCTATCTTTGCTTGCTAGTTGTTCGCTCTATCGCTATGTCGCGCTAGCTACCACTTGTTTATCATGCCTCCCATATTGCCATGTCAAGCCTCTAACCCACCTTCCTAGCAAACCGTTGTTTGGCTAAGTTACCGCTTTTGCTAGGCCCCTCTTATGGCGTTGTTAGTTGCAGGTGAAGTTGAAGTTTTCTCCATGTTGGAACATGATGATTTTGGGATATCACAATATCTCTTATTTAATTAATGCATCTATATACTTGGTAAAAGGTGGAAGGCTAGTTTCCGTCATACCGGTGTTATGTTCCTTGATTTTGCGTTCCTTACGTGGTTGGGGTTATGGGACCTCATTGACAGTTCGCTTTGAATAAAACTCCTCCAACAAGGCCCAACCTTGGTTTTACATTTGCCTAACAACCTATACCTTTCCCTTGGGTTTTCGCGAGCCCGAGGGTCATCTTTATTTTAACCCCCCCGGGCAAGTGCTCCTCTGAGTGTTGGTCCGAACCGGGCAGCCTGCGGGGCCACCTCGGGGAAACTTGACGGCTGGTTTTACTCGTAGCTTGACCTATCCGGTGTGCCCTGAGAACGAGATATGTGAAGCTCCTATTGGGATTTGTCGGCACAGTCCGGTGGCTTTGCTGGTCTTTTTTTACCATTGTCGAAATGTCTTGTAACCGGGATTCCGAGTCTGATCAGGTTATTCCGGGAGAAGGAATGTCCTTCATTGATCGTGAGAGCTTGTGATGGGCTAAGTTGGGACACCCCTGCAGGGTATAAACTTTCGAAAGTCGTGCCTGCGGTTATGTGGCAGATGGGAATTTGTTAATGCCCGGTTGTAGAGAACTTGACACTTGACTTAATTAAAATGCATCAACCGCATGTGTAGCCGTGATGGTCTCTTTTCGGCGGAGTCCGGGAAGTGAACACGGTCTTGTGTTATGCTTGGACGTAAGTAGTTTCAGGATCACTTCTGGATCGCTTCTAGCTCCACGACAGTTGCGTAGCTTCTCATCTTACTCTTATTTACGTATGTTAGCCACCATATTTGCTTAGCGCTTGCTGCAGCTCCACCTCATTACCCCATCCTACCCATAAGCTTAAATAGTCTTGATCTCGCGGGTTTTGAGATTGCTGAGTCCTCGTGACGCACAGATACTACCAAAACAGTTGCAGGTGTCGATGATGCCAGTGCAGGTGTTGCTACCGAACTCAAGTGGGAGTTCGACGAGGACCTTGGTCGTTACTATGTTTCGTTTCCTGATGATCAGTACTGGTGCCCACTTGGGACGATCGGGGATCTAGCATTTGGGGTTATCTTCTTTTCTTTTGGATTTGACCGTAGTCGGTCTATGTGTGTACTCTGAATGATGTATGTTTAATTAATGTATTGTGTGAAGTGGCGATTGTAAGCCAAATATTTATCCCATTCTTGTTCATTACATGGGATTGTGTGAAGATGACCCTTCTTGCGACAAAACCACCATGCGGTTATGCCTCTAAGTCGTGCCTCGACACGTGGGAGATATAACCGCATCATGGGTGTTACAACAATGGAGACCAAAGTTGTGATACCAATTGAAAGATTGAGAAGAGGGGTCTAGAGGGGGGCTGATTAGACCCTTAACAAGTAGAAGTAGAAGTTTTTACAATTCTTCGAGTTAAGATTGAGTTTAGCACATGTTAAAGGACGCACAATACATTTTAAACAAGCAAGGCAAGAGTATAGGCAGCGGAAAGAGTAAGGCATGCAAGTGTAAGAATGTAAAAGGGATGGAAGTTGGAATGAGCAAACGCAATGGAGACGCGGAGATTTTTGGCATGATTCCGATAGGTGGTGCTATCGTACGTTCACGTTGATGGAGACTTCAAACCACAGAGGGTAACGGTTGCGCAAGTCCACGGAAGGCTCCACCCACGAAGAAGCAACCTTGTCTATTCCACCATGGCTTATGTCCATGAAGGACTAGCCTCACTCGGGTAGATCTTCATCATGAAGTAGGCGATCTCCTTGCCCTTAGAAACTCCTTTGTTCAACTCCACGTGATCTTGAAGGCTCCCAAATGACACCTAACCAATGTAGGAGACACCACTCTCCAACATGTAATAGATATTGTGTTGGTGATGAATTCCTTGCTCTTGTGCTTTAAATGATAGTCTCCTCAACACTCAATCTCTCTCACATAGATTTGGCTTGGGTAGGAGAAGGATTGGAGTGGAAAGCAACTTGAAGAGGCTAGAAATCAAGGTTCAAATGGTGGGAATGGAATCTCTTGATCTCAACACATGAGCAGGTGGTTCTCTCTCGGAAAACGAATGGTGAAAGTTGTGTTTCGTTTTGATGGCTCTCTCTCAGAGTAGGTGGTGGTGGAGGGGTATAAATAGGTAGCACCAAAAATTCAACCGTTACAAGCTTGTGACCTAACTTGGTGGGACCGAAGTGATAAACTCGGTGAGACTGACTAGTGCAAAAGACTTGACTTTTAGCGCTTTTGGTGAGACCGATTATACCATCTCGATGGGACCGAAGTGCAATGGCAAAGGTAGAACCTCGTTTCGATAATTCCGATCGGTTTCACTCGGTGATTCTGAAATGAAGTGATTTCATCACAGAAACTTGGCAAGGCCATCTCGGTGGGACCGAGAGCCGTTTCGGTTAGACTAAAATGCTAGGGTTTTGGTTGTGGCAGTAGAAGGGTCATCTCGGTGGGTCCGGAAGGAATGTATAGGTGGGACCAAAATCATGAATTAGGGTTTTGGACAGATGTGTTTTGGGAAAGTGACTGAGGGTTTTTGGAGCAATATCACTGAGCACTTTGAGCAACAACCTTATCAACAATACCTCACCCTCTTTTAATACTATTGGCTTCCTAAGGGACTCAATGTGATCTTGGATCACTAAACCAAAAATGTAGAGTCTTGGGTAGCCAAAATTTATTCTTCACATTTTGAAGGATCCACATACTCTTGTCCTTGCCACGCCACTGTTGGACTTATCTCAAATGTTCTAGATAAAACTATTAGTCCAACAAGAAATATGTTGACATCAATTATCAAAACCACCAAGGAAGCAAATGTGCTTTCACATGCAGTGCACCATTTGTTAGTATAGAGAAAGTGGGAATGTATTTTGTAAGGGGTACCCCTTAATTAGTGATTTTGACGTTCAAGGTGATTCTTATTTTACGCTCAAGGAGTCAATATATTGGACAAAAACGTGGAATGTCTATGTCCTGTGCCGAGCACTATGAGTTTTTATTTTCTTTTCTTAATTCTTTTTACATTTATTTTTATTTTCCCTTCCAATTTATGCTAAGTCGTTTTCTGAAGAAAAAATGTCTTCCTTTTGAATATTTTTTCATTTTCACGTACATGAACTTTTCAATGCATTAATATAATTTTCTATATACATGTCAAATACATGGTGGACATTCTTTTTCACAGGTATGCACATTCATATGTATGTAGGCGAACATTTTCTTTTTTTCCTGTTATGTTTTTCTATTTTACTGGACTTTTCTGGACCTGTCAATCTAAAAATATTTTTGCAGGTAACTAATCAAGCATCTCAATGGATCACGCCATGACCAGCCCATATGATATACTCCATGTATTTTAAGAATGTACATATACTTTAAAAATAGTCTTCCATGTTTTTATAAAATGTGCATATAAATTAAAAATATGTACACATAATTAAATAAAATTTCATGTAATAACCAAAAACTTCTGTGATTTAAAAATTAATAACTTGATTTTAAATAATATTAAAGATTTCTTTAAGCAAGTGTACACACATTTTATAAAATCATATAATTAATGAAAAGTGTTGGCACATTCATCGGAATTATTTTCTAAATTTAAAAGATTTTATGCATTTTAAAAACTTCATGAAATTATAAAATTTGGAAGAATCATATATGCCGTTTAAAATGTGTTCACACATTTAAAAAATATTTGCATATTTGTCCAAAATATATTAAAGAAACATGACAAAAGTAACAAAAATGAGAAACACGAAAAAAATTTAAAGTAGAGATATAAAAATTAAAATAAAGATAACGAAGAATAAAAAAGAGCTGAAGATCATTTTTAAATAGCGGGAAAAAACAGTTTAAAAAAAAAGCTAGCCTTGTGACGCACAGACGGACCCCTGACTGGGCCAGCCCATTTGTGGTCCTTGTAGCAAGCGCGCCTCGGTACTCTAGCGCAACGATGGGATGTAAAAATTAAAACAAACATATGTGTAATTTCAAATTTGGAAAAAATCATACATGTCATTCAGAAAGTGTTCACACATTTTAAATATTTGCATATTTATCTAAATAAAGTAAGGAAACATGGAAAAAAGTAACAAAAATGATAAACATGAAAATAAAAGCAGAAATTGAAAAAGAAAAGGAAAAGGAAATAAAGAGGAACAAAAGAGCTTAAGACCACTACTAAAACATTTTCGGAAAAAACAAATTTAAAGAAAAGTTAACTCATAACGGGAGCTCCTATTTGCCGCGTTTTCCGTCAAATAGCCTCGCGACGCACGCATGAACCGCTGACTGGGCCAGGCCATTGGTGGTCGCTATAGTGAGCGCGCCCATCTGATCGATGGGATGTAAAAATTAACAAAAGGCAGCACACCCTCGCTAGGAATCAAACTCCGGACCTGTGGCTTGTGAAGGAGAACACCTACAAGTGGACCTGACAAGTGTTAGTGTCCAATTAGGAGCGCGCAAGGGCAAGACCTAACTACAAGATGGAATCCTCTCACTTCTTGAATTTTTCAAATATGTATGGAATTTGTAAAAAAAAAATTGAATAATGTCTAAAAATCTGAGGATGTTTTGAATAACTCGAACAATTTTAAATATTTCAAATAAATTGAAAAGTGTGAAAACTTTTGAAATTGTGAACATATTTTGACAGAAACCAATTTTAAAAAGCCCAAACATTTTGTAAAAACACAAACTTTTTAAAGTTTTGAGACCAAAATTTGATAACAGGAATAATTTCCAAAATTCTAAACAATTTTTCAGAAGCGCAAACCTATTTTGAAATTCCCAAACATTTTTTGAAAACGAGCACATTTTTTGAGTTTTTTATAAATTAAAAACAGGAACATTTCGACATTCTGAATAAGTTTTGAAAAATATAATTTTTGATAAGCAAAATTCGAAAACATGATCTTTTTCTGAAATTGTGAAGATTATCTTAGAAAGATGGGCGTTTTTTTGAAATTTCAAATATTTTGCGAACACAGGAACATTTTTGGAAAAAGAAAAAAGAAACAAAATAACAAAAAATTGATAAATGAACCAAAAATGAAAAAAGAAAAAAAAGGAAACGTAAAAAAGAGAAGATAAATAGTACAAAAAAAAACTGGAAAACCGGTAAAAGAAACAAAACCAGTTCAGGGAACCTTCTAGAAGCTTCCAAAAACCATGTGGCTCGCTGTGGTAAAGTGGGCCGGCCAGTTCTCGCGCTGGGGGGGTTTCGGCTGTGCGTGCTCCCGGACAATTTGACGCGTAGAGCGTCAACGAGTGTCGGGGCTGGTTCATGTAGGGGCCTCCTTATATTTGGCCACGGATTCGGACTTGGGAGCGTTGACTTTTTCCCTTGAGTTTGCGTCACACATGGGCAGGTCTTACGCTAGATTTCAATCTCATGCATCAGCACCATATAAATCCTCGGGAGCACCGAATGCCCAAATGCTGGATCCAAGTCGTATAGATCGTCGTGTCCGTACCTTTTCTCTCCTTCAAGGAACCACATCACGATGACCATATGCATATCAGTAGTTCAGCACGTACTGCTTGTAATCAGCTGACGTGCTCGCTCCCTCGTAAAGAAAATCCAAAATGACGTCTTCGTTGCCACGTTACAGTATTTATCCTCCCTCTGCGCTATCTGCCGCATGATGGGTTTAGCAGCAGCTCCTTTGTGGCTCGTGGCACATGGTCATGCTCCTTCGTCTTGTCATTGAGCGCAAGCACACCGATAAACATTATTTCTTGTTTCTATATTTGTCTCACGGGTGTTTCCATCGGCGGCAAAATTGGGGTCTGATAATTCTCAGTTGGTAAACAGAAGTGACTGCAACGGTAAAGCTATGTCTTCTATACTCCGTCTTCGTCCCCGCCTACCCCCCCCCCCCCCCCCCCCCCCCTCATCGGAGTCGGACAATCCTGGGCCGAGCATTATGGGTTTTCGTCCCTCCCTCATCGAACCCGCATGCAAGGGCCGGGATCCACCGCGCCTCCATGGCTATAAGACTACATGAGACAAGGCAGACTGACGGCAGCACAAACGGGAGGCATGAGGCACCATATCCAAAAGGTCCTCTTTCTTCCACGGGAAGAAAGAAAACGACCTGCTCCAAAAATAAACTAGTGCGTGACTAGTGTTGGAGATATGTCATTAGGGAATCTCCAAAGCTGCGGTATATGTTCGTTTTGTGTTGGGACGTGGTCTGCGAACATGATACCGGAGGGAGCCATCCAAATCTATTAACAAATTAATCTGATTGAGAGAAGAGTGAGTAGAGAGGGACCATGCATGTGGTGGGATTTATGGTGTGGTGTCCGGTTGGAAGAAGAGAGAGAAGAGGGGACCATGCATGTGAAGAGAGAGAAAAGAGGGGAGGGCCACATGGTTACTTTTCGTTGGTAAGTGGTTGTCCGGACTTCGGTATAGTTTCCTCACGTTTCTCTCGGATTTGTCAGAAAATGATGCCCGGACCACTTCGCGGACCGATTGGAGTCCATATTGGATGACAAAAGTTGATACAAATGGCCCAGACACTACAATCCAGACATATACGAGAGTTTTGAGGGTCTCCTTTGGAGATGCCCTTAATCTGTTAGCGTGTTTCCTCATCGCATGGATTGTTGATTGATGGAACTATCAAAATATCCGTCATCATAGATGATGACTGAGGCACCCTTTCATGCCGGGGATAAAATTACTATTTTGATCTTTATTGACTGCGCTCAACATTTTTTAAAATGCCAGGATTCATGCATTTATTAAGATGAAAAGCCTTGCTTGGTTAATTAGAGAAAAAAGGCAAAAAAAACAGATTGCCCAGTAATTAATGGAAACCGGGCGAAACCATCACAACTGTTGAGCGGCACACACAAATACCCCACGCATACCCCTCCGAAGAGGGCCTTGCTGAACAACACGCAGGTATCATCACTCCTCCCCTAGAGGCATCATCGTCATCCCTAAACCCTGAGCAAAAGATTTTGACTTCGCCATGGGTGCCGACTCAACCCAAACTATAGAGGTCATGTGAAGTTGTATGACCAGACATTGCAGCTCCGACTCTGACAGAGAGCTATGAAGGAAAAAAATCAGGCACAACTAACACCATGGAAGATCGCCGAATGGGTCACCTGTAGCCAGTCATTGTACATCACAAGGCTTCGCCACCGCAGTTTTGCCTTCACTGCAACAAGCAAACTGAGGCAAACCCGTGGACATGCCAAAGAAGAGGCGACTACCGAAACCATTGTCACGTCGCTGACATCGCTCCCAGCATCATCGTTGCCACATAAGCCACACGTCACAACCGCTCCCATCCACTGGTCCCACTCGCCGATGCCGAGCTCTCAAGACAAAGCCCCCAAGAGGGAATACGACACTCAGGCTCCACCATCGTCCAGTCATAGATCAAGGGTTTCTCCCGAAGAGGCTGAGATGGTCGGATCCATGCGGGAGGGGTGCAACAATGAAGCAATGGTGCATCCAGGAAGGTAAACGACGCCTACCGCCGAAATCATCGCTGGACATGACACAAAGCAGAGACAGGGTCTTCAACCAAGCTCCCACAGCACCTCAGCCGCACGTCATCTCGCACCGGTGTCGACAAGCCTGTCAACGGTTGGGGAACGTAGTAATTTCAAAAAAATTCCTACGCACACGCAAGATCATGGTGATGCATAGCAACAAGAGGGGAGAGTGTTGTCCATGTACCCTCGTAGACCGAAAGCGGAAGCGTTAGCACAACGCGGTTGATGTAGTCGTACGTCTTCACGATCCGATCGATCAAGTACCGAACGTATGGCACCTCCGAGTTCAGCACATGTTCAGCTCGATGACGTCCCTCGAACTCCGATCCAGCCGAGCTTTGAGGGCTTCGCCTAAGCACCGCTACGATATTATCGAGGTGGATTATGGTGGAGGGGGGCACAGCACACGGCTAAGAGATCAAGAGATCAATTGTTGTGTCTAGAGGTGCCCCCTGCCCCCGTATATAAAGGAGCAAGGGGGGAGAGGCGGCCGGCCAGGAGGAGGCGCGCCAGGGAGGAGTCCTACTCCCACCGGGAGTAGGACTCCCTCCTTTCCTAGTTGGAGTAGGAGAAGGGGGAAGGAGGAGGGAGAGAGGAAGGAAAGGGGGGCGCCGCCCCTCTCCTTGTCCAATTCGGACTAGAGGGGGAGGGGGCGCGCGGCCTGCCCTGGCCGCCCTCCTCTTCTCCACTAAGGCCCATCTTGGCCCATTAAACCCCCGGGG
This sequence comes from Aegilops tauschii subsp. strangulata, assembly GCF_002575655.3. NCBI lineage: Eukaryota > Viridiplantae > Streptophyta > Magnoliopsida > Poales > Poaceae > Aegilops > Aegilops tauschii. The sequence continues at coordinate 69,632,834 of NC_053035.3, forward strand.
GGTTCCGGTAAACCCCGGTACTCCGGTAAAATCCCGATTTCACCCGGAACACTTCCGATATCCAAATATAGGCTTCCAATATATCAATCTTTATGTCTCGACCATTTCGAGACTCCTCGTCATGTCCGTGATCACATCCGGGACTCCGAACTACCTTCGGTACATCAAAACACATAAACTCATAATATAACCGTCATTGAACTTTAAGCGTGCGGACCCTACGGGTTCGAGAACTATGTAGACATGACCGAGACACGTCTCCGGTCAATAACCAAGCGGAACCTGGATGCTCATATTGGCTCCTACATATTCTACGAAGATCTTTATTGGTCAAACCACATAACAACATACGTTGTTCCCTTTGTCATCGGTATGTTACTTGCCCAAGATTCGATCGTCGGTATCTTAATACCTAGTTCAATCTCGTTACCGGCAAGTCTCTTTACTCGTTCCGTAATACATCATCCCGCAACTAACTCATTAGTTGCAATGCTTGCAAGGCTTATAGTGATGTGCATTACCGAGTGGGCCCAGAGATACCTCTCCGACAATCGGAGTGACAAATCCTAATCTCGAAATAGGCCAACCCAACAAGTACCTTTAAAGACACATGTAGATCACCTTTATAATCACCCAGTTACGTTGTGACGTTTGGTAGCACACAAAGTGTTCCTCCGGTAAACGGGAGTTGCATAATGTCATAGTCATAGGAACATGTATAAGTCATGAAGAAAGCAATAGCAGAATACTAAACGATCGAGTGCTAAGCTAACTAAATGGGTCAAGTCAATCACATCATTCTCCTAATGATGTGATCCCGTTAATCAAATGACAACTCATGTCAATGGCTAGGAAACATAACCATCTTTGATCAACGAGCTAGTCAAGTAGAGGCATACTAGTGACACTCTGTTTGTCTATGTATTCACACAAGTATTATGTTTCCGGTTAATACAATTCTAGCATGAATAATAAACATTTATCATGATATAAGGAAATAAATAATAACTTTATTATTGCCTCTAGGGCATATTTCCTTCAGTCTCCCACTTGCACTAGAGTCAATAATCTAGATTACACAGTAATGATTCTAACACCCATGGAGTCTTGGTGCAGATCATGTTTTGCTCGTGGAAGAGGCTTAGTCAACAGGTCTGCAACATTCAGATCCGTATGTATCTTGCAAATTTCTATGTCTCCCACCTGGACTTGATCCCGGATGGAGTTGAAGCTTCTCTTGATGTGCTTGGTTCTCTTTTGAAATTTGGATTCCTTTGCCAAGGCAATTGCACCAGTATTATCACAAAAGATTTTCATTGGACCCGATGCACTAGGTATGACACCTAGATCGGATATGAACTCCTTCATCCAGACTCCTTCATTTGTTGCTTCCGAAGCAATTATGTACTCCGCTTCACATGTAGATCCCGCCAAACGCTTTGTTTAGAACTGCACCAACTTACAACTCCACCGTTCAATGTAAATACTTATCCGGTTTGTGGTTTAGAATCGTCCGGATCAGTGTCAAAGCTTGCATCGACGTAACCATTTACGACTAGCTCTTTGTCACCTCCATAAACGAGAAACATATCCTTAGTCCCTTTCAGGTATTTCAGGATGTTCTTGACCGCTGTCCAGTGATCCACTCCTGGATTACTTTGGTACCTCCCTGCTAAACTTATAGCAAGGCACACATCAGGTCTGGTACACAGCATTGCATACATGATAGAGCCTATGGCTGAAGCATAGGGAACATCTTTCATCTTCTCTCTATCTTCTGCAGTGGTTGGGCATTGAGTCTTACTCAACTTCACACCTTGTAACACAGGCAAGAACCCTCTCTTTGCTTGATCCATTTTGAACTTCTTCAAAACTTTGTCAAGGTATGTGCTTTGTGAAAGTCCAATTAAGCGTCTTGATCTATCTCTATAGATCTTGATGCCCAATATATAAGCAGCTTCACTGAGGTCCTTCATTGAAAAACTCTTATTCAAGTATCCCTCTATGCTATCCAGAAATTCTATATCATTTCCAATCAGCAATATGTCATCCACATATAATATTAGAAATGCTACAGAGCTCCCCCTCACTTTCTTGTAAATACAGGCTTCTCCAAAAATCTGTATAAAACCAAATGCTTTGATCACACTATCAAAGCATTTATTCCAACTCCGAGAGGCTTGCACCAGTCCATAAATGGATTGCTGGAGCTTGCACACTTTGTTAGCTCCTTTGGATCGACAAAACCTTCCGGTTGCATCATATACAACTCTTCTTCCAGAAATCCATTCAGGAATGCAGTTTTGACATCCATTTGCCAAATTTCATAATCATAAAATGCGGCAATTGCTAACATGATTCGGACAGACTTAAGCATCACTACGGGTGAGAAAGTCTCATCGTAGTCAATCCCTTGAACTTGTCAAAAACCTTTTGCAACAAGTCGAGCTTTATAGACAGTAACATTACCGTCAGCGTCAGTCTTCTTCTCGAAGATCCATTTATTCTCAATGGCTTGCCGATCATTGGGCAAGTCAACCAAAGTCCACACTTTGTTCTCATACATGGATCCCATCTCAGATTTCATGGCCTCAAGCCATTTTGCAGAATTTGGGCTCACCATTGCTTCTTCATAGTTCGTAGGTTCGTCATGGTCTAGTAACATAACCTCCAGAACAGGATTACTGTACCACTCTGGTGCGAATCTTACTCTAGTTGACCTACGAGGTTCAGTAACAACTTGATCTAAAGTTTCATGATCATCATCATTAACTTCCTCACTAATTGGTGTAGGTGTCACAGGAACCAGTTTCTGTGATGAACTACTTTCCAATAAGGGAGCAGGTACAGTTACCTCATCAAGTTCTACTTTCCTCCCACTCACTTCTTTCGAGAGAAACTCCTTCTCTAGAAAGGATCCAAATTTAGCAAGAAAAGTCTTGCCTTCAGATCTGTGATAGAAGGTGTACCCAACAGTTTCCTTTGGGTATCCTATGAAGACACATTTCTCCGATTTGGGTTCGAGCTTATCAGGTTGAAGCTTTTTCACATAAGCATCGCAGCCCCAAACTTTAAGAAACGACAACTTTGGTTTCTTGCCAAACCACAGTTCATAAGGTGTCGTCTCAACGGATTTCGATGGTGCCCTATTTAACGTGAATGCAGCCGTCTCTAAAGCATAACCCCAAAATGATAGCGGTAAATCAGTAAGAGACATCATAGATCGCACCATATCTAGTAAAGTACGATTACGACGTTCGGACACACCATTACACTGTGGTATTCCGGGTGGCGTGAGTTGCGAAACTATTCCGCATTGTTTCAAATGAAGACCAAACTCGTAACTCAAATATTCTCCTCCACGATCAGATCGTAGAAACTTTATTTTCTTGTTACGATGATTTTCAACTTCACTCTGAAATTCTTTGAACTTTTCAAATGTTTCAGACTTATGTTCCATTAAGTAGATATACCCATATCTGCTCAAATCATCTGTGAAAGTCAGAAAATAACGATACCCGCCGCGAGCCTCAACATTCATCGGACCACATACATCTGTATGTATGATTTCCAACAAATCTGTTGCTCGCTCCATAGTTCCGGAGAATGGCGTTTTAGTCATCTTGCCCATGAGGCATGGTTCGCAAGTACCAACTGATTCATAATCAAGTGGTTCCAAAAGTCCATCAGTATGGAGTTTCTTCATGCGTTTTACACCAATATGACCTAAACGGCAGTACCACAAATAAGTTGCACTATCATTATCAACTCTGCATCTTTTGGCTTCAATATTATGAATATGTGTATCACTACTATTGAGATTCAACAAAAATAGACCACTCTTCAAGGGTGCATGACCATAAAAGATATTACTCATATAAATAGAACAACCATTATTCTCTGATTTAAATGAATAACCGTCTCGCATCAAATAAGATCCAGATATAATGTTCATGCTCAACGCTGGCACCAAATAACAATTATTCAGGTCTAAAACTAATCGCGAAGATAGATGTAGAGGTAGCGTGCCGACCGCGATCACATTGACTTTGGAACCATTTCCCACGCGCATCGTCACCTCGTCCTTAGCCAATCTTCGCTTAATCCGTAGTCCCCGTTTCGAGTTGCAAATATTAGCAACAGAACCAGTATCAAATACCCAGGTGCTACTGTGAGCATTAGTAAGGTACACATCAATAACATGTATATCACATATACCTTTGTTACCCTTGCCATCCTTCTTATCCGCCAAATACTTGGGGCAGTTTCGCTTCCAGTGACCAGTCTGTTTGCAGTAGAAGCACTCAGTCTCAGGCTTAGGTCCAGACTTGGGTTTCTTCTCCTGAGCAGCAACTTGTTTGTTGTTCTTCTTGAAGTTCCCCTTCTTCTTCCCTTTGCCCTTTTTCTTGAAACTGGTGGTCTTGTTGACCATCAACACTTGATGCTCCTTCTTGATTTCTACCTCCGCAGCCTTTAGCATTGCGAAGAGCTCGGGAATCGTCTTATCCATCCCTTGCATGTTATAGTTCATCACGAAGCTCTTGTAGCTTGGTGGCAGTGATTGAAGAATTCTGTCAATGACGCTATCATCTGGAAGATTAACTCCCAGTTGAATCAAGTGATTGTTATACCCAGACATTCTGAGCATATGCTCACTGACAGAACTATTCTCCTCCATCTTACAGCTGTAGAACTTATTGGAGACTTCATATCTCTCAATCCGGGCATTTGCTTGAAATATTAACTTCAACTCCTGGAACATCTCATATGCTCCATGACGTTCAAAACGTCGTTGAAGTCCCGGTTCTAAGCCGTAAAGCATGGCACACTGAACTATCGAGTAGTAATCAGCTTTGCTCTGCCAGATGTTCATAACATCTGGTGTTGCTCCTGCAGCAGGTCTGGCACCTAGCGGTGCTTCCAGGACGTAATTCTTCTGTGCAGCAATGAGGATAATCTTTAAGTTACGGACCCAGTCCGTGTAATTGCTACCATCATCTTTCAACTTTGCTTTCTCAAGGAACGCATTAAAATTCAACGGAACAACAACACGGGCCATCTATCTACAATCAACATAGACAAGCAAAATACTATCAGGTACTAAGTTCATGATAATTTAAGTTCAATTAATCATATTACTTAAGAACTCCCACTTAGATAGATATCCCTCTAATCCTCTAAGTGATCACTGAAGGAAATATGCCCTAGAGGCAATAATAAAGTATTATTTATTTCCTTGTATCATGATAAATGTTTATTATTCATGCTAGAATTGTATTAACCGGAAACATAATACATGTGTGAATATATAGACAAACAGAGTGTCACTAGTATGCCTCTACTTGACTAGCTCGTTAATCAAAGATGGTTATGTTTCCTAGCCATAGACATAAGTTGTCATTTGATTAACGAGATCACCTCATTAGGAGAATGACGTGATTGACTTGACCCATTCCGTTAGCTTAGCACTCGATCGTTTAGTATGTTGCTATTGCTTTCTTCATGACTTATACATGTTCCTATGACTATTTGATTATGCAACTCCCGTTTACCGGAGGAACACTTTGTGTGCTACCAAACGTCACAACGTAAATGGGTGATTATAAAGGTGCTCTACAGGTGTCTCCAAAGGTACTTGTTGGGTTGGCGTATTTCGAGATTAAGATTTGTCACTCCAATTGTCGGAGAGGTATCTCTGGGCCCACTCGGTAATGCACATCACTATAAGCCTTGCAAGCATTGTGAATAATGAGTTAGTTGCGGGATGATGTATTACGTAACGAGTAAAGAGGCTTGCCGGTAACGAGATTGAACTAGGTATCGAGATACCGACGATCGAATCTCGGGCAAGTAACATACCGATGACAAAGGGAACAACGTATGTTGTTATGCGGTCTGACCGATAAAGATCTTTGTAGAATATGTGGGAGCCAATATGGGCATCCAGGTCCCGCTATTGGTTATTGACCGGAGACGTGTCTCGGTCATGTCTACATAGTTCTCGAACCCGTAGGGTCCGCACGCTTAAAGTTACGATGACAGTTTTATTATGAGTTTATGTATGTTGATGTACCGAAGGAGTTCGGAGTCCCGGATGAGATCGGGGACATGACGAGGAGTCTCGAAATGGTCGAGACGTAAAGATCGATATATTGGACGACTATATCCGGACTTCGGAAAGGTTCCGAGTGATTCGGGTATTTTTCAGAGTACCGGAGAGTTAAGGGAATACGTATTGGGCCTTATTGGGCCATACGGGAAAGAAGGAAAAGGGCCTCAAGGGTGGCCGCACCCCTCCCCTTGGTCTGGTCCGAATTGGACTAGGGAAGGGGGGCGCCCCCTTCCTTCCTTCTCTTTTTCCCTTCCTCTTTTCCTATTCCATATGGGAGGTGGAATCCTACTAGGACTAGGGAGTCCTAGTAGGACTCCACACTTGGTGCGCCCCCTCCTAGGGCCGGCCTCCTCCTCCCTTGCTCCTTTATATACGGGGGCAGGGGGCACCCCATGGACACAACAATTGATCCTTGAGATCTCTTAGCCGTGTGCGATGCCCCCCTCCACCAAATTACACCTCGATAATATCGTTGTGGAGCTTAGGCGAAGCCCTGCGTCGGTAGAACATCATCATCGTCACCACGCTGTCGTGCTGACGAAACTCTCCCTCAACACTCGGCTAGATCGGAGTTCGAGGGACGTCATCGAGCTGAACGTGTGTAGAACTCGGAGGTGCCGTGCGTTCGGTACTTGATCGGTCGGATCGTGAAGACGTACGACTACATCAACCGCGTTGTGATAACGCTTCCGCTGTCGGTCTACGAGGGTACGTGGACAACACTCTCCCCTCTCGTTGCTATGCATCACCATGATCTTGCGTGTGCGTACGAATTTTTTTGAAATTACTACGTTCCCCAACAGTGGCATCCGAGCCTGGTTTTATGCGTTGATGCTATGCACGAGTAGAACACAAGTGAGTTGTGGGCGATATAAGTCATACTGCTTGCCAGCATGTCATACTTTGGTTCAGCGGTATTGTGAGATGAAGCGGCCCGGACCGACATTACGCGTTCGCTTACGCGAGACTGGTTTCACCGTTCGGAGCACTCGTTGCTTAAAGGTGACTGGCGGGTGTCTGTCTCTCTCACTTTAGTTGAACCGAGTGTGGCTACGCCCGGTCCTTGCGAAGGTTAAAACAGCACCAACTTGACAAACTATCGTTGTGGTTTTGATGCGCAGGTAAGAACGGTTCTTGCTAAGCCCGTAGCAGCCACGTAAAATATGCAACAACAAAGTAGAGGACGTCTAACTTGTTTTTGCAGGGCATGTTGTGATGTGATATGGTCAAGACATGATGTGATATAATGTGTTGTATGAGATGATCATGTTTTGTAACCGAGTTATCGGCAACTGGCAGGAGCCATATGGTTGTCGCTTTATTGTATGAGATGCAATCGCCATGTAATAGTTTTACTTTATCACTAAGCGGTAGCGATAGTCGTAAAAGCAATAAGTTGGCGAGACGACAACGATGCTACGATGGAGATCAAGGTGTCGCGCCGGTGACGATGGTGATCATGACGGTGCTTCGGAGATGGGGATCACAAGCACGGTGCTTCGGAGATGGAGATCACAAGCACAAGATGATGATGGCCATATCATATCACTTATATTGATTGCATGTGATGTTAATCCTTTATGCATCTTATCTTGCTTTGTTTGACGGTAGCATTATAAGATGATCCTTCACTAAATTATCAAAGTATAAGTGTTCTCCCTGAGTATGCACCGTTGCAAAAGTTCTTCGTGCTGAGACACCACGTGATGATCGGGTGTGATAGGCTCTACGTTCAAATACAACGGGTGCAAAACAGTTGCACACGCGGAATACTCAGGTTAAACTTGACGAGCCTAGCATATAACAGATATGGCCTCGGAACACGGAGACCGAAAGGTCGAGCGTGAATCATATAGTAGATATGATCAACATAGTGATGTTCACCATTGAAACTACTCCATCTCACGTGATGATCGGACATGGTTTAGTTGATATGGATCACGTGATCACTTAGAGGATTAGAGGGATGTCTATCTAAGTGGGAGTTCTTAAGTAATATGATTAATTGAACTTAAATTTATCATGAGCTTAGTCCTGATAGTATTTTGCAAATTATGTTGTAGATCAATAGCTAGCGTTGTTGCTTCCCTGTGTTTATTTTTGATATGTTCCTAGAGAAAAATTATGTTGAAAGATGTTAGTAGCAAAGATGCGGATTGGATCCGTGATCTGAGGATTATCCTCATTGCTGCACAGAAAGATTATGTCCTTGATGCACCGCTAGGTGACAGACCTATTGCAGGAGCAGATGCAGACGTTATGAACGTTTGGCTAGCTCAATATGATGACTACTTGATAGTTTAGTGCACCATGCTTAATGGCTTAGAATCGGGACTTCAAAGACGTTTTGAACGTCATGGACCATATGAGATGTTCCAGGAGTTGAAGTTAATATTTCAAGCAAATACCCGAGTTGAGAGATATGAAGTCTCCAACAAGTTCTATAGCTAAAAGATGGAGGAGAATCGCTCAACTAGTGAGCATGTGCTCAGATTGTCTGGGTACTACAATCGCTTGAATCAAGTGGGAGTTAATCTTCCAGATAAAATAGTGATTGACAGAATTCTCTAGTCACCATCACCAAGTTAGTAGAACTTCGTGATGAACTATAGTATGCAAGGGATGACGAAAGTAATTCCCGAGCTCTTCGTGATGCTAAAATCGACGAAGGTAGAAATCAAGAAAAACATCAAGTGTTGATGGTTGACGAGACCACTAGTTTCAAGAAAAGGGTAAAGGGAAGAAGGGGAACTTCAAAAAGAACGGCAAGCAAGTTGCTACTCAAGTGAAGAAACCCAAGTCTGTACCTAAGCCTGAGACTAAGTGCTTCTACTGCAAAGGGACTGGTCACTGGAAGCGGAACTACCCCAACTATTTGGTGGATAAGAAGGATGGCAAAGTGAACAAAGGTATATTGGATATACATGTTATTGATGTGTACTTACTAGTGTTTATAGCAACCCCTCGGTATTTGATACTGGTTTAGTTGCTAAGAGTAGTAACTCGAAACGGGAGTTGCAGAATAAACAGAGACTAGTAAAAGGCGAGGTGACGATGTGTGTTGGAAGTAGTTCCAAGATTGATATGATCATCATCGCACACTCCCTGTACTTTCGGGATTAGTGTTGAAACTAAATAAGTGTTATTTGGTGTTTGCGTTGAGCATGAATATGATTTGATCATGTTTATTGCAATACGGTTATTCATTTAAGTTAGAGAACAATTGTTGTTCTGTTTACATGAATAAAAACCTTCTATGGTCATACACACCAACGAAAATGGTTTGTTGGATCTCGATCGTAGTGATACACATATTCATAATATTGAAGCCAAAAGATGCAAAGTTAATAATGATAGTGCAACTTATTTGTGGCACTGCCGTTTAGGTCATATTGGTGTAAAGCGCATGAAGAAACTCCATACTGATGGGATTTTGGAATCACTTGATGCTTGCGAACCGTGCCTCATGGGCAAGATGACTAAAACGCTGTTCTCCAGAACTATGGAGAGAGCAACAGATTTGTTGGAAATCATACATACAGATGTATGTGGTCCGATGAATATTGAGGCTCGTAGCAGGTATCATTATTTTCTGACCTTCACAGATGATTTGAGCAGATATGGGTATATCTCCTTAATGAAACAGAAGTCTGAAACATTTGAAAAGTTCATATAATTTCATAGTGAAGCGGAAAATCATCGTAACAAGAAAATAAAGTTTCTACGATCTGATCGTGGAGAAGAGTATTTGAGTTACGAGTTTGGCCTTCAGTTAAAACAATGTGAAATAGTTTCGCTACTCACGCCACCTGGAACACCACAGCATAATGGTGTGTCCGAACGTCATAACCGTACTTTATTGGATATAATGCAATCTATGATGTCTCTTACCAATTTACCACTATCGTTTTGGGGTTATGCATTAGAGACAGCTGCATCACGATAAATAGGGCACCATCAAAATCCGTTGAGACGACGCCTTATGAACTGAGGTTTAGCAAGAAACCAAAGTTGTCGTTTCTTAAAGTTTGGGGTTGCGATGCTTATGTGAAAAAGTTTCATCCTGATAAGCTCAAACCCAAATCGGAGAAATGTGTCTTCATAGGATACCCAAAGGAGACAGTTGGGTACACCTTCTATCACAGATCCGAAGGCAAGACATTCGTTGCTAAGAATGGATCCTTTCTAGAGAAGGAGTTTCTCTCGAAACAAGTGAGTGGGAGGAAAGTAGAACTTGATGAGGTAACTGTACCTGCTCCCTTATTGGAAAGTAGTTCATCACAGAAATCTGTTCCTGTGACTTCTACACCAATTAGTGAGGAAGTTAATGATGATGATCATGTAACTTCAGATCAAGTTACTACCAAACCTCGTAGGTAAACCAGAGTAAGATCCGCACCAGAGTGGTACGGTAATCCTGTTCTGGAGGTTATGTTACTAGACCATGACGAACCTACGAACTATGAAGAAGCGATGGTGAGCCCAGATTCCGCAAAATGGCTTGAGGCCATGAAATCTGAGATGAGATCCATGTATGAGAACAAAGTGTGGACTTTGGTTGACTTGCCCGATGATCGGCAAGCAATTGAGAATAAATGGATCTTCAAGAGGAAGACGGACGCTGATAGTAGTGTCACTATCTACAAAGCTAGAATTGTCGCAAAAAGGTTTTCGACAAGTTCAAGATGTTGACTACGATGAGAGTTTCTCACTCGTATCTATGCTTAAGTTTGTCCGAATCATGTTAGCAATTGCCGCATTTTATGAAATCTGGCAAAGGGATAAACAAAACTGCACTTAATGGATTTATTAAAGAACAGTTGTATATGATGCAACCAGAAGGTTTTGTCAATCCTAAAGGTGCTAACAAAATATACAAGCTCCAGCGATCCATCAATGGACTGGTGCAAGCATCTCGGAGTTGGAATATACGCTTTGATAAGTTGATCAAAGCATATAGTTGTATACAGACTTGCGGTGAAGCCTGTATTTACAAGAAAGTGAGTGGGAGCACTACAGCATTTCTGATAAGTATATGTGAATGACATATTGTTAATCAGAAATAATGTAGAATTATTCTGCAAAGCATAAAGGAGTGTTTGAAAGAAGTTTTTCAAAGAAAGACCTCGGTGAAGCTGCTTACATATTGAGCATCAAGATCTATAGAGATAGATGAAGACGCTTGATAAGTTTTTTCAATGAGTACATACCTTAACAAGATTTTGAAGTAGTTCAAAATAGAACAGTCAAAGAAAGAGTTCTTGCCTGTGTTAAAAGGTGTGAAATTGAGTAAAGACTCAAAGCCCGACCACGGCAGAAGATAGAAAGAGAATGAAAGTCATTCCCTATGCCTTGGCCATAGGTTCTATAAAGTATGCCATGCTATGTACCAGATCTATTGTATACCCTACACTGATTTTGGCAAGGGAGTACAATAGTGATCTAGGAGTAGATCACTGGACAGCGGTCAAAATTATCCTTAGTGGAATAAGGATATGTTTCTCGATTATGGAAGTGACAAAAGGTTCGTCGTAAAGGATTACGTCGATGCAAGTTTTGACACTAATCTAGATGACTCTAAGTCTCAGTCTAGATACATATTGAAAGTGGGAGCAATTAGCTAAGAGTAGCTCCGTGCAGAGCATTGTAAACATAGAAATTTGCAAAATACTTACGGATCTGAATGTGACAGACCCGTTGACTAAAATTATCTCACAATCAAAACATGATCACACCTTAGTACTCTTTGGGTGTTAATCACATAGCGATGTGAACTAGATTATTGACTCTAGTAAAACCCTTTGAGTGTTAGTCACATAGAGATGTGAACTATGGGTGTTAATCACATGGTGATGTGAATTATTGATGTTAAATCACATGGCGATGTGAACTAGATTATTGACTCTAGTGCAAGTGGGAGACTGAAGGAAATATGCCCTAGAGGCAATAATAAAGTATTATTTATTTCCTTGTATCATGATAAATGTTTATTATTCATGCTAGAATTGTATTAACCGGAAACATAATACATGTGTGAATATATAGACAAACAGAGTGTCACTAGTATGCCTCTACTTGACTAGCTCGTTAATCAAAGATGGTTATGTTTCCTAGCCATAGACATAAGTTGTCATTTGATTAACGAGATCACCTCATTAGGAGAATGACGTGATTGACTTGACCCATTCCGTTAGCTTAGCACTCGATCGTTTAGTATGTTGCTATTGCTTTCTTCATGACTTATACATGTTCCTATGACTATTTGATTATGCAACTCCCGTTTACCGGAGGAACACTTTGTGTGCTACCAAACGTCACAACGTAAATGGGTGATTATAAAGGTGCTCTACAGGTGTCTCCAAAGGTACTTGTTGGGTTGGCGTATTTCGAGATTAAGATTTGTCACTCCAATTGTCGGAGAGGTATCTCTGGGCCCACTCGGTAATGCACATCACTATAAGCCTTGCAAGCATTGTGACTAATGAGTTAGTTGCGGGATGATGTATTACGGAACGAGTAAAGAGACTTGCCGGTAACGAGATTGAACTAGGTATCGAGATACCGACGATCGAATCTCGGGCAAGTAACATACCGATGACAAAGGGAACAACGTATGTTGTTATGCGTTCTAACCGATAAAGATCTTCGTAGAATATGTGGGAGCCAATATGGGCATCCAGGTCCCGCTATTGGTTATTGACCGGAGACGTGTCTCGGTCATGTCTACATAGTTCTCGAACCCGTAGGGTCCGCACGCTTAAAGTTACGATGACAGTTTTATTATGAGTTTATGTATGTTGATGTACCGAAGGAGTTCGGAGTCCCGGATGAGATCGGGGACATGACGAGGAGTCTCGAAATGGTCGAGACGTAAAGATCGATATATTGGACGACTATATTCGGACTTCGGAAAGGTTCCAAGTGATTCGGGTATTTTTCGGAGTACCGGAGAGTTACGGGAATACGTATTGGGCCTTATTGGGCCATACGGGAAAGAAGGAAAAGGGCCTCAAGGGTGGCCGCACCCCTCCCCTTGGTCTGGTCCGAATTGGACTAGGGAAGGGGGGCGCCCCCTTCCTTCCTTCTCTTTTTCCCTTCCTCTTTTCCTATTCCATATGGGAGGTGGAATCCTACTAGGACTAGGGAGTCCTAGTAGGACTCCACACTTGGTGCGCCCCCTCCTAGGGCCGGCCTCCTCCTCCCTTGCTCCTTTATATAAGGGGGCAGGGGGCACCCCATGGACACAACAATTGATCCTTGAGATCTCTTAGCCGTGTGCGGTGCCCCCCTCCACCAAATTACACCTCGATAATATCGTTGCGGAGCTTAGGCGAAGCCCTGCGTCGGTAGAACATCATCATCGTCACCACACCGTCGTGCTGACGAAACTCTCCCTCAACACTCGGCTGGATCGGAGTTCGAGGGACGTCATTGAGCTGAACGTGTGTAGAACTCGGAGGTGCCGTGCGTTCGGTACTTGATCGGTCGGATCGTGAAGACGTACGACTACATCAACCGCGTTGTGATAATGCTTCCGCTGTCGGTCTACGAGGGTACGTGGACAACACTCTCCCCTCTCGTTGCTATGCATCACCGTGATTTTGCGTGTGCGTAGGAAATTTTTTGAAATTACTACGTTCCCCAACAATCACGTGATCCAAATCAACTAAACCATGTCCGATCATCACGTGAGATGGAGTAGTTTCAATGGTGAACATCACTATGTTGATCATATCTACTATATGATTCACGCTCGACCTTTCGGTCTCAGTGTTCCGAGGCCATATCTGCATATGCTAGGCTCGTCAAGTTTAACCTGAGTATTCCGCGTGTGCAACTGTTTTGCACCCGTTGTATTTGAACGTAGAGCCTATCACACCCGATCATCACGTGGTGTCTCGGCACGAAGAACTTTCGCAACGGTGCATACTTAGGGAGAACACTTGTACCTTGATAATTTAGTGAGAGATCATCTTATAATGCTACTGTCAATCAAAGCAAGATAAGATGCATAAAAGATAAACATCACATGCAATCAATATAAGTGATATGATATGGCCATCATCATCTTGTGCTTGTGATCTCCATCTCCGAAGCACCGTCATGATCACCATCGTCACCGGCGCGACACCTTGATCTCCATCGTAGCATCGTTGTCGTCTCGCCAACTTATGCTTCTACGACTATCGCTACCGCTTAGTGATAAAGTAAAGCATTACAGGGCGATTGCATTGCATACAATAAAGCGACAACCATATGGCTCCTGCCAGTTGCCGATAACTCGGTTACAAAACATGATCATCTCATACAATAAAATATAGCATCATGTCTTGACCATATCACATCACAACATGCCCTGCAAAAACAAGTTAGACGTCCTCTACTTTGTTGTTGCAAATTTTACGTGGCTGCTACGGGCTAAGCAAGAACCGTTCTTACCTACGCATCAAAACCACAATGATAGTTCGTCAAGTTAGTGTTGTTTTAACCTTCTCAAGGACCGGGCGTAGCCACACTCGGTTCAACTAAAGTTGGAGAAATTGACACCCGCCAGCCACCTGTGTGCAAAGCACGTCGGTAGAACCAGTCTCGCGTAAGCGTCCGCGTAATGTTGGTCCGGGCCGCTTCATCCAACAATACCGCCGAACCAAAGTATGACATGCTGGTAAGCAGTATGACTTGTATCGCCCACAACTCACTTGTGTTCTACTCGTGCATATAACATCTACGCATAAAACCAGGCTCGGATGCCACTGTTGGGGAACGTAGTAATTTCAAAAAAATTCCTACGCACACGCAAGATTATGGTGATGCATAGCAATGAGAGGGGAGAGTGTTGTCCATGTACCCTCGTAGACCGAAAGCGGAAGCGTTAGCACAACGCGGTTGATGTAGTCGTACGTCTTCACAATCCGACCGATCAAGTACCGAACGTAAGGCACCTCCGAGTTCAGCACACGTTCAGCTCGATGACGTCCCTCGAACTCCAATCCAGCCGAGCTTTGAGGGAGAGTTCCATCAGCACGACAGCGTGGTGACGATGATGATGTTCTACCGACGCAGGGCTTCGCCGAAGCACCGCTATGATATTATCGAGGTGGATTATGGTGGAGGGGGGCACCGCACACGGCTAACAGATCAAGAGATCAATTGTTGTGTCTAGAGGTGCCCCCTGCCCCCGTATATAAAGGAGCAAGGGGGGAGAGGCGGCCGGCTAGGAGGAGGCGCGCCAGGGAGGAGTCCTACTCCCACCGGGAGTAGGACTCCCTCCTTTCCTAGTTGGAGTAGGAGAAGGGGGAAGGAGGAGGGAGAGAGGAAGGAAAGGGGGGCGCCGCCCCCCTCCTTATCCAATTCGAACAAGAGGGGGAGGGGGCACGCGGCCTGCCCTGGCCGCCCCTCCTCTTCTCCACTAAGGCCCATCTTGGCCCATTAAACCCCCGGGGGGGTTCCGGTAACCCCCGGTACTCCGGTAAAATCCCGATTTCACCCGAAACACTTCCGATATCCAAATATAGGCTTCCAATATATCAATCTTTATGTCTCGACCATTTCAAGACTCCTCGTCATTTCCATGATCACATCCGGGACTCCGAACTACCTTCGGTACATCAAAACACATAAACTCATAATATAACCGTCATCGAACTTTAAGCGTGCGGACCCTACGGGTTCGAGAACTATGTAGACATGACCGAGACACGTCTCCGGTCAATAACCAATAGCGGAACCTGGATGCTCATATTGGCTCCTACATATTCTACGAAGATCTTTATCGGTCAAACCGCATAACAACATACGCTGTTCCCTTTGTCATCGGTATGTTACTTGCCCGAGATTCGATCGTCGGTATCTTAATACCTAGTTCAATCTCGTTACCGGCAAGTCTCTTTACTCGTTCCTTAATACATCATCCCGCAACTAAGTCATTAGTTGCAATGCTTGCAAGGCTTATAGTGATGAGCATTACCGAGTGGGCCCAGAGATACCTCTCCGACAATCGGAGTGATAAATCCTAATCTCGAAATACGCCAACCCAACAAGTACCTTTGGAGACACCTGTAGAGCACCTTTATAATCACCCAGTTACGTTGTGACATTTGGTAGCACACAAAGTGTTCCTCCGGTAAACGGGAGTTGCATAATCTCATAGTCATAGGAACATGTATAAGTCATGAAGAAAGCAATAACAGAATACTAAACGATCGAGTGCTAAGCTAACGGAATGGGTCAAGTCAATCACATCATTCTCCTAATGATGTGATCCCGTTAATCAAATGACAACTCATGTCAATGGCTAGGAAACATAACCATCTTTGATCAACGAGCTAGTCAAGTAGAGGCATACTAGTGACACTCTGTTTGTCTATGTATTCACACAAGTATTATTATTCCGGTTAATACAATTCTAGCATGAATAATAAACATTTATCATGATATAAGGAAATAAATAATAACTTTATTATTGCCTCTAGGGCATATTTCCTTCACCGACCACCACCACCATTGGAGCTGCCCATCGCTGAAGAAGAATCAATGTAATCCGCTGCAGCCACCCACACCATGTGGGGACGACCGGTGGCCAACCTCTAAAATGAGTAACTAGACCCATTAACGGACGTTCGAACATAGTCATCGGACACAGCGTGAGCCGACATGCCCTGCTGATCCCATGCGTGCCATCGTGGCTGCGAGGACACCAAATCTGTAGCACCCGCAGCCGACAGTGCCCTTTGACATCATATCGAGGCCCCGATCCATGCACCACCGCCCCCCTCGCGAATGAAGCCGTTGTGTGAGCTCCACACAGGTAGCCTGAGCCCCTCCACCACTCGCCCCGCAGAGAAGGCCACCAGAGGCCGCAGAGCCGCACTAACAAACCACCTGGAGGGAAGTTTCCCCGGTGAAATCGCTCCGCCGAAGAGCAAAAGGGCTTCTGCCCAGGTTCCGCCTCAAGACGGCGGCTCATCCCGAAAGTCTTCTCTTGATTATTTTAGGGCAAATGGCTTCATATAGGAGAATATCATCAGTGGACCCCCGTGAGCCCCACAAGCCTTCCGGGCATGCCCCTCGGGGGGGGGGGCTAGGCTTGTGGGCCCTGGGTGGCTCCCCTCTAATACTTTTTCTTTCCAATATTTTTATATATTCCAAAATAAATCTCTGTAAATTTTCATGTAATTTTGAGCTCCGAAGAATTGCTATCTCCGTAGTATCTTTTTCAGTCAGATTTCCAGCTGCCGGTAATCCCTCCTATTTTGATGTATCTTGCATTTTAAGAGAGAAAAAGCATTAGAATAACATCATAATATGGAATATAACTTCAAATAATATAAGTAATAGTACGAAAACATGATGCAAAATGGACGTATCATATAGCGGTCTCAGGTGGAGTATTAGCAATATACGCAGTGGGATAATGGTATATGGATACAAGGACACAATTCCTTGCAATCATGACATGTATGATCGCACCATAAACACTTCAATTTAATTGATACGCAGCTGTAGTTTGTTCACCACACCTTTGCTTTTTGCAGAGATGCCACTAGTGAAGTTATAGATCACATTCCTTTATTCCTCATAATCAAAACACTTGGCTTTCTGTTCTTTACAATCGGAACACTTCTCTTTTTGCATTAAAATCAATCTAAACACACAATACATTAATCCTTGTAACTACCAAAGCAGTGATACCGACAACCTCATTTGCTAATTAGGAGGCAGGAAGATTTTTTTTAGTTGTGTGCAGGTACTGATCATTGGCTATCGCAAGAACTCGACATAGTGATACCTTGTTTTCAACCATGGGAAGCTTACTTCGTACTATAACCCTTACACTTCAGGACCCAACAAATATTCATCTAACACACACTATAATAGCCAGGTATATCAAGAAGCAAGAATGTATCTCAAAGTTCACACTCTTGGCCGAGTGCTAATCTCCTTACTCAAATGCCACGAGGATCACCTTATTGTCCTTCAGTCTCCCACAAAATGTCGCAGCTCAATCAACCGGATGGAGGTTCTGGGACAAAGTGGGAGATTTTATCGGTGCTCTCTTAGACTTTGGGTGAGTATGTCGGTGCATTTTTTATGTGTGTGTTGAGTTGATTCCCACTTCATTATCCAAAGCATACTCCATCTTTATAGTATGGATTTGTTATTGACTTGAGCAAATTGAAAATCAATCAGATGTTGTCCCTTTTCTCCTCTTTGAATGGGGGGGGTCTCTAACCAAGCATGTTCGACTACAAATGTGCCAATGTACTATGTAAACATGCTTAGACCAGTAATCATGTTGATATTAACACCAAAAGCACTTAAGGATAGATATGTCCTTTCATTTGCAATACTTAAGCGTTCATATGAATTATTTTGGTGGTGTACATCACCGTTGAGACCACGACGTTTGTCCACTTCCACCATCAAAAACATGAACCGCAACAAAAATATAAAACGACTAGTTCATGACACAAAACTATTTTCGTTTTGCAATGACGGTTGTGACCATCAACAACATGACATTAGTCCGTTGATATGATGTCGTTCCCTACCCTTTTATGTTGGCCGTGACACCACTTAGTTGGCCATCAACATGTTTATTCCCTTCTCCACTCTTCGGCACACCATTCTTCATGTCATTGTCTTTTTGCCCCATTTTTGTGTTTGATATATCATTGAGACCCTATATTGTATAATTGTGCAGAATAAAAACGCAAAAATTCAGAATTTAGAGGTTTTGATTTGAAAAGAAATCTTCCAATTAAAGGGATGTGTTTTATATTGTACATCCGTTGTTGCGATAACTAATGTTAGAAGGGAGAGAGGGATTGGTGGAATAGTTTGATGTATTGCTTGAGCCTCGTGGGCATATATATATAGGAGTACATGATCTACTTGGAGTACAAGACAAGCCAGAATACTTTCTAGTTATCCTATATTTCCTAATACAATCACGTTACTCAACATCCCCTGCAGTCACAACGGTAGCGACGCAGACGGTGAGACTGGAGAAGAATCCGAAGGCAAGCATATGGACACCCCCCCCACAGTCGTAACGGTCGACGCATCGCGGAGTCGTGCCTGGAGTGGCAACCGACGAGGTTGCTCAAGCAAGGCGGTAGACCTTTGTGCCATTTGTCGAAGTAGCCGAGAGCATAGGTTGTGTAGCCGTGGTCGAGGTAGCCGTGCAAAGAATGCCATGGTCGATGTCGAGTCGGGGTAGCCGGTGTCGAGGAAGTCGCCGTGGAGCCGCGGGCGCAAGGAGGCGCCAAGTCAGTCATGGGCGCAATGGTGTCGAAGTAGTGGTGCGCCGGGAAGAAGACGTTGTTGACGACGCGTCGCGCCGGGGTTGCCAATCCTGGGGACACATCGTAGACGAAGGCATGCGTCGGTGTTGCCAGCACCGGGCATGCGTAGACGGACGAAGACGAAGTTGACGAATCGCCGCACCAGGCTTGCCAGGCCCGGGGACACGTCGTGGACAAAGGCACGTGATGTCTACTACACAACCTTCTTCTTGTAGACGTTGTTGGGCCTCCAAGTGTAGAGGTTTGTAGGACAGTAGCAAATTTCCCTCAAGTGGATGACCTAAGGTTTATCAATCCGTGGGAGGCGTGGGTTGAAGATGGTCTCTCTCAAACAACCCTGCAACCAAATAACAAAGAGTCTCTTGTGTCCCCAACACACCCAATACAATGGTAAATTGTATAGGTGCACTAGTTCGGCAAAGAGATGGTGATACAAGTGCAATATGGATGGTAGATATAGGTTTTTGTAATCTGAAAATATAAAAACAGCAAGGTAACAAGTGGTAAAAGTGAGCGTAAACAGTATTGCAATGGTAGGAAACAAGGCCTAGGGTTCATACTTTCACTAGTGCAAGTTCTCTCAACAATAATAACATAATTGGATCATATAACTATCCCTCAACATGCAACAAAGAGTCACTCCAAAGTCACTAATAGCGGAGAACAACCGAAGAGATTATGGTAGGGTACGAAACCACCTCAAAGTTATCCTTTCTGATCGATCTATTCAAGAGTCCGTAGTAAAATAACACGAAGCTATTCTTTCCGTTCGATCTATCATAGAGTTCGTACTAGAATAACACCTTAAGACACAAATCAACCAAAACCCTAATGTCACATAGATACTCCAATGTCACCTCAAGTATCCGTGGGTATGGTTATACGGTATGCATCACACAATCTCAGATTCATCTATTCAACCAACACAAAGAACTTCAAAGAGTGCCCCAAAGATTCTACCGAAGAGTCAAGACGAAAACGTGTGCCAACCCCTATGCATAGGTTCATGGGCGGAACCCGCAAGTTGATCACCAAAACATACATCAAGTGAATCAATAGAATACCCCATTGTCACCACGGGTATCCCACGCAAGACATACATCAAGTGTTCTCAAATCCTTAAAGACTCAATCCGATAAGATAACTTCAAAGGGAAAACTCAATCCATTACAAGAGAGTAGAGGGGGAGAAACATCATAAGATCCAACTATAATAGCAAAGCTCGCGATACATCAAGATCGTGCCAAATCAAGAACACGAGAGAGAGAGAGAGATCAAACACATAGCTACTGGTACATACCCTTAGCCCCGAGGGTGAACTACTCCCTCCTCGTCATGGAGAGCGCCGGGATGATGAAGATGGCCACCGGTGAGGGACCCCCCCTCCGGCAGGGTGCCGAAACAGGGTCCCGATTGGTTTTTGGTGGCTACAGAGGCTTGCGGCGGCGGAACTCCCGATCTATTGTGTTCCCCGATGTTTTTAGGGTATATGGACATATATAGGCGAAAGAAGTCGGTCAGGGGAGCCACGAGGGGCCCACGAGGGTGGGGGCGCGCCCAGGGGGGCTGGCGCGCCTCCCTGCCTCGTGGCCACCTCGAAGCTTCCTTGACTTCAACTCCAAGTCTCCTGGATCACGTTCGTTCCAAAAATCACGCTCCCGAAGGTTTCATTCCGTTTGGACTCCGTTTGATATTCCTTTTCTGCGAAACACTGAAACAAGGGAAAAAACAGAAGTTGGCACTGGGTCTGGGTTAATAGGTTAGTCCCAAAAATAATATAAAAGTGCATAGTAAAGCCCATTGAACATCCAAGATGGATAATATAATAGCATGAATACTTCATAAATTATAGATACGTTGGAGGCGTATCAGCATCCCCAAGCTTAATTCCTGCTCGTCCTCGAGTAGGTAAATGATAAAAAAAATTATGAAGTGTGAATGCTAGCAGGTGCACAAGTTTGATCAATGATAATTTCAATCGCCTTTTCTAGCATCATTATATGTCATAACAGTAGCTCATATCATAAAACTTTGCATGATCAAGTAACAAACTATTCACATGTTAAAGTATAGATCATAAACTTTCTTGAAAACTAACAAATCGTGTTATTAGTCATCAAACAATTACAATTCATCTTATTTTCAGGAAGAGTCTATGTCAGAGCTTTGATTTAGCAAAATCCACATACTCAACTATCTTTTAGTCTTTCACAATTGCTAACACTCACGCGATATTTATGGGTTCAAAGTTTTAATTAGACACAGAGAAAGATAGGGGCTTATAGATTCGCCTCCCAACCTTTTACCTCAAGGGTAATGTCAACAATAATAGTTCGTGATGCCTTACATCCAATTGGATATATATATATATATATATATATATATATATATATATATATATATATATATATATATATATATATATCAGAATCTTTCCAACACAATGTGCTTGCCAAAGGATAAAATGTAAAAAGGAAAGGTGAAGATCACCATGACTCTTGCATAAGGTAAAAGACAAGAATAAAAGATAGGCCCTTCGCAGAGGGAAGCAGAGGTTGTCATGCACTTTTATAGTTGGATGCACAAAATCTTAATGCGAGGGAACTTCAATTTATATTGCCACTTGTGATAGGGACCTTTATTATGCAGTCCGTCGCTTTTATTGCTTCCATATCACAAGATCGTATAAAGCTTATTTTCTCCACACTAAAAGATCATACATATTTAGAGAGCAATTTTTATTGCATGCACCGATGACAACTTACTTGAAGGATCTTAATCAATCCATAGGTAGGTATGGTGGACTCTCATGGAAATACTGGTTTAAGGGATGTTTGGAAGCACAAGTAGTATCTCTACTTGGTGCGAAGAATTTGGCTAGCATGAGGGGGAAAGGCAAGCTCAACGTGTTGGGCGATCCATGACAATAATATACTTTATTTCGGATGTAAGAAGACATAACCCATTACGTTGTCTTCCTTGTCCAACATCAACCTTTTAGCATGTCATATTTTAATGAGTGCTCACAATTACAAAAGATGTCCAAGATAGTATATTTATATGTGAAATCTCTCTTCCTTCAATATTCTTTCATGAATTGTTCAAGTGACCAATACAATGTTTGCTAACCTTCAATAAATTTACCACCTCTACTTCTTATATGTGAAGTCATTACTCCCCATGGGAAAGGCATATGAAACATATATAAATTCAGATTTATGATGTTCAAATCATTCAACCATTTACTCATAGGATATAAGTGAAGCATACGAGTAAATGACAAACTACTCCAAAAAGATATAAGTGAAGATCAATGAGTAGTTAAATAATTATGTAGCTATGTGAAGACTCTCTCTCATTTAAGAATTTCAGATCTTGGTATTTTATTCAAACAGAAAACAAAGCTAAAGAAAATAAAATGACACTCCAAGCAAAACACATATCATGTGGTGAATAAAAATATAGCTCCAAGTAAAGTTACCGATGAACGAAGACGAAAGAGGGGATGCCATCCGGGGCATCCCCAAGCTTAGGCTTTTGGTTGTCCTTGAATATTACCTTGGGGTGCCTTGGGCATCCCCAAGCTTAGGCTCTTGCCACTCCTTATTCCATAGTCCATCGAATCCTTACCCAAAACTTGAAAACTTCACAACACAAAACTTAACAGAAAACTCATAAGCTCCGTTAGCGAAAGAAAACAAAACACCACTTCAAGGTACTGTAATGAACTCATTCTTTATTTGTATTGGTGTTAAATCTACTGTATTCCAACTTCTCTATGGTTTATAAACTATTTTACTAGCCATAGATTCATCAAAATAAGCAAACAACACACGAAAAACAGAATCTGTCAAAAACAGAACAGTCTGTAGTAATCTGTAACTAACGCAAACTTCTGGAACTCAAAAAATTCTACCAAAATAGGAAGACCTAGATAATTTTTTTATTGATCTACTGCAATTGGAATCAGTATTTTATCACGTTCTGGTGATTTTTAAAAATTGTTTTCGTGAACAGAAAGTTTCTGGAATTTTCAGCAAGATCAAACAACTATCATCCAAGAAGATCCTATAGGTTTAACTTGGCACAAACACTAATTAAAACATAAAACCACATCTAAGCAGAATTTAGATGGATTATTTATTACTAAACAGAACCAAAAAGCAAGAAACTAAAAATAAAATTGGGTTGCCTCCCAACAAGCGCTTACGTTTAACGCCCCTAGCTAGGCATGATGATTTCAATGATGCTCACATAAAAGATAAGAATTGAAACATAAAGAGAGCATCATGAAACACATGACAAGCACATTTAAGTCTAACCCACTTCCTATGCATAGGGATTTTCTGAGCAAACAACTTATGGAAACAATAATCAACTAGCATAGGAAGGCGAAACAAGCGTAACTTCAAAACTTTAAGCACATAGTGAGGAAACTTGATATTATTGCAATTCCTACAAGCATATATTCCTCCCTCATAATAATTTTAAGTAGCATCATGAATGAATTCAACAATATAACCAGCACCTAAAGCATTCTTTTCATGATCTACTTGCATAGAAAATTTACTACTCTCCACATAAGCAAAATTCTTCTCATTCGGAATAGTGGGAGTATCATAAGAGACTTGAATACTATAAATTGTTTCCACATTAAAAGAGTAATGTTCAGAAAAAGGGTAATCATAATCATGACAAGTTTTATAAATATAATCATTACTACTTTTTATAGCATAAGTTTCATCACAATAATCATCATAAGTAGCAACTTTGTTGTCATCATAATCGATTGAAACCTCTTCCAAGATAGTGGACTCGTCACTAAATAAAGTCATGACCTCTCCAAATCCATTTTCATAAATATTATAAGATTCAACACCCTCCAAAATAGTGGGATCATTACTTCCTAAAGTTGACACTCTTCCAAACCCACTTTTATCAATATAATCATCATAGGTAGAAGGCATGCTATCATCATAACAACTTTGCATATCAAAACTTGGGAGGCTAAAAGTATCATCTTCATTAAACGTAGCATCCCCAAGCTTGGGACAAACATTAATTTCAGCAAATATATTCTCAAATGTGTCATCCTCATCAAACATAGCATCCCCAAGCTTGGGCCTTTTCATATCATAAGCATAATCACTCTCATTATTAATAGTATGGATAGCACCAATAGTATAGCAATTATCATCATCACAATGAGTAGTAGGAGCAACATCATTTGGGAGGGATACCTTTTTACCTTTGCTTCTCCGTTTTTTCTTTTTCTTCTTCACATCATGTGTGGGTTCAATCCTCTTTTTGGAGCTCCTTATTAATGAGATTGGTTGGATAGAAGGCTCCTCCTCGTTACCTGATTCATCATAAGAAATAATGGGAGGATAATGGGAAGCCTCTTCCCTTTCATTAGTATTCTCTTCATCTTCTATTTGTTTTCTTTTCTTTATGTAATTGGCAATATAAGGATTTTCAATGCAATTCACCGCACAATACATATAAATTTCCTCTAGATCAAATTCAAGAAGTTTATCACGGGCAAATACCGGAAGATAGTTAGTTATACGTTTCATTTCTTCATAACCCATAAGCAAACTAAGTTCATTATGATGTACAAGGGAAATCAAGTCATCACAATTTTTGGACACGATTAGATCATGAAACAATTTGCATCGGATAGTTAAATGATCACTTTCATTGCAAAGTTCACAAGTACGGCCAAGAAAATTTAAATTTTCAGCACAAACATCTAGCCTTTCTTGCAACCATTTAGTTTCTAAGTACTTATGCTTCTTACAAAATCTATCTTCCCTTTTGGTATGTATTTGCAAATTCGATGCACTCCACAAAAATCGACATGCTTATAAGAGACATTTTCATCATGACTAGTGCAATCATCATTAGTACTATAGATATTCAAAGAGTTCATACTAACAACATTGCAATCATGCTCATCATTCACATATTTTATGCCAAGCACTCTACGTAATTCTTCTTCTAGTACTTGAGCACAATTGTCCTTTCCATCATTTTCACGAAAGATATTAAAAAGATGAAGCATATGAGGCACCCTTAATTCCATTTTTTTGTAGTTTTCTTTTATAGACTAAATTAGTGATAAAACAAGAAACTAAAAGATTCGATTGCAAGATCTAAAGATATACCTTCAAGCACTCACCTCCCCGGCAACGGCGCCAGGAAAGAGCATGATGTATACTACACAACCTTCTTCTTATAGACGTTGTTGGGCCTCCAAGTGCAGAGGTTTGTAGGACAGTAGCAAATTTCCCTCAAGTGGATGACCTAAGGTTTATCAATCCGTGGGAGGTGTAGGTTGAAGATGGTCTCTCTCAAACAACCCTGCAACCAAATAACAAAGAGTCTCTTGTGTCCCCAACACACCCAATACAATGGTAAATTGTATAGGTTCACTAGTTCGGCGAAGAGATGGTGATACAAGTGCAATATGGATGGTAGATATAGGTTTTTGTAATCTGAAAATATAAAAACAGCAAGGTAACAAGTGGTAAAAGTGAGCGTAAACGGTATTGCAATGGTAGGAAACAAGGCCTAGGGTTCATACTTTCACTAGTGCAAGTTCTCTTAACAATAATAACATAATTGGATCATATAACTATCCCTCAACACGCAACAAAGAGTCACTCCAAAGTCACTAATAGCGGAGAACAACTGAAGAGATTATGGTAGGGTACGAAACCACCTCAAAGTTATCCTTTCTGATCGATCTATTCAAGAGTCCGTAGTAAAATAACACGAAGCTATTCTTTCCGTTCGATCTATCATAGAGTTCGTACTAAAATAACACCTTAAGACACAAATCAACCAAAACCCTAATGTCACATAGATACTCCAATGTCACCTCAAGAATCCGTGGGTATGATTATACGATATGCATCACACAATCTCAGATTCATCTATTCAACCAACACAAAGAACTTCAAAGAGTGCCCCAAAGTTTCTACCGAAGAGTCAAGACGAAAACGTGTGCCAACCCCTATGCATAGGTTCATGGGCGGAACCCGCAAGTTGATCACCAAAACATACATCAAGTGAATCAATAAAATACCCCATTGTCACCACGGGTATTGTTGGGAATCGTAGCATAATTTAAAATTTTCCTACGCTCACCAAGATGCATCTATGGAGTCTACTAGCAACGAGGGGAAAGGAGTGGATCTACATACCCTTGTAGATCGCGAGCGGAAGCGTTCCAATGAACGTGGATGACGGAGTCGTACTCGCCGTGATCCAAATCACTGATGACCGAGTGCCGAACGTACGGCACCTCTGCGTTCAACACACGTACGGTGCAGCGACGTCTCCTCCTTCTTGATCCAGCAAGGGGGGAGGAGTGGTTGATGGAGATCCAACAGCACGACGGCGTGGTGATGGATGTAGCGGGTCTCCGGCAGGGCTTCGCCGAGCTTCTGCGAGAGAGAGAGAGGTGTTGCAGGGGAGGAGGGAGGCGCCCAAGGCTTAGATGTTGCTGCCCTCCCTTCCCCCCACTATATATAGGGCCAAGGGAGAGGGGGGGCGCAGCCTTGCCCCTTCCTCCAAGGAAGGGTGCGGCCAGGGGGGAGTCCTTCCCCCCCAAGGCACCTCGGAGGTGCCTTCCCCCTTTAGGACTCTCCCTTTTTTCTTATCTCTTGCGCATGGGCCTCTTGGGGCTGGTGCCCTTGGCCCATATAGGCTAAGGCGCACCCCTTACAGCCCATGTGCCCCCCCGGGGCTGGTGGACCCCCTTGGTGGACCCCCGGACCCCTTTCGGCACTCCCGGTACAATACCGATAAAGTGCGAAACTTTTCCGGCGACCAAAATAAGACTTCCCATATATAAATCTTTACCTCCGCACCATTCCGGAACCTCTCGTGACGTCCGGGATCTCATCCGGGACTCCGAACAACTTTCGGGTTTCCGCATACATATATCTCTACAACCCTAGCGTCACCGGACCTTAAGTGTGTAGACCCTACGGGTTCGGGAGACATGCAGACATGACCGAGACGCCTCTCCGGTCAATAACCAACAGCGGGATCTGGATACCCATGTTGGCTCCCACATGTTCCACGATGATATCATCGGGTGAACCACGGTGTCGAGGATTCAATCAATCCGTATGCAATTCCCTTTGTCAATCGGTATGTTACTTGCCCGAGATTCGATCGTCGGTATCCCAATACCTAGTTCAATCTCGTTACCGGCAAGTCTCTTTACTCGTACCGCAATGCATGATCCCGTGACTAACGCCTTAGTCACATTGAGCTCATTATGATGATGCATTACCGAGTGGGCCCAGAGATACCTCTCCGTCACACGGAGTGACAAATCCCAGTCTCGATCCGTGCCAACCCAACAGACACTTTCGGAGATACCCGTAATGCACCTTTATAGTCACCCAGTTACGTTGTGACGTTTGGCACACCCAAAGCACTCCTACGGTATCCGGGAGTTGCACGATCTCATGGTCTAAGGAAAAGATACTTGACATTGGAAAAGCTCTAGCAAACGAAACTACACGATCTTTTATGCTATGCTTAAGTTGGGTCTTGTCCATCACATCATTCTCCTAATGATGTGATCCCGTTATCAATGACATCCTATGTCCATAGTCAGGAAACCATGACTATCTGTTGATCAACGAGCTAGTCAACTAGAGGCTTACTAGGGACAGGTTGTGGTCTATGTATTCACACATGTATTACGATTTCCGGACAATACAATTATAGCATGAATAATAGACAATTACCATGAACAAAGAAATATAATAATAACCATTTATTATTGCCTCTAGGGCATATTTCCAACAGTCTCCCACTTGCACTAGAGTCAATAATCTAGTTCACATCACCATGTGATTAACACTCACTGGTCACATCACCATGTGACCAACGTCTAAAGAGTTTACTAGAGTCAACGATCTAGTTCACATCACTATGTGATTATCACTCAATGTGTTCTGGTTTGGTCATGTTATGCTTGTGAGAGAGGTTATTAGTCAACGGGTCTGAACCTTTCAGAACCATGTGCTTTACGAATATCTATCTCATCTTGTGGATGCTACCACGCGCTATTTGGAGCCATTTCAAATAATTGCTCTACTATACGAATCCGGTTTACTACTCAGAGTCATCCGGATTAGTGTCAAAGTTCGCATCGACGTAACCCTTTACGACGAACTCCTTTCCACCTCCATAATCGAGAAAATTCCTTAATCCACTAGGTGCTAAGGATAAGTTCGACCGCTGTCATGAGATCCTTTCCCGGATCACCATTGTACCCTCTTGACCAACTCATGGCAAGGCACACTATATGTGCGGTACACAGCATAGCATACTATAGAGCCTATGTCTAAAGCATAGGGGATGACCTTCGTCCTTTCTCTATCTTCTGCTGTGGTCAGGTCTTGAGTCTCACTCAATACTCACACCTTGTAACACAGCCAAGAACTCCTTCTTTGCTGGTCTATTTTGAATTCTTTCAAAATCATGTCAAGGTGTGCTGTCTTTTGAAAGTATCATCAGGCGTCTTGATCTATCTCTATGGATCTTGATGCGCAATATGTAAGTAGCTTTATCCAGGTCTTCCTTTGAAAAACTCCTTTCAAACAACCCTTTATGCTTTCCAGAAATTTTACATCATTTCGGATCATCAATATGTCATTCACATATACTTATCAGAAATGTTGTAGCGCTCCCACTCACTTTATTGTAAATACAAGTTTCTAACAAACTTTGTATAAACCCAAAAACTTTGATCACCCCATCAAAGCGTATATTCTGACTCCGAGATGCTTGCTCTAATCCATGGAAGGATCGCTGGATCTAGCATACCTTTTAGCATCCTTAGGATCGACAAAACCTTTCTGATTGTATCACATACAACCTTTCCTTACGAAAACTGGTAAGGAAACTTGTTTTGACATCCATCTGCCAGATTTCATAAATGTAGCTAATGCTAACATGATTCCGACGGACCTAAGCATCGCTACTGATGAGAAAAACTCATCGTAGTCAACTCCTTGAACTTGTGAAAATACTCTTTGCCACAAGTCGAGCTTCATAGACGGTAACATTACCGTCCATGTCCGTCTTCTTCTTAAAGATCCATTTATCTCAATGGCTTGCCGATCATCGGGCAAGTTCACCAAAGTCCATGCTTTGTTCTGATACATGGATTCTATCTCGGATTTCATGGCCTCGAGCCATTCGTCGGAATATGGGCCTACCATCGCTTCTCCATAGCTCGTAGGTTCATTGTTGTCTAGCAACATGACTTCCAAGACAGGATCACGCATTACTCTGAAGTAGTGCGCATCCTCGTCATCCTACGAGGTTTGGTAGTGACTTGATCCGAAGTTTCATGATCACTATCATAAGCTTCCACTTCAATTGGTGTAGGTGCCACAGGAACAACTTCCTGTGCCCTGCTACACACTAGTTGAAGCGACGGTTCAATAACCTTATCAAGTCTCCACCATCCTCCCACTC
This sequence comes from Aegilops tauschii subsp. strangulata, assembly GCF_002575655.3. Lineage (NCBI taxonomy): Eukaryota > Viridiplantae > Streptophyta > Magnoliopsida > Poales > Poaceae > Aegilops > Aegilops tauschii. The sequence continues at coordinate 69,662,765 of NC_053035.3, forward strand.
AATTCTTTCGAGAGAAACTTTTCCTCGAGAAAGGACTCGTTTCTAGAAGCAATTACTTTTGCTTCCAGATAGGAGGTATACCCAACTGTTTTTGGGTATTCTATGAAGATGCATTTATCCGCTTTGGGTTCGAGCTTATCACCTGAAACTTTTTTTTTCACATAAGCATCGCAGCCCCAAACTTTTAAGAAACGACAACTTAGGTTTCTATAAACGGTGTCGTCTCAACGGAATTGCGTGGTGCCCCTTTTAAAGTGAATGCGGTTGTCTCTAATGCCTAACCCATAAACGATAGTGGTAATTTGATAAGAAACATCATGGTATGCACCATATCCAATAGGGTGCAGTTATGATGTTCGGACACACCATCACACTATGGTGTTCCAGGCGGTATTAATTGTGAAACACTTTCCACAATGTCTCAATTGTGTGCCAAACTCGTAACTCAGATACTCATCTCTATGATCATATCACGGACATTTTATCCTCTTGTCACGATGATCTTCAACTTCACTCTGAAATTACTTGAACATTTCAATAATTCAGACTTGTGTTTCATCAAGTAAATACACTCAGCATCTACTCAAATCATCTATGAAGTAAGAACACAACGATATCCACTGCATGCCTCAGCACTCATTGGACTGCATACATCAAAATGTATTACTTCCAATAAGTTGCTCTCTTGCTCCATCTTACTGAAAACGAGGCCTTTCAGTCATCTTGCCCATGTGGTATGATTTGCATGTCTCAAGTGATTCAAAATCAAGTGAGTCCAAACGATCCATCTGCATGGAGTTTCTTCATGCATATATACCAATAGACATGGTTCGCATGTCTCAATCTTTTCAAAAATGAGTGAGTCCAAAGATCCACCTACATGGAGCTTCTTCATGCGTTCTACACCAATATGACTCAAGTGGCAGTGCCACAAGTATGTGGTAGTATCATTACTATCTTATATCTTTTGGCATGAACATGTGTATCACTACGATCGAGATTCATTTTAGGTGCAAGACCATTGAAGGTATTATTCAAATAAACAGAGTAACCATTATTCTCCTTAAATGAATAACCGTTTTGCGGTAAACATAATCCAATCATGTTCAGCGCAACCACCAAATCTCGATGGTAGAGGGAGCATGCGATGCTTGATCACATCAACCTTGGAAACACTTCCAACACATATCGTCATCTCACCTTTAGCTAGTCTCCATTTATTCCGCAGCTTTTATTTCGAGTTACTAACACTTAGCAACCGAACCAGTATCTAATACCCTGGTGCTGCTAGGAGTACTAGTAAAGTACACATTCATATAACGTATATCCAATATACTTTGTCGACCTTGCCTGCCTTCTCATCTACCAAGTATCTAGGGTAGTACTGCTTCAGTGACCGTTCCTCTCATTACAGAAGCACTTAGTCTCGGGTTTGGGTTCAACCTTGGGATTCTTCACTAGAGCAGCAAACGACTTGCCGTTTCATGAAGTATCCCTTTTGCCCTTGCCCTTCTTAAACTAGTGGTTTTACTAACCATCAACAATTGATGCTCCTTCTTGATTTCTACTCTCGCGGTGTCAAACATCGCGAATAGCTCAAGGATTATCATAATTATCCTTGATATGTTATAGTTCATCATGAAGCTCTACTAGCTTGGTGGCAGTGACTATGGAGAACTATCACTATCTCATCTGGGAGATTAACTCCCACTCGATTCAAGCGATTGTGGCACTCAGACAATCTGAGCACACGCTCAACGATTGAGCTTTTCTCCCTTAGTTTGCAGGCTTAAGAAACTTGTCAGAGGTCTCATACCTCTTGACGTGGGCACTAGTCTGAAATCCCAATTTCAGTCTTCGGAACATCTCACATGTTCTGCGACGTTTCAAAAACGTCTTTGGTGCCACAATTCTAAACCGCACCGAACTATCACGTAGTCATCAAAACGTGTATGTCAGATGTTTTGTAACATCTACAGACGACGCTGAGGTTCAGCACACCGAGCGGTGCATTAAGGACATTTGCCTTCTGTGTAGTAATGAGGACAATCCTCAGTTTACGGACCCAGTCCGCATAATTGCTACTACCAACTTTCAACTAAATTTTCTCTAGGAACATATCTTAACCAGTAGAACTAAAGCGCAAGCTATGACATAATTTGCAAATACCTATTTGACTATGTTCATGATAATGAAGTTCATCTGATTATGAACTCCCACTCAGATAGACATCCCTCTAGTCATCTAAGTGAAACATGATCCAAGTTTAACTAGGCCGTGTCCGATCATCACGTGAGACGGACTAGTCAAGATCGGTGAACATCTCCATGTTGATCGTATCTTCTATACGACTCATGCTCGACCTTTCGGTCCTCCGTGTTCCGAGGCCATGTCTGTACATGCTAGGCTCGTCAAGTCAACCTAAGTGTATTGCGTGTGTTCCGAGGCCATGTCTGTACATGCTAGGCTCGTCAACACCCGTTGTATTCGAACGTAAGAATCTATGACACCCGATCATCACGTGGTGCTTCGAAATGACGAACCGTCGCAACGGTGCACAGTTAGGGTGAACACTTTCTTGAAATTATTATAAGGGATCATCCTACTTGCTACCGTCGTTCTAAGCAAATAAGATGCAAAAAACATGATAAACATCACATGCAATCAAATAGTGACATGATATGGCCAATATCATCATGCTCCTTTGATCTCCATCTTCGGGGCACCATGATCATCTTTGTCACCGGCATGACACCATGATCTCCATCATCATGATCTCCATCATTGTGTCTTCATGAAGTTGTCACGCCAACGATTACTTCTACTTCTATGGCCAACTCGTTTAGCAACGAAGTAAAGTAATTTACATGGCGTTATTCAATGACTCGCAGGTCATGCAAAATAATAAAGACAACTCCTATGGCTCCTGCCGGTTGTCATACTCATCGACATGCAAGTCGTGATTCCTATTACAAGAATATGATCAATCTCATACATCACATATATCATTCATCACATCTTCTGGCCATATCACATCACATAGCACTTGCTGCAAAAACAAGTTAGACGTCCTCTAATTGTTGTTGCAAGTTTTTACGTGGTTTGTAGGTTTCTAGCAAGAACGTTTCTTACCTACGTATGACCACAACGTGATTTGCCAATTTCTATTTACCCTTCATAAGGACCCTTTTCATCGAATCCGTTCCGACTAAAGTAGGAGAGACAGACACCCGCTAGCCACCTTATGCATCTAGTGCATGTCTGTCGGTGGAACCTGTCTCACGTAAGAGTACGTGTAAGGTCGGTCCGGGCCGCTTCATCCACAATGCCGCCGAAACAAGAAAAGACTAGTAGCGGCAAGAAGAATTGGCAAACTCAACGCCCACAACTACTTTGTGTTCTACTCGTGCATAGTAACTACGCATAGACCTGGCTCATGATGCCACTGTTGGGAATCGTAGCATAATTTAAAATTTTCCTACGCTCACCAAGATGCATCTATGGAGTCTACTAGCAACGAGGGGAAAGGAGTGGATTTACATACCCTTGTAGATCGCGAGCGGAAGCGTTCCAATGAACGTGGATGACGGAGTCGTACTCGCCGTGATCCAAATCACCGATGACCGAGTGCCGAACGTACGGCACCTCCGCGTTCAACACACATACGGTGCAGCGACGTCTCCTCCTTCTTGATCCAGCAAGGGGGGAGGAGAGGTTGATGGAGATCCAACAGCACGACGGCGTGGTGATGGATGTAGCGGGTCTCCGGCAGGGCTTCGCCGAGCTTCTGCGAGAGAGAGAGAGGTGTTGCAGGGGAGGAGGGAGGCGCCCAAGGCTTAGATGTTGCTGCCCTCCCTTCCCCCCACTATATATAGGGCCAAGGGAGAGGGGGGGCGCAGCCTTGCCCCTTCCTCCAAGGAAGGGTGCGGCCAGGGGGGAGTCCTTCCCCCTTTAGGACTCTCCCTTTTTTCTTATCTCTTGCGCATGGGCCTCTTGGGGCTGGTGCCCTTGGCCCATATAGGCCAAGGCGCACCCCTTACAGCCCATGTGCCCCCCCGGGGCTGGTGGACCCCCGGACCCCTTTCGGCACTCCCGGTACAATACCGATAAAGTGCGAAACTTTTCCGGCGACCAAAATAAGACTTCCCATATATAAATCTTTACCTCCGCACCATTCCGGAACCTCTCGTGACGTCCGGGATCTCATCCGGGACTCCGAACAACTTTTGGGTTTCCGCATACATATATCTCTACAACCCTAGCGTCACCGGACCTTAAGTGTGTAGACCCTACGGGTTCGGGAGACATGCAGACATGACCGAGACGCCTCTCCGGTCAATAACCAACAGCGGGATCTGGATACCCATGTTGGCTCCCACATGTTCCATGATGATATCATCGGGTGAACCACGGTGTCGAGGATTCAATCAATCCGTATGCAATTCCCTTTGTCAATCGGTATGTTACTTGCCCGAGATTCGATCGTCGGTATCCCAATACCTAGTTCAATCTCGTTACCGGCAAGTCTCTTTCCTCGTACCGCAATGCATGATCCCGTGACTAACGCCTTAGTCACATTGAGCTCATTATGATGATGCATTACCGAGTGGGCCCAGAGATACCTCTCCGTCACACGGAGTGACAAATCCCAGTCTCGATCCGTGCCAACCCAATAGACACTTTCGGAGATACCCGTAATGCACCTTTATAGTCACCCAGTTACGTTGTGACGTTTGGCACACCCAAAGCACTCCTACGGTATCCGGGAGTTGCACGATCTCATGGTCTAAGGAAAAGATACTTGACATTGGAAAAGCTCTAGCAAACGAAACTACACGATCTTTTATGCTATGCTTAAGTTGGGTCTTGTCCATCACATCATTCTCCTAATGACGTGATCCCGTTATCAATGACATCCTATGTCCATAGTCAGGAAACCATGACTATCTGTTGATCAACGAGCTAGTCAACTAGAGGCTTACTAGGGACAGGTTGTGGTCTATGTATTCACACATGTATTACGATTTCCGGACAATACAATTATAGCATGAATAATAGACAATTACCATGAACAAAGAAATATAATAATAACCATTTATTATTGCCTCTAGGGCATATTTCCAACAGGTATCCCACGCAAGACATACATCAAGTGTTCTCAAATCCTTAAAGACTCAATCCGATAAGATAACTTCAAAGGGAAAACTCAATCCATTACAAGAGAGTAGAGGGGGAGAAACATCATAAGATCCAACTATAATAGCAAAGCTCGCGATACATCAAGATCGTGCCAAATCAAGAACACGAGAGAGATATCATCGGGTGAACCACGGTGTCGAGGATTCAATCAATCCGTATGCAATTCCCTTTGTCAATCGGTATGTTACTTGCCCGAGATTCGATCGTCGGTATCCCAATACCTAGTTCAATCTCGTTACCGGCAAGTCTCTTTACTCGTACCGCAATGCATGATCCCGTGACTAACGCCTTAGTCACATTGAGCTCATTATGATGATGCATTACCGAGTGGGCCCAGAGATACCTCTCCGTCACACAGAGTGACAAATCCCAGTCTCGATCCGTGCCAACCCAATAGACACTTTCGGAGATACCCGTAATGCACCTTTATAGTCACCCAGTTACGTTGTGACGTTTGGCACACCCAAAGCACTCCTACGGTATCCGGGAGTTGCACGATCTCATGGTCTAAGGAAAAGATACTTGACATTGGAAAAGCTCTAGCAAACGAAACTACACGATCTTTTATGCTATGCTTAAGTTGGGTCTTGTCCATCACATCATTCTCCTAATGACGTGATCCCGTTATCAATGACATCCTATGTCCATAGTCAGGAAACCATGACTATCTGTTGATCAACGAGCTAGTCAACTAGAGGCTTACTAGGGACAGGTTGTGGTCTATGTATTCACACATGTATTACGATTTCCGGACAATACAATTATAGCATGAATAATAGACAATTACCATGAACAAAGAAATATAATAATAACCATTTATTATTGCCTCTAGGGCATATTTCCAACAGGTATCCCACGCAAGACATACATCAAGTGTTCTCAAATCCTTAAAGACTCAATCCGATAAGATAACTTCAAAGGGAAAACTCAATCCATTACAAGAGAGTAGAGGGGGAGAAACATCATAAGATCCAACTATAATAGCAAAGCTCGCGATACATCAAGATCGTGCCAAATCAAGAACACGAGAGAGAGAGAGATCAAACACATAGCTACTGGTACATACCCTCAGCCCCGAGGGTGAACTACTCCCTCCTCGTCATGGAGAGCGCCGGGATGATGAAGATGGCCACCAATGAGGGATCCCCCCCTCCGGCAGGGTGCCGGAACAGGGCCCCGATTGGCTTTTGGTGGCCACAGAGGCTTGCGGCGGCGGAACTCCCGATCTATTGTGTTCCCCGATGTTTTTAGGGTATATGGACATATATAGGCGAAAGAAGTCGGTCAGGGGAGCCACGAGGGGCCCACGAGGGTGGGGCACGCGCCCAGGGGGCAGACGCGCCACCCTACCTCGTGGCCACCTCGAAGCTTCCTTGACTTCAACTCCAAGTCTCCTGGATCACGTTCGTTCCAAAAATCACGCTCCCGAAGGTTTCATTCCGTTTGGACTCCGTTTGATATTCCTTTTCTGCGAAACACTGAAACAAGGGAAAAACAGAAACTGACACTGGGCTCTGGGTTAATAGGTTAGTCCCAAAAATAATATAAAAGTGCATAGTAAAGCCCATTAAACATCCAAGATGAATAATACAATAGCATGAATACTTCATAAATTATAGATACGTTGGAGACGTATCAGCACGCGACGGTGTTGCCAGCACCGGGCATACGTAGACTGGGACCTGCACGAGCTCTGCGTCATGTCGAAGAAGTCGGAGAGGCCAGCAGAGAAGAACTCGACGACGATTGCGGCGTCCATCGGCACGAGGCCGATGTCCCCAACGGTGGTCGGAGTAGACGAAGTGGTCGGGGTAGATGAGGGCGACGCTGACGACGAGCTGGTGCTGGACGAAGACGAACGGGGTGGACGGGCGCGGCGGGAGCTAAGGAGGTAGCCGCGGCGGCGGCCAAAGAAGAGCGGCGGCGGCGGCCTGACGGCGGCGGTGGCGTCTAGGTTAGGAGTGCGGCGGCGGTGCTCGAAGTAGGCGAAGAACCCGACAGCGTGACGAAGACCGGCGCGGACGGTGGCGTTCCCGCGCCAAAGGGAGACGGCGTGGCGCATACTACGGGAGGTTGACGCGCAGTGACGGTGTAGTGGACCGCGGGCCGTGGCGCTATGGCCCGAAGGGGCGACGCAGCGGTGGCGGGCAGGTCAGGGCAACGGCGGGAAGACCTCGGGGCGGCGGCGGGGACCGCGTATCGCGGGACTATGGTCCGAAGGGGCGACGCAGCGGCGACGCACGAGTCGATCCAGCCGCGAGGAGAACCATGGGGCGGCGGCGCTGCGGCCCGACGGGGCGACGCAACGGCAGCCCGTTGCTCGATCGGCGGTAGGGCGCGCTGAACTCGGGGACGCTCTTCACGGGGCCTGCGAAGGCGCGCGCAATCGACGGGCCAGGTCGGTCGCATGGCCTAGCTGAGGCGGATGGCGGCGGCGGGCGGGTGATCAGTCCGATCGCGCGTGAGGTCGGGGACGCCGCTTGGTGGAGGCGGGGTGGCGGGAGTCCGAGATGAAGCCGGCGACGACGGGCGGCAGGGTGGCTATGATTGGCCGCCGCATGGCGCCCGGATCGGGGTGATGCAGGAGTCCTGGTCGAAGCAGGGCAGTGACGGCCGGCGTAGATCGACGGGCGGGTCGGCGCGCAAACGGCGGTGGCGAACGGCCGCCGCATGATGCGAGGCCGCCGGGTCGAGCCGACCGGCGGGCAGACGCGCGGACGACGCGCGAGGCCGCCGGGTCGGTGAAGAAGGCGGCCGATTGCGCCGGTGTTGGAGTAGAGGCGCACGGGGTCGACGGCGGCGGTGGGCAACGCAAACTGATCAATCGGAAAACCAAAAAGTAAACGCCGATCAAAGCGACCGGCAGAGAGAAAAACCCGGATCAAAGGATCGGAAAAATGACTTTCTAGGGCAGCCGGTCGACACGACTGGCGGACGAACCCTAGGTACGGGCGGCGCGGCCCCCGGCGGCGGTCATGGAGGCCGACCGCCCTAGGGGCGGCGCGCGGGTGCGGAAGCGGCTAGGGTTTAGAACCCGAAAACTGATACCATGTAGAAGTGCATGCTCTAGCCAATGCAATCAAAAGACCGATCTGATGGAAGGGACTAGGCAGCACATTATACGTCAACACTCCCCCTCACGTGGGGCTCCCTCAGGCCTAAACGTGGACCGAAAGTGGGCTGCAATCTAATTGCGCCAGCCGGGTCTTGAACTCAAGACCTCTTGGCTCTGATACCATATTAGAAGGGAGAGAGGGATTGGTGGAATAGTTCGATGTATTGCCTGAGCCTCGTGGGCATATATATAGGAGTACATGATCTACTTGAAGTACAAGACAAGCCAGAATACTTTCTAGTTATCCTATATTTCCTAATACAATCACGTTACTCAACAACTAATATGGATTGAAGGGAATAGTAAAAATTGGTAAGGAAAAAAAGTAACCTTGGTTGTTTTTTTAAGGGGAAAAAGTAACCTCGGTTTTCCCTTTTTTAGGGGAAAGTAACCTTGGTTGTTTGAACTGTCCAAATGGAGAGTATGTAAAATATCTAATTTCCTTAAGTAACAACTGAATTCTCGCAAAAAAAGGTAACAACTGAATTCAAAGATGTCAACAAGTATGAGCGTCTTTTGTAGAGCCTTGCCTAGGGCTACAATAAAAGGTCGAGGCTCTTGAGCCGCCTGAGATTGACTCGGGTTTTAGCTCGACTTGAGATCGACTCAATAATAAATGAGCCGAGTTTGAACACTTTATGTAGGTCGAACGAGAAACAAGCCGATCTTGAGCCAATATTAGCTCACTTGATTTAGCTCGATAGCTTGACATAATATCATTATGTTAAGCGAGCGTGCCATATATTAAATGAAAATAAGATAATTTATTTAGCATCTATGTTGTCTATGATTTTTTCCATTTCATTTAGTAGCAAACATGGAAGATTAATTAAGTGCAGAAAAGATTTAGGCCATATTATGGTCTTTGGCCAATAATTTATTTTCCCAATACTTTCTCTGTAAAGAAATACAAGAGCGTTTAGATCACTAATGTATTTTTGTGAGAGAATAAGTCAAACTACTTTGAAGAAATTTATATTATCATTGTTCTTACTGGAATAATATATTTCTAGCGTTCTTATCTAGTTGGAATAATTATCATAGATTTATAGTTTTTACCATCTCAATTAGCTCGAGATCGTTACAAGTTGAACATGAGTTATGTTCTACAGCTCGGCCTTGAGCTTTATTCAGGTTGAGCTCGCTCGAATTTTAGTATGAGTTGAGCTGAGCCAACCTCACTTGCCTGGAAAGGTAGGGATTCGGGTTGGATCTCAATTACGAGTGACCAGATTCCCCACCAAAATCGTCCAGATCCTACTCTTTTGCCTGCGATATCTATCGTGACCCCAGCATCGAGCCGGGGGAAGCTTCAGATGCAAACTGGGGCGAGGTGGGAAGAAAATGCCCAGCCGGTCGAATAATCTACCAACGCAGCAGTACTGGCAGGAAGTAGAAAACCCAGGGGCAGCCAATGCCACTCAGCCTGACCTGAGGAATTTAATCCCCGATCCCGATGTTGCGGATCAGGCTAGCTACTATAGTGTAGCACTGCCCGACTCCACTACCACTACCCACAGCATGCGTAGCCCACTCTCGATCCACAGTAAGTGTACAATTCCGCATCTCGCTCCGTCAACGTCGGCCGTGCTGCGCCAGCGCGCCGCCGTATTGTAATGTTGTAATCCCTCAAAAACGTATCGCGATCCCGTCGTGGCAGTGAACCGATGAAGCGCGCACCGGCCGGTTGCAGCGCCGAGACGGCAGCCGGAGAGGGACAGCACGGAGCATCAGTGCGCGCGGACACCGCAGGCTCCATGTTAACCGCAACCACTTCGGCGCCCCAAGGAGAAGAGAACAGCGGCTAGCGAGCTGCAGGGCACGAAGCCAGCCTAATTGGTGGCGGTCGATCGCGGGTCAACTTCGGCTCGGTCCCATGTTCCTACAGTCTCCCGTCTCCCTCAGTCGACACACTGGCCACGTTCCAAGCTAATTAATCAGTGCATGCAGCAGGTCGCCCGCTCACTAGCTTCCGTTTTCTATCAATCTCGAATCTATAGTTAGTTGGAGACGCGGCCAGCCACGTATAAATGCGACTGCACTTGCTGCTGGTACACTTACCGATCACCCCTAGTACAGATACCAATAGCGGCAGCGCCAACATCGAGCTAGCCTAGCTCAGCTTAGCTAGCCCCAGTGGACTGCTATAGTAACTACATACCCAGTGTAGCGGTACGGGGGAGATGGCCAGCGGTACTGGTATTGGTACTGGCAATGGCAATGGCGGATCTGTCCTGGGGGTGGTCGCCGCGTGCATGTGCGCGTGCCTGATCCTCTCCGTCCCTGCCGCCGACGCGCAGCTCAAGGTCGGGTACTACGACGCGACGTGCCCCGACGCCGAGTCCCTCATCACCACCATCGTCCACGCCTCCGTCCGCATGGACGCCGGCAACGGCCCCGGCCTCGTCCGCCTCTTCTTCCACGACTGCTTCGTCAGGGTACGTGCTGCGCTCCACCGGACGAGCTCATGTCATGCTTAATTACGGTGCTAATGTAGCTGCTGCATTCGCTCAGGGCTGCGACGCGTCGGTGCTGCTGGACGACCCGACGGGCAGCCCGGGCAACCGGACGGTGGAGAAGACGGCGGCGCCCAACTTCCCCAGCCTCCGGGGCTTCGGCGTCATCGACCGCGCCAAGCGCGTCGTGGAGCGCCGCTGCCCGGGCGTCGTCTCCTGCGCCGACATCGTCGCCTTCGCCGCCCGCGACGCCTCCCGCATCATGGGCGGCATAATCTTCGCCATGCCCTCCGGCCGCCTCGACGGCCGCGTCTCCAACGCCACCGAGGCGCTCGCCAACCTGCCCCCCGCCAACTTCAACCTCACCCAGCTCATCACCCGCTTCGCGTCCAAGAACCTCACCGCCGACGAGATGGTCACGCTCTCCGGCGCCCACTCCATCGGCCGCTCCCACTGCTCCTCCTTCTCCAGCCGCCTCTACCCGCAGATCGACCCCACGCTCAACAACACGCTCGCCAAGGCCCTCCGCGCCGGCAAGTGCCCGGCGGCGACGGGGCGGCTCGACCGCGTCGTGCAGCTGGACGCCAAGACGCCGCTCCAGCTCGACAACCAGTACTACAAGAACATCGGCACCAACGAGGTGCTCTTCAACTCCGACCAGGCGCTGCTCGACCGGAGCGACACGGCGGCGCTCGTCGGCCAGTACGCCGCCAACCGGAAGCTGTGGTCGCAGAAGTTCGCGGACGCCATGGTGAAGATGGGCTACGCCGACGTGCTCACCGGGCCGCCCGGGGAGATCAGGAATGTCTGCAGCAGAGTGAACTAGTAGTAGTGCCAAGCTTGCCAAATTCAGACATCTGCACGTGTGCCCCGGCCACTGTACATGACATGATCACCACATACATTTCACCTAGGTCACCTCCGACGCGCCACTTGCATCGATCATTCATGGCTGTTACCTGTGACATACTAGTACAAGGGTAGATCAGGTGTCACAATCTTGCAAATTCCATTGATTCGTTTTGTGGGGCTACTTTGGGCACCTAGCTAAACTGTGTCATGCATACATTCAGAGGTGCAGTACAACAGGTACAACAACAACATAGAGATCAACTGTGACATGGAGTTATTATTCTCTCCGTCCCAAAATAAATGTCTTAAGCTTAGTACAACTTTGTACTAAACTTATTATAAAGTTGAGACAGTTATTTTAAGACGGAGGGAGTACTTTGTTAGTTGTGTGGTTGGAATTGTGTATTCGCATACATTAAGATGTCTTCCAGGTGTAGTACATTTTAAAGAACTGAGTGCTGAATAAAGCCAAGGACCAGTACTTGATATCTTCAAAGAGGCTTTCGCCTGCCAAACTAAGCTTTAACTCGTCCAGATTCCGACGGATCACTCATTCTCTTCTTCATGACATGGACACAGCTCATATACCAATCTGATAATAAGGTTTCCACGGGATGATGCCAAATAATTTTCACTTTTTCCACGGGATAATAAGGGCAATTGCTTTTGTGTGGCACAATATTGTCATTCCAAAATTGGATTGCAGGAAAACGCTTGCACGCAACCTGGGACATACAGGACGACAGGAGCACCCACTCAAAGTCTGAAACTGCACAGGAAGAACCGGGAGAAAAAACAGAGCATGAGGCAGACCACGGTACCGGACGCAGCGAACCACATGATACCTGCATCTGCACCGGTGGTCCGACGCGCGTGTAGCATGTTTCTGCTCCCGTGTCCGGGTGTCCCTCTGCCCCCCGACCCTTCCTTTACACATCCAGCTTGCTTAGGCGAGGAACATGCGCGCATGTGCAGCAGCGAGTGTGGCCTAATTGGACTCTGCAGTTTTATTAGCGTCCCAGATCCATCCATGATCCACCCCCTGCTTAACCTTGACATTTCTGCCTCCATTAAGATAGCAGGGCAGGTCGTGGAGGGTTCGATCAGTAAGAAACTCCGCTTCTGCAGTGAAGTTATTGCTTGGGATTGGCGCCCGATCGAGGGATGGAGAACACTCCCATGTCAGCGATTGACCACGTTAAAGCCGGCCAACTTGGAGAGATATATAAAACGAGGGCCGGCATCTTTCCGCCAAGTTGAAGGATCAACTTCAATCAGCCCGCCGCACTGCACATGTTTCCTTCACCCTCCGCGCCATGTTCGTGCTGGTAGGAGGAACATGAATGATCCATATACAAATGCGGCACATTTCCTGGCAGGGAAGAGAACAGGGCTGCGAAGGTTCTTCTCCCTGCTCTGCTCTGACAGATCCATGATGGGCAAGAAAGAAAGAAGGGAATCTCGCAAGTTGTCAGACCAGCAGTGCTCCTCCATATTTGGATTCTAGTGTGCTTCGGTGAGCTTCTGCCCGATCAGTGATCACTGCGCAGCGCATGCGCTTGCACTTCCGCTTGATTGAGCAATAATGTAAGCAGCGCCTGCTTTGGATCCTTGTGGCCCGACATGGCACACCACATTTGTATCCTTGAACAATAATCAGTAGTCGCACATGCGTATAAGTGCATTTATGTGTCTCTCTGACTGTACTTTAGCTGAGACCTTCTTCTCCGTCCTGAATAATCTTGGTGCCGCATCTTCTTCGGCACAGCTGTGCTTTGGGTGGTGTATGTCGGTCGTCTTTGAGGCAGGGCCACAGGCTTCACTGAATTTTCACTCAGGCTTCAGAAACATCCGTGTGTTCGTATGAGCTTCGTGTTTTCCGTTCAAGTCAAAATCAATTGTCCTTAAATTTGAGCCCAGCTCATACGGAAATTTGTTTCGTCAAAATTCAAGGATTCAATTGATTTTATTTTTCTTCCATTTTGCCTGCTCTGCATTTGCCTAGAAAGACTAAACCGATGTGTGCTAGGGTGGCCCGATCTTTCTATGATACAACGACTAGTATGTTGGAGGGGACTTTGACAGCCTGACTGCACGGGACACTGGATGCCTCAGCTTAGCAACCGCTAAACCAACTTAGGTATGGTTTGTGACGGTGCTGGTAACATGGTCAACTTGATCATGTAAATCAATCCTTGTATGCTATCGAAGAGCAACCAAGAATATGAATTGCTGATATAAGAAAAAACTATATACTAAATTAGGGTTCTCAAGATGTGTAGTGCAGAGGTCTTGTCGATACTTGTGCTTATGGATAAGAGTAATGAATGCTAAAACTCAATCACGCAAGACTCAAACACTGAATAAGGATTGAGGGAAGTACTTACAAATGGAGGGGGGGGGGGGGGGGGGGGGATTGGGTGACATCCCTAGATAGGTTTCCTACACAAATAAGGGCCAAACGAAATTTGAAGTGTAGTCTCCATTCAAAGCTCCATCTTCATTCCTTATATGTTTGTTCCCACATTCATACTTGATCATGCTTCAATCTTTATCCTCTCATCCATACTAGGTCCTTTATCCCTTATTAATAAAGCATATTTATTTTTCGTAAGGGAGGCAAAAGTTGTCTCATCCATTAATTAAGTAGAAGCGAGTTGCCTAGTTAACTATGGCTTCAGAAACATCCAAGATTTATATGAGCTTCCTGTTTTCCGTTCAAGTCAAAACCAGTTGTCCTTAAATTTGAGCCCAGCTCATATGGAAATTAGTTTCGTCAAAATTCAAGGATTCAGTCGAAAATTATCCATTTTGTTTGCTCTACATTTGCCTAGAAAAACAAAACCGATATGTGCCAGGGTGGCCCAATCTTTCTATGAAACAATGACGATTATGTTGGAGGAGACTTTGACAACCTGACTACACGGGACACTGGATGCCTCAGCTTAGCAACTGCTAAACCAACTTAGGTATGGTTTGTGACGGTGCTGGAAACATGGTCAACTTGATCACGTAATCAATCCTTGTATGCTATCGAAGAACAAGCAAGCATATGAATTGCTGATATAAGAAAAAACTATATACTAAATCAGGGTTCTGAAGATGTTAGTGCAGGAGGTGTAGTGCAGGAGGTCTTATCGATACTTGTGCTTATGGATAAGAGTAACAAACGCTAAAACTCAATCACGCAAAACTCAAATACTAAATAACGTTTGAGGGCAGTACTTACAAATAGGGGGGGTGGGGGGATTGGGTGACATCCCTAGATAGGTTTCCTACACAAATAAGGACCGAACGAAATTTGAAGTGTAGTCTCCATTCAAAGCTCCATCTTCATTCCTTATATGTTTGTGCCCACATTCATACTTGATCATGCTTCAATCTTTATCCCTCTCATCCATACTAGGTCCTTTATCCCTTATTAATACAAGAATATTTATTTTTCGTAAGGGAGGCAAAAGTTGTCTCATCCATTAATTAAGCAGAAGCGAGTTGCCTAGACAATTAAGAAAAAATCAGGCAAAACCGTCACAAATGCCGAGCGGCACCCACACAAAACCTCACATAGAGGGCCTCGCCAAGAGTTGATTTAGACACCATCGTATTATCATGATGTGCCTCTCTGAATCACTTAACCAAACATCATGTGCACCAGCCCATAATCACATTTAACATCGCAAGAGCATCTACATCCACATACAACTCAACTGGCCCCTCATAGGTCAAATTTTCGTTACCACATCCTGGTATCTCAATTAGCAGACCCCAAATCCATATTACACATGCATCGTAAACTTTTGATACAATCAGATGATCCGACTACTACATCAATACAATGCCATTGGACTACCAAAATTTGGCATGTTCTACATACATACTAAGCTATGGAAAAAGATCATCCATGCTTGTCCTTGTCGGCGCTCTTGGCATCTTTGTCGCAGAAGTAGCGGTCGAAGACGTAATGTGGGTCAAGTCGGATCTTTTCCTCACTGGAGCTGTCCGCCCCGTCACTATCCTCCCTCTCCTCTTTGAGGGGCAGTCCGGCTATGGCATGGACATCCAGGGCTCGTTCTCGAGGGAGAGTGTGTTCCTCCTCTACCGCTTGTGGAGGATGCGGGCACATATAACTTCCTCTTCCATGGCAGCATGCGCCGACGCATCCGCCTCGCCACATCGACAACGAGGCGGGCCTCGCGCTTCCGCCCCCTCTGCATGTTACGGCAGGCACACTAGTCCCTGTAACCCATGTGCTCCTTTGGATCGGAGAAGGGATGGTAGACGAAGCTCGAGCTTCCAGCCCCAATGGACCCGAGCGCCAGTTGTGCCGACACAATTAATTTACGTTGGATCGAATCTGACTGGGTCGGGAGCACTCATTCCGAGAGTGGCGGAGGGCCATGAGGACGGCCATAGACTCCTCCTCCTCGTATGGACAATGCTCCAGCTGACGTACCAGGAGTGCTCGGAGTCGGATCCGCTGCCCGCCATGCCAAAGAAGGCCGGAGATAGCCGGAAGGGAGCTTGGGGTGGAGCAGAGCGGAGTGTAGTGGAGTGGCCAGGGTTTGGTCCGGGGAGCGAATGCAGAGGAATATATGAGGGGTCGTGATGGGCCACCATGGGCAGATTTGATGTGGCGGACGTGCCCAGGACACCCTATATCCGCCCTAGATTTGGTTTGAATATGAGGGGTGGTAGTCAGCTTGGGCGTTTGGGCCCGGTATGAGGAGTACATCTGTGTTAGTTTTTTATCTGCCAGTGGTCGGATTGTCCACGCGGGAGTACAGGGGGAAGGGGGGTTGGGGCGCTTGTCTTTGGATGCTCTATCATAACCCAAACTACAATATACTCCCCTGTTCCTAAATATATGATGTTTTGGTAGTTTAATTAAACTACCGAAAGGTCATATATTTAGAAACAGAGGAACTATTATACATACAACAACCAAAGTAATTCTCTTATTACAGCAAAGACGGAATGTGCCCCGTGATGTAATGGGCCTGTATTACACCGGCCTAGGTAGCGAAGGGTCTCGCCATATGCGCACATGTTCACCATCGCCGACACGCCATAGGAGTTGTTTCCTCGGCAACTCCGAACAATGTTGGAATGCATTCAATGTGAGTGATGGATTGGGTGCAAAAACAATGTCCAATAGGGGCCTATTAGGATAATGTCTCGCTTTTAAAATATGTTGAGGATATCGCTTATCGTTAGCATTCGGTCGAGGATTAGAGACTAATCGGAAACCGGCTGATTAATCAATTTTACCGGTTGACTATTAATCAAGCATTTTGTGTTGCAAATCCCACTATTCCCGCACTAAAATATAATATATTCAACACAAAAACAGTATTGGGCAAAAGTGTTACCTTGATTACTTGGCTTTGAATCCTTGTGCAATGACAAACAAAATAGGAAAATAATACATACTCCCTCCATTCCAAAATAGATGATCCAACTTTGTACTAAAATTAGTACAAAGCTAAGTCATCTATTTTGAAATAGAGGGAGTATTACATAACAGGGTCCAAAATTACAAATAAACAAAGTTCTGGCACACATAGTACTAGAAAAAGGCCCGATTTATCGCTAGATTCCTGATAAATCGCTTGTCAAAGTGATAAATCAACACAACCGATAAACGGTGATTATATGGCTTATCGGTCACCCTCGAGTAGTGATAAATCAGACGATAAATCGCTAAATCGAACGGTTTTTTGAACAGTGACACACAACAAGTCTGGTTTCATGAGCAACGTGGCCTCGACGAGTTAGTAAGGCTTGATTGAAAATGTGAAATCATGAAACCCAAGACCTCCTCATCCTTTTGGTTCATTATAACCTTCTCCCACGCCTTCAAGTGGGTCTTCCTCTTCCCATTTTTTGAGCCCCACAAGAAATTTAGCACCAGCCTAGTTAGAGCATCACACACTAAGGCTGGTAGTTTGACTCAGCTGGCCACGTTAAGCTTCAGCTAGCCAGAAATTTCACACTAGCCTAGTCTAATCCTATATAAAACTTGCAACCATATTAAGCTTCAGCTGGCCATCCACATCGACTGCTCGCGTCGCCTCCAGGGGGCGCCTCGGGCGCCCTAGCCGCCGCCCTCGACCTCCCTCCTTCCCTGCTTCCCCGCCGCCGCCGGAGGAGGCCGGAGAGCGAAGCTCGCCCGATGGATGGCGGGCGGCGAGCCCTCCTCCTTTCTTCACGAGGGAATCCTCTGGCTGAGATGCGCCGGCGCCCCTGGGCGTACGGCATGGACGGAGTTGCCGCGCTCGGGCGGCCGCCCGATGGGATCCCGGCGGTGCTGCGGGGGTTGGTGGCGGCGGATCTAGGGTTTCCCACCCCAGATCGGTTCTCCTCCGGGTTGTCGGTCTCGCGCGCCGTCCGACGGCCCTAAGCGGTGGTGGGCGCGCACGTTGGCTATCCTCCTTCACCGATGTAATTGGAGCGGGCGGAGGCATTGGCGTGGTGCCGGATTCGAACAAGGTGGTGGCGCCATCCCTTTCAGGGATGACGGCCACGTGGTGGGTCCTTGTGGCGGCGCTGGTGGCGACGGATATTGGGATCTCGCTCCCGGGGACGTCGCAGGACGCGGTGGCCCATGCACGAGAGATGGATCTTCGAGCAGATCTGGGTGAAAACTTGCTTTCATCTACTGCCAAGGTCGGCGGTGGCGGCGCTGTCTGCGTCGTTCCCTTTTTGAAGGCATCGCCGTGAAGAAGTTCAAGGCCACTCACTGCTACCTCCGGGAGAAACCCTAGATCAGTAGATCGGATAACGGCGGAGCTCTGGTGTCGCTTTCGCCTTGGGGGCGTCATTCATGGAGGTACACATGGGCTCGAGGGAATAGAGGACAGTTTCTTTGGTGGAGCGGTGCTTCATCTTGGTGGCGGATCTCGGCGGCGTGGCGTTGTGGAGACTCGGAGTCCGATGCACGGAGATGGACTCGCACAGGAGGAGGAAGTTGTGTGTTGTCATGGTGGTGTCGATGGCGGAGAGGCCTGGCAAGGTCGGTGCATTAGTTTCTGCTTTAAAGATGGATTGGTGGAAGATGGCGGCGACTACACAAAGAGTGCGTCGGACCAGTTTGTGCCCCAAACCCAGTATGTGGCTTGGTTAGGGCCTCTGTCTTTAGATGTTAGGCATTTGTGCGATGTCTGTTTGGTATTACGCTCGGACTATCAACACTCCTTCATCAGGTGAATAGGAATAGGGACAGTTCTTGGTAAGATGGTGACTTCAGACTATCTAATGTACTATACTTTGTAAGGTCTTTATAAATAATTAATAAAATGGTTGCATTCATCGTTCAAATGCATAGGCGGGGTAATCCTCCTTTTCAAAAATAAAATAAAATTGCTGGCCACTCTCCGGGCAGCACCATATAGAAGATTTGTTACCCTGACGTTCGTGGTGAGCGTTTCCTCTAGGAACACCGCCACATCCACATCGCCTCCAGTCTGACGAGCTGAATGTCTGAACATATTTTTGTAGGAATGGCAACAATGCCGAGACCTATGCTTTCCCATTGTGAAAGATTATATTGTTTCTCAAGTGCCACGCTCTCCACTACGCGCTTGGCATTGACTAGGGATGAAAGTGGAGTGAAAACTTTCTGCTTTTCCGGAGGAAAAATGAAAACGGAGAGAAAATATGAAAACAAAATGAAAATTTGCAAAATGGAAGTGGAAGCAGATTTTTTTTATGCGAAAACGGAAACAAAAATGAAATGATGTTTTCCGGTGAAACAGGCATGGACAGAACTTTTCGTTTCTGTCAATATGTAATTTCCGTTTTTATTATATGTCTATATCTGCTTTGTAGCCCAACCATCAAACAACACACAATGACACAATGAATAGAATGGATCAGTTGAGGCCCAACTTCCATTACCACATGTTTACTTAGCTTGAGCCTATACGTAATTGTTCAGTACTACTACAATACTATGCTAAGTTGCTAACATAATGATATTATTTCGTAGCCATGTTAACAATTCATTAAATTTGTTTATTTTTTGTGTATTTCTCTATGATTCAAGTGGTTTTTAAATTCCGGCCGACGCCCACTTCTGTTTCCGTATCCGCTTTGTATTCGCTCTGTGTCCGTTTCCGGTAGTATCTGTTTCCATATTCATTTCTGGGGTTTCTGTATTCGTTTCCGCTTCTGCAAAAATATATAAAAACAAATGTGGTAGCACTCAGTTTCGTCCGTTTCCGCTCCGTTTTTGCATGAGGAACATCATGTGTATAACTGTATTGACTATTAGTCATTCCTTGTTAACTACTACTTCCTCTGTCCCATAATGTAAAACGCTTTTTGACACTAGTGTTGTATCAAAAAACGTCTTACATTATGAAACGGGGAAAGTAGAATACTAATCTCAAAGTATGTACATACATTCGTTCAAACCTGGCCCCGCCACTACCAGCCTATAACTAATTAGATTTGGAACAGATTATCCCATGAGGTACAAGTGACACGCAATATCCATTTCAACCAATTATAAAAGATAAAGGGGCTAACCGCACAGCTAATTGAATTCCTTTTTGAGGTTGAGTTCATTTTAAATTGCATTTGCTTCCTAATTAAACTAAGAATGAATTAGAAAATTAAAATGAAAGAAAGACTCCACAGAACATGAATGAATTCAGGTACATTACATGGTTAATGCTTGTAGAAAAATGATATACTTTTTTTTGTCAAAGTGAAGTAAATCTAGTCTATTTATATGGCAGTTCTTATAGAAAACAAATATATGGGAATGTAACAATCAAGTCATTCAGTTCTAGAGTTAATTTGAGCATTGACGCGGGTGCGTCTATGTGCCACCCGCAGTGAGTCCTAGCCACCGCTCGCGTGCAGAGAGACGGTACTGAGCCAGCTCAGTAACCACGTGCCACGTCTTGCTTACGCCACACCTGTTTTTCCGTTTTCGTTCCTTTTCTTCACCTTTTTTTCTCTCTTTTTTTCTATCCTTTTTTACTTTTGTGTATATTCGAAATGCATATATTGCAAAAAATACATACAATTTTAAAAATGTTAAACATGTGTACAAAAAATGTTTCTAACATTTTTCAAATGTCAAACAATTATAAAAAAGAATATACATGACATTTGTTAAAAACGTTTCTTTATTTCAAAAAATGTTCGTGAGTTTAAAATATGTGTTAATTACATTTCTGAAAATGTGTGTTCAATGTTAAACATGTTTGCATAGTTAAAAAAATGTTTTTATCATTCAAAAAGTGTTCCAACATGTATTAAAAAAAGATCAAAACATGTGTTTACAAAATATTATCATGTCTGAAAAATGTGAAAATGAGTAAAAAATATATTTAGATGTATTAAAAAAATGTACAACATGTATGAAAAAAGTTGACGTTAAAACATGACCCAAATATTAATCATGTATTTAAAAAATGTTAACAGTGTATAAAGAGTTACTGATGTATATGAAATTTTTACAATGTATATAAAAAAGCAGGAATTAAAATATATATTAGAAAATTTTAATCATGAATTTGAAATAATAAAATATGTATAAAAATATTCCTGATGTATACGAAAAATGTACATTTTGTGTGAAAAAAGTCGACACATGTTGAAAAAATAAAAATAAAAATTAATGAAAAACAGATGATAACCAAAAAGGAATGTACATTGTGCGTGAAAAAGGTAGACACATGTTGAGAAAAAGAAAAAGGAAAATGAATGAAAAACAGATAAAAACCAAAAAGGAAAAAGGAAACCGACAAAAGAACAAAGAGAACCAAAAAGAAAACAAAGAAAGAAAAAAAGGAAAAATAAGAATAAAAGGATAATAGTAAAACAGAAAATACCCAAGAAAAACTTGTTACAAAGACAGAAAAAAATAAGCAATAGAAATAAAACTAACACTACAGTTTTGGGGCAGCCCAATAGCAGCTGCCCGTAGATGATTCCCCTAATAGGAATTGATACGGGCCAGACATAGCTGTCGTGGTCAGATGCGCGCGGAACACACTTCCTCGAGACTCCAGAGTTAATTTGTGTGGGCTTTTGGTAGCCGACTTTCGTACGAGCAGCAGCCCATGGATAGGAGACCATATGACATATTTATCCTAAAAAAGGAAAAAAATCGATTTTTTATTAATAATAAATAAGAATTCTGTAATTACGGAAGTGGTAAATGGCCGGTGAAAATTGTCAAAATAGTAGGGACGCTATTAAGAGCAGCGTTCAAGCCTGGGCGCCATTGCTAAGTGCGTCCCTTTATGGACGCTATTACGCATGATGTCCAGCTATATGGTTTGACTTATTAGGCTCAGCCGAGTCGTCTTTTCTCTTCTCTGATACATAACAGTTTTTGATCCGCAAAACACTAATACGCATGCAGCCGTCGCTCCTAATCTCGCCGTCCCGTAAGCAAGCTCCAGCGGGTAACATCAGCAATCATCAAAGGAGTCGTGTTGTCTCACCGCCGCTCATCATTAGGATCATCCACTTGACCTGCAGTTGGCGCATGTGACTTGTACGCCGTATTGCATCTTCTCTATCAAGTTTTTGGTATAATTCATTCCATGGTTGCAAGTGTACTGCGTACAATGTATAGATGATTGGGTTTTTATTCCTGGTAATATAATTGGTAATTGTCTAGTTTATGAGTTGATAGGTCGTGAAAAATTCAACCTTGAGTCAATAGTAAATCAATTTAAGATTTTGATCTTTACTTCCTACATGTTCATGTCTGCGGGTGAATTCGAGAACATGTTAATTGTTCTAACATATGTGGATGGTGAAGTGCAACATGGATCCATGGGTGTGGAGTATAGTGTTCCTCTCAAAGTCACATTTTCAGCATATGGGAAAACAGGTGGTGATCTAAAGTAGTTGTGCATCAACCGTTTGTGTGCATCAATCTGTTCTCTCCGAATGAACGCACGACCATAGACGGAACCACCGTGCTTTGGCTTCTTCCCCTTGTGCATGGCTACAAGCATAGCAATGTCCTCTTCTTCATGCAAATCAAATTCCTCGTCCGATGATGAATCGTCCACGAATGAGGAGTCAACTGAGCTCATCTACAATGCAGACAACCATCGTCAAACATACTATCCAATCCCAATTAAAATCATCAAGTTTCATCATTTTTTTACCTTGGGGAATTTCGTCGAACACCTTGTGCACGGGGTGGTTCGATTGGTCGTTGCTGCGGACGGCGGCTCAGAGGAGAAATGCTGCGGACGGGGCGCAGAGGGGAAGGGAGCACGGCGACGCAGAGGAGAAGGGAGCACGGCGGACCTTCGGAGTCGGCGAATCCCACTGCGGCTGCTTCCCGAAACGGCGGCACCGGGGCGGCTGCTTGACGCCCTCCGGCGGGGGAGGCGACGAGGGCTAGGGCGGCGGCAGCACAGAGGAGAAGGGAGCAAGGCGGACCGGCAGAGTCGGCGAATCCAGCCGCGGCTGCGAGACGCCCTCCGGCGGGGGAGGCGACGAGGGCTAGGGCAGTGGAGGGTGGCGACGACGATGTGGGGCGGTGGCGGCGACGGCGACGACGACTTGGCCGGTGGCGGCGGCGACTTTCGGCGACTGGTGCTCGATCGCGGGCGGCCGGTCGCCAGGCGGAAGCGGAATGAAGTGGCGGTTGGGCGTTTGGCGGGCGGCCGCGGTTTTACATTAGTTGCATCTCGTGATGTAAATTTGCATCACAAAGTTTTCAATTTTTCATCACCGGGAGACCGCGGTCCAACTTTTTTTACATATGAACCGTTTGTTGGAGTAGCGTTTTTTGCCCAAGACGATCCAAAAGTTAGGTATTTTTATATTTGGACGGTCTATTAAAGATGCTCTAATAGAGGGCAAGGGGGGATGCAGGAGCACCATTACCGGTGACTGGATAGCGGTGGTGAGGAGGTGCGCGAGGGGAATAACAGAGCATTAGGGCTGCCAGTTCAAGGAATTTGGGTCGTAACGAAACACAGGACGCCACTAACAATAGCGTCCACACCTGGACGCCGTTAGCAACAGCAGCCGTACCTGGACGCTATTAGTCACAGCGTCCTTCCTACTTACACAATTTCCAGCTGCCCTTTACCAGTTCCGTAATTAGAGAATTCTTATTTATTATTAATAAAAAATCGGAAAAAAATTTCACTACTCGGGCTATATTCCTGTTTTCCTTTTCTCGATAAAAGGTGATTTTTATTGCTCGTAATGAAGCAACAACAAGGTGATACAGTCACAACGAGTGCACATCCGACCACTGCATGCGTAGAGTGCACACATCAACGCATACACACAAATGATCACACCGGCAAACAACATAGGCATGAAGCTATGCCAAGACAGGAAAAGATAGTTAGGCTATATTTGTTAGCACAACAAATCCAAGATGGAACTGGCAAAAAGATATAATATATCATCACCAAATCCTCTTGTGTAAATTGTTCGGGAACATCCCAACCCAAATTTTAGTGCTCGACTACATTCATGACATCAGCCAGTAAGAAAAGAACAGTACCTTGTAGGCTAATCTTGCTAAGATCAAAATGGCCAGAACTCATGCAGCTCATCCATGAAACTATTAAAAAGAAACAGTACCTTGCAGGCTACTCTAGCTCGGGACAAAGGTTAACAGTAATTAATATGATTATTATATATTGCATAGAAGAGATTATTTATTTATTTTGGGAGTGATAGAAGATCAAGATTTGGACGTGGTAAAAAGTTGACCCTGGTTTAACAGTGTTGTTAATACTGCAGTGCTCATCTGTGTGTGGGCGTGATGCATATAGTATTTTGCCAAGATTCAATGACGTTGGTGGCCAACGAATTAGCAAAGTGTAAACCGCGTATGGCTACTTTTCTACCAGCAGCCTTTGGAGAATAGTAGATGCATCTATCAAACTACTAATGATATGATATCATATAGCATTTTGGTAGGTCTAAAAGGTAAACGAACACGAAAGGAACACCTAATGCATTTCATATGGATCATCTAAACCCACACGACTTTGCCCAAGTCATACATAGCAAAGAGACCCTGTCAATTGTTCTCATAATCTGACTCATCTGCTTAAGAATTCCACAAGTAACATTCACACATTCCTTTACCGTTAGCTGATAATAAGATTGTTTTTGCAACGAAAGTGCTCTTCTGAGCTCGAACTCACATGCACCATTTGCTACAGTAAAATTTAAAAAAATACTAAAAGCATTCAAATAATTCTGAATTTTTTGACAACAAACATTGGTGTTTGTTTCACATGCGTGCAAATTTTCACGATGAAACAATATTTATAGAGGTCTCAGAAAAAATTGATGCTCTAGAGTGCTTTAAGAAACAATCATATTGAAGCATCGATTTTTTTCCCAGACCTCCATGAATGTCATTTCATTAAAAAAAATTGCACGCATGTGAAACACACATCAATGTTCGTAACCAAAAATTCAGATTTTTTAAAAAGAATTAGTATTTTTTTCTTCAGATTTTACTGTAGCAAAGAGTGCACATGAGGTCGAACTCAGAAACTCCATGTCCTTTCTACAACTCATTGTGTAGCAAAATACAATGTTTGGCTAACACAAAGCTGCATAAACCATTTACTGATTGAATTTGAATATCAAAAGTTCAAAACCAGAAGACCATACTTTAACAACACTCCATGTATATTTAGGAATAGCACAATGCAGAAGAACATTGTTCACAATTCAATTCTCATAAAAAAAGCATCTATAATTGTCTACTCCAGCTCTTCTACTCAAATTGTCTCTAGTTAGTATGCTATTTCTTAACATAGGCCAAAAAAAATACTTTTTATCGTTTAAAGGCAACTTCATAAACCACAACCTATATATCTAAAAAGTTCATCCCAACTATCTTATTTATTTTAATATGCAGCCTATACATCTCATCACATATGTCCCACATATGTCACCTCTCATTTAAATGTGCATGTAAGCCATCCACATCATCAAGCGCATGCAATCCATCAGCCTTTCACTTTCCACCACATGCAGGCCCTCCACATCATCAAGTGCCCATGCAACAATTCAACTTTCAACTTTGAACTTTCCACTTTCTACCACATGCAAGCCCTCCACATCATCAAGGAACATGAAAAGCCATCCACATCATTAATTTTTATTTTTAAGTTTCAACAATAAAAAAATTGTACTTAAATGTCACACAACAATATAACATGCATATGCCCTTCATTTATCTCTAGGTTAAAATATGATGTGGTACTATTATCATATATTGTAACTTTATTTCTGATAAGTTCATTGCTAAAAATTTCAGCAGCATCGGGCGGGGTGTTATCTAGTTCTCTTAAAAGGACATCACACTTGATTAGCCTTTATACTACATTCAAGGATTTTGCAGTAAAGACACCTGAAGTGGTCAACATCCATCTACATCTATCTTCTTCCTCGCTTAAAGTCAAATTAGTACATACTCCTTCTACATCCTGTCACATGGCAGGGGTCTCATCTCTCAAATCTTATGTACAAAAAAAAGTTCATATACTCGTTGTGTTCATTTTTTTTAAATTCACATGTTAAAAAGTGTTTATGTATCTGAAAGTGCTAGTTATCAACTAGAGGGGGGGGGGGTGAATAGGCGATTTTTATGAAAGTCTTCAAAACATGAGAGTTTCGAAGACAAACAATAGAAATGAACCGATTGATATGCAGTGGAAGGTAGACTACACTAAGCAAGCCATAGTCAAGTATTCAATGAAGTGAAAGCTTGAAGACTAATAGCAGCTAGGTAGTAAAGATCAGGATGGAAGATAGTATGAAGCCAAACAACTATAGTAGTCACACAGTGAAGTCAAACAGGTAGTGCAAGCAGGCAATGACTTCACGAAGACAAACTATAAGTAAAGAGAGGGAGAGGATAGAACCAGTCACTTGGTGAGGACAAAGGATTTGTTGGACCAGTTCCAGTTGCTGTGACAACTGTACGTCTGGTTAGGGAGGCTGAGATTCAACTCAGAAGACCACGTCTTCACCTTATTCCCCTTGAGCCAAGGACACCCAGTCCTCGCCCAATCACTCTGGTAAGTCTTCAAGGTAGACTTCCAAACCTTCACAGACTTCGTTCACCGGCGATCCACAATGACTCTTGGATGCTCAGAACGTGACGCCTAACCGGCTGGAGGATTCACAGTCCTCAAGTGTAACAAGTCTTCAGGTCACGCGGACAGAAAGACTTCAGTGATGCCTAACACTCTTTGGCTCTGGGTGTTTGGGCTTTGTCCTCGCAAGGATTTCTCTCTCTCAAAAGCTTCGGAGGTGGGTTGCTCTCAAACGACAAAAGCCGTGCACTAACTCTAAGCAGCCACCAATTTATGGTGTAGGGAGTGGGCTATTTATAGCCACTAGGCAACCCGACCTGATTTGTCTGAAATAACCCTGAGTCACTAAGGAACTGACACGTGTTCCAACGGTCAGATTTCAAACATACGCGACAGCTTGACTTGGGCTACAAGTAAAGCTGACTCATCCAACTCTGGATAAGATTTGCTCTCATTGTCTTCGCTCGAAGACATAGGATTTGGTTGAGCATCACTTCAGTCACTCTGACTTTGTTCACTGGGACCCCACTTAACAGTACGGTGGTTCCTATGACTCAACAAAGAAGAAAAGGAAACAACGAAACAACTAAGTCCTCGTGCTCCATAGTCTTCACACGATGTCTTCTCATATCATAGTATTCAATGTGAATATCTTCACATACCACCATTGTCTTCAATGTCTTCATACATTTTTAGGGGTCATCTCCGGTAGGTAAACCGAATCATGAGGGACTACTACCTGTGTTATCCTGCAATTCTCACAAACACATTAGTCCCTCAAGCAGGTTTGTCGTCAATACTCCAAAACCAACTAGGGGTGGCACTAGATGCACTTACAATCTCCCCCTTTTTGGTGATTGATGACAAACTGGTTGAAGTTGTCAATGGGGATAAAAGTATGTGAAATTGTAAAGGATAAAGGTATTGTCTTCATAAGTAGCAAAAGGCTCCCCCTGAAGATGTGCATATAAGTAATTTGCTTTTGAAATGCAAATGCACATGGCAGGTTGTACTTATGGAGATCCTCTTCAACTTATGAAGATAATTCATCATGCATGAATTGATATAATGAAGATAATGACATGCATAATGAAAAATGGACGTCTGCAATATGACTAAGTGCGGGATTTATCATCGCACATGCGGAATTTATCATCGCATCACAGAATAGCAGAAAACGTAGCAGATGACCATCAAGTTCAAGTGTTACAACTCAAAGAACCAAATGTATCAAAAGCGAGAGTTGTAAACACTAGGCAAAATATAAAGCAACCGCCCATATGGACCCGCTTGAAGACTATCAACTCATATGCTTCTCCCCCTTTTGTCAGTAAGGACCAAAAAGGTTTGAAGACATAGAGTTTCTACTCATTCCCAGAAGGAGTAGGTGAAGCAGCAGGGTCGGCGTCGGGGTTTGGCGGTGCAGAAGAACTTGGTGCAGGGTTGATACGCGCTGAAGTTGGAGGAGGTGAGGTAGCATCATCTTGGTCATCTATGACTCTGGTATTCACCGTTGCAGCTGAGGAGGAATAGTTAGAGTCTTCAAGAAAGGGAGTCCGACGCAAGACAACATTCTTTGGAGGAGTGGAGTCAAACTTGAATCTCTCAGTGAAGCCATCGTCTTGAAGATCTGCTTCAGCACTCAGCAATGTCAAACTCTTCCATGACCTCCAACAGGTTTCATGAGTGACAAAGGCATTCTTGGTGGCAACGTTGCGGATGCGATTGACATCCACCAAGAGGCTTTGCATCTGTCGCTTCAGCCAGTAGTGATGCTTATCCTGTTTCTGATGCAGGGCAACGAGAAGCTCTCGGTCATTGAGAACACGAGATCGCTTCCGAGGCCTTTGAGAAATAGTGCTTTCAGTGGCTTCAGTTTGAGCACGGTGAGGTAAGCGTGTATTGCCAGCCAAAGGATAAACACGAGTGACGGCCTGGACTCCTTCAATGGGCTGTGTGAAGCTTTGGTGATCAGCATTGTGAAGACAAACAGGCTCCTTGGCAGGCTCTGGGTATATGGCTTCAACTGACATATCAACCTCAGGCAAAAAGATCAGATGGTTGCGAGCAGAAGGCTGATAGTTGACAGCAGAATGAAGCTTGATAAGGCGCATAACCCATGGAGCGTAGAATTTCAGTCCAAAGAGATCAGAGCTTGATGCAGCCAATTGCCTGATAAAGAAGTCTTGAGCATTGAAGCTGATGACATTGAAGATATAAAAGACCGATGTCTTCATTGCTCCTTCAAGCTTCGCTGCAGAAGAATGCCCTTTGACAGGCCATAGAGTTCGCCTTATGATATGATAGATAGTGCGGGGCAGATACTCTAGGTCTTCAACAAAGAACTCTCTTGGGTATTCAGCGTCCCGTGGCAGAGGCTTCATCATGCTCAGCATTTGGCTCATGTTGGGCTCTGGATTCTGAAAGATGCTCTCCAATGCATTGCGGTGAAGCTGACAACCAGGTTCATATAGTTCACCTGGAGTGGGCAGACCAGTGAGCTCAATAATGTCAAGAGCTTTAGCTTCATGGTGTACGTTGCCTGTCATCCACTCAAGGACCCATGTCTCCGGATCCCTGTTGTAGCCGCGAATGTGGAGGGTAGTATAAAATTGTAGCAGAAGTTCTTCATTCCAATGCTCCTTATCAGTCACAAAGTTCAGCAATCCAGCATCACGGAAGCAGTCAAGGGCTTCTTCTAGGCAGGGCAGTCCAGCAATGGCTTCACAGTCAAGACGCATATGAGGGAAGATGCGCCCTTGATCATAGAGAACACATGAGTAGTAGCTGCGCTGCTGATAGCTCCAGAACCGATCAGATGAAATTCTTGGCTTGGAATAGGGGTTCTTGGCACTATCAAAGAAAGTGTTGTGCGCAATGAAGCCATTTGCATTGAATGACCCTGGTGAAGTTGCAGTACCTGGAAACCTGGGCAACCTTGGCTTCGGCTTCTGGACCTAAGGCCTGTGCTCGACATGATAGTCAAATTGCGGACCAGCAGCAGGTGGAGGAACCAGAATGGGCCATCTTACAGTGACCAGCTGACCATGATCATATGCTTGCTCGATGGTGTGTGGTCTTGGAGGCGGTACATGAGCAATGGCAGTGGCATTGACTTTAGGCTGTAGATTTGCATCAGGTGCAGCATTGGCTTCAGGAGCAATCACTTCGGGCACCACATTAACTTCAGGCGCCACACTATCGTCAGCCATGACAACGTCATTGGCTTCAGTGTTGGTGTTGGTGGTCGCCGCAATGTTATCAACCTCCACTCGAGTAGCTGGAGGGTCGGACACGTTCTCCTCGAGAACAACTTCAGGGTTGGTTGGGGGGTGTAGCAACACGTTCTTCTTCAACTCTTGGTTCTGCTTGTTCATCGGCTGATGCAGCCAGAATATCTTCAGCCTCTTTGGCTTCAGACTCGGGGTTGTTCGCAGTAGGAGAGGCTTTAGGAAATACTTGGCGTGATACTGATTGGCGCTCTTCTCCTTCTGGAACACTCGAAAGAGTGACTTGTGGCCTTGGTCCTTTGCAAAGCCTGCGAAACGCTGGTGACGCTTGTGGAGATGAAGTTGTCTGGGCCACAAAGTCTTCATCTTCAAGCACCGGAGTGGTGACTTGAGTTGGGGGAGTAGTTGGTGTTTCTTTGTCACATGGGGAGTCTTGAGGGTGATCAGCCCATGAATCATCCTGAGCGATTGGCGTCAAGGGACGACCAATGCTGATGAGTTCGCTGTTCGTGAGAACAGGCGATGATTCCGCATTGTGCTCGATCTGAGGAAGGACTTCATCATCATCTACATTGTCTTGGGGACCAATGTCTTCAGCTGCGGTGGGGTTGACAGCTGGAATGTCTTCAGCTTCAGGAGCCTCTGGGGAAGCAGGCTCATGAACTATCAGTCGACGCTCTTGTTGTGCAGATGCAGGACGAGCAACAGAAATTGGCTTGACCACAAGGGGCTCTGTGGGAGCAGCCCGATCTTTCTTCTTGGTTTTACGCTTCTTGGCAGGTGGAGCTTCATCCGTGGTGTTCTTGGTCTTGCGCTTTCTGGCTTTGGCTTCAGCTGCCCTAGTTTTCTGAAGCTCTGAAGCCACTGTGGGGACCTTAGGCTTCACGCCTGTCATACTAGCGGGGAAGACAATGCGAGGTTCTTCCCGCCTGGATGTATCAGCTTGGTCCACAGCAGGTTTCTTTTGCTTGGCAGCCATCTTGGGGTCGATGCCAGGACGCCCAAGTGCCTTGCGCTTCTTAGCTTCGTTGTAGGCTTGAACACACTTGGCAGCCAAGAGCTTCATGCGCTCTCGAGAACCTTTGGCTTCATCATGCTTCTTGTGAAACGCCTCCTTGAGCTTATGCATCATGGTCTTGAAGTTTTGGACATCTGTCACACCGAGCTTGGCCATATGCTTCTTGAACTGAGCCTTCTCATAATCAATCTTGTGCTTCAGTTCAACAATTTTCTGAGCTAGAGCCAGCTCAGGAGCAATGGCGCCATGGAAGGAGACGCTGAGGCCAATGGGGAGTTGCAGATCATCAAAACTGAGGTTTGGGCTATCAAACCATTCGTCAATGAACTTGTTCAGGATGTCCACATCGAAGAGGGGAAGATCATTGAAGATTTCCGCCTCTTGCTTACTCTTTATCAGCAGCTCAAGAGCATCATCAGCAAGATCGTCGTCACTCGACAGATCAATGGCATCGTTCTCATTTCTTAGAATAGCAGCAGGGGTCAGTGCTTGACCAGTGGTGTGCATGGGCTTCTTTTTCTTCTTCTCAGACTTGGAGATGCGTGAGAGATCTTCTGACTGCACACTTGGTGCGGGAGGAGCAGTGGCCAGAGGCTTCGCTCGCGAAGCTCTGGGTGCAGTGGAAGGCTTCGAAGCCTTGGGTTTCTTCAGCTTCTTTGGCTTCGGTGGTGCAGGCGTTTCGTCAAAATCAGCGTCATCTGCAGAATAATCCACGGCAGTCCCTTGAACCATAATGTGAGTGATGAGACCTTCTAAGTTGTAGAAGGGCCCAACAAGATTGGGTTCAGCTTCGCGTGTGCCATCGGCACGAGGAGCAGATGGGCCTGGGTTGAAGTCTAATCCCCGCGACTTCTTGTTTTCTTTGGCCGAGTTCTTAGCAAACTGAAAGTTGCGCTTGAACAGATTGTCGTCACGACACCATAGCAGAGAAGATGGGTCGGCATCAGCAGGCTGTGGTCCACGGACCATGCAAGGGTAGAAACCCTGAGCAATAGCTTCAGTTCTGGACCTGGGTGGAAGATTTTTGTACAAGATGTCTCCCCAAGGTCGCTTGATGGCATTCTTTTCAGCATATTCCTAGGTCACGAACCTGTACTTGAACCATTGTTCTGCCCAATATCTTCGAATCCATTGGATTCGTGTTTTGCGCTGATTGTAGTCCTCCTCTGGATCTGTCTTGTACAGCGCATAGAGGTCAGGTGGCAAATCTCTTGATGTTTCCCCACGATGCTGTCTGCCTCCCTTCCTTGCTAACTTATCTGTTGCCATGAAGTTCAGACTGAATGGCTTCAACACTGTCAAAGGCTTCCGTCTGCTGGTCAGACAGGAACTGGCGTCGGGAGAGTTGATATGATGCTGTAAGAATTCTGCAAATGAATGCAGACTATGAGAACCAAGGGATTCTCCCACGGACATGTACCCGTGACAGCATTAGAGATGCGAGGGAAGGGGAAGAGGTCATATGCATTCTCAGAAGATTTTGAAGATAAATCAGTTTAGAAGACATTGACCTCATAGCGCGAAGACATTCACTTATATGTTGAGAGTTGGTTCCAGATTTGTATGAATCCAAGAATAGGTACAAGTGAGGAATCTAACTACGTGTGAAGCATAAGTGAATATACTAGGCATCATATGAGATGCAGAACATGATAGATCCAAATTTGTGGAGGCAGAAACCACTTTTGGTAGTAAGGATGAATCTATAGGATCAAACAGACAGTAAAAAGAGGGTTTTAATTTACCACACGATGAACTGCTAGACGGAGTAGAAGATGAGGCCGAGCAGTTCGATCTTCCGTGCCCTAACTTGGCGACGGAGGACACCTACGGCAGTGGCGGAGAAGGCGATGTCCACGACCGACGTGAAGACGACGTTGGTGAGGTCGCGGCAGCTAAGCGCTTCGTCACCGGCGTCGTCGAGAGCTAGCGGTGGTGCTAGGGTTTGTCGAGGTGGGGAGGTGGAAGAAAGATTTTGACCGCGATTGGATGTGCATTTATAGGGAAAGGGACGGCACAGCGCAATTATGCAGGTGCCCCTGGCGGTTCACATCTGAGGGACACGTGGCGAACATGCAACACATTGGGAGTTGTTCCATGTTCCCACGCACGCCTGAACTGTCGGGTGGTCGTTTTGGCTTCTCCGGGTTTCAGGCAGTAAGAATTGAGCATTTAAAACAGATTTAATGTTTGTCTCTGTATCTTCTGCTGACAAGGACGCAGAGAAGACATTAGACGGTTTCAATAGAATGCATATGATTTGGACAGATAGAGCTTGAGGTAGGAAGCATAGAAAGGTTAGGGTCCGATCACATTCACTTAGTCCAAAAGATTCAAACGAGAAGACATAGCTATAAGTGAATGTTGTAGAGGACAGAACACTAATATATGTATATATCAAAATAAAACCAAATCAACATTGTGAAGATAAACATGAAGTCATGTTAATGTTGAAGAAAAACTAAATGCGAAGACTTAGCAAATGTAACGCCATGAGAAAAACACTTCAAATGAAGAATTTGGTGGTGGCGTTACCCACCGTATAGGAAGTATTAGACCCAGAAACGGCGCACAATTATCGTGGCGCTCCGAAGTCAAATTCCGCATTAATGTATTCACACTCAGAGTGTAAGCCTTTATTGATTGAAGACATACATTACTTCGTGTGTTGCACATCTAAGTCATCAACATGCATAAGTGTTAGGATGTGTGCCTGATCACAGGACATTCGAGGATTCCAAGATATTTAGCTCACACCGCAACTTGCAAAACCTTTTCTCATCCAAGGGCTTTGTGAAGATATCTGCCAATTGCTCTTCAGTGTTGACGTGTATGATATCAATATCTTCCTTCATGACATGATATCTGAGAAAGTGATGACGAATTTCAATGTGCTTTGTCTTCGAGTGCTGAACTGGCTTGTTGGCAATCTTGATGGCGCTTTCGTTGTCCCAGTATAGTGGTACTTGTTTCAGATGGATGCCATAGTCCTTGAGTGTTTGCTTCATCCATAGAAGCTGAGCACAGCAAGATCCAGTAGCAATGTATTCAGATTCAGCAGTGGAGAGTGATACACAGTTCTGCTTCTTTGAAGACCAACAGACAAGTGATCGTCCCAGAAAGTGACATGTGCCTGATGTAGACTTGCGATCCACCTTGTCACCAGCATAATCAGCATCTGAGAATCCAACTAGATCAAACTCTGAGCCCTTTGGATACCATAATCCTAGTGTTGGGGGTGTAAGCCAAATATCGAAGAATTCGCTTCACAGCTAAGTGATGCGATTCCTTTGGTACGGCTTGGAATCGAGCACACATGCAAACACTAAGCATGATATCTGGCCTAGATGCACATAAATAAAGTAAAGAACCAATCATGGAGCGGTATACCTTTTGATCGAACTCTTTACCATTGGCGTCAGGACCCAGATGACTCTTGGTTGGCATTGGCGTCGTGTAACCTTTGCAGTCTTGCATTCCAAACTTCTTCAGACAATCTTTGAGGTATTTCTCTTGAGATATGAAGATGCCATTGCTTTGCTGACGAATTTGAAGACCAAGGAAGAACTTCAGCTCACCCATCATGGACATCTGATATTGCTCTTGCATCATGTGTCCAAACTCATCACTATATTTCTGGTTGGTGCAGCCGAAGATAATGTCATCCACATATATTTGGCACACAAGCAGTTCACCATCATATGTCTTCGTGAAGAGTGTGGGATCCAGGGAACCAGGTTTGAAGCCTTTGCTCTTCAGGAAGTCTTTGAGAGTGTCATACCAAGCGCGAGGGGCTTGTTTGAGGCCATACAGTGCCTTGTTTAGCTTGTACACCATATCAGGATGCTTTGGATCTTCAAAGCCAGGAGGTTGTGCAACATACACTTCTTCTTCAATCTTGCCGTTGAGAAATGCACTCTTCACATCCATTTGATACAGCAGGATGTTGTGATGATTTGCATAGGCTAGCAGAATGCGAATAGCTTCAAGCCTAGCCACAGGAGCAAATGTTTCATTGAAGTCAATCCCTTCAACTTGAGTATATCCTTGAGCAACGAGACGATCCTTGTTTCTGACAACTTGACCATGCTCATCTTGCTTGTTGCGATATATCCATTTTTTGCCTATTATGTTGTGCTTGCGGGGGTCAGGACGCTTGACAAGTTCCCAGACATTGTTCAGCTTGAACTGTTGAAGCTCTTCTTGCATAGCTTGAATCCATTTAGGTTCCATGAAGGCTTCAGCAACTTTCTTGGGTTCAGATATTGAGACAAATGCAAAGTGCCCACAGAAATTTGCTAGCTGTGTTGCTCTTGAACGAGCGAGTGGACCAGGCGCATTGATGCTATCAATTATCTTCTCAATCTGTACTTCATTTGCAACACGAGGATGAACCGGACGAGGATTTTGCTCTTGCTGATCATTGTCATCGTTAGGAGGATTGTCTTTGGGCTGAGCATTGTCTTCAGGTTGATTGGGTGCAGTAATGATAAGTTCCTCTTCAGGTTGTGCTTCATTTGGTATGATTTCTCCAGTTCCCATGAGCTTGATGGATTCACTAGGTGTAACTTCATCTAGCACATTTGGCAGGTGCTCTCTTTGCGAGCCGTTAGTCTCATCGAACCGCACATCCACAGTTTCAACCACTTTATAGTGAAAGAGGTTGAAGACTCTGTAGGAGTGCGAATCCTTTCGTAACCAAGCATAAAACCTTCATGTGCTTTCGGTGCAAATTTTGAAGTGTGATGTGGATCCTTGATCCAGAACCTAGCACCAAATACTCTGAAGTAACTGACATTTGGCTTCTTACCAGTGAGGAGTTCATAGGACGTCTTCTTTAGAAGCTTGTGAAGATAAACACGGTTGATGACGTGACATGCCGTGTCAATGGCTTCAGGCCAGAACTTTCTTGGAGTCTTGTATTCATCAAGCATCGTCCGAGGCATCTCAATGACTGTTCTGTTCTTGCGCTCCATGATGCCATTCTGCTGAGGTGTGTACGGAGCTGAGAACTCATGAGTGATGCCCAATGTATCCAGGTAAAGGTCGAGGCCGGTGTTCTTGAACTCTGTGCCGTTGTCACTTCTGATGTGCTTGATCTTGACGCCATAGTTGTTCATGGCACGGTTGGCAAAGCGTCTAAAGACATCCTGCACTTCAGTCTTGTAGAGAATTATATGCACCCACGTATATCTTGAATAATCATCAACAATGACGAATCCATAGAGAAAAGCAGTTGTAGTGAGAGTAGAGTAGTGAGTAGGGCCAAATAAGTCCATGTGTAGCAGCTCGAAGGGTTGAGATGTCGTCATGATTATCTTCGAGGGATGCTTGGCCCTTGTCATCTTTCCAGCTTCACAGGCACCGCACAGATGATCTTTCTTGAACTTGACGCCCTCGATGCCTATGACGTGCTTCTTCTTTGCGAGAGTGTGCAGGTTCCTCATGCCAGCATGCCCTAGCCTTCGATGCCAGAGCCAGCACTCTGAAGCTTTTGCTAGAAGACATACGGCAAGCTGTGGTCCTGCTGAGAAATCTACCATGTATAGATCATCTTTCCGATACCCTTCAAAGACTAGAGGCTTGTCAGATTCCATTAGTACAAGGCAACGATATTTTCCAAATATCACAATCATGTTCAAGTCACAAAGCATTGAGACAGACATTAAGTTGAAACCAAGGGATTCAACAAGCATAACTTTATCCATGTGCTGATCCTTTGAGATTGCAACTCTACCTAGACCCAATACCTTGCTTTTACCAGTGTCAGCAAATGTGATGTGACTCTTGTCAGATGGACTTAAGGTTGAGTCCATGAGAAGACTTCGATCACCAGTCATATGATTAGTGCATCCGCTGTCCATAATCCATTCTGAAGCATGAGGTGTCATACCCTACAATACAGTTAGGGGGATAGGCTTCACCAAGAGTATTGTGAAGCATAAACATTTGACGCACAAGAGGATTATCAAAGCTCAGATCAAGATTAGGACTGATAGGATGATTGACAAGCGATTCAGGAACAAAATACATAGTGAGACCATTTGGGCATTTGATCTTGCGCCCTACAAGATGTTTTAGGTCCCCAGCATTAGCATCAGACGCCTTTGATTTCCGGCTGGACACCTTTCTCTGCAAAAGAAAATTAATTCTTCTTAACCACCCACATCTTCAGGGGTGGCTTAGAAGCAATGAGTCTAAGTGCAGCATCTGAGAACTTCGGCTTTGAAGCCCTAGCAAATAGCCTTGCAGGAGGTGAATAGTACTCATATGAATAAGCAGAAAAGTTCTTAGTTTTATGAACATAGCGGTTTGAAGAAACACACTCATATTCATAAGTCTGAGTATGATTTCCCTGCAAAACATTGGCATTAGGGTGACTCAGGTGAGTCCTGTGTCTGTATCAAGCCTTTGGACCATATGAAGCTTTTGGTCTGGGATTTGTCTTCTTTCCAGGTGGTGTCATGATGACATTCACAGGAAGATTCTCAAGACAACTTTTGGGGACCCAGATCTTCTTCATAGGTGGCCCATTCCTGCAGTTAGTACCAATATACCTGGCAAACACTTCACCATTCTGATTCTTAAACAGTTTATAGTTTGCATCAAAGGATTCATCAATGATAATAGGGTTAGCACAAGTGAAGCCAGATAAGGTGGATAGATCCACTGAAGGTCCCTTTGCAGCAACCCATGTGGTTTTGGGGTACTGCTCAGGCTTCGAGTAGGAGCCATCAACATTCATTTTCCTCTCGAACCCAACACTCTCTTTCCTAGGGTTTCGGTTCAGAATCTGCTTTTTGAGGACATCGCACAGTGTCTGATGCCCTTTGAGACTTTTGTACATCCCTGTTTCAAGCAATGTCTTCAACCTAGCATTTTCATCAGCAATAGTAGTGGTATCCTCAGCAGAGGGGTTAGTTACCACATCAACAGTTGAAGATATTGCAACAGTAGCAGTAGTAGACATTCAGCAACAGAAGCAGCGTTATCACGCTCAAGGCATTTTAGACATGGTGGTTCAAATCCTTCCCGAGCGGAGCTGATCTGTTGAGCGCGAAGTGACTCATTCTCTTTTTGAAGATCTTCATGAGCCGCTCTCAATTTCTCAAGCTCTTGCTTCCTTTGAAGATAATCATAGGAAAGCTTTTCATGAGTGGTTGAGAGCGTTTCATGACGACTTTCAAGTTCCTGATACTTAACATGAAGATTTTTTATGTCTTCAATTAAGGACTAAGAACGGGTCATTTCTGCGTCCAACAGGTCATCGCTTTTGTCTAACAGTTTTTGAGTATGTTCCATAGCTTTCTGTTGTTCAGTTGCAATTTTAGCAAGTGTTTTCTAGCTGGGTTTGGATTCACAATCAGGTCATCTTCACTTGATGTTTGAAAATAAGCATCGCGTGATTTTACCTTGGCACCACGTGCCATGAAGTAGTAGGTGGGAGCAGAGTCGTCCTTGTCATTAGCATCGGCGTTGCTGATGGGGCCATTGTCTTCAGTGTTGAAGATGGACTTGGCAATGTAGGCTGTAGCTAGAGCCAGCCTTGCAACGCCAGGGTCGGACTCCTCCTCAGACTCCACCTCCGCCTCCTCAGAAGCAGACTCCTCCTCTGAATCCATCTCCTTGTCAACAAAAGCACGAGCCTTGCCAGATGAGCTCTTCTTATGTGATGAAGACTTGGACGAAGACTTGGAATAAGACTTTGAGGATTTCTTCTTCTTCTTGTCATCAGAATCATATTCCTTAATCTTCTTCTTCTTCTTGTTCTCATTGTCCCACTGTGCACACTCAGAGATGTAGTGTCCAGGCTTCTTGCACTTGTGGCATGTTTCTTCTTGTAATCATGAGTGGAAGCTTCATCATTTCTTGAGCTGGATCGTGAAGACTTTCTGAAGCCCTTCTTCTTAGTGAATTTCTGGAACTTCTTTACAAGCATAGCAAGCTACTTTCCAATGTCTTCAGGATCTCCAGAACTGCAGTCAGATTCTTCTTCTGATGAGGAAACAACTTTTGCCTTCAAAGCGCGAGTTCGGCCATAGTTGGGACCATAGATATCTCTTTTCTCAGATAGCTGGAACTCATGTGTGTTGAGCCTCTCAAGTATGTCAGACGAATCGAGTGTCTTGAAGTCAGGGCGTTCTTGTATCATCAGGGCAAGGGTGTCGAACGAGCTGTCAAGTGATCTTAGCAGTGTCTTGACGATTTCATGCTTGGTGATCTCAGTGGCGCCGAGAGCACGAAGCTCATTTATGATGTCAGTGAGGCGATCAAACGTGAGCTGAACATTCTCATTGTCGTTTCTCTTGAAGTTGTTGAAGAGGTGGCGAAGAACACTGATCCTTTGATCTCTCTGGGTTGAGATGCCTTCGTTGACCTTGGAGAGCCAGTCCCAGACTAGCTTCGACGTTTCCAGAGCACTCACACGGCCATACTGTCCTTTGGTCAGATGACCACAGATGATGTTCTTGGCAGTAGAATCAAGTTGAATGAACTTCTTGACATCAGCAGGGGTGACACCTTCACCAGTCTTGGGAACACAATTCTTGACGACATACCAGAGGTCGACATCAATGGCTTCAAGATGCATCTGCATCTTATTCTTCCAGTAGGGATATTCGGTTCCATCGAAGACGGGGCAAGCAGCGGAGACTTTGATTATCCCTGCAGTCGACATAGCTAAAACTCCAGGTGGTTAAACCGAATCACACAGAACAAGGGAGTACCTTGCTCTGATACCAATTGAAAGTGCTAGTTATCGACTAGAGGGGGGTGAATAGGCGATTTTTATGAAAGTCTTCAAAACATGAGAGTTTCGAAGACAAACAATAGAAATGAACCCATTGATATGCAGCGGAAGGTAGACTACACTAAACAAGCCATAGTCAAGTATTCAATGAAGTGAAAGCTCGAAGACTAATAGCAGCTAGGTAGTAAAGATCAGGATGAAAGATAGTATGAAGCCAAACAACTATAGTAGTCACACAGTAAAGTCAAACAGGTAGTGCAAGCAGGCAATGACTTCACGAAGACAAACTGTAAGTAAAGAGAGGGAGAGGATAGAACCAGTCACTTGGTGAGGACAAAGGATTTCTTGGACCAGTTCCAGTTACTGTGACAACTGTACGTCTGGTTAGGGAGGCTGAGATTCAACTCAGAAGACCACGTCTTCACCTTATTCCCCTTGAGCTAAGGACACCCAGTCCTCGCCCAATCACTCTGGTAAGTCTTCAAGGTAGACTTCCAAACCTTCACAGACTTCGTTCACCGGCGATCCACAATGACTCTTGGATGCTCAGAACGCGACGCCTAACCGGCTGGAGGATTCACAGTCCTCAAGTGTAACAAGTCTTCAGGTCACGCGAACAGAAAGACTTCAGTGATGCCTAACACTCTTTGGCTCTGGGTGTTTGGGCTTTGTCCTCGCAAGGATTTCTCTCTCTCAAAAGCTTCGGAGGTGGGTTGCTCTCAACGACAAAAGGCGTGCACTAACTCTGAGCAGCCACCAATTTATGGTGTAGGGGGTGGGCTATTTATAGCCACTAGGCAACCCGACCTGATTTGTCCGAAATGACCCTGGGTCACTAAGGAACTGACACGTGTTCCAACGGTCAGATTTCAAACGCACGCGGCAGCTTGACTTGGGCTACAAGTAAAGCTGACTCATCCAACTCTGGATAAGATTTTGTCTCATTGTCTTCGCTCGAAGACATAGGATTTGGTTGAGCATCACTTCAGTCACTCTGACTTTGTTCACTGGGACCCCACTTAACAGTACGGTGGTTCTTATGACTCAACAAAGAAGAAAAGGAAACAACGAAACAACTAAGTCCTCGCGCTCCATAGTCTTCACATGATGTCTTGTCATATCATAGTCTTCAATGTGAATATCTTCACATACCACCATTGTCTTCAATGTCTTCATACATTTTTAGGGGTCATCTCCGGTAGGTAAACCGAATCAATAAGGGACTACTACCTGTGTTATCCTGCAATTCTCACAACCACATTAGTCCCTCAACCAGGTTTGTCGTCAATACTCCAAAACCAACTAGAGTGACACTAGATGCACTTACAGTATCTAATTTTTGTGTGTATTTTACCCAAAAGAAAAACAAAGATAAAAATAAATAAATAAACAGCGTGAGCAACATGCTCTGCTTGCAACTTTGCAAGAAGCGACGTAGGGTTTCGGCCGTCAGTTTTTTCTCACAACATGCTCTTTTGTGTTCTAAAATGACAAAATCCTATTTTACGGAAATTGTTTGGAAACATCTTGACCCCAACTCCTTGCGCTTATTAGCGGTGCTAGCGGCGTCTTGTCATATTTTTTCTTTGAATCAACTTGTACGTGGGTTGTCTCAACACCTTGTATCATTCAGCCGTGTTGCTTTATAGTACTCCCTCTGTAGTGATCTAAACACTCTTATATTTCTTTTTGGAGGGAGTAGTATAAACCGGGGCAAAAACACTCTTTCAAGGACAAGGATTTGGTGAACAAGTTGACCCTGGTTTAACAGTGTTGTTAGTTTTGCAGTGTTGATCCAGTTATGTAGGGTGATGTACATAATTCTTGGCAATATTCAATCACGTTGGTGCATCCGGCTACAACGAATTAGCAAAGTGTAAACCGCGTATGGCTACTTTTAGCGGCACCCTTTGGAGAATAGTACATGCATCTATCAAGTATACTACTAATGATATGATATGGTAGTATAATATTTTGGCATGCCTAAAAGGTATTGTATAAACGAAAGCAAGTCTTAAAGCATTGCATATATATAGATCATACAAACCCACACGACTCTGGCCAAGTCCTACGTACATCGCAGAGACCCTGTCAATGGTTTATCTCATAATCTGACTCATCTGCCAACTATTTCCACAAGTAACCTTCACACACCCCTTTTCTGTTAGCTGTTAATACGACTGTTTCGCCAATGATTCTGTTGCAAATGCAAAATTTGGTCGGATAGATAGTGACACATGCGTAATGTCGGCCACCATATACTTATATTTTGCCCATCTTATATTGATCAATCGATATCCCTTCCTCGCTATGGAGTACGGACAATCGGAAGAAAAGACGTTGATTTGCTCCACCATGCATGATTCGCGCATCATACACCATCCATTCGTGCCTCGAGATGCGTGCAGCTTGTCGTGATGCATGCATGCGTGGACTAGGGGCAGGGTTTCCGCTGCATGAGTACGTATGACACGCTTACGAAAAGGCCCAGTTTATTTGCTGTTAGGTGAAAAGAAGCAAAGTTATTAAAGCCATGCAGCGACGATCTGGTCTTGTTGACACGGTACACACAACACGCGGTGCCATTTTTTCCCAACTGCTACAAGGTGCATGCATATATAAACACCAACCAGTATTCTCATTTGGCCATCAACTCATCTCCACATCAACCAATTCCATCACGCAATTCCGATCAATCTCTTAAGCTTAATTAGCTTTCCAGAGCTACAGGCGATCGAACTCAACCTAGCTAGCGAGCACCTGCCATCAAAAACCGGCCATTAGTGAACCTTCGGTCATGAGGTCGTCGCCATGGATGGTGTTCGCGTCGGCAGCGGTTGTTCTGCTCGCCTTGGCCGCCTCGTCGGCGGTGGTGGACGCGTCGCCGCCGTCGAAGTCTTTGGAGGTCGGGTTCTACAAGCACACGTGCCCGCAGGCCGAGGACATCGTGCGCGATGCCGTCCGCCGCGCCTTCGGCCGGAACCCCGGCCTGGCCGCCGGACTCATCCGGATGCACTTCCACGACTGCTTCGTCAGGGTAAGCAAGAAATCCTAACACTCCTATACAGTACACCGTTAATCCATTCAACCTCTGATCTAACCGTTGATTCCTTTATTTGACGACACGTGTAGGGCTGTGATGCCTCGGTGCTGATCAACTCGACGCCGGGGAACACGGCGGAGAGGGACTCGCCGGCAAACAACCCCAGCCTACGTGGCTTCGAGATCATCGACGAGGCCAAGGCCGCACTGGAGGCGTCCTGCCCGCGCACCGTCTCCTGCGCCGACGTGCTCGCTTTCGCCGCGCGTGACGGAGCCTACCTCGCTGGCGGCATCGAGTACGGCGTCCCCGCGGGCCGCCGCGACGGCCGCGTGTCCATCTCCGACGAGGTGCTCGTCAACAACGTGCCGTTCCCCACCGACGGGGTCGACGAGCTCGTGGCCAGCTTCAAACGCAAGGGGCTCTCCGCCGACGATATGGTCACGCTCTCAGGCGCGCACACCATCGGCCGCTCCCACTGCTCCTCCTTCACGCAGCGGATACACAACTTCTCCGGCGAGGTCGGCCAGACTGACCCGTCCATCGACAAGTCCTACGCGGCGGAGCTGAGGCAGCAGTGCCCTCCGTCCACAGACAACATGAGCGATCGCACCACGGTGCCGCTGGACCCGGTGACACCGGGGGAGTTCGACAACCAGTACTTCAAGAACGTGCTGGCGCGCAAGGTGCCGCTCATCTCTGACCAGACGCTGCTTACCAGCCCCTGGACCGCTGGCATCGTTGCGTTCCACGCCGCCGTGGACAGGGTGTGGCAGGCCAAGTTTGCTGCGGCCATGGTCAAGATGGGCAACGTCGAGGTACTCACGGGCGATGAAGGGGAGATCAGGGAGAAGTGCTTCGTCGTCAACCACCACTAGACCATCACCACAAATTTATTCATTTGATTGATGGGAGACTGGCAGTTAATTTTATTTTATTTTTGCGATGGACTGGCAGTTAATTTTGGTGCTTCAATATCTTGTAATTTAAATTCGCGAAGTGATTTTTTTTCGTTGTTCTTACTTCTTAGTGTATGTCAAAAACACGAGTGTATAATTCAGAAGAACAAAATGTACATGGATACTATTTCTTGCTTTTCTAAAGCTGAAAAGAATTTTCTGG
The DNA here is from genome assembly GCF_002575655.3 of Aegilops tauschii subsp. strangulata. Lineage (NCBI taxonomy): Eukaryota > Viridiplantae > Streptophyta > Magnoliopsida > Poales > Poaceae > Aegilops > Aegilops tauschii. The sequence goes on from NC_053035.3 coordinate 69,706,614, forward strand.
TTCTTTCATTTGCACGAGCGAGCAATATTTAAGAAAATCATAAGAGAAAAAAAAAATAGTTGTCTGTTTGGAAACCCCTACCACTCGGCGCCAAGATGGCATCCGGAGTGAGGGGACAAAGTTTCTCCTTTCCTTCCAAACACGTTTTGGAAACGCTAGTTGGGCCTGAGATTCGAAGGTGTGTTTACCAAGGGCGAGTAGAAATTTCACTTATAGAATGCTTACAAAATATTACCTCCATTCAGAATTATCTGTCCCTGAAATTAGTGTATCTAGACCCATTTCAGCGTCTAGATACACTCATTTTAGTGATAGTTAATTCCAAACAGAGGGAGTAATAAATAAGCATATCTGTGAACAAAAGTGTTGCGCAAGGCAAGTAGAAATATGTCAATCTTAGGATAAGTCTGTGTACTTTCACAGATTACACAAACTTATATGCATTACTATATTATATTATGGAACAGGGGAGTACTCTGTCAACACCGGTTTGATAGAAGCAATGTCACCTCCCTTCTAGCCTTGCCTTAGTTCTCCTCAATTATGTGCAATCCTTGTAATGTCGATGCTATTGCACACTAAATCCATACCTAATGCTCTCTTCAGATCAGAGCATAGAGGGCCAAAAAGTCTCCAACCATTCACGTTCAACCATGATGGCTAATGATACATTCAACCAATATGAATGATGCCATAGTGGTAGAAGTAGTGACGCGTAAGTGCAATGTGTGATTTTCGGTCCGGTTGTTCTTGCCTTGTATTTTTGCGAAACTACGATATTATGGAAAGCATCCTTGCAGCCTAGCACTTCGATGATGCTAGGTACCCTAGTGTATTCTCCTTGTAAGCCCGAAAAGGCATCGGGAGACTAACTAAGTGACCATGGGCCACCTTTATATTAAAACTAAAGTCACATCCTCTCCCCCAAAGTAACTGCCGTGCCATCTGCTACATGACGATCTCCATGACTAACGCCATTGAGAAATAATAAGAGAAAACCATGATGCCGTGCGTCCGAGGGGGTGCGAGTCTTACGATCTCTCAAAGGCACCTATATATTACCGCTTAAGCCCAATAAACCAGTGTAACCACTGACCAGTCTATAAACCTCATCTACCCATAATCTATATAGTGTCTCTTTCCCTTTAGGAACAGTAATGATAAAACACACACGTGTAACACAGGACAAGCCTTTATTGAACAATAAGATGGGGTACAAACAGAAAAATGCAAGTCAAACAACACAAACATGCAAGACAATTGGTGCCACAAAGCGCGTGCAATGGTTCATACCCTCGAGCATCATATTCACTATACTTTGCATGCCGTCGTCCTCAAAACCGTCTATTGTAGATTGCCTCTTGTTTATTCCCATCTCTATGATGTCAAGGCTCTTAGGTATGGCCCTACAACGGGCAAGTACACCACGCGTCATGTGAAGTTCAATAGCTAGCACCTCATATCTAAAGTTCTTTTCTCGGATAACTAGCAGGAGCACTACCTTTTAATTAAAAAGAGTGCATGTCATATATATACATGATGTCATGTCTTGTGGCAGAACACAACAGAAACCCAACCCTTGGAAAACCTCACACTAACTACTCCTAGATTAAACCTACTCCTAAATTAAACCTCCTAGATAAGGCCTTCCACGGCCGCATTCCAATCTGCCATCGTATTATGGATCATTGGCCAACCAACAAAGAAATTCAAGTACCAAATCAATGTTTTGATACAAGTACAATAGAGTAATGATACACGAACAACAATTTGACGCACTATTTAGGAAAAAAACAGAATACAACTGTTACAGTGATTGGCGAATTTAGGGGCCGTCCATTCACTACGATCAAACGGTGGAGAAATAGGAGTTACGAGGAGTTACGATACTAGAATTATAAGAAATTACAAATACTTGTGGGACCATTACAAGATTATGGTGGGGCTAATCAATTTCTAAAAGGATAGATCTGTCCAATTTAGCGTGCAGCGCTGGGAGAAAAGGAAAAGAAAACCTAGCCTCGCACGCTTGTTCCCCGTTCTGTCGATCCCCTCTCCGCTCGCCTCCTCCTCTCCCAGGTCGCTGCGCCGCCGGCTCAGCCGCTTCTCCCGCGTCTTATCCTCCCCGCTCCTCTCCTCGCAGCTGAGTCCTCGACCAGATCGGCGTCCATCTTCAGCGGCGGCGGCATCTTCAGCGGAGGAGGCGGGTGGTCGTGGCGGCGGCATCTTCAGCGGCGTCGCCGGACGAGCTCCACGCGCGGGGGCGATATCTCCACGGGCCCGCGTAACCACGTCCCCTCGCTGACGTCGGCCTCACAAAGAAGAGGTCTAGTCCGCCCGTGCCGCCGAGGAGGGGGAGCAGCCGCGCCCGGAGTAGGTCGTCCCCAACGCCTGCATCTAGTCGTCGACCTTAACTACACTGCAGCCGCCGCTGTTGGTCGAGGTCGCCCAGTTGACACCGGCCCCGCCGGAGTGCAGCTCATCCTGCCCGAGGACATGATACGTACGGTCTCTTGCTCCCCCTTCATCCCCCTCTCTTGATCTCATTGGCACTGCAGCGACAGTACAAATACGTGCTGAAAGCATCTGTTTTCTACGTTACTAGACTATATGTGTGTTTCTTTTTGGTCCTCTACTAGTACATACTAGTATACACGCATAACAATTACTCTGCCTTTGTTCCCTGAATAATTTCTAGGGAAAGGGAGGGACGCCGGCGGGTGATTCCCCCCATTCTGCCAGGGCCAAGATGGGGCAGAAGATGTCATTGGCGCATCGAAGGCTCTCTTTGCTTGATGATGTCAGTAGCATCAGTAGGCACATCGCTGCTGCTGCTGCTGCGGCGGTGGCGGCTGATGATGATGGTGGTGCTTTTGAGCTGATGGCAAGAACCTGCATGGAACCATCTGATCTCATATGTCTGCATTCAGGCACGTCTATTCTTCTAGGATTCAGAGTATCAAACGCATGTTCTCATACATCAACAAGAATAAATATAGGAAGCTGCTTTTATCAGTTAGTTAGTTCTCGGTTGGTTGGTCGGTCGATGAATCGAGCATTGGAAAAGCTCAAGTACTGAGATTGTTATGAGACAAATTCAGTACTCCTTTTTTGTCAACCATTTCATTTGCCTTCTCTCTTTTCTTTCTGAATCTTCGGTCACGCTTACCTTGTGGAACCGTCAGACAAACTGAAAATGAACTGCTTATGTTTTTTCTTATAGGGCTCATTAGTACTGCAGCAAGTAGTACAAGTACACAGTGACCGCATAGCATCCTCCATGTTATTAGACTATATTATCTATACATTTTTTTATCTTTACTAATTTTGAACTTCTCGTGACGCGATAATAATAATTTGGCAATTGTAGGATGAGGAGTTCGCTGCTGATGTTCCTCAGAAAAATACAGGAATTTGTGACAGCAATGACGACTTCGTTCCATTGATAGTGAGTGTTCTATTGCTTTAGTTCTCTTGTATATGCACCAATTGCATCACACATGGACCCATTCATAGCATCATTTTTAGTCAAAACATAATGTCTGACATCATCACAATAGTTCCTCGTTTTCATTTCCATCTCGATCATAATTTTCATAAAATACAATCATTGACATCAAAGATGTCACAGTGGCTGTCAAGAACACCAATGGCATTGACATAGCCAATCTGATGAAGCACTCGGCAGAGAACCGCGGGATCAAGGGCTTCGACGGAGGCGACGCCGTCGACCCGATCTCGCTGCTCATGGAAGAGTGTGACATGCTCATCCCGGCAGCTCTGGGAGGAGTCATAAACAAGTAATCTTCTTCCTCCTCGTCCCAGCTCACTTCATCCTATCTTCTATCAGATTACTGCTCTGAAGCTCAGTTAAAGTATCATCATGGCTGTTATTTTTTCTGTATCTGAAAAAAATTTGTTAATAAAAAGTCCGTTCGATTTTCGGATTTTGGCAAGTACTACCAGGCAGCATAGCAACCCACATTGCAATTTATATTTTGCTGAATTTTAACTGACAACCCTGCTGAAAAGCTAAACCGCTGTTTGATTGGCTTGGCAGTGTGAGAAGGCAGGCCGTCCCAACGTGCCGGTGGCGGAGGGCAGCACCGAGCCTCTCGAGGTATACCCCGCTCACAAAATCTGTCGTTTCGCTGCTTGTTACCGCATTTGCCAAACATTCGAATACAATTGTTCAGAGATTAGATAATGTCTCAGCTATTCAGCACACATTCAGTAGCATGCAAAGCTTCCTCAGAATGGACTCAATATATATACTATTATCCCAAACGGAAGTTGACAGTCATGTCTGAAACCTTGGTTTATTAAGCAAATCTGCAAAACCTGACTATTTTTCGCAAAACCTGACTATTCTGTCTGGCCACATTTATCTTCAGTATTCAGAACGCACCATCTTCTGAACTTGCATATTTAGTACGTAGTATGTATCAGCAGTCCACACATATTTATGGAAAGCTTTCTCAGAATGGACTAGACATCTCTAATGGAAGTTGCAAATCGAGTCTAACACTTTGGTTTGTTAAGAAAATCTGCAATACCTGCCTATTGTAATTGTACCATTTATCTTCAGTTTTTCATCTTCTCCTAGGGACAATGCTGATGCCATTAAAGCGAAGTACATCATCGAGGATGCTAACCACCCAACAGACCCCGAGGCCGACGAGGCAAGAACACCAACATTTTGCCACAAAACTAAGCTGCATTTGTTGACACATTTCACACATTGACTTATAGTAGAGAAATGTACATATTCATGGTGCAGAGAAGGGTGTGCTGGTCCTAGCGGACATCATGGCCAACCCTGGCGGAGTGATGGTGAGCTACTTCGAGTGGGTGCAGAACATCCAGGTGTTCATGTGGGACGAGGAGAAGGTGAATCGGGAGCTCAAGACGTACATGACCCGCGCCTCAAACATAGTTATGATTATTTAGGCAATGTATGTCGTTGTATAAAATGGACAGTAATTATGTATAGTATATATTCGAAAACCATAATTGGCTCAATTTGGAAGAATGCCTACTTTATATGAATTTCTTGCCCGCTTTGCACGCGTTGCTACAAGTGCATTATCATGCCTCAGCCATAATCATTCTGCACAAATATGGAAAGAAGTGTGGCCCCTATTTTAGTCATCTCTGTCATGTTCGCGTGCACAACCTATTTTGCCAATGAGCAAGTTTAGCATCTGTTTGTTCTTCGATGATCTTATGCTGCTTGCCTGGTTCTCATTGTTGTCCTAGTTGTCTAGTTAGTAAGCAGAACTCTGTTAGAGTAAAGCTAGCTGGGACGTCTGTTTCAGTATTGTTACCCAACAGACTTAGACCTAGATTTATTAGTTGTAAATTTGTTAGCTCCATGTATCGCATTAGTTTCGATGCAAAACACAAGCTGCAATGTACCAACTCTTGTCTGACATGTCTATGTCAGTAAAACAATGGTACATGGTGTTCCTGATGCTATTCTTTCTTAGTTTCTGTAGGAGAGGCTGGCATTTGATAATACGGTTCTGTGTGTGCATTGACTGCTGGTGCTGCAGCCAGAATTTTTTCTTGTGGAATGGAGCGAAGTAATCCATCAAGCCAGCTGCATTATTGATTCTGTTATTTTTGCTGGCGAGGTAATAATCTCCCACTCAAATCGTGATGTGAGAGATAGTAGTGTAACCATGATATTTACATCATTGCTCATGTGTTCTATATGCTATAATTTTTCTTCCTTAATTACCCTGCCTCAGCCATAATCATCATGCATTTGTAAGTAGTCACTTATGGTAGTGTTTTAAATGTAAGGATACTCCGATGCAGATAGGTTTGGATCAGATGGTGCAAATGATAGAAGTGGAACATGCAGCTCATTAGCTGTTTTTTTAAAGAACCAATGAAAAGTCAAGCATTTGGATGGACATAAGTGTACAAATAATATGCAAAAACATCAGAACATAAGTGTAGTCTTTAATTCAAAGAACATGCTATGAAGATCAATCATTTGGAACTGCCCTTGAAGTGCCTCTCCGTGTAGCCCATTCATGGCTGTACGAATGGGCTGGACACGGTGTTTGATGGTTTGCGTTTGCATCTTTTCAACTCCACTTGTTTAGCGATAGTCTCGGTGTCAAATTGTTGTTTCACTGGATTACTAGGAGGGGCATTCTTCCTCGGGCGTCCACGTTTACGCTTTGGGGCACCAGATGTCTCTGGTTTGTTTGTAACATCAGGGTTGATGACAATCGTGACGTCGTTGTCTGCACCTTTTCGTTCCTATGGAATGCTGGCTTCGTACTCGTCCTTCTGTAGAGGAAATAGTGGTGCGTTACATTCAATCATGAAAGGTAGGAACTACATGACATGAAATGCTAGTTGTGTAGAACTTACCGTTATAGGATTCTTGTATGATTTTTTCCGAAGCTTGTTGCAATCCAAATGCAGCAGGCTTGAACATATTTTCCAGCTGAAAATATGTATTTCTGCCTGAATTAGATAGCGACACATAGGTTAGGATAGCGGTGAAGCATAGGTAGTGCATGATTGCAAATGTAATTTAGTGTTAGGCAGACCTGTGTGAAATCCTCGGTAATTTTATCTCCGTCCCATGTCAACATGTATTTGAGTGTGTACGCCCCGCAGGAATAACTGTGATGTAAAGTTGAAGTTAAGTATTGTAGTGTACGCCCCGCAGGAATAGTCTTGGTCAAACTCCTTGTTTTGCACCACGGGTTTTGCATTAGGTGTTCCAGTAGAAGTCTGTGCTTTCCATGCGTCAAACCCAGGAGTTGATGAGAACTTGCCATTGCCTGGTTGCTCTTGTTCCTAAAATTAGAAGTTGGTCAATGAACAGAAATTAGCTCATGTTAGCAAGGTGATGGGCCATAGTTATCACCTGTACGTATGCATTCTTCATCGTTGATTGTTTGTTTGTTTGAACTAGGGATCTTAATTCCTGTAACATGAAATGCATAGATGAAAACATAAGAAGTCATGGCTAAAATTGATTTTGTAGTATCGCTTACCTGGAGTTCCTTTTTGAGGTCTCCAACTTCGTCCTCCAGCTTGGACAACCTAGGTTGAGTAGCAATTTTACCCCTTCATATAAATAATAGTAGAATGACAACTAGTGTTGTAGCACTTACTTGGAGCAAAGCTAGATTTCCTTGTAGATTCACTTGATCAATATAGTTAAAAGTATTGATGGATGTCAACAAATGGTTCAGTGTGAAACATCCCCAGTTAAAATTGGGAATTCTTGCGACGTCTTGTACAAGGACAAAATATTTGGCGTCGACGTAATCCTGTACCGTGGGTGCTAATATAGTGCCAATAGCATACAAAACAAAGCTCCTGATGAAATGATCATCTGGAGTTTTGGAGGCTTTAATTTTCTTATCAAGGTCACTCAGCTTATATATATATATATATATATATATATATATATATATATATATATATATATATATATATATATATATATATATATATATGTTGGAGTTAGAGCTAGTCATTCCTGGAAAATATGCACAAAGATAGACTGGATCAATTTTCTCTACTGTCGTTTATGTGAATATAATACGTGGTACGTACTGAATGACTCTGCCATTTGATATTTGTACAGAGTTTTGGATTATGTTGACCTCACTGTTGACTAACGGGTGTAAGATCAGGCGTTCTCACCATGATGCGGATGAGTGGATGAAGAGGAAGCAGTACCGTCGTATCACACAGGCCAGGTGGGTGGTTGCCGGCGGCTCCGTTCCAACATAATCATGTAGGAGCACGATGCTGTGGACGGAGCAAAATTCAGAGAAAAACCCATAAGATCTCATGATGGGTTCATGCACGGAATAGGCAGAATCCATTATTTCGTTTTAAATCATCTCATGCGTTGCCTTAGTTCTAACTCATGACAAGAGCGGGCATTCTCACCTTAAATCCAACATGTGGGCTGACGTCGTGTTCCGCAGGTCAGATGGGCGATCGCCGTCGGCTCCGTTCCCGTGGGTGACGACGGCGGCTCTGATACAGCCGGTGAACAGGGCGGCGGCGTTCGATGGGACTGGCCTTGGAGGAGAAGGTCGCGTGTGGGACGGCGCCCGGAATATGAGTGGGGAATCGGCATTCGAGCCGGCTAGGCCAGTTGGATCGGAGGTTGTTGCAGATAATGGGGGAGGTGGGAGCGGATTTTGGGAGGGCTGATAGATACGCGTGTGATAAGTGTTAATCCATCTACGAGCCAAAAATTGGATGGCACGTATGTTTCTTTTGGCACGTATGTTTCTTTTTTCTTTAAGTATTTTTTTAAGTATCTGCCACGTCTGTTTCTGGCCTGCGTGCGGGCTTAAGCGATCTCTTTGGCTCTTCACGTCTAGTACTACGGGTCCTTCGGATATACATCACTAACACCACGAGTCATCTGATACTACCAGTACCACTGTTGATCCCTGGACCCCTTTTAGCACAAAGGGTCATTCGGAAATGCTAACACCACGAGCCGTCCCCAACGAGTAAGACCGATTCTCATGACAACACTTGGCTATCACCAGTATGTGTATCCCGAACCAAAAACTATGTTCACATGGTGGCCAGCTGGGCGGTCCCACCAATAGCACTTCAAGTACTCCTCGTCTGGACCCCGACTACCGGTTGTTATCGGTGATTCGGACTTGAACTACGTAATGCTGAGTCCGAACGAGTAAGGCCGATAGTTGTGGGCCATCCACTACAAGTAGTACTATGACCATGGCTCTTCACGTCTAGTACTACGGGTCCTCCGGATACATCACTAACACCACGAGTCATCTGATACTACAAGTACCACTGTTGATCCCTGGATCCCTTTTAGCACAAAGGGTCATCCGGAGATGCTAACACCACGAGCCATCCCCAATGAGTAAGACCGATTCTCATGACAACAGTTGGCTATCGCCAGTATGTGTATCCCGAACCAAAAACTATGTTCACATGGTGGCCAGCTGGGCGGTCCCACCAATAGCACTTCAAGTACTCCTCGTCTGGACCCCAACTACCGGTTGTTACGGTGATTCGGACTTGGACTACGTAATGCTGAGTCCGAACGAGTAAGGCCGATAGTTGTGGGCCATCCACTACAAGTAGTACTATGACCATGGCTCTTCACGTCTAGTACTACGGGTCCTCTGGATACATCACTAACACCACGAGTCATCTGATACTACCAGTACCACTGTTGATCCCTGGATCCCTTTTAGCACAAAGGGTCATCCGGAGATGCTAACACCACGAGCCATCCCCAATGAGTAAGACCGATTCTCATGACAACAGTTGGCTATCACCAGTATGTGTATCCTGAACCAAAAACTATGTTCACATGGTGGCCAGCTGGGCGGTCCCACCAATAGCACTTCAAGTAATCCTCGTCTGGACCCCGACTACCGGTAGTTAACGGTGATTCGGACTTGGACTACCATTAATGCTGAGTCCGAACGAGTAAGGCCGGTAGTTGTGGGCCATCCACTACAAGTAGTACTACGACCATGGCTCTTCACGTCTAGTACTACGGGTCCTTCGGATATACATCACTAACACCGCGAGTCATCTGATACTACCAGTATCATTGTTGATCCCTGGACCCCTAATAGCACAAAGGGTCATCCGGAAATGCTAACACCACGAGCCGTTCCCAATGAGTAAGACCGATTCTCATGACAACACTTGGCTATCACCAGTATGTGTATCCCAAACCAAAAACTATGTTCACATGGTGGCCAGCTGGGCGGTCCCATCAATAGCACTTCAAGTACTCCTCGTCTGGACCCCGACTACCAGTTGTTATCGGTGATTCAGACTTGGACTACGTAATGCTGAGTCCGAACGAGTAAGGATGATAGTGAAGGAAATATGCCCTAGAGGCAATAATAAAGTATTATTTATTTCCTTATATCATGATAAATGTTTATTATTCATGCTAGAATTGTATTAACCGGAAACATAATACATGTGTGAATACATAGACAAACAGAGTGTCACTAGTATGCCTCTACTTGACTAGCTCGTTAATCAAAGATGGTTATGTTTCCTAGCCATAGACATGAGTTGTCATTTGATTAACGAGATCACCTCATTAGGAGAATGACGTGATTGACTTGACCCATTCCGTTAGCTTAGAACCCGATCGTTTAGTATGTTGCTATTGCTTTCTTCATGACTTATACATGTTCCTATGACTATGAGATTATGCAACTCCCGTTTACCGGAGGAACACTTTGTGTGCTACCAAACGTCACAACGTAAATGGGTGATTATAAAGGTGCTCTACATTTGTCTCCAAAGGTACTTGTTGGTTTGCGTATTTCGAGATTAGGATTTGTCACTCCGATTGTCGGAGAGGTATCTCTGGGCCCACTCGGTAATGCACATCACTATAAGCCTTGCAAGCATTGTGACTAATAAGTTAGTTGCGGGATGATGTGTTACGGAACGAGTAAAGAGACTTGCCGGTAACAAGATTGAACTAGGTATCGAGATACCGACGATCGAATTTCGGGCAAGTAACATACTGATGACAAAGGGAACAACGTATGTTGTTATGCGGTCTGACCGATAAAGATCTTCGTAGAATATGTTGATGTATCGAAGGAGTTCGGAGTCCCGGATGAGATCGGGGACATGACGAGGAGTCTCGAAATGGTCGAGACGTAAAGATCGATATATTGGACGACTATATTCGGACTTCGGAAAGGTTCCGAGTGATTCGGGTATTTTTCGGAGTACCGGAGAGTTACGGGAATACGTATTGGGCCTTATTGGGCCATACGGGAAAGAAGATAAAAGGGCCTCAAGGGTGGCCGCACCCCTCTCCTTTGTCTGGTCCGAATTGGGCTAGGGAAGGGGGGCGCCCCCTTCCTTCCTTCTCTTTTTCCCTTCCTCTTTTCCTATTCCATATGGGAGGTGGAATCCTACTAGGACTAGGGAGTTCTAGTAGGACTCCACACTTGGTGCGCCCCCTCATAGGGCCGGCCTCCTCCTCCCTTGCTCCTTTATATACGGGGGCAGGGGGGCACCCCAGAGACACAACAATTGATCCTTGAGATCTCTTAGCCGTGTGCGGTGCCCCCCTCCACCATATTACACCTCGATAATACCGTTGCGGAGCTTAGGCGAAGCCCTGCGCCGGTGGAACATCATCATCGTCACCACGCCGTCGTGCTGACGAAACTCTCCCTCAACACTCGGCTGGATCGGAGTTTGAGGCACGTCATCGAGCTGAACGTGTGTAGAACTCGGAGGTGCCGTGCGTTCGGTACTTGATCGGTCGGATCGTGAAGACGTACGACTACATCAACCGCGTTGTGATAACGCTTCCGCTATCGGTCTACGAGGGTACGTGGACAACACTCTCCCCTCTCGTTGCTATGCATCACCATGATCTTGCGTGTGCGTAGGAATTTTTTTGAAATTACTACGTTCCCCAACAGTGGCATCCGAGCCTGGTTTTATGCGTTGATGCTATGCACGAGTAGAACACAAGTGAGTTGTGGGCGATATAAGTCATACTGCTTACCAGCATGTCATACTTTGGTTCAGTGGTATTGTGAGATGAAGCGGCCCGGACCGACATTACGCGTACGCTTACGCGAGACTGGTTTCACCGTTCGGAGCACTCGTTGCTTAAAGGTGACTGGCGGGTGTCTGTCTCTCTCACTTTAGTTGAACCGAGTGTGGCTACGCCCGGTCCTTGCGAAGGTTAAAACAGCACCAACTTGACAAACTATCGTTGTGGTTTTGATGCGTAGGTAAGAACGGTTCTTGCTAAGCCCGTAGCAGCCACGTAAAACTTGCAACAACAAAGTAGAGGACGTCTAACTTGTTTTTGCAGGGCATGTTGTGATGTGATATGGTCAAGACATGATGTGATATAATGTGTTGTATGAGATGATCATGTTTTGTAACCGAGTTATCGGCAACTGGCAGGAGCCATATGGTTGTCGCTTTATTGTATGAGATGCAATCGCCATGTAATAGTTTTACTTTATCACTAAGCGGTAGCGATAGTCGTAAAAGCAATAAGTTGGCGAGACGACAACGATGCTACGATGGAGATCAAGGTGTCGCGCCGGTGACGATGGTGATCATGACGGTGCTTCGGAGATGGAGATCACAAGCACAAGATGATGATGGCCATATCATATCACTTATATTGTTTGCATGTGATGTTAATCCTTTATGCATCTTATCTTGCTTTGATTGACGGTAGCATTATAAGATGATCTCTCACTAAAATTTCAAGATAAAAGTGTTCTCCCTGAGTATGCACCGTTGCAAAAATTCTTCGCGCTGAGACACCACGTGTTAATCGGGTGTGATAGGTTCTACGTTCAAATACAACGGGTGCAAAACAGTTGCACACGCGGAATACTCAGGTTGAACTTGACGAGCCTAGCGTATACAGATATGGCCTCGGAACACAGAGACCGAAAGGTCGAGCGTGAATCATATAGTAGATATGATCAACATAGTGATGTTCACCATTGAAACTACTCCATCTCACGTGTTAATCGGAAATGGTTTAGTTGCTTTGGATCACGTAATCACTTAGATGATTAGAGAGATGTCTATCTAAGTGGGAGTTCTTAAGTAATATGATTAATTGAACTTAAATTGATCATGAACTTAGTACCTGATAGTATCTTGCTTGTCTATGTTAATTGTAGATAAATGGCCCGTGCCGTTGTTCCGTTGAATTTTAATGCGTTCCTTGAGAAAGCAAAGTTGAAAGATGTTAGTAGCAAAAGATGCGGCTTGGATCCGTGATCTGAGGATTATCCTCATTGCTGCATAGAAAAATTATGTCCTTGATGCACCGCTAGGTGACAGACCTATTGCAGGAGCAGATACAGACGTTATGAACGTTTGGCTAGCTCAATATGATGACTACTTGATAGTTTAGTGCACCATGCTTAACGGCTTAGAATCGGGACTTCAAAGACGTTTTGAATGTCATGGACCATATGAGATGTTCCAGGAGTTGAAGTTAATATTTCAAGCAAATACCCGAGTTGACAGATATGAAGTCTCCAACAAGTTCTATAGCTAAAAGATGGAGGAGAATCGCTCAACTAGTGAGCATGTGCTCAGATTGTCTGGGTACTACAATCGCTTGAATCAAGTGGGAGTTTATCTTCCAGATAAAATAGTGATTGACAGAATTCTCTAGTCACCATCACCAAGTTAGTAGAACTTCGTGATGAACTATAGTATGCAAGGGATGACGAAAGTAATTCCCGAGGTCTTCGTGATGCTGAAATCGACGAAGGTAGAAATCAAGAAAAACATCAAGTGTTGATGGTTGACGAGACCACTAGTTTCAAGAAAAGGGCAAAGGGAAGAAGGGGAACTTCAAAAAGAACGGCAAGCAAGTTGCTACTCAAGTGAAGAAGCCCAAGTCTGTACCTAAGCCCGAGACTAAGTGATTCTACTGCAAAGGGACTGGTCACTGGAGGCGGAACTGCCCCAAGTATTTGGTTGATAAGAAGGATGGCAAAGTGAACAAAGGTATATTGGATATACATGTTATTGATGTGTACTTTACTAGTGTTTATAGCAACCCCTCGGTATTTGATACTGGTTCAGTTGCTAAAGAGTAGTAACTCGAAACGGGAGTTGCAGAATAAACAGAGACTAGTAAAAAGGCGAGGTGACGATGTGTGTTGGAAGTAGTTCCAAGATTGATATGATCATCATCGCACACTCCCTGTACTTTCGGGATTAGCGTTGAAACTAAATAAGTGTTATTTGGTGTTTGCGTTGAGCATGAATATGATTTGATCATGTTTATTGCAATACGGTTATTCATTTAAGTTAGAGAACAATTGTTGTTCTGTTTACATGAATAAAAACCTTCTATGGTCATACACACCAACGAAAATGGTTTGTTGGATCTCGATCGTAGTGATACACATATTCATAATATTGAAGCCAAAAGATGCAAAGTTAATAATGATAGTGCAACTTATTTGTGGCATTGCCGTTTAGGTCATATTGGTGTAAAGCGCATGAAGAAACTCCATACTGATGGAATTTTGGAATCACTTGATTATGAATCACTTGATGCTTGCGAACCGTGCCTCATGGGCAAGATGACTAAAACGCCGTTCTCCGGAACTATAGAAAGAGCAACAGATTTGTTGGAAATCATACATAGAGATGTATGTGGTCCGATGAATATTGAGGCTCGTAGCAGGTATCATTATTTTCTAACCTTCACAGATGATTTGAGCAGATATGGGTATATCTACTTGATGAAACACAAGTCTGAAACATTTAAAAAGTTCAAAGAATTTCAGAATGAAGTGGAGAATCATCGTAACAAGAAAATAAAAGTTTCTACGATATGATCGCAGAGGTAAAATATTTGAGTTACGAGTTTGGCCTTCAGTTAAAACAATGTGAAATAGTTTCACTACTCACTCCACGTGGAACACCACAGTGTAATGGTGTGTCCGAACATCGTAACCGTACTTTATTAGATATAGTGCGATATATGATGTCTCTTACCGATCTATCACTATCGTTTTTGGGGTTATGCATTAGAGACAGCTACATTCATGTTAAATAGGGCACCATCAAAATCCGTTGAGACGACGCCTTATGAACTGTGGTTTGGCAAGAAACCAAAGTTGTCGTTTCTTAAAGTTTGGGGTTGCGATGCTTATGTGAAAAAGTTTCATCCTGATAAGCTCAAACCCAAATCGGAGAAATGTGTCTTCATAGGATACCCAAAAGAGACTGCTGGGTATACCTTCTATCACAGATCCGAAGGCAAGATATTCGTTGCTAGGAATGGATCCTTTCTAGAGAAGGAGTTTCTCTCGAAAGATGTGAGTGGGAGGAAAGTAGAACTTGATGAGGTAACTGTACCTGCTCCATTATTGGAAAGTAGATCATCACAGAAATCAGTTTCTGCGACACCTACACCAAATAGTGAGGAAGTTAATGATAATGATCATGAAACTTCAGATCAAGTTATTACTGAACTTCGTAGGTCAACTAGATCAAGAACCGCACCAGAGTGGTACGGTAATCCTGTTCTGGAGGTCATGTTACTAGACCATGGCGAACCTACGAACTATGAAGAAGTGATGGTGAGCCCAGATTCCGCAAAATGGCTTGAAGCCATGAAATCCGAGATGGGATCTATGTATGAGAACAAAGTATGGACTTTGGTTGACTTGCCCGATGGTCGGCAAGCCATTGAAAACAAATGGATCTTCAAGAAGAAGACTGACGCTGATGGTAATGTTACTGTCTATAAAGCTCGACTTGTTGCAAAAGGTTTTCGACAAGTTCAAGGGATTGACTACGATGAGACCTTCTCACCCGTAGCGATGCTTAAGTCTGTCCGAATCATGTTAGCAATTGCCGCATTTTATGATTATGAAATTTGGCAAATGGATGTCAAAACTGCATTCCTGAATGGATTTCTGGAAGAAGAGTTGTATATGATGCAACCGGAAGGTTTTGTCGATCTAAAAGGAGCTAACAAAGTGTGCAAGCTCCAGCGATCCATTTATGGACTGGTGCAAGCCTCTCGGAGTTGGAATAAACGCTTTGATAGTGTGATCAAAGCATTTGGTTTTATACAGACTTTTGGAGAAGCCTGTATTTACAAGAAAGTGAGTGGGAGCTCGATAGCATTTCTGATATTATATGTGGATGACATATTACTAATTGGAAATGATATAGAATTTCTGGATAGCATAAAGGGATACTTGAATAAGAGTTTTTCAATGAAAGACCTCGGTGAAGCTGCATATATATTAGGCATTAAGATCTATAGAGATAGATCAAGACGCTTAATTGGACTTTCACAAAGCACATACCTTGACAAAGTTTTGAAGAAGTTCAAAATGGATCAAGCAAAGAAAGGGTTCTTGCCTGTACTACAAGGTGTGAGATTGAGTAAGACTCAATGCCCGACCACTGCAGAAGATAGAGAGAAAATGAAAGATGTTCCCTATGCTTCAGCCATAGGCTCTATCATGTATGCAATGCTGTGTACTAGACCTGATGTGTCCCTTGCTATAAGTTTAGCAGGGAGATACCAAAGTAATCCAGGAGTGGATCACTGGATAGCGGTCAAGAACATCCTGAAATACCTGAAAAGGACTAAGGATATGTTTCTCGTATATGGAGGTGACAAAGAGCTCATCGTAAATGGTTACGTTGATGCAAGCTTTGACACTGATCCGGACGATTCTAAATCGCAAACCGGATACGTATTTACATTGAACGGTGGAGCTGTCAGTTGGTGCAGTTCTAAACAAAGCGTCGTGGTGGGATCTACATGTGAAGCGGAGTACATAGCTGCTTCAGAAGCAGCAAATGAAGGAGTCTGGATGAGGGAGTTCATATCTGATCTAGGTGTCATACCTAGTGCATCGGGTCCTATGAAAATCTTTTGTGACAATACTGGTGCAATTGCCTTGGCAAAGGAATACAGAATTCACAAGAGAACCAAGCACATCAAAAGACGCTTCAATTCCATCCAGGATTTAGTCCAGGTGGGAGACATAGAAATTTGCAAGATACATACGGATCTGAATGTTGCAGACCCGTTGACTAAGCCTCTTCCACGAGCAAAACATGATCAGCACACGGGCTCCATGGGTGTAAGAATCATTACTGTGTAAACTAGATTATTGACTCTAGTGCAAGTGGGAGACTGAAGGAAATATGCCCTAGAGGCAATAATAAAGTATTATTTATTTCCTTATATCATGATAAATGTTTATTATTCATGCTAGAATTGTATTAACCGGAAACATAATACATGTGTGAATACATAGACAAACAGAGTGTCACTAGTATGCCTCTACTTGACTAGCTCGTTAATCAAAGATGGTTATGTTTCCTAGCCATAGACATGAGTTGTCATTTGATTAACGAGATTACCTCATTAGGAGAATGACGTGATTGACTTGACCCATTCCGTTAGCTTAGCACCCGATCGTTTAGTATGTTGCTATTGCTTTCTTCATGACTTATACATGTTCCTATGACTATGAGATTATGCAACTCCCGTTTACCGGAGGAACACTTTGTGTGCTACCAAACGTCACAACGTAAATGGGTGATTATAATGGTGCTCTACATTTGTCTCCAAAGGTACTTGTTGGGTTGGCGTATTTCGAGATTAGGATTTGTCACTCCGATTGTCGGAGAGGTATCTCTGGGCCCACTCGGTAATGCACATCACTATAAGCCTTGCAAGCATTGTGACTAATAAGTTAGTTGCGGGATGATGTGTTACGGAACGAGTAAAGAGACTTGCCGGTAACGAGATTGAACTAGGTATCGAGATACCGACGATCGAATTTCGGGCAAGTAACATACTGATGACACAGGGAACAACGTATGTTGTTATGCGGTCTGACCGATAAAGATCTTCGTAGAATATGTGGGAGCCAATATGGGCATCCAGGTCCCGCTATTGGTTATTGACCGGAGACGTGTCTCGGTCATGTCTACATAGTTCTCGAACCCGTAGGGTCCGCACGCTTAAAGTTACAATGACAGTTTTATTATGAGTTTATGTATGTTGATGTACCGAAGGAGTTCGGAGTCCCGGATGAGATCGGGGACATGACGAGGAGTCTCGAAATGGTCGAGATGTAAAGATCGATATATTGGAGGACTATATTTGGACTTCGGAAAGGTTCCGAGTGATTCGCGTATTTTTCGGAGTACCGGAGAGTTACGGGAATACGTATTGGGCCTTATTGGGCCATACGGGAAAGAAGAAAAAGGGCCTCAAGGGTGGCCGCACCCCTCCCCTTTGTCTGGTCCGAATTGGACTAGGGAAGAGGGGCGCCCCCTTCCTTCCTTCTCTTTTTCCCTTCCTCTTTTCCTATTCCATATGGGAGGTGGAATCCTATTAGGACTAGGGAGTCCTAGTAGGACTCCACACTTGGTGCGCCCCCTCCTAGGGCCGGCCTACTCCTCCCTTGCTCCTTTATATATGGGGGCAGGGGCACCACAGAGAAACAACAATTGATCCTTGAGATCTCTTAGCCGTGTGCGGTGCCCCCCTCCACCATATTACACCTCGATAATACCGTTGCGAAGCTTAGGCGAAGCCCTGCGCCGGTGGAACATCATCATCGTCACCACGCCATCGGGCTGACGAAACTCTCCCTCAACACTCGGCTGGATCGGAGTTCGAGGGACGTCATCGAGCTGAACGTGTGTAGAACTCGGAGGTGCCGTGCGTTCGGTACTTGATCGGTCGGATCGTGAAGACGTACGACTACATCAACCGCGTTGTGATAACGCTTCCGCTATCGGTCTACGAGGGTACGTGGACAACACTCTCCCCTCTCGTTGCTATGCATCACCATGATCTTGCGTGTGCGTAGGAATTTTTTTGAAATTACTACGTTCCCCAACAGATAGTTGTGGGCCATCCACTACAAGTAGTACTATGACCATGGCTCTTCACGTCTAGTACTACGGGTCCTTCGGATACATCACTAACACCACGAGTCATCTGATACTACCAGTACCACTGTTGATCCCTGGATCCCTTTTAGCACAAAGGGTCATCCGGAGATGCTAACACCACGAGCCATCCCCAATGAGTAAGACCGATTCTCATGACAACAGTTGGCTATCGCCAGTATGTGTATCCCGAACCAAAAACTATGTTCACATGGTGGCCAGCTGGGCGGTCCCACCAATAGCACTTCAAGTACTCCTCGTCTGGACCCCGACTACCGGTAGTTAACGGTGATTCGGAATTGGACTACGTAATGCTGAGTCTGAACGAGTAAGGCCGGTAGTTGTGGGCCATCCACTACAAGTAGTACTATGACCATGGCTCTTCACGTCTAGTACTACGGGTCCTCCGGATACATCACTAACACCACGAGTCATCTGATACTACCAGTACCACTGTTGATCCCTGGATCCCTTTTAGCACAAAGGGTCATCCAAAGATGCTAACACCACGAGCCATCCCAAGTGAGTAAGCCCGATTCTCATGAAAACAGTTGGCTCTCACCAGTATGTGTATCCCGAACCAAAAACTATGTTCACATGGTGGCCAGCTGGGCGGTCCCACCGATAGCACTTCAAGTACTCCTCGTCTGGACCCCGACTACCGGTAGTTAACGGTGATTCGGACTTGGACTACCGTTAATGCTGAGTCCGAACGAGTAAGGCCGGTAGTTGTGGGCCATCCACTACAAGTAGTACTACGACCATGGCTCTTCACGTCTAGTACTACGGGTCCTCCGGATACATCACTAACACCACGAGTCGTCTGATACTACCAGTACCACTGTTTGATCCCTGGATCCCTTTTAGCACAAAGGGTCATCCGGAAATGCTAACATCATGAGCCGTCCCCAACGAGTAAGGCCGATTCTCATGACAACACTTGGCTATCACCAGTATGTGTATCCCGAACCAAAAAGTATGTTCACATGGTGGCCAGCTAGGCGGTCCCACCAATAGCACTTCAAGTACTCCTCGTCATAAAATGTTGCATGCTTTAGAAGGGCTAAAGAAATGTCATTTGTACATTGTCAAGAATTGTGCATTCTCAGATGATGCACAATTCTCATATGATAGTGACAATGAAATGTATGAACATGTTGGTTATATGTATGAATAGGTTGGTTATATTGCCAAGTTCCTACTTATTATACAAAAACTGGCCACATCATTTGCATGTTGATCTAAATACCTTTCGTATGCTTTTGGACAGGACATGTCTGAGGAAGACATATATTCGTGTGGGTACATGGATATCGGTGAGAGGAACATGGGCGAATATGGGTCATCGCCCAAAAGGAAGAAACTTGCAGATAACAATCCGAAGAAGGCATTGCTTTTCGGCAGCAGTGACGAGCCTCTTTTGTAGGCTTTTGGTTTTTCTACAATTTCAAGCTTTAGAGCTGAATTATTGTCCCAAGTAGTGTTCATATTATTTCCGAACCAACAATCACTTCATTCAAGTGACAATTGTGAGACTATGTTTACAATAATAGGCTTTCAACTTTGAGTTGTTGCTCAATTTTTAGATGAAAGGTCCTTTGATGCCCGCATACTAAATTCTGGCTTTTACTATTTTTGTATTGCATATGTTGCACCAGTCCAAACCAGTGTTATCTCACGCAACAGTCCATGCCACTGTTTGGTGATTTCTGATGCATGTTAGAATGATTTGCATCATTCAGAAACACTAAGAATGATTAGCAACATGAGTTGAGCATCAGTCAAAAACAGCAAGAATGATTAATTAATCGATCAATTTTACTAAATTCTTATACTTTTTTAACTCTTCAGCATCTTCGTAATGTCAATTAATCCATCGTTTTACTAAGAATCTCACCACATTATGGATTGATGCAAATTTGCACAGGCACATTTCATGAAAGAAGCAAATAATATTACTTACCCTTCTCTGATTTGTTGTAAAAGAAATCTGAATTATAGGAGGGGGCTAATAACTGGCCACAACAGACTAAAGCAGAGAACCTAAAGGAGGGGGCTAATAGCGGCACACAAGCAGACACACACATGCATGTGTTCAATTACAAGAACCGGAGAAATGACTACATACTCATGAAAGCCAAGAACTCATTGAACATCATATTCAACCTCCCACATACTCATTAAATCTATGATGTTTTTTGTACAGACAAGCACACCCTGCCTACCATCAGTCTTCTCTGCCTTGGCTGAGAATCTAGAACCACAGACTTTTTTCTCTGCCTGCTTGATCTTCTTAGCGCGTTTGATCTTCTCAGCAGACCAACATGTAGCTGCCTGCCACTCCGGGTCACCTGAAGAATATGGAGAAATATTTACAAAAGTTTAAGAAATTGCACAGCGTCGGCAGAAAGTGTGATGTCGCAGTTATAACCCCGGATCTCAACTACATATGGGAATCTATGTTCTGTTCTCTTGTTCTAAAGATAAAAACTTATACTAAGTGATGCTCTTGGTGCTTAAATATAATGGATATTGCAACAACGAAGTTCAGTTCAATGCTGTTGCTACTGCACTGCTTTTACAAGATTCAAATTTATGCTAGCTACAAATTGTACATACCGTGCCATCCAATGGACAATTCTATGCACCGTTTATACGGTACTAGATGAGTGGTATTTAAATCTGTGCATTGCTTTTCATGGCAACCAATCATAACACAACAGTTGACATGATATAAAAACTCATAATTGTCGATGGTTGGTCATGTTCTGACAGAACTATTTGGCTGCAGCATATCTTCAGAAGTGAATTATAATATGGTGTATAATGAAGCTAATTATTCTTGCAAGTGGTCACATAGTCTTTTTACAATCAGAATCACTAATAAGACACATTCAGTGGGGTTGGAACATGTTTACGATAAATTACCTTTAAAACAAGCTCAAAGTATCCAATATCAGAATCCAGTGAGTCGGAGTATAAGGCTTGACTAATTCCTCACCAGTAGCATCCTTCCCTCTGCAGTCGGTTAACAAAATACAGAAAGCGAAATCAGAATATTCGAGTCACTCCATGTACCAAAAAAAGGGGTAAGTATATGTTGGGGAACGTAGCAGAAATTCAAAATTTTCTACGCATCACCAAGATCAATCTATGGAGTAATCTAGCAACGATGGGAAGGGGAGTGCATCTACATACCCTTGTAGATCGCGATGCGGAAGCGTTGCAAGAACGCGGATGAAGGAGTCATACTCGTAGCGATTCAGATCGCGGTTGATTCCGATCTAAGCACCGAAGAACGGTGCCTCCGCGTTCAACACACGTGCAGCCCGGTGACGTCTCCCACACCTTGATCCAGCAAGGAGAGAGGGAGAGGTTGGGGAAGACTCCATCCAGCAGCAGCACGACGGCGTGGTGGTAATGGAGGAGCGTGGCAATCCCGCAGGGCTTCGCCAAGCACCGCGGGAGAGGAGGAGGGAGAGAGGTAGGGCTGCGCCAAGAGAGAGACCATCTCGTGTGTTTGCAGCCCCAAATACCTCAAGTATATATAGGGGAAGGGGAGGGGCTGCGCCCCCATCTAGGGTTCCCTCCCCAGGGGTGGCGGCAGCCCCCAAACCCATCTAGGGTACGGCCAAGGGGAGGAGAGAGGGGGGCGCCACTAGGGTGGGCCTTAAGGCCCATCTGGACCTAGGGTTTGCCCCCCCCCCACTATCCCTGCGCCTTGGGCCTTGGTGGGGGGGCGCACCAGCCCACCTGGAGCTGGTACCCTCCCACACTTGGCCCACGCAGCCTTCTGGGGCTGGTGGCCCCACCTGGTGGACCCCCGGGACCCTCCCGGTGGTCCCGGTACGTTACCGATAGCACCCGAAACTTTTCCGGTGAGCAAAACAGGACTTCCTATATATAAATCTTTACCTCTGGACCATTCCGGAACTCCTCGTGACGTCCGGGATCTCATCCGGGACTCCGAACAACATTCGGTAACCACGTATATCTATTCCCTATAACCCTAGCGTCATCGAACCTTAAGTGTGTAGACCCTACGGGTTCGGGAACCATGCAGACATGACCGAGACGTTCTCCGGTCAATAACCAACAGCGGGATCTGGATACCCATGTTGGCTCCCACATGTTCCATGATGATCTCATCGGATGAACCACGATGTCGGGGATTCAATCAATCCCGTATACAATTCCCTTTATCTATCGGTATGTTACTTGCCCGAGATTCGATCGTCGGTATCCCTATACCCTGTTCAATCTCGTTACCGGCAAGTCTCTTTACTCGTTCCGTAACTCACATCATCCCGTGATCAACTCCTTGGTCACATTGTGCACATTATGATGATGTCCTACCGAGTGGGCCCAGAGATACCTCTCCGTTTACACGGAGTGACAAATCCCAGTCTCGATTCGTGCCAACCCAACAGACACTTTCGGAGATACCTGTAGTGCACCTTTATAGTCACCCAGTTACGTTGTGACGTTTGGTACACCCAAAGCATTCCTACGGTATCCGGGAGTTGCACAATCTCATGGTCTAAGGAAATGATACTTGACATTAGAAAAGCTCTGAGCAAACGAACTACACGATCTTGTGCTAGGCTTAGGATTGGGTCTTGTCCATCACATCATTCTCCTAATGATGTGATCCCGTTATCAACGACATCCAATGTCCATGGTCAGGAAACCGTAACCATCTATTGATCAACGAGCTAGTCAACTAGAGGCTTACTAGGGACATGGTGTTGTCTATGTATCCACACATGTATCTGAGTTTCCTATCAATACAATTCTAGCATGGATAATAAACGATTATCATGAACAAGGAAATATAATAATAACCAATTTATTATTGCCTCTAGGGCATATTTCCAACAGTCTCCCACTTGCACTAGAGTCAATAATCTAGTCCACATCACCATGTGATTAACACTCATAGGTCACATCACCATGTGACCAACATCCAAAGAGTTTACTAGAGTCAACAATCCAGTTCACATCTCTATGTGATTAACGCTCAATGAGTTCTGGTTTGATCATGTTATGCTTGTGAGAGAGGTTATTTAGTCAACGGGTCTGAACCTTTCAGATCCGTGTGTGCTTTACGAATATCTATGTCATCTTGTGGATGCTACCACGCGCTATTTGGAGCCATTTCAAATAATTTCTCTACTATACGAATCCGGTTTACTACTCAGAGTCATCCGGATTAGTGTCAAAGTTTGCATCGACGTAACCCTTTACGATGAACTCCTTTTCACCTCCATAATCGAGAAAATTCCTTAGTCCACTAGATACTAAGGATAAGTTCGACCGCTGTCATGTGATCCATTCCCGGATCACTATTGTACCCCTTGACCAACTCATGACAAGGCACACTACATGTGCGGTACACAGCATAGCATACTGTGGAGCCTATGTCTAAAGCATAGGGGACGACCTTCGTCCTTTCTCTCTCTTCTGCTGTGGTCAGGTCTTGAGTCTTACTCAATACTCACACCTTGTAACACAGCCAAGAACTCCTTCTTCGCTGATCTATTTTGAACTCTTTCAAAATCATGTCAAGGTGTGCGTTCTTTGAAAGTATCATCGGGCGTCTTGATCTATCTCTACAGATCTCGATGCCCAATATGTAAGCAGCTTTATCCAGGTTTTCCTTTGAAAAACTACTTTCAAACAACCCTTTATGCTTTCCAGAATTTTTTTACATCATTTCGGATCAACAATATGTCATTCACATATACTTATCACAAATGTTGTAGCGCTCCCACTCACTTTATTGTAAATACAAGTTTCTAACAAACTTTGTATAAACCCAAAAACTTTGATCACTCCATCAACGCGTATATTCTGACTCCGAGATGCTTGCTCTAATCCATGGAAGGATCGCTGGAGCTAGCATACATTTTAGCATCCTTAGGTTCGACAAAACCTTTCTGATTGTATCACATACAACCTTTCCTTACGAAAACTGGTAAGGAAACTTGTTTTGACATCCATCTGCCAGATTTCATAAATGCAGCTAATGCTAACATGATTCCGACGGACTTAAGCATCGCTACGGATGGGAAAATCTCATCGTAGTCAACTCCTTGAACTTGTGGAAATACTCTTTGCCACAAGTCGAGCTTCATAGACGGTAACATTACCGTCCACGTCCGTCTTCTTCTCAAAGTTCCATTTATCTCGGATTTCATGGCTTCTAACCATTTGTCGGAATATGGGCCCACCATCGCTTCTCCATAGCTCGTAGGTTCAGTATTGTCCAACAACATGATATCTCAGACATGATCACGTACTACTCTGAAGTAGCACGCATCCTAGTCGTCCTACGAGGTTTGGTAGTGACTTGATTATGATCACCATCATAAGCTTCCACTTCAATTGGTGTAGGTGCCACAGGAACAACTTTCTGTGCCCTGCTACACACTAGTTGAAGTGACGGTTCAATAACCTTATCAAGTCTCCACCATCCTCCCACTCAATTCTTTCGAGAGAAACTTTTCCTCGAGAAAGGACTCGTTTCTAGAAACAATTACTTTTGCTTCCAGATCTGAAATAGGAGGTATACCCAACTGTTTTGGGTTTTCTATGAAGATGTATTTATCCGCTTTGGGTTCGAGCTTATCAGCTTGAAACTTTTTTCACATAAGCATCGCAGCCCCAAACTTTTAAGAAACGACAACTTAGGTTTCTCTAAACGGTGTCGTCTCAACGGAATTGCGTGGTGCCCCTTTTAAAGTGAATGCAGTTATCTCTAATGCCTAACCCATAAACGATAGTGGTAATTCGATAAGAGACATCATGGTATGCACCATATCCAATAGGGTGCAGTTATGATGTTCGGACACACCATCACACTATGGTGTTCCAGGCGGTATTAATTGTGAAACACTTTCACAATGTCTTAATTGTGTGCCAAACTCGTAATTCAGATATCTCTATGATCATATCATAGACATTTTATCCTCTTGTCACGACGATCTTCAGCTTCACTCTGAAATTACTTGAACCTTTCAATAATTCAGACTTGTGTTTCATCAAGTAAATACACTCAGCATCTACTCAAATCATCTGTAAAGTAAGAACATAACGATATCCACTGCATGCCTCAGCACTCATTGGACTGCACACATCAAAATGTATTACTTCCAACAAGTTGCTCTCTTGTTCCATCTTACTGAAAACGAGGCTTTTCAGTCATCTTGCCCATGTGGTATGATTTGCATGCCTCAAGTGATTCAAAATCAAGTGAGTCCAAACGATCCATCTGCATGGAGTTTCTTCATGCATATATACCAATAGACATGGTTCGCATGTCTCAATCTTTTCAAAAACGAGTGAGTCCAAAGATCCATCTACATGGAGCTTCTTCATGCGTTTTATCCCAATATGACTCAAATAGCAGTGCCACAAGTATGTGGTACTATCATTACTTTTGGCATGAACATGTGTATCACTACGATCGAGATTCATTTTAGGTGCAAGACCATTGAAGGTATTATTCAAATAAACAGAGTAACCATTATTCTCCTTAAATGAGTAACCGTATTGCGATAAACATAATCCAATCATGTTTATGCTCAACGCAAACACCAATCTCGATGGTAGAGGGAGCATGCGATGCTTGATCACATCAACCTTGGAAACACTTCCAACACACATCGTCATCTCACCTTTAGCTAGTCTCCATTTATTCCGCAGCTTTTATTTCGAGTTACTAACACTTAGCAACCGAACCGGTATCTAATACCCTGGTGCTGCTAGGAGTACTAGTAAAGTACACATTCATATAATGTATATCTAATATACTTCTGTCGACCTTGCCTGCCTTCTCATCTACCAAGTATCTAGGGTAGTACTGCTTCAGTGACCGTCCCCCTTATTACAGAAGCACTTAGTCTCGGGTTTGGGTTCAACCTTGGGATTCTTCACTAGAGCATCAAATGATTTGCTGTTTCATGAAGTATCCCTTTTGCCCTTGCCCTTCTAGAAACTAGTGGTTTTACTAACCATCAACAATTGATGCTCCTTCTTGATTTCTACTTTCGCGGTGTCAAACATCGCGAGTTGCTTAAGGATCATCATGTCTATCCCTGACATGTTGTTCATCACGAAGCTCTAATAGCTTGGTGGCAGTGACTATGGAGAACCATCACTATCTCATCTGGAAGATTAACTCCCACTCGATTCAAGCGATTGTAGTACTCAGACAATCTGAGCACATGCTCAACGATTGAGCTTTTCTCCCTTAGTTTGCAGGCTTAAGAAATTTGTCAGAGGTCTCATACCTCTTGACGTGGGCACTAGTCCGAAATCCCAATTTCAGTCTTCGGAACATCTCATATGTTCTGCGACGTTTCAAAAACCGTCTTTGGTGCCACAATTCTAAACCGTTAGCATTACTCACTGAACTATCACGTAGTCATCAAAACGTGTATGTCAGATGTTTCGCAACATCTACAGACGACGCTGAGGTTCAGCACACTGAGCGGTGCATTAAGGACATAAGCCTTCTGTGCAGCAATGAGGACAATCCTCAGTTTACGGACCCAGTCTGCATAATTGCTACTACCAACTTTCAACTAAATTTTCTCTAGGAACATATCTTAAACAGTAGAACTACAGCACAATGACATAATTTGTAAAGACCTTTTGACTATGTTCATGATAATTAAGTTCATCTGATTAATGAACTCCCACTCAGATAGACATCCCTCTAGTCATCTAAGTGATACATGATCCGAGTCAAACTAGGCCGTGTCCGATCATCACGTGAGACGGACTAGTCATCATCGGTGAACATCTCCATGTTGATCGTATCTGCTATACGACTCATGTTCGACCTTTCGGTCTCTTGTGTTCCGAGGCTATGTCTGTACATGCTAGGCTCGTCAAGTCAACCTAAGTGTTTCGCATGTGTTCCGAGGCCATGTCTGTACATGCTAGGCTCGTCAACACCCGTTGTATTCGAACGTTAGAATCTATCACACCCGATCATCACGTGGTGCTTCGAAACAACGAACCTTCGCAATGGTGCACAGTTAGGGGGAACACGTCTCTTGAAATTTTTAGTGAGGGATCATCTTACTTACTACCGTCGTTCTAAGCAAATAAGATGCATAACATGATAAACATCACATGCAATCAAATAGTGACATGATATGGCCAATATCATTTTGCTCCTTTGATCTCCATCTTCGGGGCACCATGATCATCTTTGTCACCGGCATGACACCATGATCTCCATCATTGTGTCTTCATGAAGTTGTCACGCCAACGATTACTTCTACTTCTATGGCTAACGTGCTTAGCAATAAAGTAAAGTAATTTACATGGCGTTATTCAATGACACGGAGGTCATACAAAAAATAAAGACAACTCCTATGGCTCCTGCCGGTTGTCATACTCATCGACATGCAAGTCGTGATTCCTATTACAAGAATATGATCAATCTCATACATCACATATATCATTCATCACATCTTCTGGTCATATCACATCACATAGCACATGCTGCAAAAACAAGTTAGACGTCCTCTAATTGTTGTTGCAAGTTTTTACGTGGCTTGTATAGGTTTCTAGCAAGAACGTTTCTTACCTACGTAAAACCACAACGTGATATGCCAATTTCTATTTACCCTTCATAAGGACCCTTTTCATCGAATCCGTTCCGACTAAAGTGGGAGAGACAGACACCCGCTAGCAACCTTATGCAACTAGTGCATGTCAGTCGGTGGAACCTGTCTCACGTAAGCGTATGTGTAAGGTTGGTCCGGGCCGCTTCATCCCACAATGCCGCCGAAACAAGATAAGACTAGTAGCGGCAAGAAGAATTGGCAACATCTACGCCCACAACTACTTTGTGTTCTACTCGTGCATAGAAACTACGCATAGACCTAGCTCATGATGCCACTGTTGGGGAACGTAGCAGAAATTCAAAATTTTCTACGCATCACCAAGATCAATCTATGGAGTAATCTAGCAATGATGGGAAGGGGATTGCATCTACATACCCTTGTAGATCGCGATGCGGAAGTGTTGCAAGAACGCGGATGAAGGAGTCGTACTCGTAGCGATTCAGATCGCGGTTGATTCCGATCTAAGCACCGAAGAACGGTGCCTCCGCGTTCAACACACGTGCAGCCCGGTGACGTCTCCCACACCTTGATCCAGCAAGGAGAGAGGGAGAGGTTGGGGAAGACTCCATCCAGCAGCAGCACGACGGCGTGGTGGTGATGGAGGAGCGTGGCAATCCCGCAGGGCTTCGCCAAGCACCGCGGGAGAGGAGGAGGGAGAGAGGTAGGGCTGCGCCAAGAGAGAGACCATCTCGTGTGTTTGCAGCCCCAAATACCTCAAGTATATATAGGGGAAGGGGAGGGGCTGCGCCCCCATCTAGGGTTCCCTCCCCAGGGGTGGCGGCAGCCCCCAAACCCATCTAGGGTGCGGCCAAGGGGAGGAGAGAGGGGGGCGCCACTAGGGTGGGCCTTAAGGCCCATCTGGACCTAGGGTTTGCCCCCTCCCACTATCCCTGCGCCTTGGGCCTTGGTGGGGGGGCGGGCGCACCAGCCCACCTGGAGCTGGTACCCTCCCACACTTGGCCCACGCAGCCTTCTGGGGCTGGTGGCCCCACCTGGTGGACCCCCGGGACCCTCCCGGTGGTCCCGGTACGTTACCGATAGCACCCGAAACTTTCCGGTGACCAAAACAGGACTTCCCATATATAAATCTTTACCTCCGGACCATTTCGGAACTCCTCGTGACGTCCGGGATCTCATCCGGGACTCCGAACAACATTCGGTAACCACGTATATCTATTCCCTATAACCCTAGCGTCATCGAACCTTAAGTGTGTAGACCCTACGGGTTCGGGAACCATGCAGACATGACCGAGACGTTCTCCGGTCAATAACCAACAGCGGGATCTGGATACCCATGTTGGCTCCCACATGTTCCATGATGATCTCATCGGATGAACCACGATGTCGGGGATTCAATCAATCCCGTATACAATTCCCTTTATCTATCGGTATGTTACTTGCTCGAGATTCGATCGTCGGTATCCCTATACCCTGTTCAATCTCGTTACCGGCAAGTCTCTTTACTCGTTCCGTAACTCACATCATCCCGTGATCAACTCCTTGGTCACATTGTGCACATTATGATGATGTCCTACCGAGTGGGCCCAGAGATACCTCTCCGTTTACACGGAGTGACAAATCCCAGTCTCGATTCGTGCCAACCCAACAGATACTTTCGGAGATACCTGTAGTGCACCTTTATAGTCACCCAGTTACGTTGTGACGTTTGAAACACCCAAAGCATTCCTACGGTATCCGGGAGTTGCACAATCTCATGGTCTAAGGAAATGATACTTGACATTAGAAAAGCTCTGAGCAAACGAACTACACGATCTTGTGCTAGGCTTAGGATTGGGTCTTGTCCATCACATCATTCTCCTAATGATGTGATCCCGTTATCAACGACATCCAATGTCCATGGTCAGGAAACCGTAACCATCTATTGATCAACGAGCTAGTCAACTAGAGGCTTACTAGGGACATGGTGTTGTCTATGTATCCACACATGTATCTGAGTTTCCTATCAATACAATTCTAGCATGGATAATAAACGATTATCATGAACAAGGAAATATAATAATAACCAATTTATTATTGCCTCTAGGGCATATTTCCAACAGTATATTTTTCATCCGTCAACTCTAGAGAAAATTCAAAAATCGTCCCTCAACTCCAAAACCACCAAAACTCAGTCTCTCAACTAATTAAACCGGATACTTTTCAACCCTGGTAACGCTTAAGGTGGTTTTAGTATGACGTGGACCCTGGTTTTGACTAAAATGGGCCATGTAGCCTGGTTTTGACTACTAGCGGGCACCCTGCCGGCTCTCTCTCTCTCTCTCTCTCTCTCTCTCTCATTTTCTCAATCCCCTTTCTCACTCACAAAACAGAGCGGGCGGTGGCGGCGATTTAGGCAGCGGCGGTCTGGCCCGATGGCGACCCAGGCGGGGCGGTGGCTGTCTGCTGACTACTGCATTCCTGGGCATGATAGGCTGCGCTCTTGACCCATGAGACCAAGTGACGGCGACGGCGACTTGTGGAGCCAGTTCAAGCAGATGGCATCCTCGTCAAGTTCAAGCCGCCGCTGTACGAATTGTTGTGC
The DNA here is from genome assembly GCF_002575655.3 of Aegilops tauschii subsp. strangulata. Lineage (NCBI taxonomy): Eukaryota > Viridiplantae > Streptophyta > Magnoliopsida > Poales > Poaceae > Aegilops > Aegilops tauschii. The sequence continues at coordinate 69,737,283 of NC_053035.3, forward strand.
ACAAGGATGAGCTGCTGCTGGAGAAGACTGTTGACTTACAAGTGCAGAAGAAGAGGAATGTTATGCAGTTTGTTGTACTGATGTGTTTCATCACAACAGTTGTGTATGCTTTCATGACGTATATGTAGGCAATTGAGTACTAATTTGTAGACAAGTTGGTGAGAACTAGAAGTGGTATGTAATCTGACTATGCTAATTTGTCATGGAAAATTCAGTTTGCTGCCACATTGCATGGCAATTGAATGTCCAGCAATTGAGCAATCTGACTATGCGTTAACAGTAATGGTACGCATTGGAAGTGGTTGTGGCAGGAGTGCTCTGCATAGAGCTGACCATATGTGTGTGTGTGAGTTTCTTTCTTCATCCTGGGCAACTCCAACATATGTTCAGCATTTCATTGATAATATATTTTGTCCCAAAACTGGACAGCCCGATAAGGTCTGAACAAAGAAAGTGTATACCATATTTTGAATTGAATAAATTTAGTGAACATAGCTTAACAAAATCTGAATATAACTGAACATAGTCTAGACATTTCAGAGCGTTGTACTGAATTCAGTTGGACATAGTCTGGAATGCAGCAAATAATTTTGTCGACGGGATACTAAATGTGAAAATGAATCACACAAACAATTTAAAAATCACCTAGAATCTGCAGGTGCAGAACCATGCAAACTAAATCATGCTGCAACTTTGGACTCAAGTTAAAATTTCAGAATCTGCTATGGATCAAGGATTCCCAGTTGCACTACGTAAGGTGGCCGGCTGCGCAAATACAGATTTGCAGCAGTTTAATTCCTCATACAGCCGGAGACTTTCTGACTTGACACGCGGGTCGGGGGGGGGGGGGGGGGTAAGGGAAAGGTACCTTTGCTCGCCGGCGTTGATGGGCGTCGCCGGCTGCTTGACGGAGGGAGGCGCTGCAGGGGGTGGGGGTGGGGGGCAAGGGAGACTTCGGCTGGCCGGCGCGCCGCAGCGGATCCCCGGAACCCTGGTGGCAGGAGCAGATCGAAACCAGGGAGGCGGGCCGCTAGTGCTTGCCCTCGATCGGGGCTGCCGCGGGATCTCTCAATCGGAACGGCGAAAAGGGCGGCGGCGGCTATGCGACGAGAAACACAACTATGTGTGTGGGGGACGGGGAGCTAATCCTCCTGCAGAACGGATGGGAGGAACTTTTTTTACTATTCTACCCTTTTGACCAAAAAATAATTCTTTAATTAATTTCCCAGATCTGACGGTCAGGAAAAGTTGGAGGAGGAGTTACATGAAATTACGAGTTGTAACTCGCCAATCACCCTAAAAGAGCTCACGGGTGGTCATGATTCTCAAGGTTGCGGAAATCCCACCAATGCATTGTCCTTGCCGAGAAGGCCACCCTCAAAACACCTCCGCGCTTTGTCTACTAGTTGTTGGGGCTCTAATTCGCCTCCACTACAGCACTTTTCTCAAAAGCGCCACAAATTGATGTGAAGAAAGATGAGGGAAACAAGAGCAGAAATACCAAGAGAATCAAGTGGCGTGAGAAGAGTATTAGTGTCCAAGGACCTACGTCAACCAAAATCGTACATATATACACAACCAACAATATTATCAGACCAAGTAACACGAGAGACTAGAACGACAAGAAACAACAAGCAGGAACATGATGTCTACTACACAACTTATTCTTGTAGACTTGTGTTGGGCCTCCAAGTGCAGAGTTTTGTAGGACAATAGCAATTTTCTCTCAAGTGGATGACCTAAGATTTATCAATCCACGAGAGACGTAGGATGAAGATGGTCTCTCTCAAACAACCCTGCAATCAAATATAAGGAATCTCTTGTGTCCCCAACATACCCAAAACAATGACAAATTATATAGGTGCACTAGTTCGGCAAAGAGATGGTGATATAAGTGTATTATAGATAGTAGGCGAAGTATCGAGTGAAAACGGCAATTCAGTGAAAACTTGAAAACTATCCTCGTACGCCTTCAGATCACGAACGTATGGTACAGATCAGAGGTGGGAATCCCACCAGCCACTTAACCACACTTTTCCCGAAAACCCCCTGACCGTATATGTGCTAGCTTGGTAATGGTTCAGAAAAAAAAAGATCATGTTCAATCTATGCGGCCATGGAGCCTCGCCCCGTGCCGATCGCCATGTGCGCTGGCCCTCCGGCGGATGTGTGCCCTAGCTCTCCAACGGCCCCATCCTTGAGCACTCTTCCTCGCCCTCCAACGGTTCCGTCCCGGAGCGCTCGCCCTCCGCCGGCGATGATCCCCTACCCTTCGCCGGCCCCAACCATGATTCACATATGCTCGAATGTTAATTGACAACCTTTGGAAGAGGAAGAAAATTTACCCAGGGTTTTTCTTGAGTATGTTCTTGGTGATGAAAATCGGCTGACACATGTATTTTACTAGGAGATTATCATTTGCTAGGATTATGATGCAGTCCTGAATGACAACTTAGATGGCTTTGTATCTCTGAATATTTGTACTGAAGCTCATTGGTACTTGTGCTGACATTTTGCTAGGAGATTATCATTTTATCTCTGAATATTTGTACTGAAGCTGATGTGTTGGGTGAATTTTAGATGGCCTTGTATCTCTCAATATTTGTACTGAAGCTCATGGACACTTGTGTCAATATTTTGCCAGGAGATTATCATTTTTCTCTGTATATTTGTACTAAAGCTCACTTGTTGCATGCATTTTAGATGGCCTTGTATCTCTGAATATATGTACAAGAATATTGTTTTCTCATGGCAAACTGTTTCTTTTTGCTAGCTAGAATTAGACAGGATAATAAGGCACACGAGGTTAATTTATTAATCCAATTCCTGTGTATTGTAGCTGATGGATTAGTCAACTCAAAATTTAGCAAGACTGAAGATGTTAACCACCAGTACGTACATGGCATGTCACTGAATTCTCCCCTTTCCGTCTCCTTTTGCTCTAGGCTGTCTCATTTGGCTTTGGCTGGTGGGTGATGTTTTGCACAGCACTCAACAGACTGATGTATTTCCGTTAATTGCAAAGTTAATGGAAAGGGGTATGAGCCTGGTTGGAAAAAAAATGTCACTGAATTCTAGTTGTCTGAATGTTATCTCATGAATTTCAGTTATCTCTGAGTACCACCAGTACATGCTTGGCATCAGTGGTTGTACAAATATACATAGATAACATCAGCACATGAATTTCAGTACACCAGCTCTCTGAATCAGTGAAGAATGAGCATGGATGTAATAATCATGTAAAAGAAGCAAAATCCTTTTGTGTTATCCATGTCACTGAAATGTCAGAAAAGATTTCTTGTACATCCACATTCATTCAAGTATTTTCTGTAGATCCACACTGATTCACATGCAGCAAAAGAACTAGGTTTTATCCACTCATCCACATTCATTCAGTTACAGCAAAACATCATCACCATTCACGTGGAGCAGTTTTGAAGAGCAAGCAAGCCCCTGGGTCGCTGTTGCATGATGCAGCGCCACGGCCGCTCGCTCCCTCCGTCCCTCGTGTGGGGGCAGCGCCGGGTCGCCGTCGCATGGATGCAGCACTGCGGCAGCTTGGTCTCCCTCGCGTGTGGCTGAATCGCCGGGTCGCTGAGGTCGCCGCCGCGCGGAGGCAACACCATGGCTGTCGGTTGTTGTTGCGTGAGCGAGCGCCGGCCCGCCAGAGCGTGCGGTCAGTGCTGGGTCGCGGTCGCGTCGGAGCGCCGCCGTGGCCTCCGAGCCGCAGTCGCTAGGGGAGCGGCGCTGCAGTCAATCGCCGTGGCCTCCGGATCGCCCTAGTGTCTGGCAAAAAAGCAGGAAGGGGTAATTCTGAAAAGAAAAATTATTGAGCTAATTATTATTAGTGGGGGGTTTTCGAGAAAAGTGTGGTTAAGTGGCTGGTGGGATTCCCACCTCTGATCTGTACCATATGTTCGTGATCCGAAGGCGTACGAGGATAGTTTTCAAGTTTTCACTTAATTGCCGTTCACTTGATACTTCGCCTAGATAGTATAAATATATTTTTATAATCTGAATAAATAAAAATAATAAGGTTGCAAGTGATAAAACGAAGCACAAACGGTATTGCAATGCTTAGAAACAAGGCTTAGGGTTCATACTTTCACTAGTGCAATCTCTCAACAGTGCTAACATAATTGAATCATATAACAATCCATCAACGACAGAGAATCACTCCAAAGTTCTTATCAAGCGGAGAAACATAAGATGAAATTGTTTATAGGGTACGAAACCATCTCAAAGTTATCCTTCCGATCAATCTATTGAGATATTCCCATAAGTGCGACAAATAGCCCTAGAGTTTGTACTAAAATAACATCATATGATACACATCAATTAACTCTAATGTCACCTAGATACTCCAATGTCACCACAACTATCCGTGATTCAATTACACGATATGCATCAAACAACTTCAAATTCATAATATTCAATCTAACACAAAGGACTTCAAAGAGTGCCCCAAGATTTCTACCGGAAAAAGTAGGACGAAAACGTGCATCAACCCGTATGCATAGATTACCCCAATGTCACCTTGGAAATCCGCAAGTTGAGTGCCAAAACATACATCAAGTGAATCAATATAATACCCTATTTTCACCACGGGTATTCATATGCAAGACATACACCAAGTGTTCTCAAATCCAACAAGTATTCAATCTGATAATTGTGAAACCTCAAATGTAAAAACTCAATTCATCACAACAAGATAGGGAGGGGGAAAACACCATACGATCCAACTATATTAACAAAGCCCACAGTACCTCAAGATCATGCCAAATCAAGAACACGCGAGAGAGATCAAACACATAGCTACTAGTACATACCTTCAGCCTCGGGGGGTAAACTACTCACATATCACCATGAGAATGGAGGAGAAGTTGGTGCTGATGATGATGGAGGAGATGTCCCAGATAGCGTTCCAGCGCCACCGGAGGAGAGGGGCAGGGGGCCCTCCTTCTTCTTCTTCTTCTTCTTCCTTGGCCCTCTGGGGGAGAGGGAGTTCTCCCCTAGATTGGATCTCGTTGTTGTCTTCAATTTCTCCGACCCCGTTTCTGGCCAAAAACTGTTTCTTAAATTTCCGGAGATCCGTAACTCTAATTGGGCTGAATTTTGAGGGGATTTTTCTCCAAATATTCTCTTTCTTGCGGCGAAAGAAGGGCATCAGCCGACCTACGAGGTGCCCACAAGCCACCTGGGCGCCCTGGTGCCTCGTGGGGCCCTTGAGCACCGCCTTGTGTTGATTCTTCGTCCCAAAAATCACATATATTCCAAAATAAATCTCCGTAAAGTTTTATCGCGTTTGGACTTCATTTGTATGGTATTTCTGCAAAATAAAAAACATGCAAAAAACAGGAAGTAGCATTGGGCACTGCACCAATAAGTTAGTTCATAAAAATAATATACAGATGCACCAAAACCATATAAAACTCATGTAAATATAGCATGAATACTTCATAAAGTATAGATACGTTGGAGACGTATCAGAACACATAAAACATAACAATAAAAGACATAGAGACCACTCGAGGCTAGAAATAATGGTGAACATGTGGCCGAAGATGGTACTTTTGTTGGCCACACACAACTCCGCACCAGCTCGACCAATTTGGGTGGGAGGGTCATGATGGATAGCTTTCCCTAGCCTCCCAAGTGAAGCGACGAAGGGGGCAATGGTGTGCCCACCGGCTTCTATGACGACCGATAGTTGCACCAATAATAGTCATTGCCTTGGAGCCATAATAGGGGAAAGGGAGGGATGAACCACAGTCAAACCAAACAAAACTGCAAACCAACCATGTCCAAATCCAACAAATTAAAAAACATGGGGATATCAAAAGCAAAATGAACCAAACGTGAAGAAAATCAAAAGAAACTCCTATGCAAAAACTGACGAAAAGGCAAAATGATCCAACCATAAAACATCACAAAAAACACCACGTCGGTGCAACTTCACCCCAAGAAACCACACGTACACTACGAGGACGGCCACATTGCTCACGATGTACACGCACACCTCCACGGTGTAGAGGTTTTGGTTATAGGCTATCATGAATGTTTCTGGTCACGAGTATGATTGCGGCAACCGTCCCAACTGTGACCAAAGATGACAACAAACAAACGATGGGAAGAGGGGGGCTATGTAGGGCGATGCCACCACATTTTCTCGTAGACTATTGTCGGCAAGCCCACAAACAACTACAAATGAATGTTGGGAGAAGGGAGAGGAAAAATGACTTTGAACAACGCAAGATGTTTCACCACTATGTCTGCCCCCGTGGTTGAGATGAACTGTGACCATAACACCCACAGTGAGATATGTCAGTGAATAGGGGGCATTTCTATGTGTGGGTGGCGTGGCCCATCATAGCTGTTGTAAGACACAATGGTGAAACATTTTCCTACCATTGGTGGTTGATACCTCCTTTTATTGATCCGGTAATGGAACAGAAAAGTGTATCCCACACCTATTTCCCCAGAGGTGACCCTGGGTTATCGAACCCACGAGAGGAAGATACCCTTGAAGCGATGGTCTCTAGCAAGCTTAAGTTAAAGTGTCAAATCCAGCTTTTGATCGGATCAAGCAAGAAAATAGTGATTTATACACTTATAATAAAAAGAGGTACGGGTATGAGGTCTTAATGCTTACAACCTTATAACAAAAAGAGGTATGGGTACGGGTATGAGGTCTTAATGCTTACAACCTTATAAAAAATAGTGATTCAAACACTTATAATAAAACTCTTTCTAACGTATCCTCTATTGACTCTTCACATGCATAAGTGGGCGGTTCTGGTATAGAACATGTTCTACTCTAACATAGACTTCATGCCACATACGCCAGCAACCGTAGCTTCCCCACGCCGGATAGCACATATGGTAAATTATGGGTTTCCCCGTGGACGCGGCTAGATATGGGTTTACCTAAACTCCCCTATCAATTTGCAACGACTAAGAATTGAGAATTTTACTGTCACCTCAAATTACCTCAACATCCTAATCCATACAGCAACAATAGTTCCTCCACAGCCAATCACGACAATAGTGCAAGCGAGGCCTCCTCTCAACACTCGTGAGAATATATACTAACTCGAACATGAACAAGAGCATATCGGATAGCATGGAAATCATAATAATTCTAATCATAAACTAGTCCATCAGTATCCCCGAGAACAAGTACAACTACTTTAACATAAAGGAAATGGTCAAGTTACAAGCCGCATCGAGCTGGTGAAGGGAGAAGGCATGGCGGTGATGATGATGGCGGCGGCGGCGCGGTGAAGATGGTGATGCTGGTGCCGACGCGATGGAGCAGGCACCGCCCCGAGGGCCGATGGGAACGGTGGTGGAGCCTCCTCTTCTTCCCCGTGGTCTCGTCCCTTCCTCTATGGTGGTAGATGGAACAGCAATGGAGATGGAGATGGAGATGGATGTTTTGATGATGAATGCGATCGTGGAGGTGGCGGCTAGGTTTGAAGATGATATATAAGGCGCCTCCCTAGCCTCCTCCCTTGATGGGTTGCATCCAAGGGCTCTAGATGAGCCAAATCCTCTCCCAATCTCTTCTTTACGAGCCAAGGATCTTGTGGGTCGAACAGGAACAAAATCGGTGAAGAATCCCGTCTGGAAGGGCAACATTTGGATCTGTGTGGATGTCATATGGCCATTGGACGGTCATATGATATGTCGTCTTCTATTTTGTCCTCCTTCGGTGTTTCAGCTGTCATTTCTTCATATGAACTCTGATTTTGACGTTTTTGGGCTTGTTGGATTCATGAGAACAACGCCGATCCATTTCTGGTGTTAGATATTGATTTTAATAACTTTGAAAAAATGACTTTTTTCGACCTTCGAAATGGCTAAGTCTGGCCCCTGGGTGTCTCCGGATTGAACCCATTCTTGATCTTTTCATCGTGCTTGGTCATAGGTTGCTCCAAAATACATGTAGAAACAAGAAAACAAAGAAAACTAATAAAAACAAATAAAATACTAAATGTGCAATGCTCACAAGGTAAAGGGTAAGAACCGGTAACATGCATAATGAACAATTATTTGGTCCAATGGGACATAATATATGAAGGGAACATGCAACAAATGAGCTCTAAAAATATGTAAAATAGAGAGCCATCACCGCGCTAAACCCGTTGACCTCTAGAACATACACTCCCCCCTTTGACATCATTACATGAAAGGAAAAACAATTTTTACAAGGGAAGCCAAAGGTTACCATGACATTTCACGGTTCTCAGGAACCACCCACTTGAAGGTCAAGAAAGAACAAAAGAAAAGACTCGAGTGTTAGGAAACCACCCCACCAGGGGTCTTTCCCCTTTGCCAAGCTGGAGGCTGGTAGGCATGCCTGACAGGCCGCCTATATATTCGACTTGCTGCTCATAATTCCACACATAAGTCTATTTTCTACTGATATCTAATCTAAATAACAAAGAGAAGAGTTCTACCCTACATAGTGTCTACTTTATATCTCTCTTATGCTTTTCATCTCTACTTTGACGTCGTGTTCCATGATAATTTCAACAATGAGACCTCTTAACATTTAACTTGTAAGTACCAATAAAAAATCTTAAACTACCTTCTACGTAGATATGGCATGCACGAGTAGATACACCAAAATTATGCAGAGTTCCAACAATTACTTGAATTAGTTAGTTGTCACTGAGCATAGAAGGAAGACCACACTTTATACAGGAACAGAGCTAGGAATTTTGCGAAAGGGGGCCAATGAAACATATTAAGGCAATGAAGGGGCATACGTATAAGTTTAGAGCTTAACACCAAAAGTGTACAAGGGTGATTTGAGAAAAAGTTTCAGCACGGGGAAGGATGGGGGCAGCATATGTATAAGTTTAGAAGTTAACACCACAATTATCTAGGGGTGGTTTGAGAAAAAGTTTCAGCATGGGGAAGGATGGGGGGAGCATGCCCCCCAACTCGCCCTTGTTGCTTGCATCCTTAATATAGACCCTCACAAATATGTATGTCACCAACAAATTCTGTAGGTACTTGCATCTGTATTTCATGTTGTGGTTTAAGCCACTCCATTTATTTTGCGAAAAGTGGTTTAGGCCACGCCAGGGTTTCTCGAATATATGAAACATGAGTCTCTACTGATGGATAATAAGATATAATCATTTGTGTTTTGTGAAAAAATGAGAGAAGTATAAGTGAATAACATTTAATATTCATTTGTGTCATGTTTTTGTATGTAAGGCACGAATGGTCATACATTTTGGCGAAGTCTTAAAAGATTTTTAACATGTGAATTTCCGGCAGATTTGGCACTTCAAATGGCATTCATAAAAAAACAGAGGAAAGAATCCACTAGCTTTTGCCTCCCCCACCGAATTGTAAGACATTTTAGATGTTTCAATATGAGCTACATACGAAGTGAAATGAGTGAACAACACACTAAAACACGTTTATATATATCTGATTTAGAAAAATGTTAGAATATCTTATAACCGAAATGGAGGGGGTAGTATATTAGAAAGAAAAAACTAGTACGACGTACTAGCTTGGAGGCTACTCTAGCCACGGTATAGAACGTAACTAACGTAATCAGGGCTCCAGTTGATTTGATCAATTATTGGAGTAGGGAAAGAATTTGACGTGGTAAAAAGTTGACATGTTTCACTTTGTTATTAATTCGTGGCCAGATAAATTAGCAAGCTAAGACGCGTATGCGGGTGTGCACTGTGTACTCTTCTAGCTGCTGTCACCTTTGGAGAATAGTAGCTGCATTCATATAATATATCCATCTACCTAATCGATTAATCAATGCAGCTACAGGGGATATGATGTTATGAGTTTTGACTAATGTGCGTGCATGCTCAAGGATAAATGAAAACGATAGAGATCCGCTCATAAAACAATTCATGTCGCTACAAAGAAGGGCAAAACTTCTTGGAGAAAAATCATAAATAATTCGTGTAGATCGTCCAAACTAGCACGACTTTGCCCCGGGCAACCAGTGCGATTAAGAGAAGACCGTGTCAAGAATTTTGCCTCAAGCTTTTCTGTCTCGAAGTCTACAGGACTCATGTAACATGCACTCCCACATCCCTTTACTTTTGGTTGTTAACAACTCTGTTGTGCGTAAGTTGATTACTTGTGCTGCTAATGCAAAGTTTGGGTACCATTAAGCAGATAGTTTTTGGAAATGAAGGCGTAGCCCCGGCCTCTGCATCATAATGATGCATGCAGCCATCTTATTAAAAGTTCGCAAAGTATCACAAAGTCGTCAAAGTATTACAGCTCGTAAGTGGAGCGAAAAATAAAAATAAATCAAAGTTCATGCTGACAAACACAACCGGAATGGCAATAAGAAGGATAAGCTCCCTAGACTCCTATCCTGTTATGCGACCGCCATCCGAACCGGTTGAATATAGCCCGTGCTACCATATACCACTGGTTGCACTCAGTTATCAAAGGCTCCCTGGATTTCATAGGAGTGAGTAAGGACCACGTACGGGTCCAAGCGGTAGCTCTGAAGATGACCTGCATGAAAGTTAAATTGTGTTGTCTGTTAAATATCAAATCATTCCTACAATTCCATATAGCCCACAAGAGCGCATATATTCCAATCCGAATACGAACCTCCGTAGTATGTTCGACCCCAGTTAACCACATTCCAAACAACGATGCAATGTCAAATGGAGGAGTAATGCTGAAGGCTATATGAATCGTTCTCCAAAGCAATTTGGCTAGTGGGCATTCAAGAATTAAATGTTGTATTGTTTCATCATGATCACAAAAGAACATCGTGGACTACCTACCCATCACCTCTTGATTAAGTTGTCCTTTGTAAGAATTACTTGTTTGTGGACAAACCACATAAAGATTTTAATGCGCAAAGGAACCTTAATCTTTCAAATATGCAACGATCTCGAGACTGGTCCAGAATTAATCAAATCCATATAGAAAGATTTTACCATTAAGCAGATAGTGACATATGAATGCAAACCAACTTGTAGTTGGATGATTAGAGGGATTGTGATATCCCCAGCTCAGCAGGGTTCAAGTCCCGATGCTCGCATTTATTCTGAATTTATTTGAGCATTTCCTAAGGGTGAGTGTATGCGCGTGTATATAAGCGTTTGCGTCCCTACTGTGTTGAAAAAAAGATAGTGACACATGAATATTCCCAGCAAATATATGTATATAAGTGTATGTCTTTTCTTTCTGCAGGAAGTATATAATTGTATGTCGGTGGAGATGCGACCGAGATAAAGATTATTAGGTTTGCATACATACACACGTACCATCCTGAGAATGTATAACCCGGAGCAAAGACATTTTCTTCGTCACCTGAATTGTTCTCGTCACCAGGATAGATTACTAAACCCTTGGTCGCACTTCTAAACATATATCATAGAACAATAAACTACTTTTCTCATCCTCACATGATAATAAAATTCCACTAGAGCTGCGACAACTAATTTAAGTACGAGGGAGTAAACAATTTTTTTTTCATACGATCCAGAAAGGATCCCATTCCACTATCAGAATCGTACGTGCTACGAGTGGGCTCAAAGCTAGGGTTTCCCCTGCCTCTCGCCGGCGCCGCCACCAGTCTGCCCCTTCTCCTATCGTCCTAGGACCTTAGAGGCTCCGTCGGCGAGAGGGCCCCGTCTGTAGGTGTTTCTTACAGTTTTGTAGGGTTTATGCCATGCCCAGAAAGGCGATGCTGAGGCGGCTTTTTGAAGATGGAATAAGGTTCTCGCCGCCTAGCCCCATTTCGGTGACGCTTCTTGCGTCGTCGGAGGGCCTGTGGAGGTGTGTCTCCGAAAGATCTCGTGGGATTCGGTCGGCGTTTGTCTTTGGTGGATCCAATCGGATCCGATCTTTGTTCGTCTGCGTGCATTTGTCTGCAGATTGGACCCTTCTGATCTATACTTCTTTTCATCGATGATGGTTGTTGTTCTGGTGTGCTGGTACTATGGTGCCTTAACATGACAACTTTCCAACTGTCCACTACAACAAGGTTTGACCGGCTCCAATGAGGGAGGGGTGATGACGGCGGCACGACTTCGGCTCATTCCAGCGCTTGTAGTCATCGCTAGGTGGTCTACGAACCTAGATGTAATTTATACTTCTGGTGCTTGTTGTACTATCTTGATGGATGATGAATAGATCATAATTTTTCTCGCAAAAAATCATATAACCTAAACTGCATATTCTTAGTTACCACCGCAGACAATTTGGCTGTTTAATAAAATGCTTGATTAGCAAAAATACGAAGGTGAACATGGTCTCACATGCACCAATGTGAATAGTAAAAAATACTAGAAAAATAAAAAAATCTGTAGTTTTGGGGTATTAAACTTGGTTGATCATTCTACTCATGTGTGAAGCTTCGTGAAGAAATGACAACCGTGGTGTCCCTAATAAAGAAAATACAATCGATACCTTACTATTCATTCAAATAATGTGTCTTTGATCGCATCAATTTTAATACATTTTTTACCACAATACCACGGATGTCATTAAACTTCGCATGTGAGTAGATGGTGGTTCAAGTTTGATACCCTAAAGTTTAAAAAAAAAAGTTTTCTCATAATATTCTTGATTTTACTGTTCTAGCGGGTGCGTGTGGAACCATGTTGCAAAAATTCCTGTTCGCTTAGATTAGTTGCTATACATGTAAGCAAGACTAGTTTTTGCTGCGGTTAGGTAGGTGGATGAGTTCATGGAAGCAGATATTACAGCCACACGACGACGGTCTAGAATTTGTTGTTGACCCGGTATAACACGCGGCGGCGCCATCATTTTTCCCCAACTGCTACACAGTGCCTGCATACATAAACACTCAGTTCAGCCGTCAACCCATCATTTTTCCCCAACTGCTACACAGTGCCTGCATACACCACTTCATCACAAGCACTAATTCTACAGGAGTCTACACTAGGATGATCTTATCTGCCATGAGCTTCTATGTTTCTTTCATCTTATTGCAACAGCATCATCGTGTACTGTTCATTCTGTAGAACGTGCCACATACGGCAAGAATAAACGATCCTTATCAAAAATGTACTATCAACGTGTGAAACATGCAGCCAGCGTGACAGAATAAGTATGCTTCTTTCCAACATATCTTCCTACATCCACATTTTTACGTACATGATTCTGTCTTTTTAAACTAATAACACTTATTATAGGCAGTTAACACAGTCCATAATGACAAACCGTATTGACAAGTGCGGCATGCCGCCGCACGGGCTCTGCTAGTTAGTTGCTATACGAGTAAGCAAGACCAGTTTTTGCTGCGGTTTGGTGGATGAGTTCATGGAAGGAGATATTACAGCCACGTGACGACGGTCTAGTATTTGTTGTTGACCCAGTATTATAACACGCGGCGCCGCCATCAATTTTTCCCAACTGCTACACAGTGGAGCCGTGAACCCATCTCCATATCGACCAATGATATGATAACCCATTTCCATCTCGTGCATAGCTAGCTCATTAATTTGCTTAAGCATTGCACAAGTGACCTTTATTCGAGAATGTTGCACAAGTAACCTTCACACAATGACACAATCGGTTACGCTAGTGACTGCGTTGCCGATGCAAAATTTGAATAACATTGAGCAGATAGTGACAGTTCTGGCACATTGTCGATGACCAAGTATTTATGTTTCAGATGGAGACGCGCTGCCAGAGAGACATGGTACTCTACTTTTTTGTACGTAAAGCTTCATGGTACAAGGTGTACTGCGCACTGACCGAGAGTACGTACTAGAAGACATTTTTATTTTTGGCGAAGATAATTACAAACACTTCTTGTACTACAGTTCTAGATAAGGTGCAACGTAATTTCAAGTTATTGGAAGAATTATGAAACATGTGTTCTACTTGAGATATGGGGAGCTTGTCGTGGCGAATAGATATACGGAGAAACATCAGTTAGTATGTGTGTGATGCATGCAGCACCGTAAGAGCTATTTATAAGTTCGCTGAATTTGCAATTAGGGTAAATCAATTTTGTGAGAGAAGAAAGTATGAGACGAGAGATGAGCTCTAAAAGCCGAGCCAGCAACGAGCCGAAGTCGGAAACGATGCACCTCGCTGCGGCATCTGAAGCAGAGGCTAGGGGCTTTTAACATTTGATTCCCCCTCGGATTAGGCAGTACCCAAGCCCAAGGCTCGAACGGCGCTGCGAGCGGAGCCGAACACTGGAGGACGAACGGTTTCAAGTGGAGGCGTTGGATCTTAGTCCAACGATCCAAAAATTCGACTTACCCAAAGAAAGCAGGCGACTTATCAATAATAGTCGGTCCCATAATCACAAGATTTGTTACTCCAGTTCCTTGACGAGTAAGCGAGTTTACTTTAGCTGCTGTTAGGTGGATGTAAGCCACCCTTCACGACGATCTGGTCTTCAAGTTGACTCCGTAGTCGGGTATATATAACGCCCGGAGCCATTTTTTTCCCAACTGCTACACGGTGAATGCAGTGCTATATAAACACCAGTTCACCCAGCCATCAACGTATCACCACAACAATCTCTAGCGTGTTGCAAATTTGGAGAGCTAGAGCAACCTGCAGTCCACGAAACAGATCAGAATAAGCTTCCAGCCATGAGGTTCCCCATTTTAGTGTTTGTGTGGGCTGCGGCGGTGCTGCTCGCCGTGGCCGCCTTCTCGGCGGTGGCGGACGCGTCGCCTCGGCCGTCAAAGTCTTTGAAGGTCGGGTTCTACAAGCACACATGCCCACAGGCCGAGTACATCGTGCGTGACGCCGTCCGCCGCGCCGTCGCCCGCAACCCAGGCCTCGCCGGTGGCATCATCCGCATGCATTTCCATGATTGCTTCGTCAGGGTGAGCCAAGGATCATACTCCTATTCCTTCTAGATCATGCTTCATTTAACCTTGTCAGTGACATGTGAACATGCATGTACCTAATCTGACCATTGATTTTTGTGTTGTTCGACACGTGTAGGGTTGCGATGGCTCGCTGCTGATCAACTCGACACCTGGGAACTCGGCGGAGAAGGATTCGCAGGCGAACAACCCAAGCATGCGTGGCTTTGAGGTCATCGACGAGGCCAAGGCAGCCCTAGAGGCGAGCTGCCCACGCACCATCTCCTGCGCCGACGTGCTCGCCTTCGCGGCGCGCGACGGGGCCTACCTTGCCGGCGGCATCAACTACCGTGTGCCGTCTGGTCGCCGTGACGGCCGTGTGTCTATCGCCGACGAGGTGCTCAACAACAACGTGCCATTCCCGACCGACGAGGTCGCGGAGCTTGTGGCCAGCTTCAAGCGCAAGGGGCTCTCCGCAGACGACATGGTCACGCTCTCCGGCGCACACACCATCGGTCGATCCCACTGCTCCTCCTTCACTCAGCGCATTCACAACTTCTCGGGTGAGGTCGGCCGGACCGACCCGTCCATCGACAGGTCCTACGCGGCGGAGCTGAAGCATCAATGCCCTCCGTCGACGGACAACCCTAGCGACCCCACAACGGTGCCGCTGGACCCCGTCACGCCGGGGGAGTTTGACAACCAGTACTTCAAGAACGTACTGGCACGCAAGGTGCCGCTCACCTCCGACCAGACACTACTCACCAGCCCCCGGACCGCCGGTATCGTTGCGTTCCACGCCGCCGTGGAGAAGGCGTGGCAGGCCAAGTTCGCTGCCGCCATGGTCAAGATGGGCAAGGTGGAGGTTCTCACCGGTGAAGAGGGGGAGATCAGGGAGAAGTGCTTTGTCGTCAACCACCACTAGTCCATCATTCCAAGTCATTCAAAGCATATAGCTAATTTAATATACTTGTGTGTCCGTCGATCGCAGATCATACTTGTAGTTTGTTCGTGTATGTAATTTGACTTTCCAAAGTGATTTCTTTGTTAGTTGTTTGTGTATGTCAAAAAGAGTTTTTCTTCCCCCGTCAATGTAAAGATGATGTTATGAGTTTTGACTAATGTGCATGCAAGCTCAAGGACAAACTAAAACGAAAGAGATCCACTCATAAACAATTCACATCGCTACAAACAAGGGCAAAACTTCTTGAAGAAAAACATAAACAATTCGTGTAGATCATCCAAACTAGCACGACCTTGGCCCCGGGCATCCCGCGCTATTAAAAAGACGAGGTAATATCACAGGTGGTGCTTAAACTTGCCACCGATGTTCACTTTAGTGCCTGAAGTTGAAAAATACACCGAACTGGTTTCAAAACTTGGCACGAGCGTGCAAATACAGTGCTAATCCTATTAATAGACGTGTTTTTACGCTGATGTGGCACCGTAGTTCGCTTAGCATGCACAGACAACCTCGCCCTAGGAAAGAACTAGTATGCCATACGTTTTCTCGTTACTGTTAATGAAAACAGATCCTTTTTCTTAGAATAATGAAAACATTTCCTATTTTTTTAGATAAGAAAGAAGAGACACGTACGTGGGTTTTAATCGGCTCAGCAGTGCAGCCCAGTTTGCGCATCTTAGTTTCATTTAGAAATTTGTAAAAAAGTTTGTAAATTATAATCACAGTAATAAAAATATTCACATATTTGTTTTAAACGTACCATATAAATAAAATGGTATTTCTGATTATAAAAATGGCTGTACAATTTAGAATTATATAAATATTTTCTATACTACAATTCATGAATATTATTTTAACTACATAAACCTTTTAATAGTTACATGTATATTTTTACAATTCATATTGTTTAAGAATTTTTCAACAATGTAAAATGTTCATAAATATCCAAAATTTAAAATTTCAGTTTATGAAAAATATTCACTACTGACTATGTTTTAATTATATTTTTTTTGAATATATGACATGATGAAAGTTATACACATGTTTCTCGCAAATAAAAGAAATTTATACACGTCTGAATATTAATAAAAATGTTTCTACCTATAACTTTTTTTTTCATTTAAGCATAAGCCAAGCATGCATAATCTTTTGGAATTTACTCAAAAAATTAAGTTTTTTATAATTATTTTTGCATATACTAAACAATTTAGAAAATTTATTTACGAAAAGCTTTAACTATAAATCACATGTAAATTGCTGACTATTTTTTTAAATTACATGAACATTTTAGTTATTTAATTTATATGTATTTATAAAAAATTTGAAGCACAAATATTTGTAATGTATTTTTATTACTGTGATTATAATATACAATTTTTTTTTACAAATTTCTAAATCAAACTAACATGCGCAAATTGGGCTGCACTGCAGCAGGCCATTAAAACCCACGAACGTGTTTCTATATCTAACAAAATAGGAAATGTTTTCATTATTCTAAAAAAAGATCTGTTTTCATTAACATGCACGAGAAAACGTATGGCGTACTGGCCAGTAGTTCCAGTTTGCTAGGGCGAGGTTGTCTGTGCATGCTAAGCGAACTACGGTGCCACGTCAGCGTAAAAACGTCTACTAATGGGATTAGCACTGTATTTGTACGCTCGTGCCAAGTTTTGAAACCAGTTCGGTGTATTTTTCAACTTCAGGCACTAAAGTGAACATCGGTGGCAAGTTTAAGCACCACCTGTGATATTACCTCTAAAAAGACTGTGTAAAGAATTAGTCTCAAAAGCATTTCTGTTTTGTTGAAAGAAGTATACACAGGTAACATTCATTCCCACATCCCTTTACTTTTGGTTCTTAACAACTCTGATGTGTGTCTTAACAACTCTGATGGCGGTGTTGATGTGTTTTTTCGCCCATTTCAATCCGTATATAGTCTATATTAAAATATCCAAACATTTTGTGTTACTGAACGGAGGGAGTCACATTTTTTTCCATAAAATCCAAAAAGATCGAGTTCGACTATTTAACTAAAGTGCACATTCCTAGTTACTACCGCATCCAGTTTTAGGCTAAGTAACCTGTGATTCCGGATGGATGGGGTTTAAGAAGTATTCAAACAATTGATAATGAACAAGGAACACCGTATGCTTTGTTACATGCATGTAGGAGTAGGGCAGATTCATGTGTGCTGCGTGCCAATGAAGCTATATAACAACACGCTTGATTGGTAGCTATATGCGAGTAAGCAAGACTAGTTTTGTTGCGGTTAGATAGATCAGTTCATGGAAGCTGCTATTAAAGCCACACGACGACGATCTAGTATCTGTTCTTGACTCGGTATAACACACGGCGGCGGCGCCATTTTTCCCAACTGCTACACGGTGTGATTGCATGCACAAACACCAGTCAGTCGGTCCGTCAACCCATCTCCATATCGGGCATAGCTAGCTCATTAATTTGCTTAAGAATCGCACAAGTAACCTTCATACAATGACACAATCTGTTACGCTAGTGATTGCCTTGCAGATGCAAATTTTGAGTAACATTAAGCAGATAGTGACAGTTCAGGCACATATTTGTAGGCGACCATGTATTTATGTTCCAAACGGAGACCCGGTCAGAGAGACATGATACTCTACTTTTTTACGTACAGCTTCATGGAGTACAAGGTATACTTCGCACTAACCGAGAGTATGGACATTTTTTCGTCCTCGGAATTGTTTATTATAGAAAGTATTGAGATCTCTTGAACCCCAGTTATGCTTACATACATCGACAAACAATTTGCATTCCCTTCTCTGTCGGTAATTTGTCATCCGACACGATGCGTTGCATTGCGTGATGCATGCCATCCTATACGGCTTTGGTCCGTTTATTAACATCACCGGATGCAACGCGGTTCATGGCTGCCAGAAGAGTGTCGTGTGTTTCACCTAATTTAAGGCGCCATGTCGCTCTACAGGCACGTCCAGGTTCTTTTGAAGACATAGGAATGTCAAGCATGCCCATGTAGACTAAACTTGGAGAAACATGTTGCTATAATCAGACGGTATTTTTGGCAATTACAGACACCTGTACTAGAGTTCTAAATCGTGTGCAATCTAATTTCAAGTTGTTGAAAGATTTATAATACTGTGTGTTCCGCTTGAGATATGTGAAGCTTGTGTGTGTTGCATGCATCACCGCAAGAGCAATTTGTAAGTTGCGTGAATTTGCAGTTAAGGTAAGTCGATTTCGTGAGAGAAGAGCAGGCGAGGCGGAGCTCTAAGGCCGAGTCAGGAACAAGCTGGAGTCGGGGGGGGGGGGGGGGGGGGGGGGCAGGACACTGCAGGAGGAATAGCTCAAGGAGGCCGATCCAAAAAATTGACTTACACAAAAGATATCAGGCGACTTACCAATTGTGGGTCCTATAATCCACCGGGTTTGTTAGTTCATAGACAAGTAAGCGATTTACTTTACTCCCTCCGTCCATATATATGTAGGGTCTAATATGTTTTTTGAGTGCCTTTAACTATTGATAAGATTGGAAGAAAGGATATATGCTTTTGTTCTCGTATCCTTATCCCTTGCAATCACGAGAACCTAGCAATAAGATTTTGTCCTTCCACTTCAATCATAGAGACATGGTGACAAGAATAGTTTTTTAGAGACCACTTGCGGCATTGCCTACCTCCACTACAACTCTCACATCGTTTCACTAGTTCTCTTGCTCCATCCATTCTCAGACGATCAGACCCATAAACAGTAGGAGTACTTGGCGGCAGCAATCTTCGACGATTGTTTTCACTATGCCTGTGATTTCGTTGCTACTGGTTTCGAGCATTGTAATAGAGAAGCAAATAAAGTTGCTCATGAGCTTGCTAGATTAGCTAGATTTTCTTTTACTTCTGATTAGTTTGAGGAATCTTTAAATGAAATTATAATACTCCTCACAAACGATGTACTACTATTTATTTCTAATGAATAAAGCTTGGTTTTAAAAAAAAAAAACAGTATGAGTACTTGGCCATCCAAACCATAGCCGACTCTTCTCAGAAATGCAACGAGTAGAAGAGAAGCGGTCCAAGCCTTCAGACACAAATGATGGCAATAAGGTTTTTCGGACCATGCATCCTGAACCGTCTACCCCCACTACGCTGTCCTGCTCTACAACTGCATCCTACACGGCTACATCGATGAGCCACTGCTGACCTTGTTCACATACATACACAGGTCCATACACGAACCCTAGAAGTATTACCGTACTAAGTTAAAATTGAGGAGCATGTCTCTTATATTACTGTGAAGGAAAATTGGGTTCTGTGCTCTTGACTTTTTGCCATATTCATACAATTAACGTTTCTAGGATGTCATTTTCATTGGAATAAACTCGCATCTTCACTCCCATGTTACATGGGTGGTTTAAGAGTCATAACTACGGCAGTTACAAGTGTTAATAGTCACAAGTACGACAGTTACAGGTAACCGTAGCCATGACTATCCTTAAAGCCCGACTTAAGACTACTCGACCGTTGCAGTTCCCACGTCGCTCCTTTGCCTTCCTTGTCCAAGCACTAGTAGAAAAAGGGTCATCTGTCCCGGTTGGTAAGGGCCTTTTGTCCCGGTTTTTGTACCGGGACTAAAGGGTCGTTACTAATGCTCTAGCCCTTTAGTCCCGGTTCTTACACGAACCGAGACAGATGGGCCTCCACGTGGCCGGTGCGGCGAGCCCAGGCAGGAGGGCCTTTGGTCCCGGTTGGTGGCACTAACCGGGACCAATAGGCATCCATGCGTCATCATTTCAGGGGCTGGGGTTTTTGTTTTTTTTAAAGGGGGGGGTTGGGGGTTTTGGGGGGTTAATTTAGGTGTTTCATATATTGTGTTAGCTAGCTAATTAATAGAGAGAAGTGTACTCTCTTATCTCTGTGCTTGGTCGACTCTGCGTACTATATACGTATAGAGAGGACTAGACACGCTAGCTAGTAAGAAAATGAAGGAAACAGAAGATCGTCATGAACATATGCATACAGAGAGAAGTGATATCGACCACCTCTCCTTCTCCGAGAGATTGGTCGAACAACAAGTTCTCGTATATCTATCCGACACTACTGGCTACATATATACAATAATTATCTCTTACAATATAATCTCCTAATTATATACGAAGTCAAGGTCCACATGGTATTCTCCGTCTTCAGCGATCACGTGGTCAAGGAAGAATGCCGCCAATTCCTCTTGAATTGCTCGCATACGATCTGGTGCTAGGAGTTCATCCCGCATCCGAAAGATCTAATTTGAAGAAGGGGGTCAATACATATATATATGAACAAATGAAACTCAACACAAATGATGGTAATAAAATAAAATTGTGAATATTATTGCTTACGCACTTCATATTGTTCGTCAGAGTAGCCCCGCTCACAGGTCGTGTGGCGGATGGACTCGCAAACGTAGTATCCACAGAAATCATTCCCTTGTTCCTGCCACAACCACTTTACAAGAAATAGAGGTCAATCAAACTGATAAGCAAGCATGCCAAATGGTATTGATGAAACTTGCGCTTGAATCACTAGGAGATGCGTGGAACATGCTACTATAGTACTTACTTTCGGATGTCTAAATTGCAGCTTCTTCGGCACTCCCGGAGCTTTTTTGGTGAATTTTATCCAAACCCTGCCGGATAAAGAAAATAATTACTTGATATCAGGAAATGAACAAAGTTGCTGATATGGTGGATAATGATCGATTTAACTTACTTCTCGAGCATTTGAGTCATGTCCGCATAGTCCTGTGGATCTTTTTGTCTCGAGTCTAAGACGGTTACTGCTCCCTGCTTAAGCTTAATCTCTAGGAGAATATAGTGGAAGCTGCGCACGCATGCATAAGTCATCAATTACATTACTATAACATGGACTAATAAGGGAAACCGAATATGCACAAGACAGTAACACTCACTTGAAGTTGTAAGGAAAGAGTATTATATCTTTGTTTTCATTTATTACCAACGATCGTAGAAAGTTGGCCTCGGTATTTTCGGCATGATATTTAACCTCAGTTGCATCTATGAGATTTGTGTTAATGAATCCAATATCACCGATTTGTCTTTTCTTCAATTCGGCGATCTTCAATCTGCATAATATAGTGAGGATAATTAGAGACTTAATGACAGAAGTAGTACTACTTACAGACAGTAGCAAGTGACCGTTGATTTATCGAGGGCCTTTTGATTGAAAAACTGGAAGAACTCCTCAAATGGAACATTCAACAGTTCAATTCCAACGAGGTCATGCTCCTCTTTAACTCTCAGTATCAAAGTATCCCTCCCCCCACACTCTCTGTAGGTTTTCATGTACCAATCATGTAATCTTCGCATCATCGTTGTTAGAGATCTTTCATCTTTGACGAGAGGCTTCCCGTAATGGTATTTGTGTTCGTCCACCTCCAAGAAATCATAATGTACATTGTCGGGCAGGTAATCTCCAAGATTGCTATAACCGGCCACCATCCTTGGATCATTAGCGACGATGTCGCTAGACACCTTGAGCGGGGGCCACGATTGGTTCGCTTGTTCGCCGAGCTGGGCAATTTTTTCCCAGCTCGTCGTTCTTTTAACCTTTGATCACTGACAGTACTTCCCGACCACTCCGCTTCGGCAAATGTCTTTCCAATAATGCGCTCATAATTGCCTTTCGGTGGAGACTTTGGTGGCTTTGTCAGGGCAGCCAGAGTGCGCTTCGCTTTCACCGGATCTACCTTCTCCTCCGGAGGTGGATGTTTCTTTGCTTTCACCCCTTCAAAGAAGTTCTTCACTTCGGCTCGCACGATCTTCGTGGTTTCCTCCTCGGTCCTCTCGTATGGTAACTTCTCTGGAGTCTTCAGAGAAGGACCGAATCTGTATTGCCTCCCGCCTCTGGCTGTACTGCTAGACGCCGGCAGAGCAGACCGAGCGGCTACGGCTGTCTTCTTTCCTTGCTTACGAGGCGGAGGAGAAGGACTACGACGCGCCGGAGCAGCCGGAGCGGCGGCGGGTCTCTTCCGCCCTTGCTGACGAGGCGGAGAAGGAGGAGGCTGGCTGCTCCGGCGCAGGCGGAGAAGGAGGCGGAGTGCCGCCACGCGCCAGAGAAGGAGGCTGAGTGCCCTGATCACTCGCCGGAGGAGGAGGCGGAGGACGAGGCGGAGTGCCACCACGCGCCAGAGAAGGAGGCTGAGTGCCCTGATCACTCGCCGGAGGAGGAGGCGGAGTGCCCTTACTCGCCGGAGGCGTCCAGTTCGAAAGGTTGATGAGCTCCTTCCGCCATAGGCATGGAGTCTTCAGAGCAGAACCCAGCCGAGTCTCCCCTTCACCGGTAGGGTGGTCAAGATGGAGGTCCTCAAATCCCTCCGTTATTTCGTCCACCGTCACCCTAGCATATCCTTCTGGAATCGGACGACAGTGAAAAGTTGCGCCGGGTTCAGGAGGTCGAACAGAGCCGACAGCCGCCTTGACTTTGAAGTTCTCCCATCGTGTCATAAGGTGGCAATGTTGAGACTCTGTGATAGCATCCACGGGGTAGCTAGCAGGAGCCGTCAAGACATGCTCCGGCTGAAGCAGCTCGGTGGAAGCCACGCTGCTTCTCCGCTGAGATGGCGGGGTAGCTTCGGGGTGGTTTCGGCAGGTCGATTGCTGCGAGCTACGTCTCGTTCCTCTAGCGCTTGAAACCTTTCGTGCAGCTTCTGAATTTGGGTCTGCTCCACTTTTTTCCTCCTCTCCTGGCATTTGTAACCGCGTGCGTACGGAAAACCAGCCTTCCACGGAACGGAGCCTGGCGTGCCTCGTGTCCGTCCAGGGTGCTCAGGATTCCCGAGGGTCATTGTGAGCTCATCGTTCTCTCTGTCTGGAACGAACGTCCCTTGGTGCGCTGCATCGATATAGTGCTGAAGCCTCTTGACTGGTATTCTCATTTGCTCGTCCGTCCAAACGCACTTCCCTGATACAGGGTCCAAGGTTCCGCCAGCCCCGAAGAACCAAGTCCGGCAACGGTCTGGCCAGTTCATTGTCTCTGGTTCGATCCCTTTATCAAGCAGATCATTCTCAGCCTTGGCCCACTTAGGTCGGGCTTTGAGGTAGCCACCTGACCCCGTGCGATGGTGAAGCTTCTTCTTCGCAACATTTTTCTTGTTTGTCGCTGACAACTTCTTTTCCGATGTCTTGTCAGCCACAAATGCGGGCCAATGATCTCTGATCTTCTCATATTTGCCGATGAATTCTGGTGTCTCTTCTTTGTCGACAAACGTTTTCAGCTCATTCTTCCACCTCCTGAATAGGTCTGCCATCTTCTTAAGAGCATGAGACTTGATTAATTGCTCTTTAACTGGCTTCTCCGGATCCTCCTCTGGCGGTAGGGTGAAATTTGCCTTCAGCTCAGTCCAAAGGTCATCTTTCTGTATATCATTGACATAAGACACCTCAGGGTCTTCCTTCTTAGGCTTATACCATTGGTGGATGCTGATCGGGATCTTGTCCCTAACAAGAACCCCGCACTGAGCAGCAAATGCTTCCTTCGTCCGAATGGGTTCAATTGGTTGGCCGTCGCGCGCGATTGCTGTGATCTCAAACCTTTCATCCGAGCGCAACTTTCTCTTCGGGCCTCGTCTCTTTACCGAAGTTGTGCTCGATTCGGAGGGCTAGAAAACAGAAGAAAGACGAGAGTTAATTAATATGTGTACATACCAAAACAATGAATGCATCAATTAGCTAGTCAGCACGGGCTTAACTAATATATTTACACAGCCGGACTCTGTTCGGTCACCGGAGCCGTCACCACGGGCTCCTTCTTGCACCAGCATTGGGTCACCGGAGCCATCATAATCATGTCTTTCCTCCTCCACTCTTCGATCACTGTAGCCTGCTTCTTCACCATGTTCTTCCAGACCATCATTGTCGTTAAGATACGACAAGACATCACCTCCGACTAAGATTATGTCCCCCAACACCTCTTCTGCTTCCTCGTCTCGTCCGTGCTCCATTGTTTCTGCAAATATTACAACATGGCAATTATTACACAAACATGACAGCAAGTGGATATATTAGTGCAAACGTAGACCTAGCTTATTCCGGGTTTGGGGTGACCTCGGCAACGCTTCAAGGGTAGGGGCGCGGCGGGAGGGGGTAGGAGACCGACATTGTTTTTTTCTAGGGTTTGGGTGTCCTCGAGAGTTTTGGTCGAGCGAGAGGGCCGGGGGGTGCTCCCGTGGTATAAATTATCACGGTCGAAGTTATCCGGGAGGGGGTTATATCGACAACGACGACATACATACATGGGACAATAATGTTATCGGGGAGGGGGTAGGTCGAACCCCCCCCCTCATGTTGAAGTTATCGGGACACGGGATATATCGACAACGACATATCCGATAAAAAATAAGAAGACGAAGAAGAAATAAAAAGAGGAGAAGATATTAATAGAGGAGAAGGTTGAAGAAAAAAAAAAGAAGAAAAAAAAGAGGAGAAGAAGAAAGGAATAGAGGAGAAGAAGAGAAAATAGCATATTCTATTTTCTCTTCTTCTCCTCTATTCCTTTCTTCTTCTCCCCTTCTTTTTCTTCTTTTTTCTTCTTCTTATTTTCCTTTTTCCTCTCCTTCTTTTTCTTCTTCTTCATTATCTTCCTAGCTAGATATATAATACTTTTCTAAAAATGTAACTTTTGCATATATAAAACTTTTTCTTCTTCTTCCTTCTTCCTTATCTTCCTTCTTTTCCTAAATATATAAAACTTTTCTAAAAATGAAACTAACCTAAAATGTACCCAAATGTACTAAAAATCTAACTTTTATATGCACAGAGAACATACATACATATATACATTTTTATAAAAATGCAAAAAACAAATCATCATATATATGAACAGAGAGGAAGGCCGGCGGCCGGACCGAACGTGGCGGCGGCGTGTGGTCGGGGCAGGCCGGGGGTGTGGGGCGGCGTCGGGGCAGGGGCTCGGGCCGGGGCGGCGCGTCTGGGCAGGGGCGCGCGGGCCGGGGTGGCGCGTTGGGGCAGGGACACGGGCCGGGGCGGCGCTTCGGGGCAGGGCAACGGCGCGGGGCGACGGCGACGAGGAGTGGGCGATGACGAGGAGCGGGCGGCGGGGCGGCGACGGCGAGCACGGGCAGCCTGGCGGCGTCGGCGAGCACGGGCAGCAAGGGCGCGGGGCGGCGACGGCGAGCACGGGCAGCCTGGCGGCGTCGATGAGTTCGGCGTCGTCGGGGGGCAAATGTTCGATGGAACTGGAAAATTTACAAGTCCTGCTTATATACGGAGAGCATTGGTACCGGTTCATGGCAGCAACCGAGACCAATGCCCCTTTTAGTCTCGGTTGGTGCCACCAACCGGGACCAAAGGCCGCCGCCCAGTTGGTGGCACCAACCAGGACTAAAGGGGGGGCATTGGTATCGGTTAGTGCCACCAACCGGTACCAATGCACCCCTTTAGTCCCGGTTGGTGCCACCAACCGGGACCAAAGGCCTTGTGCTGCTGCGCCCGCGTCGAAAGTTTAGTCCCACCTCGCTAGTTGAGAGGGGCGCGCAGTGGTTTATAAGCCCCACTGCCGCTCCCCTCTCGAGCTCCTCTCCATTGCAGGCTTACGGGCCTAATTGTCACTGCTATGCCTGATGGGCCTACTGGGCCTTCTGCGGGCCTGAATCCTAGCCCATCGATGGGTTTCTAGTCATATTCAGGCCGTGGTGGCCCACTAGGTGGCATATTTTTTATTTTTTTGCATGTTTTTTTGTTTTCTTTTTTGCTTTATTTATTTTGTTTTGTTTCTACTTACAACAAAAAAATTATTTATTTTATTTCTAATTACTTATTTATTTTACTTTATGATAATTCTTTTTGCTATTAAAGTTTCTAACAAAAAAAGTTCTTTATGAAAATTCTTTTTGCTTTCAATGATTTTGAACAGAAAATACTTCGATAATTTTAGTTGCATCAATTTTATATAATTTTAGTTTCAATAATGCTAGAGGTTGCTTATAATGTTTTGAACATAAAATACTTTGATAATTTTAGTTTCATAAATTTTATTTATGTTGTTAAAGTTTATTTTATTTTGTTTGTACTTATATATTTTATTAAAGTTTATATTATTTTGTTTCTAATTACTTATTTATTTTATTTGTTATTTTTCATGCATTTTACTGATTATTTTGAGCTATAAGACCCTAAAATTGAAAAACATTTCAAATGAACTCTGAACAGGTTGAAAGTTGGCATGGTATCATCATTTCATCCACATAGCATGTGCAAGAAAGTTGAGAGGGTTACGGCAAAAACTGGATGCACTTCGTGTACAAAACGGACAATCTCTTTTGAAGTATCAGGATTTCATACGGAAACTCGTCTGTTACAAAGGGATTTTATTTTTTTAAACTTATTTGAACTCCTGACTTTTTGTGTGTTCAAAATGCACCATTCAAAGCCACATCATCAATTTTCAACCCTTTCTGACTTCATTTCTTATTTTTCATGCATTTATTGATTATTTTGAGCTATAAGACCCTGAAATTGAAAAGCATTTCAAATGAACTCTGAAAAGGTTGAAAGTTGGCATGGTATCATCATTTCATCCACATAGCATGTGCAATAAAGTTGAGAGGGTTACGGCAAAAAATGGATGCACTTCGTGTACAAAACGGACAATGGTATCATACTCGTCTGTTACAAAGTTGGCATGATATCATCATAATAGTTGCAGGAGTAAGTCTTCACTTTTTCTTCGCTCGTGTCATTTGCTTATTGCGCCGTAACCATGGATAATCTTCATCGTTTATCAAGATGTTTGGGTCAGCCTTGGCTTTGAAGGAAGGAATTTCATGAAACTTTTCATAATCTTCAGACATGTCTGTCTTGCCCTCCACTCCCACGATGTCCCTTTTTCCTGAAAAAACTATGTGGCGCTTTGGCTCATCGTATGATGTATTCGCTTCCTTATCTTTTCTTTTTCTCGGTTTGGTAGACATGTCCTTCACATAGATAACCCGTGCCACATCATTGGCTAGGACGAACGGTTCGTTAGTGTACCCAAGATTTTTCAGATCCACTGTTGCCATTCCGTACTGTGGGTCTACCTGTACCCCGCCTCCTGACAGATTGACCCATTTGCACTTAAACAAAGGGACCTTAAAATCATGTCCGTAGTCAAGTTCCCATATGTCCACTATGTAACCATAATATGTGTCCTCTCCCCTCTCGGTTTGCTGCATCAAAGCGGACACCGCTATTTTGGTTGGTGCTCTTTTGATCTTGGGCGATCGTGTAAAATGTATTCCCATTTATCTCGTATCCTTTGTAAGTCAATACAGTCAAAGATGGTCCCCTGGACAACGAGTACAGCTCATCACAAACAGTGTTGTCACCTCTGAGACGTGTTTCCAACCAACTGCTGAAAGTCCTGATGTGTTCACATGTAATCCAGTCGTCGCACTGCTCCAGGTGTTTAGAGCGCAGACTGTTCTTGTGTTCATCGACATACGGGGTCACCAAGGTAGAGTTCTGTAGAACTGTGTACTGTGTTTGAGACCAAGAATGCCCGTCCCTGCATATTGTTGAGTCCGCTCCTAGCGTGCCTTTTCCAGTCAGTCTCCCCTCATACCGCGATTTAGGGAGACCTATCTTCTTAAGGCCAAGAATGAAGTCAACACAAAACCCAATGACATCCTCTATTTGATGTCCCATGGAGATGCTTCCTTCTGGCCTAGCGCGGTTACGGACATATTTCTTTAGGACTCCCATGAACCTCTCAAAGGGGAACATATTGTGTAGAAATACGGGCCCCAGAATGACAATCTCGTCGACTAGATGAACTAGGACGTGTGTCATGATATTGAAGAAGGATGGTGGGAACACAAGCTCGAAACTGATAAGACATTGCGCCACATCACTCCTTAGCCTTGGTATGATTTCTGGATCGATCACCTTCTGAGAGATTGCATTGAGGAATGCACATAGCTTCACAATGGCTAATCGGACGTTTTCCGGTAGAAGCCCCCTCAATGCAACCGGAAGCAGTTGCGTCATAATCACGTGGCAGTCATGAGACTTTAGGTTCTGAAACTTTTTCTCTGGCATATTTATTATTCCCTTTATATTCGACGAGAAGCCAGTCGGGACCTTCATACTGAGCAGGCATTCAAACAAGATTTCTTTCTCTTCTTTCGTAAGAGCGTAGCTGGCAGGACCTTCATACTGCATCGGAGGCATGCCGTCTTTTTCGTGCAAACGTTGCAGGTCCTCCCGTGCCTCAGGTGTATCTTTTGTCTTCCCATACACGCCCAAGAAGCCTAGCAGGTTCACGCAAAGGTTCTTCGTCACGTGCATCACGTTGATTGAAGAGCGGACCTCTAGGTCTTTCCAGTAGGGTAGGTCCCAAAATATAGATTTCTTCTTCCACATGGGTGCGTGTCCCTCAGCGTCATTCGGAACAGCTAGTCCGCCGGGACCCTTTCCAAAGATTACGTGTAAATCATTGACCATAGCAAGTACGTGATCACCGGTACGCATGGCGGGCTTTTTCCGGTGATCTGCCCCGCCTTTGAAATGCTTGCCTTTCTTTTGACATTGATGGTTGGTCAGAAGAAATCGACGATGTCCCAGGTACACATTCTTCCTGAACAGACGTTTCAACCGTGGTATTATAGGAGCATACCACATCACCTTCGCAGGAACCCTCTTCCTGGGGGGCTGGCCGTCAACATCACCAGGGTCATCTCGTCTGATCTTATACCGCAATGCACCGCATACCGGGCATGCGTTCAGATCCTTGTACGCACCGCGGTAGAGGATGCAGTCATTAGGGCATGCATGTATCTTCTGCACCTCCAATCCTAGAGGGCATACGACCTTCTTTGCTGCGTATGTACTGTCGGGCAATTCGTTATCCTTTGGAAGCTTCTTCTTCAATATTTTCAATAGCTTCTCAAATCCTTTGTCAGGCACAGCATTCTCTGCCTTCCACTGCAGCAATTTCAGTACGGTACCGAGCTTTGTGTTGCCATCTTCGCAATTGGGGTACAACCCTTTTTTGTGATCCTCTAACATGCGATCGAACTTTAGCTTCTCCTTTTGACTTTCGCATTGCGTCCTTGCATCAACAATGACCCGACGGAGATCATTATCATCGGGCACTGGTTCCTCTTGATCTTCAGCAGCTTCCCCCGTTGCAGCATCATTGGGCACATCGTCTGGTTCCTCTTGATCTTCAGCAGCT
This sequence comes from Aegilops tauschii subsp. strangulata, assembly GCF_002575655.3. Taxonomy (NCBI): domain Eukaryota; kingdom Viridiplantae; phylum Streptophyta; class Magnoliopsida; order Poales; family Poaceae; genus Aegilops; species Aegilops tauschii. The sequence goes on from NC_053035.3 coordinate 69,767,288, forward strand.
TCCCCCGTTGCAGCATCACCGTATTCAGGGGGCACATAGTTGTCATCGTCCTCTTCTTCTTCGCCGTCTTCCATCATAACCCATATTTCTCCATGCCTCGTCCAAACATTATAGTGTGGCATGAAACCCTTGTAAAGCAGGTGGGCGTGAAGGATTTTCCGGTCAGAGTAAGACTTCGTATTCCCACATTTAGGGCATGGACAACACATAAAACCATTCTGCTTGGTTGCCTCAGCCACTTCGAGAAAATCATGCACGCCCTTAATGTACTCAGAGGTGTGTCTGTCACCGTACATCCATTGCCGGTTCATCCGCGTGCATTATTTATAATTAAGTGTGTGAAAAACCATTACAGAACATCATGAATAGATAATTAAGTGACCAAATTAATAGAATTTCATCATCACATTAAAACCAAACTCCATACACTCATCTAACAATATATAGCTCTCCAGAGCATCTAATTAATTAAACCATACATTGAAACTATGTAAAACATTTCAATGCGAAAACAAATGCGATCATAATCGCAACCAAGGTAACAATTGATCCAATGGCATAATGATACCAAGTCTTGGTATGAATGGCATATTTTCTAATCTTTCTAATCTTCAAGCGCATTGCATCCATCTTAATCTTGTGATCATAGACGACATCCACAACATGCAACTCCAATATCATCTTCTCCTCCTCAATTTTTTTTATTTTTTCCTTCAAGAAATTGTTTTCTTCTTCAACTAAATTTAACCTCTCGACAATAGGGTCGGTTGGAATTTCCGGTTCACATACCTCCTAGATAAATAAAATATATGTCACGTTGGTCGGCATAATTTTCATAAACAATAAATGAACCAATAGTTATAAAGATAATATATACCACATCCGAATCATAGACAGGACGAGGGCCGACGGGGGCGGATACCAAAACTATCGCACTATATAATAACAAGCAATAAAATAGTAAGAAAATTAGACAAGTATCTATCTAAAATAAGAATTTTTTCTTTCACAAAGAAGATAAGAACAAGAGGCTCACCACAGTGGTGCCGGCGACGAGATCGGCGCAGGCGATCGACGGCGGTGAAGACGGGAATGGGACGTGACATGGCCGCTAAACCTAGACAAATCTCGAGAAAAATGGAGCTTTGAGGTCGAGCTTCGAGAGGAGAAAGCTTAACTAGTGTGGCTCGGGCATTTCATCGAACCTCATGTGCATAGGAGGTGAGTTAGAGAACCACAAAGCCCTCCCCTCACCGGCCAGAGAAAAACAGAGCACTGGAGTGCTCTGCTCGCGGGCGAGGGGTATATATAGGCACCTCATTGGTCCCGGTTCGTGGCATGAACCGGGACTAAAGGGCAGCCTGTGGTCCTGGTTCAAGCCACCAACCGGGACCAATGGTGGTGGGCCAGGAGCGAGGCCCATTGGTCCCGGTTCGTCCCACCAACCGGGACCAAAGGGGCCAGACGAATCGGGACCAATGCCCCACGAGGCCCGGCAGGCCCCTGGCCTCACGAACCGGGACTAGTGCCCCCATTGGTCCCGGTTCTGAACTGAACCGGGACTAATGGGCTGACCCGGCCTGAACCAAAGCCCTCTTTTCTACTAGTGAAGTGATGGTGGCTGGGCAGACCAGAGGGAAGACGTCCGTGTGTCGTCATAGAACACATGTTTAAAGGATGAAAAGAAAAGTAAAAGGTATTTGTTTTAAAGTCGTCGACCGTTACCGTGCCATGCGTCCAAAGTCCTAAGTCTAAGTCGCGTATATTCCACGAGAGCGCATCAATATTGCCGGTAAATACTGTATATATTTGCATGTCGGCGGAGATGCGCCGGAGCTAGAGATCATATTAGATTTGCATGCATAGTTGCATATACACTCGTACCTTCCTCAGAATTTACAACCCGGAGCAAAGACATTTTCTTCGGTGTAGGAATTGTTCTCGTCATCGGGATAGATAAGCTTACTGAACCCTCGGTCGAACTTATAAACTTATGTAGAGCGATAACGTATTATTCTCATCCTCGCCTGACTTCATATATTCTCACTCCGTTCACAAATATAAGATGTTCTAACTTTTCCTAAATCAGGTGTATAGAGACACGTGTTAATGTCTTTATCGAAAAAGACACGTGTTAATGTGTTTGTTCACCCATTTCAGTTTGCATATAGTTTATATTAAAATATCCAAACATTTTGCATTACTGAACGGGGGAGCTACATTTTTTTCCCATATAATCCAAAAAGGATCGAGTTCGACTATCAAACTAAAGTGCACATTCCTAGTTACTACCGCATCCAGTTTTAGGCTTAGTAACCTGTGATTTCGGATGGATGGGATTTAAGAAATATTCAAACAATTGAGAATGAACAAGAAACACCGTATGCTTTGTTACATGCGTGTACGAAGTAGGGCAGATTCATGTGTGCAGCGTGCCAATGAAGCTATATAATAACACGCTTGATTAGTAGCTATACGAGTAGGAGTAAGCAAGACTAGTTTTGCTGCGGTTAGGTGGATCAGTTCATGGAAGCAGCTACTAAAGCCACACGACGACGATCTAGTATTTGTTCTTGACTCGGTGTAACACGCGGCGGCGGCACCATTTTTCCCAACTGCTACACGGTGTGATTGCATGCACAAACACCAGCCAGTCGGTCCGTCAACCCGTCTCCATATCGACCAATTATATATGATCACCCATTTCCATCTCGAGCATAGCTAGCTCATTAATTTGCTTAAGTATCGCACAAGTAACATTTTTTTTCTCGAATACGCACGAGTGTGCGTATCATATATTATAGAAGGAAAGGGTAGAAACCCTCCACACATGAAGATACAAAGTTATTTACAGGTAGCCCTCGGCCACCCCACCCGACTAGCTAGCGGATTACTCGCTACTCTCCCACAATGCAAGGCCCAACATGAACCCCTTAACTTCCCCTCGTAGTAGTCCTGCCTGCTTCCATGCCCTTGCTTCGCTATCGATGCACTTGAGCACCTTTTGTGTGGATGGCGCCTCCCCGTCGAAGATCACTGCATTCCGATGGATCCACAGCTCCCATAGGACCAAGATAGATATTGTCCTAGCCAATTTTCGGTGTTGCCCAATTTCGTCCTGCCTGATGCACCACTCCGGAAGTGACTCTGTCGCCGTTGGAGCCCTGTCCGGTTGTCCCAAGGCCAGGCACACCTTGCTCCAAACCTCTCGAGCGAAGACACATCTGATCATGATGTGTGCGATGGTCTCATCATGCTGTCCACAGAATGGACACGAGCTTTGGTGAAGGAGGCCCCTCCTAGCAAGGCGGTCGGAGGTCCAGCATCTATTTTTCATGGCCAGCCAAACGAAGAACCGATCCTGTAAGGGCGCCCGTGACACCCACGTGAACTCCGCCGTTGGTGCAATCTCAAGTCCCGCAAACTTGGCCGCGTATGCCGATCGCGCCGAGAACATGCCGTCCTTCTCCCACGCCCAAAGAATCTTGTCCGGCGCATCCTCACGGAGGGCCACACCCTCCGCTCGCTGCCATAGTCCCAGGTACTGTCTGAGCATGTCGGCCGTAAGCTCAGGCCCAAAGTCCGCCGCCCATGAATGATTTGTGAGTGCTTCTGCTACTGTTCGTGAGTATCTCGCTTGTCGCGATACCTTGGAGTAAAGCATGGGTGCCAGGTCCTGGACTCTGTAGCCATCAATCCACTTGTCTTCCCAAAAACGTATGTCTTGCCCATGCCCCACTGAAGCTGTTGTCGCCGCGCGAAAGAGCGCTCTGGACTCCGCTGGGATTGCGATTTGGAAATCTGCCCATGGTCTTGTATGATCCGTACGTTGTAGCCACGGCCATCTGGCCATCATCGCGATGTTCAACCACCTCAAATTTGGTATGCCGAGTCCTCCGGCCCACCTAGGGCGGCAAACCAAATCCCACGCCACGGCGCAATTGCCACCGCGCGCATCCATCTTACCACACCAGAGGAAACCACGACAAATCTTCGTCAGGGCGGTGAGGGTCTTCGGAGGTATGTTCATGGCGAGCATGGCATGAATTGGGATTGCACATAGTACGGAGAGAATGAGGATGAGCCGTCCACTTTTTGGTAGGGTAGCGGCCTTCCAGTTGGGCAGGCGGTTAGCGAACTTCTCCACCAAGTATTGGAACTGTGCCGGAGTGGCCTTTCTGATTGAGAGCGGTAGGCCAAGGTACTTGCAAGGGAAAGATGCCTTTGTGCAGTCTAAGGATGTGCAAACTGCATCCAGCTCCTCCGCTGAGCATCGGATGGATAGTGCCGCACTCTTAGCAAGGTTCACCACTAGGCCCGAGGCAGCCCTAAACAGCTCCAAGATCTCTCTACAAGCTCGGATTTCCTGAGCCAAGGGCTTGAAAAACAACATGACATCGTCGGCAAACATGGACAATCGCTGGTGCACTCCATTTGTAGCTAGGGGGCGAAGATGCCCTGTTCCGTGGCTTTGCTGAACAAGGCTTGTAGAGGCTCCATACAGAGGATGAAAAGCATGGGGGAAATCGAATCTCCTTGTCTTAGCCCACATGCGTTATATATCGTCTCCCCTGGCACACCATTCACCGCAATCTTCGTCGTCGAGGTGGCAAGCAGTCCACATATCCACTCGGTCCATCTCCTCCCAAAACCAAGCCGTGCCATTACTTCCAGGAGGAAGGGCCACTTTACCGTATCAAAAGCCTTGGATATATCAAGTTTGAGTAGGACCGTTGGGTTTCTGAGCACATGGAGTCTCCTTGCCGTACACTGAACAAGCATGAAGTTGTCATGCAGAGTACGGCCCCGCACGAAGGCACTTTGATGGTTACCCACCAAGAACGGCAGCTCGTCCGCAAGTCTTGACGCCAGGATCTTGTCGAATATCTTGATGGCCCCATGAACTAGGCTGACTGGCCTAAAGTCCTTAAGATCAACTGCTCCCTCTTTCTTCGGCAAAAGAGTGACCACTGCCCTGTTGATGGCCGCCAGTCCTCGCATATCTCCACCGAAAAATTGATCCAAAGCGCGCATGAAGTCCACCTTGATGATCTGCCAACAGGTTGCGTAAAACCTTCCTGTGAAACCATCCGGGCCCGGTGCTTTGTCCAATGGCATGGACTTGATGATCTTCTCCACTTCTTCCGGTAAGAAAGGCATTTCTAGATTTGACAAGTCCCTGGTTGGGAGGTTTAGCTGGTCCAAGTCGATCGTGTGCGCCCGCTGGTGGGGCGATCCAAAGATACTAGCATAGTGCGCATCCACCACTCTTGCAATGTTCTCTTGGCCTGTAACGATCTCCTCGTTATGTCGCAAGGTGAGAATGGCATTCTTGCGCTGCCGATGACATGCGTGACGATGAAAAAACCGAGTGTTGGTGTCCCCTTCCTTGAGTTTGAGCATGCGAGACCGCTGTTGGGCGATCGTTCTTTCTAGTGAGCTCAGCCCTAGCAGCTTCCGCTTTAGGACTTTCCGTAGCCCATGCTCATGATCCATAAGGATGCGGTTTTCCGCTGCCCCATCCAGCCTGAATATGATCTCATGCGCGATGATGATTTGCATTTTGATATTTCCAATCCACCGCTCGCTCCACCGTTGCAGCTGTTTGGCAGTGGCGCGGAGCTTACTGTCTAACACTTTGAATGGATTGCCAGACGACGGGACCGAGGGCCAAGCTTCTTCCACAACATCCAAGAACCCCTCCGCTTTCGGCCAGAACGCTTCGAACCGGAACCGCCTGCCCATGTGGAACGCAACATCCAAGTCAAGAAGGAGTGGGCAATGGTCAGAAACTGCGGATCCCAGTGCCGTAAGTAGGCAGGACTGATGCAAGTCTTCCCAAGAATTTGTAGTGAAAACGTGGTCGATTTTCTCCATGGTTGGCAGCCTTCTTTCGTTGCTCCACGTGTACCGTCTCCCGAGCAAATACATCTCCTTGAGCTCAAGCCTGTTTAACCTTGTTCTGAAACGTGTGATCATCCGACGGTTGACTACCTCATTACTCTTATCTTCAGGGTTTGTGAGCAGGTTGAAATCACCCACAATCGCCCACGGCCCAGCATGTAGGTCTCGAATCTCCTCAAGCTCAGCCAGGAACTCCACTTTGTCGGCATCACTCTGCGGCCCGTATACCCCTGTGAGCCACCACACCGGGGCCCCGTGCAGCTGTACCAAGGCTGTCAGGGTGTTAGTAGTAGTGTGCGGGTTTGACAACATGACAACTGTATGATCCCACGCAATGTGGATGCCGCCCCGCGTGCCCACTGCTGGTAAGTAGTAGTAATGCTCGAATTTATTGCCAAGGCATTGCCTGATGAGGTCTAGAGATACATTTTCCACTTTTGTTTCTTAGAAGCACACAATGCTAGGGTTAGCCGACACGACTACATGGAAGATGGCACTCCTCCGCGCCGGCGAGTTAAGTCCACGCACATTCCACACCAACATCTTTGGTGGTTGTGTTGCCATAGACAAGGCCCGCAAGTCCACGCTAGCCCAACCGGTGCGTCACTCCCCCTCGGCCACATCCGCGGCCGGCAGGATGGATGGGTCCCAGCCAAACAAGGCTAGAATGGCCGCCACTTGGCCCTCCGTCAAAGGACGTGAGAAGAGCTCCTCATATGCTTCTAGCGACTCATCGCTAATGATTTCCGTCTCATTGGCCAGGCACAACTTCCGAATTATGACTTGTTGCTGCTTGGAAGCCTTGGATCCCCTGGCTGGCCCCCTTGCTAGGCGTGCGCTCCTGCGAGGTGTGATGCTAGGAATCGCCCTTTTCTGTCGTGGCCTTCGCTTTGTTGGTGGTGGTGCTCTGCTCTCTGGCTGAGGAAGGACAGGGGAGAGAGAGCGCCGGACGCTTGCACAGAGCAGGTCCAGATGCGTGGCCTGGGGTTCATTCCTTTCCTCTGCCTGATCCTGCTGGGTCGCAGGGTCCAACTGGGGCGGGGTGTCATGCGGGGAACCAGGCGAGAGGCTCACACAGACCCATTCCTGTGATTGCATGCGAGCCCCTGCGTCTACATAAACGTCACCATCCATTTGCATGGCCACAGGGGTCCACCGAGCCGAGGCGAGCGGTGTGGTTGGCGGGCTGGGGGAATCCCATGCAGCGGCCCCACTGACTATGTCCCCATTTTCTAACAAGCCATCCTCCTTGGTTCCACCACCATCCTCGTCCGTTAGCGCCGGGGTCGAAGAAATTTCGGTCCCACCCTGATCCTCATCCACATGCACGGGAGTGCTAATCTCGTCCAAAATCGGCACCAACCAATCGCCAAAACGGATCCTGTCGGTCCCCCTGGTCCCACTAGCGATCACCGCATCTGCAGCAGACCGGTCCTCCCCCTGGTCAAAAGTGTGCCGTGGCTGGGCGACCGAGCGGGGGGACACCAATCCCGAAACCGCAGGACGCCGCTGCTGTCTGGACGGCTGTCGGGACGCGCAAGACGACGCTGGCGATGTCGGGATCCCTCCTGGAAAAGCTGCACTTTGCTCCAAGGCCAGCTGGCTGCTCTGCACACAACTCCCCACGTTTCCTCCCGCGGCCGGTCCAGCGACCGATCCACCATCCACCCAAACGCTGGGCTCCACTCCTGCTGCGATGACAGCAACGCAGCTGGAACCCGGGTCCTCGCGCGCGAGGGGCCCATGGGCATCCGCTTGAACGCCACCGGAGGCAGCCCGTGTCGTCGGCGGCGGCCGAGCCGGGAACACAGCCGCCAAGCCCTGGATGGCCCCAGCCTGACTCCGCTGGCCGCCACTCCCGCCCAGCCTTGCAGCTCCACCTAGATCAACCTCTCTAAACCTGTCCAGGTCATGCATGTCTTCATCATCGTCGTCCGCCGGTGGTGGCGGCGGTGGCGGCTGCGATAGCGATCCCTCGGAGACCTGCACGGGGGTTTCTTCTTGTACGATATCGACGGGGTACCAAAGTGCATCCACTCCTGCATCTCGACGCCTAGGCTCTTCCAGCACCAGGATGCGGCGCGGCGGGATGCGCGCCGGGTCGTCGGTCCGGAACCAGACGCGGAAGCCGGCCATGTCATCGCGCCTGGCCGTAGAGCCGGCCACCTTAACCACCATGCCCAGGTCTCTCAGGACAGACTCGGCAGTGCGCAAAGTCCGGGCATTGGCCGGGACACCCAAGAGCCGCAGTTGCACGAGGAACGGCATGACGATGGCCGTCGCCCGCTCCTGCCTGAGCCAGGGCCGCAGCGAGAGATTGAAGCGTGGCACGCCGGCATGTCCTCTAGCCACCAACAAATCCCTAATGGCCTTAGACTTGCAGAGGACGAGGAAGTCCTGGGGATAGAACGGTCGAATCAACATGTCAGCAGGGCCGAGGTCGAACTCCACATGTAGGGCATGAGCCGCGTCCGCCAGATCCACCGGTGGCCTAGGCTCCGCCACAGTGACCACGACCGCCCTTGTAAGCTCAGCTTCAAGGACGTCCACGTCTCCTCCACGCCGCATGAAGCAGCAGTCCACCACCTGGTCCATGTCCCGGCGCGGCGAGGCGGCCGGGTCGAAAGGCGCCGAGAAGCTTGGCCCCGCGACACTCCCCACCGAGCACTGGCCGGACGCAGCCTGATCAGGCGCCGAAGCCGCCACTTGCGCCCACGAACGCCCCAAGCGGACGGCACCGGGAGGCGGTGGTCCGGGCGGTGGGGGCGGCAGAACGGTGGCAGGGCGAGACGCGACCGCAGCCGACGGTGGCGGCGGATGGGGGCCGACCGGCGGACTCGGGCGCAGAGCGGGAGGCGGGCGGCGCTGGTCAATCGGGGAGGAGCTGCGCGGGCGCACGCACCCGCGCGCGATGTGCCCATCCCACCGCACCTCAGGCACCTGGTCGGATTGGGGCAGTCGACAGAGATGTGCCGCGTGTCCCCACAGTTATAGCAGCAACCGTACAAGGCCGGCGGGATGCGCGACCTCGGCGGCGGTCTAGCGGAGGGCAGGACGGCAGGCCCCCGCCCAGGTGGAGAGCGGCGCATCGGAGGGCGGCGCGGGTCTCCAGCAGAGCCTGGAGGGCTCGGCAGGAGGGGGGGCGCCAGCCAAGACACGGCCTTGGCGAGATTGCCACCCAGATGCAGACACCGGAGGACTCGGCAGGCGGGGTGCGCCTCCCTGGACGATGGGCCCGAAAGCCGTGCCCAGCACGTCGGGAACGACGTCGATGGAATGCATCGGTGGTCGCTGGGCCGGAGGGGGGAGGGAGAAGCAGAGTCCAACGATGCCGCCGAGAGGGAGACCCGGGAGGCCATGGGGGATCACCGGGGGGAGGAGGCGCCGGAGGGACGGAGGGTGGGCGCCGGGGCCGGAGTGGCCTCCGGCGCGGAGAGGGGAGGGTGGGCGCCGGGGCCGGAGTGGCCGTCGGCGCGAGGCGCGGAGCGAGCGGAGCGCGGAGCTAGCGGGGCAATCCTGTTTACGCACAAGTTACATTGTGTGAATGCACAAGTAACATTCACACAATGACACAATCTGTTACGCTAGTGATTGCGTTGCAGATGCAAATTTTTAGCAACATTAAGCAGATAGTGACAGTTCAGGCACGTTGTCCGCGACCATGTATTTATGTTCCAAACGGAGACCCAGTCAGAGAGACATGAGAGCATCTACAGCCCGCGCCTGGACGCGTCCGCGGGCACTGACCTGGCACCCCTTAGATGTTGCGCCACACATCCGCATAGCACAAATTCCGATACTCAAATCCATGTAATCCATGCACGTCGATCATATGATACAAACTGTTCGAATGCCCAAGTTCGAACAAAGTAAAGAAAATCATAGTTCAACAAACTGGACATGGAAAATGAAATCAATGTCCGAGCGTGACGGATGGCCTCGGATCACTGGCTGGGGGCGTCCTACTCCGCCTGCATCCGGGCTTCCTGCTTCGGCTGCATCTGGGCTGCCTGTTCCGCGTGCATCTGGGCCGCAGCCGCCCTCGCCGCCTCATACTTTCTACGGTCATTGATCTCCATCTTCTTGTCCACAAGCCACTTCTTTGAATGCTCATCATAGAGGGTCACGTCCGCCAACAATGATCCTCGCATCTTCCGTGTCCCGTGCAAGTTGCAACCTCTCCTTCTCAAGCTCTGTGTCGCCAAATGTCTTGGCCTTCTTGAGCTCCCATTTGATCGTCGCTTGTTGCTTCTCCAACTCGATCTTCTCCCTCTCAATTTCCAACTTCTTCTCCGCCCTTTTCTGGTCCCACTGCATCATTTCCTTTTGCGCATCCAACATGAGCTTGTACCTCTCCTCCTTCTTGCTCTCCCTCACCGAAAAAATGCCCGTCCATGTTGACGACATTTTGGTACCCGCGGCATCACGGGCGGCACGTGCCTTCTTCCACTTGTTTCCCATGACTTGGCGGTTGTCCTTTGGCACGGCTTTTCCATTCTCCACGACAACATCGTCCTCTTCATCGTCCAACCCAATTGATTGGTTGGAGCTTCAACCATCATTCCTCTTCTTGCCAGACTTGAGGTCGGCCACAACTTGGTTCCACTTCAGCTTGCCATTTAATATGACCCAACAATGGCTAAAAGCAAATGGCTTCTTCTTCAACTCGTGATACATAGTGGCCGCCACCGCCGTCTAGCAAACAACATATGTATGAGCACGAGAATGCAAACGCAAGAAGCATATGCAATGGACGACAAGATGAGGCAATTGAGCTTACGTGAGTTGCGACTCCCATCCCACTTTGAGGGCGTTTGGTCACTTGTGAGTAGTACCGACGTACTTGTTCACTTCCCCTTGAATGATCCCCCAATGATGTTGGAGAGATGCCACATTGCGAGTGGTCACGATAGGATGCAACTCCACATACTCAGATTGCTCGTGATACTCCTTCCAAATCTTCGTCCAATAGGTATTCCCCTTCTGCTCGGTGCCGCATATTGGATCCATCATTATGGCCAACCAAGCTTTGACCAACAAGATGTCCTCAAATCTTGAGAATGCCGGACCTCTTGCCTTCGGCGCCTTGGTCTTCTTCTTCTTCTTCTTGCTAGGATTAGGATCGGATGTTGTCCCAACTTCAAATGCAGTGGTGGCCTCCAATTCATACTCCATTTTGGTCGGATCTTCATTGTCATTGATCATGTTCGACACGAACGCCTCCTACATGACCATTGAGAAATGAACTTGTTGTCTATGCTAAAATATGATCACATAAGAGCAAAGAAAACGCACCGACTCTTGTTCGGTCATTCCGTCGAACATGTCGAGGGTAGCCCGGGCACTGCCGGAGCCCGTGCTCATCCGCGCCCGAACGAGCTGCTGCGAGTCACACACGTCGACCGCCGGCATCTGCGAGGCCGCAAAGCTCTCCGGAATGGCCTAGCCAGCGGTCGGATTATCGTCTGTCCCAACGGGGTCGGATAGAGTAATCCGCCTAGGTGCTCAGAGGGAAGGGGTGCAGGGATTCGGGCGCAGCGGAAGAGACAACTATTCCACCACATCTGAACCCCCCTGCGCCGCCGCCTCCCTCTCTTGCTGCCGGCGTCGCTGCAACTTGCGGGCGACGTTCTCCGCCTTGCAAGTCACCGCCTACGGACGAGGCGGACTGCGTCTCCGTCGCGGCGGTGTGGGTCGGGCTGGACAACATCTCCGGCGGTGGATCGGGACCGAGGGTGAGGATTGGGAGCAAGGGTGGAGGTAGGCGAGGGTCCGAGCGCGGGAATGGTTGGAGGGCGGCGGGAGGAGGAGGAAGGGTTTGGTGGATTTGGTGCAATTTGGGGTGGGGTCGGGCTGCCGGGGCCGACGTGGCGGGCTGATAACCCACAAGTATAGGAGATCGCAACAGTTTTCGAGGGTAGAGTGTTCAACCCAAATTTATTGATTCGACACAAGTTTGAGGCAAAGAATATTCTCAAGTATTAGCAGCTGAGTTGTCAATTCAACCACACCTGAAAGACTTAATATTTGCAGCAAAGTATTTAGTAGCAAAGTAGTATGGAAGTAACGGTAACGGTGGCAAAAGTAACAGTAGCAGTTTTTGTAGTAATTGTAACAGTGGCAACGGAAAATTAACTAAGCAAAGATCAATATGTGAAAAGCTCGTAGGCAATGGATCAATGATGGATAATTATGTCGGATGCGATTCCTCATGCAACAGTTATAACATAGGGTGACACAGAACTAGCTCCAGTTCATCAATGTAATGTAGGCATGTATTCCGAATATAGTCATACGTGCTTATGGAAAAGAACTTGCATGACATCTTTTGTCCTACCCTCCCGTGGTAGCGGGGTCCTATTGGAAACTAAGGGATATTAGGGCCTCCTTTTAATAGAGTACCGGACCAAAGCATTAACACTTAGTGAATACATGAACTCCTCGAACTACGGTCATCACCGGGAGTGGTCCTGATTATTGTCACTTCAGGGTTGCCGGATCATAACACATAGTAGGTGACTATCGACTTGCAAGATAGGATCAAGAACTCACATATATTCATGAAAACATAATAGGTTCAGATCTGAAATCATGGCACTTGGGCCCTAATGACAAGCATTAAGCATAGCAAAGTCATAGCAACATCAATCTTAGAACATAATGGATACTAGGGATCAAACCCTAAAAAAACTAACACGATTACATTGTAAATCTCATCCAACCCATCACCGTCCAGCAAGCCTACGATGGGATTACTCACGCACGGCGGTGAGCATCATGAAATTGGTGATGGAGGATGGTTGATGATGACGACGGCGACGGATTCCCCTCTCTGGAGCCCCGAACGTACTCCAGATCAGCCCTCCCGAGAGAGATTAGGGCTTGGTGGCGGCTCCATATCGTAAAACGCGATGAATCCTTCTCTCTGATTTTTTTCTCCCCGAACGTGAATATATGGAGTCAGGGTTGAGGTCGGTGGAGTCCCAGGGGCCCACGAGGCAGGGGGCGCGCCCTGCACCCTCGTGGACAAGGTGTGGGCCCCCTCATGCCGATTCTTTCGCCAGTATTTTTTATTATTTCCAAAACGTATCTCCGTGGATTTTCAGGTCATTCCGAGAACTTTTATTTCTGCACAAAAATAACACCATGGCAATTCTGCTGAAAACAGCGTTAGTCCGGGTTAGTTCCATTCAAATCATGCAAGTTAGTCTAAAACAAGGGCAAAATTGTTTGGAAAAGTAGATACGTTGGAGACGTATCAACTCCCCAAGCTTAAACCTTTGCTTGTCCTCAACCAATTCAGTTAAAAACTGAAAGTGATAAAGAAAAACTTTTACAAACTTTGTTTGATCTTGTTGTTGCAAATATGTAAAGCCAGCATTCAAGTTTTCAACAAAGATTATGAACTAACCATATTCACAATAACATTTAGGTCTCATGTTTACTCATATCAATGGCATAATCAACTAGCGAGCAATAATAATAAATCTCAGATGACAACACTTTCTCAAAACAATCATAACATGATATAACAAGATGGTATCTCGCTAGCCCTTTCTGAGACCGCAAAACATAAATGCAGAGCACCTATGAAGATCAAGGACTGACTAGACATTGTAATTCATGGTAAAAGAGATCCAGTCACAGTCGTACTCAATGTAAATTAATAACAATGCATGCAAATGATAGCGGTGCTCTCCAACTGGTGCTTTTTAATAAGAGGGGATGATGACTCAACATAAAAATAATAGATAGGCCCTTCGCAGAGGGAAGTAGGGAATTTGCAGAGGTGCTAGAGCTCGAGTTTTGAAACAGAGATAAATAATATTTTGAGTGGCATACTTTCATTGTCAGCATAACAACCAAGATATCTCGATATCTTCCATGCTACACACATTATAGGCGGTTCCCAAATAGAATGGTAAAGTTTATACTCCCCCACCACCAACAAGCATCAATCCATGGCTTGCCCAAAATAACGGGTGCCTCCAACTAACAACGATCCTGGGAGAGTTTTGTTTGCAATTATTTTGATTTGATTTGAGCATGGGACTGGGCATCCCGGTTACCAGCCGTTTTCTCGTGAGTGATGAGCGGAGTCCACTCATCGTGAGAATAACCCACCTAGCATGGAAGATATAGACAGCCCTAGTTGATACATGAGCTATTCGAGCATACAAAGCAGAATTTCATTTGAAGGTTTAGAGTTTGGCACATACAAATTTACTTGGAACGACAGGTAAATACCGCATATAGGAAGGTATGGTGGACTGATATGGGATAACTTTGGGGTTTATGTAAGTGGATGCACAAGCAGTATTCCCGCTTAGTACAAGTGATGGCTAGAAAGAGACTGGGAAGCAACCAACTAGAGAGCGACAACAGTCATGAACATGCATTAAGATTAATCAACAATGAGTGCAAGCATGAGTAGGATATAAATCACCATGAACATAAATATCGTGGAGGCTATGTTGATTTTGTTTCAACTACATGCGTGAACATGTGCCAAGTCAAGCCACTCGAATCGTTCAAAGGAGGATACCACCCTATCATACCACATCACAGCTATTTTAATAGCATGTTGGCACGCAAGGTAAACCATTATAAACTCCTAGCAAATTAAGCATGGCATGAGCAACTATAATCTCTAATTGTCATTGCAAACATGTTTCATTCATAATAGGCTGAATCAGGAACGATGAACTAATCATATTTACAAAAACAAGATAGGTCGAGTTCATACCAGCTTCTCTCATCTCAATCAGTCCATCATATATCGTCATTATTGCCTTTCACTTGCACGGCCGAATGGTGTGGATAATAATAATAGTGCACGTGCATTGGACTAAGCTGGAATCTGCAAGCATTCAATACAAGGGAGAAGACAAGGTAATATGGGCTCTTGATTAAATCAACAATAATGCATATGGGAGCCACTCAACATTTTCATCATGGTCTTCTCCTCTCGACCCCCAAAGAAAAGAAATAAAACTATTTACAACTAATTTTTTTGTTTTTCTTAAGATTTTTCAAACACACAAGAAAAATACTTAGAAAAGAAAATAAACTAGCATGGATAGTACAATGGAAAAGTATGAGCACCGACAACTAGAATGAGTGTGTGAACATGAATGTAATGTCGGTGAGAAATACGTACTCCCCCAAGCTTAGGCTTTTGGCCTAAGTTGGTCTATGCCCACGGATCGAAGCTACTCTCTCCGGTGTACGGAGGAGTGTCCTCGGGGTGCCACTGGTTGGCGATCTCCTCCGGATCCCACTGATAAACAGACTGTCGATAAGGGTCAAGTGGTGGCTCAGGCTCTGGAACTTGTGTCATCCTCCAGTATGCATAAATGTCCTCGGGCAAGATGAGGTACGTGCCTGAAAGTAGGTTAAACAAAGAGGGTGCATGCAAGATAATAGTCTCACAGTGAGTTTTATCAAATATCAAATTATACTTAAGCATCTTCTTATTATTTTTAACAATAAAGTCATGTGCTAACATACTCTTATAATCTAGAAAAACAGGGGCCAGCAACTTTTCCTCTTTCTCATAATGCCTAATAGGTATCTCAAAGTGTGCTGCAAAACGTGAAGCAAAGATGCCTCCGAAGATAGGGCCCTTTGTACGGTTCAGACTTAATCGTTTAGCAACAATAGCGCCTAAGCTGAAAGTTGTATCTCGAAGCAAAGCATGGTGCAAAATGACAAGATCAGGAGTACTAAGATTTCCACTGTTCCCGTGACCTATTAAGCATCTACTAGCAAATATCGCAAAGTAACGTAGAACAGGAAAATGTATACTAGTGATTCTTGCATCGGATACTTTCCTCGTTTCCCCTACAACAATTCTATCAATAAATTCCTCCACATTATTACGGTGTGGTTCCTCGATGCTGCCCACAAAGGGTATCTTGCAGACCCGATAGAAATCATGGAGTGACATCTCCTTAACCTCATCATATAAATGAAACTCCACTCAAGGTGGTGATTTCTTAGCATGGAAATAGAAATTTTGCACGAAAATATTAGTGAGTAGGAGATACTGTTCGCGCTGGTCGTGGAGGAAGTCGGTGAGGCCTGCATTCTCAGCTAAGTAATAAAAATCATCATAAATTGCAGCGGCTCTCAAGCACGCATCACAAGGCCATTCGCACAGCCGAACCTCCGCGGTGCGAGGAAGATTGTATTTGGGCTTTTTATTCTCCTCATTCTGCTTATCCTTCGAGCTTCGGCTCGAGGAGCCCCTCAAAAATCTCTTCATCATTTTCTTTCTCTGAAAAACTTCTGAAATTTTTAGTGACTCAAAATAAAAGTTAACAAAACTAAACAAGATTGATAGCAACTACTCCCACAAGTGCCTAGAGGCTAAATCATGCATTAGAACTACTTTGGACCGTATAAATTTGACATGCAAGATCAAGAACAGGGTCACCTTAGCAGCAAAAATTTGCACTAAATAAAGCACTAGAACACAAACTAATTGGACCATTGGAGGAGTCACATACCGAAGAACAATCCCCCAAAACAGTTTTGTGAATGGAGCTTTGAGCAAGGAGATTGAAAATGGCAGCAAGATGAGCTAGAACACGGGCTTGAGCTATGGGAGGATTTTTCTGGAGGAAGACGAAGTGAGTGGGTGCTGGAATAAGTGTAGGGGTCCACGTGGGGCCCACGAGGCAGGGGGGCGTGCCCGAGGGGGGTGGGCGTGCCCTGCACCCTCGTGGCCAAATGGTGGAGCCCCCTGGTGTGTTCTCAGTGCCAGACATTCTTAAATATTCTACAAAAAATCATATTTCATTTTCAGGACGTTTGGAGAACTTTTATTTTCGGGGTATTTTTATTACAAGGATAATTCAGAAAACAGACAGAAAATACTATTTTGCTTTATTTAATCTAAATAACAGAAAGTAAAAGGAAGGTACAGAGAGTTGTGCTTTCTAACTTCATCCATCTCATACTCATCAAAAGAAATCCACTAACAAGGTTGATCAAGTCTTGTTAACAGACTCTTTCCGAATCGCATGAAACCAGAGAATTTTCGAATAACACTAAGTTACCTCAACGGGGATATGCATGTCCCCAACAATAAGAATATCATATTTCTTCTTGACAATAGGAAGAGGGAATTCAAAACCTCCAATAATAATCGTTGGAAATTTTCCAATAGAATTGATACTGTGGACTTGAGGTTGTTTTCTTGGAAAGTGTACCGTATGCTCATTACCATTAACATGAAAAGTGACATTGCCTCTGTTGCAATCAATAACATCCCCTGCAGTATTCAAAAAGGGTCTACCAAGGATGATCGACATACTATCGTCCTCGGGAATATCAAGAATAACAAAGTCCGTTAAAATAGCAACGTTGGCAACCACAACAGGCACATCCTCACAAATGCCGACAGGTATAGCAGTTGATTTATCGGTCATTTGCAAAGATATTTCAGTAGGTGTCAACTTATTGAAATCAAGTCTACGGTATAAAGAGAGAGGCGTAACACTAACACCGGCTCCAAGATCACATAAAGCAGTTTTAACATAGTTTCTTTTAATGGAGCATGGTATAGTTGGTACTCCTGGATCTCCATGTTTCTTTGGTATTCCACCCTTAAAAGTATAATTAGCAAGCATGGTGGAAATTTCATCTTCCGGTATCTTTCTTTTATTTGTAACAATATCTTTCATGTACTTAGCATAAGGATTCATTTTAAGCATATCAGTCAAACGCATACGCAAAAAGATAGGTCTAATCATTTCAGCAAAGCTCTCAAAATCCTCATCATCCTTTTTCTTGGATGGTTTAGGAGGGAAAGGCATGGGTTTCTGAACTCATTGTTCTCTTTCTTTACCGTGCTTCCTAGCAAAGAAGTCTCTCTTATCATAACGTTGATTCTTTGATTGTGGGTTATCAAGATCAACAGCAGGTTCAATCTCTACATCATTGTTATTGCTAGGTTGAGCATCAACATGAACATCATCATTAACATTATCACTAGGTTCATGTTCATCACCAGATTGTGTTTCACCATCAGAAATAGAAATATCATTGGGATTCTCAGGTGTGTCAACAACAGGTTCACTAGAAGCATGCAAAGTCCTATCATTTTTCTTTTTCTTCCTCTTAGGACTAGGTGCATCAACATTAGTTCTCTGAGAATCTTGCTCAACTCTCTTAGGGTGGCCCTCAGGATACAAAGGTTCCTGAGTCATTTTACCCCCTCTAGTCATAACTCTAACAGCATTATCATTTTTCTTATTATTTAATTCATTGAGCAAATCATCTTGGGCTTTAAGCACTTGTTCTACTTGAGTGGTAACCATAGAAGCATGTTTACTAATAAGTTTAAGTTCACCTTTAACTCTAGACATATAATCACTCAAGTGGTCAATCATATAAGCATTACGTTTCAATTGTCTACCAACATAAGCATTGAAGTTTTCTTGTTTAACAATAAAATTATCAAACTCATCCAAGCATTGACTAGCATGCTTATTACGAGGGATATCACCTTCATCAAATCTATAGAGAGAATTTACCTCTACTACCTGTGTCGGGTTATTAAGACCATGTATATCTTCAATAGGTGGTAAATTCTTAACATCTTCAGCTTTAATACTCTTTTCTTTTATAGATTTCTTTGCCTCTTGCATATCTTCAGGACTGAGAAATAAAATACCCCTTTTCTTCGGAGTTGGCTTAGGAGTTGGTTCAGGAAGTGTCCAATCATTATCATTACTCAATATATTATTCAATAGCAATTCAGCTTGCCCAACAGTTCTTTCCCTGAAAACACAACCGGCACAACTATCTAGGTGGTCTCTGGAAGCATCGGTTAGTCCATTATAAAAGATATCAAGTATTTTATTTTTCTTGAGAGGATTATCAGGCAAAGCATTAAGTAATTGGAGAAGCCTCCCCCAATCTTGTGGGAGACTCTCTTCTTCAATTTGTACAAAATTATATATTTCCCTTAAGGTAGCTTGTTTCTTATGAGCAGGGAAATATTTAGCAGAGAAGTAATAAATCATATCCTGGGGACTACGCACACAACCTGGAGCAAGAGAATTAAACCATGTTTTAGCATCACCCTTAATGAGAACGGAAATAACTTAAGGATATAGTAGTAACGAATTTTTTCCTCATGAGTGAATAGGGTGGCTATATCATTCAATTTAGTAAGATGTGCCACAACAGTTTCAGATTCATAGCCATAAAAAGGATCAGATTCAACCAAAGTAATTAACTCAGGAGCGACAGAGAATTCATAATCCTTATCAGAAATACAGATAGGTGAAGTAGCAAAAGCAGGGTCATATTTCATTCTAGCATTCAAAGACTTTTCTTTCAGCGTAGCTAATAGTTTCTTAAGATCATATATATCTTTGCAAGCAAAAATGTCCCTAGCAGTTTCTTCATCCATAACATAACCCTCAGGCACATCAGGCTATTCATATCTAGGGGGAGAATCTTCATCATCACTTTCATCAATATTATCTGTTTCAATAATTTCATTCTCTCTAACCCTAGCAAGTTGTTCATCAAGAAATTCACCTTATGGCACAGTATTATCAAGCATAGAAGTAGTTTCATCATAAGCATCATGCATAGCAGAAATGGCATCATCAATAACATGCGACATATCAGAATCAATAGCAGGAGTAGGTGTCGCAAGTTTACTCAAAACAGAAGGTGAATCAAGTTGTGATGCCCGGATAATTAAACTACAATAATTCTCTGCTAATGATGCCACGTCACCTCCGTAACCGTTGCTAATCTCGCGTTAGTTCAAAACGATTCAAATTCAAATTTGAGTTAAAGGCAAACCACACAAGTTTTCAAATATTAAAACTAAAATGTTCGGTTTGTGCCAAATAATGCATAGGTAATTATGATGGAGAAACCACATTTTTATAAAAGATTTAAATGCCCTTAAGTAATTAAATCAGTAGCTAAAACCATTAATTAAATGCCTTTATATTTTGTAAAATACTAAACTATATTATTTTGGCATGAAACTTTTTGTGGTTGTGACATAAGTTGTAGCATCAATTTAGGTGCCACTTTGGTATTTTATTAAAACTAAAATAATTAGGAACTAAAAGAAAACAGAAAAGAAAAATAAGAAAAAGTAAAACAAAACAAAATAAACAAAGGATCCCCCCTCCCATGGGCCATTCGGCCCAACCGGCCTAGCTAGGTCGGCCCACCTAACTGGCCTACTTAGGCCTTCACACCACCGAACCCTAACCCACCGACACCCACTGCCCTCCCCTACTCGCTCTCTCCCTTCCCCCCATCTGGATTGAGATCGGGGGCACGATCCCGTCGCCAACCGCGCTGCCCGTCCCACGCGACTCGACGTCGTTGCCCATTGCCCCTGACGCCGCCTGTGAGGACCACATCGCCGGAGCCCCGCGCCGCCACGACTCTGTCGCCGCACGTCGTCCCCATCCTCCTCCTCGCCGGACCACCTCCCCGGAGCACCGCCGCCTCGACCTCGCCCGTCCTCGTCCTCCTCCCCGAGCCCGCGTACGCACATCTGCAGGGGCCGGTGAGCCGTCGTCCTTCCCCCTTTTTCCTCTTTGCCAGGCGTCGTTCGCCGCGCGCGGCACGCCCGCACGCCTGACTCCGCGCCCACCCGACCCTGGCCGCCTCCCTCGTGTGCTACCCCGTCCGCCACGGCCTCGCTCGGCGCGCCGCCTCCTTCCTGCCCTTGCCTCGCCGGCACCCGCGCGGGCCCCTTTGTTCGCGCCTAGCCGCTGCGCTTGGCGCCCTGCTGCGCCGAAGGCCGCGCCCGCAGCCAAGCGCACCATGCCGTCGTCGCGCTCCACGCCTCGCCTCTGCTGGTCCGTCGCCGCGCCACCGCGCGCGACCGCACCTGCCCGCGCCCTTCGCCCCGCTCCACCGCGCCGTCGCCGTGCACCGTCTGCCCCCTACTCGCCGCTCCACTGCTCGTCTGCTCCAGCGCGCCCGCAGCCCCTGCCACTCCCCGCTTCCTCTGCCACCGGCCCCGCGCTGCTCCACCGCAGTGCCCCGCTGCTCCTCCGCCGCCCAGCACCCCCTGTCGGCGCTCGCTCCCGCATCGGCGCCCGTTCGGGCTGGGCAACAGCGCCCGTACCCGTCGCCCGCTCGCCCGCACCTTCTGGACCTATGACATGTGGGGCCTAGCCCCAGAAAGTTTTTACAAAAAAAAGAATTAAGAGAAAAAATAAAAATAAGTAAAAAATAACTAAAAATAACTCGAATATTAATTAATTAATTAAAGAATTAATTAACTTAATTAATCCTGATTAGATTAGCCTAATTAATTAACTAACATAACTAATCTGTTAATTAAACTAATTAATTTAGTTAATTAGTTAACGGGGTATGACATGTGGGACCCACACGTCAGTTTGACCCAGTCAACGCCCTGTCGACTGCTGGCGTCATGCTGACGTCAGCAAACACTATTCTGGATAATGTTGATTTAAAATAATTAAATAAATCCTAAAAATGATTTAAATCTTTTAAAATTAATATAAAATAAACCGTAGCTCGGATGGAAAAACTCTGTATATGAAAGTTGCTCAGAACGACGAGACGAATCCGGATACGCAGCCCGTTCGTCCGCCACACATCCCTAGCATAGCAAACACGCAACTTTCCCCCTCCGGTTCATCTGTCCGAAAACGGGAAACACCGGAAATACTTTCTCGGATGTTTCCCCCCTTCGTCGGTATCACCTCCTACCACGTTAGGGCACACCTAGCACCGCGTATTGCCTCCTTATGTTTTGTGATGCTTTGTTTGCTCCGTATTTACTGTTTCTTCCCCCCTCTCCTTCCCCGGTAGACCCCGAGACCGGCGCTGATGCCACCGAGTACGACTACGTCACCGACGACCCTTCTTCCTGTACAACAAAGCTTCCAGGCAAGCCCCCCTTGATCACCAGATATCACCTATTCTTCTGTCTACTGCTTGCCTTAGAGTAGTGCAGCATGTTACTACTTTCGGTTATTCCTATTCTGCTGCATAGCCTGTCATTGTTGCTACAGTTGTTACCCTTACCTGCAATCCTAAATGCTTAGTATAGGATGCTAGTATTCAATCAGTGGCCCTACACTCTTGTCCGTCTGCCATGCTATACTACTGGGCCGTGATCACTTCGGGAGGTGATTACGGGCATATGCTATATACTTAATACTGTTACATTCCCTCTGATACTGTTCAGAGATGGGGGCTGAAGGGGCAGGTGGCTACATCCAGGTAGAGGTGGGCCTGGGTTCCCGACGGCCCCCGACTGTTACTTTGTGGCGGAGCGACAGGGCAGGTTGAGACCACCTAGGAGAGAGGTGGGCCTGGCCCTGGTCGGCGTTCGCGGATACTTCAATTAACATGCTTAACGAGATCTTGGTATTTGATCTGAGTCTGGCCGCTGGCCTATACACACTAACCAACTACGCGGTAACAGTTATGGGCACTCGACGTCATGGTATCAGCCGAAGCCTTCTTGACGTCAGCGACTGAGCGGCGCGCGCCGGGTTGGACCGCGTAACGCAACTTCCTTTGTAATGGAGGTTGCTAGGTCTGCTCTCCGGCCGCCCACGCAACGTGCAGGTGTGCAATAGGCGATGGGCCCAGACCCCTGCGCGCATAGGATTTAGACCGGTGTGCTGACCTCTCTGTTGTGCCTAGGTGGGGCTGCGACGTGTTGATCTTCCGAGGCCGGACATGACCCAGAAAAGTGTGTCCGGCCAAAGGGGATCGAGTGTGTTGGGTAATGTGGTCCACCCCTGCAGGGAAGTTTATCTATTCGAATAGCCGTGATCTTCGGTAACAGGACGACCTGGAGTTGTACCTTGACCTTATGACAACTAGAACCGGATACTTAATTAACACACCCTTCCAAGTGCCAGATACAACCCGGTGATCGCTCTCTAACAGGGCGACGAGCAGAGGATCGCCGGGTAGGGTTATGCTATGCGATGCTACTTGGTGAACTTACCATCTACTCTCTTCTACATGCTGCGAGATGGAGGCTGCTAGAAGCGTAGTCTTCGACAGGACTAGCTATCCCCCTCTTATTCTGGCATTCTGCAGTTCGGTCCACCGATATTGCCCCTTTACATAGATACCCATGCATATGTAGTGTAGATCCTTGCTTGCGAGTACTTTGGATGAGTACTCACGGTTGCTTTTCTCCCTCTTTCCCTTCTTTCCATTCTACCTGGTTGTCGCAACCAGATGCTGGAGCTGAGGAGCCAGACGCCACCGTCGACGACGACTCCTACTACACCGGAGGTGCCTACTACTACATGCAGGCCGCTGACGACAGCCACGAGTAGTTTAGGAGGATCCCAGGCAGGAGGCATGCGCCTCTTTCGATCTGTATCATAGTTTGTGCTAGCCTTCTTAAGGCAAACTTGTTTAACTTATGTCTGTACTCAGATATTGTTGCTTCCGCTGACTCGTCTATGATCGAGCACTTGTATTCGAGCCCTCGAGGCCCCTGGCTTGTATTATGTTGCTTTTATGACTTATTTATGTTTTTAGAGTTGTGTTGTGATATGTTCCCATGAGTCCCTGATCTTGATCGTACACGTTTGCGTGCAGTGTACGATCAAATCGGGGGCGTCACACAAGTGCAGAGCTAGATGGTAGTTCCTTACCTCCCCTCGTAGTTGAGGGATAAATCTTGGTTCTTTCGTCTTTCAAGTTCCTCATAGTGATAAACAGATATAAATCCCAAGTGACTCAAAGAATAGAGCTATGCTCCCCGGCAACGGCGCCAGAAAATAGTATTGATAACCCACAAGTATAGGGGATCGCAACAGTTTTCGAGGGTAGAGTATTCAACCCAATTCGACACAAGGGGAGCCAAAGAATATTCTCAAATATTAGCAGCTGAATTGTCAATTCAACCACACCAGAAAGACTTAATATCTGCAGCAAAGTATTTAGTAGAAAGGTAGTATGGAAGTAACGGTAACGGTGGCAAAAGTAACAGTAGCAGTTTTTGTAGTAATTGTAACAGTGGCAACGGAAAAGTAATTAAGAAAAGATCAATATGTGAAAAGCTCGTAGGCAATGGATCAATGATGGATAATTATGTCGGATGCGATTCCTCATGCAACAGTTATAACATAGGGTGATACAGAACTAGCTCCAGTTCATCAATGTAATGTAGGCATGTATTCCGAATATAGTCATACGTGCTTATGGAAAAGAACTTGCATGACATCTTTTGTCCTACCCTCCCGTGGCAGCGGGGTCCTATTGGAAACTAAGGGATATTAAGGCCTCCTATTAATAGAGTACCGGACCAAAGCATTAACACTTAGTGAATACATGAACTCCTCAAACTACGGTCATCACCGGGAGTGGTCCCGATTATTGTCACTTCGGGGTTGCCGGATCATAACACATAGTAGGTGACTATCGACTTGCAAGATAGGATCAAGAACTCACATATATTCATGAAAACATAATGGGTTCAGATCTGAAATCATGGCACTCGGGCCCTAGTGACAAGAATTAAGCATAGCAAAGTCATAGCAACATCAATCTTAGAACATAATGGATACTAGGGATCAAACCCTAACAAAACTAACTCGATTACATGGTAAATCTCATCCAACCCATCACCGTCCAGAAAGCCTACGATGGAATTACTCACGCACAGCGGTGAGCATCATGAAATTGGTGATGGAGGATGGTTGATGATGACGACGACGACGGATTCCCCTTTCCGGAGCCCCGAACGGACTCCAGATCAGCCCTCCCAAGAGAGATTAGGGCTTGGCGGCGGCTCCGTATCGTAAAACGCGGTGAATCCTTCTCTCTGATTTTTTTCTCCCCGAACGTGAATATATGGAGTCAGGGTTGAGGTCGGTGGAGTCCCAGGGGGGGCCCACCAGGCAGGGGGCGCGCCCTGCACCCTCGTGGACAGGGTGTGGGCCCCCTGATGCTGATTCTTTCGGCAGTATTTTTTATTATTTCCAAAACGTATCTCCGTGGATTTTCATGTCATTCTGAGAACTTTTATTTCTGTACAAAAATAACACCATGGCAATTCTGCTGAAAACAGTGTCAGTCCGGGTTAGTTCCATTCAAATCATGCAAGTTAGAGTCCAAAACAAGGGCAAAAGTGTTTGGAAAAGTAGATACGTTGGAGACGTATCACGGGCGTGTCCAGGTGTGACGCCCTCGATTCAATCGTACACTAATCATACACGCAAATGTGTACGATCAAGATCAACGACTCACGGGAAGATATCACAACACAACTCTAGACACAAATTAAAATAATACAAGCTTTATATTACAAGCCAGGGGCCTCGAGGGCTCGAATACATAAGCTCGAAAACACAAGAGTCAGCGGAAGCAACAATATCTGAGTACAGACATGAGTTAAACAAGTTTGCCTTAAGAAGGCTAGCACAAAGCAACACGATCGAAGAGGCAAGGCCTCCTGCCTGGGAGCTTCCTGACTACTCCTGGTCGTCAGCGGTCTCCATGTAGTAGCAGGCATCGTCGGTGGCATCTGGCTCCTGGGCTCCGACATCTGGTTGCATCAACCGGAAAGGAGAAGAAAGGGGGAAAGGGGGAGCAAAGCAACCGTGAGTACTCATCCAAAGTACTCGCAAGCAAGGATCTACACTACATATGCAACATTATCAAAGGAAGGTTGTATATGTGGACTGGGCTGCAGAAAAGCCAGAATAGAGGGGAGAACCTAGTCCTATCGAAGACTAGCATCTTCTGGAAACCACCATCTTGCAGCAACAGGAGGGAGTAGAGTAGCATAAAGTAAAGTAGTAGTAGTGTTATCAACCTCGGCCAGAGATCCTTTCTCGACTCCCTGCGAGAAAGCAATCCCAGAGCCATACTATCCATTTCTCATCACAATCCAATTCTCATCACAAGTATCCAGTTCTAGTTGTATCGATCGGGATACAACTCCAAGTGTCTGTTACCGTAGGACAGGCTATCGATAGATGTTTTCTTCCCTGCAGGGGTGCACCAACTTACCCACCACGCTCGATTAACTCCGGCCAGATACACTTTCCTGGGTCATGCCCGGCCTCGGCCAAACAATACGCCGCAACCCGAACTAGGCTTAATAGAGAGGTCAGCACGCCGGACTAAACCTATGCCCCCAGGGGTCATGGGCCATCTCCCTGGGAACTCCTGCACGTTGCGAGGGCGGCCGGTGAGCAGACCTAGCTACCTCCTTCAAAAAGGCAGGTGCTTACGCAGTCCAACCCGGCGCGCGCCGCTTAGTCGCTAACGTCTATTAAGCTTCGGCTGATGTATACGACGCAGAACGCCCATACTATGCCCACGTGATGGTTAGTGCTATCAGGCCAAAGGCCCCTCAGATCAAATATCCAAATCATAGTGGATTAGGAGCACGCGGTAACAAGCAGAGACTCACGAAAGATGTGACCCCGTTGCCCCGTCTCGAGGACTTGCGGCAAGGGCTAGAAATGCCCGGCCACGCCTCGTAATTATCTCGCGGGCACCCTCTAGGTCAACCCGTCTCCACATCACTCGCGGGTACCCCTCAGGGTCGACCCGCCTTTCCAAGTAACAGTGGTAAAGTCCAAGTATCCATGTGTCCAAACATCAAGGGGAAAACCCGAGGAATCACCCCCGGTGAATTCCACTCGATGTAATCATCAAGGTGAACGTAAGAGGAACCACCCCCGAGGTTCACACTTGGGGGGTTGCACGACAGAGTCGTATCGGAAGTGGTTAAGGCGGAATCACCCCCTGATGACCACGACCGAATAGCTATACTACAGGGTTAACATCTGAAGTGCTGTAGAGGTCCCACCCTCGGCACTCGATAGTAACCCAGTAGTGTCGAGCAACTAAGGGGAAAGTGATGTGCGGTTCTGGGGCCTGGTCTTCGATCCCGTTGATTGGGTCTTCAATGATGAAGCAGGGGCAACAAGGACAAGGTGGGGGGTCACTGATGGATCACTAACCAACCTATACTAAGCAGTTTAGGATAAGCAGGTAGGTAACAATGAGCAGGTTACAAAAGCAGGCTATGCATCAGAATAGGAGCCAACAATAACAGTAGCAAAATCTAATGCAAGCATGAGAGAATGGAATGGGCGATATCGGGATGATCAAAGGGGGGCTTGCCTAGTTGCTCAGGTGAGAAGGAGGGGGTCATCGTCGAAGCAGTCGATCACAGGGGCATCAGCAGCGGTCTCGGGGTCTACCGGAGAAGAAGAGGGGGAAGAAACAGTAAATACAGAGCAAACGAATGCATGACAAGACAAAAAGCGGTGCTAGGGGTGTTCTAACGCATTACTACGCGATATAGGTGAAGGGGGAATTCAACCGGGAATGTTTTCCCGGTTCCGGACCTGTGTCAGACAGATGACCGGAGGGGGAATGTTCCATGTTCATATAGTTAGAGGCATCTGACAGGTAAACAGACTGTGTATTCGGATTCGCCTCGTCGTTCTGAGCAACTTTCATGTATAAAGCTTTTTCATCTGAGCTACGGTTTATTAACTACGATTTTCTAAAGATTTAAAGTATTTTCTGGAATTATTTAAATTAACAGAAGGGTTTATTGCATCAGCATGATGTCACAGTGACATCAGCAGTCAGCAGGGCGGCTGACCAGGTCAAACCTGGCCTGTGGGTCCAGTGGGACCCACATGTCAGCCTCTGTTAGTCTAACGGTGTATTAAACTAACTAATCTAGGTTAATTAGCTACTGGACCCCACCTGTCATAGACTAATTAGCTAAACTAATTAGTTTTAATTATTAAAACATTTTAGTTAGAGGAATAAGCGGTGGGGCCTGCACGTCAGTGGCTAGGGCCTGCCCAGTCAGCACAGTTGACCAGGTCAACTGGTCAACAGGGGACCAGGGGCCCCACTGGCAGTGACCCGGGGGTGGCCCCAGGTGTGCCACGTCGGCGGCCGGCGCCGGAGTGGCTCAGACGAGCCGAAACCACGGCGGAGCGGCCAGGGGAGCGTCGGGATTCGCCTACGGGCGTCCGTTTTTCGCGCGACTTGGCGCACTCGAACGGGAAGAAGACGCCGCGTCCAACCGGAGTGGTTACGAGGCGGGAGGTGGACGGAGGTGACGGCGGCGAGCACCGCAGCGGACGCTGGACTTCGGGCGTCGTTGGAATCTAGGCTACGGCGAGCAAAAAAAGCGACGCAAGGTACCTACGGCGTCTACGCGGGCCAACAAAGCAAGTGGGCATGCGCGCGTGACCAACGGATCACTGAAACCACGCCGGCGATGAGCGTACACGGCGGAGGGCTCGGCCGCAGAGGTAGGGGGAGCTAGAGGGCGTGCGAGAGGGAATAGAGAGATGGGAGAGGAATAGGGGCTCACCTTGCGGCACGCACGGTGGCCCTTGGAGGTTTAGTAGCAGCAGAGATGGCGCCGGAGACGAAGAAGATCGACGGCAGCCGGAGATGGGGACGAGGACGAACGGCGGCTACGGTGCATTCCGGTTCCAGCAGAGGGCGCCAGTCGAAGGAGTCGACCCCGGCGGAGCTCACCGACAGGGTCAGCGGGCGCGGGGCCGCCGGTGGCCGCGACAACGACGGAGGGCGGCGGCGACTGCGCTCGGAGGTGGACGGGGAACGAGGGGGAGGCGAGGAGGAATCTGGTGGGGAGAGGGAGAGGCGGAGCGGGGCAAGTGGTGAGGTGAGTGGGAGAGGCGCCCGAGGCGTTGCCCTTATCCCCTCGAGGCGGCGCCGGCGAGGTGGGTTCGGTGGCGACCACGCCCTGTAGCCACTACAAGAAAAAGACACATCCGTGACATTTTGGGCTGAACGAAATTTTTTTATGTCATACATATGACACTTCTATGACGATAATTGTGACAAAACCCGGTATCATCATAGATGTGGTGCGCTCCTACTTCTATGACAAAAAATCATGACAGAAAATGGGTTTTTGGTGGGCCGGAGACGCAGCTGCATGACATTCTTTGGGCCATCCATGACGGAAAAAACCGTGGTAGAAGCGAGGGCGAGGAAAATTTCAGGGAGTTCCCGGTTACGGTGGGAGGTCGGGGGCCGAGCGATGCGTGTTTCTCTCGTACACGTACGCGCGTGTGTGTGAGGCGTTGGCTCTAACTAAACCCGAGCGAGGTGTTGGGCTCTAACTGAACCCGAGCGATTGCACTGCAGGCTACGCGTTACTGAACCCGAGCGATCGATCGATGGCTGTTAACTGAACCCGATCGAGCGATTCCTTCGCTACTGCTGCTAACTGAAGCCGATCGATGCTGCCTCTGGGATGAACAGTGAGCGTTGCGGGGGGGAGTTTGGATGAACAGTGAGCGGTGGCGTTGCCTCTGGATGACCAGGACCCCGTGGTGTGGTGGAGGGCTAGATGAACAGTAGACGGTGGAGGGGTGTCTGTGGAGGGGTGGTTGAACAGGACCCCGTGGTGTGGAGGGCTGGATGAACAGTAGACGGTGGAGGGGTGCCCGTGGAGGGGTGGTTAAACAGGACCCCGTGGTGTGGAGGGCTGGATGAACAGTAGACGGTGGAGGGGTGCCCGTGGAGGGGTGGTTGAACAGTAGCCGGCGGAGTAGCGCGCGGTGGAGGCTGGATGAACAGGAGCCCGTGGAGGCTGGAGGAGGTCGACGGTGGAGATGAACAGTATCCCGTGGAGTCCCGTTTTGCGGTACGCCACACCCCTCCCGATGAACAGGACCCCCGTTTCGACCGTAGGAGGTCTGTTTCGTCCGTTTTGCGGTACGCCACACCCCTCCCGATCAACAGGACCCCCGTTTCGACCGTAGGAGGTCCGTTTCGTCCGTTTTGCGGTACGCCACACTCTTCCCGATCAACAGGACCCCCGTTTCGACCGTAGGAGGTCTGTTTCCTCCGTTTTGCGGTACGCCAGACCCCTCCCGATCAACAGGACCCCGTTCCGAACGTAGGAGGTCCGTTTCCTCCGTTGTGCGGTACGCCAGGCCTTGTTTCCATCGCCTGTTCTATCCAAGCCCTCCCGATGAACACGACCACGCATTCCGTTCCATCCCAGCCGGTTGGCTCCCACGCGTTCCGTTGCCTCCCGATGAACACGACGCATTCCGTTGCCTCCCCATGAACACGACGCATTTCGTTGCCTCCCCATGAACACGATGACGACGCTGTTTCTCCGTTTCGACCCAGCCATGTACACGAGCCCTGGTCGTATGTATGCGCGAGTAGGCGTTCGAGACCCCGCCCGTATGTACACATACGTGGCCGTATTTTCTTTCTTGCACCCTGGCCGCTGTACGTACGTGTACATGCTACGTGCGCGCCTCTACTACGACACGTACGCGCCTCTACTACGACACGTGCGCGCCTCTACATCCACCAGTATATATGTACATACACGTTCGCGACCAGAATGACAACGCTATGTACGCTTCGACCAGGTGGGTCCTGACTGTCAGGCACTTCCTTGCGTGCGAAGATGTAGCTGGTGGGTCCCAGCAGTCACGGGGGCGAATCGTTTTGTTTTTTTGCCCGGACGCACTTCCTTGCGTGCGAAGGTGTAGCTGGTGGGTCCCAGCAGTCAGGGGGGGAACGTTTTTTTTGCGAAATACGGTGGCCCGTCTGGTGGGTCCCCGCTGTCAGGTGGAGGAATAATTATTTTGCGCGTAATAAGGAGGCACTTCCTTGCTGCGGCCGTGGACCCAGCTGTCAGCGTCTCCACGCACAGTACTCTTCCGATGGAAGTCGGTCGTTGATCACATTGACCACACCGCGCCGAGAGCACCACGGCGGTGGATGACGGCGAGGCCTAGGAAGGGGACGACACGGAGGCAGGGAAGACTCGGCAGTTGTTTCCCACGCGGAGGGGAGTACGACTGTACGAGGGTTTACTGGTTCGTCTGCCATCGCCGGAGAATAACAGCAGGTGTGGGTGAGTAGAGGGATGGCTAGGCCAGCGATGGGAGTACGGTGGGGCGGTGAGGCCTGCGCGGCAGCACAGCCGGCCGCGGGGAGGAGGGAGCAGGCAGTCCCGTCGGCGCTTGTTTGAGCAGCTGGAGCAGGAAGAGCAGAGATTGAAGAAGCACGACGGCCGTTGGATGGACATCCAACAGTCAGTGCTTGTGCGTCAACCTTTTTTTAGGAAAGCCTCAAATCTGTGGAAAACATCATACAGCCCATCTGCCATTATTTCTAATAATTTACAGCCCATTTGCTAATTCTTGAGGTTTTTTTTGGAGCCCATATTCTTTTTGTTAGCATTACAGCCCATATTGTGGCCACGGTTAAAAAATTATACGAAATTTTGCATATTTCGGTGCGGTCCGAACTGTTTTTAATCCCGAAATTTCGACTCACATTCAAACTGATTTTAAAAATAAATGTATATCAATATAAAATCCAACAAATTCTCCACGCATAAAAATTAATGTAATTTAAAATCTTGAAATGAAAAAAAATGATATTTGAAACTAATTGTCGGTTTGATGTGTTTTAAAAATGTACAGCCCATTTCTCATTACTGATGGGCCATTTTCTCGGCCAGCCGAATGAAAGCTCTCCTCGTCTTGAAAGATTTGCAGCCCAACAGGCCTGACAAAGCGACTTACTTGGCAAATCACAAAAAAACTGGGCTGTGGCCGTGGAGCCAGCTGTCAGCCTCTCCACGTACAGTACTCTTCCGATGGAAGTCGTTCCTTGACCACATTGACCACGCCGCACGGAGAGCACCACGGCGGTGGACGACGGCGAGGCCTAGGAAGGGGACGACGCGGAGCCGGGGAAGACGCGGCAGTGGAAGCCCGCGCGGAGAGGAGTACGAGGGTTCACTGGTTCGGCTACGGTGTGAGGCTGGCGTCGCCGCAGGGCCTGGCCAGCGGTGGGAATAGTAGGGGGCGGTGAGGCCTCTGCGGCAGCGCAGCCGGCCATGGGAGGCAGGAGCATGCGGCACGACCGGCGCTGCTTTGGGCGGCTGGAGCAAGAAGACCAGAGGTTGAAGAAGCACTACGGCCGTTGGATGGACATCGTACGGTCACTGGAGCTAGAATCGTTCATATTGACTAAGTTGACAAAGCCCTTCGTCCCCGTCAACTTAGTAGGCCCACAAGTCAGCCTCCCACCAAGGTGGGTCCCAGCTAGCCGGGGGAGTATTCATTTTTTTTGTGCGTAATAAGGAGGCACTTCCGGTGGGTCTGAGCTGACAGCGGGGGAACGTTTTTTTCGCGAAATACGGTGGCCCGTCCGGTGGGTCCCAGCAGTCAGGGGGAAACGATTTTTTTCACAAAATACTGGTGGCCCGTCCGGTGGGTCCCCGCTGTCAGGTGGAGGAATAATTATTTTGCGCGTAATAAGGAGGCACTTCCTTGCGGCTGCCGTGGACCCAGCTGTCAGCCTCTCCACGTACAGTCCACGTCAGATGGAAGTCGTTCCTTGACCACGTTGACCACGCCGCGCCGAGAGCACCAGGGCGGTGGACGACGGCGAGGCCTCGGAAGGGGACGACGCGGAGCCGGGGAAGACGCGGCTGTGGATGCACACGCGGAGAGGAGTACGAGGGTTCACTGGTTCGGCTGCGCTGCCGTCGCCGCAGAATAACAGGGGGTGTGGGTGAGTGGAGGGATGGCCTGGCCAGCGGTGGGAGTAGTAGGGGGCGGTGAGGCCTCCGCGGCAGCACAGCCGGCCATGGGAGGCAGGAGCAGGCGGCACGACCGGCGCTGCTTTGGGCGGCTGGAGCAAGAAGACCAGAGGTTGAAGAAGCACGACGACCGTTGGATGGACATCGTACGGTCACTGCAGCTAGAATCGTTTATATTGACTAAGTTGACAAAGCCCTTGGTACGTTAACTTAGTAGGCCCACAGGTCAGCTTCCGAAACGGTGCGCCCTAGATGTCAGGGGGAGGAATCATTTTTGGGGCGGGTGAAGCTAGAATATCCGAGATTGAAGAAGAAGCACGGCATCCGTTGGATGGACATCCAACGGCCACTGCTGCTAGAACCGTGTGTTGACTATAAGTTGACAAAGCCTTGCATACGCGTCAACTCTATTTTTTAGGGGATGCGTCAACTTAGTAAGGCCAGAAGTGTGTGGCAAAGAACTTATAGCCCATTTGAGATTTGTAAGAATGTGTAGCCCATTTTTGAATTCTAATGGAATTTACTACAACCCATTTACAGTTTGTTAAAAGTACAGCCCATTTCAACCAACTGTTCAAAACAGAATTCAATAAAATTTCCCACATTTTGATGGGATCCGAAATATTTTTATCCCGAAATTTCTAGTCAGATTAAATACAATTTCAATATAAATTTATATTACGTAAAAATCCAACGAAACATTGCGCTCGCAACAATTAATGAAATTAAAATTTTCAATATCCAAAAATAATATTTTATAAAGTAATCACGTGTTTGGTGCATTTTTTATAGTTACTGCCCCGTTTTTATAATTACATCCCATTTATTATTTCTTAAAGCCCATTTTCTTGTTAAGCCTAATGCATCCCTCCTAGGAAAGATTTGCAGCCCAGCGGGGCGGAGAATAACAACTTGACCTTGCCTGGGTATTCCTAAAAAAAAGTATAGCTGGGCTAGCCATTTTCAGCTTGACAAAAATTTATATCTGGGCTGGATATCTGGCCTGGGCTAGACGGGCCACAGCCCGCCCAATTAATACCTGCAGCGATGTTTTCGTTGTTGTTCAGAGGAGAAAAAATAATATCTGGGCTAAACATCGAAAAACTCTGCAGTGCTCACACCTCAAAAACACAAATACTGCTCGAGCTGCTTGGTCCCAGCTGTCGGCCGCTTCTTGTGCAATTCTCTTGTTTATTGACTACTACATAGGTTGACAATGGTGTGGGACCATGATGTCAGGAAACCAGGAGGAAGCAAAATAAATTATAGTTATATATATAATAAGGAGGCACTTGCGTACGTGAGGCTATGGACCTGGTGGGTCCCCATTGTCATCCTCTCCCAGTAAAGTCATCTCCTCGCCCACGCGTGCTTTCCGCGCGAAACAGTCAGTGCCGCCCGCCCCGCTTCCCGGTGCAGGCGATTGCTCCGCCTTCAAACGACACAAGTGCCGTCCGTCCGTCCATTTGCCGCCCACATTAAGGATACGCGGTTGCCGAGGCGGCTACTCCGGTGCCACACGTCCGTCCCTCCGCCCGCCCACCATTGCTATATAAACTGCTGCGCCGGCCATAGCCGCAGTCATCCGCATCCGTTCCCTTTCTCCTGTCCACACCACTACTACCCACCATGGCTTCCTCGCGCTCTAGCGCTCTTCGGGACGGGCGGACGACGGAACACAAGGAGATGGCAGCCATTGCTGCCGACCGGCTGGCCGGCAGGCAGCCGAAGGACGATGACGTCCCAATGGAGGGAAGTCGACGATCCGGCGCCAACCCCCTCCTCCACGCCATCCTCGCCGGTGCATTGCACCATGACCATCGGCGAGGCCCGTGCCCAATATATGGACAGGGTGAGGCAGATGCGTGAGGAGCAGTTCTGGGAGGCGCAGGCCGACGCCGCCTACAACCACCATCTCCTCCAGGAGCACCTGCAGGCGGAGGAGCAGATCGCCGCGGAGCGGGCGGAGCAGGAGGCGCTGCTCGACTCGTACTGCTCCGCCCGCAAGGGCCGCCTCGAGCGCTGGCGGTACCGCATGCGGGTGGCAGAGGCTGCGGCCGCCTACAAAGAGGCTAGCAAAGAGGGCGATGAAGCGGGCGAGGCGCTGTTTGGCGAGACCGAGGATGAGGCAAGGACAATGCTGGCTCCGACGAGTCCCCGCTCCGCTGGCGTCGACGAGGCCCTGCTCCGCCGAGGCCCCGCGGCAGCAACAACGAGGTAGAGGACACCGCCGGCTCCGCCGAGGCCCGGCCCCGCCGACAACGAGGCAGAGGACATCGCCGGCTCAGCCGAGGCCCCACCCTGCCGGCAATGTGGGGGAGGATTTCCACCGCTCCGCTGAGGCGCCGCCCGCGGGCAACAAGACAGAGGACATCGCCGGCTCCGCCGAGGCCCCGCCCCGCTGCCAACGAGGCCACGCCACACAGAAAACGAGGAAGAGTAGAACACGGTAGGTCGCCGCCGCTCGGGTCCAAGTAAGGCCACCGCTGCTACCCTCCGGTTGAAGCCAAGCTAGGCGGGTTGACCATTGACGGCCGGTTAGCTTCTTGGCGGCAACGTGGAGTCGGAGAGCTGCGTTGTAGAAGAACGCTGCTTCTACTTAACTGCTGGTGCAGTTGGCTGACTGACACGTGGGCCCAACAGGCCACATGTCAGTTATGCAACTGCACCTGCAGTTAAGTCACTGAAGCTTCTGTTCGGCTCAGCGGGATACAGGTGGGTAGCTTCGGTTAATTAATTATACCTCCAACGCACCCCTTTTTAGTTGAAGAATGTATGAAATGTAATGAAATCCGGCATGTTTATATGAAATCCGACCGTGTATGAATGAATTTATTTCGATTAGTTCGAATTCCTGTATCACTGGCATTGGATGAACATGCAAAACAATACGTACTAGCATTATTCCCAGGGTGATCACCTCGTTTGCAGCAGTTTCACATGTACTCCCTCCGGTCCTTTCTAGTCTGCATACAAGTTTTGTCTGCAGTCAAAGTATCTCTACTTTGACCAATCTTATACAAAAAATTATGCACTTTCACAATGTGCGAAGTAAAAAGGAACAGAAGGAGTACAAAGAGTTTGAGCAGCTTTTTAGCGTTTCTGTACATTGCAATCAAACACATAGGCCTGGCAATTCATAGAGAACATTCAAAACAATCGATGATTATGCATCTCAACTACTCACATGTTAGAGGCAATATTTACTTCACAACTAAAGAATAAAGAAAAATTGATCGACGCTGCTGACAGCAAAGGGCGTCCCATTCGAAAATATCAAACGCATGTCTTGCTAAAATCAATGAGCAAAATTTGACAAGGTTGTCCCATTCCAAAATATCAAATGCCTACGATTGTGGAATGGGCAGGGTTTGCCATCAGTTCGGACATTGACATGGCACCTCGTGCTAAATAAACCAGCTGTTCTTTTTGTGCAGTTCCACCAAAATCAACCAAATTCGCGCGTAGCTTGTATGATTTCGCCCTTATATGTTGCAGCGCCTTGAACTTATCGGCACCTCCTTTCTTGTGGTGGAAATGAATGATTCGATGTATTCATGAACATTTTGTGTAGTTCCCATTGAAATCAAGCTGAGCACCCCTGTTTGCACAAATACAAAAAAGTGATTAGTATAAAGCAAACTGTACTATGAATTGACAGTTTCAATAGGCACATACATGGTCCATGTAGAGCACACTTTTAGAAAAATGGAACTCACCAGAAAGAATCCTAGAACAACATTGTACTCGCGCATCACAGCAAAAAAATGGAGATTTGTCAGTCCTTCTGAGCTGAAGTTAGTTTTGTCTTGTGGGGAGTAATGTAACCATCCTTCAACTGCTCCTTCTGATGAGAAGATAGACAGGGCTTCTTCATCCTGGCATAATCGGAACTAGTCACTTCACGTACTCCATATTCTTCTTCAGAGGAAGATGGTCCTATTGTGCAAAGACAAGAGGACTACTAAATGCTAGCATCCCTGTTTGCTCGGAAAAAAGGAAAGGAAATATTTAAAACAGCATAGATGAAGCACTTCTCAAGGACAATACCACTTTTTCTTGACAGTATCTAAACAGTAGCACAACACCAATAGAGATGACAAAGCTCAATCATATGGATGAAATCAGTGGGCGAGTACCAACCTTTGTCAGGAGGCTTATTGTGTAGAGCATACAGATGAAGCACTTCTCCCGAACCATCTGTTGCTATCTACGGTGGTGGCCATGCTTACTATATACTCCTCGATTAATTTAATGTTTCCAACATCTTCTTGTGCAGTTCCACTAAAATATATGGTATCTTCAAAGAAGATCCCTGTTTGCACTAGACATAATTACATATTACGTTAAGAGTGGCATCAAATCAGTGGCAAAACAATTGCTCGTTCCAGCCATAGCAATAAATTAAGATGCAAAACTATATCATTACTTGTCTCATCACAGTTCCAGTGCTTCATTACAGCACCGGGAGTTGATTTTTGTTTTTCTTCCGCTTGTTCTTCCCCTTCATCACTTGGTTCAATAACAGACAAGCTTCGCCTTCAATGTAAGATTTGGCATGTCAATTAGGGAGCACAAGTATAGTACTAAACTTAATTTTCTGATGAAAGTGGCAAAATACAGGCCAGCAGTTGTGAAATATCCTTATCTTACCTCAATGGGATATTACGGTGCACATACAGATTGGAAGTCTTGTCTGCATTTGTGCAGTTCACTAAAATCAAGCAACATTATCATACAAGTAGCACAACATATGAAAGCACACTGCAGAATCATGTGAAAGAAGGCTAGTACTGACCTCTCATGATGCGGAATTCAAACAACTCACAAGAAGAAGATCTGAACCAAATTCGCCTTAACGGATAGGAAGTAAGATCTCCTCTTGTGCAGTTCCACTAAGATCAAGCAATCAAGCAACGTTGTCGGTGTGACATTTTGGTTGAACTGTACAAAACACTCTTAAAACAAAAGTGTTTTGTGCAGTGCAACAAAAGGTCACAATGTCAACAAGGTGAAGTAGATAACCCTGTTTACACAGAGGTGCAAAGGAAACAATTAGTGGTCAATAACGGTGGATGACACAGAAGCCAACAAAAAGAAGCATCTACCTTATCTAAATGGGAAAGAAAGCAAGACAGTAGCATTTCTCAAACGGTGGCATTGACTAATATTAACATAGAGATTATATTAACAATAAAATTCGTTAAACATGTAATTTGCTTTTAACTGTGGCATTGCATCAATTTTCCAGCGGCATTATTATAGGGTGTTTGTTTACAGGGACATTTTGGTGTCGGGACTAAGAAAACTCCGTGTCAGTCCCATCTAAACCAAACAGGAGGGACTTTTAGGGACTAAAAGTGGGCATTTGGGACTAAAGAAAGAAGACCCCGAGGGAGTCTTTTTGGGACTTTTTCCAACAGTTGCCCCTGCCACGCATCGCACCTTGTCTCTATTAGTTCATTACTAGGGGTAACATGGTCTTTTAGCATGTCATTTAATAACCTCTAGTCTATGTTTAGTCCCTGGAACCAAGCAGGTAGGGACTAGGGAGTTTTTAACCAAACAGGGCCTTAGATTAACAACTGCTAATGAGTTGCACGGGACAGTGGACGCACCAACACCATGTGCATCTACCGATGTACTATGGTCATGCACAGTCTGTTGCAACAAAGAACAAACAACCAAGGAGCATATTTGTGTTGGTCCTAGTTTTGTTATCTTTAGACACCTTTCCCTATGTGAGCGCAGCAAATCTAGTCCTGCTCAAACTCTACAGCCTTGTCCCTTCCTTTCCTATTTGAACCACGTCCTAGATTGATGCGATACAACTTTCCCCACTACTTTCCCCCATTCCTTTCCTCTTTGAACCACGTCCTAGATTCATGCTATACAACTTTCCCCCTTCATTTCCTCTTTGAACCACGTCCTAGATTCATGCTATATACAACTTTTCCCACTACTTTCCCCCTCTCCTTTCCTATTTGAACCACGTCCTAGATTCATGGTATACATGCAGCTAGAGCAATGCATGTGGAGTAAGTAAATTATACCTTAAGGTTCTTGGGGCGTGGTTCGATGGGCGACGGGACGGCGGCGAAGAAGAAGGGGTCGGAGGCCCTCCCGCGCCGCCGCTGGGTGGAAAGTGAACAGCTGCGCCGGTAGTCCCTCGCCGACGGCGACAGCGTTAAGCCGCCTTCCCTTCCCGGCGGACGGATCCTGCCGGCTCTTTGAGCAGCAGTGAGGGGAAAGAGAGGCCAACGAAATCTTGTTTAGATCTGGAGAGGGCGAGAGAGTGTGAAGAGAGCAACTACAAGCATTGAGGCTCCAGCGGGAGAGGGCGAGAGAGTGTGAAGAGAGCAACTACAAGCGCTGAGGCTCCAGCGTGTATATATATACTGGAGAGAGAGTGTGAAGCGTGCAAACCCTAGAAAACATTTTGACCAGTCAAAGAATCCACCCGAGACCTCAAGTTTGATGAGCGAACAGGCTAACCAGCTACACAACCCTCCCGTTATGTTCAACGAGAGGGAAATAAACTTTTATACATTCCTGCATTCGTGTGACAAGCATGCCGTGTTTTTTTGTGTGTGGGAGTCATTGGGATTTCAATCATAATCGTGTCATGTGGCTTTGGTGGTAAGACTATCCATAGTGGTGCAGAAATAATGCAGCCTTAGTCACCTTACCTCTCTCCACGTAGTTCGTTGGGTCCCACCAGTCAGAGGGTGAAACAAACAAATTAATAAGAAAAATTAAAAGCGCCAGCGGTGTATCTTACCTCACAGATCTCGCTACTGCTCGGGAACACTGTCCAATTGATCCCTCTGTTCGCTCACGCACTATTTTAAGTGAATCCTTATTATAACATGCACACAAATTTTGGGCACTTGTATTCGACTTAAGTCAGTGTGCCACCGTATCTCGTATACTTACTACTCCCTCCGTCTAGGTGTAATAAGTCACGTTAGAAGGTGCAACGGGACCAATGTGCGTGCGTGTGCGTATGTGTGTGTGTGTGTGTTTAACAGCATGTGTGTGTTAGAGAGAGCGACAGATCGACCTACTCCTACAGAGAGATGTTATGTAGTGTAGTATGATTTTAGCCGCGAGAGTCGGTGCATCCTCTCGTTTCCGGGCGTGTCCGGTATGGACATGTGGACAGCTGCCACGCCCGCTCCTGACCAGCCTGGCCCACCCAAAGCCCCTCCATCGCCCGCGCGCGCTTCCCGCCCGAAATGGTCAGCGCCGCTCCAAAGAATCGGTGCCGCATTCATGCCCGGGCAGAGCGGACGTGACCTCTCACTAGCGCAAGAGTGATGGTTGCTTCATCCGTCCAACTTACTGCTGGGTCTATGTGATTTGACGGCTCATTGGTCTTTATTACTGAGGTGGTAGGACTGCTGGATGTCCCACGCTTTTGGCGAAAGGAGGTACTACTACTAGATTACAATTTTCTCCATTCTTACAGCGGAGGCGTGCAAGAGCAGTGAAAACACACAGGCTCAGTGATTACATGGCCCACCTCACACTATCACCGTGTGACACCTAACTCTTTACATAGTACTCCCTCCGTTCCTAAATATTACTAGATGAGTCCCCGCGCGTTGCCGCGGAACAGCGGTATATCTCTCTGCGCAAAATTATCGATTTCATAGAACTAAAAAAACTCTATAACCGCATGACAAATGTGGTAGCCAAACTAAATAAACTCCCATCATCATTTAGATCATCCCACATAAGGAAAAAAGATCAGCCAACTCCTACTGCATAATGGGATTATATTTTTCTTTTTGACATGTTGATGCGATTTAAAACCCACTCACATGCATGTGCCACGGTATTTCTGCATGCTTGCATGTGGCTTAGTGCGGAGCCTCTCAACGTCTAGATCAGACGGCTATTATGGACTGATTTACTTCATCTAACGGCTACATCAATTTTGATGATGTGGCTCAAGGAGAGGATAGAGAATTCCTAGTGGTGGGGGCTAGCTATTACTAGTAGATAAGTCTTTGTAGAGATTCCACTACATACGGAACAAAATGAATGAATCTACACTTAAAATGCATCTATATACATTCGCATGTGGTTCATGGTGAAATCTCTACAAAGACTTATATTTAGGAACGGAGGAAGTACTAGTATAGTACGTACTGTAATTTATCAGCGAGATAAATTTGTACAATGCTATGAAGCTTCTAGCTTCTGTTACATGTATCTTG
Organism: Aegilops tauschii subsp. strangulata; assembly: GCF_002575655.3. NCBI lineage: Eukaryota > Viridiplantae > Streptophyta > Magnoliopsida > Poales > Poaceae > Aegilops > Aegilops tauschii. The sequence goes on from NC_053035.3 coordinate 69,808,025, forward strand.
CACCCAAGGTTGCCCGTTGCAACATTTCATCAAATACAAAGGAGACTAACATGCATGCTATTGCATCTCAATGATTGACAGATCATAGCAAATATGTACTCCCTCGTTCCAAAATAAGTGTCTCAACTTTGTGCAAACTTTAGTACAAAGTTGTACTACTACTAAAGTTGACACTTATTTTGGAACAGAGGCAGCTAAAGAAAAAAACGATCCATGCAGTCCCTAGCCCTTGAACCGTGAACCCTGACCAGGCTTCAATTTGCTGGCAACGTTCGAGCTTCCTAATAAATGAAGTTGCAACCTTTTGACCATCGGATCATTTTGTGCAGTTTCACCAAAATCGAGATTAGCATCCCTGTGGCAAAGAAATTGAAGAAGCGTGATTAGAATAAGATTAATGGGACTAGTTGATGAGACATAAACTCATCACAAATACAGTACGTAGAAGCCAGTAGAGGTATGTGCGGGGCAAAGAAGTAGAGAAATATCCACAGGGATTGATGTGGGCAGCTGGAGCAGTGGTGCAAGCCGGCTGTAAAGGGAGTTGTACCTGAGGGACGTAGCTCAACCTTGAGGAGGGCGGCGGGAGGCGGCAACTGCCCACGTCGCGGCAGTGAGCAAGGGACGAAGGCAACCTCACCGGCTTTGTGAGAGAGAACGGCGGGGACCCCTGATCGGGACGTGCCGACAGTGGGTTTTCGCCGTCGGCGACGGCCACCGCATCTACACTAAGCATCCACCCCTTCCCCAAGCGGACGTGATCCGCCGGGATGTTAGAGATGTGGCCACGGTCGTTTTGTGCGAGAGAGTGTGAAGAGAGCAACCCCAGCAAGCAACCGTGTAGGCTGGCCCGTCCTGACTATGTATATAGTGGAGCGGTTTCCTTTTCTCTCCATATGAACCTATCATATTGCGTACGTGCCACTGAAGAAAAAAAAATTATTTATAAATGACGCGGCACCTATTACTCGTTCTCCTATAACCTTGCGCTTGGCATCTCCAAAATATTAACCTTGCGATTGGCTCTTCGCCTCTTCGGTAAGTCGAGCAATAATGGTAGTGCAGTATATATCGTTCTGGCTATATGAGACCGAATGAATTGCTGCACGTCCACCACGTGGGCGAGGGTCGAGGGGCGAGGGAGAGTGCTACATACGGAGCAAAATGAGTGAATCTACACTCTAAAATACGTCTCTATATACATCAGTGTTTGGAGTATGTACTAGTAGTTCATATTGAAATCTACTAAAGGACATATATATTCCAAACAATATGATATAATCTCTATAACCAAGGTAGTAGGGACGAGGAGTAAACGGAGGGAGTAGTAAATTTTTCTCCTCGTCCTGCGAGCCACCGCGCGCATGGGCAAGGGAGCGGGCGTAAGGCGGAGCAAGCTTCACCTCATCCTGCGAGCCACCGCGCTCGTGGGTGGGGGAGACGGCGTACTAAGCAAACTTCTCCTCGTTCTGCGAGTTGACGACACACATCAAAAGTACTCCAGTGTATAGAGCCTTGCCTCTAAGGTAGGCCCCACATGGTTTGCCTCTTTTTTTAACATAACACGTCAAGTCGCAATTTGTTTGTTCACCCGTGGTAGACGATCCTCCCTCCACCAAGTGGACAACCAGTACACGTGCCAAATTACCACGTGGGATGCCTTTTTCGTACAGAAATGAGCTCCATCGTGTACCCGCGCGGGTGTGGTTGGGAAAGAGACGGGAGTACGTGCGCCGTGCATGCACCTCTTCTCTTCGTGCACGTCCCCCACCTACGTGGGTGTGTGTGAGAGATACAAACCGCGTTCGTGAGTGTTTTTTATTTTGGGGTGGGGTGGGGTGGGGGTTGATTTCGTGAATTATTTGTGGGAATATGTGTCGATGACATCTCAAACAAAATTTTGCATGCAATGTGTGTGAAATGGAGGCCTATCCATATCATACATAGAGGGTCGGGCAATCCACGAGAAGAGAGGGAGGGGTCATAGCTATCGATAGAGTCGAAGAGAGGATCAAGTGGGTGGGTGCGAGATCGATGAAGAGAGCCATCGAAATTGTGTGTGTGTGCAAGTCAAAGATATAGGGCGACTGGCCTACCAGAATGTTAGAGGGCACATGTCAAGTTTGTGTGTGGCAGGGAGACATGACTAGAGCGCTCGATGTATCGGTGTGTGTGGGGGGGAGGGGGGTGGGGGGAGGGGTAGGAAGAGGCCTAACTATAGAGGTAGAACGACTCGTATATGTGTTGAGAAGGAGAGACCCAACTATGTCTTGAGGGAGATCGGTCGACATCCATACATAACTGAAGGACGGGAAATATGATGGGACAGAGAGAGAGAGGAGAGAGAGAGGGAGGGAGAGGGAGGGAGAGGGAGGGAGAGGGGTAGAGTGCTGGATGGGTGATGGAGTTGCTTCTCGAAGATGGTGGGAGAGGCCTACTAGACAAACTAAGGGTGGAACTGCAATGTTATCAATAAGAGTGGGGATGTGTTTCTGTGTGTGCCTGTGCGTGACAGATCTGTCGGGACGCATCCATGGATGATGAAGGGGAACCATGTGTTTGGTAAGCAAACCTAACTAGATCGATAGATCAATTGTTGTTTGTCGGAGGAAGGGAGAGACACAACTAAGGAGGTAGATCGATTGACGTGTGGGTAAAAACGAGTTATAAGGACCTAGCAAGCTATATGTATAGCGAGAGATCGGTCGGTGTACGTCCATTTGTTAGAGGCAAATAAGGCCTAGCGAGACGGATAGACAGAGAGAATGGAGCTAGGAGGTGGTGCGAGAGGCCCAACTACTAGCTAGATAGGGGGAGGAGTGTGCGGTTGTGAGATCGATGAAAAGAGGGGCGAGAGTTTACACGTGTGTCTGACCGTATGAGAGACACGAGGCAAGGACACATAAAGGAGGAGATTGAAGGTGTGTGTGTATGTTGTAGGCATGCATCGCTGGAGAGGTTTATCGATCGGTGTGTGTCGGAAAGGAGTTGCGGAGACTCTGGGAGAACGACCTAAAGAGAAAAATCAATGTGCCCGGTGGATAGAATGCCGAGGGAGGGGGAGGGCGAGGAGGGCGTGTGCATGCACGAGAGAAAGTTAGTGGTAGCTACAGAGGTTAGAGGATTGTGTGGGTGTAAGAGACTAACAAAGATCATAATTTGATATGAAAGCAGATTCATATATTTGAATAGGAGATCATAGTGTTTTAAACATTGCATGCATGAATATAGCGGTGATACACGTGCTGTGCACATGTTATACCATAATGTGATAATGCATGGCGTTTGCAACTCACAGCTAAATGCCGAACAATCTAAACCATACTATACATCAAACAATCTCACATTTTATTTGAATTTGTGATAATGTGTGGCGTTTGTAGCTTACAACTAAATATCGAACAATCTAAACAATACTATATATCGAACATTCTCACATTTTATTTGAATTTGTGGTAATGTGTGGTGTTTGCAACTCACATCTAAATACTTGTAGGCGTAGGGAGCGGGGCACCATACATAATGTGATAAACACATTATACATATGAGACATGGTTTAGATTATGAAGATCTAGCTAGAGCTAGAAACGTAATGTGATTTGAAATCAAAATAAAGTGGATTCAAAAAATCTAGTTCGAGTTCATATAGTACACATAGTTCATATGTAACTCGAGACTAATCATGTGGTGTGCTGTGAAGATAATACACAAATGATGGTTTAACTTGACAATAATGATGATTGTAGATCTTATTAAAACAGATAAACGAATTCAAATGCTTTGACTTCACAACAATCATTACTGTAGATCTTATTCAAATAGAGAAACGAATTCAAATTTAGTTCATATTGAAGCGGTAGTATATACGTTTGGAAAGCAATAAAACGTTCATTTGAGTAGTAGGTTGCATGCATTATACATGTAGCGAAATATTTTAATTAAACATAACATGAATTCAAAGTTTTGAATGACATTTGTAGTGCGCATTACACGTTAGGCTTGTCCGGAAATTTCAACCCGAGCCTTGTTAGCCCGAAATATTTAAGATATATCTTTGTCTCGTTGTGCTCCGACAACTCCCTCCATCTCAACCCGCGCCTTGCTATTCCGAAATTACAACGTGCGTGAAAACTCCCACCTCCTGTGAAATCCCGACACGCGAAATGCCCATGGTACCCCTGAACCGAAAGAACCGCCTCAAATCGGTGGGGGTACTTTCGTAACTTACCCCACATTTCGGACAAGCACGTCTCTAAGCCATGGTTCCCCACTGCCATCCCATCCGCCCACCCATTCGTACACCGAGGCCGCGAAAACCCACGACGAAACCCCACACCCTGCTCCGTCCGCCACCCAGCCGGAGCCTCTTCCCCGACGACGTCGTCCACAGCAACAGCTCGACGTTCCTCATCCACCGTACCGGATGAGGATCCGTCGTTGATCTCATCGTCCTGCTGGCTCAGCCACCCCGTCCTCCACCTCCAAGGAGCTGCCCCGACGTTCCCCTCGTCTTTCGCGCCACCTCCATTCCCACACCGTCGTCTTCACCTGCACCACCGGAAGAGCATCATCATCACCGTTTCCTCGGATGAAGCTGCGGCCTAATCGGCGCCACCAAAGAGGTTGTACACTAATCGCTGCATTTTCTTCTTGATTCGATCTCACGGTGCTGCCAGCGCTCGGTCTCGAGCCGACACGGCGCGGCTCCATCCACGGCGGCATCGCCGGCCACTTCCACCACGGCGTCGCTCCCTCGGCGGCGACGTCCACATCAGTAGGAGCTGCTGCTGCTTTAGCTCTCGCTCGCGCTGCTGCTCTACTCTTGCTCTCGGTCCCATGCCTGGTCTGCTCTTGCTATTGCTCTTGCTCGCGCTGCTGCTCTCGCTCTTGCTCTTGCTTGCGATGCTGCTCCGATTTAGCTACACTTCAGTCGACTGAATCGACTTTTTGGTCAGTCGATTTTCAGGGGTGGGGGGGCTCGCCGGGGTGAAGGAAGAACCAGCCGCAGCGGGGAGGGGGCTCGCCGGAGAGGTACCCCACTATCTATCTTAGGGTTCAGGATGGGGGCGGTGGTCGCCGGCGGTAGCGGGGTGTTGGCGGGGCGGTGGCATGGGGATCGCCGGAGAAAAAGCTCGGCACGGGGGGCCTAGAGGGATGGCCGGGGCGGCGGCGGACCGGCAGTGGGGAGTGTTTTCGGGGCGAGCGGGGCGGCGCACCGCCGGCCGCGGGTGGCAGGGGGCTGCTGTTTGGCCGGTGGTGGCTGACGGCTCAGGGGGTGGAGGTTGAAGATGAACTGCAGGCCCTTGATTTCGTATCCAACGGCTGCAAAATCGACTGACCAGAGATGAAAAAGTCAGTCGACCGACGTGTAGCCTCACCTTGCTAGTGCGTTCAGTTTCGACAGCAAAATTCAGTTTCGACAGTTAATTTCAGTTTTGACAGTTAAGTTCAGTTTCGACAGTTAAGTTCAGAGATGAGCGGCTGATGTATTTTACATATAGCACTTTGTGGTTATGTATTTTACGTCATGTATTGGAGATGCTATTAGAATTCCACTCAGGTTAACGTTGTTCCTTGTCTCTCTTGTCGTGCTTCAGCCTCGGCGTCGTACAACTCACCGGAGCTGCTCCAACGACGAAACCCTCCATCACAGCGGAGCAGTACCTCGGGCTCCATCTCCAGACGCCTAAGATCTTCTTCCCCTCCTCCGACAGCAAAGTCAGCCAGAGCATCCTCACCGGCCAGCCCAATCACACTGAGATCGACATGGCTTCGCCAAAGAGGTTGTACACTTGTTGCATCTCTTTTTTACTCTACATGTTATATATATTGTCCACTGAGCACACGGATTTGTTCCTTTAGTGTCTCCTTGAAAGAAAAAACGTAGGAATTTTAATTTTCACTTGTCCTCCTTTTCAAATTCCTATTCATGAAGCACAAGACTAAGAGATAGTAGCATAATAGCATTATAACCGTACATTTTCTTGTGGTTTGACTTAATCTCACCATGCTTCTTTGCATCCTGTGATCTTCCAATTGTTGTGAATCAAACACCCAGATTGGCAGAAATCCTGTGTTTTTAAATTCTCTGTTTTGCGCGTGCATTCCTATCCTATTCCTGTCTATTTCCTATCCCTGCATTGTTGGAATCCTCCAATTCAAACGAGCCCTTACAGAATTACTTCTCTTACAGATAGTTGTCAAAGAAAACCTCGTGTGGTTTGTCCCGCTCCTGCTGCGCCGTCGTCCACCCCAGCTCAGCTGCTCCAACGATGGAAGGGTCCAGCACAGCAGGGATCCGGCCTCCAGACTGTCTTTCGCCGCCTCAGATCTTCTTCCCCGCCGCTGGCAGCCATGAAAACTGCATTACCATCATCAACCGAGCAGATGACCTCGAGGACTACGCAGGTCCGCAAGAGAGGTCGCACTCTTTCGTGTCTGCTTACGTTATGCATCGCTTAATATTACATGCTACTTTATCGTCCTGTTCACTGATTAGACTCTGAGTCAGCTCCAAACTAATGGTCAAACTTGAGTTTTTAAATGGTTGTGGGGTACATATCGGGGCCGCTATCAATAGTATCTTTCTACTATCCGGTTAATCTCCGGTGTCTACTATGAGTTTCATGTTGGGTGGGAAACAAACAGTAAAGAAGCCATTATCTGTATTTTTAACTGAAGCCATTATCTGCCTGCTATTATTGGTTTTGGGTCTATCCACAGGTTGCTACCATCACTCTGGATTTCTGCATGCACTCCTTACATAATCTCACTATGTTTTATTCCTATGCATGACAGTTATTGTAAACAATGGAACTGAACATGTAGAGCAAAAGAGACGAGCCTTGCGTGGCAATAAAATTTCATGCAGACGTCGCTCCATGGTAGGCGCAAAGGCAGCCCCCCTCCACGCATTTCGGATTGTAATCGAGAGGAAGATATATGTTCTGAGGGGGATTCAGAAGGAGAAGACAACTCCTATTTACCCCCTGAGGTCTTCGCTCTAACTTGGCATGCTGATGTTGGTTATATCATGCATATGGTGTCTTGCATTGCTTACTTTATACATCAAATATGTCATCTGCTTAGTTTAGACATCCTTTGTGCAAATGCCATCTGTTTAGTTTATTCATCGTTTATGTGAATTATGCAACACCATCTTGTTTAGCCAGGCATCATATATGTGAATTTTGCAATGCCATCCTGCTTAGCCAGTCATCTTATATGTAAATTATATCAGACCATTCTTTTTTTTCATTACATATTACATTTGTCAACAATGTTAGTACATTCAACTGCTCTTCGTGTGCATCAGCCATTTGACACGGTGATGGCAAATTCTGGAGTGAAAACGAGGTCTTCAGAGCAGACTATGCTATCTGACGAAGCGCATATCTCGCTGGTTACAGATAGCTCCTCAGAGCAGGATTCAGAGATAGATGACCAGTCCTATTCCCCCCCCCCCCCGAGGTGTATGCTCTAACTTGGCAGGGTTATGTTGCTCATATCGTGCGTATGGTGTCTCGCATTGCTATGTCATTTGATTAGTTTAGACATGCTTTGTGTGAATGCCACCTGTTCAGTGTCTAATTACCATATATGTGAATTATGCATTGCCATCTTGTTGCAAGACATTATATATGTGAATTATACAATGCTATCTTGTTGCAGAGGCATTATATATGTGAATTATGCAATGCCATGCTGTTTAGCCAATCATCATGTATGTGAATTATATCATGCTATCATTTTTTTGTATTACGTGTTCCATTTGTCGATAACGTTTGTATATTCAACTACTCTTCATGTGCATCAGCCATTTGAAGCTGTGATGGAAGTATCTGGAGTGAAAACAAGGTATTCAGAGCAGACAATGCTACCTGCTGAAGCAGACATCTTGCTGGTTACAGAGAGCTCCTCAGAGGAGGATTCAGAGACTGATGACCAGTCCTATTTCCCCCCTGAGGTCTATGCTCAAACTTGGCAGGGTTATATTACCCATGTCATGCATGTTGTCTTGCATTGCTTAGTTTTTACATCATATATGGATTGCCATCTGCTTACTTGCTTACTATATAAATCATATATTTGAATTATATCATGCCATCATGTTTACATAGTACATACACATCATCTATCTGAATTATGGCATGGCAACCCATTTAATAAGACATCATATAGTTATATCATCTCATCCTGTTTAGTGTTCACAGTCATCATATTTTGAATTATGGCATTCTATCCGTGAATGTATGTGAATTATGGCATGCCAACCTATTTAATAAACACATTATATAGTTATGTCATGTCATCCTGTTTACATAGTCTCATATTTTGAACTATGTCTTTCCATCTTTTTTAGTTAGCCATCATAATGTGAAATTGTGTCATGCTATCCTGTTTAGTTAGCCATCATATATGTGAAATTGTGTCATGCTATCCTGTTTGGTTAGACAACATAAATATGAATTATTTCATGCCCTCTTTTATTCCCCACTATCCATTGCACCTGTCTATCATACAATGTCTATACTTTCAATTACTTTTCTTGTTTATCAGCCATTTGAATTGGAGAGCGTGATGGCAGTATCTAAGGGAGTAACAACACGGTCTTCAGAAAAGATAGTGCTACCAGTTGATGCAGATAGAACCACGGTTGTACTTGCCCAAGGACCAGATCCACCACACATAACCTAGACTCTCGCAGATTGTACCCCTACCCAGTTGGACAGACAACCAGCTACACCCCTTCTAACCCCAACCCCGGCAGATAGTAACCCAGTTCCAGTTGACACAGCACCGTCTCCACCACAGAGCACCCAAACACGAGCAGGTAGTAAGGGAACTGCAGTGCCCAAAGCACGAGGACCACCACTCTGAATCCCAACTCAACGCTTAAAGGAGAAGAAGATTTGTTCTCAGGTCAGGTTCTATAGCTATGGTTCATACTCCTTTGCTCTTGCATTACTGTATTTACTCATACCAACTATTTTGAAATTTGAAGGATGGAATTGAAACTCCAATGGCGCAACAGGTATGTTTTAAACCTGTTTCTTTAACTGGTTTGCTGTTGTAACCTGCTCTATGTTGATTTTAGTTTCAATTGAATAAACAGTTATGTTCTCATGTCATGCACATTACAAGTGTTGTTATTGCTCTATAGTTACCCACACTTATATTCTGTCTATTCTGCTTTGTCTTGAACAAATATTATTTGAACTGTGTCTCTATCTTGATTTGGCAACAAAAACTAGAATGATATAGACCATAAAGTGACCATGGTACATAGATATATGTTTGTTTCATGCTGTTATCCTGTCCACTTTACTACTGAACTCATTTACCAAAATGAGTTTCATATACAACATGGTAAACATGTGATGTGTCTGCTTGTTTCTCTTTTAGAATGCGGACAAAATATTGGAGAACAGTACCGCGTTATCCAATGGTAAAGGAAGTAATGCAGATAAGGTTCAAGATAGTGAGACATCCCTGTTGGTCTCCAAGAAAGCTGATAAAAACTATCTTGACGACAGTGAGGGAACCCAAAAGTCCTATCTTGATGTAGTGTTCGAGTTACTGGCCACTACTGCTGGCACAAGCTCTTCGAACTCACTGTCTGAATCAGTTCGTCTTCTTGAGTCTCAACTTCAAGTTGAAAGACATCGATCAGATGTGCTGCGACAGGAAGCTGAAGGACTGAGGAAGTCCCTACAGAATTTAGATGCATATTTTCTGGTGCAACAGCAAGCGCTGGAGGATTTAAGCGCCAAACAAGAGAAAGTTATAAGCTTGCTAAGCATCTTGCCAGCATTATGGGTACCCAGGATATTGTTTCTTGAGATCTTCTGAAGTGGTTTCAGTTCTGGATTTGTTTTGTTGCGGTGTTTATTTGCGCTGGTCGCCAACTTTGACAACCAGTGTATATGATATGCTGCTTTGTTCCCTATATTTGCACTGGTGGCGAACTTTGATGCCCAGTGGATGTAATATGTGTAATAGCCGTGATAGCCTAGCGTTAGTTGCTTGCTTATTTATTTCCTTGTTGTCTTGTTTATTTGTTTGCTTGTAGTCATTGCAGTTCTTTTTCCGCGGTTAGCTAGTGGCTGCAATAACCTATTTTTTAAAACTAGGCCACAATAACCATGGGCTAATATTTACTGTAGTGACACTGGGCCTCCTACTGGCCGTAGAAACAGTGGGCCTTCTACGGGCCGTAGAAACAATGGGCCTTCTACGGGCCGTAGAAACAATGGGCCTGTTGGAAATATGCCCTAGAGGCAATAATAAATGGTTATTATTATATTTCTTTGTTCATGGTAATTGTCCATTATTCATGCTATAATTGTATTGTCCGGAAATCGTAATACATGTGTGAATACATAGACAACACCATGTCCCTAGTGAGCCTCTAGTTGACTAGCTCGTTGATCAATAGATGGTTACGGTTTCCTGACCATGGACATTGGATGTCGTTGATAACGGGATCACATCATTAGGAGAATGATGTGATGGACAAGACCCAATCCTAAGCATAGCATAAAAGATCGTGTAGTTTCGTTTGCTAGAGCTTTTCCAATGTCAAGTATCTTTTACTTAGACCATGAGATCGTGCAACTCCCGGATACCGTAGGAGTGCTTTGGGTGTGCCAAACGTCACAACGTAACTGGGTGACTATAAAGGTGCATTACGGGTATCTCCGAAAGTGTCTGTTGGGTTGGCACGGATCGACACTGGGATTTGTCACTCCGTGTGACGGAGAGGTATCTCTGGGCCCACTCGGTAATGCATCATCATAATGAGCTCAATGTGACTAAAGCGTTAGTCACGGGATCATGCATTGCGGTACGAGTAAAGAGACTTGCCGGTAACGAGATTGAACAAGGTATTGGGATACCGACGATCGAATCTCGGGCAAGTAACATACCGATTGACAAAGGGAATTGCATACGGATTGATTGAATCCTCGACACCGTGGTTCATCCGATGATATCATCGTGGAACATGTGGGAGCCAACATGGGTATCCAGATCCCGCTGTTGGTTATTGACCGGAGAGGCGTCTCGGTCATGTCTGCATGTCTCCCGAACCCGTAGGGTCTACACACTTAAGGTCCGGTGACGCTAGGGTTGTAGAGATATATGTATGCGGAAACACGAAAGTTGTTCGGAGTCCCGGATGAGATCCCGGACATCACGAGAGGTTCCGGAATGGTCCGGAGGTAAAGATTTATATATGGGAAGTCTTATTTTGGTCGCCGGAAAAGTTTCGCGCTTTATCGGTATTGTACCGGGAGTGCCGAAAGGGGTCCGGGGGTCCACCAAGGGGGTCCACCAGCCCTGGGGGGCCACATGGGCTGTAAGGGGTGCGCCTTGGCCTATATGGGCCAAGGGCACCAGCCCCAAGAGGCCCATGCGCAAGAGATAAGAGAAAAGGGAGAGTCCTAAAGGGGGAAGGCACCTCCGAGGTGCCTTGGGGGGGGAAGGACTCCCCCCTGGCCGCACCCTTCCTTGGAGGAAGGGGCAAGGCTGCGCCCCCCCCCTCTCCCTTGGCCCTATATATAGTGGGGGGAAGGGAGGGCAGCAACATCTAAGCCTTGGGCGCCTCCCTCCTCCCCTGCAACACCTCTCTCTCTCTCTCGCAGAAGCTGGGCGAAGCCCTGCCGGAGACCCGCTACATCCACCACCACGCCGTCGTGCTGTTGGATCTCCATCAACCTCTCCTTCCCCCTTGCTGGATCAAGAAGGAGGAGACGTTGCTGCACCGTACGTGTGTTGAACGCGGAGGTGCCGTCCGTTCGGCACTCGGTCATCGGTGATTTGGATCACGGCGAGTACGACTCCGTCATCCACGTTCATTGGAACGCTTCCGCTCGCGATCTACAAGGGTATGTAGATCCACTCCTTTCCCTTCGTTGCTAGTAGACTCCATAGATGCATCTTGGTGAGCGTAGGAAAATTTTAAATTATGCTACGATTCCCAACAGTGGCATCATGAGCCAGGTCTATGCGTAGTTACTATGCACGAGTAGAACACAAAGCAGTTGTGGGCGTTGAGTTTGCCAATTCTTCTTGCCGCTACTAGTCGTTTCTTGTTTCGGCGGCATTGTAGGATGAAGCGGCCCGGACCGACCTTACACGTACGCTTACGTGAGACAAGTTCCACCGACTGACATGCACTAGATGCATAAGGTGGCTAGCGGGTGTCTGTCTCTCCTACTTTAGTCGGAACAGATTCGATGAAAAGGGTCCTTATGAAGGGTAAATAGAAATTGGCAAATCACGTTGTGGTCATACGTAGGTAAGAAACGTTCTTTCTAGAAACCTACAAACCACGTAAAAAACTTGCAACAACAATTAGAGGACGTCTAACTTGTTTTTGCAGCAAGTGCTATGTGATGTGATATGGCCAGAAGATGTGATGAATGATATATGTGATGTATGAGATTGATCATATTCTTGTAATAGGAATCACGACTTGCATGTCGATGAGTATGACAACCGGCAGGAGCCATAGGAGTTGTCTTTATTATTTTGTATGACCTGCGTGTCATTGAATAACGCCATGTAAATTACTTTACTTTGTTGCTAAACGAGTTAGCCATAGAAGTAGAAGTAATCGTTGGCGTGACGACTTCATGAAGACACAATGATGGAGATCATGATGATGGAGATCATGGTGTCATGCCGGTGACGAAGATGATCATGGTGCCCCGAAGATGGAGATCAAAGGAGCATGATGATATTGGCCATATCATGTCACTATTTGATTGCATGTGATGTTTATCATGTTTTTGCATCTTATTTGCTTAGAACGACGGTAGTAAGTAAGATGATCCCTTATAATAATTTCAAGAAAGTGTTCACCCTAACTGTGCACCGTTGCGAAGGTTCGTTGTTTCGAAGCACCACGTGATGATCGGGTGTGATAGATTCTAACGTTCGAATACAACGGGTGTTGACGAGCCTAGCATGTACAGACATGGCCTCGGAACACACGCAATACACTTAGGTTGACTTGACGAGCCTAGCATGTACAGACATGGCCTCGGAACACAGAGGACCGAAAGGTCGAGCATGAGTCGTATAGAAGATACGATCAACATGGAGATGTTCACCGATCTTGACTAGTCCGTCTCACGTGATGATCGGACACGGCCTAGTTAAACTCGGATCATGTTTCACTTAGATGACTAGAGGGATGTCTATCTGAGTGGGAGTTCATAATCAGATGAACTTCATTATCATGAACATAGTCAAAAAGGTATTTGCAAATTATGTCATAGCTTGCGCTTTAGTTCTACTTGTTAAGATATGTTCCTAGAGAAAATTTAGTTGAAAATTGGTAGTAGCAATTATGCGGACTGGGTCCGTAAACTGAGGATTGTCCTCATTGCTGCACAGAAGGCTTATGTCCTTAATGCACCGCTCGGTGTGCTGAACCTCAGCGTCGTCTGTAGATGTTACGAAACATCTGACATACACGTTTTGATGACTACGTGATAGTTCAGTGCGGGTTAGAATTGTGGCACCAAAGATGTTTTGAAACGTCGCAGAACATGTGAGATGTTCCGAAGACTGAAATTGGGATTTCAGACTAGTGCCCACGTCAAGAGGTATGAGACCTCTGACAAGTTTCTTAAGCCTGCAAACTAAGGGAGAAAAGCTCAATCGTTGAGTGTGTGCTCAGATAGTCTGAGTGCCACAATCGCTTGAATCGAGTGGGAGTTAATCTCCCAGATGAGATAGTGATAGTTCTCCATAGTCACTGCCACCAAGCTAGTAGAGCTTCGTGATGAACTATAACATATCAAGGATAATCATGATGATCCTTGAGCTATTCGCGATGTTTGACACCGCGAGAGTAGAAATCAAGAAGGAGCATCAATTGTTGATGGTTAGTAAAACCACTAGTTTAAGAAGGGCAAGGGCAAAAGGGATACTTCATGAAACAGCAAGTCGTTTGCTGCTCTAGTGAAGAATCCCAAGGTTGAACCCAAACCCGAGACTAAGTGCTTCTGTAATGAGAGGAACGGTCACTGAAGCAGTACTACCCTAGATACTTGGTAGATGAGAAGGCAGGCAAGGTCGACAGAAGTATATTGGATATACGTTATATGAATGTGTACTTTACTAGTACTCCTAGCAGCACCAGGGTATTAGATACTGGTTCGGTTGCTAAGTGTTAGTAACTCGAAATAAAAGCTGCGGAATAAATGGAGACTAGCTAAAGGTGAGATGACGATATGTGTTGGAAGTGTTTCCAAGGTTGATGTGATCAAGCATCGCATGCTTCCTCTACCATCGAGATTTGGTGTTTGCGTTGAACATGATTGGATTATGTTTACCGCAAAACGGTTATTCATTTAAGGAGAATAATGGTTACTCTGTTTATTTGAATAATACCTTCAATGGTCTTGCACCTAAAATGAATCTCGATCGTAGTGATACACATGTTCATGCCAAAAGATATAAGATAGTAATGATAGTACCACATACTTGTGGCACTGCCACTTGAGTCATATTGGTGTAGAACGCATGAAGAAGCTCCATGTAGGTGGATCTTTGGACTCACTCATTTTTGAAAAGATTGAGACATGCGACCATGTCTATTGGTATATATGCATGAAGAAACTCCATACAGATGGATCGTTTGGACTCACTTGATTATGAATCACTTGAGACATGCAAATCATACCACATGGGCAAGATGACTGAAAGGCCTCGTTTTCAGTAAGATGGAACAAGAGAGCAATTTATTGGAAGTAATACATTTTGATGTATGCAGTCCAATGAATGCTAAGGCATGCAGTGGATATCGTTATGTTCTTACTTCACAGATGATTTGAGTCGATACTGAGTGTATTTACTTGATGAAACACTAGTCTGAATTATTGAAAGGTTCAAGCAATTTCAGAGTGAAGTTGAAGATCGTCGTGACAAGAGGATAAAATGTCTGTGATATGATCATAGAGATGAGTATCTGAGATACGAGTTTGGCACACAATTGAGACATTGTGGAAAGTGTTTCACAATTAATACCGCCTGGAACACCATAGTGTGATGGTGTGTCCGAACATCATAACTGCACCCTATTGGATATGGTGCATACCATGATGTTTCTTATCAAATTACCACTATTGTTTATGGGTTAGGCATTAGAGACAACCGCATTCACTTTAAAAGGGGCACCACGCAATTCCGTTGAGACGACACCATTTATAGAAACCTAAGTTGTCGTTTCTTAAAAGTTTGGGGCTGCGATGCTTATGTGAAAAAGTTTCAGGTTGATAAGCTCGAACCCAAAGCGGATAAATGCACCTTCATAGAATACCCAAAAACAGTTGGGTATACCTCCTATTTCAGATCTGGAAGCAAAAGTAATTGCTTCTAGAAATGAGTCCTTTCTCGAGGAAAAGTTTCTCTCGAAAGAATTGAGTGGGAGGATGGTGGAGACTTGATAAGGTTATCGAACCGTCGCTTCAACTAGTGTGTAGCAGGGCACAGGAAGTTGTTCCTGTGGCACCTACACCAATTGAAGTGGAAGCTTATGATAGTGATCATGAAACTTCGGATCAAGTCACTACCAAACCTCGTAGGACGACGAGGATGCGCACTACTTCAGAGTAATGCGTGATCCAGTCTTGGAAGTCATGTTGCTAGACAACAATGAACCTACGAGCTATGGAGAAGCGATGGTGGGCCCATATTCCGACGAATGGCTCGAGGCCATGAAATCCGAGATAGAATCCATGTATCAGAACAAAGCATGGACTTTGGTGAACTTGCCCGATGATCGGCAAGCCATTGAGATAAATGGATCTTTAAGAAGAAGACGGACATGGACGGTAATGTTACCGTCTATGAAGCTCGACTTGTGGCAAAGAGTATTTTCACAAGTTCAAGGAGTTGACTACGATGAGTTTTTCTCATCCGTAGCGATGCTTAGGTCCGTCGGAATCATGTTAGCATTAGCTACATTTATGAAATCTGGCAGATGGATGTCAAAACGAGTTTCCTTACCAGTTTTCGTAAGGAAAGGTTGTATGTGATACAATCAGAAAGGTTTTGTCGATCCTAAGGATGCTAAAAGGTATGCTAGCTCCAGCGATCCTTCCATGGATTAGAGCAAGCATCTCGGAGTCAGAATATACGCTTTGATGGAGTGATCAAAGTTTTTGGGTTTATACAAAGTTTGTTGGAAACTTGTATTTACAATAAAGTGAGTGGGAGCGCTACAACATTTCTGATAAGTATATGTGAATGACATATTGTTGATCCGAAATGATGTAAAATTTCTGGAAAGCATAAAGGGTTGTTTGAAAGGAGTTTTTCAAAGGAAGACCTGGATAAAGCTACTTACATATTGGGCATCAAGATCCATAGAGATAGATCAAGACGCCTGATGATACTTTCAAAAGACAGCACACCTTGACAAGATTTTGAAAGAGTTCAAAATAGATTAGCAAAGAAGGAGTTCTTGGCTGTGTTACAAGGTGTGAGTATTGAGTGAGACTCAAGACCTGACCACAGCGGAAGATAGAGAAAGGACGAAGGTCGTCCCCTATGCTTTAGACATAGGCTCTATAGTATGCTATGCTGTGTACCGCACATGTAGTGTGCCTTGCCATGAGTTGGTCAAGAGGGTACAATGGTGATCCGGGAAAGGATCTCATGACAGCGGTCGAACTTATCCTTAGTACCTAGTGGATTAAGGAATTTTCTCGATTATGGAGGTGGAAAGGAGTTCGTCGTAAATGGTTACGTCGATGCGAACTTTGACACTAATCCGGATGACTCTGAGTAGCAAACCGGATTCGTATAGTAGAGCAATTATTTGAAATGGCTCCAAATAGCGCGTGGTAGCATCCACAAGATGACATAGATATTCGTAAAGCACACGGTTCTGAAAGGTTCAGACCCGTTGACTAATAACCTCTCTCACAAGCATAACATGACCAAACCAGAACACATTGAGTGATAATCACATAGTGATGTGAACTAGATTGTTGACTCTAGTAAACTCTTTAGATGTTGGTCACATGGTGATGTGACCAGTGAGTGTTAATCACCTGGTGATGTGAACTAGATTATTGACTCTAGTGCAAGTGGGAGACTGTTGGAAATATGCCCTAGAGGCAATAATAAATGGTTATTATTATATTTCTTTGTTCATGGTAATTGTCCATTATTCATGCTATAATTGTATTGTCCGGAAATCGTAATACATGTGTGAATACATAGACAACACCATGTCCCTAGTGAGCCTCTAGTTGACTAGCTCGTTGATCAATAGATGGTTACGGTTTCCTGACCATGGACATTGGATGTCGTTGATAACGGGATCACATCATTAGGAGAATGATGTGATGGACAAGACCCAATCCTAAGCATAGCATAAAAGATCGTGTAGTTTCGTTTGCTAGAGCTTTTCCAATGTCAAGTATCTTTTACTTAGACCATGAGATCGTGCAACTCCCGGATACCGTAGGAGTGCTTTGGGTGTGCCAAACGTCACAACGTAACTGGGTGACTATAAAGGTGCATTACGGGTATCTCCGAAAGTGTCTGTTGGGTTGGCACGGATCGACACTGGGATTTGTCACTCCGTGTGACGGAGAGGTATCTCTGGGCCCACTCGGTAATGCATCATCATAATGAGCTCAATGTGACTAAAGCGTTAGTCACGGGATCATGCATTGCGGTACGAGTAAAGAGACTTGCCGGTAACGAGATTGAACAAGGTATTGGGATACCGACGATCGAATCTCGGGCAAGTAACATACCGATTGACAAAGGGAATTGCATACGGATTGATTGAATCCTCGACACCGTGGTTCATCCGATGATATCATCGTGGAACATGTGGGAGCCAACATGGGTATCCAGATCCCGCTGTTGGTTATTGACCGGAGAGGCGTCTCGGTCATGTCTGCATGTCTCCCGAACCCGTAGGGTCTACACACTTAAGGTCCGGTGACGCTAGGGTTGTAGAGATATATGTATGCGGAAACCCGAAAGTTGTTCGGAGTCCCGGATGAGATCCCGGACATCACGAGAGGTTCCGGAATGGTCCGGAGGTAAAGATTTATATATGGGAAGTCTTATTTTGGTCGCCGGAAAAGTTTCGCGCTTTATCGGTATTGTACCGGGAGTGCCGAAAGGGGTCCGGGGGTCCACCAAGGGGGTCCACCAGCCCCGGGGGGCCACATGGGCTGTAAGGGGTGCGCCTTGGCCTATATGGGCCAAGGGCACCAGCCCCAAGAGGCCCATGCGCAAGAGATAAGAGAAAAGGGAGAGTCCTAAAGGGGGAAGGCACCTCCGAGGTGCCTTGGGGGGGAAGGACTCCCCCCTGGCCGCACCCTTCCTTGGAGGAAGGGGCAAGGCTGCGCCCCCCCCCTCTCCCTTGGCCCTATATATAGTGGGGGGAAGGGAGGGCAGCAACATCTAAGCCTTGGGCGCCTCCCTCCTCCCCTGCAACACCTCTCTCTCTCTCGCAGAAGCTCAGCGAAGCCCTGCCGGAGACCCGCTACATCCACCACCACGCCGTCGTGCTGTTGGATCTCCATCAACCTCTCCTTCCCCCTTGCTGTATCAAGAAGGAGGAGACGTTGCTGCACCGTACGTGTGTTGAACGCGGAGGTGCCGTCCGTTCGGCACTCGGTCATCGGTGATTTGGATCACGGCGAGTACGACTCCGTCATCCACGTTCATTGGAACGCTTCCGCTCGCGATCTACAAGGGTATGTAGATCCACTCCTTTCCCTTCGTTGCTAGTAGACTCCATAGATGCATCTTGGTGAGCGTAGGAAAATTTTAAATTATGCTACGATTCCCAACAGGGCCTTCTGCGGGTCGTATCATCAATGGGCCTTATACGGGCCGTATGATCGATTGGCCAAACATGGGCCAAACAGACCGCATTATGGCCGTAAACGGGCTAGAGTTGGAATCGTCCGTTCATGGGCCGACCATAACGGGCCATCGTTAATAGGCCGTATTTGATGACGCTATGAAAACGGCCCAACGTATTAACGGACCATAAACGGGCCGATTGTAACCACGAGCTGAATTTGGCCCACAAGCAGAAAATTACAGTAACGGACCGTAAGTAAACGAATGCTGGAAATGAGCCCAAGAATAAATGGGCTCTGAGAAGGCCGAAAGATAATATGGGCTGGAAACGGCCCAACGGAATAACGGGCCGTTAATGGGTATAAAGTGATACACTGTTCATTACGGGCCAATTTCACCACGGGCCGTTAATGGGTGTAAAGTGATACACTATTCATTACGGGCCAGTTTCACCACGGGCCGTTAATAGGCCAAGAGTTACATAGGGCCTCATATGGGCCGAAAGACGGCATGGGCCATACATGGGCCAGAAGTGAAAACGGGCTGGAATCATATTGGATGGCCCAGATGACGCTACTGGGCCTAATTCGGATAGGGCATAACGGGCCTTGGGTTAGCGGGCTGTAAATGGGCTATATGCGAACAGGCCATTAACAGGCTTTCCATGGGCCGGCCCGCCACCTTTTGACCAAGTCAAACGGGCCGGCCTTTTCACAGGAATGGGCCTCTGTTGGGCCGTGCCATGTGTCGACGTATCATAGGCGCCTTCTGTCCAATGAGTGGATGACATTTGTCCCAACGATGAGCCGACACGTGTTTCCTCCAGCCAATGATGATTTTACACGTGGAAAATCCCCATTGGTCGGGGCTGTTAACGGGTTATCGGATCCAAAATCCGACCCGATAGCTTAACGGTGTTCCGTTACGGTGGATGCCACGTGTCGGTCACCCTTGACGAAAGCACTTCTGTGACGCGTGATTTATCGTCATGGAAGTGGACACTTCCGTGATGATAATTTTGGTAATGTCATGGAACATTTCTACGACAGCACAGGTATGACTATCTTGATTCTGTCATAAATTTGTCATGGATGTACATGCATGACAAAAAACGTGACGTATTGTGACAAACACGTATCATCACGGAAGTGTATTTTTTTGTAGTGAGCGGCGCGCGACCGAGGAACAGGAAGGGGGGGTGCGGTGCGGGGAGCTGGGCTAACTGGGCCGGCCAGGCTGGTTGAGGTCTAGGGGGACAGGGGGTTTGGTGGGCCGGTCAGCACAATGGGCTAAGGCCCATGGAGGCAGGGGGCTTCTCCTTCTTCTTTTCCTCCTTGCTCTCCACTTTTCTTTTCTTTTTAAAGCTTTTCTGTTTTAGCTATTTTAGGCCACTTAGACATTTTGCAAAAATGTTGGTTCACCACCAATATTACCAGAAGAATATGTTCCACATGATGCACATTTTAGTTTTCATGTCTGAGCATTTTTGAATTTCACACATAAATTCAAATTGAATTCAACTGGAATTTGAAATGGAATATTGCTCAAAGTGACCAAGCACTGTTATAGCAAAATGATTAGCTTGATCTCAGGGATTACTGTAGCATCATTACTCCGGGGTGTTACACCAGGCGCCCCCATATCCGCCCCATATTTGGGCTGGATATGGGGGGTGCCGGTCAGCCCGGGCATTTGAGGGCCGTTTGAGAGGCCCGTCTGGATCAAAAAATCATGACCGGGCATTGACCGATCGGCCCGCCCGGGCGTATGAGGCGGGTTTGAGAAGTCCGGTTGTAGATGCTCTGATACTCTACTTTTTTACGTACACCTTCATGGAGTACAAGGTATACTTCGTGTTAGAAGGGAGAGAGAGAATTGGTGAAATAGTTGGTTCATTGTATTGCTTGAGCCTCGTGGGCATATATATAGGAGTACATGATCATCTTGGAGTACAAGGCAAGATAGAATAATATCCTACGCTATCCTAGCTTTCCTAATAATCACGATACTCAACATCCCCCCACAGTCACAACGGTAGTGACGCAGACGGTGAGACTGTAGAAGAATCCGAAGGGAAGCCGACGGACACCCCCCCTCCCCACAGTCTTTACGGTCGATGCATCGCGGAGTCGTGACAGGAGTGGAAACCGACGAGGTTGCTCAAGCAAGGCGGTAGCCCTTTGTGCCGTTTGTCGATGTAGCCGAGAGCGTGGGTGGTGGAGCCGTGGTCGAGGTAGCCGTGCGAAGAATGCCGTGGTCGATGTCGAGTCGGGGTGGCCGGTGTCGAGGAAGTCGCCGTGGAGCCGCGGGCGCAAGAGGGCGCCGAGTTAGCATGGGCGCAGTGGTGTCGAAGTAGGAGTGCACCGGGAAGAAAATGTTGTTGACGACACGTCGCGGCGGGTTTGCCAAGACCGGGGATACATCGTGGACGAAGGCACGCACCGGTGTTGCTAGCACCGGACATGCGTAGACGGACGAAGACGAAGTTGACGAAGCGCCGACCAGGCTTGCCAGGCCCAGGGACACGTCGTGGATGAGGGCATGCATCGGTGTTGCTAGCACCGAGCATGCGTAGACGAGGGACCTGCACGAGCTGTACGCCCATGTCAGAGAAGTCGGAGGGGCCAGCAGAGAAGAACTCGACGATGATTGCGGCGTCCATCGGCGCGGGCTCGATGTCACCAACGGTGGTCGGAGTAGACGAAGTGGTCGGGGTAGATGACGGCGACGCTGGCGACGGGCTGGTGCTTGGACGAAGACGAAGGGGGTGGACGGGCGGCGGCGACAGCTACGAAGGTAGCAGCGGCGGCGGCCAAAGAAGAGCGGCGGCGGCGGCCTGACGACGGCGGCGGCTAGGTTAGGAGTGCAGCGGCGGTGCTCGAAGTAGGCGAAGAACCCTGACAGCGTGACAAAAACCGGACAGCGAGGCCCGAGCGACCAACGGAGCAGCGGCACCCGAGTTGAGGCAGCCGAGGAGCCTGATGCAGCCGCCCCGACGCAGCCGAGGAAGAAGCCGGCGAGGTAGACCGCCGGGCCGCCGTGCAGACGCGGCGGAGGCGGGTGACGTGGATCGATGGGTGGGCTGGCACGCGAGCGACGGCTATCATTGGCCGTCGCATGGCGCGAGGCCGCCGAGTCGGGGCGATGCAGGTATCCCGGTCGGAGCAGGGGGTGACGACCGGCGCAGGGCGACGGGCGGACCGACGCGCGGACGACGGCTGGCCTTGATGGGCCGCCTTGGCGTGCGTGGACGCCGGGTCGGAGGAGAGGCCTGCTGGTCGCGCCTGGGTTGGAGTAGAGGCGCACGGGGGTCGACGGTGGCGGCGGGTGACGCAAACCGGATCACATAGACCGGAAAACCAAAAAGTAGACGCCGATCAAAGTGACCGGCCAGAGAGAGAAAACCAGGATCAAAGGATCGGGAAAAAGACTCTCTAGGGTTTAGGATTATGGAGGCCGACCGGCGCGGCCCCCGGCGGCGGTCATGCGAGTCTAACTCCCTAGGTACGGGCGGCGCGGCCCCCGGCGGCGGTCATGGAGGCCGACCGCCCCGGGGGCGGCGCGCGGGTGCGGAAGCGGCGGCGGCGGCTAGGGTTTAGGATCGACTTGCGATAGATACCATGTTAGAAGGGAGAGTGAGAGAATTGATGAAATAGTTGGTTCATTGTATTGCTTGAGCCTCGTGGGCATATATATAGGAGTATATAATCACCTTGGAGTACAAGGCAAGATAGAATAGTATCCTACGCTATCCTAACTTTCCTAATAAACATTATGCTCAACACTTCGCACTAATCTGAGAGTATAGACATTTTTTTAGTCATCGGGATTGTTTATTATAGAAAGCATTGTATGAGATCTCTTGAACCCCAGTTATGCTTACGTACATCCACAAAAAAATTGCATTACCTTCTCTCTCGGTAATTTGTCATCCCGCACGATGCGTTGCATTCCATGATGCATGCCATCCGATACGGCTTGGTCCGTTTATTAACATCGCCGGTTGCAACGCGGTTCATGGCTGTCAGAAGAGTGTCGTGTGTTTCACCTAATTTAAGGCGCCATGTCGCTGTACAAGCACGTCCAGGTTCTTTTGAAGACATAGGAGTGTCAAGCATGCCCATGTAGACTAAGGTTGGAGAAACATGTTGCTATAAATCAGAGCGATTTTTGGCAATTACAGACACCTGTACTAGAGTTCTAGATCATGTGCAATCTTTGTTGAAAGATTTATAATATTGTGTGTTCCGCTTGAGATATGTGAAGCTTGTGTGTGTTGCATGCATCCCCGCAACAGCAATTTGTAAGTTGCTTTTTTTTTTGAGAAATAATTTGTAAGTTGCTTGAATTTGCAGTTAAATATGAACATCTACAATATTAAAACTATATAGTATGAAAATACATTTATCTGATAATGTTGATTTCATATTGTCAATGTTTATATTTTTTAATATAAAGTTAGTCAAACTTTATCAAGCTTGACTTTGACCAAATCTTATATGCAGACTAAAAAGAAACGGATGGAGTATGTAAGGTCTAATGCGTATTTTGAGAGTGCCTTTGACTATTGATAAGATTGGAAGAAAGGATATATGCTTTTGTTCTCGTATCCTTATCCCTTGCAATCACGAGAACCTAGCAATAAGATTTTGTCCTTCCACTTCAATCATAAAAACATGGTAATAATAAGAAAAGAAAAATTAGAGAGCACAACTACGTGACCACTTGCGGCATTGTCTACCACCACTACAACTCTCACATCGTTTCAATAGTTCTCTTGCTCCATCCATGCTCAGACGATCAGACCCATAAACAGTAGGAGTACTTGGCCATCCAAACCATAGCCGACTCTTCTCAGAATTGCAACGAGTAGGCCATCCAAACCAAGCCTTCAGACACAAATGATGGCAATAAGGTTTTTCGGACCATGCAAATGCATACCACTATCCTGAACTGTCTACCTCCACTAAGCTGTCCTGCTCTATAACTGCATCCTACACGGCTACATCGATGAGCCACTGCTGCCATTGTTCAACGACACCAGCAAAACTATGTGTATGTCTTACAAGAGAACCTGTTTTGGATGCGTTGGCCTAACTATGCACAAGGTATTGTGTTCATATGTACTGCCTTATACCACCTTGTTTGGAATGCTTTAGACCTTTTGTGCTGCTAGGAAAATTTATGACGTATTATGCCCCATGTTAATTCCTCGAATTAAATATCGCACACATTCTGCAACTTCATAAAACCGAGGATGCCAATGGCTTCGATTGTGAATATTTCAGCCGTTACTGAGGCATGACAACGCCGAGCTGGAACTACAAAAATAATGGACCCTTCTACGGCACGTGTTCTCATTGATCCGGTGAGCTCTGCAAGGCAGGAAGACAATACCATTAGAAAACCGAAGTATCTCAATCTAAGAATGCCATTCTGGCTAAAGCTTAACAAAATTGCCATTCCTATCAACCATCGAAAATTTCCATAGAAAATTTCCTCCTACACTTCCTTTTTAGATAAGACACCCAAAGGGCATCTTATATCTGATAAGTATCAAGGAAAACAGTAGCTAGTACAATGGAAAAACGAGAAGACACGAAATGACCAGTAAAAGTTAAAACTACATAAAAAAAACCATATAGGTCGTCTTCTTCCTTCGACTTTACACCGCCAGCTGGAGCTGAAATTTTTCACTGAACCAGCAGTAAGAAGCGCCCTTGCCATACCCTCACAGACCTTTTGCTGATGGCGGATCAGACGTCGTCAAGGTAGACTGGTAGAGGGACACTGGAGAAACCTTATTCCAATGCGCCAGCGCCATCACCTCCTCGCAGATGCGACGAGGGAACCAAAACCTAAGGGGAACATGGACCTACTAGAACCAAGAAAAAAGGAAGGGACGGGTCACCACTCCTCTGGCCGCCGACGAGGCTGCCGTACGAGAGAGGATGACCAAGGAGACCTTGGGTGGCGTCCAGGGTTTGGAAGAAAATGTAAGTCCTTTTTTTAGTGTAAACGTGCTCATCTTTTACTATTTACTTTTAGGATGACTCAAAAGTGGAAAAGGTTATGCAGCTGGAGATGGTGGCCTCCCCGGTCTTTCCGGCGAGACCTGCTGGCATTGCGATGCTGTGATGTGGGCTGCAGCATAGAGCGTGGGCGTCCGGGGCGCTATGTACGCCGGCGCCGGCATGTCCAAAAAGATTGCTTCACTAGTTCTGGCTGGGCCCTGCCATCCACCTGCTGACTCCTAGGCACATATGGGTGGAAGGTACATTGGCCCGCACAGCCCTAGAGATGTGGTCTTCTTCGGAGGCGCCTGGCAACGGCTGTGACGCGACCTTGAGGCCCTGAGTCTAGCTACCTCGGCATTTATGGTTGGAGGCTGGACAAGGCGAGACCTTTCGTCGTTGCGGTCTGTAGTTGGTGGCACCTATACCTGCTTGTTCGGTGAGGACGGTGGTGTGTATGCGCGTCCCTCCTCCTGGGAGGTTGTACCTGTACTGTTGTTCTGGGAGGTTGTACCTGTACTGTTGTTCTCTTCCTGTTCAATGAAATGAAACGCAAAGTCTTTTGCGTTTTCTCTAAAAAAAAGTGGAAAAGGTTAAGTGCTTCCAGAAAGCCAAAGCCTTCAGAATCATATCCAGTAATTTTGTTCTGGTTCAATTCATCTAAAGATGTTGGTTTCCAAAAAAAATCATCTAAAGATGTTTGATGCGGAGACCTTGTTCGCATACATACACAGGACCATACACGAATCCTAGAAGTATACCATACTAAGTTAAAATTGAGGAGCATGTCTCTTATATTGTTGTGAAGGAAAACTGGGTTCTGTGCTCACGTTTCTAGGATGTCATTTTCATTGGAATAATCTCGCACATCCTGGGAACTCTGGTTTCCTTAAAACAGACTAAGATAAACTGACTTAGTATTTAGGTGTGCAATTTTCACGAACAACAACACAACATACACATTTTAATGTTGCAAAGTACTCCCTCCATCCCACAATATAAGATGTTTTTGCAAGCTTTGTTAGCTTGTAAAACCGTCCTATATTGTGGCACGGAGGGAGTAGATCACAGGTCATTGGCAACTACTTACCAGGCCAAGAGCTTCTGCAACGGTTTTGACACCGGTAGTACATGCGCTCCTGTATAGAGAGAGAAGGTGAACCCTCTCTGCAACTTCCAAATTCTTTTTAAGTCCACCAGCGACCATTTCCATTTCTGCCTGCAAGAGACAAAAAAAAGAGCTTGCATGATCATGTTTTTTCTCACCAATAGGAGGATATATACGCAATAACATTGAACAATGCCCGAAGAATATCCCCTAGGTTTTTTAAGTTTAAGTTATTTGCATGCATAGCCATAGAGTGAGACAACTCAGGTAGTCTAAGCTAAATATTACCGATGGAAATAGCAGCATGCCACAGTATTATGTAACTAGTACAAGAAACCTAGTCTTCGTTGCTACAGACATGCAATCACCTAGTATTCACACTACAGCCAGCCCCCAAGTGGGATAAACCATGGAAAACCATAGCAACCCAACTCGTCTTTCTTCCCTTAGCTCAAAAGTTTAACTTGGTCTAAGAGTTTTAATACAGTTGTCTCCCTTGGATTCACACGCTGTGAAAACGTAAATAAATCATATAGGACAACGTAGGGCCGTATGCACTTGCACAACACACTGTTGGTCGAGGGAATCACAAGTTTGCAACTCTTGAGAAACTAAAGGATGAAAATGGATCACAAAAGAGAACAGTAACACTGAGAAAGAAATTGCCAAGCTCAAAAACAAAAACATACAGAATTTTCTTCTGGAGGGAATACACGATGAATTCTACAGATTTTTACAAGCTCATCCAATGCCTCCGCTCGTTTTCCCTGAATCTCTAGAGCCTGCGGATAATGACACATAGAATCAACATGATTGATACATATGCAAGATCATAAACAAGTCTAAAATCCTAAAAAAAAAATCCATACCCAGCATTGCAAGAGACACGCACGAGTGCGAGCAGCAACTGATGCACAAACAAGTGTGGCAGCACGGAACTTGTCCAACCCAATATTCATAGAAAGACCAGCAAGAAAATCTCTTGGATTCTCTCCATTGATTTGTGCTGTCCCCATGTCTTCTGCTGTCCTTTAGTAAGAATAAAATATCAGGAACATGCGTACCAAATAAGCAATAAAATTAAAATAATACCACAATTTCTTTACAGTAGATAGTTGCCATGAAGAGCTGAATGTGACGTGAAATACACAAAAAATGTTTTCTTTACAGTAGATAGTTGCCATGAAGAGCTGAATGTGACGTGAAATACACAAAAAATGTTGTCCTGCAACAGAACACACCTGCTGCAATCGTCCAGAACAAAGCCTGTTGTTGCCCTATAGAAAGAATCGCGTGCATTTTCTGTGTCAAATGAGACCTTTACTCCTGATATCTTGCATAACTGCCTTAGCTGCATTAAAAAACAAGGAATTAAGGAACAGCAAGATGGCATGTTTGACAAACTGTTAATATTCCTACAATATTTCTGGTGCTCCGAAGATTGGGAGATTTATTCAACACAAAGTAAATCTTAAATCATTACATAATGATATTTCCAATAAGATATGTAAGAATCATGCCTATAAAGGACATTACTAGAATAATTAGGCTAATTTATGTAAACAAATCAATGTGGTGACCAACACACGTGCCGTCAAGTCCTAAATCCATACAAGGAAGCAGGGTTGTGATGAATTTCTAATCAATATTACTTCAGTCGCATACAGATTGCTTTTAGTTCACAGTTAGTGATGCGGCTTCAAAATCAAAATTACAGTAGGGAATAAAATATCAGAATTAAAATTCTATGTGTAAGGTGCCCAACAAGAAAATATTATTTTGTGCAATTATGTGACTATGCCAGGCTGCAGCTCCTGGCTTCTAGCTTCTGGGAACAAGCTGGAGCCGGTTAGTACAACTCTCCAAGTTCCACCAATGCTTAAGCCAGAGCCAGAAAAGCTTAATGTGCATTTTTTTATAAGCTGGAGCAAGCAACCTCTGGCCAGCTGCACGTCTCCTTACTTCTACCAAAACAGTAAAACTAGATTGTTCATAGCTAGCTTTTCAGAGCTCAAATTTTGAAGCCGGAGCTCGGCCAAACAGAGACCAAGATCTAGCAAGAGGTAGATGTTAACAAAACAATCCAATAGAAAGGGTTAAATCCATAGGGATATTGCAGTATTAAACAGTAAGTACGTAATCTAGAGGACCATGTCGTTCTATCAGATTGCGAATTTGTGTGTCGACATACTTCCATGGAAAAAAAAACATAACTGCCTGCTACAGAAGGTTATATAGCAAGAAGAGCATGCCAGCACTTCTCAAATTCAAGGAAAGGAGGTCATACAAATTTGCAAAAATAAATAAATTATAACATCATAATGTTAAAGGTACGAAGACTAACTTGAACTGCATCATCGTATCTGTAATCCCTCCCCGCAACCCTATTGTCAACGATTGCTGGAACATGGAAAGATTTAAGGTTTTGATAAATGAAGCAGCATGGAAGTTCTCACGAGTATGATAAGATGGCCTACATTACCTGCCAATGAAAAAGGGTAACACTATTAGACTATTAGTTATCTAGTACTCCCTCCGTTCCAAAATACTTGACTTCCATTTGTTAAAAAATGGATGTACCTATATACTAAAACATGTCTAGATACATCTATATTTTGACAAATGGAGGGCATGTATTGTGGAACGGAGGGAGTACTTTGCATCACCTCCTGTTATGTGAAGGAAAGTGGCAACAATAATAAGAGGTAATTTGATCTTCCATGAGCAACCTAGACCTCAAGGATCCGTATTTGGAGTTTGGACTACCACAATGGAGACACACAAGTTACATGTGCTAATCAATACCAAGAAACTAAGACTGAGGCCAGACACCATTCAAATGTTTGGGTTTAATTTGTAAGGATGTTACTCCTTCTCTTTTTGGGATACTATATGCTACTGGGTCAAACCAAAATTCAGCCAAATCTCACACATGGCAGTGATAGTAGAAAAAATCTGCATCCATCTAGACTCAAGAACAAAAGTTGGTTTTGCCTATTAGTGAAAGAAATGCTGAGAACAAATAAAACAGTGCTACTAGCACAGTTCTACTATTGTTCGCCAGGCATTCAAAATGATACTACACTAATATTTCTGAGTTCCGACGAGAATAAATGAACCTAGAAAGCTCATATTATCCTATTTTCCGATTGATATAGTTGTTCTATATGCAATCTGGTTATGTGCAGTATTCCTATCTATATCTATATCTATACCTACTAATAAAGCAAGGTGATATTCTTGGTTTCGTCCCGTGTCTGATCCTACGTTAAGTGTATGATACACGAGGTGGTACTAATTTAATGGTTGGGGTCTAAAATTAGTCCGCAGAGAGCCCACTTGGGTGTCACCCAACAATGCAGTCAGCCCACTCGGGTGTCACCCGCCAATGAAGCAGGCCTGGTAGAAAATCACCTGGGCTGTGTTGGGCTTGATCCGCACAATTTTCGGTCAACTAGCAAAAAATTAATTGCGTTCATGGGGTATCGAACTTGCGACCTCTCCCTCGTGCCCACAAGGCTGGAGCCAACCATGCTGACACTTTTCTGTGTTATAAACAGGTTCGCTAAGGAATTACATAGTCCCACCTTGCCCGTTTTCATCACAATTCACCAATTTATATACGTTCTTAAGTTGTGTGGAGAATCAAGAAGCTGTTTGGGGAATAGATGTGAATCTGATTGCCCTGGGACTGAAAGAAAGAGAGGCCAAGCGGGAGGCTTTGCTTGATTGGTTCTCCCTGCAGATCGAGAAGGGTCGAGAGAGCGCCATGGGGTGTACAGGAGGCGGCCTTGGCCTCGCTTCAGGAAGCCGTAGGGAGGAAGAAAACGGGGGGGAGGCGGCTGGATGCTGGTCAAGGGGTCGGACGATGAAGCTCGCTTCAGGAAGCCGAAGGGAGGAAGAAAACGGGAGGGAGGCGGCCGGATGCTGGTCAAGGGGTCGGACGATGAAGCTCGAGGTTGCGGCCATGGTGTCCTGTGACTAGCGACTGCCAGCAGCGCTGCGATTTTGCAGTCTAACGACCGCCGTATTAGCGTATAGATCTGGTCCGTTTCTTCGTGGGTGCCTTCGGCCTGATGGGCTTCTGCGTGCTGACTAGATTGACCAGGCCTACTCACAGGATTTTTTTTTGTCTCAAACAAAAGGAAAAAAAAACAGCATAAGATTGTTTGAGCTGCAATTTTATGTGCATGTGAACACGTGTGGTGCTATGGTTTTTTTGTTTTGTTTGCCAGGCCTACTCCTCTTATCAACATTTGTTTTGGTAACTCCAGCATATAGATCACAATGGATTGTGGTGTATGCATAAACCCAGATTTTGGCTGGTTTATTGTACACCGCATTGCTAATTTTACCCGATTTAATTTCTAACCATGGCAACAATGCTCTGTTGTTTATTGAAGCTGAGAAGCAGTAGTAGGATGCATGTTCTGAATTTTTGCACTGGGATTCAGCCAATACCACGGTTGAGATTGCTAAGCTTGATATTCATATATGATGTTTCCCGAAATATCTAGGGGGCTATGAACAAATTTAGATGGTTGATGACGGGAATACATACCCTCTTCCCAAACTAGCGTCCCAAAGTACCTTTGATCTATAGTTTTTCTAATTGAAGACTTTTCTGATGCATCGGTCGTGACTAAAGTACATTTAGGTTATTTGGGTGACAAGACAGTTAAGGGTAGTCAAGGTGCCTAGGTTTAATTGGGAAATGAGAAAGTTGCAATCACTTGATTTTTTTTTTCTCCATAGAAATGCATGGGCCTTTAATTACATATATCTTTATGTAGAGAAATGCATGTATGATACTTTAACAAATGGATAATTAAGTTTTCAGTTAAGACGAATGTTGATAGCATCACATACGTGAGAGTTCTCCCATGACAGCGCACAAATGCACAAACATGGAAGAATTCTTTTCTCCCGTTGCAACCCACGGGCATGTGTGCTAGTTGACTCCATATTTGAACTAGAAACAGAACAAGATAGTTTGAGATATATACAGGCATTCACCTCGGACCAATCTATTGGCCAATATCGCCCACTTGTCCGCTTCTTGCCCCAGTTCCACCAACTCGGTTTCTATCTCCGGCCACCACTCCGGGAGCCTTCCCTGTGGTTCCTTCTTCCTGACCTTCCTTGCGGGCTCCTTGACGTGGCTGACCGGAGGTAGCACAGGAGACGATACAGCCACCACCACCTCCTTCCCACCCATGCTCCGGTCCCGCTTCGTCACCACAGCTCCGCCTTCCGGTCGTTCCCACCAGCCCCGCCCCCATAGCTGGCGCCAGGCCCGCAAGGCCAGCCCCAGCGACGCCCAGGCCGCGGCGGAGAGAGCGAGGGACCAGAGAAGGGCGAATGCGGCGAAGCGCAGCGACGAGCGGCGGAAGGTCAGGACCAAGCGGTCCCCACCGACGACGCGGACGCAGGAGCGGAGGTCGCTGTAGGCTTCGTCGGCCTCCGCGGCGAGGCGCTGGAAGCGCAGCTCCGCGCGGCGGCGGAGGCGCCAGAGCTCTCCCTCGAGGCCGCCGAAGTCGTCTTCGGGGGCGGGGGCGAGGGCCGGGGTCGGGGCGGCGGCCTTGCTGCCGGAGCGGAAGGGGCTAGGGTTTTTGCTGCGGAAGCGCCGCGCGAAGGCCAGGGCTGTGACCGTTCGGCGGCTGCCGGGTGAGTGGTGTTGGAGGAGAGACGGGAGAGACGTAGAGGTGGCCGCTGCTATCGCCGGCGGGGCGGCGGCGGTGGCTAAGGCCATCGCATCAGGATTCAGGCTGTGTTAGATGAGGGGTTTGGAGGGCGTCTGCGGTTGGATGGAGATGATTACCCGAACCCGCAGCTGCAGGGAGGGGCAAATTTGACAATTTTAACATGTGAATGAAATCATTTCACAAAATGAACTCCCTTTAAAAAAAATTCACTCAGCTGACTTTTTGAGCGGCGCCCGACACGAAAACGCCACACTATGCTAAAATTACTAAGTCAATGCCTGATCAGCCCGGACTGCCTAAAAATTATTAAGTCAATGTGCAGCGTCTAAGAGCTGGGCGCTATACTATATAGTGTGGCGCCTAGCCTCCGGGCGTTGCACTGTACTTATTGAGTAGGATCCTGCACAGCGATAGCTGCGCTGCACTGCACGTACGTCGCCTCAAGCCAGCGCAAGGAACTTCGTGCATCTTTGATCCTTAAAGTTGTTGGCGATGTCTATAATGGTCCCGGAACTCACAAACTGCTTCTATACAATCCTGAAACTTGCAAATACGGACTCAGGATAGTCCTTAATCTTGGCAAACCGGTCCTGGGCTACGGCAACGCGTACGCCCCAGCCACGTCAGCTTAGGAGTAGTTCGCGGGCATCCGCCGCGAGTCGTGGACATATTCAGTTATTCCAATTCCAGTCGAATCTTTGCGATCAGGCTGCGGCGGCGTTCGCCTGATCATGGACGACAAGGCCGGCCGGTACCTGAGCGCCCTGGCTACGGCAAAGGAGGGAAGGGCCTCCCAGCCGTAACTGCCGGCGGCGGTCTGCGGCGCCTATGGGTGCGCCGATACGACGGCTCGATGAAGTGCCGGCGCCGATGTACAGTAAGGCCAAATATTCCGGGCATGGGAACGATTTTTGTTAAGATTGCAATGTTGTAGCACGAAAATAGAGGGGTATCCAGTACGCTGGCTATTTTGAGTGGAGATTGGGGAATCAACTGACTGTAGCTCATTGCACTTGATGAAGAGGGAAATTTTAATATATAAAGGCGTAAAGACTTGATATATAAAACTAATGTGTTCGACTGATTGTGTGTCTGCATATGAAAATTTTAATTATGTACTATTGGTCACTCGTAAGGAACACGACAATACCCCAGGACGTGAATGTATCTTTGACTCCTTGTTCTTACATGGATGATGTTACTCGAGGACTCCCATGTACGAGAATTCATGGTTTTCAACTCAATTAGTCTGCTGAGTTTACCCACTTTAGTAACATTCTATAAATGGTTCTGACAATTGCAAAATTTACTAAGTATATTCTTGTTTTCATCAAGTGGTGCTGCTATATGAAGTATTATGTGTGCTGATATTCTGAATTTCGGAGTATTACTAGTTTAAGGTAAAATGGTAAGGATCAGTACACATCTTTTCATGTGCTGATATTCTGAAAGAGAGTAGCTGAAGAAGTAACTCTAGTAAAGCAGCAAGACATGGATGAGAACAATGAGAAAAAGAAGGCTGAAGGCGCAGCAAAAGTTAAGGCAATGGATGAACAGGACAACATGAAACATTGGCAAATTCAGACAGAAACATCAAAACGGGCACCTTCCAACCAGGAAAGGTCAAGGTTTAAAAAACCAAGAAAAGTTAACATGTTTGATGAGCTAAGGAGTGGCTGAATGCCATGTGTGAACTTTTCAGGGTTAGATTATTTTATTAATGAACTAGTAATGTCAGCTGCAGAACTTGTAATCATTGTTTTATGTACTGTTGAGATCATATACGCTTGGTGTTCAGATCATATACGCTTGGTCTGCTTCTCCTAAATTTAGTTAAATCGTCTTTATATTTGTTTTCTGTGATTCCTACTGAATGCACTTGCATCTCATGGAAAATCAGCTATGGAGAAGTTTCATTTGTGTTCTGTGAGTCCTGCAAAATTCGCCTACATCTTGTGAAAATTCAGCTATGGAGATGTTTTGTGTTCTGTGTAGTTCTGCAAAGGCACTTACATACTGTCAAAATTTAGCTAGGGAGATATTTTATTTGTGTGTTGTGTAGTCCTGCAAAATGCACTTACATCTTGTGAAAATTCAGCCAATGTGATGTTTTATTTGTCTGCTGTGTACTCCTGCAAAATGCACTTACATCTTGTGAAAATTCATCCAAGGAGATGTTTTATTTGTGTGATGTGTAGTCCTGCAAAATTGAGTCACATATATGCTCAATTGTTGCTTCAGGTTGGTCTCGGTACTGTACAAACTGCACTTCACATGCATGTATTACAGAAGGATAGATGAGGACAACACTTCCTGACATTAGCATAGTTCTCATGCATAGCTGACATTACATTACATATAACAAAAGAGGCACATACTGTTGGCAGTAAATATAGTTCACGTAAAAGCTGACCACCAAGTTCACTAATCTAACATATACATAACACTGAGAAATACATAGCCTGGTATTCACGAGTTCAGAACTCGCACTGCCATCAACTTTGCCCAGAACATGGCTGTTTCTGTGCATGCGAGTCAGGTCGATTCGCACCTCTTGACGGCAGTACGGCAGGATGACCACCTCGGATGACAGAGCACCCACCACTGGTCGATGGCCGGAAGGAGTGCGGCCGGAGTCATCGCATCGCCGCCATCTCCGACCGCCGCCGCCATCAGCACGCGCCGACGTTATCGTGCCTCCAGCGCATCCATGGTAGATGTGCGCGCGAGGCACATGGCCTTACCTCCTGCGCGCAAGCTCCGGCTCGAGCCACCGTCGGCGACCACAGGAGCGAAGCCGATGACACCCGCAGCATTGATGGAGAGGAGAACTCGGTCTCGCCGCTCATGCTGAGGAACGAAAGGGGGAAAACAAAATTAGAGTTAGGGATTTGGGAGGGAATCGGTACCGCGAACCAGTTAATCGGCTGGTCGTGGGCCCTATACTGACGTGGCGGTTGTGGCGTACACCATACGTAGTACGCGTTGCCGTAGCCCAGGACCGGTTTGCCAAGATTAAGGACCATACTGAGTCCGTATTTGCAAGTTTCAGGACTGTATAGAAGCAGTTTGTGAGTTCCGGGACCATTATAGACATCGCCAACAACTTTAAGGATCAAAGATGCATTTTACTCCCATGCATCGCATGCAGCAGTTGGGTATCACGTCTTTTCAGATAGGCTGGAACGGATACACGCGCAGCAGCCCTCTCTTTACTCTCACAGCCGCGTCGGATTGGATGGATGGATTAGCAGCTTTCTTGTCTCGTTGGAGTACTACTACTAGTGCTAGCAGTTAGGCAGTACTATGTAGGTAGAGAGGCATGTAGCCCTGTGTTTGCTGCATGCGCTGCATCCTACATGTGTAGCGGCAACTGTACAGTGCTTTGCTGCATGCGCTGCATCCTACAGGTACCGGCAACTGTACAGTGCAACGCCTAGAGGCTAGGCGCTACACTGTATAGTGTGGCGCCTAGCTTTTAGGCGCTGCACATTGACTTATTAATTTTTTGACAGTCCGGGATGCGACGCTGGTCAGTCGTGTAGTGCCTGTCAGTCAGGCGTTGCACAGTATAGTGTGGCGCCTTCGTGTCGGGCGCCACCTAAAAAGGTCAGTTGAGTGAATTTCTTTTAAAAAGAGTTCATTTTGTGAAATGATTTCATACACAGGTCAAAATTGTCAAATCTGCCGCAGGGAGGCAACTCAAAACGCGAATCATCAAATTGACCTCAACCTCAAATGTTCGGACGAGACGATCCCGACAATTTTAGGCAAACCTGACCCTGCGGGTCGGATCAACATGGCAAGGCCTGGACTGACTATAAAAATAATGGAATTCAATTTTTTAACACGGTATAAACACAAATGCATACATACACACATACACTTACTGTCGTGGAATTAACACGTCAGATGTCCTAGGTGTAAGGACTTAGTCGTGAGGCCAGCGCATCTATGTATCCATGTTAAACTAATCTGCAATATAAACACAAGAACAAATTTGACAGGTTGTGTTCCGGGTTAAATATTCTTGGTAGCCGGCACTTGATCATCCTTAAGTCCTTGTCATCTTCCTTCTTGATATGTATCCATAATCTCATAGCAAAATCTCTTTAGCAGATATGTTCAAATTTTGCCAATGCAAAAAATCCAGATACTTCCTTTGAAAATCCGGGTCAACAGGCCAGCTTCAGAGTCAATTTGCTGACATTGATCTCTTGTTGAGAAATATTGTAAGAGATAATCTAGTTGAGTCGGCTTTCAAAGCGCCGGCTTAAGAAATATTGGTCTTGAAATACGCATCCGATATTCAGCCGGTTTAAAGATGTAAAACTTGCCGGTTTATGAGTACCAAAATTGCCGGGTTATAAAAGCTGATACTTCCGGGTCATGATTGTTGCCAACGCCGGTTCATGATTATTGATGACGCCGGGTTGTAGACACAGGGTCATAATGATTGGTGACACCGGGTCAATCTGGTTTGCTCAAAACAAAGAATTTGAAAATATTTCTCCCTTATATCCATATTACCTGTAGCCCCCAAGGGCCGGTTTAATCAGCATGAATAAGCCGGGACTTATCACCATGGCGTTAAATAAAATCCAGTTGTGTAGCCCCCATGAGTCGGCTATAGTCATAGTAGTGTAGCCGGGTCATCCTAGAATTGTCTTGAATTGTTGCCAGGAGCAATTGGTAGCCCCCAAGGGCCGGCTCATTTAGAATGTGATGAGTCGGGTCTTCAATGAAGTGAGCAAAAAATGACTTTGCATTAGCCCCCAAGTGCCATGGTGCCTGCTGGCAGTGACATGGGACTTGCATATTTTATGTAATCTCAACTTGAATAATGTAGCCCCCAAGTGCCTGGTTGTAAGCCTGCAGCGACTCGGGACTATTCCTTTCATTGTAGAATAAATCATATCCATTGATAAAATAATAGCCATTGCGCCAAAGCGACTTTGAAAACCTCAATCATAATATTAGTTACTGATAACCATAATAAAAATCCAGCCATGCTGGCTATTAAACATTTGAATAACCCGATTTGAAAACCTCAATCATTCAAATCATAATGAAAATCTAGCCAAGTTTGGCTATTTAAAGATTCAAATACCTTATCTGTTGACAAGTAAATCCGGAGTTTAAATACCCGGCGACTCTTGGCCGATGGCGATTTATTACGCCTCCATTGTAAGCCGGAAATTTTATAACCCGGCGGCTTATAGCCTTTGAGAAAACCAAGAATGGACAACCCTTTTGAGACACCAATTTCAATCTTTGATGATGGGCTTGAACTTAATTATTTATGTAAGTCATAGCCCTGTAAATCCTGCACAGAGTTTAAACAACATGTGCCCTGGCGACTTAACGTTAAAAGCCAGGGCGGGTAATCACCCAAATGTAGTCTTATCCCGCATACAAGTAGATCACAAGATCCCTTGGCGGTTTACCGCAGGGCGGGTCATAATATCTCACATATAACCACTGTGATATTGATTTTGTACTGCCGGTTTACATGACCTGTGCAGTAAGGGTGATAACCCAATCCTTAGAAGCCAATGCTTCCACATAGATGATGATTGTCATAAGCTGGCGATTTACCATTGAAAATCAAGCCGGGTTAAATAACAACCACTCATATACACTTTAGATATGAAAAAGAGCTTCAAATGAAATCCA
Organism: Aegilops tauschii subsp. strangulata; assembly: GCF_002575655.3. Classification (NCBI taxonomy): domain Eukaryota; kingdom Viridiplantae; phylum Streptophyta; class Magnoliopsida; order Poales; family Poaceae; genus Aegilops; species Aegilops tauschii. Next base: position 69,845,383 of record NC_053035.3, read on the forward strand.
AAAATTGTTGGCAAAAAGAGACTTCAAAATTTTTGAGGCTTCTGATTCGAATACGATCAGAAAACCGTCCCAAAGGGGTTAAGCTAAGATTCGAATACGATCATATAGCCCCCGGTGGCTTTGGCGTTGCCGATCAAGAGGGTACCGACAGCTATGTTCTCTTTGGTTCGAATACGACCTATGTTTGAACAGGAAGCCCCCAAATGACCTTGAGAGTTGTTTAACGACGCTGATTCAAATACGATCCACGTCGGTTCCCAAAGGGGGTTGAGCTATGGTTCAAATATGACCAAGAAACTCCCCAATGAGCTCGGCAGTGTGCCGATCAAAAAGGGTATCGACAGCTATGTTCTCTTTGGTTCGAATACGACCTATGTTTGAACAGGAAGCCCCCTAGTGATCATGAGAATATTTAACGACTCTGATTCGAATACGATCAGGGTCACACCAAAAGGGTTAAGCTAAATTCGAAATACGATCAGCTCCCAATGGTCATTAAAGCAGGGTACCTATATTTGGGTTGTGCTTTGTAACAGACTCTCTTTGGTCCCTTTAATTTTTCCTGAGAACTCGAACTTTGTGAGAGATAACCTCTTTTTGAACCGGAAATTTGTAAACCGGATAATAAGAGCTTGAAAGCTTTATAAGATACAAATTTACCTTGAGCCGGACGTTTGAACCGGATTTGAGAGCTTCAAAACTTTGCGGGAGAAAGATATCTCTTGAACCGGATTTTAAACCGGAATCTTTATTTGAACCGGCAATTTTCTGACGGCCTTTAAAGTTTCATCAACATGGTAGCAGCCTCCGGAACCGGGTTATCATTCCCTCCAACGACCCGGGGTTCCCGAGTCATGTCACTATAGCCCCCGAGTCTCAAGATGACTCGCGGAGTTGGCTTGAGATTCTCCATATTTAACCGTGATATAAATCGGCATAACTTGTATATCATTGGTGTCGATAACACGATGTGTATCCACAGAAGGTTGAGGTGACTATGGCGGGTTATAAAGGATCCCATATGAGCCGTGTCAGCAACTCGGCCAATGGTCCCTTCCAACTGGATGTTTTGAAGTTAACCAAACCGTAGTGGCGGCGACTTGTGCGCCTGCCCATTGAGCCGTCCAGTGCATACGGCGGTTGATAACACATGATAAGTTTCCTCCAAGTTGTTGGAAGAAAACCAGGCTTCCCAAGCAGTGACTTGCTCATATTCAATAACAACTCATGCAGACAGGTACGGCCCGGTGGGTTGATGTAGACCAGGCCGCGAGAGACGGACGGTAAAGACGACCGTAGCATCAGAGGCGGCACAGACAGATGAGCCGGCCGTGGCGTTGTAAGCCAGTGCGGATGAGCGAGTTAACCACATCGTTTTGATGTAGTGAACAATTGTCCTGCATCAACAATATTGCAGACCAAGGCAAAGATAAACTGCTCTTTGACAAAAATACTATGTATTAAGAACAAACTTGGATGAATATCACCTGATTCGTCCGGGCAACAGATGAGTCGGCCGCAGCGCTGTAAGCCGGTGCGGACGGGCGAGCTAATCGCAGGCACGGTAAGCCGGGTGGACAGGCGAGTCGGGCCGTAGGAGCAGACAGATAAATCGGCCGCGGCGTTGTAAGCCGGTGCGGACGAGAAAATTGTCCTCCTCATTGTAAGCCGATACGGACGCGTGAACCGGTCGCGAGGGCGTGCGGGCGAGTCGTTCGTGCTGCTGCAATGCGGCGCGGACGGGCGAGTCGGCCGGCGCGTTGCTGTAATCCGGACCATGACACGCCAGTCCATGAAGCCGCACGGTACCGTCGAACGTGCCTCCGTGGTATAACACCACTTTGTAATGAATAATTCTCCTGCATATATAAAAATACCGTAGAGCAGAGTAGTTGTGCTCATAGTAATTAAAGTATACTGAGAAAATGTATAGAAGAAATAACACCTGATTTATTTTTTGGACGCATGAACGCGGACGCTGATGATAAAAGCGTAGCAAATGTCTGATGTGACCCTAGCACCGTGGCCTCATAAAAAGGGCATTTGACCACCTCTTGGGTTTTATCTCAAAAGCTTTTAACTGCTGCCTTTTAGCTGTTTCAGTAAAAAGCTCGGCGGGTTCCCAGTAGCAGAAAACGCGGCGGTAACAGGCGGCTCAGATGCCGGGCAGAGCAGCGCAGGATGGCTGCAGTAACAGAAAGCGTGCGGGCGGTTCGTGGTGGTCCGCGGCTCGATCCGTGGCTACAACCATGCAGCAGTATTAGGAGTCCGAGCTCTGTGCCACGACTGCATCCGTCTCCGGGTCGTGGTGGATTTGGAAAACCCACATCCATGTATCCTAATTTTCTTTAATAGTGATTGCCCTTTGAACGCCTCTAGGATTGGTGTTGACAGGCTTGATGTACACAAATACTACTTGATGCATGTAGAGTGCGTTGCTGCCATCGCCACTGAATAATGTTGTTCCTTAGACAATCAGTGTAGCAAAACTGGAAATATGAGTCACCTTTCCGGGCGCAGCAATTTGTGGACAGAATTGATTCAGTATCTGCACCATCATGGATGTACTTTAATGCGTGGCCGCAGTTACGTGTACTCGTTTGGCCTTGGTCCGTGATTGCATCGGTCTGTGTTGCACCGAATAGATTAATTTTGGTAAAGTGGACAACAGCGACCCAATGATTCTCAGGGCTGCAGCTTTTGCTCTTTGCATGGAGTTTGATCTGACGGGAGCAGAGGCAACAGTTTGCATCAGGCACATCTGTCCCAATATATGCGGTTGTGCTGCGTCCGGCGTCCTTGATTTTTTTTCTTCACACGCCGCTGTTTGGTCCTCTAATCCGTTCCGATCTTAGATTGGCGCAAGTCGCCGTCGAAACAACTCGTCGCCTCCATCGGCTAGATCGTTGCTGATGCGATGAGTCGCCGACGTTTGATGTTTTTGTTGACCTTTCAATCTCGATTGATAACTTCCTAGTTGACGTAGATCCTTCTGTGACGGCTATTTTTCATCTGGATAACGCGAGCTTCTCGATCCTTGGGAGAAATCCCTTCAAGTACTCATCACCACCGTGCGCAGGCCCCACGGTGGGCGCCAACTGTCGTGGAATTAACACGTCAGATGTCCTAGGTGTAAGGACTTAGTCGTGAGGCCAGCGCATCTATGTAGTAGCTTGAGAGGGGTTGATTGGGATGAGAGACGCAGGGCGGATTAACGCACAAGACAAAGGTTTAGATAGCTTCGGGCCCCGGGAAACATCATCCGGTAACAACCCTACATGCTGTTTGAGGCTAGGTCTCATTATGATCACGGGAGAGTCGCCGGGAACCGGCTCTCGGTGTCTAACCCTAGAGATTATTTCTTGTTGCCTGTCCCTCTTTGGGGAGCCCTGCCCCTCCTTAAATAAGTTAGAGGGGCGGGTTACATGTGGAGTCCTAGTAGGACTAGGACTAGTCTATCTTCTCTTACAAGTTAATTACAAGTCCGGGTCTTGCTCCCTTGTAAAGGAAATATTCGTCATCCCTTTCTTCTTAAGCCGGCCCACCATCACATGAGCCGGCCCTCTGGGCCTTGGGCCTAGTCTTCTATCTGACCCGCCGTCGGGGTCATCCGTGAGTCGTCAGGCTCTGAGTCGTCTGACAGTGAGCCGCCAGACCCGTGAGTCGCCAGTCCTCCGGCGGGTCACGGTGAAGCGCCAAGTCCGGCCGGGTCATACTTCCGGCCGGGTTATACCGCGGGGAATATCCCCGACAACAATGGTAAAACAAGACCAGCAAAACCGCCCGATGCGCCGACAAATCCCGATAGGAGCTGCACATATCTCGTTCTCAGGGCACACCGGATGAGACATCCTACGAGTAAAACCAGACCTCGAGTTTCCAAGAGGGGGCCCCGCAGTCTACTCAGTTCGGACCAACACTCGAAGGAGCACTGGCCCGGGGGGGTTAAAATAAGATGACCCTCGGGCTCGCGAAAACCCGGGGGAAAGGCTTAGGTGGCAAATGGTAAAACCAAGGTTGGGCCTTGCTGGAGGAGTTTTATTCAAGGCGAACTGTCGAGGGGGTCCCATAAATCACCCAACCGCGTAAGGAACGCAAACTCAAGGAACATAATACCGGTATGACAGAAACTAGGGCGGCGAGAGTGGAACAAAACACCAGGCATAAGGCCGAGCCTTCCACCCTTTACCAAATATATATAGATGCATTAATTAAATAAGAGATATTGTGATATCCCAACATATCCATGTTCCAACATGGAACCAACTTCATCTTCACCTGCAACTAGCAACGCTATAAGAAGGGCTGAGCAAAAGCGGTAACTTAGCCAAACAACGGTTTGCTAGGAAAGGATGGTTAGAGGCTGACATGGCAATATGGGAGGCATGATATAGCAAGTGGTAGGTAGCGCAACATGGCAATAGATCGAACAACTAGCAAAGCAAAGATAGAAGTGATTTCGAGGGGTGGTCATCTTGCCTGCAAGGTTCTCAGAGTTGTCGAAAGCTTGATCCTCGTAAGCGTACTCAACAGTTTCCTCGTTCACGAACTCGTCTCCCGGCTCTACCCAAGACAAGAACACAAGCAACGGAACCACAATCAACCACGAGAAATGCACAAGCAACATGATGCAAAACATGTATGATATGCAAGATATGATATGCGATGCATATGCGTGCTCCGGAAGAAAAATGATGAACAAGGCAGTAACTTGGCGAACCAAGCATGCCACTGGAAAGATGAGATGATTTCGGTCGAAATCGATATAAATATCACCGGAAACTGAAGCACGGTTTGCAAATGGCAAGCAAAACAAGAATGACACGAATCTGCGATTAACAGCACGATAGCACTTAGAATGCAACAAGTAACAATGCTACAGCACTCCAACATAGCAACAAAGCATATGACAGTAATCCACAGGAGATTCTTGACAAAAGATGAACACTGAGCTACGGCTAGATCACAACATAACAAGCTCAAACAAGCATGGCAAAAGTACAAAAGATAACAGGTTCACAGAGTGAAATTACTGGACATGGCAGAAAACAGCATCAGGTAGCAATGTTCAGAGCACAAAATCAACATGCTACAGGAAGTTAACATGGCAAACCAAGGCATGGAAGTATTCTACTAAATGCATATGAAAAACGTCCCTTACTGACCATAAGCGAAAAAGGACCAGAAAATATGGTGGCAAGCATGTAAACATAGCAAGTTTCGTTAACAGGTTTCAGACTTAGCAGAAAACAGAGCATGGCAGAAACAATAATATGAGGGCATCTTGGTGAGCTTGATGCACTCACCACAAAGCAATGCATGACAAAACAAGCATACCTACATCAAGATGGCATGTTTATGAAGCTATCCATGGCAAGAGCAAATACATAGCATGTATGGATCAACTACAATAAGCTTGGCAAAAATGAATATCATGTTAAGAATCTGCCAGAAATATTTTATAGCAAAAGTAGAGCTAGATTGAGTCATACTACGGCACTCCATAATTGCAAACAAGTGCAGGAATGGATCAGTTACAACAATATCTACAAAACATCCTTACTGAACATCTCCAAAATATGCATGGATCTCTCTGTAGCATCAAGTTTACATGGCAACAAAATAACAGCAGACAAGGACTTGGAGAAATCACTGTGCCTGAAATCAGAAACATTACGGAGCCTAGTTTGCATGCTTGTGCTAGTCACCACAGAGATCACAAAAATACATGGCATACAGCACTGGAAATATGGCATGGAATACAACAAAACACATGTCGAGCTCATGCCCATAAGATGCACAGATTAAATGATACAAAAATGATAAATCTCCAAGTTCTGATAAGAACCAGCAGATAACAGCAACTAGCACTCTTGCAACAGAGATTTGGGCATCAAGATGGCCTCTAATAAACATGGTGCAACTGAACAAAATGTAGAGCATCACGAGACGAACAATTTGACATATTACACGCACGAAACGGAGCTACATGCAGAGAGTTTCAATGCTATGAACATGGGCACATGCTGTAACAGAAAATGACTTGGAGGATTTTTAGGGTTCGGGAAAAGTCAACCGTACGGGATCCCAGATCGGATCTGGCCGAGGGAGCTCGGGGCTCCGGCCGCCGGAGTAGCTGCCGGTGAGGGAGGAGGCGGCGGGGCCTCGAGGCCGGCGAGGACGGCGGCGGCGCGGCGACGGAGGAGAGGGGCGGCGCGGGCTCCGGTGGAGGGACGCGCGACGGCGGCCAGTGGCGGGGGCGAGCACGGTGCGGGGCGGCGGCGCGGCGAGGCGGCGGCGGCGGCGCACGGCGGCGGCGCGGGGCGCGGAGGCGGGCATGGGCCGGGGACGGGCTCCGCGGGCTTGGCGGCGGCGGCGTACGGCCCGCCATGTGGCAGCGCGCCACTGGTCCGGGGCGGCGGCGCGAGTTGTCCGGCCGGCGGCGGACACGTCCGGCACGGCGCGAGGAGCGGGTTAGGGTTTTGACTGTGATTGTTTTCGGGAGGGCTCACATATAAATAGGTAGAGGGAGCTAGGAGGCTCCAAATGAGGTGCGGTTTTCGCCCACACGATTGTGATCGAACGACCTACAACATGGAAGAGAGTTTGGTGGGTTTTGGGCTGTTTAGAGAGGGGGTTTTGCTGCAACACACAAATGGACTTTGCGGTTACCCGGTTAACCGTTGGAGTACCAAACGACCTCCAAATGAAACGAAACTTGACAGCTGGTCTACCGGTAGTATACTAAGGCCACTTGACAAGCCTCGGTCCATTCCGAGAACATTTGACACCCGCTCACGAAAGAAAACAAGAGGGGTGCACCGGAGGAGATGGGAGCGCCAGATTGCAAAACGGACAACGGGGAAAATGCTTGGATGCATGAGACGAACACGTATGCGAATGCAATGCACATGATGACATGATATGAAATGCATGACATGAACAAAATGCAAAACGAAAGACAAAACCCGACCACATAGGGAATATCATAACGCATAGCCGAAAATGGCAAGAGTTGGAGTTACAATTATGGAAAGTTACATGCGGGGTGTTACAACACTCCACCACTACGAGAGGATCTCGTCCCGAGATCTAGGACTGAAAGAACTCCGGATATTCGGAACGGAGATGGTCCCGCGTTCCCAGGTGGCTTCCCGGTCGGAATGGTGCGACCACTTCACTTTCAGGAATTTGATTGACTTGTTGCGAGTCTTGCGCTCAGTTTCTGCAAGAATAGCAACGGGGTGCTCATGATAAGAGAAATCTTCTTGGAGGTCAATCTCTTCGAAGTTGATAGTGCGCTCAGGCGTCTTGAAGCACTTACGGAGCTGTGACACGTGGAACACATCGTGCACGTTCGCGAAGTTGGAAGGAAGCTCAAGTTGATAGGCGAGGTCGCCTCTTTTGCCAATGATCTTGAAAGGACCCACATATCTAGGGGCAAGCTTCCCTTTGATACCGAAGCGACGAGTGCCTTTCATTGGAGAGACACGGAGGTAGACATGGTCTCCGATCTCGAAAGCCACATCACGGTGCTTACTATCATAGTAACTCTTCTGGCGCGATTGCGCGGCTTTGAGATTATCACGGATGACTTTACACATTTCTTCAGCTTCAGTGATTAAGTCATTGCCAAGAAGTTGGCGTTCACCAGTCTCTGACCAATGAGAGGAGTACGGCACTTTCTGCCATAGAGAATCTCGAATGGGGCCTTGCCCGAACTTGCTTGGAAGCTGTTGTTGTAGGAGAATTCAGCATATGGAAGACAATCTTCCCATTTCATGCCAAAGGAAATGACACAAGCCCTGAGCAAATCTTCAAGAATTTGATTGACTCGCTCGACTTGGCCACTAGTTTGAGGATGGAAAGCTGTGCTGAAGCGAATGTTTGTGCCCATGGCCTTCTGGAAGGAGTCCCAGAACTTAGAAGTGAAGATGCTTCCACGATCTGAAGAAATCAATTGTGGAATGCCGTGCAAGGAGACAATTCTGGAGGTGTATAGCTCTGCCAACTGAGCTGCTGTGATGGATTCTTTGATTGGAAGGAAATGAGCCACTTTAGAAAGCTTGTCGATGACAACGAAGATAGCATCATTACCATGCTTGGACTTTGGAAATCCAGTCACGAAGTCCATTTCGATATGATCAAACTTCCATTCTGGGATAGCAAGAGGTTGGAGGAGACCAGCTGGTCATTGGTGTTCTGCTTTCACTCTTCGACAGACATCACATTCATTCACGAATTGAGCAATTTCTCGCTTCATTCGAGTCCACCAATACGACTGCTTGAGATCATGGTACATCTTCGTACTTCCAGGATGAATGGAAAGGAGAGAATTGTGCGCCTCATTCATAATGACTTTCCTTAGATCACCTTTAGGAACCACAATCCGGTCCTCGAAGAATAAAGTGTCTCTGTCATCAATGCGATAGCACTTGTATTTGGAAAGACCCTTGTCGATACCACGTTTCACCTTCTTCACCATGGCATCAAGAAGTTGTGCCTCACGAATTTGATCTTCCAAAGTAGGAGAGACTATGAGGTTGGCAAGAAAGCCTTGAGGAACAACTTGGAGATTCAGCTTGCGGAAAACTTCACAAAGATCCGGTTGGAAAGGCTTGAGAATTAAGCTGTTGCAATAAGCGTTCCTGCTTAAAGCATCTGCAATGACATTGGCCTTGCCTGGAGTATATTCAATACTCGGATTGTACTCTTGAATCATTTCGACCCATCGAGTCTGCCTGAGGTTGAGGTTGGGCTGAGTGAAGATGTACTTGAGACTCTTGTGATCGGTGAATATGTCCACTTGTCTTCCCAACAAGAGATGTCTCCACGTTATTAATTCATGGACAACTGCCGCCAACTCAAGATTGTGAGTGGGGTAGTTCTTTTCGTTGGGCTTCAACTGACGAGAGGTATAGGCCACAACTTTCTTCTCTTGCATTAACACAACACCGAGACCTTGGAGAGAAGCATCACAGAAAACTTCAAATGGCTTGGATTCATCAGGAGGAGTTAAGACAGGAGCTGTGACTAGTTTCTCTTTGAGAGTGTTGAAAGCAACGTCACACTCAGGAGACCAGACATACTTCACATGCTTCTGGAGGAGGTTGGAAAGAGGCTTTGCAATCTTGGAGAAATTCTCAACGAATCTTCGGCAATAGCTTGCAAGACCAAGAAAACTGCGGAGCTGCTTGACATTCTGAGGAGGTTCCCAATTCACAATTGCGGACACCTTCTCGGGGTTAACAGCGATGCCCTTGGCAGAGATGATGTGACCAAGGAAAAGAACTTCATCGAGCCAAAACTCACATTTGGAGAACTTCGCATAGAATTGATACTCTCTGAGCTTGTCAAGCACCAATCGCAAATGTTTGGCATGATCCTTCTTATTCTTGGAGAAGACCAATATATCATGGAGATACACCAGGACGAATTCATTGGTATAGGGGTTGAAGATGAAATTCATCATCCGAGAGAATACTGGAGGAGCATTGACAAGGCCGAAAGACACGACAGTATATTCATAAGAACCAAAGCTTGTTCTGAATGCTGTCTTGGGAATATCTTCTTCACGAATGCGAATCTGATGATAACCCATACGAAGGTCAAGCTTGGAGAATACTTTAGCACCTTTGAGTTGCTCGAATAGCTCATTGATGTTGGGAAGTGGATACTTGTTCTTGATTGTCTTCTTGTTCAATGGACGGTAGTCGACACAAAGTCGGTCCGTGCCATCCTTCTTCTTTACAAAAAGAACACCACAAACCCATGGAGAAGAACTTGGTCTGATCAAACCCAGACGCTCTTGTTCATCGAGCTGTTTCTTCAATTCCTTCAGCTCGTTGGGTCCAAGCTTGTATGGACGCTTGCAAACGGGTTCCGTGCCTGGCTCAAGATCGATAACGAACTCAACTGGCCGGTGAGGAGGCATACCCGGAAGCTCTTCTGGAAAGACATCTTGGTACTCACAAACGACTGGAATTTGAGAGATGGCATTCAATTCGCCCTTCTCATTGAGAGAAAACAACCGAATGGTTTCATCACGAGCGGCATAAATAGTCACATCCTCAGAAGAGTGTGACAATTGAATTTCCCTGGCAGCACAATCAAGTTGAGCCTTGTGCTTAGAAAGCCAGTCCATCCCGAGAATTAGATCAATATCCGAGTCACCAAGAACAACTGGAGAAGACAAAAATTTATAGTTCCCCATCTTGATGGAAACATCGGGAGCAACCAAACTAGAAGTCAAAAGCTTTCCTGGAGAAACAACTTGCATAACTTTGGATAAAATCTCTGTGTCAACATTGTGCTTCGATGCAAATGGGTATGACAAGAAAGAATGCGATGCACCAGTATCAAATAAGACTTTTGCAGGAATATCATTAACTGAGATATTACCCATTATCACATCAGTAGATTCCTTCGCTTGAGCTGCATTCATCATGTTCACCTTTGCAGACTTTGGATTATGCTTGACCACTGCATTGCTGGAAGATCTGACAGGAGGAGGAGGAGGCGGAAGGCGCCTTTGGTTGAAGCACTTGTTAGCATAGTGACCTTTCTGCTGACACTTGTTGCAAGTCACCTCTGAGAGTGGACGATGATAAGGAGCATTGGACTTTGGAGCTTGATTCTGAGACTTGTTCTGATAGCCAGAGTTGGAAGAACCATGGCCACCTTTGTTCTTCTGCTGGTAAGGCTGACGAAACGGAGGAGGAGGAGGCAACCAGAACTTCTGTTGCTTAGTTGCCACAAGTGAGGAAGAAGAAGACTGAACTGCATCTCTGACTCTCTTCTTAGAAGCCTCACACTTGAGCTGAGCAGCCTCTTGCTTCAGTGCCATGTTATAGAATTGATCAAACTGAGTAGGCTCAACAAGAACGAGAGCTAACTGCAGATCCTCTCTAAGGCCACCTCTGAAGTGATAGATCATGCTCTTTTCATCAGGAACGTCTTGTTTAGCGAAGCGAGCAAGTTTCTAAAACAGGATGTTGAATTGATACACAGACATGTTGCCTTGCTTGAGATTGCGGAACTCCTCACGCTTGTTCTCAACAACACTTTGTGGAATGTGGTGCGCTTTGAAATCCCGACAGAAATCAGTCCAAGTGATCACACGACCTCCTCTGGAATCTTTGTATTGCTGAAACCAATCAGCAGCTTGGTCCTTGAGCTGAAAAGAAGCGAACTTGACATAGTCCTCAGGCCTGACATTGCTACCTTCAAAATGCTTGTTGATGTCCACGAGCCAATCATCGGCATCCGTGGCCTCGGCACAGTAGCTGAAAGACTTGGGCTGATTTGCGAGAAACTGGTTGAGAGTAGCGAAGTGAGGCTGACTGTTGCCTTGACCTTGATTGCCTTGCCCTTGGGTGCGTTCTTGCAAGAGTTGTAGAATCATCTGAGCATTGGCGTTGGTGGCTGCCATGATAGCTTGCCATGCCTCCGGAGGCGGAGGTGGTGGCGGAGGGTTCGCTTGACTCCCTTCATTGCGATCCAGATTCTGACGCATTGGCGGAGCCATCCTGAAGAGGGTGACATCCGTTAGCATCTTGATAGACAAATAGATAAGTAGAATCAACGGATAGAAATTGCAACATATAGTCTTCACAATAAACATTCGAACGAAGATGAACGAATGAATTCCATAGTAAATCATCACACTTCCATAAGTTGAGAAGCCACTTGAAAAAGATATGGGATCAACATATGCCTTCGAAGCAACTCGAATACCACAAATGAAAACAAAACAAAGTATTGGCTTGCAGAATAAGCCGGAACAAACATATGATAGAGATTTCGTCCGAAGTTTTCGTGGTGGGGCCCACACGGGCTCAATCGTACAGCACCATCATGTACAAGGCTGTGCACATGACATACGAAGCGTCCCCGAGTCGGCATAGCCAAGGACTCTTTAAGACACTACGAGACGACTGTAAAACCAACCGTGTACAGGCGGACCACTAGACGTCGAACCCCAATCTCATATCATGCGTCTGTCGGAAAGATATCCTAAGGCTACTTGAATTCCCACTTATAAACTCTCAAAACTTTCTGGTTATGCAATCTGGTGTTGGGGATACAGGGGACACAAAATATATCACCCAAACTAGCAATCCCTAGATCCAGCTGTATCCATCCGTCAACACATAACCAAGAAACCTTCGGAAATCGTTTACCTCAACCTTCGAAAAACATCCGTTATATGAGTTATGGCAATACTCCCGAACTCCCGCCCCAGTACTGGGTGGCGTCGAGGTGATCTCACCAACAACTGCATAAAAGAGATTTCGATGTCGGCGAAACTCAGGTATTCTAGAACTGCAACGATAAAATTGTGACGACAACACCTCGGAGCTCAACTCCCCGGGACACTGCCACAACCCCTAAATGTCAAGAGGCACCAAGAACAATGTTCTCATCACAAAACCATCGGAACGATTCCAAGATACCCGCGTGATCCTAAATTTTTTTTGTGAAATTTGAGGAGAGAAGAGTCAAAACTTCTACGTCAGCAGACCTCACCAGAGCGACGAAGGGACTGAGGAGTAAAAAGAATCCTACTCTCCGATATATATAATCCTAAGACTCAAAACATTTTTGTTCTAGACTCAACAACGCCAGCGATTCGATCAAGCAGGGGGCTCCTAAGTCGGGGATGGCTCTGATTACCAACTTGTAACGCCCACGATGCGGCTATATCTCCCACGTGTCGAGGCACGACTTAGAGGCATAACCGCATTGTGGTTTTGTCGCAAGAAGGGTCATCTTCACACAATCCCATGTAATGAACAAGAGTGGGATAAAGAGTTGGCTTACAATCGCCACTTCACACAATACATAAATATAATTCATACATCATCCAAAATACACACATAGACCGGCTACGGTCAAGATCCAAATGAAAATAAGATAACCCCAAATGCTAGATCCCCGATCGTCCCAACTGGGCTCCACTACTGATCATCAGGAAAAGACACATAGTAACGACCACGTTCCTCATCGAACTCCCACTTGAGATCGATCCCATCATCTGCACTGGCATCGTCGGCACCTGCAACTGTTTGGTAGAATCTGTGAGTCACGAGGACTCAGCAATCTCACACCCGCGAGATCAAGACTATTTAAGCTTATAGGAAAGGATGGTGTAATGAGGTGGAGCTGCAGCAGGCAATAAGCATATATGGTGGCTAACATACGCAAAAGAGAGCGAGAAGAGAAGCAACGGAACGGTCGTCATCTAGCAATGACCAAGAAGTGATCCTGAACTCCTACTTACGTCATTCATAACTCAAACCGTGTTCACTTCCCGGACTCCGCCGAGAAGAGACCATCACGGCTACACACACAGTTGATGTATTTTAATTGGGTCAAGTGACAAGTTCTCTACAACCGGACATTAACAAATTCCCATCTGCTTCATAACCGCGGGCACGGCTTTCGAAAGATAATACCCTGCAGGGGTGTCCCAACTTAGCCCATCATAAGCTCTCACGGTCAACGAAGGATAAACCTTCTCCCGGAAAGACCCGATCAGTCTCGGAATCCCGGTTTACAAGACATTTCGACAATGGTAAAACAAGACCAGCAAAACCGCCCGATGCGCCGACAAATCCCGATAGGAGCTACACATATCTCGTTCTCAGGGCACACCGGATGAGACATCCTACAAGTAAAACCAGACCTCGAGTTTCCAAGAGGGGGCCCCGCAGTCTACTCAGTTCGGACCAACACTCGAAGGAGCACTGGCCCGGGGGGGTTAAAATAAGATGACCCTCGGGCTCGCGAAAACCCGGGGGAAAGGCTTAGGTGGAAAATGGTAAAACCAAGGTTGGGCCTTGCTGGAGGAGTTTTATTCAAGGCGAACTGTCGAGGGGGTCCCATAAATCACCCAACCGCGTAAGGAATGCAAACTCAAGGAACATAATACCGGTATGACAGAAACTAGGGCGGCAAGAGTGGAACAAAACACCAGGCATAAGGCCGAGCCTTCCACCCTTTACCAAATATATATAGATGCATTAATTAAATAAGAGATATTGTGATATCCCAACATATCCATGTTCCAACATGGAACCAACTTCATCTTCACCTGCAACTAGCAACGCTATAAGAAGGGCTGAGCAAAAGCGGTAACTTAGCCAAACAACGGTTTGCTAGGAAAGGATGGTTAGAGGCTGACATGGCAATATGAGAGGCATGATATAGCAAGTGGTAGGTAGCGCAACATGGCAATAGATCGAACAACTAGCAAAGCAAAGATAGAAGTGATTTCGAGGGGTGGTCATCTTGCCTGCAAGGTTCTCAGAGTTGTCGAAAGCTTGATCCTCGTAAGCGTACTCAATAGGTTCCTCGTTCACGAACTCGTCTCCCGGCTCTACCCAAGACAAGAACACAAGCAACGGAACCACAATCAACCACGAGAAATGCACAAGCAACATGATGCAAAACATGTATGATATGCAAGATATGATATGCGATGTGTTGAGGATATAAACCTTAGAGTCACCCGCCAGGAGTGGCCGGGTTACTCATAATGGTCATCTTCCAAGCCCGGTGTCAAGCTCGAAGACGGCGGGCCAAAGATGGGCTTAAGACCCGGATGTGGCTTAAGGCCCATAGTTACAACCGCTATTATGGTAGAACTTGTAGTGTAAGGCAAGAATAGTTGAGAGTCCGAGCCGGACACTCTTATGAGCCGGCCGGGACTCTGAGAGCTGCTGGGCGTCAACCTCTCTATATAAAGGGATGACCCGGCGGCGGCTTAGGGACAGGCAAGATCTCATCGAGAGCCAGGCATAGCAATTAAGCCCCCTGGTCATCGAAACCCTAATCAATACCACCTCAACTGGACGTAGGCTTTTACCTTCACCGTAAGGGGCCGAACCAGTATAACCCTCGTGTTCCTTGTCCCGTTTAACCCCTCCAAGCTTCCTAGCTGCGATGGCTCCACGACTAAGTCCTAGCTCGAGGACATCTGCCGTGACAATTCCACGACAGTTGGCGCCCACCGTGGGGCCAGCGCACGGTGGATTTGAGTTCTTGGAGGGCAGCTTCGAAGGGCTCAAGGGATACGCTGTGGGCCGGATGACCAAGAGTCGTCGCGGAAAGCTCTACATCGGCGATGCAAACTGGGGCCCCGACGCCGGCTCAATTGAGTACGGATACCGGGTCCCCTTCGGCGGAATTCATGTCTTCATTGGCAAGATTGGTGAGCCGGGCCCTGAGCCGGATCTCTGCGCCGATCTCATCGAGACGGCTCAGCGCGCACGACCCGCCCGGGCCCTGCCTGCCTTGAAACATGCTTTTGTGGGATGTGTCCACGGAGGGCTCTCTGTTGGATCTGGATCTGGTGATGAGACGGTCGCCGGCTCTGACGGCGAATCATCCACATATGAGTCAAATTCGTTGTATCAGATTCAAGATGGCAGGCTCAGGGGTCGTTCCGATGGTGACAGTATTCCGGACCCTTTTGAGCCGCCGAGCCGGGTTGGAATCTTCATGGCCGGTGCACAGCCTGTTCAAAACCCTGCCGCTGGGTCGGGAAACCCGGTGCCCTCGCCGGCTCAGGTACTGATGGATCTCACGGACAAGATGACGGCCCTGTTGACCGCCACGGTTGACCCGGCGGATCAAGCTCAGCATGACGCGGAGGTGGCGCAGTTAAGGTTAGATCTAGTGAAAGCCAAGGAGGATCTGGCGGCGGAAGGGATCAGGATGGCTGCGGAAAGGGCGGCTCTCGACGCCCAGACTCAGTTGATTCAAGCGCAGTCCTTCCGGCTCACGATGGATCAGAACGCGTCCAATGAGGTCATGAGAAGGAGGCATCAAAAGGCCCAATCTCGACTCCCTCCGGCCTACGATCCTCGAAACCTCTTCAACACGCCAGGTGCAGGGTCTAGTAACCCGCCGGGAATCATAGTACCCGAGTCTGGGACCCCTGTTCAGCCACAAGTGATGGGGCCTCCCCGGGTGAACCCTGCCCCGCCTCAGTATGTGCCAATACCACCGGGTCATTATGCTAACCCGCTGGAGAACATGGTCGCCGCAGCAGCACGGCTGGCGGCTCTCCCAATTGACGGTGACTCTCCAACGGCGGTTGAAACCCGCCAGGTCAGGGAGCTCCTTCAGACAGCTCTGGCGCAGCAAGAGGCGTACTCTTACAGCCGGGACAGGATCCATTCAACCCCTCGTCCAGGCCGGAGCCCGAGTTATAGCAGACACATGGTTTCTGCGACCGGCTCGAGTAACGTCCGACGCCATGACTTGCCACCTGGTCATGGCCCGGCTCACAACGAAGTCTTTCACGCGACAGACCAAGACAGAGCGCGGCAAGGGGCGGAGCAGGTGCCTCAGTTAACGGCTTACCAGACACCCCCGGCTTATCCGACGGCTTCCGTCAACATGGGTATCCCTACAAGGACTGGAGGTGTCCCTTGTTTAGTGCCGGCTCTCCGCAATGAACGTCCACCCAAGGACTTCAAAGGGCCTAGGAAGGTGCCTAATTACATGGCTGATTTACAACCCGCAGTCTGGATCGAGAGCTATGAGATGGCCATGGAATTACTGGAGGTCAGTGAAGCGGCAATGGCCAAGTACTTCACCATGATGTTAGATGGGACGGCCCGCACTTGGTTGAAAGGGCTACCACCGAATTCTATCGGGTCTTGGGCTGAGCTGAAAGCCCGATTCATCCAAAACTTCAAAGATACCTGTAGGCAGTCTATGTCAATTGTGGATTTGACTAACTGTAAACAGTAGGAGGGTGAGTCTACGACACATTGGGTTCGCCGGGTTAAAGAGATAATACATTCATCTGATAAGATGGATGCTGGCTCTGCAGTCTTAATGTTGGAGCAGAATTGTCGCTTCCTGCCCCTGAAGGTGAAACTCGGGCGGCTCAAACGCGACTGCAGTGATATGGGTACGCTGATGGCGGCTCTCGTCAAGTATGCCGACTCTAATAGTACCAAGGACCCCGCTTCAGATGATGAAAGGACAGGGAAGGGAAGGAAGAACGGCAATGGCAAGGGTCCTCAGCATAACCCGGCAAACCAAGGAGGTAACAAGCGTAAGGCTGACGGCAGTATGGAGTTTGTGGCCAATGCCAACTCACAGGGTAACAACCAGCGACGTAAAGGGAGGCCACCTCCCCGGGCTGGCGGGTCAGGCCCGACGCTCGAGCAGTTGTTGAATGAGCCTTGTCCAAGGCATGGCTCTAGGGAGAAGCCAGCTACCCATCTATGGAAAGATTTTGCCATCATGAAGGCCTTTAAGAACTCCAACGCTTTTAATGGCAACAATGGCCCGGGCGGCGCTGAGGCGCCGGCGGCTTTCATGGCCCGAGCGGCGGCTCAAATTCCAATCCTCAGAATATTCAAGGGGGCTTTAATCAGCAGCCCGGCCAGGGTCATCAACAGCAGCAGGGGGTTACCAGACCAATCCAAAGCAGCTCAATGGTGGACAGTACCATGTGTTTACCACCAGTCTGTGTAAGCGAGATCAGAAGCTTCATAAGAGGGCTGTGAATGCTGTTGAGCCGGTAGTCCCACGCTATTTAAGATGGTCTGAGCAGCCCATTGTGTGGAGTAGGGAGGATCACCCTCCCCGGGTTGATAATCTGGGTCACTTGGCCCTGGTGGTGGCTCCTCAGGTGGGAGGATATAAGTTCACTAAGGTGCTCATGGACGGAGGCAGCAGCATCAACATCCTCTATTATGAGACCTTCCGTCGTATGGGGTTGATTGACAAGAATCTCAGCCAGTCTAATACTGTTTTCCATGGCGTGGTGCCTAGTAAGTCGGCTTATCCAGTTGGAAAGATCGAATTGGAAGTGGCTTTTGGAGACGAGTACAACTACAGGGTGGAAAAATTGACCTTTGAGGTGGTCAAGATAAGAAGCCTGTATCATGCCATATTTGGGCGACCGGCTTACGCCAAGTTCATGGCACGGCCGTGTTACGTGTATTTACAGCTCAAGATGCCGGGTCACAATGGGACCATTACGGTTCATGGTAGCCGGAAGGTAGCCTTGGAGTGCGAGGAAGGCGATGCGGCTTATGTAGAATCTGTTTGTGCAACAGAGGAGTTGAAATTTTACAAGGACAATGTTGACCCAACAGATATGACCTCAATCCAATGGTCAAGCTGAGAGCGCTAATTAGGAGATTCTGAAAGGCATCAAGCCCCGGCTTTTGGTCCCTTTGCAACGGATGCCGGGTTGTTGGGTGGAGGAGTTACCCTTCGTGTTGTGGAGCATCAATACTACTCCTAACAGGTCTACGGGTTTCACGCCTTTCTTCATGGTTTATGGAGCGGAAGCAGTCCTCCCCAGTGACGTCCGTCATGACTCGCCTCGAGTGGCGGCTTATGTTGAGGCGGATAATGAACAGGCGCGTCAAGACGCTCTTGACTTGTTGGACGAATAGCGCGACGTGGCAGCGGCTCGTTCAGCGATTTACCAACAAGACCTGCGCCGTTATCACAGTCGCCGGGTTAAGTCCCGGGTCTTCCAGGAAGGTGACCTGGTGCTCCGGCTCATCCAGGATCGAACAGATGCACACAAGCTATCCCCGCCTTGGGAAGGACCCTTTGTGGTCAGCAAGAACTTGCACAACGGGTCATACTACCTTATCGACATTCGGGAGCATAAAGATTCACGTAAGTCGGAGGAGGAGACCCGTCGGTCGTGGAACATAGCTCAGCTTCGGCCTTATTATACTTGAGCCACCGGCTCTCATAATGTACCTATTTCTATAGCCATGTACATATTATGTTAAATGATAAAGCAGGACCTCTGTCCTTTTCTCCTCCAAAGGTAAACGTGTTGTTTCCATTACAATATCACATGGTCACTTGGAGATGGATCCGGCTTATGATCGTATTCGAATCTAGTCGTAAGCAATATAATCACCTGGGGGCTTCCTGTTGAAACATAGGTCGTATTCGAACCAAAGAGAACATAGCTGTCGATACCCACTTGATTGGCAAAGTGCCGAGCTCATTGGGGAGTTTTCTTTTATCATATTTGAATCATAGCTTAACCCCCTTTGGGAACCGACGTGGATCGTATTCGAATCAGCGTCGTTAAATAACTCTTAAGGTCATTTGGGGGCTTCCTGTTCAAACATGGGTCGTATTCGAACCAAAGAGAACATAGCTGTCGGTACCCTCTTGATTGGCATCGCCAAACCCACTGGGGGCTATATGATCGCATTCGAATCTTAGCATAACCCCTTTGGGACGGGTCTCTGGTCGTATTCGAACCGGAAGCCCCTAAGCTTTTCTGATTTACAACGAGTTCTTCTGATTGTATCAACAGTGTACACGGCGGTTCTTGTTCGCCGGCTTAACTTTGATTCACAGGGCTAGTCGAACACAATCGGTGTTATCAAGACTGGTAAGCCGGGATTGAGGTACCAACCTTATTACCCGGGTTGTATAAACCGGAAGTGTACTTGAAGGCCGGTAAGTGTGTTATTACGGTTATATCAAGGGCATAATTGAGGACCAGTCTTTTGTGACTTAGATTCATATTCCGGGTTATGTGTATGAGACTATGATTCTCAGTGCGGTAAGCCGCCTAGAGACTTGTGATTTGTTTTTCCATGCAGGATAGTTAAAGACAGTTATTTGAGCTTAAGGAAAATGAATGATCAATTATGACCCGGAGGAGTATAAGGAAGCAACTTCAATGGAGTTAAGCATTCAACACATGCACGATGGCATGACAAAGTTAAAATGTTTGTCCTATTCTATTACAAGACTCCCCGAGTCCAAAAGGTGAGGCATTGTTTAACAAGCGTAACCATGGGCGGCCTAAAGAGTCAAGATGCTTGCTGGGTCGAAGCTTCCAGCTCATCCCTCTCCGCTCCTCCGGCTGTTCCTATGACCTGGAAAGTTGACGATTTCCAGTCAATGCCGCTCAAAGCTTCAAATTGAGCCTCCTCGTCAATTAACCCGGCTGGGTCAACTTCCGGGGCGAAGGTGTGCTTACGAGTCAGAGGGATCAAGCTGATTGCTTCGTAGCGTGGAGTGGGGATCCTCTGATTCTCTGAGTCATAGCCCGGCTGATACTTGGTCAGATCGGTATCGTTCCCGATCAAGGTAGCCACCGGGCGCACACTCTTCACACAGGCAGCAAAGTCTTGTTGATCAAAGGGAGTGCCGTCTTCCTTCAGACTGGGATATCCAAGTGCAATGTCCGCCGGGTCTAGCTCTGGGAGGAAAGCCTTGGCCCGGCTCAGAGTAGCTATGGCTCCGGCTCTTGCAGAAGCCCGTCGCAGCTCTTGGACACGCTGAGGAAGAACGGCAAGCCGGCGAAGTACTTCCGCCAGGTGAGTCAGAACCTCATTGGATAGGGCCACCATGGCCAAAGCGCTTTGTGACCCGGTGTAGAGTTGCTCCACCAGGGTGTACACGGCCTTCAGCTTGGTCAGCACGTTCTGATTGAGGTTGGCGCTTCTTGGACCTGTGTAACAAAGTAAGATAAGCCGCTGGCAATGATGGGAGTTATGGGGCATAAGGACTATAAACTTGTCAAGAGCCGGCAGGATGACTTACCAAAGATTGCGGCGACCATCTGTGACACGTGGCGTTTTAAGCCGGAGAGCTCGGCGGTTCTCTCCGTCAGAGTCTTCTCCGCCTGTTCGGCCCGGCTTACCAGAGCAGCCTTCTCTTCGGCCCAAGTCTTCCTTTCAGATTCAAACTTTTTCTTCAGCTTCTCTTGTGCAGCAATGCTGGATTCAAATTTGGCGTTGGCCTTCCGGGTCTCAGTTTCCTGAGTCTTCAGGCGGTTCTTCAGGTCAGAGATATCAGCCTCAAACTTCTTGCAAGCAGCCTGCACAATTTCCGGGTTATAGTATGAACAGTTATCATGCAATTGTAAAGTCCCAAGCACTTTCCAAGCAAAGATACTTGGAACTTGGGGGCTAATGCAGGTTGAAAGTTTCTGTCTATAAAATTACCGGTTCATGCGAGTAAGTCGGAAGATAAGTCTACAACATATTCTATCATGAGTAGTAGACTTGGGGGCTAGGGTATGGTAAAGATAACTATGCAGTAAGCAATAAAAATGGTACCTCAGATTTTTGCTGTATCTGATTCACCATGTTGATCTCCAAATCCCGGCTCTTGTGCACCTGACTAACATATCCGGAGACGATCTCTCCGATGCTCAAGTGAGTATAGTTGGTGAGGTCCAGAGCGGCCCGGCGGCGCTCTAGCAACTCCTCCTTGGCGGAGCACTTGGCCAGCGCAGTAGGTCTCCCCGGCTCAACAAATTCCGTCCGGGTGATTACTACGTCCGGGTCATCGGCCGGCTGAGCCGGGCTGGAGGTCTTCGGGTTAGCAGAAGTCTCTGCGATTGGCTTGTCGGTTGGAGCAGTGGCTTCAGGAGCAGAGGCAACTGGCGGTTCTTGAGCTGCGACCTCCGGCTCAGGCAAGTCCGGTTCTTCGACCGACTTGTTCTTCTTTGCCCTCTTGCTGAGCTTTGCCTGGGCACTGAAAGGACAAAAAGGTTAGTACAAAAGTATGAGTAAAGATAAGCACAACAAGAGATGTTCATCATTACCCGGGTATGGTCTTGAAGGCCGGCAGGTTTGATTGCATCGAGTCACCAGAGGAAGGGGAGGTTTCCTGATAATTCGAGTCAGAAGAATTGAGCGGTTGACGTATAACACCCGCCAAAGGATGAAAAGGATATAAGTTGGAGATAACCTCGGTCCGGCGCTTCCTTGACGCCTCAGGTAAACCGGAGGAGAGGTCAGCATCCTTGTTGGTTCGGGTGTGCCGCCGGCTCTCATGAATCTGTTGCTTCAAAAAAAAATTGAGGATCTTGATAAGCTAAAGGATGTGAAAATCTTACTTTCCGGGTTACTCTTCGGACTTTCAGCCTTGGCAAGGGCTCCGAGTCGGAGGAAAGTGTCATTACCTCTTCAATCACCGGGTTACTTGCTCCGGTGTCATCCTGTGGATAATCATGATTAATAAGGTGGCCAAAGGACAGCAGAAAAGCGGAATACAACAAGAGCTTACAGGTTCAGAGGTTACCTCAGACTCGGAGCTGTCACTTAGTTGAAACAGCTCTGAGGCAGTGGGCCGGTTTCCCTTCTTGCGCGGAGCGGCTCTCCTGGCGGCTTTCTTAGCCTTCCTGGCCTTCTTGGCCGCCTCATGGTCATACTTGACCTTCCAGAATTTATCATCAGCCTGAAAAATACAATGAAGACTTCTTAAGGTTCAGATGAAAATTATCTCAAGGAAGAAAATAAGATGTTCAGATCAGCGGCTTACCGCTGGGGCCGGGCTGGTCTTGCAGAAGGGACTTAAGCCGGTCCTCCCGCAGTCTGCCAAGCTCTCATTCAAGAGGGCCTTGGTCATGTCTTCAACAATGTCTTCAGGAAGATCGTTGCGGCTATGTCGCAGGGGGGCATCTTTCCGGCCCGTGTAATCACACATTAAGCCGGGGCGGCGGCTCAAGGGGATCACCTGCCACGAGATCCAGACCCGGACCAGATCAATGCCATTGAGGCCATTTCCCAGGAGAGCCTTGATTTTGTTGATGGTGGGGATCAGAGGTTGGCGCTCCGCCTGAGATAGCTTGTCTGACAGAGGGTGAGTTGGTTCCAGACGCGAGGGACGAAAGCCGGGCAGTGGGCTCTCGTCAGCCGGCGACGTGTCTTGGCAATAGAACCACGTCTGGTTCCAGTCCTTTGGGTGGCTTGGTGGCTCGGCATAAGGAAAAAGGCAGTCTCTCCGTCGGTGAATGGAGATTCCACCAAGTTCCAAGCTCGGCCTGTTGGCGCACTCGTTCTGGCGGTTCAGATAAAAGAGCTCTCTGAAGAGCAGCAGGCTGGGTTCTTCTCCAAGGTAGACCTCGCAGAATACTTGGAAGTTGCATATATTTGACATCGAATTGGGTCCTATGTCTTGTGGCCGCAGGTCAAAGAAATTCAGTACATCTCTAAAAAACTTTGAGCCGGGCGGTGCGAAGCCCCGGCTCATGTGATCCGCAAATATTACCACCTCCCCCTCCCTTGGCTGTGGTCTCTCCTCTGACGGGTCAGGGGCGCGATACGACATGACGTCCTTCTTGGGCAGGTAACCCGACTTCACAAAACCCGCTAAGGTCTCGTCGGTGACGTTGGACCTCATCCAATTGCATGTGATGGGTGCTTTGGGAGCTTTGGGAGGCATGGTGAAAGTCGAAAGCCTATGATAAAAGGAAATGTCCGGTTTAACTATAAGCCGGAGGAAATTTACTGTTCAATGTTTAAAGTGGCGGCTTATGGAGGGGCCTAATGACATATAGCTAAATACATCGGGTTATCTAAGCTGCTGGAGGTACTGAGAGTAATTCAATTGTCTACAGCTTTATCGTAAATAAGCCGGAAAATTCTTAGGCGCGTGGCTTCTTTGAGCCGGAAATGTAAGCCGCCATGACTCAGCAGGTACAATTTTTTACTAAGTGTGGTGAAAACAGGTTTCACACATCGCAGTAACTAATTTGGATCAAAATGGTCGACTAAAGATGGAAGTTTCTAGACCTAAAACAGACACAGAAGAAGTTTGCGGGTTCGAACAGAGCCTCTATGCAGTAAAAGGAGATCTATGTACGTTGGAAACGGGCGTGGAACAACTGCCGCAGCAGTTCTATATGATCTAAGATCAAGAAAGGTGGTAAAAATCAAATCTACCGAGAACTCGCGAAGAACGGTGAAGAACACGAGAAGAACAACAAGAACCTAATGTGGATCTATCCTATGGAGTGGCGATGGCTTACGGGTGCTGGTGAGTCGCGGAAGTCGTCGCCGTTTTCTCTAGACACAACAGGTTGATGCAGCGGCCGGAGTTGGTGAGGACGAGGAGACCCGCGGCGGCGGCGATGGAGCTCGAGCGGGAGAACAGTGGTGAGAGTAGGAAGACGAGTGGCTAGAGGCTCAACGGGTCGGGTTACTTATAAGGGCAAGCTCATAAGTGGGCGCGAGAAGCGAGGAGGCCACGGCGCGGTTATCTCGCTATAAAAACGCCTCGATTTTCGGGACGGCAGTTAAAGATAAGATCCGTTGCGGATATGGTGGAGTAAAAATGGACTTAACGGAAGGTGACATCACGGCGGATTACCCGGAATCCAGAAGATGACGTCACGATGGGTTATAGCCTTCACACAATTGTAAGCCGGATATTTTCTGTCGAAAGGATTGAAGATTGACATGAGCCGGCTCAAATCAATCTGGGGCCTAATGTTGAGGATATAAACCTTAGAGTCACCCGCCAGGAGTGGCCGGGTTACTCATAATGGTCATCTTCCAAGCCCGGCGCCAAGCTCGAAGACGGCGGGCCAAAGATGGACTTAAGACCCGGATGTGGCTTAAGGCCCATAGTTACAACCGCTATTATGGTAGAACTTGTAGTGTAAGGCAAGAATAGTTGAGAGTCCGAGCCGGACACTCTTATGAGCCGGCCAGGACTCTGAGAGCTGCTGGGCGTCAACCTCTCTATATAAAGGGATGACCCGGCGGCGGCTTAGGGACAGACAAGATCTCATCGAGAGCCAGGCATAGCAATTAAGCCCCCTGGTCATCGAAACCCTAATCAATACCACCTCAACTGGACGTAGACTTTTACCTTCACCATAAGGGGCCGAACCAGTATAACCCTCGTGTTCCTTGTCCCGTTTAACCCCTCCAAGCTTCCTAGCTGCGATGGCTCCACGACTAAGTCCTAGCTCGAGGACATCTGCCGTGACAATTCCACGACACGATGCATATGCGTGCTCCGGAAGAAAAATGATGAACAAGGCAGTAACTTGGCAAACCAAGCATGCCACTGGAAAGATGAGATGATTTCGGTCGAAATCGATATAAAGATCACCGGAAACTGATGCACGGTTTGCAAATGGCAAGCAAAACAAGAATGACATGAATCTGCGATTAACAGCACGATAGCACTTAGAATGCAACAAGTAACAATGCTACAGCACTCCAACATAGCAACAAAGCATATGAAAGTAATTTAAAGGCTATGCTTGACAAAAGACGAACACTGAGCTACGGCTAGATCACAACATAACAAGCTCAAACAAGCATGGCAAAAGTACAAAAGATAACAGGTTCACAGACTTAGTGAAATTACTGGACATGGCAGAAAACAGCATCAGGTAGCAATGTTCAGAGCACGAAATCAACATGCTACAAGAAGTTAACATGGCAAACCAAGGCATGGCAGTATTCTACTAAATGCATATGAAAAATGTCCCTTACTGACCATAAGCCAAAACGGACCAGAAGATATGATGGCAAGCATGTAAACATAGCAAGTTTCGTTAACAGGTTTCAGACTCAGCAGAAAACAGAGCATGGCAGAAACAATAATATGAGTGCATCTTGGTGAGCTTGATGCACTCACCACAAAGCAACGCATGACAAAATAAGCATACCTACAGCAAGACGGCATGTTTATGAAGCTATCCATGGCAAGAGCAAATACATAGCATGTATGGATCAACTACAATAAGCTTGGCAAAAATGAATATCATGTTAAGAATCTGCCAGAAATATTTTATAGCAAAAGTAGAGCAAGATTGAGTCATTCTATGCACTCCATAATTGCAAACAAGGGTAGGAATGGATCAATTACAACAATATCTACAAAACATCCTTACTGAATATCTCCAAAATATGCATGGATCTCTCTGTAGCATCAAGTTTACATGGCAACAAAATAACAGCAGACAAGGACTTACAGAAATCACTCCCTGAAATCAGAAACATTACGGAGCCTAGTTTGCATGCTTGTGCTAGTCACCATAGAGATCACAAAAATAAATGGCATACACCACTGGAAAGATGGCATGGCATACAACAAAACACATGTCGAGCTCATGCCCATAAAATGCACAGATTAAATGATACAAAAATGACAAATCTCCAAGTTTTGATAAGAACCAGCAGATAACAGCAATTAGCACTCTTGCAACATATATTTGGGCATCAAGATGGCCTCTAATGAACATGGTGCAATTGAACAAAATGTAGAGAATCAAGAGGCGAACAATTTGACATATTACACGCGCGAAACGGAGCTACATGCAGAGAGTTACAATGCTATGAACATGGGCACATGCTGTAACAGAAAATAACTTGGAGGATTTTTAGGGTTCGGGAAAAGTCAACCGTAGGGGATCCCAGATCGGATCGGGCCGAGGGAGCTCGGGGCTCCGGCCGCCGGAGTAGCTGCCGGTGAGGGAGGAGGCGGCGGGGCCTCGAGGCCGGCGAGGACGACGGCGGTGCGACGACGGAGGAGAGGGGCGGCGCGGGCTCCGGCGGAGGGACGCGCGGCGGCGGCCAGTGGCGGGGGCGAGCGCGGCACGGGGTGGCGGCGAACGGCGGCGGCGCGGGCAGGCGGCGGCGCGGGGCGCGGAGGCGGGCGTGCGCCGCGGGGGCCGGGGACGGGCTCGGCGGCGGCGACGTACGGCCCGCCACGTGGCAGCGCGCCACTGGTCCGGGGCGGCGGCGCGAGTTGTCTGGCCGGCGGCGGACACGTCCGGCGCGGCGCGAGGAGCGGGTTAGGGTTTTGACTGTGATTGTTTTCGGGAGGGCTGACATATAAATAGGTAGAGGGAGCTAAGAGGCTCCAAATGAGGTGCGGTTTTCGCCCACACGATCGTGATCGAACGACCTACAGCATGGAAGAGAGTTTGGTGGGTTTTGGGCTGTTTAGATAGGGGGTTTTGCTGCAACACACAAATGGACTTTGCGGTTACCCGGTTAACCATTGGAGTACCAAACGACCTCCAAATGGAACGAAACTTGACCGGTGGTCTACCGGTAGTATACCAAGGCCACTTGACAAGTCTCGGTCCATTCCGAGAACGTTTGACACCCGCTCACGAAAGAAAACAAGAGGGGTGCACCGGAGGAGATGGGAGCGCCGGATTGCAAAACGGACAACGGGGAAAATGCTCGGATGCATGAGACGAACACGTATGCGAATGCAATGCACATGATGACATGATATGAAATGCATGACATGAACAAAATGCAAAACGAAAGACAAAACCCGACCACAGAGGGAATATCATAACGCATAGCCGAAGATGGCAAGAGTTGGAGTTACTATTATGGAAAGTTACATGCGGGGTGTTACACGCCTTCACTTTGCTTTAAGTATACAATTATCTGCATACATAAAAATACATAATTCACTAGAAGAGGCAAACGTCTGAATCATGTGCCCCCTGTGGGATCGATACTCTTTCTTCCAAAAGGCTACAACCTAACCATGTGCACTTGCAGACCATCAAGCTTTTTCTGGCGCCGTTGCTAGGGAGCTAGGCGCTTTTAGTCTTTGCCTTGAGTTTGGAATTATTTTGTGTTCTAATGTTTTTGTAGATTGCGAGCAACCATGGTCCTTCAAGAACAAATTTACCAGATATGTGTGCAATTAGTAGCAAGACCGGCTCACGGAGAGAACTTTATATCTATTGGTCCTGACCTATCTGGTAAAGTATCTGAGATCAACGGGAACTATTTCCACATATATATGATTTATCGATATTAACCGGTAAACCCCGAAACCCTTCTAGTGACATTAAAACGCTTCTGCTTCCTCTCGAAACTATTTCGAATATTAATGAAATTATTTCATAAATATTTTCCCATTACTCCTGTCCTACTAACACTCAACAGATCATGATTATCTTAAACTTATGACCCTGTAGGTTCGGTAAAACATAAATATGAATAGATACCCTTTCGTTCAATGACCAATAACGGAACTGTGGACGTCCATATCGTTCCCTATGAGTACTCGAATGACATTTGAGTGAACCTTTGGTTATCATGTGCTATTCACTTTGCTTCCGATACTTTACAAAATCCGAGGTGAGATATATCGGTATCCTCTTGAGTCATACACATGCTCACTATACCGGTCTCCTCGTTACCGGTTTTGTTCTTCTTTCTCGTTGACATGTTTCGGATCCCCGTGACTTAGTCACATTGTCTAGCCAAACGACGATGGATGCCATCACACCAAGAGGACCCTAAGAATATTTCTCCATTGTCGGAGGAGCAAATCCCACTCTTGAGCTATCTAGTACCTTGTCAAACTTTTCGATGAACCCGTAAGTCGTCGTTATGATCACCGTGTTACAGATGACGTTTGAGCAACCCCAAAGTTCATCGTACGGTAAGAAGTGACTATGATACTCTCATGGTCCAAGGAACCAATTCACACGTTAACACTCCGTGTTATAACAATTGACTTCTGACGATTGTATCTCAAAGTATAACAAGCAAGTTTAGGTCGATTCAATACGGTCGTTCTTCTAACGTCATACTCTCAAGGTTGTTTAGGACTACCGTTACACTTAATGATATCCTAAAATTCGAAAAACATAATCACCAACAACGTTTGAGCTAGTCTTAGAGGCAAGACTAGGAATCTTATTTTTACCATTTATCATTCCACACGTGCATATGAGTTTTCCACTGAATCGCACATTCCAGGATCATAGCAGTTATAGCACAGAATATAAACTTTTAACTATGAATATGAAAATATAATAATAGAATATTATTACCTTTAGGGAATATTTCCAACACAAATTCCCAACCCTAGCTTGGCGTACCAGCCGCCTCCTGGACCAATCCTCTCGGCCATCTTTCCCCAGCTTGCCGACGGTGGCGGCGGCCCTGATCCCATGCCTAGCTGGGCGAGTACGCCCAATGGAGGTGCCATTCCATCTCCTATTCGTCATGTTACCCCGGTCTGGCTGCACCAGCGGATCTCACTCTGTCATAAGCGAACAAGAACTTGAGGGTACTTTGATCTGACGTCCAGAGGCCGACCTCGCCCCATCCTTTTTTCTACACCAACCCGCCATTCTCCACATGTGGCCCCCACCCCATCGACATTGGAGAAGAAAGCTTTAATATGAAGGTATGCTTATCTTTGAGTCTGCTACCAAATTCTGAGTTAATTTTGTGGCCTTTTATTTAGCAAGTATATTGGTTCAGATTTTACTACTGTCCATATCACATGAATAATATTTTGGTCGTAAATAGTTACTTGAGTTCCTCATCTCGAGACGAGATTTAGAAACTCTGGATGTTTGGAAGTTATATGAATGTCTACATTTTTAAAATTTGAACATATGTACATATATGTAGATGGTATAATTTGATCGTCACTAATAGCAGCTTGAAGCTTAGAGAGCTTTTTGAGCAAATGTTATATTCAGATAGATATGTCTGAGCAGTGTAGTAGTTAACCCACTAGCAGCACACTATGTTATACATATACAGGAACTAAAGGAAATTGCTTTAGGACAGAAAAACCATCAGTCCAATGGATAAGTATATTGCCAGCATAATGCTAAAAATCACCGCTGATACATGTCAACTATAGTGCAAATCCCAGTTTAGTATGTAGTCACACTTTTCTGAGCCAAATTCAGTTAATTTGGAGGGACCTTTATCCAATGTTCATTTGCCATAACAAAAAACAAAAATTCCGCCAACTTACCAAATATTATACATGAGAAGAAAATAATCTCATCTACCTATTAAAGTACCTGAACGTGAAGTGCACATTGGCATGATGTCTACTACGCAACTTTATTCTTGTAGACTCGTGTTGGGCCTCCAAGTGCAGAGTTTTGTATGACAGTAGCAATTTTCCCTCAAGTGGATGACCTAAGGTTTATCAATCCGTGGGAGGTGTAGGATGAAGATGGTCTCTCTCAAACGACCCTGCAACCAAATACAAGAAATCTCTTGTGTCCCCAACACACCCAATACAATGGCAAATTGTATAGGTGCACTAGTTCGGCGAAGAGATGGTGATAAAAGTGTAATATTGATAGTAGAAATAAATTTTTATAATCTGAATAAATAAAAACAGCAAGGTAGCAAATAGTAAACGGGCACAAAAACGGTATTGCAATGCTTGAAAATGAGGCCTAGGGTCCGTACTTTCACTAGTGCAATCTCTCAACAATGCTAATATAATTGGATCATATAACCACCCCTCAAAGTGCGACGAAGAATCACTCCAAAGTTCCTATCTAGCGGAGAACATAAGAATAAATTGTTTGTAGGGTACGAAACCACCTCAAAGCTATTCTTTCCGTTCGATCTATTCAAGAGTTCGTACTAAAATAACACAAAGCTATTCTTTCCGTTCGATCTATCCTAGAGTCCGTACTAAAATAACACCAAAGCAAATTCATATTCATAATATTCAATCCAACACAAAGAACTTCAAAGAGTGCCCCGAGATTTCTACCGGAGAAACTAAAGAC
Organism: Aegilops tauschii subsp. strangulata; assembly: GCF_002575655.3. Taxonomy (NCBI): domain Eukaryota; kingdom Viridiplantae; phylum Streptophyta; class Magnoliopsida; order Poales; family Poaceae; genus Aegilops; species Aegilops tauschii. Next base: position 69,875,690 of record NC_053035.3, read on the forward strand.
AAGAACGTGCATCAACCCCTATGCCTAGATTACCCCAATGTCACCTCGGGAATCTGCGAGTTGAGTGCCAAAACATATATCAAGTGAATCAATACGATACCCCATTGTCACCACGAGTATTCAATTGCAAGACATATATCAAGTGTTCTCAAATCCATAAAAGTATTCAATCCGACAACAACAAAATCTCAAAGGGAAATACTCAATTCGTCACAACAAGATAGAGAGAGGAAAACACCATATGATCCAACTACATTAACAAAGCCCACGATACATCAAGATCGTGACATCTAAAGAACATGAGAGAGAGACATTAAACACATAGCTACTGGTACAAACCCTCAGCCCCAAGGGTGGACTAGTCCCTCCTCATCGTGGTGGCCTCTAAGATGATGAAGATGGCTACCGGTGATGATTCCCCCCTCCGGCAGGGTGCCGGAACGGGGTCTAGATTGGTTTTCGGTGGCTACAGAGCCTTGCGGCGGCGGAACTTCTGATCTAGGGTAACCCCGAAGGGTTTCAGAATATTTGGTAATTTATAGTGCAAAGAGGGGGTGCGGGAGGCCACCGAGGTGGGCACAACCCACCTGGGCGCGCCAGGGGGTTGTGCCCCCCTCGGGGGACCCCCCAGGTGCTTCTTTGGCCCAATGGGTGTCTTCTGGTCCATAAAAAATCTCCGTGGAGTTTCGTTGTGTTTGGACTCCGTTTGGTATTGATTTCCTGTGATGTAAAGAACAAGCAAAAAACAGCAACTGGCACTAGGCACTGGGTCAATAGGTTAGTCCCAAAAAATGATATAAAGTTGCTATAAAATGATTGTAAAGCATCCAAGAATGATAAAATAACAGCATGAATACTTCATAAATTATAGATACGTTGGAAACGTACAACATCCCCAAGCTTAATTCCTGCTCATCCTCGAGTAGGTAAATGATAAAAGAAATAATTTATGAAGTGTGAATGCTAACAAAGTGCAAAAGTTTGATCAATGACAATTTCAATCACTTCTTCTAGCATCATAACAACAATTCTTTCTCATAAAATTTCTCATGTTGTAGTGGCAACCAATTGACATGTTAAGGTTTAAACAATGAACTCTCTTGAAACCTAGCAACCTATGTTCTTAGTCACCAAGCAATTGCAATTCAACTTATTCAACGGAGTCTAAGTAAGAGCTCCACATACTCAACCATCATATAGTCTTCTATGATTGCTAACACTCACCGCATACACATGAGCAAAACGTTTCAACCGGACACATAGAAAGATAGGGGCTTATTGTTTTGCCTCCCAACATATTCACCCCAAGGGTGATGTCAACAATAATAAATCATGCTACCCAAATTCAACCGGACATATGTGACTGATCTTTCCTCACCACATGATGCTTGCCAAAAGGGAAAAATAAAAAGGAATAGAGAGAATAACTTTGACTCTTGCATGAAAGTAAATACATAAAAGTAAAAGATAGGCCCTTCGCAGAGGGAAGTAGGGATTTGTAGAGGTGCCAGAGCTCAAAGCGAAAATTGAGAGATAAAAAACATTTTGAGAGGTATACTTTTCCCACCAACGAAAACGACTTAGAGCTCCCAACACTTTCCATGCTAGATATATCATAGGCGGTTCCCAAACAGAAAATAAAGTTTATTCCTTTTTCCACCATACTTTCACTTTCCATGGCTAGCCGTATCCACGGGTGCCCTCCATACCAACACTTTCCAAGGAATTTATTATTTGACAACATAAAATAAATTCATTTTTCATTTCGGGACTGGGCATCCCTAAAACCTTTGCCTTACTCTCGTGCAATGACAAGTGAATAAACACTCTTATGAGAATAACACATCTAGCATGGAAAATATTGGCCACCCCTCACCGCCTTGCGAGTGGTACGAGCACACAAAAGAGAAATTTATTTTTGAAAATTAGAGATGGCACATACAAATTTGCTTAGAACGGCACGGAAATACCGCATATAGGTAGGTATGGTGGACTCTTGAAAATAAGATTTGGGTTTAAGGGTTTTTGGATGCACAAGTAGTATCTCTACTTGGTGCGGAATTTTTGGCTAGCAAAGATGTGGGGCAAGCACCACATGTTAAAGGATCTATGACAATATGACTTCTATGTGAATATGAGCAAACATAAATCATTAAGTTGTCTTCCTTGTCCAAAGTCAACAATTTGGGCATATAATATTTTGATGGGGGCTCACAATCACAAAAAATTTCCAAAATAGTGTATTTGCATGTGAAAGTTCTCTTCCTTATACTAATTATTCGTGAATTGCTTGTATGACCAATATTGTGATTGTCAAGCCTCAAAAGATTTCACTTTCTAAACCCAATGTGAAGCTACCACTAGGCATGATATGATTTCAACTTTATGACATTCAATTTATTCAACAATTTACTCATAGGATATAAGTGAAGCACAAGAGTAAATGACAAACTACTCCAAAAAGATATAAGTGAAGATCATGCAAGTAGTTAAGTAAATAGATAGCTATGTGTGGACTCTCTCTTATTTAAAACTTTCAGATCTAAGTAATTTATTAAAACAGCAAGCAAAACAGAACAAAATAACATTTCAAGGATAGCACACATCATATGAAGAAGCAAAAACTTAGGCTCAACTGATACTAACCGATAGTTGTTGAAGAAGAAAGGTGGGATGCCTACCGGGGTATCCCCAAGCTTAGATGCTTGAGACTTCTTGAAATATTATCTTGGTGTGCCTTGGGAATCCCCAAGCTTGAGCTTTTGTGTCCCCTTAATTCCTCTCATATCACGGTTTCCTAAATCTCAAAAGCTTCATCCACACAAAACTCAACAGGAACTTGTGAGATAAGTTAGTATAAACCAATGCAAAAACCTTACCATTCTCTACTGTAGCAAATCACTAAAATTATTATTCAACATTGCATACTAAATGCCTCTGCATATTTAATACTCCTATCCTCAAATAGAATCATTAAATAAGCAAACATATGCAAACATAACAGCAATCTGCCGAAACAGTACAGTCTGTAAAGAATGCAAGAGTGTTAATACTTCCCTAACTCCAAACATTATGAAATTCTACCACACTATAGAAAATTTATCAGAGCTTATTATGCAAAAAGTTTCAACATTTTATCACATTTTGACTTTTCTAGGGAATTTTTGCAACATCGATAAACTTTCTGTTTTCAAACAGCAACATGTATACTTGCAAGATAAGCATGGTAAAGGCTATCCTTGACATTTTTATTGAAAAGAAAGATGCAAAACATTATTCTAAATAACAGCAAGCAAATCCTAACAAAATAAATTGACGCTCCAAGTAAAACACATATCATGTGACGAATGAAAACATAGCTCCAAGTGAGGTTACCGATAATGTTGGAGACGAAAGAGGGGATGCCTTCCGGGGCATCCCCAAGCTTAGTTGCTTGGATCTTCCTTGGATATTAACTTGGGGTGCCTTTGTAATCCCCAAGCTTAGGGTCTTGTCACTCCTTATTCTCCTCATATCGACATCTCACCCAAAACTTGAAAACTTCAATCACACCAAACTTAACAAAACTTCGTGAGATAGGTTTGTATGATAAAGAGCAAGCCATTTCACTTTGGTAGTGTCAAAGACAAGATTCATAATTGTTTACATACAATGCCTACTGTACCATATCATTTCCACAATTTATATTGAGCAATATAAGCCATAGAAACTAGAAAGCAAGCAAACTATGCATTGAAAACAGAATCTGTCAAAAACAGAACAGTCTGTAATGATCTGGATAACTACCATGCTTATGCTACTCCAAAAATTATTAAACAAATTGTACCACGTGAGAAATTTATATATTAAACTTCTTCAAAAAGAATCAACTCAAAATCACTCTTCTGTTAAAAATGGGACCCATTTTCGTGAGCACAAAAGTTTCTGTTCTTCAGCAGGGTCAAATCAACTATCACCCAACATGGTCCCAAAGGCTTTAATTGGCACTTTATCGAAACAAAAGCAATAAAACATGATCAATACAGTAGCATAATCATGTGAACACACAAAAACAGTAGGTAAAAGTGTTGGGTTGTCTCCCAACAAGCACTTTTCTTTAATGCCTTTTTAGCTAGGCATGATGATTTCAATGATGCTCGCATAAAAGATAAGAATTGAAACACAAACAGAGCATCATGAAGCATATGACTAGCACATTTAAGCCTAACCCACTTCCTGTGCATAGGGATTTTGTGAGAAAATAATTCATGGGAACAAGAATCATCTAGCATAGGAAGGCAAAACAAACAAAACTTCAAGATTTTCAACACATAGAGAGGAAACTTGATATTATTGCAATTCCTACAAGCATATGTTCCTCCCTCATAATAATTTTCAGTAGCATCACGTATGAATTCAACAATATAGCTATCACATAAAGCATTCTTTTCATGATCCACAAGCATAGAGATTTTATTACTCTCCACATAAGCAAATTTCCTCTCATCAATAGTAGTGGGAGCAAACTCAACAAAATAACTATCATGAGAGTGAAAATTAAAATCATGATGACAAGTTTCATGGTTATCATTATTCTTTATAGCATACATGTCATCACCATAATCATCATAGATAGGAACTTTGTTGTCATAATCAATTGTGACTTCTTCCAACATAGTGGAATCATCATTAAATAAAGTCATGACCTCTCCAAATCCACTTTCATCAATATAATCATCATAAATAGGAGGCATGCTTTCATCATAATAAATTTTCTCATCAAAACTTGGGGGACTAAAACATCATATTCATCAAACATAGCTTCCCCAAGCTTATGGCTTTGCATATCATTAGCATCATGGATATTCAAAGAATTCATACAAACAACATTGCAAGCATGCTCATCATTCAAATATTTTGTGCCAAACATTTTATTGACTTCTTCTTCTAACAATTGAGCACAATTTTCTGAACCATCATTTTCAAGAAGGATATTATAAAGATGATCAATAATATGATGCAACCTCAATTCCATTTTTTGTACTTTGCTTTTTATAGACCAAACTAGTGATAAAACAAGAAACTAAAAGATTCAACTGCAAGATCTAAAGATATACCTTCAAGCACTCACCTCCCCAGCAACGGCGCCAGAAAAGAGCTTTGTTGACAGGATGTGAGTGCCACTTTCCTAACCTCCTTGGCAACGACGCCAGAAAAGAGATTGATGTCTACTACGCAACTTTATTCTTGTAGAGTCGTGTTGGGCCTCCAAGCGTAGCGTTTTGTAGGACAGTAGCAATTTTCCCTCAAGTGGATGACCTAAGGTTTATCAATACGTGGGAGGTGTAGTATGAAGATGGTCTCTCTCAAATGACCCTGCAACCAAATACAAGAAATCTCTTGTGTCCCCAACACACCCAATACAATGGCAAATTGTATAGATGCACTAGTTCGGCGAAGAGATGGTGATAAAAGTGTAATATTGATGGTAGAAATATATTTTTATAATCTTCATAAATAAAAACAGCAAGGTAGAAAATAGTAAACGGGCACAAAAACGGTATTGCAATGCTTGAAAATGAGGCCTAGGGTCTGTACTTTCACTAGTGCAATCTCTCAACAATGCTAATATAATTGGATCATATAACCACCCCTCAAAGTGCGATGAAGTATCACTCCAAAGTTCCTATCTAGCGGAGAACATAAGAATAAATTGTTTGTAGGGTACGAAACCACCTCAAAGCTATTCTTTCCGTTCGATCTATTCAAAAGTTCGTACTAAAATAACACAAAGCTATTCTTTTCGTTCGATCTATCCTAGAGTCCGTACTGAAATAACACCAAAGCAAATTCATATTCATAATACTCAATCCAACACAAAGAACTTCAAAGAGTGCCCCGAGATTTCTACCGGAGAAACTAAAGACAAGAACGTGCATCAACCCCTATGCCTAGATTACCCCAATGTCACCTCGGGAATCCGCGAGTTGAGTGCCAAAACATATATCAAGTGAATCAATACGATACCCCATTGTCACCACGAGTATTCAATTGCAAGACATATATCAAGTGTTCTCAAATCCATAAAAGTATTCAATCCGACAACAACAAAATCTCAAAGGGAAATACTCAATTCGTCACAACAAGATAGAGAGAGGAAAACACCATATGATCCAACTACATTAACAAAGCCCACGATACATCAAGATCGTGACATCTAAAGAACAAGAGAGAGAGAGAGACATTAAACACATAGCTACTGGTACAAACCCTCAGCCCCGAGGGTGAACTACTCCCTCCTCATTGTGGTGGCCGCCGAGATGATGAAGATGGCCACCGGTGATGATTCCCCCCTCCGGCAGGGTGCCGGAACAGGGTCTAGATTGGTTTTTGGTGGCTACAGAGCCTTGCGGCGGCGGAACTTCTGATCTAAGGTAACCCCGAAGGGTTTCGGAATATTTGGGAATTTATAGTGCAAAGAGGGGGTGTGGGAGGCCACCGAGGTGGGCACAACCCACCTGGGTGCGCCAGGTGGGCGTAGCGCGCCCTGGTGGGTTGTGCCCCCCTCGGGGCACCCCCCAGGTGCTTCTTTGGCCCAATGGGTGTCTTCTGGTCCATAAAAAATATCCGTGGAGTTTCGTTGCGTTTGGACTCCGTTTGGTATTGATTTCCTGCGATGTAAAAAACAAGCAAAAAATAACAACTGGCACTGGGCACTGGGTTAATAGGTTAGTCCCAAAAAATGATATAAAGTTGCTATAAAATGATTGTAAAACATCCAAGAATGATGAAATAACAGCATGAATATTTCATAAATTATAGATACGTTGGAGACGTACCATGGCACAAGACTGAAATTTATTACACACATCCAAATATGTGGCACCTCACTAATTTTTGGGAATTCACTATCATTTTGGATAATGGGGACACAATTTCTTCTCTCAGTATGATGGATAGAATGGAGCTGGTCCACTAGTACTAAGAGCGACCCCTGCCATTCTGTTGCTGCATCTCAATCCGAAATGGAGGGACGTAGTGTGACGTCGCCTTTAGGAGACCCTACAATTCCAATAGCCGTAAACTATGTACCAACACTATCAGGCGAGAACACATAATCTAAAAAGGTCATAATATCTTGTCAGTAACTAATATTCTGTTAATCCCTTCTTTGATGTTGTTTGCCGATTTATTTTTGCAGTCGTGGAATCGATCAACGGTGTTCAAAATCAAGATTTCAGTGATGCTACCTCATATGCAGAGATTAATTCTCCTATGCTTCTCATTGATGATTCTAGTACACCGAAAAAGAAACAATCTTTCTCTCAAGAGGCACCCACACTGGTCATAGCTGGTAATAGTCATTAAATGGCCTTGAATAAGGCCAATAGTAGTTGAATTATGTCTGTTTTGATTATATTATTTTTGTGATAGAAACTGAGATCTCATAAGGGAATATCAACAACATCTTAAGGAAGTGGTGTTCCATGATGCACGGACATGCTCTAAGAAACAAACGACACAACAATAATGGTTTGTGCCTTTTTTGCTTCAAAGACTACCACCTCTTTGGTTTGCTTTGACTGCTCAACTAGGTTGACTGAACCTATCATGCTTAGATACAACATTTACCCAAGATATGTATGCCTTTCATTTTGATTGGCCTCTAGTATCTCTAAAGATGTATGTTTGTGATTTCGTATCAATCCTTCCACTACAAAAAATACACTTCCGTGATGATACGTGTTTGTCACAGTAGGTCACGTTTTCTATCATGCATGTACATCCATGACGATTTTATGACAGAATCAAGATAGTCATACCTGTGCTGTCGTAGAAGTGTTCCATGACATTACCAAAATTATCATCACGGAAGTGTCCACTTCCATGACGATAAATGGCGCATCATGGAAGTGCTTTTGTTAAGGGTGACCGACACGTGGCATCCACCGTAACGGGTCGCCGTTAAGCTATTGGGTCCGGTTTTGGATCCGATAACCCGCTAACAACCCGGACTGATGAGGATTTTCCACGTGTAAAATTCTCATTGGCCGGAGGAAACACGTGTTGGCTCACCGTTGGGACAGATGTCATCCATTCATTGGACAGGAGGCGCCTATGATACGTCGACACGTGGCACGGCCCAACAGAGGCCCATTCCGGTGAAAAGGCCGGCCCGTTTGACTTGGTCAAAAGGTAACGGGCAGGCCCACGGAAAGCCTGTTAACGGCCTGTTCGTATATAGCCCATTTACGACCAGCTAACTCACGGCCCGTTACGGCTTACCGGAATTAAGCCCAGTAGCTTCATCTGGGCCATCCAATATGATTCCAGCCCGTTGTAAATTCCGGCCCATGTATGGCCCATGATGTCTTTCGGCCCATACGAGGCCATTTGTAACTCTTGGCCCATTAACGGCCCGTGGTGAATCTGGCCCGCAATGAACAATGTACCGCTTTATACCCATTAACGGCCCGTTATTCCATTGGGCCGTTTCCAACCCGTGTTATCTTTCGGCCTTCTCAGGGCCCATTTATTCTTGGGCCCATTTCCAGCATTCGGTTACTTACAACCCGTTGCTGGCCTTTTCTGCTTGTGGGCCAAATTTAGCCCGTGGTTACAATCGGCCCATTTGCGGCCCGTTAATCCGTTGGGCCATTTTCATAGCGTCATCAAATACGGCCGATTAACGATGGCCCGTTATTGTCTGCCCATGAACGGACGATTCCAAATCTAGCCCGTTTACGGTCCGTAATGCGGTCTGTTATTGTCCCATGTTTGGCCTATCGATCATACGGCCCGTAGAAGGCCCATTGATGCTACGGCCCGTAGAAGGCCCATTGTTTCTACAGCCCTTAGAAGGTCCATTGTTTCTATGGCCCGTAGGAGGCCCATGGTAACTACAGTAAATATGTAGCCCATGGTTATTGTGGCATAGTTTTAAAAAATAGGTTATTACAGCCACTAGCAAACCGCGGAAAAAGAACTACACTGACTACAAGCAAACAAATAAACAAGACAACAAGGAAATAAATAAGCAAGCAACTTACGCTAGGCTATCATGGCTATTACACATATTACATCCACTGGGCATCAAAGTTCGCCACCAGTGCAAATATAGGGAACAAAGCAACATATCATATACACTGGTTGTCAAAGTTGGTGACCAGTGCAAATAAATGCCGCAACAAAACAAGTCCAGAACTGAAACCACTTCAGAAGAGCTCAAGAAACACTATCCTGGGTACCCATAACGCTGGCAAGATGCTTAGCAAGCTTATTAACTTTCTCTTGTTTGGTGCTTAAATCCTCCAGCACTTGCTGTTGCACCAGAAAGTATGCATCTAAATTCTACAGGGACTTCCTCAGTCCTCCGGCTTCCTGTCGCATAACATCTGATCGATGTCTTTCAACTTGAAGTTGAGACTCAAGAAGCTGAACTGATTCAGGCAGCGAGTTCGAAGAGCTGGTGCCAGCAGTAGTAGCCAGTAACTCGAACACTACATCAAGACATGACTTTGGGGTTGTCTCAGTGTCTTCAATATAGTTTTTATCAGCTTTCTTGGAGGCCAACAGGGATGTCTCACTATCTTGAACATTATATGCATTACTTCCTTTACCATTGCATAGCGGGGTACTCTTCTCCAATATTTTATCCGCGTTCTAAAAGAGAAACAAACAAACACGTCACAGGTTTACCATGTTGTATATGAAACTCATTTTGGTAAACCAGTTTAGTAGTAAGGTGGACAGGATAACAGCATGAAACAAACATATATCTATGTAATATGGTCACTGTATGGTCTATATCATTCTAGTTTATGTTGCCAAATCAAGATAGAGACAGTTTGAATCATATCTATTTAAGACAAAGCAGCATAGACAGAATATAAGTGTGGGAAACTACACAACAATAACAACACTTGTAATGTGCATGGCATGAGAACATAACTGTTTATTCAATTGAAACTAAAATCAACATAGAGCAAGTTACAACAGCAAACACGTTAAACAAACAGGTTTAAACCATACCTGTTGCACCATTGGAGTTTCAATTGCATCCTTCAAATTTGAAATTAGTTGGTATGAGTAAATACAGTGATGCAAGAGCAAAAGTATAAACCATAGCTACGGAACCTAACCTGAGAACAATTCTTCTTCTGCTTTAAGCGTTGACTTGGGGTTCGGAGTGGTGGTCCTCGTGCTTTGGGCACTGTCGTTGCCTTACTAACTGCTCGTGTTTGGGTGCTCTGTGGTGGAGACGGTGTTGTGTCAACTGGAACTGGGTTACTATCTGCTGGGGTTGGGGTTAGAAGGGGTGTAGCTGGTTCTCTGTCCAACTGGGTAGGGGTACAATCTGCATGAGAATGGGTTATGTGTGGTGGGGCTGGTTCTTGGGCAAGTACAACCGTGGTTCTATCTGCATCGACATGTAGCACGATCTTTTCTGAAGACCGTGTTTTTACTCCCACAGATACTGCCATCACCCCCTCCAATTGAAATGGCTGATAAACAAGAAAAATAATTGAATGTACAGACATTGTAAGATAGACATGTGCAATGGATAGTAGGGAAGAAAACAGGGCATGAAATAATTCACATTTATGTTGTCTAACCAAAGAGAATAGTAGGACATAATTTCACATATATGATGGCTAATTAAACAAGATAGCATGACACGATTTCACATGTATGATGGCTAACTAAACATGATAGAATGACATACTTCAAAATATGATGACTATGTAAGCAGGATGACATGATATAACTATACGATGTGTCTATTAAAGTGGTTGGCATGCCATAAATCACAAACATGCCGTCGATGGAAACATGATGGCATGATATAATTCACGGATAGAATGACATAATACAAAATATGATGACTATGTAAACAGGATGAGATAATTGATGACCCACAAGTATAGGGCATCTATCGTAGTCCTTTCGATAAGTAAGAGTGTCAAACCCAACGAGGAGCAGAAGGAAATGATAAGCGGTTTTCAGCAAGATATTCTCTGCAAGCACTGAAATTATAGGTAACAGATAGTTTTGTGATAGGATAGTTTGTAACGAGCAACAAGTAACAAAAGTAAATAAAGTGCAGCAAGGTGGCCCAATCCTTTTTGTAGCAAAGGAAAAGCCTATTCAAACTCTTATATAGAGAAAAGCGCTCCCGAGGACACATGGGAATTATCGTCAAGCTAGTTTTCATCACGTTCATATGATTCGCGTTCGGTACTTTGATAATTTGATATGTGGGTGGACCGGTGCCTGGGTGCTGTCCTTACTTGAACAAGCATCCCACTTATGATTAACCTCAATTGCAAGCATCCGCAACTACAACAAAAGTATTAAGGTAAACCTAACCATAGCATGAACCATATGGATACAAATCAGCCCCTTACGAAGCAATGCATAAACTAGGGTTTAAGCTTCTGTCACTCTAGCAACCCATCATCTACTTATTACTTCCCAATGCCTTCCTCTAGGCCCAAATAATGGTGAAGTATTATGTAGTCGACGTTCACATAACACCACTAGAGGATAGACAACATACATCTCATCAAAATATCGAACGAATACCAAATTCACATGACTACTAATAGCAAGACTTCTCCCATGTCCTCAGGAACAAACGTAACTACTCACAAAGCATATTCATGTTCATAATCAGAGGGGTATTAATATGCATAATGGATCTGAACATATGATCTTCCACCAAATAAACCAACTAGCATCAACTACAAGGAGTAATCAACACTACTAGCAACCTACAGGTACCAATCCCAGACTTGGAGACAAGAATTGGATACAAGAGATGAACTAGGGTTTGAGAGGAGATGGTGCTGGTGAAGATGTTGATGGAGATTGCCCTCTCCCGATGAGAGGAGCGTTGGTGATGACGATGGCGATGATTTCCCCCTCCCGGAGGGAAGTGTCCCCGGCAGAACAGCTCTGCCGGAGCCCTAGATTGGTTCCGCCAAGGTTCCGCCTCGTGGCGGCGGAGTCTCGTCCCGAAAGCTTGCTTATGATTTTTCTTCGGACGAAAGACTTCATATAGCAGAAGATGGGCACCGGAGGGCCAACAGGGGGCCCACGAGGCAGGGGGGCGCGCCCCCACCCTCATGGCCAGGTGGAGGCCCCCCTGACATATTTCTTCCGCTCAATATTTTTTATTATTTCCAAAAATAACTTTCGTGGAGTTTCAGGACTTTTGGAGTTGTGCAGAATAGGTCTCTAATATTTGCTCCTTTTCCAGCCCAGAATTCCAGCTGCCGACATTCTCCCTCCTTATGTAAACCTTGTAAAATAAGAGAGAATAGGCATAAGTATTGTGACATAATGGGTAATAACATCCCATAATGCAATAAATATCGATATAAAAGCATGATGCAAAATGGACGTATCAACTCCCCCAAGCTTAGACCTCGCTTGTCCTCAAGCGAAAGCCGATAACGATAAATATGTCCACATGTTTAGAGGTAGAGGTGTCGATAAAATAAAATTCGGACATGAGGGCATCATGATTATTCTCATAACAGCAACGTATACGAATATTGCCATATGATTTCTTATGCTCAAGTAATAATCTATTCACAATGCAAAGTATGAATCAGAAACTTTATTGAGAACTAACAAACTATAATCTCAGTCATTGAAGCAATTGCAATTTATCATAACATCAGAAAGAGTCTATGTCAGAGCTCTTTAGCAAGTCCACATACTCAACTATCATTTAGTCTTTCATAATTGCTAACACTCACGCAATACTTGTGGTTACGGAATTTTAATCGGACACAGAGAAAGATAGGGGCTTATAGTTTCGCCTCCCAACCTTTTACCTCAAGGGTAATGTCAACAATAATAGTTCATGCTAACCCACATCCAATTAGATATATATATCAGGATCTTTCCAACATCCTGTGCTTGCCAAAGGATAAAATATAAAAAGGAAAGGTGAAGATCACCATGACTCTTGCATAAGGTAGAGGATAATAATAAAAGATAGGCCCTTCGCAGAGGGAAGCAGAGGTTGCCATGCGCTTTCAGGGTTGGATGCACAAAATCTTAATGCGAAAGAACGTCACTTTATATTGCCACTTGTGATATGAACCTTTATTATGCAGTCCGTCGCTTTTATTTCTTCCACAACACAAGATCGTATAAAGCTTATTTCCTCCACACCAATCAATCATACATATTTAGAGAGCAATTTTTATTGCTTGCACCGATGACAACTTACTTGAAGGATCTTACTCAATCCATAGGTAGATATGGTGGACTCTCATGGCAAAACTGGTTTAAGGGTTTTTGGAAGCACAACTAGTATCTCTACTTGGTGCAAAGAATTTGGCTAGCATGAGGGGGAAAGGCAAGCTCAACATGTTGGATGATCCATGACAATATACTTTATCTCATATATAAGAAAACATAACCCATTACGTTGTCTTCCTTGTCCAACATCAACTCTTTAGCATGTCATATTTTAATGAGTGCTCCCAATCATAAAAGATGTCCAAGATAGTATATTTATATGTGAAACCTCTCTTTCTTTATTACTTCCTATTAATTGCAACGATGACCAAAGCTATGTTTGCCAACTCCCAACAATTTTTATTCATCATACTCTTTCTATGTGAAGTCATTACTCTCCATAAGATCAATATGATCTCTTTATTTCTTTTTTTATTCTTTTCTCTATTCTTTTATTCGCTCAAGATCATAGCAAGGTAATCAAGCCCTTGACTCAACACTAATCTTAATTATATAGCTTACGGACTCGATTACATAGAGAGATCATAGAGCAAAACTCAAAACTAGATCATACCAAAACTTTATTCTACTAGATCAAGATACTACTAAATAGAATCAAACTAAGAAAAACGGTAAAGATAGTAGATGTGGTGGTGATACGATACCGGGGCACCTCCCCCAAGCTTGGCAGTTGCCAAGGGGAGTGCCCATACCCATGTGATTATGTCTCCTTTGCTGGTGAAGGGATTGTTGATGATGTAGGCTTGTCGTCCATCTTCCAAGGCATAGGCTCACCATCATAGAAGGATGATCGAGTCTCCGGGATCCTTAAATCTGCAGCCAAACTCATCCTCTTGAATCTATATTCATACTCACAGTTTTGGTTTTGCAGGTCATAGATTTGGGCTTGGAGGTGCTCGATTTTCTCGTGAAGCTTGAAGATGGCCTCCCCAATGTCCTTGGCATCCAGCTTGTGGTTGTTGGTGAACTCCGTTATCATTATGTGATTGGAGTCAAGTCCGCACTCCACCATCTCCTGGCACTTGAAAACTTGTTGCTCCATTGCTTCAAGCCTTGTCTCCACGCTTCCGGTCCTCCGTGGTCCCTCAACATCGCGGATGTGCAGCACCCCCTCACGCATCTCAATGGTTTGAGGGTGTTGCAGCACCTCCGCGAGGTAGGGGTTGATGACCTTCTCGAAGAACTTGTCCTTGGGGGCTCTTGGAGATGTCATGATGATCTAGATCTGTTAAAAAATAGCTCGAAACAAGAACAGAGGATATTTGCGTGATAGAGGAGTCAAAACCCTCGGGAGATTATATAATGAATTTTTACCGACCAAAATACGTATCGTGCAAGAAAACGGAGTCCGGAGAGCACACGAGGTGCCCACGAGGTAGGGGGCGCGCCCTCCACCCTCGTGGAGCCCTCGTGTCCTTCCCGGACTGCTTCTTATTTTTCTATTTTTCTAAATATTCCAAAACGGAGAAATATTGCCTTAAAAACTGTTTTGGAGTCGGTTTACTTACCGTACCACATACCTATTCCTTTTCGGAGTCTGAAACGTTCCGAAAACTGTCCCTTATGTATTCCTCCGGGGTTACGGTTTCAATAACATTGGTTTCAACATTTATGGGATTACCTGAGATATAATGTTTGATTCTTTGACCGTTTACCACCTTCGGATTTTTCCCTTCGAAGTTGTTGATTTTTATGGCACCGGAACGATAGACCTCCTCAAATGTAAGGGCCTTCCCATTTAGAGAGAAGTTTTCCTGCAAAAAATCTTAAACAAGAGTTGTATAGCAATACATAATCACCTACATTGAACTCACGCTTTTGTATTCTTTTGTCATGCCACCTTTTAACTTTTTCTTTAAACAACTTGGCATTTTCATAGGCTTGGGTTCTTCATTCATCAAGTGAGCTAATATCAAATAACCTCTTCTCACCGGCAAGTTTGAAATCATAATTGAGCTCTTTAATAGCCCAATATGCCTTATGTTCTAGTTCGAGAGGTAGGTGACATGCTTTTCCATAAACCATTTTATACGGAGACATACCCATAGGATTTTTATATGCAGTTCTATATGCCCATAATGCATCATCAAGTTTCTTGGACCAATTCTTTCTAGATCTATTGACAGTCTTCTGAAAAATTAATTTGAGCTCTCTATTACTCAATTCTACTTGACCACTAGACTGTGAGTGATAAGGAGATGCAATTCTATGATTAACATCATATTTAGCAAGCATTTTACGGAAAGCACCATGAATAAAATGTGAACCACCATCAGTCATTAAATATCGAGGGACTCCAAACCTCGAAAAAATAACTTCTTTAAGCATCTTAATAGAAGTGTTATGATCAGCATTACTAGTTGGAATAGCTTCTACCCACTTAGTAACATAATCAACAGCAACTAAAATATGTGTGTATCCATTAGAGGCAGGAAAAGGCCCCATATAATCAAAACCCCAAACATCAAATGGTTCAATAACAAGTGAATAATTCATAGGCATTTCTTGACATCTACTAATATTACCTATTCTTTGACATTCATCACAAGACAAGACAAACTTACGGGCATCCTTGAAGAGAGTAGGACAATAAAAACCGGATTGCAATACCTTATGTACAGTTATATCTCCAGCGTGGTGTCCTCCATAAGCCTCGAAGTGGCACTTGCGTAGGATCTGTTCCTGTTCATGCTCAGGTACACAACGTCTAATAACACCATCTACTCCTTCTTTATAAAGATGTGGGTCATCCCAGAAGTAATATCTCAAATCATAGAAAAACTTTTTCTTTTGCTGGTATGTGAAACTAGGTGGTATAAATTAAGCAACAATATAATTAGCATAATCAGCATACCATGGAGCAGGACGAGAAGTATTTATGACATTTAATTGCTCATCAGGAAAGCTATCATCAATAGGTAGTGGGTCATCAAGAACATTTTCTAACCTAGACAAGTTGTCTGCAACGGGGTTCTCAGCTCCCTTTCTATCAATAATATGCAAATCAAATTCTTGTAGCAAGAGAACCCATCTAATAAGTCTAGGTTTAGCATCTTTCTTTTCCATAAGATATTTAGTAGCAGCATGATCCGTGTGAATAGTTACTTTAGAATCAACAATATAAAGGTCTGAACTTATCACAAGCAAATACAACTGCTAAGAATTCCTTTTCAGTAGTCGCATAATTTCTCTGAGCATTGTCTAGAGTTTTACTAGCATATTGAATAACATTTAATTTCTTATCAACTCTTTGCCCTAGAACAGCACCTACAGCATAATCACTGGCATCACACATAATTTCAAAGGGTAAATTCCAATCAGGTGGCTGAACAATAGGTGCAGAGATCAATGCCTTCTTAAGTATTTCAAATGCTTCTACACAATCATCATCAAAGACAAATGGTATATCTTTTTGTAATAAATTAGTCAAAGGCTGAGAAATTTTTGAGAAGTCCTTAATGAACCTCCTATAAAACCGGCGTGACCAAGGAAACTTCTTATACCTTTGATGTCCTTGGGACACAGCTGTTGGGAATCGTAGCATAATTTTAAAATTTTCCTACGCTCACCAAGATGCATCTATGGAGTATACTAGCAACGAGGGGAAAGGAGTGCATCTACCTACCCTTGTAGATCGCGAGCGGAAGCGTTCCAATGAACGTGGATGACGGAGTCGTACTCGCCGTGATCCAAATCACCGATGACCGAGTGCCGAACGGACGGCACCTCCACGTTCAACACAAGTACGGTGCAACGACGTCTCCTCCTTCTTGATCCAGCAAGGGGGAAGGAGAGGTTGATGGAGATCCAGCAGCACGATGGCGTGGTGGTGGATGTAGCGGGTCTCGGCAGGGCTTCGCCGAGCTTCTGCGAGAGGGAGAGGTGTTGCAGGGGAGGAGGGAGGCGCCCAAGGCTGTGTTCTACTGCCCTCCCTCCCCCCTTTTATATAGGCACCCTGGGAGGGGGGGCGCCGGCCACAACCCATCTAGGGCAAGGGGCGGCGGCCAAGGGGGGGGACTTGCCCCCCAAGGCAAGTGGGGCGCCCCCCCAACCTAGGGTTTCCAACCCTAGGCGCAGGGGGGAGGCCCATGGGGGGCGCCCCAGCCCACTAGGGGCTGGTTACCCTCCCACTTCAGCCCATGGGGCCCTCCGAGATAGGTGGCCCCACCCGGTGGACCCCCGGGACCCTTCCGGTGGTCCCGGTACAATACCGGTAACCCCCGAAACTTTCCCGGTGGCCGAAACTTGACTTCCTATATATAATTCTTCACCTTCGGACCATTCCGGAACTCCTCGTGACGTCCGGGATCTCATCCAGGACTCCGAACAACTTTCTGGTTTCCGCATACACATATCTCTACAACCCTAGCGTCACCGAACCTTAAGTGTGTAGACCCTACGGGTTCGGGAGACATGCAGACATGACCGAGACGCCTCTCCGGTCAATAACCAACAGCGGGATCTGGATACCCATGTTGGTTCCCACATGTTCCACGATGATCTCATCGGATGAACCACGATGTCGAGGATTCAATCAATCCCGTATACAATTCCCTTTGTTCAATCGGTATGTTACTTGCTCGAGATTCGATCGTCGGTATCCCTATACCTTGTTCAATCTTGTTACCGGCAAGTCTCTTTACTCGTACCGCAATGCATGATCCCGTGAGTAACGCCTTAGTCACATTGAGCTCATTATGATGATGCATTACCGAGTGGGCCCAGAGATACCTCTCCATCACACGGAGTGACAAATCCCAGTCTCGATCCGTGCCAACCCAACAGACACTTTCGGAGATACCCGTAGTGCACCTTTATAGTCACCCAGTTACGTTGTGACGTTTGGCACACCCAAAGCACTCCTACGGTATCCGGGAGTTGCACGATCTCATGGTCTAAGGAAAAGATACTTGACATTGGAAAAGCTCTAGCAAACGAAACTACACGATCTTTTATGCTATGCTTAGGATTGGGTCCTGTCCATCACATCATTCTCCTAATGATGTGATCCCGTTATCAATGACATCCAATGTCCATAGTCAGGAAACCTTGACTATCTGTTGATCAACGAGCTAGTCAACTAGAGGCTTACTTGGGACACGTTGTGGTCTATGTATTCGGACATGTATTACGATTTCCGGACAATACAATTATAGCACGAATAATAGACAATTACCATGAACAAAGAAATATAATAATAACCATTTATTATTGCCTCTAGGGCATATTTCCAACAGTCTCCCACTTGCACTAGAGTCAATAATCTAGTTACATTGTGATGAATCGAACACCCATTGCATCCTGGTGTTGATCATGTTTTGCTCTAGGGAGAGGTTTAGTCAGCGGATCTGCTACATTCAGGTCCGTATGTACTTTACAAATATCTATGTCTCCATTTTGAACACTTTCACGAATGGAGTTGAAGCGACGCTTGATATGCCTGGTCTTCCTGTGAAACCTGGGCTCCTTCGCAAGGGCAATAGCTCCAGTGTTGTCACAGAAGAGAGTCATCGGGGCCGACGTATTGGGAATCACCCCTAGGTCGGTAATGAACTCCTTCATCCAGACTGCTTCCTGTGCTGCCTCAGAGGCTGCCATGTACTCCGCTTCACATGTAGATCCCGCCACGACGCTTTGCTTGCAACTGCACCAGCTTACTGCTCCTCCAGTCAAAATATACACGTATCCGGTCTGTGACTTCGAGTCATCCAGATCTGTGTCGAAGCTAGCGTCGACGTAACCCTTTACGACGAGCTCTTCGTCACCTCCATAAACGAGAAACATATCCTTAGTCCTCTTCAGGTACTTCAGGATATTCTTGACCGCTGTCCAGTGTTCCATGCCGGGATTACTTTGGTACCTTCCTACCAAACTTACGGCAAGGTTTACATCAGGTCTGGTACACAGCATGGCATACATAATAGATCCTATGGCCGAGGCATAGGGGATGACACTCATCTTTTCTCTATCTTCTGCCGTGGTCGGGCATTGAGCCGTGCTCAATTGCACACCTTGCAATACAGGCAAGAACCCCTTCTTGGACTGATCCATATTGAACTTCTTCAATATCTTGTCAAGGTATGTACTCTGTGAAAGACCAATGAGGCGTCTTGATCTATCTCTATAGATCTTGATGCCTAATATATAAGCAGCTTCTCCAAGGTCCTTCATTGAAAAACACTTATTCAAATAGGCCTTTATACTTTCCAAGAATTCTATATCATTTCCCATCAATAGTATGTCATCCACATAT
The DNA here is from genome assembly GCF_002575655.3 of Aegilops tauschii subsp. strangulata. Lineage (NCBI taxonomy): Eukaryota > Viridiplantae > Streptophyta > Magnoliopsida > Poales > Poaceae > Aegilops > Aegilops tauschii. Next base: position 69,895,200 of record NC_053035.3, read on the forward strand.
AATATGAGAAATGCTACAGAGCTCCCACTCACTTTCTTGTAAACACAGGCTTCTCCATAAGTCTGTGTAAACCCAAACGCTTTGATCATCTCATCAAAGCGAATGTTCCAACTCCGAGATGCTTGCACCAGCCCATAGATTGAGCGCTGGAGCTTGCATACTTTGTTAGCATTCTTAGGATCGACAAAACCTTCCGGCTGCATCATATACAACTCTTCCTTAAGGAAGCCGTTAAGGAATGCCGTTTTGACGTCCATCTGCCATATCTCATAATCATAGTATGCGGCAATTGCTAACATGATTCGGACGGACTTCAGCTTCGCCATGGGTGAGAAAGTCTCATCGTAGTCAACCCCTTGAACTTGTCGATAACCCTTAGCGGCAAGTCGAGCTTTGTAGATGGTCACATTACCATCCGCGTCCGTCTTCTTCTTAAAGATCCATTTGTTTTCTATGGCTCGCCGCTCATCGGGCAAGTCAGTCAAAGTCCATACTTTGTTTTCATACATGGATTCTATCTCGGATTTCATGGCTTCCAGCCATTTGTCGGAATCCGGGCCCGCCATCGCTTCTTCATAGTTCGAAGGTTCACCGTTGTCTAACAACATGATTTCCAGGACAGGGTTGCCGTACCACTCTGGTGCGGAACGTGTCCTTGTGGACCTACGAAGTTCAGTAGTAACTTGATTCGAAGCTTCATGATCATCATCATTAACTTCCTCCCCAGTCGGTGTAGGCACCACAGGAACATCTTCCCGCGCTGCTCTACTTTCCGGTACGGAAGGGGTGACTATCACCTCATTAAGTTCCACTTTCCTCCCACTCAATTCTTTCGAGAGAAACTCCTTCTCTAGAAAGGACCCGTTCTTGGCAACGAAGATCTTGCCTTCGGATCTGAGGTAGAAGGTATACCCAATAGTTTCCTTAGGGTATCCTATGAAGACGCATTTCTCCGACTTGGGTTCGAGCTTTTTAGGTTGAAGTTTCTTGACATAAGCATCGCATCCCCAAACTTTTAGAAACGACAGCTTAGGTTTCTTCCCAAACCATAATTCATATGGTGTCGTCTCAACGGATTTCGACGGAGCCCTATTTAAAGTGAATGCGTCAGTCTCTAAAGCATAGCCCCAAAATGAGAGCGGTAAATCAGTAAGAGACATCATAGATCGCACCATATCCAATAGAGTGCGATTACGACGTTCGGACACACCGTTTCTCTGAGGTGTTCCAGGCGGCGTTAGTTGTAAAACTATTCCACATTTCCTTAAGTGTGTACCAAATTCGTGACTTAAATATTCTCCACCACGATCTGATTGTAAGAATTTTATTTTCCTGTCACGTTGATTCTCAACTTCACTCTGAAATTCCTTGAACTTGTCAAAGGTTTCAGACTTGTGTTTCATTAGGTAGACATACCCATATCTACTTAAGTCATCAGTGAGAGTGAGAACATAACGATATCCTCCGCGAGCCTCAACACTCATTGGACCGCACACATCGGTATGTATGATTTCCAATAAGTTGGTTGCTCGCTCCATTGTTCCGGAGAACGGAGTCTTGGTCATCTTACCCATGAGGCATGGTTCGCATGTGTCAAATGATTCATAATCAAGAGACTCCAAAAGTCCATCTGCATGGAGCTTCTTCATGCGCTTGACACCAATGTGACCAAGGCGGCAGTGCCACAAGTATGTGGGACTATCGTTATCAACTTTACATCTTTTGGTATTCACACTATGAATATGTGTAGCATCACGTTCGAGATTCATCAAGAATAAACCATTGACCAGCGGGGCATGACCATAAAACATATCTCTCAAATAAATAGAACAACCATTATTCTCGGATTTAAATGAGTAGCCATCTCGAATTAAACGAGATCCAGATACAATGTTCATGTTCAAAGCTGGCACTAAATAACAATTATTGAGGTTCAAAACTAATCCCGTAGGGAGATGCAGAGGTAGCGTGCCGACGGCGATCACATCGACCTTGGAACCATTCCCGACGCGCATCGTCACCTCGTCCTTCGCCAGTCTCCGTTTATTCCGTAGTTCCTGTTTTGAGTTACAAATATGAGCAACCGCACCGGTATCAAATACCCAGGAGCTACTACGAGTACTGGTAAGGTACACATCAATTACATGTATATCACATATACCTTTGGTGTTGCCGGCCTTCTTCTTGTCCGCTAAGTATTTGGGGCAGTTCCGCTTCCAGTGACCACTTCCCTTGCAATAAAAGCACTCAGTTTCAGGCTTGGATCCATTATTTGACTTCTTCCCAGTAACTGGTTTACCGGGCGCAGCAACTCCCTTGCCGTCCTTCTTGAAGTTCTTCTTACCCTTGCCCTTCTTGAACTTAGTGGTTTTATTCACCATCAACACTTGATGTTCTTTTCTGATCTCTACCTCAGCTGATTTCAGCATTGAATATACCTCAGGAATGGTCTTTTCCATCCCCTGCATATTGAAGTTCATCACAAAGCTCTTGTAGCTTGGTGGAAGCGACTGGAGGATTCTGTCAATGACCGCGTCATCCGGGAGATTGACTCCCAGCTGAGACAAGCGGTTATGCAACCCAGACATTCTGAGTATGTGCTCACTAACAGAACTGTTCTCCTCCATTTTACAGCTGAAGAACTTGTCGGAGACATCATATCTCTCGACCCGGGCATGAGCTTGAAAAACCAATTTCAGCTCCTCGAACATCTCATATGCTCCATGTTTCTCAAAACGCTTTTGGAGACCCGGTTCTAGGCTGTAAACAATGCCGCACTGAACGAGGGAGTAATCATCAGCACGCTGCTACCAAGCGTTCATAACGTCTTGGTTTTGTGGGATTGGTGCTTCACCTAGCAGTGCTTCTAGGACATAATCTTTCTTGACTACTATGAGGATGATCCTCAGGTTCCGGACCCAGTCCGTATAGTTGCTGCCATCATCTTTCAGCTTGGTTTTCTCTAGGAACGCGTTGAAATTGAGGACAACGTTGGCCATTTGATCTACAAGACATAGTGTAAAGATTTTAGACTAAGTTCATGATAATTAAGTTCATCTAATCAAATTATTTAATGAACTCCCACTTAGATAGACATCCCTCTAGTCATCTAAGTGAAAACATGATCTGAGTTAACTAGGCCGTGTCCGATCATCACGTGAGACGGACTAGTCAAGATCGGTGAACACCTCCATGTTGATCGTATCTTCTATACGACTCATGCTCGACCTGTCGGTCCTCCGTGTTCCGAGGCCATGTCTGTACATGCTAGGCTCGTCAAGTCAACCTAAGTGTATTGCGCGTGTTCCGAGGCCATGTCTGTACATGCTAGGCTCGTCAACACCCGTTGTATTCGAACGTTAGAATCTATCACACCCGATCATCACGTGGTGCTTCGAAACAACGAACCTTCGCAACGGTGCACAGTTAGGGGGAACACTTTTCTTGAAATTATCATAAGGGAGCATCTTACTTACTACCGTCGTTCTAAGCAAATAAGATGCAAAAACATGATAAACATCACATGCAATCAAATAGTGACATGATATGGCCAATATCATTATGCTCCTTTGATCTCCATCTTTGGGGCACCATGATCATCTTCGTCACCGGCATGACACCATGATCTCCATCATCATGATCTCCATCATTGTGTCTTCATGAAGTCGTCACGCCAATGATTACTTCTACTTACATGGCTAACGCGTTTAGCAATAAAGTAAAGTAATTTACATGGCGTTTATTCAACGACACGCAGGTCATACAAAATAATAAAGACAACTCCTATGGCTCCTGCCGGTTGTCATACTCATCGACATGCAAGTCGTGATTCCTATTACAAGAATATGATCAATCTCATACATCACATATATCATTCATCACATCTTCTGGCCATATCATATCACATATATCACTTGCTGCAAAAACAAGTTAGACGTCCTCTAATTGTTGTTGCAAGTTTTTACGTGGTTTGTAGGTTTCTAGCAAGAACGTTTCTTACCTACGTATGACCACAACGTGATTTGCCAATTTCTATTTACCCTTCATAAGGACCCTTTTCATCGAATCCGTTCCGACTAAAGTAGGAGAGACAGACACCCGCTAGCCACCTTATGCAACTAGTGCATGTCAATCGGTGGAACCTGTCTCACGTAAGTGTACGTGTAAGGTCGGTCCGGGCCACTTCATCCTACAATGCCGCCGAAACAAGAAAAGACTAGTAGCGGCAAGAAGAATTGGCAAACTCAACGCCCACAACTGCTTTGTGTTCTACTCGTGCATAGTAACTACGCATAGGCCTGGCTCATGATGCCACTGTTGGGAATCGTAGCATAATTTTAAAATTTTCCTACGCTCACCAAGATGCATCTATGGAGTATACTAGCAAAGAGGGGAAAGGAGTGCATCTACATACCCTTGTAGATCGCGAGCGGAAGCGTTCCAATGAACGTGGATGACGGAGTCGTACTCGCCGTGATCCAAATCACCGATGACCGAGTGCCGAACGGACGGCACCTCCGCGTTCAACACACGTACGGTGCAGCGACGTCTCCTCCTTCTTGATCCAGCAAGGGGGAAGGAGAGGTTGATGGAGATCCAGCAGCACGACGGCGTGGTGGTGGATGTAGCGGCTCTCGGCAGGGCTTCGCCGAGCTTCTGCGAGAGGGAGAGGTGTTGCAGGGGAGGAGGGAGGCGCCCAAGGCTGTGTTCTACTGCCCTCCCTCCCCCCTTTTATATAGGCACCCTGGGAGGGGGGGCGCCGGCCACAACCCATCTAGGGCAAGGGGCGGCGGCCAAGGGGGGGACTTGCCCCCCAAGGCAAGTGGGGCGCCCCCCCACCCTAGGGTTTCCAACCCTAGGCGCAGGGGGGAGGCCCATGGGGGGCGCCCCAGCCCACTAGGGGCTGGTTACCCTCCGACATCAGCCCATGGGGCCCTCCGGGATAGGTGGCCCCACCCGGTGGCTCCACCCGGTGGACCCCCGGGACCCTTCCGGTGGTCCCGGTACAATACCGGTAACCCCCGAAACTTTCCCGGTGGCCGAAACTTGACTTCCTATATATAATTCTTCGCCTTCGGACCATTCCGGAACTCCTCGTGACGTCCGGGATCTCATCCGGGACTCCGAACAACTTTCGGGTTTCCGCATACACATATCTCTACAACCCTAGCATCACCGAACCTTAAGTGTGTAGACCCTACGGGTTCGGGAGACATGCAGACATGACCGAGACACCTCTCCGGTCAATAACCAACAGCGGGATCTGGATACCCATGTTGGTTCCCACATGTTCCACGATGATCTCATCGGATGAACCACGATGTCGAGGATTCAATCAATCCCGTATACAATTCCCTTTGTTCAATCGGTATGTTACTTGCCCGAGATTCCATCGTCGGTATCCCTATACCTTGTTCAATCTCGTTATCGGCAAGTCTCTTTACTCGTACCGCAATGCATGATCCCGTGACTAACGCCTTAGTCGCATTGAGCTCATTATGATGATGCATTACCGAGTGGGCCCAGAGATACCTCTCCGTCACACGGAGTGACAAATCCCAGTCTCGATCCGTGCCAACCCAACAGACACTTTCGGAGATACCCGTAGTGCACCTTTATAGTCACCCAGTTACGTTGTGACGTTTGGCACACCCAAAGCACTCCTACGGTATCTGGGAGTTGCACGATCTCATGGTCTAAGGAAAAGATACTTGACATTGGAAAAGCTCTAGCAAACGAAACTACACGATCTTTTATGCTATGCTTAGGATTGGGTCCTGTCCATCACATCATTCTCCTAATGATGTGATCCCGTTATCAATGACATCCAATGTCCATAGTCAGGAAACCTTGACTATCTGTTGATCAACGAGCTAGTCAACTAGAGGCTTACTAGGGACACGTTGTGGTCTATGTATTCGCACATGTATTACGATTTCCGGACAATACAATTATAGCACGAACAATAGACAATTACCATGAACAAAGAAATATAATAATAACCATTTATTATTGCCTCTAGGGCATATTTCCAACAACAGCATCTTTTTAATAGCATCAACCTTGGCTTTATCAACTTCAATACCTCTTTCAGAAACTTTATGCCCCAAGACAATACCTTCATTAACCATAAAGTGGCACTTTTCCCAATTCAAGACAAGATTAGTTTCTTCACATCTCTGCAAAACTCGGTCAAGGTTGCTTAAGAAATCATCAAAAGAGGATCCATAGACGGAGAAGTCATCCATGAAAACCTCACAAATCTTTTCACAAAAGTCAGAGAATATAGCCATCATGCATCTTTGAAAGGTAGCAGGGGCATTACATAAACCAAAAGCATACATCTATAAGCAACAGTACCGAAAGGGCAAGTAAAAGTAGTCTTTGATTGATCATTGGCTGACATAGGTATTTGAGAGAAACCAGAATAACCATCTAGAAAGCAAAAATGTGTATGTTTGGATAATCTTTCTAGCATTTGATCGATAAAAGGTAAGGGGTAATGATCCTTTTTAGTAGCCTTATTTAATTTGCGGAAATCAATTACCATCCTATAACCTATAATAATTCTTTGCGGGATCAATTCATCTTTATCATTAGGAACGACAGTAATACCTCCCTTCTTAGGGACACAATGGACATGACTTACCCACTGACTATCAGCAACGGGATAAATTATACCTGCCTCAAGGAGCTTTAGTATTTCTTTTCTTACCACTTCCTTCATCTTAGGATTCAGCCGTCGTTGATGATCACGAACTGGTTTGGCATCTTCCTCCAAATTTATTTTATGTTGACATAGAGTGGGACTAATGCCCTTAAGATCATCAAGAGTATATCCAATAGCAGCACGGTGCTTCTTTAGAGTTTTTGATAATCTCTCTTCTTCATGCTCTGAAAGGTTAGCACTAATAATAACAGGATATATCTTTTTCTCATCAAGATAAGCATATTTAAGAGTATCAGGCAACAGTTTAAGCTCAAACACGGGATCACCCTTGGGTGGAGGAGGATCCCCTAGGATTTCAACAGGCAAATTGTGTTTCAGGATAGGTTCCTGTTTAAAGAATACTTCATCTATTTCCCTTCTTTCATTCATAAACATATCATTTTCATGGTCTAGCAAATATTGTTCTAAAGGATCACTAGGAGGTACGGCAATAGAAGCAAGACCAATAATTTCATCCTTACTAGGCAATTCCTCTTCACGGTGTTGTCTACTAAATTTAGAGAAATTAAACTCATGAGACATATCACCCAAGCCAATAGTAACGACATCCTTTTTGCAGTCTATCTTAGCATTAACAGTGTTCAAGAAGGGTCTACCAAATATAATGGGACAAAAGCTATCTTGTGGGGAACCAAGAAGAAGAAAATCAGCAGGATATTTAGTTTTCCCACACAAGACTTCAACATCTCTAACAATTCCCATTGGTGAACTAGTATCTCTATTGGCAAGTTTAATTGTGACATCAATATCTTCTAACTCAGTAGGTGCAATATCATGCTTAATTTCTTTGTATAAGTCAATAGGTATTGCACTAGCACTAGCACCCATATCGCATAAACCATGATAACAATGATCTCCTATTTTAACAGAAATAACGGGCATGCCTACCATAGGTCTATGTTTATCTTTAGCACAAGGTTTGGAAATTCTAGCAGTTTCATCACGGAAATGAATAACATGCCCATCAATATTATCAGACAAGAGATCTTTAACAATAGCAATATTAGGTTCAACTTTAATTTGCTCAGGAGGTGTATAAGTTCTAATATTGCTTTTACGGACCACAGTTGAAGCTTTAGCATGATCCTTTATTTCTAACAGGGAAAGGTGGTTTCTCAACATAAGAAGTAGGAACAATAGGATCATTATAAGTGACAGTCTTTTCTTCAACTTTAATAGGTGCAGCTACTTTTACTTCTATGGGAGGATGATATTTAAACCGCTTCTCCTTGGAGAGATCAACATAAGTAGCAAAAGATTCACAGAAAGAAGCTACTATCTCAGAGTCAAGCCCATATTTAGTGCTAAATTTACGGAAAACATCGGTATCCATAAAAGATTTAACACAATCAAACTTAGGTGTCATACCTGACTCCTTACCTTCGTCGAGATCCCAATCTCCAGAGTTGTGTTTAATTCTATCCAATAAATCCCATTTGAATTCAATAGTCTTCATCATAAAAGAGCCAACACAAGAAGTATCGAGCATGGTGCGATTGTTATGAGAAAGCCGAGCATAAAAACTTTGAATAATTATTTCTCTTGGGAGCTCATGATTGGGGCATCAATATAACATTGATTTAAGCCTCCCCCAAGCTTGAGCGATGCTTTCTCCTTCGCGAGGCCAACAATTATATATATAATTGCGATCACGATGAACAAGATGCATAGGATAATTTTTTTGATGAAATTCCAATTTCAATCGTTTGTAGTTCCATGATCCCATATCATCACATAGCCTATACCATGTCAATACATCTCCCTTCAAAGATAAAGGGAAGACCTTCTTCTTAATAACATCATCGGGTATACCTGCAAGCTTAAATAATCCACAAACTTCATCCACATATATTAGGTGCTCATCAGGATGCATTGTTCCATCTCCTGCATAAGGATTAGCTAGCAGTTTTTCTAACATACCCAAAGGAATCTCAAAGTGGACATTTTCATTTTCAGTAGGTTCAGTAGGTTGAGGAGCAACTCTTTGCTCTACTGGTCGGGGTGAAGATACCCCGAATAAGCCCCTCAGAGGATTACTTTCCATAGTAACAAGTGACAGTAAATTTCAGCACACTATATAAATTTTTCCTTACCAAATTCCACCTACCAAAGGCACTTCACTCCCCGGCAACGGCGCCAGAAAAGAGTCTTCAAGACCCACAAGTATAGGGGATCTATCGTAGTCCTTTCAATAAGTAAGAGGGTCGAACCCAATGAGGAGCAGAAGGAAATGATAAGCGGTTTTTAGCAAGGTATTCTCTGCAAGCACTGAAATTATAGGTAACAGATAGTTTTGTGATAGGATAGTTTGTAACGAGCAACAAGTAACAAAAGTAAATAAAGTGCAGCAAGGTGGCCCAATCCTTTTTATAGCAAAGGAAAAGCCTGGACAAACTCTTATATAGAGAAAAGCGCTCCCGAGGACACATGAGAATTATCGTCAAGCTAGTTTTCATCACGTTCATATGATTCGCGTTCGGTACTTTGATAATTTGATATGTGGGTGGACCGGTGCTTGGGTGCTGTCCTTACTTGAACAAGCATCCCACTTATGATTAACCTCTATTGCAAGCATCCGCAACTACAACACAAGTATTAAGGTAAACCAAACCATAGCATGAAACATATGGATCCAAATCAGCCCCTTACGAAGCAACGCATAAACTAGGGTTTAAGCTTCTGTCACTCTAGCAACCCATCATCTACTTATTACTTCCCAATGCCTTCCTCTAGGCCCAAATAATGGTGAAGTTTTATGTAGTCAACGTTCACATAACACCACTAGAGGATAGACAACATACATCTCATCATATCTAACGAATACCAAATTCACATGACTACTAATAGCAAGACTTCTCCCATGTCCTCAGGAACAAACGTAACTACTCACAAAGCATATTCATATTCATAATCAGAGGGGTATTAATATGCATAATGGATTTGAACATATGATCTTCCACCAAATAAACCAACTAGCATCAACTACAAGGAGTAATCAACACTACTAGCAACCTACAGGTACCAATCACAGACTCGGAGACAAGAATTGGATACAAGAGATGAACTAGGGTTTGAGAGGAGATGGTGCTGGTGAAGATGTTTGATGGAGATTTCCCTCTCCCGATGAGAGGAGCGTTGGTGATGACGATGGTGATGATTTCCCCCTCCCGGAGGGAAGTGTCCCCGGCAAAACAGCTCTGCCGGAGCCCTAGATTGGTTCCGCCAAGGTTCCGCCTCGTGGCGGTGGAGTCTCGTCCTGAAAGCTTGCTTATGATTTTTCTTTGGACGAAAGACTTCATATAGCAGAAGATGCGCACCGGAGGGCCAACAGGGGGCCCACGAGGTAGGGGGGCGCGCCCAGTGGGGTAGGGCGCGCCCCCACCCTCGTGGCCAGGTGGAGGCCCCCTGACGTATTTCTTCTGCTCAATATTTTTTATTATTTCCAAAAATAACTTTCATGGAGTTTCAGGACTTTTGGAGTTGTGCAGAATAGGTCTCTAATATTTGCTCCTTTTCCAGCCCAGAATTCCAGCTGCCGACATTCTCCCTCCTTATGTAAACCTTGTAAAATAAGAGAGAATAGACATAAGTATTGTGACATAATGGGTAATAACAACCCACAATGCAATAAATATCGATATAAAAGCATGATGGAAAATGGACGTGTCAATGATATAACTATATTATGTCTTTAGAAAATGGGTTGGCATGCCATAATTCAGATACATGCTGTCTATGTAAACATCATGGCATGATATAATTCAAATATATGATTTATATACTGAGCAAGTGAGCAGAGGGCAATCACATATATGATGTGTAAACTAAGGAGATGGCATTCAATATTGTGTATATGATGTAAAAACTAAGCATTACAATACAACATATGCATGATATGAGTAATATAACCTTGCCAAGTTTGAGCATACACATCAGGGGGATAATAGGACTGGTCATCTGCCTCTGAATCCTCCTCTGAAGAGCTATCTGTAACCAGCAAGATATCTGCTTCAGCAGGTAGCATTGTCTGCTCTGAAGACCTTGTTTTCACTCCAGATTTCTCCATCACCAATTCAAATGGCTGATGCACAGGAAGAGAAGTTGAATATACAAACATTGTGGACAAATGCAACGAGAAATACAAAAAAAGGACGGCATGATATAATTCACATATATGATGCTTGGCTAAACAACATGGCATTGCATAATTCACATATATAATGCCTTGCAACAAGATAGCATTGCATAATTCACATATATAATGTCTTGCAACAAGATGGCATTGCATAATTCACATATATGGTAATTAGACACTAAACATGTGGCATTCACACAAAGCATGTCTAAACTAAGCAAATGACATAGCAATGTAAGATACCATACGCACGATATGAGCAACATAACCTTGCCAAGTTAGAGCATGCACCTCGGGTGGGTGGGGGGAATAGGACTGGTCATCTGTCTCTGAATCCTCCTCTGAGGAGCTATCCGTAACCAGCAAGACATGTGCTTCGTCAGATAGCATTGTCTACTCTGAAGACCTTGTTTCCACTCCGGATTTTTCGATGACCATGCCGAATGGCTGATGCACAGGAAGAGTAATTGAATGTACTAAAATTGTTGACAAATTTAACACATAATAAAAAATGATGGCATGATATAATTCACATATAAGATGACTGGCTAACTAGGGTGGCATTGCAAAATTCACATATATGATGCCTGGCTAAACAAGATGGCATTGCATGATTCACATATACGATAAAGAAACTAAACAGATGGCATTGACACAAAGCATGTCTAAACTAAGCAGATGACATCTTTAATGTATACAGTAAGAAATGCAAGGCACCATATGCATGATATTACCAACATCAGCATGCCAAGTTAGAGCGAAGACCTCATGGGGCAAGGCTAATGTAATGGCTGATGCCTTGAGCCGCAAGTCTTACTGCAACCACCTCCAGGTTCACAAAGTTCAGCCCTCGCTTGTTGAAGAATTCAGGAAGCTGAACCTCCATATTGTTCCTCCGGGTGCACTCGCTCCCCCTCCTAAGGAGTTTGGCAAGGTGAACCTCCACGTTGTTACCCAAGGTTCCCTCAATACCCTAGTTGCTAAACCAGATCTCGAGGACAGCATCAAAAGGCTACAGAAGTATGACTCGGAAGCCCACAAGATTAAGCGCTACCTCGCAGAAGGAAAGCCCTCATTCTTCACCATTTCTGAAGATGGCACCCTATACTTCAAGGGCCGCCTAGTGGTGCCATGTGCAGAGAAAAACTTGGATATGACACAGGAAGTTATGAAAGAAGCTCATGATACGCCTCTGTGTATCCATCCTGGTAGTACAAAGATGTATCAAGACATCCGACAGAGATTCTGGTGGTCTAATATGAAGCAAGACATTGCTCGTTATGTTGCTGAGTGTGACGTTTGCCGTCGTATCAAAGCAGAACATCAAAGGCCTGCTGGAACTCTGCAACCTATCTCTATTCCTGAATGGAAATGGGACCATGTTGAGATGGACTTCGTCACTGGATTTCCCAAATCACAGAAAGGTAATGATGCTATTCTTGTCGTCATTGACCGGCTTTCCAAAGTTGCACATTTCCTGGCAGTCAAAGAAACGATCACTGCTAGCCAGTTGGCAACGCTCTATATGTCCAGGATTGTTTCACTCCACGGTATTCCATTGGTTATCAGTTCAGACCGTGGTAGCTTATTCACTTCAAGATTCTGGGCAAGTTTCCAAGAAGCTATGGGAACTCATCTGTCATTCAGTACTGCGTTTCATCCTCAATCGCAAGGACAAGTTGAACGCGTCAATCAAGTTCTCGAAGACATGCTTCGAGCTTGTGTTATTTCCTTCGGCAAGAAATGGGAGGAATCTCTCCCGTATGCTGAGTTCTCTTATAATAATAGCTATCAAGCTAGTCTGAAGATGGCCCCCTTCGAAGTGTTATATGGACGAAAGTGTCGAACCCCTCTGAACTGGTCAGAAACTGGGGAACGGCCACTCTTCGGTCCGGATATTATCCAAGATGCTGAAGAACAAGTCCGCATTATTCGCGAGAATCTCAAGACTGCTCAGTCACGTCAGAAGAGTCAGTATGACCGTCATCATAAAGACATGGTCTATCAACCTGGCGAAAAGGCTTATCTTCGAGTCACACCTATGAAGGGTGCTCACCGCTTCGGGATCAAGGGCAAACTAGCTCCTCGCTATATTGGCCCATTCACTATTCTCGAAAGGCGTGGAAAAGTGGCATACCAACTGGAGCTACCGCCGAACCTTTCTCAGGTTCACGATGTGTTCCATGTGTCACAGCTCCGCCGTTGCTTCAAGGATCCAATCCGAGCTGTGGATCATGAAGTGCTCGAATTGCAGCAAGACCTCTCCTATAAGGAGCATCCGGTCCGCATTGTCGACCAAGCTGAACGCCGCACACGTCAGAAGACGATCAAGTTTCTCAAAGTCCAGTGGTCGCACCATTCTGAAGATGAGGCCACTTGGGAACGAGAGGATCGTCTGCGCGAAGAATACCCCGCACTGTTTCCTTCTACCTCCTAAATCTCGGGACGAGATTTCTTGTAGTGGAGGAGATTTGTAACACCCTGAGAATCATGCTACAGTAACTCCCTGTGATTAAACTAATCATGTTGCTAAACAGGGCTTGATCACATTTGAATCACCTTCCTTTTCAAACTCCTAGTTCAAACTTCAAATATAATTAAAGTGAAAAATAAAAGTTTTCAAAAACTCAAACAAAAATGTTCAGTGGGTGCTAAATAATACACTGGTAATTATGGTGGAGAAAACACATTTTTATAAAACACCTAAATACTTTTAACTGAAATAAAACAGAAAAGGAAATAAACAAATAAAAAGAAAACAGAAAACAGAACACAGGCAGAGAAAAAAAAAGGAAAGGCCCTCCCCCCCCCCACTGGACCCGTGGCCCATCTGCACCGACCCCCCCGGCCCAAACTGGGCCGCACCCCCGCACCCCCCCGACCCCGGCCCAGCCCACCTCTCCTCCCTCGCCCCCTTCCCTGTTCCCCCGACCGGGTCGGAACAGGGGCGCGCTCCCGCCCGACCCCCTCGCCGGCACCGACGCCGGAGAGGATAAGGGCGCCAGCGGCCCCCGTCTCCTCGGGCCTCTCTCCCACTCACCCCGCTCACTCCCTCGGCCTCTGCGCCTCTCCCTCCGCCAGATCCCCCTCCCTCTCCCCTTCGATCCCCTCTGCCCGCGCGTGCTCGCCGCCGTTCACCGTCGAACTCGCGGCCACCGTGCCCAGATCGCCCCGACGACGTGTCCGAACGACTCCCCGCCGTCGACTACGTCGACTACGCCAACGGGAACGAGCCGAGCGCCTCCGCACCGACCTCCCCGAGCTCGTCTTCAACCTTCGGCCGCCGTCGATCGTCGCCGATTCCGGCTACCCCGCGCCCTCCCCGAGCACGCTGCCACTCCCTACGGCTACGCTGTGAGCTCCCGCATCTCCTCCCCCTCTCCGTTAGCTCGCTCGCGCTCCGTAGCTGCTCCCCCACGCGCGCCCGAACGCCACGCCGCGGAGCTCGCCGCCGGCGGGTCTCCGGTGACCAAATGGTCACGGGCATAGGCCCGCTAGCCCGACCGCACCGTGCCGCACCCGCCTAGCTACTTAGTTCGGCCGTTCGCGCGCTCTAACGCAGCTTCCGTCGGGCATCCGTAGCACCTCGCCGCCGGCGAGCTCGTAGCGGTCGTCCCCGGCCGTTCCAGCCCCTCCGACCACCGCCGTTGGACGCGCGACGTCGAGCCGCGTCGAACGCGCCCAGCCCCGCCCCCGCAAACCCACTGTGGGTGAAACCCGCGCCCCTCCCGCGCGCGCCGCCGTGCGTTTTGGTCGCCGGCGTTGCTCCGGCGCCGGCCGCCGACGTGGCAGGCCTGGGGCCACCCCAGTGCCCGTGCCAGTGGCCCCCACGGGCCCCAGTTGACTGGGTTGACCCAGTCAACTGCTGACTGGGCAGGCCCAGTCACTGACATGCGGGCCCCGCCGCAAAAGTAAAAGAAAAAGAAAATGTTTTATAAATAAAAATAATTATTTTAACTAATCACTCACTGACATGTGGGGCCCACCCCTCTAATTATACTGTTAGATTAGTTTAAATAGAAATTAGAATAACAGAGACTGACATGTGGGTCCCACTGGACCCACCTGTCTGGTTTGACTGGTCATCCGACCTGTTGACTTGCTGACGTCAGCATTGCCTCATGCTGACGTCATAATTCATTTTTTTGCTTAATTCAAATAATTCCAGAAATTCAAATAAACTTTGAAAATTCATATCTTTTAAACCGTAACTCGGATGAAAATGTTTTCTATATGAAAGTTGCTCAGAACGACGAGACGAATCCAATTACGCAGTCCGTTCGTCCACCACACCTCCCTAACCTATCGAACTAGCAACTTTCCCCCTCCGGTCCGTCTGTCCGAAAACGCGTAACATCGGGAATACCTCCCGGATGTTCCCCCCCTTCACCGATACCACCTGCTGTCGCGTTAGGACACCCCTAGCACCGCTCATTGTCATGTCACGCATCGTCATGGTTATGTTTGCATTGTATTTACTGTTTCTTCCCCCTCTTCTCTCCGGTAGACTACGAGACCGACACTGCTGCTGCCCAGTTCGACTACGGAGTCGACGACCCCTCCTACTTGCCAGAGCAACCAGGCAAACCCCCCCCCCTTGATCACCAGATATCGCCTACTCTTCTCTATACTGCTTGCATTAGAGTAGTGTAGCATGTTACTGCTTTCCGATAATCCTATCCTGATGCATAGCCTGTCATTGTTTCTACAATTGTTACCCTTACCTGCTATCCTACTGCTTAGTATAGGATGCTAGTGTTTCATCAGTGGCCCTACACTCTTGTCCGTCTGCCATGCTATACTACTGGGCCGTGATCACTTCGGGAGGTGATCACGGGTATATACTATATACATTATATACATGACACATGTGGTGACTAAAGTCGGGTCGGCTCGTTGAGTACCCGCAAGTGATTCTGATGAGGGGGCTGAAAGGACAGGTGGCTCCACCCCGGTAGAGGTGGGCCTGGGTTCCTGACAGCCCCCGACTGTTACTTTATGGCGGAGCGACAGGGCAGGTTGAGACCGCCTAGGTGAGAGGTGGGCCTGGCCCTGGTCGGCGTTCGCAGATAAACAACACGCTTAACGAGTTCTGGGTATTTGATCTGAGTCTGGCCATTTGGTCTATACGCACTAACCATCTACGTGGGAGTAGTTATGGGTATCCCGACGTCGTGGTATCAGCCGAAGCCTTCTTGTCGTCAGCGACTGAGTGGCGCGCGCCGGATTGGACTGGAACGCCACTAGGCTAGGTCTGCTTCCGGCCGCGTACGCAACGTGCAGGTGTGCATAGGGCGATGGGCCCAGACCCCTGCGCGCATAGGTTTAGACCGGCGTGCTGACCTCTCTGTTGAGCCTAGGTGGGGCTGCGACGTGTTGATCTTACGAGGCCGGGCATGACCCAGAAAAGTGTGTCCGGCCAAATGGGATCGAGCGTGTTGGGTTATGTGGTGCACCCCTGCAGGGAAGTTTATCTATTCGAATAGCCGTGTCCCTCGGTAAAAGGACGACCCGGAGTTGTACCTTGACCTTATGACAACTAGAACTGGATACTGAATAAAATACACCCTTCCAAGTGCCAGATATAACTCGGTGATCGCTCTCTAACAGGGTGACGAGGAGGGGATCGCCGGGTAGGATTATGCTATGCGATGCTACTTGGAGGACTTCAATCTACTCTCTTCTACATGCTGCAAGATGGAGATGTCCAGAAGCGTAGTCTTCGACAGGACTAGCTATCCCCCTTTTAATTCTGGCATTCTGCAGTTCAGTCCACTGATATGCCCCTTTACACATATACCCATGCATATGTAGTATAGCTCCTTGCTTGCGAGTACTTTGGATGAGTACTCACGGTTGCTTTTCTCCCTCTTTCCCCCCTTCTATCTACCTAATTGTCGCAACCAGATGCTGGAGTCCAGGAGCCAGACGCCACCGTCGACGACGACACCCACGGCACTGGAGGTGCCTACTACTACGTGCAGGCCGCTGACGACGACCAGGAGTAGTTAGGAGGTCCTAGGCAGGAGGCCTACGCCTCGTTCGATCTGTATCCCTATTTGTGCTAGCCTTCTTAAGGCAAACTTGTTTACCTTATGTCTGTGCTCAGATATTGTTGCTTCCGCTAACTCGTCTATGATCGAGTACTTGTATTCGAGCCCTCGAGGCCCCTGGCTTGTATTATAATGCTTGTATGACTTATTTATATTTCAGAGTTGTGTTGTGATATCTTCCCGTGAGTCCCTGATCTTGATCGTACACATTTGCGTGCATGATTAGTGTACGGTCAAATCGGGGGCGTCACAAGTTGGTATCAGAGCCGACTGCCTATAGGAATCCCCCTTTCCACACTCCTTGGCCGAAGTCGAGTCTAGACGTTACAAAACTTTTACTAACATGGCTGTGTGTCTTACGGGCCCACGTCGCCATTGGGTGGTACTAGGATCTTTTACTCCTCGACCTTTACTCTGGGACTCTGAACTCTCTTCTACTCGGGTTAAACGAATTTACTAACTTTAACACTAGGATCCCGTGACCGCGTTCACCCCAAAGTTGGATAAGCCATAGTTGTTTCTTAGAATAGTATATTGAACAATTCACACACTGTCATTTGACTCCTTTGAAACATCTTTGCCTTCAGATGGAACCCACGAGGCAGGTCGTTCGCCACACGACGTCCATTGGTGCCTCGGGATCACCTGCGGTGCTAGCTGAGATGATGACCTATCTGGGTTATCGCTGGCACCCTGAGTACACCGTCTACGAGGAGTACCAGGGCTTTAACCAGGAGCAGTACCGTGCCATCGTCCACCTCTACTCTCGGGAGTATGACTCCACTACTGTGCTGCACACCGCACATGGTGTTGGTGTGACCATCGATATGGCTGTCCACGATGCTGCCTATGCTGCTCTGACACGTCTTCGTGGAGAGTATCAGGAGTTGGACACCTCCCCTTTCAGGCACATTGCTATCGCCTCTGATGTTGGTGCGGAGGGATACTATACTGCTGCCTACTCCACTGTCACCCGAGAGCCCTTCTACCATCAGCACCTGGTTCTGCATGCTGATGGGCTGGATCGAGCTAACCGAGCTCTTTGCCACGAGATGTACACCACCCGTCAGCACCTTTTCCGTGCTCCGACGCTGCTGCACCCCTTTGTCCGGTCTGGACAGGTACCGCGTACTGCGATCTACCCAGCTAGGACCGAGATGCCCCACGGTGTCGGTTGGCCAGAGGTGGGAGGCTACTCTCCCGCACTTGGTCCTCTTCTGCCACCTGAGCGTCGGGCTCTACACCTGAGTATCCACGGCCCCCAGTCTGCTGACGTGGAGGGCTATCCGTTGCCTCACTACCAGCTGTCGGGCTACGATTACCTCCACAGTACCTCTTGGGACTGATGTAGTCTTGCTTAGTTAGTATTAGTTGCAGTCGCCGCGAGCCTGTGTGCCGCCTATGGTGTTTTAGCCTATGTACTGAACTCTATGTACTGAACTCTATGCATGACCCCTTTTGTAAGTTATGCCGACTACTATGTAGTAGCTATCGTGCTCCTTTCATTATGCATGTTTGATCATGAATGATTCTTGTCATTGCAAATTTCTCAATGCTGAACTACCCCTGTTATATATTAGCAGGATGGTTAGACCAGGTGGTCGTGGTCGTGGTGGCGATGCCCCACCACCACCTGAGTACATGGCTGGTATGATCCAACAGTTTGAACTGAACCGCCAATTCATGGAAAATATGATGGCCCAGTTTCCTCGCCCCAATATGAACCAGCAGCCAGCTCAAGTGACTCTTCAAGATTTCATACGCCTCAACCCAACCATCTACCGCAGCTCAACTCAGCCTCTGGATGCTGATGACTGGCTTCGTGACATCACCTATGAGATGGAGTCTGCTGATGTAGCCCCTGCCAGCTATGTCAATTTTGCTTCCTTCTTCTTGAAGCGACCCGCAGCTCAATGGTGGGACAGCCACAGGCGTACTCTGCCAGCTGGAACAATCATCACCTGGCCAGACTTCCAAGCTGCTTTCCGTGCCCGCTTCATTCCTCAAGGAGTCATGGACCGGAAGAAGCGTGAGTTCCGCAACCTCACCCAAGGCAACAAATCTGTCGAAGCTTATCAGCGGGAGTTTTTGGACTTGTCCCGCTATGCTGAAGAAGACATTGCAACTGATGCACGCAGACAGGAGAAGTTCCGTGATGGACTACAAGCTGACATCAAGCTTGCACTTCTAGTGCATGACTTTGCTGATTTCGCCACCTTGGTAAACAAGGCCATCAATGTCGAAACTGGTCTGCAGGAATACCAGAGCTCTCACAGGCGCAACCGTGACACGGGCTCATCTTCGGGTTCGCCCGCACAGAAGCGTAAGATATGGATCCCGAACAGCACGTACCGTCCAAATGCATCTGCCCCAAGGCAGACCTATGCTGCACCTCGTCTGCCTCCACCACCATCTAGGCAGACAAGACTTCCAGCTCCACCATCCCAAGCTCCGGTTCCCACTCCCAATAATGGTCTGTGCTACAAGTGTGGACAACCCGGTCACCGTGCCAGGGACTGCCATCAGAATCAGAATCAACTTGCCCTTCCAGCAACGGGCCGTGGTAACAATCAGCCTCGCAACAACAATGCTAAGTCTTATGGTCGTGCTCATGCCAACCACGTTGATCTCAACGAAGCTCAAGACCAGCCTGCTACTGTGATGGGTACACTCCTCGTAAATTCAGTACCAGCATCCGTTTTATTTGATACAGGTGCATCGCATTCATTCATGTCAGAAGATTTTGCATACAAGCACGACGTTAAATGTGAGGAGATGAACACCTCTGTATTGGTCAAAACCCCCGTGGGACAGTGTCAAACCTCCTTGGTTGGCATTGATGTCCCCGTGGAAATCGAAGGACTGGAATTTCTTGTCTCTCCCATCGTACTAAAGTCCTGTAGCATTGATCTCATTCTGGGAATGAATTGGTTAAAAGCGCATACTGCTTCAATCGTTTGCACCACTAAGACCGTCCATCTGCTACACCCTTCAGATGAGATAGTTACTTACCAAGCCCATCTGGTGCAAAATGCCGAGGCAAGGCTCTATGCATTGAATGCATTGAACGCTGCACCACTCGAGGGCATTGAAAACATTCCCGTCGTGCGTGAATTCCTCGACGTCTTCCCTGAAGAACTTCCGGGGATTCCCCCTGCTAGAGCTGTCGAATTCATCATCGACTTGAAACCAGGCACCACTCCTATAGCCAAGCGACCCTACAAAATGCCGCCACATGAACTCCTTGAGCTTAAGGAGGAAATCGACAAGTCTCTTCGCAAAGGATTCATTCGCCCAAGTTGCTCTCCTTGGGGAGCACCTTCTCTCTTTGTCAAGAAGAAGGATGGGACAAACCGGTTAGTTCAAGACTACCGTCCTATAAACCAAGCTACCATTCAGAATAAATACCCTCTTCCTCGGATCAATGATCTGTATGATCAACTGGCGGGTTCGTCAGTGTTCTCTAAGCTCGACTTGAGGTTGGGCTACCACCAGATCCGTGTTCGCGAAGAGGATATCCCAAAGACCGCCTTCGTGACTCGCTATGGTTCATACGAGTACACCGTCATGTCTTTCGGTTTGACCAATGCTCCAGCCACCTTCTCTCGTCTGATGAACTACATATTCATGGATTACCTCGACAAGTTCGTCGTGGTTCATCTGGATGATATCCTGGTATTCTCCAAGAACGAAGAAGAACATGCTGAACATCTTCGACTTGTGCTGGAAAAGCTACGAGAACATCAACTATATGCCAAGTTCTCCAAATGTGAATTCTGGCTACCGGAGGTAACCTATCTTGGGCATGTCATCTCTAAGGATGGTATTGTCGTCAACCCCGAGCGAGTTCAGGCTATTCTTGATTGGACTCCTCCCAAGAACGTTAAGCAAGTCAGAAGTTTTCTCGGTCTCGCCAGCTATTGCCGTCGATTTGTCGAGAACTTCTCCAAGATCGCCAGGCCTCTGACTAACCTGTTACATAAGGGCGTCAAGTTCCAATGGACAGACAAATGTCAGGAAAGTTTCCAGGCACTCAAAGACAAGTTGACTTCTGCCCCAGTTCTAGCTCCACCTGATACTAAGAAGGACTTCGTCATTTACTGCGACGCTTCCCGTCAAGGGTTAGGCTGTGTCCTAATGCAAGACCGCAAAGTGATTGCTTATGCCTCTCGGCAATTGCGCCCTCACGAAGAGAACTACCCAGTTCATGACCTCGAACTTGCTGTTGTCATTCATGCGCTGAAGCAGTGGCGACATTACCTTCTCGGTAATCGTTGCGAGATCTTCACCGACCACCAAAGTCTGAAGTATCTGTTTACTCAGCCAGATCTGAACCTCCGTCAGCAGAGATGGATGGAGCTTGTTGCAGACATTGACTTGGGTATTTCCTATACGCCAGGCAAGGCTAATGTAATGGCTGATGCCTTGAGCCGCAAGTCTTACTGCAACCACCTCCAGGTTCACAAAGTTCAGCCCTCGCTTGTTGAAGAATTCAGGAAGCTGAACCTCCATATTGTTCCTCCGGGTGCACTCGCTCCCCCTCCTAAGGAGTTTGGCAAGGTGAACCTCCACGTTGTTACCCAAGGTTCCCTCAATACCCTAGTTGCTAAACCAGATCTCGAGGACAGCATCAAAAGGCTACAGAAGTATGACTCGGAAGCCCACAAGATTAAGCGCTACCTCGCAGAAGGAAAGCCCTCATTCTTCACCATTTCTGAAGATGGCACCCTATACTTCAAGGGCCGCCTAGTGGTGCCATGTGCAGAGAAAAAACTTGGATATGACACAGGAAGTTATGAAAGAAGCTCATGATACGCCTCTGTGTATCCATCCTGGTAGTACAAAGATGTATCAAGACATCCGACAGAGATTCTGGTGGTCTAATATGAAGCAAGACATTGCTCGTTATGTTGCTGAGTGTGACGTTTGCCGTCGTATCAAAGCAGAACATCAAAGGCCTGCTGGAACTCTGCAACCTATCTCTATTCCTGAATGGAAATGGGACCATGTTGAGATGGACTTCGTCACTGGATTTCCCAAATCACAGAAAGGTAATGATGCTATTCTTGTCGTCATTGACCGGCTTTCCAAAGTTGCACATTTCCTGGCAGTCAAAGAAACGATCACTGCTAGCCAGTTGGCAACGCTCTATATGTCCAGGATTGTTTCACTCCACGGTATTCCATTGGTTATCAGTTCAGACCGTGGTAGCTTATTCACTTCAAGATTCTGGGCAAGTTTCCAAGAAGCTATGGGAACTCATCTGTCATTCAGTACTGCGTTTCATCCTCAATCGCAAGGACAAGTTGAACGCGTCAATCAAGTTCTCGAAGACATGCTTCGAGCTTGTGTTATTTCCTTCGGCAAGAAATGGGAGGAATCTTTCCCGTATGCTGAGTTCTCTTATAATAATAGCTATCAAGCTAGTCTGAAGATGGCCCCCTTCGAAGTGTTATATGGATGAAAGTGTCGAACCCCTCTGAACTGGTCAGAAACTGGGGAACGTCCACTCTTCGGTCCGGATATTATCCAAGATGCCGAAGAACAAGTCCGCATTATTCGCGAGAATCTCAAGACTGCTCAGTCACGTCAGAAGAGTCAGTATGACCGTCATCATAAAGACATGGTCTATCAACCTGGCGAAAGGGCTTATCTTCGAGTCACACCTATGAAGGGTGCTCACCGCTTCGGGATCAAGGGCAAACTAGCTCCTCGCTATATTGGCCCATTCACTATTCTCGAAAGGCGTGGAAAAGTGGCATACCAACTGGAGCTACCGCCGAACCTTTCTCAGGTTCACGATGTGTTCCATGTGTCACAGCTCCGCCGTTGCTTCAAGGATCCAATCCGAGCTGTGGATCATGAAGTGCTCGAATTGCAGCAAGACCTCTCCTATAAGGAGCATCCGGTCCGCATTGTCGACCAAGCTGAACGCCGCACACGTCAGAAGACGATCAAGTTTCTCAAAGTCCAGTGGTCGCACCATTCTGAAGATGAGGCCACTTGGGAACGAGAGGATCGTCTGCGCGAAGAATACCCCGCACTGTTTCCTTCTACCTCCTAAATCTCGGGACGAGATTTCTTGTAGTGGAGGAGATTTGTAACACCCTGAGAATCATGCTACAGTAACTCCCTGTGATTAAACTAATCATGTTGCTAAACAGGGCTTGATCACATTTGAATCACCTTCCTTTTCAAACTCCTAGTTCAAACTTCAAATATAATTAAAGTGAAAAATAAAAGTTTTCAAAAACTCAAACAAAAATGTTCAGTGGGTGCTAAATAATACACTGGTAATTATGGTGGAGAAAAAACATTTTTATAAAACACCTAAATACTTTTAACTGAAATAAAACAGAAAAGGAAATAAACAAATAAAAATAAAACAGAAAACAGAACACAGGCAGAGAAAAAAAAGGAAAGGCCCTCCCCCCCCACTGGACCCGTGGCCCATCTGCACCGACCCCCCCGGCCCAAACTGGGCCGCACCCCCGCACCCCCCCGACCCCGGCCCAGCCCACCTCTCCTCCCTCGCCCCCTTCCCTGTTCCCCCGACCGGGTCGGAACAGGGGCGCGCTCCCGCCCGACCCCCTCGCCGGCACCGACGCCGGAGAGGATAAGGGCGCCAGCGGCCCCCGTCTCCTCGGGCCTCTCTCCCACTCACCCCGCTCACTCCCTCGGCCTCTGCGCCTCTCCCTCCGCCAGATCCCCCTCCCTCTCCCCTTCGATCCCCTCTGCCCGCGCGTGCTCGCCGCCGTTCACCGTCGAACTCGCGGCCACCGTGCCCAGATCGCCCCGACGACGTGTCCGAACGACTCCCCGCCGTCGACTACGTCGACTACGCCAACGGGAACGAGCCGAGCGCCTCCGCACCGACCTCCCCGAGCTCGTCTTCAACCTTCGGCCGCCGTCGATCGTCGCCGATTCCGGCTACCCCGCGCCCTCCCCGAGCATGCTGCCACTCCCTACGGCTACGCTGTGAGCTCCCGCATCTCCTCCCCCTCTCCGTTAGCTCGCTCGCGCTCCGTAGCTGCTCCCCCACGCGCGCCCGAACGCCACGCCGCGGAGCTCGCCGCCGGCGGGTCTCCGGTGACCAAATGGTCACGGGCATAGGCCCGCTAGCCCGACCGCACCGTGCCGCACCCGCCTAGCTACTTAGTTCGGCCGTTCGCGCGCTCTAACGCAGCTTCCGTCGGGCATCCGTAGCACCTCGCCGCCGGCGAGCTCGTAGCGGTCGTCCCCGGCCGTTCCAGCCCCTCCGACCACCGCCGTTGGACGCGCGACGTCGAGCCGCGTCGAACGCGCCCAGCCCCGCCCCCGCAAACCCACTGTGGGTGAAACCCGCGCCCCTCCCGCGCACGCCGCCGTGCGTTTTGGTCGCCGGCGTTGCTCCGGCGCCGGCCGCCGACGTGGCAGGCCTGGGGCCACCCCAGTGCCCCTGCCAGTGGCCCCCACGGGCCCCAGTTGACTGGGTTGACCCAGTCAACTGCTGACTGGGCAGGCCCAGTCACTGACATGCGGGCCCCGCCGCAAAAATAAAAGAAAAAGAAAATGTTTTATAAATAAAAATAATTATTTTAACTAATCACTCACTGACATGTGGGGCCCACCCCTCTAATTATACTGTTAGATTAGTTTAAATAGAAATTAGAATAACAGAGACTGACATGTGGGTCCCACTGGACCCACCTGTCTGGTTTGACTGGTCAGCCGACCTGTTGACTTGCTGACGTCAGCATTGCCTCATGCTGACGTCATAATTCATTTTTTGCTTAATTCAAATAATTCCAGAAATTCAAATAAACTTTGAAAATTCATATCTTTTAAACCGTAACTCGGATGAAAATGTTTTCTATATGAAAGTTGCTTAGAACGACGAGACGAATCCAAATACGCAGTCCGTTCGTCCACCACACCTCCCTAACCTATCGAACTAGCAACTTTCCCCCTCCGGTCCGTCTGTCCGAAAACGCGTAACATCGGGAATACCTCCCGGATGTTCCCCCCCTTCACCGATACCACCTGCGGTCGCGTTAGGACACCCCTAGCACCGCTTATTGTCATGTCACGCATCGTCATGGTTATGTTTGCATTGTATTTACTGTTTCTTCCCCCTCTTCTCTCCGGTAGACTACGAGACCGACACTGTTGCTGCCCAGTTCGACTACGGAGTCGACGACCCCTCCTACTTGCCAGAGCAACCAGGCAAGCCCCCCCCTTGATCACCAGATATCGCCTACTCTTCTCTATACTGCTTGCATTAGAGTAGTGTAGCATGTTACTGCTTTCCGATAATCCTATCCTGATGCATAGCCTGTCATTGTTTCTACAATTGTTACCCTTACCTGCTATCCTACTGCTTAGTATAGGATGCTAGTGTTTCATTAGTGGCCCTACACTCTTGTCCGTCTGCCATGCTATACTACTGGGTCGTGATCACTTCGGGAGGTGATCACGGGTATATACTATATACATTATATACATGACACATGTGGTGACTAAAGTCGGGTCGGCTCGTTGAGTACCCGCAAGTGATTCTGATGAGGGGGCTGAAAGGACAGGTGGCTCCACCCCGGTAGAGGTGGGCCTGGGTTCCTGACAGCCCCCGACTGTTAATTTATGGCGGAGCGACAGGGCAGGTTGAGACCGCCTAGGTGAGAGGTGGGCCTGGCCCTGGTCGGCGTTCGCAGATAAACAACACGCTTAACGAGTTCTGGGTATTTGATCTGAGTCTGGCCATTTGGTCTATACGCACTAACCATCTACGTGGGAGTAGTTATGGGTATCCCGACGTCGTGGTATCAGCCGAAGCCTTCTTGACGTCAGCGACTGAGTGGCGCGCGCCGGATTGGACTGGAACGCCACTAGGCTAGGTCTGCTTCCGGCCGCGTACGCAACGTGCAGGTGTGCATAGGGCGATGGGCCCAGACCCCTGCGCGCATAGGTTTAGACCGGCGTGCTGACCTCTCTGTTGAGCCTAGGTGGGGCTGCGACGTGTTGATCTTACGAGGCCGGGCATGACCCAGAAAAGTGTGTCCGGCCAAATGGGATCGAGCGTGTTGGGTTATGTGGTGCACCCCTGCAGGGAAGTTTATCTATTCGAATAGCCGTGTACCTCGGTAAAAGGACGACCCGGAGTTGTACCTTGACCTTATGACAACTAGAACTGGATACTGAATAAAATACACCCTTCCAAGTGCCAGATATAACTCGGTGATCGCTCTCTAACAGGGTGACGAGGAGGGGATCGCCGGGTAGGATTATGCTATGCGATGCTACTTGGAGGACTTCAATCTACTCTCTTCTACATGCTGCAAGATGGAGATGTCCATAAGCGTAGTCTTCGACAGGACTAGCTATCCCCCTTTTAATTCTGGCATTCCGCAGTTCAGTCCACTGATATGCCCCTTTACACATATACCCATGCATATGTAGTATAGCTCCTTGCTTGCGAGTACTTTGGATGAGTACTCACGGTTGCTTCTCTCCCTCTTTCCCCCTTCCTATCTACCTGATTGTCGCAACCAGATGCTGGAGTCCAGGAGCCAGACGCCACCGTCGACGACGACACCCACGGCACTGGAGGTGCCTACTACTACGTGCAGGCCGCTGACGACGACCAGGAGTAGTTAGGAGGTCCCAGGCAGGAGGCCTACGCCTCGTTCGATCTGTATCCCTGTTTGTGCTAGCCTTCTTAAGGCAAACTTGTTTACCTTATGTCTGTGCTCAGATATTGTTGCTTCCGCTAACTCGTCTATGATCGAGTACTTGTATTCGAGCCCTCGAGGCCCCTGGCTTGTATTATAATGCTTGTATGACTTATTTATATTTCAGAGTTGTGTTGTGATATCTTCCCGTGAGTCCCTGATCTTGATCATACACATTTGCGTGCATGATTAGTGTACGGTCAAATCGGGGGCGTCACACAGAGTGATGGTAGCAAACTGTGGATAGACCCAAAACCAATGATAGCAGGCAGATAACAGCTTTAGTTAAAAAATACAGATAATGGCTCCTTTAATGTTAGTTTGCACCCAGCATGAAACTCATAGTAGACACCCGAGATTAACCAGATAGTACTGATTGCTGCCCCAATATGTACCCCACAACCATTTAAAAACTCATGTTTTAGCATTAGTTTGGACCTGACTCGGAGTCTAATAGGTGAACACGACGATACAGTAGCATGTCATCATATTAAGTGATGCATAACGTAAGCAGACACGGAAGAGTGCGACCTCTCTTGCGGACCCGTGTAGTCCTCAAGGTCATCTGCTCAGTTGATGATGGTAATGCAGTTGTCGTGGCTGCCGGTGGAAGGGAAGAAGATCTGAGGTGGCGAAAGACAGTCGGGAGAGCGGATCCCTGCTGTGGTGAACCCTTCCGTCATTGGAGCAGCTGAGCTGGGGTGGAACACAGCGCAGCAGGAGCAGGACAAACCACACAAGGTTTTCTTTGACACATATCTATAACAGAAGTAATTGTGTAAGGGCTTGTTTGAATTTGAGAATTCTAGCAATGCAGGGATAGGAAATAGACAGGAATAGGATAGGAATGCACGTGCAAAACAGAGAATTTAAAAACACAGGATTTCTGCCAATTTGGGTGTTTGGTTCACAAGAATTGGAAGATCACAGGATGCAAAGAAGCATGGTGAGATTAAGTCAAACCACAAGAAAATGTACGGTTATAATGCTATTATGCTACTATCTCTTAGTATTGTGCTTCGTGAATAGGAATTTGAAAAGGAGGACAAGTGGAAATTAAAATTCGTACGGTTTTTCTTTCAAGGAGACACTAAAGGAACAAATCCTACAGTTTTCCTTTGCTCCATTCCTTTGAACCAAATGCATGAATAGTAGTACCATAGGAAACTTTCCAATTCCTATGTTTTTCCTTCACTTTTCCTTTCAAGCACCGGCGATTCTAGTAGGTAGGCTTGAGCAAGGAAAAGCCTACACTCAAAAAATGGTTTTGTGCTACTTCTACTACTTTGGACCCAGGCCACTACCCTACTAGCTCAACTCCCAGGCCCATCAACAAATGCATAGCTCAAACGCGCAGAGATAAATAATGATGGCGTTCAAGAGAGTCCATCACGGATAGCTAAGTTGCCTGGTACCTCACTACTTGTCATATAGTAGGATAAAATAATTGTATTTCACGTTACTACATGTGCTCGGTGGACAATATATATAACATGTAGAGTAAAAAAGAGATGCAACAAGTGTACAACCTCTTTGGCGAAGCCATGTCGATCTCAGCGTGGTTGGGTTGGTTGGTGAGGATGCTCCGGCTGACTTGGCTGTTGGAGGAGGGGAAGAAGATCTTAGGCATCTGGAGATGGAGCCCGGGGTACTGCTCCGCTGTGATGGAGGGTTTCGTCATTGGAGTAGCTCCGGTGAGTTGTACGACGCCGAGGCTGAAGCAGGACAAGAGAGACAACGTTAACCTGAGTGGAATTCTAAGAGCATCTTCAATAGATGACGTAAAATACATAACCTCAAAGTGCTAGATGTAAAATACATCAGCCGCTCATCTCTGAGCTTAACTGTCGAAATTGAATTTAACTGTCAAAACTGAACTTAACTGTCGAAACTGAATTTTGCTGTCGAAACCGAATTTTACTGTCGAAACTGAACGCACTAGTAGTAGAAAAGCAGTAGCAGCATCGCGTGCGAGAGCCGGGGCAGCTGGTCGTGTAGCAGCATCAGGGTGAGGCTACACGTCAGTCGACTAACTTTTTCATCTCTGGTCAGTCGAATTTCCAACCGTTGGATACAAAATCAAGGGCCTGCAGTTCATCTTCAACCTCCACTCCCCTGAGCCGCCAGCCACCACCGGCCAAACCGCCGCCCCCCGCCGCCCGCGGCCGGCGGTGCACTGCCCCACCAGCCCCGAAACCACTCCCCACCGCTGGTCCGCCGCCGTCCCGGCCATCCCTCTAGGCCCCCCCGTGCCAAGCTTTTTCTCCGGCGATCCCCACGCCACTGCCCCACCACCGCCCCCACCCTGAACCCTAAGATAGATAGTGGGGTACCTCTCCGGCGAGCCCCCCTCCCCGCTGCGGCCAGTTCTTCCTTAACTCCGGCGAGCCCCCCCACCCCCTGAAAATCGACTGACCCAAAAGTCGATTCAGTCGACAAAAGTGTAGCCAAATTGGAGCAGCATCGCAAGCAAGAGCAAGAGCGAGAGCAGCAGCGCGAGCAAGAGCAAGAGCAGACCAGGCAGGGGACCGAGAGCAAGAGCAGAGCAGCAGCGTGAGAGAGAGCTATAGCAGCAGCTCCTACTGATGTGGACGTGAAAGCACAAGTGCTCCCTAGGTGGTTTTGGTAATTAATGTCAACATATCTCTTGTTGTACCAATGTTTTCATCTAGTATATTTCAGACAAGTTCAACAGATGGAGTGGCGTGGACAAGAGGATATGGAACCCCTTCAAGTTGCTAAGGACAAGGGATTGGCTCAAGCTCAAAAGCTCAAGACTCTACATTTTACTTTTAGTGATCCAAGATCACATTGA
The DNA here is from genome assembly GCF_002575655.3 of Aegilops tauschii subsp. strangulata. Taxonomy (NCBI): domain Eukaryota; kingdom Viridiplantae; phylum Streptophyta; class Magnoliopsida; order Poales; family Poaceae; genus Aegilops; species Aegilops tauschii. The sequence continues at coordinate 69,924,640 of NC_053035.3, forward strand.
GTCCATAGGAAAGCCAATGCTATTAAAAGGGGAGGAGGTGTTGCTTAATGGCTTGCTTGCTCAAAGTGCTTAGTGATATGCTCCAAAACCCTCAACCACTTTCTCACATCCACATATGTCCCAAACCAAAAAGTCAAACTCGGCTCCACCGAAACTTTCCACCCGGCGCCACCGAGTTCACTTGACATAGCCACTACCAAAACCCTAATCAATTCGGTCTCACCGATGGGATCCTAGGTCTCACCGAGTGATACATCTCCAACGTATCTATAATTTTTTATTGTTCCATGCTATATTATATTCTATTCTGGATGTTTAATGGGCTTTATTATATACTTTTATATTATTTTTGGGACTAACCTATTAACCAGAGGCCCGGCCCAAATTGTTGTTTTTTGCCTATTTCAGTGTTTTGAAGGAAAATAATATCAAACAGAGTCCAAACGGAATGAAACCTTCGGGAACGTGATTTTCGGAACAAACATGATCTAGAGGACTTGGAGTGGATGTCAAGCAATCAACGAGGAGGCCACGAGGCAGGGGGCGCGCCCTCCACCCTCGTGGGCCCCTCGTAGCTCCATCGACCTACTTCTTCCTCCTATATATACCTACGTACCCCCAAACCATCGCTAGAGGAGCCAAAACCCTATTTCCACCGCCGCAACCTTCTGTACCCGTGAGATCCCATCTTGGGGCCTTTTCCGGCGCTCCGTCGGAGGGGGCATTGATCACGGAGGGCTTCTACATCAACACCATAGCCTCTCCGATGATGTGTGAGTAGTTTACCTTAGACCTTCGGGTCCATAGTTATTAGCTAGATGGCTTCTTCTCTCTCTTTGGATCTCAATACAAAGTTCTCCTTGATTCTCTTGGAGATCTATTTGATGTAACTCTTCTTTTTTTGTGATGTGTTTGTCGAGATCCGATGAATTGTGTGTTTATGATCAAGATTATCTATGAACAATATTTGAATCTCCTCTGAATTCTTTCATGTATGATTGGTTATCTTTGCAAGTCTCTTCGAATTATCAGTTTGGTTTGGCCTACTAGATTGATCTTTCTTGCAATGGGAGAAGTGCTTAGCTTTGGGTTCAATCTTGCGGTGCTCGATCCCAGTGACAGTAGGGGAAACGACACATATTGTATTGTTGCCATCGAGGATAAAAAGATGGGGTTTATATCATATTGCATGAGTTTATGCCTCTACATCATGTCATCTTGCTTAAAGCGTTACTCTGTTCTTATGAACTTAATACTCTAGATGCATGCTGGATAGCGGTCGATGTGTGGAGTAATAGTAGTAGATGCAGGCAGGAGTCGGTCTACTTGTCACGGACGTGATGCCTATATACATGATCATACCTAGATATTCTCATAACTATGCTCAATTCTATCAATTGCTCGACAGTAATTCGTTTACCCACCGTAATACTTATGCTATCTTGAGAGAAGCCACTAGTGAAACCTATGGCCCCCGGGTCTATTTTCCATCATATTAATCTCCCGTCAACTAGCTATTTCTATTACTGTTTGTTTTTGCTTTCTTTACTTTTACTCTTTACCACAAAAATACCAAAAATATTATCTTATCATCTCTATCAGATCGCACTCTCGTAAGTGACCGTTAAGGGATTGACAACCCCTTTATCTCGTTGGTTGCGAGGTTCTTATTTGTTTGTGTAGGTGCATGGGACTCGAGCGTGGTCTCCTACTGGATTGATACCTTGGTTCTCAAAAACCGAGGGAAATACTTACGCTACTTTACTGCATCACCCTTTCCTCTTCAAGGGAAAACCAACGCAGTGCTCAAGAGGTAGCAAGAAGGATTTCTGGCGCCGTTGCCGGGGAGTCTACGCACAAGTCAAGACATACCAAGTACCCATCACAAACCCTTATCCCTCGCATTACATTATTTGCCATTTGCCTCTCGTTTTCCTCTCCCCCATTTCACCCTTGCCGTTTTATTCGCCCTCTTTTATGCTCACCTTTCCTTTGCCATGGCCGAATCAAAAGGGGCTAGGGGTTCTTTCCTAGGTTTCAATGCCTTGGATAGCCCTTCCGGCCTCTCTAAGCTCATAAATAATGATGCTATGGAAAAACCTACCGGGTTATCAATGAGAATCTGAATAATTTCGATGAAGATGATCCCGGAATATTCCGTTATTTACTTGATGAGTCTTTGAAAGATGCTTGGGATAGGTTACTGAGAATCCGGGCCAGCTTTGTGCCCCAATATCAAATTGAAATATACTTAAAAAGCTTTTATGTTGCCTTACCTTCATCGTTTAAGCATGTCTTACACTCTATTTTTGAAGAAGGTTTTCTTGAAGGGGATGCCGTAGATACCTATGAAAAGATGAAAACCATATTTGGGCACCCCATGAAGGAGAAGGTCGAATCTACCTCTCTTTTGCTTTCCTTTCAAAACGAAACTATCAAAGAGATGAAGGCTAGCTTAGATGCAAATTTCCGTAACGTGATTAATCTTTCTTCTACCATTAATAGCCATGTGCTTTATCAAAACAGAAAGATTAATGCCATAGATAACAAGTTTGCTCTTTTATTTCCTAAAACTAAAGATGGCAATACCTAGATCTATCCTTGTTTTTATGCCTAGCTAAGGGCGTTAAACGATAGCGCTTGTTGGGAGGCAACCCAATTTTATTTTAGTTTTTTTTGCTTTTTGCTCCTATTTAGGAATAAATCTTTGATCTAGCCTATTTTTAGATGTGTTTTTATGTTTTAATTAGTGTTTGTGCCAAGTTAAACCTATAGGATCTTCTTGGATGGTAGTTACTTGATCTTGCTGAAAATTCCAGAAACTTTCTGTTCACGAAAACAATTGTTTAAAATCACCAGAACGTGATAAAATACTGATTCCAATTTCAGTAGATCAATAAACAAATTATTTAGGTCGTCCTATTTTGGTAGATTTTTCTGAGTTCCAGAAGTTTGCGTTAGTTACAGATTACTACAGACTGTTCTGTTTTTGACAGATTCTGTTTTTCGTGTGTTGTTTGCTTATTTTGATGAGTCTATGGTTAGTAAAATAGCTTATAAACCATAGAGAAGTTGGAATACAGTAGGTTTAACACCGATATAAATAAAAAATGAGTTCAATACAGTACCTTGAAGTGGTGTTTTGTTTTCCTTCGCTAACGGAGCTCACGAGATTTTCTGTTAAGTTTTCTGTTGTGAAGTTTTCAAGTTTTGGGTAAGGATTTGATGGATTATGGAACAAGGAGTGGCAAGAGCCTAAGCTTGGGGATGCCCAAGGCACCCCAAGGTAAATATAAGGACACCAAAAAGCCAAAGCTTGGGGATGCCCCGGAAGGCATCCCCTCTTTCGTCTTCGCCCATCGGTAACTTTACTTGGAGCTATATTTTTATTCACCACATGATATGTGTTTTGGTTGGAGCGTCTTGTATGATTTGAGTCTTTTCTTTTTAGTTTACCACAATCATCCTTGCTGTACACACCTTTTGAGAGAGACACACATGATTCGGAATTTATTAGACATACTCTATGTGCTTCACTTATATCTTTTGAGCTATATAGTTTTTGCTCTAGTGCTTCATTTATATCTTTTAGAGCATGGCGGTAGTTTTGTTTTATAGAAACTATTGTTCTCTCATGCTTCACTTATATTATTTTGAGAGTCCTACAAAATAGCATGGTAATTTGCTTAAATTGAGAAAGTAGTCCTAATATGATAGGCATCCAAGATTAGTAAAAACTTTCTTATAAGTGCGTTGAATACTAAGAGAAGTTTGATGCTTGATGATTGTTTTGAGATATGGAGGTAGTAATATTAAAGTTGTGCTAGTTGAGTAGTTGTGAATTTGAGAAATACTTGTGTTGAAGTTTGCAAGTCCCGTAGAATGCACGTATGGTAAACGTTGTGTAGCAAATTTGAAACAGGAGGTGTTCTTTGATTGTCCTCCTTATGAGTGGCGGTCGGGGACGAGCGATGGTCTTTTCCTACCAATCTATCCCCCTAGGAGCATGCCCGTAGTGCTTGGTTTTTGATGACTTGTAGATTTTTGCAATAAGTATGTGAGTTCTTTATGACTAATGTTGAGTCCATGATTATACGCACTCTCACCCTTCCATCATTGCTAGCCTCTTCGGTACCTGCATTGCCGTTTCTCACCTTGAGAGTTGGTGCAAACTTCGCCGGTGCATCCAAACCCCGTGATGCGATATGCTCTATCACACACAAACCTCCTTATATCTTCCTCAAAACAGCCACCATACCTACCTATTATGGCATTCCCATAGCCATTCTGAGATATATTGCCATGCAACTTTCCACCGTTCCATTTATTATGACACGTTTCATCATTGTCATATTGCCTTGCATGATCATGTAGTTGACATCGTATTTGTGGCAAAGCCACCATGCATATTATCATACATGTCACTCTTGATTCATTGCCCATCCGAGTACACCGCCAGAGGCATTCATATAGAGTCATACTTTGTTCTAGTATCGAGTTGTAATCATTGAGTTGTAAATAAATAGAAGTGTGATGATCATCATTCATAGAGCATTGTCCCCAAAAAAGAGAAAGGCCAAAAAAAGGAAAGGCCCAAAGAAAAAAAAGAGAAAAAAAGAAGGGACAATGCTACTATCCTTTTTTCCACACTTGTGCTTCAAAGTAGCACCATGTTTTTTATGATAGAGAGTCTCTTGTTTTGTCACTTTCATATACTAGTGGGAATTTTTCATTATAGAACTTGGCTTGTATATTCCAACAATGGGCTTCCTCAAATGCCCTAGGTCTTCGTGAGCAAGCAAGTTGGATGCACACCCACTTAGTTTCTTTTGTTGAGCTTTCATACATTCATAGCTCTAGTGCATCCGTTGCATGGCAATCCCTACTCCTTGCATTGACATCAATCGATGGGCATCTCCCTAGCTCGCTAATTAGCCGCGTTAATGTGAGACTTTCTCCTTTTTGTCTTCTCCACATAACCCCCATCATCATATTCTATTCCACCCATAGTGCTATATCCATGGCTCACGCTCATATATTGCGTGAAAGTTGCAAAAAGTTTGAGATTACTAAAGTATGAAACAATTGCTTGGCTTGTCATCGGGGTTGTGCATGATGAGAGCATTCTTGTGTGACAAAAATGGAGCATGACCAAACTATATGATTTTGTAGGGATGAACTTTCTTTGGCCATGTTATTTTGAGAAGACATAATTTCTTAGTTAGTATGCTTGAAGTATTATTACTTTTATGTCAATATTAAACTTTTATCTTGAATCTTTCGGATCTGAATATTCATACCACAAACAAGAGAATTACATTGAAAATTATGCTAGGTAGCATTCCACATCAAAAATTCTGTTTTTATCATTTACCTACTCAAGGATGAGCAGGAATTAAGCTTGGGGATGCTTGATACGTCTCCAATGTATCTATAATTTTTGATTGTTCCATGCTATATTATATTCTGTTTTGGATGTTTAATGGGCTTTATTATGTACTTTTATATTATTTTTGGGACTAACCTATTAACCGGAGGCCTAGCCCAAATTGCTGTTTTTGCCTATTTCAGTGTTTTGAAGGAAAAGAATATCAAACGGAGTCCAAACGGAATGAAACCTTCGGGAACATGATTTTCAGAACAAACGTGATCCAGAGGACTTGGAGTGGACGTCAAGCAATCAACGAGGAGGCCACGAGGCAGGGGGCGCGCCCTCCACCCTCGTGGGCCCCTCGTAGCTCCACCGACCTACTTCTTCCTCCTATATATACCTACGTACCCCCAAACCATCACCAGAGGAGCCAAAACCCTATCTCCACCCTCGTGAGATCCGATGAATTGTGGGTTGTCACGACCGGTTTTTCAATAATATAATTATTGAGAGACCAATCCCTTTTACGGACCAGTAAGGAAGAATTCCTTCTCACTGGTAGACAATATCATGGTCACAGAAGAAAAATACCAGGAGTACTGAAATATAATACAAGGTTGAGCGGAAACTGCCCAACAATTTATTACATGCACGCCGATAAAACAAGACGGCGGATAGGGTGGCATAACTACTAACTCACGATAATAACGGTGGTGGAAATATCACCGCGAAGCGAGTGATATGACTCCTGAAGACTATAGCTCTTTGAGCGTCGGAGTGAGGCTCGAGGAGACTTATTGCGGGTGGCGGAAGCGTATATAATACAAGTGACCAATGTCCGGGATCGCGCAGGACTGACTGGGACTCCTCTAGGCGTCGGACGCGCTATCAAACTCTTAATCCAAGAGATCGCCTTCGTCCACATCTGGCCAAATCAACAAGCCAGGTGAGTACTATGAAAGTACTCGCAAGACAGTCGGACATAAGATATAACAATGTAAACATGAAGCATATGAACAAGTTAACCAGTGCGTCCAGACATAGAGACAATAAATACTGGGTGCCAAACGAGGGTCTGAATGACTCCTCGAGAGGAAAATGCAAGAATGGTAATACTGGTGCCAAACGAGTGTCTGAATGACTCCACGAGAGGAAACTGCAGAATAGTAATACTGGTGCCAAACGATTGTCTGAATGACTCCTCGAGAGGAAACTGCAAGAATAATAATGCCGCAGTCGGGTGTTAAGGCGACACCACATAAAGGGCTTATAACAGAAAATAAAGGCAGTGCATGCCACAGTCGGACGTCTGAGCGACATCACATAAAGGGCTTATATTTAAAGTAAGGAAACAAAAACACGCCACAGTCGGACGTCTGCGCGACGTCGCATAAAGGGCTTATATTGTAGCTCAAACATTCAGTAGCTCGAGATTATAAATTATTACAAGTACGAGACAAATATAAGATTAGTCCATCCACGGTAATAATAATTTAAACTGGGTTTACCACTTGAGTTTGTTCACCGGGGACAAGTTTTCCACGCGGATAGATATGAGTATACTGATTTCACTACGTGATCATGGATACGATGACTTGGAAGAATTTGACTCTGCAGAGTTTGTACTTAACCACAGCCAACGGATTTCAGTAGTCACGGGGACTAGTTCCGTTTACGGTGTTTTGGAAGAAACACGTCTAACCAGTACACACCCATTCAACATTCCGAAGCCAGGGATCACCCTCGGCAACGTTCAAGAAAAACCTTGAGACGGGGAGGCTACAACCTCGTGTAGCATGGGATCAAATTTCTATACGCGCGCTCTAAGGGGGTGCCCCCCCTCTCGGTCCCAACCGGAAACACCCATGCCCCCTTACCGGATGACTGGCTTTAATCCTGGGCCAATGTACCATCATCCCGGCCCCTCTGTTTGGTGTGTACACGGAAAGAGGTTACCAACTTACTAAACTGCATCCTGGCAAATGAAACATGTGGTAGCACGGAAGGGGAAGGAACGATAACGTGACTCTGTCCATGTTAACGTCGGAAGTTATCGGATGACGCAAGGCTGGCATGCTACAACAGTACCACCTTGCTGCCCTTCATGTCACCACATGATTTGGCCATCTCTCACCAGAGATCATCGCGACTTCGGAAGAATGCGGGTAGTTGCCTCACAAGCAACGGGGAACTCACCGATACTCATATGCCACGCACAAACTTTCACGCAAACATGCAAAACACCTGTCATATCAAAAGTTCAAACATGCTTGCCTGGTTCGGAGAAGTCGGAGTCTAGCTCGGCGAAGTTCGCGGCTCCGTCACCTCTTCCGGAACCTACGGCATAACGAAAACGGGTACTAATGTGAAAACCAACGCGTGCACAGAAACTTCTCCAATTTTTTTCCAAATAAATCCCATAAAAAACTAGACAAAATTTCAAGACTGTCAGAAAAAGAATCACTCAAAAATTCCTTTTTATTAAAAAGTTATAAAGGTTTCTGTCCAGGGACCCATCTGTAATGAAACAGAAAAGTTCCAGGGTTTAAACTGAGAAACCAGAAAACGCTTCGGAAAGAAATGCACTAGCTAAAGAGGGAAAGCGTATTTTGCCCGAAGGCGCCAACAGAAAATGGTTCGAGGGAGAATAGAACAGAGGCTGACATGGGGGGTCCACATGACAGGTTCAAACAGCTCGCCGGCGCCCGAAGACTGCGGTGGACGCCGGCGTCGAACCACGGCGAGTCAGGAAGATCGGAGGTTACCAAGAGCTTCAGCGTGTCCTTCCGCGTCGGTGGGTGGTGGACTCGACTAACGGGGAGCACCACGTCGACGGCGACACTTTCTTCGGCGGACGGCGGCTCGGGTGATGGTGGAGAACTCCGGTGAAGGGCTGCAAACTTCGAATTGAAGCGCGGGTCAGAAGGAGGGATGCATAGTGAAGCTACTGGAAAGGGATGGGAGGCAGAGGCACACGCACGGGAGCGAATCGAGCTGGATCCCGTGGCGGGTCGCGGCGGCCGGAGTCAAGGAAGGAGACCTCCTCGGGGCTCTTCCAGTGGCTGGGCGTGCTCTAGGTGGAGTGCAGGGATGGTGTGGGTTCGAGTTGAAGCTCGGGGCCTCTATTTATAGGCGGATCGACGGGGTGGCCGTGAACGGAGAATCTCCGGCGAGCAATTACGGCGATGCAGTGGATTGGCAGGAGGTTTGAGTGGCCAGGCAGCATCAGTGGAAGTTACTGGTGTCATTCCCCCGCTAATCTTGGCTGGTCTTGGCGTAACGGCGCCGGTCCACGGTGGGGTGGCCGCACGGGCACGTCGGCGGCAGAGAGCGCGCTCCGTGCCCTGCGGTTCACGACGAGAGTGGCAGCGTGTTTTGGGGAGTGGAAGGCCACGCGGCAAGCTCCGGTGGCTTGGGCGGCGCTGGGTGGCGCCGTCAGCGCCGCGCCTCTCTCTGGCGGCCGCAAAGCCGCCGCTGGCGTCGGTCACGGGGCGGCGCACCTTCTGCTGCTCGTTGCCGACGTCCGCAAGGTGCCAGGCGTTCGTGCGGAGCAGGAACAAGGAGGAGGGGACGAGGAGGAAGGTGCCAACGCGGCACTGTCGAGATCGACAACATGTTCTGAAGAAAACGACAGTAGATTACTGAACTGAATTTCTGAATCTCTGAACTTGACATTGACATAGCACTGCAGGTGTTCGACAGAATGATTAGGCAAGCAGAAAAAATTTCTGGAGCTGGTACTTGGTGAGGTGACCACTCATTGCACCCAGGGGCTGCCTGATTTTACTTGGAATATTTGGAGAAAGATTTGAATGAATTTCACCAAATTTGACAAATCTGGTCCAAACTTGCAGCAAGTGTAGTTTGAAAAATTTGAACTGAAGACCAGTGGATCTTCATGGATCTTGGTTGAGGGTTCAAAGAACTAGGAAGGGGAATTGGTTTGGGGGCAAAAATCAAAACAGAAAGTGGAGTTCCTTTGTAAATCACCAATGGCTAGAATAGAAGACAGAAATTTATTTGATAAGTTTTAAAAGGAAAAATAATCATAGGGGAGGTTCAACTTGCTGGATTTGATGCAAATCATGATCCAAAGATGAGGGAAGGTTTAGGAGGGTGGATTTGCACTAAGGCCATGGCAAGAGAGAAAAGTTGAAAGTGGTAAAGGATTATTCCAAAAGCCATAGTGCATTTTCAAGGAGATTTTCAAAAGGCATTTTCCTCAAGTGAAAAGTATTTTGTCTTGAGTCCAAAATAAAAGCAAGAACCTCCAAGACCAAAAACAAGTCTTGGGTGAATCCAAACAAAACTCTTGTCATGAGAAAAATATTTGAAAGGGAGGGTCCTTTTGAAGAAATTTTTTAATTCACCTCCCTCAAGTCAAATAAAAATCTTTTGAAAAATCCAAATAAAATTTTGGGTGTCACAACACCTACCCCCTTAGGAAAAATCTTGTCCTCGAGATTTCTGCTGATCCTCAAATAGATATGGATATTCTGTCCGAAGGAAGTCTTCCCTTTCCCATGTAGCTTCATCCTCAGTGTGGTTGCTCCACTGAACTCTAAAAAACTTTGTCGTTTTCTGACGGGTCCTCCGTTCAGACTCTTCTAAAATCTTTACTGGCCTTTCTCTGTAGGTGAGGTCTGGTTGCACATCAATGTTTTCATGGGGTACCTGCTTCTCCGGGTTACTCACACATTTTCTCAACTGTGAGACGTGGAATACGTCATGGACGTCTGATAGCTCCTTGGGTAGGTCTAGTTGGTAGGCTACCGTGCCTCTTCGTGCCTTTACATAAAATGGTCCAATAAATCTTGGGGCTAGCTTCCCCTTAATTTTGAACCGTTGTAGACCCCTCATAGGAGATACTCGGAGGTATACGGAATCACCGGGTTCAAAGCTGACTTCACGATGCTTCTGATCATAGTAGCTCTTTTGTCGGCTCTGCGCTGTCTTCAGTCTGTCCCTGATCTGCTTAACTTTCTCCTCGGCCTCTTTAAGCATGTCTGGGCCGAAGATACGGCTGTCACCTGTCTCTGACCAATTTAGTGGGGTACGACACCTCCGTCCGTACAATGCTTCAAAGGGTGCCATTTGCAAGCTGGCTTGGTAACTGTTGTTGTAAGCAAATTCGGCATACGGCAAACTCTCTTCCCAACTGGATCCATAGGTGAGCACACAGGCTCTTAGCATATCCTCTAGGATTTGGTTTACACGTTCCGTTTGTCCATCAGTCTGAGGGTGGTATGCTGTACTGAAAGCTAGTTGCGTGCCCAGAGCTTGTTGTAGGTGATCCCAAAATTTGGAGACGAATTGAGTGCCTCGGTCGGATATTATAGTCTTTGGGACTCCATGCAAACAGACTATACGGGAGAGATAAAGTTTGGCCAGTCTTTGCGTGGAGTAGGTAGTCTTCACGGGAATGAAATGAGCAACCTTGGTTAGTCGGTCTGTGATGACCCATATGGCGTCGTTTCCGCGTTGTGATCGGGGTAATCCGACAATGAAGTCCATTCCTATTTCATCCCATTTCCATTCTGGTATCCTGTTTGGCTGGAGTAGCCCTGCTGGCTTTTGATGCTCGGCTTTGATGCGCTGACATGAATCGCAACAAGCAATAAATGTGGCTATATCTCTTTTCATACCATGCCACCACAATCTTTCCTGAATGTCCTTGTACATTTTGGTTCCTCCAGGATGGATCGAGTATGGAGCGGTGTGGCTTTCGGTTAAGATTTGTTGCTTGAGTTCCTCAATGTTAGGTACGCAAAGTCTGTCCCCGTACCATAAGGTTCCTTCACTGTCTGTGATGAACTCTGAAGCCTTACCAAGGTTCATTTTCTTCTTTATACCCTCGATGCTGGGATGCCCCTGTTGAGCCTTCTTAATTTGTTCCACCAGTGTGGGTTGTATCTCCAGATTTGATACGGTGCCTTCAGAGACTAACATCATGTTGAGTCTAGCGAACTCTTGCTGAAACTCAGGCCTCAAGTTTTGCGGACCGTCATTGTCCGGACTGGGGTTTCGACTAAGGGCATCGGCCACTACATTTGCTTTCCCTGGATGGTAGTGAATACCGACATCATAGTCCTTGACCAGTTCCAACCAGCGTCGTTGGCGTAAATTTAGCTCTGGCTGTGTGAAAATATATTTGAGGCTCTTATGGTCCGTGTATATTTCACAGCGATTCCCCAACAGAAAGTGCCTCCAGTCCTTGAGTGCATGAATGACTGTTGCTAGTTCCAGGTCATGTGTTGGGTAATTTTCCTCATGTTTTCGCAGCTGCCTGGAGGCATATGCGACAACTTTGCCATCCTGCATTAGCACACACCCGAGACCTTTTCGGGACGCGTCACAATATACTTCAAAACTCTTGTGTATGTTTGGGACAGTTAAGACCGGTGCGGTTGTCAGCTTCTTCTTGAGTTCTTGGAAGCTTTTCTCGCATGCTTCCGTCCATACAAATTTCTTGTCTTTCTTGAGCAACTGTGTTATGGGCTTTGCCACAGTGGAGAATCCTTCAATAAATCTTCTGTAATATCCGACCATTCCAAGGAAACTCCGCACATCTGTAACGTTGGCGGGCGGCTTCCAGTCAAGTATGGCTTTGACTTTTTCTGGGTCTACGGCCACGCCTTCTTGGTTCAATATATGGCCTAATAAACCAACTTGTCTTAACCAAAATTCACACTTGCTAAATTTGGCGTACAACTGATGTTTCCTCAATTCTCCCAAAACAATTCGGAGATGTTCATCATGCTCTTCTGGTGTCCTTGAGTATACCAGAATATCGTCGATGAACACCACAACAAACTTGTCCATGAATTTCATGAACACCTTGTTCATGAGGTGGACGAAATATGCGGGGGCGTTTGTTAGACCAAAAGGCATCACTGTGAACTCATATAATCCGTATCTGGAAGTGAATGCTGTCTTGGGGATATCTTCTGTCCGTACCTTCAATTGGTGATATCCCGATCTCAAATCAATCTTTGAGAATACCTTGGCTTGTGCGAGCTGGTCAAACAAATCATTTATCCGCGGCATCGGATATTTGTTTTTGATGGTGACCATATTGAGGGCTCGATAGTCTATACACAGTCTCAGTGTCCCATCCTTTTTCTTGGCGAACAACACTGGTGATCCCCAAGGTGAGGAGCTGGCTCGGATAAATCCTTTGTCCAATAATTCCTTTATCTGCTTCTTCAACTCCACTAATTCTGAGGGTGCCATTCTATAAGGCTTCTTATAGATGGGAGCGGTGCCAGGTGCTAGTTCGATGCTGAACTCTATCTCTCGGTCTGGTGGCATGCCTGGTAGTTCTTCAGGGAACACATCAGGAAACTCGCATACCACTAGAACTTTTCTCAGTTCAGAAATGTCCATTTTGTTCAGTTTTGGTTGCTGTGACCGTGGTCTCTCTTGAGCTGTAACCTTTATTGTCTTGCCATGATGGTGGGTGAGAATCACGGTCCGATTGAAACACTCAATGAATCCTTTGTTGGTGGTCAACCAGTCCATCCCTAAAATGACATCCAGTCCTTTACTCTCCAACACGATGAGATTTGCTGGGAATTGTAGTCCTTCGAACTCAATGACCACTCCTTGGCAGTAACCCTGAGCGATTGGCTTATTTCCGGGGGACTTGATGATCATAGATTTTTCCAAGGGGAGTATCGGAAAACCATGTTGTAAAACAAAACTCTTCGAAACGAACGAATGGGAAGCTCCAGAATCAAACAAAACCGTGGCAGGTACTGTGTTGACAGGGAACGTACCGAGCACGATGTCTGGGGCATTCTGCGCTTCTTCCCTGGTCACATGGTTCAGGTGACCCTTCCTGTGGTTGTTGTTGGGATCAAAATTGTTGCGCTTGGGGGCTGGATTGTTTCCACCATTGTTTGGTTTGGGGGCCGTGTTCCTCGGCTTTGGGCATTGTTTTGCATAGTGCCCTTCTTGACCACAAGCATAGCAGGTGACCCCTGGACGGTACGTGTACTCCTTGTCCCTGGCATGAAACTGTCCGACGGGCCTTGGATCAATAGTCGTGGATCTCCTTGCTTCTGTTCGTGGAACCTCAGCCTTGCTTCGGTTGTTGCGAGCAAGAGTCGTCTTGTCCCTCTTTCGCTTAAGGATATCTTCCAGACTACGACGTTCATTCTCCAAGGTAATGGCCTTGTCCACCAGAGTTTTAAAGTCCGGAAAGGTGTGTACAATCAGTTGGCATCTTAGTGTTGGTGCCAGGCCGTCCAGGAATTTTTCCATCTTTTTGTTTTCTGTCATGTGCTCGTTGTAGGCATAACGAGACAGCTGGGTAAACTGACCATTGTATTCCGTGACTGACATGCCTCTCTGGTTCAGGTCATCAAACTCTCTCTTCTTGATTTTTATGATGCTCTGGGGGATGTGCGCCCCACGCAAGCCTTCCTTGAACTCTTCCCAGGTGATGTTGTGTTCACTGGGATGCATGTGTAGGAAGTTTTCCCACCATGCTGCAGCTGCTCCAGTAAGGTAGTGTGGTGCATAAAGCACCTTCTCATGATCTGAACACTGAGCAATAATCAGTTTCCTTTCAATGTCACGAAGCCAATCATCGGCTTCCAGTGGCCTATCGGTGTGAGCAAAAGTTGAGGGGCGAGTCTTCTGTAACTCAGATAACTTGGAATGTGGTTGATAGGGCTCACGGTGGTTTCCCATATTGATGACATGATTCATCATCTCTTGGTGCTGTTGTTGGCTTTGCTCGAAGAGATGGCATACTTGAGACAAGGCTGCTTTGCTGTCTTGTTGACTGGACTGACCCTGAGTGAAATTGTTGCTAGTCTGTGTCCCATAAACCTCTTCTGGCTGATTGGGCATGGAGCGAGTCCACGGACGAGACATTTTTCCAGTCTGGGGTATTATTTTGCAAAACCCATGAGAAAAACTGTGTAGCACAAGGAAAACTTTGCAAAGGCAACAATTTAAAAGACCTCAAGGTTTTCAAGGAAAACATAAGCGGTTTTGCATGGAGAAAAGACTGCTTAACACAAATCTTACACGCGAAATACAAACACATGATACAGCACTCAGGATGTGCGTACACATTCCTGACATGTTATTTAGGCTAGCGTACTACTCCGGAAGGCAGCAAACACACCAATACAAACTAGCGTACAGAGAAAACACATCATACAAGCAGACATAACGCGCGGCTACTCGGCGCTCTCAGTCGGAGATGGTGTAGATTTCCTTCCCCTTGCCGATGGCAAGACTCAGGGGTCCAGGAGAATCAACCTCCACCTCCTCTCTTGCTGGCTCCTGGCGCGTAACGCTGCGCTGCGGTGACGGTGCGGGAGCGACGGGTGGCAGAGCGGGTGCGGCTCTGACTGGAGTAGGAGCGATGACTCGGTCGAACTCCTCAGTGGTAGGCAGACGGCGAGCAGTGGCCAAAACGGCCGGTGCATACGAGGCTGAAGACGAGACGAATGTCAGAGGCGGTGCCGTGTGGAGAAGCTCCTTCCTGCTGGCAGGACCGCCCCGGACTAAGTTCATGCGGGCAGCCACAAGATCGTCTACGAGGTTGTCGAAAGACTCCTCCAGAGCCTTGAGATACTCCACAACCATCTCGATGGCTTCATCTCGCTCTCCCCGATGGCAGGCGAATGCATAGTGACTGGTGTATGGCACATGGCATGGGAGGTAGCGGTAGCGACGAGTCTTCATCGTAGGAAGGATGTCCCGAAGACGAGCTATCGCCTCACGGGCAGCCATCTGCATGGCATGCCTCTCCGTAGGCATGGCCCTTCCCACAAAACGGAAGTGGCGAGCTGCAGAACGTCCTCCCTTGAATTGCACCACAGCTTGGTGCATAGACACGTCGTCGCTGAGCTTGTGCTGATAGAGTGTGAACTCCGGGCGAGCTGCTGGCCCGATCGCGAGCTTTGTGATGGAGATGAGGAGCTTGACAAACCCCTCGGGCACGTTCGTGAACACTCGATTCTCACAGCTGCTGCCAGCCATCTACAAAAGTAGGCAAAAATTCTGAGTAGTCATGTCATAAATTTATGATGACCAACAGAAAATAGCTACAATTGCAAAATGCTGAAAAAGCACAAAAGACGCTAATAACCGATTAGCGATCGCACCTAGTGGCTTCCTACAGTCAGCCTGGCTCTGATACCAAGCTTGTCACGACCGGTTTTTCAATAATATAATTATTGAGAGACCAATCCCTTTTACGGACCAGTAAGGAAGAATTCCTTCTCACTAGTAGACAATATCATGGTCACAGAAGAAAAATACCAGGAGTACTGAAATATAATACAAGGTTGAGCGGAAAGTGCCCAACAATTTATTACATGCACGTCGATAAAACAAGACGGCGGATAGGGTGGCATAACTACTAACTCACGATAATAACGGTGGTGGAAATATCACCGTGAAGCGAGTGATATGACTCCTGAAGACTACAGCTCTTTCAGCGTCGGAGTGAGGCTCGAGGAGACTTATTGCGGGTGGCGGAAGCGTATATAATACAAGTGACCAATGTCCGGGATCGCGCAGGACTGACTGGGACTCCTCTAGGCGTCGGACGCGCTATCAAACTCTTCATCCAAGAGATCGCCTTCGTCCACATCTGGCCAAATCAACAAGCCAGGTGAGTACTATGAAAGTACTCGCAAGACAGTTCGGACATAAGATATAACAATGTAAACATGAAGCATATGAACAAGTTAACCAGTGCGTCCAGACATAGAGACAATAAATACGGGGTGCCAAACGAGGGTCTGAATGACTCCTCGAGAGGAAAATGCAACAATGGTAATACTGGTGCCAAACGAGTGTCTGAATGACTTCTCGAGAGGAAACTGCAGAATAGTAATACTGGTGCCAAACGAGTGTCTGAATGACTCCTCGAGAGGAAACTGCAAGAATAATAATGCCGCAGTCGGGCGTCAAGGCGACACCACATAAAGGGCTTATAACAAAAAATAAAGGCAGTGCATGCCACAGTCGGACGTCTGAGCGACATCACATAAAGGGCTTATATTTAAAGTAAGGAAACAAAAACACGCCACAGTCGGACGTCTGCGCGACGTCGCATAAAGGGCTTATATTGTAGCTCAAACATTCAGTAGCTCGAGATTATAAATCATTACAAGTACGAGACAAATATAAGATTAGTCCATCCAGAGTAATAATAATTTAGACTGGGTTTACCACTTGAGTTTGTTCACCGGGGACAAGTTTTCCATGCGGATAGATATGAGTATACTGATTTCACTACGTGATCATGGATACGATGACTTGGAAGAATTTGACTCTGCAGAGTTTGTACTTAACCACAGCCAACGGATTTCAGTAGTCACGGGGACTAGTTCCATTTACGGTGTTTTGGAAGAAACACGTCTAACCAGTACACACCCATTCAACATTCCGAAGCCAGGGATCACCCTCGGCAATGTTCAAGAAAAACCTTGAGACGTGGAGGCTACAACCTCGCGTAGCATGGGATCAAATTTCTATACGCGCGCTCTAAGGGGGTGCCCCCCCTCTCGGTCCCAACCGGAAAGACCCATGCCCCCTGACCGGATGACTGGCTTTAATCCTGGGCCAAGGTACCATCATCCCGGCCCCTCTGTTTGGTGTGTACACAGAAAGAGGTTACCAACTTACTAAACCGCATCCTGGCAAATGAAACATGTGGTAGAACGGAAGGGGAAGGAACGATAACGTGACTCCGTCCATGTTAACGTCGGAAGTTGTCGGATGACGCAAGGCTGGCATGCTACAACAGTACCACCTTGCTGCCCTTCATGTCACCACATGATTTGGCCATCTCTCACCAGAGATCATCGCGACTTCGGAAGAATGCGGGTAGTTGCCTCACAAGCAACGGGGAACTCACCGATACTCATATGCCACGCACAAACTTTCACACAAACATGCAAAACACCTGTCATATCAAAGGTTCAAACATGCTTGCCTGGTTCGGAGAACTCGGAGTCTAGCTCGGCGAAGTTCGCGGCTCCGTCACCTCTTCCGGAACCTACGGCATAACGAAAACGGGTACTAATGTGAAAACCAACGCGTGCACAGAAACTTCTCCAAATTTTTCCCAAATAAATCCCATAAAAAACTAGACAAAATTTCAAGACTGTCAGAAAAAGAATCACTCAAAAATTCCTTTTTATTAAAAAGTTATAAAGGTTTCTGTCCAGGGACCTATCTGTAATGAAACAGAAAAGTTCCAGGGTTTAAACTGAGAAACCAGATAATGCTTCGGAAAGAAATGCGCTAGCTAAAGAGGGAAAGCGTATTTTGCCCGAAGGCGCCAACAGAAAACGGTTCGAGGGAGAATAGAACAGAGGCTGACATGGGGGGTCCACATGTCAGGTTCAAACAGCTCGCCGGCGCACGAAGACTGCGGTGGACGCCGGCGTCGAACCACGGCGAGTCAAGAAGATCGGAGGTTACCAAGAGCTTCAGCGTGTCCTTCCGCGTCGGTGGGTGGTGGACTCGACCAACGGGGAGCACCACGTCGACGGCGACACTTTCTCCGGCGGACGGCGGCTCGGGTGATGGTGGAGAACTCCGGTGAAGGGCTGCAAACTTCGAATTGAAGCGCGGGTCAGAAGGAGGGATGCATAGTGAAGCTACTGGCAAGGGATGGGAGGCAGAGGCGCACGCATGGGAGCGAATCGAGCTGGATCCCGTGGCGGGTCGCGGCGGCCGGAGTCGAGGAAGGAGACCTCCTCGGGGCTCTTCCAGTGGCTGGGCGTGCTCTAGGTGGAGTGCTGGGATGGTGTGGGTTCGAGTTGAAGCTCGGGGCCTCTATTTATAGGCGGATCGACGGGGTGGCCGTGAACGGAGAATCTCCGGCGAGCAATTACTGGAGCTGGTACTTGGTGAGGTGACCACTCATTGCACCCAGGGGCTGCCTGATTTTACTTGGAATATTTGGAGAAAGATTTTAATGAATTTCACCAAATTTGACAAATCTGGTCCAAACTTGCAGCAAGTGTAGTTTGAAAAATTTGAACTGAAGACCAGTGGATCTTCATGGATCTTGGTTGAGGGTTCAAAGAACTAGGAAGGGGAATTGGTTTGGGGGCAAAAATCAAAACAGAAAGTGGAGTTCCTTTGTAAATCACCAATGGCTAGAATAGAAGACAGAAATTTATTTGATAAGTTTTAAAAGGAAAAATAATCATAGGGGAGGTTCAACTTGCTGGATTTGATGCAAATCATGATCCAAAGATGAGGGAAGGTTTAGGAGGGTGGATTTGCACTAAGGCCATGGCAAGAGAGAAAAGTTGAAAGTGGTAAAGGACTATTCCAAAAGCCATAGTGCATTTTCAAGGTGATTTTCAAAAGGCATTTTCCTCAAGTGAAAAGTATTTTGTCTTGAGTCCAAAATAAAAGCAAGAACCTCCAAGACCAAAAACAAGTCTTGGGTGAATCCAAACAAAACTCTTGTCATGAGAAAAATATTTGAAAGGGAGGGTCCTTTTGAAGAATTTTTTTAATTCACCTCCCTCAAGTCAAATAAAAATCTTTTGAAAAATCCAAATAAAATTTTGGGTGTCACATGGGTTTATGATCAAGATTATCTATGAACAATATTTGAATCTCCTCTCAATTCTTTTATGTATGATTGGTTATCTTTGCAAGTCTCTTCGAATTATCAGTTTGGTTTGGCCTACTAGATTGACCTTTCTTGCAATGGGAGAAGTGCTTAGCTTTGGGTTCAATCTTGCGGTGCTCGATCCCAGTGACAGTAGGGCAAACGACACGTATTGTATTGTTGCCATCGAGGATAAAAAGATGGGGTTTATATCATATTGCATGAGTTTATCCCTCTACATTATGTCATCTTGCTTAAAGCGTTACTCCGTTCTTATGAACTTAATACTCTAGATGCATGCTGGATAACGGTCGATGTGTGGAGTAATAGTAGTAGATGCAGGCAGGAGTCGGTCTACTTGTCACGGACGTGATGCCTATATACATGATCATACCTAGATATTCTCATAACTATGCTCAAGTCTATTGATTGCTCAACAGTAATTCGTTTACCCACCGTAATACTTATGCTATCTTGAGAGAAGCCACTAGTGAAACCTATGCCCCCCGGGTGTATTTTCCATCATATTAATCACCCGTCAACTAGCTATTTATATTACCATTTGTTTTTGGTTTCTTTACTTTTACTCTTTACCATAAAAATACCAAAAATATTATCTTATCATCTCTATCAGATCTCACTCTCGTAAGTGACCGTGAAGGGATTGACAACCCCTTTATCGCGTTGGTTGCGAGGTTCTTATTTGTTTGTGTAGGTGCGTGGGACTCGGGCATGGTCTCCTACTGGATTGATACCTTGGTTCTCAAAAACTGAGGGAAATACTTACGCTACTTTACTGCATCACCCTTTCCTCTTCAAGGGAAAACCAACGCAGTGCTCAAGAGGTATGATAACCCACAAGTATAGGGGATCGCAACAGTTTTCGAGGGTAGAGTATTCAACCCAAATTTATTGATTCGACACAAGGGGAGCCAAAGAATATTCTCAAGTATTAGCAGTTGAGTTGTCAATTCAACCACACCTGGATAACTTAGTATCTGCAGCAAAGTATTTAGTACCAAAGTAGTATGGAAGTAACGGTAACGGTAGCAAAAGTAATATTTTTGGGTTTTGTAGTGATTGTAACAGTTGCAACAGAAAAGTAAATAAGCAAAGAACAATATGTGAAAAGTTCGTAGGCATTGGATCGGTGATGGAGAATTATGCCGGATGCGGTTCATCATGTAACAATCATAACATAGGGTGACACAGAACTAGCTCCAATTCATCAATGTAATGTAGGCATGCATTCCGAATATAGTCATACGTGCTTATGGAAAAGAACTTGCATGACATCTTTTGTCCTACCCTCCCATGGCAGCGGGGTCCTAGCGGAAACTAAGGGATATTAAGGCCTCCTTTTAATAGAGTACCGAACCAAAGCATTAACACATAGTGAATACATGAACTCCTCAAACTAAGGTCATCATCGGGAGTGGTCCCGATTATTGTCACTTCGGGGTTGCCGGATCATAACACATAGTAGGTGACTATAGACTTGCAAGATAGGATCAAGAACTCACATATATTCATGAAAACATAATAGGTTCAGATCTGAAATCATGGCACTCGGGCCCTAGTGTCAAGCATTAAGCATAGCAAAGTCATAGCAACATCAATCTCAGAACATAGTGGATACTAGGGATCAAACCCTAACAAAACTAATTCGATTACATGATAAATCTCATCCAACCCATCACCGTCCAGCAAGCCTACGACGGAATTAGTCACGCACGGCGGTGAGCATCATGAAATTGGTGATGGAGGATGGTTGATGATGACGATGGCGACGGATTCCCGTCTCCGGAGCCCCGAACGGACTCCAGATCAGCCCTCCCGAGAGAGTTTAGGGCTTGGTGGCGGCTCCGTATCGTAAAACGCGATGAATCTTTCTCTCTGATTTTTTCTCCCCGAAAACGAATCTGTGGAGTTGGAGTTGAGGTCGGTGGAGCTCCAGGGGACCCACGAGGCTGGGGGCGCGCCTAGGGGGGGGGGCAAGCGCGCCCCCACCCTCGTGGACAGGGTGTGGGCCCCCTGGCCTTGATTCTTTCGCCAATATTTTTTATTATTTCCAAAAATAATCTCCGTGGAGTTTCAGGTCATTCCGAGAACTTTTGTTTCTGCACATAAATAACACCATGGCAATTCTGCTGAAAACAGCGTCAGTCCGGGTTTGTTCCATTCAAATCATGCACGTTAGAGTCCAAAACAAGGGCAAAAGTGTTTCGAAAAGTTGATACGACGGAGACGTATCAAGGTAGCACCGAGATGGGCTTGCAAACTCTCTGGATCCTGTTCCATTAAATTCGGTCTTACCGAGTTTTGTGATTGGTCCCACCAAGTTTGCTTGACCAACTCTCTGTTTCGCTTATTACCCAAATCGGTCCCACCGAGTTTGTGTAATCGGTCAAACCGAGATGAGGTTTTATCCTAACCCTAGCACATCGGTCCCACCGAGTTGATCATATCGGTCCCATCGAAAATCCTAAAGGTCACATTATGAACTGAATCGGTCTGACCGAGTTTTCTGATTCGGTCCCACCGAGTTTGGTAAATTGTGTGTAACGGTTAGTTTTGTGTGGAGGCTATATATACCCGTCCACCCACTCTTCATTCATGGAGAAAGCCATTAGAACATGCCTACACTTCCAACATTCATTTTCTGAGAGAGAACCACGTACTCATGTGTTGAGACCAAGATATTCCATTCCAACCACATACATCTTGATCTCTAGCCTTCCCCAAGTTGCTTTCCACTCAAATCATCTTTCCACCAAATCCAAATTTGTGATAGAGAGTTGAGTGTTGGGGAGACTATCATTTGAAGCACAAGAGCAAGGAGTGCATCATCAACACACCATCTATTACCTTTTGGAGAGTGGTGTCTCCTAGATTGGTTAGGTGTCACTTGGGAGCCTCCGTCAAGATTGTGGAGTTGAACCAAGGAGTTTGTACGGGCATGGAGATCGCCTACTTCGTGAAGATCTACCCTAGTGAGGCAAGTCCTTCGTGGGCGATGACCATGGTGGGATAGACAAGGTTTCTTCTTCGTGGACCCTTCATGGGTGGAGCCCTCCGTGGACCCGCGCAGCCGTTACCCTTCGTGGGTTGAAGTCTCCATCAGCGTGGATGTACGATAGCACCACCTATCGGAACCACGGATAAAAAATCTCCGAGTCCAATTGCGTTTGCACACTCCCATCCCATCCCTTTACATTCTCGCAATTTGCATGCTTTACTTTCTGCTGCTCATATACTCTTGTCATGCTTGCTTGATATGTATTGTGAATGTTTAAACTTGTGCTAAAACTCCACTTCAACTTGAAGAAATTAAAAACTGCTACTTTTGTTGCTAAGAGTCTATTCACCCCCCTCTAGACACCTCTTCTCAATCCTTTCAATTGGTATCAGAGCTTTGGTCTCCATTGCTTTGGTTTAATCACCATTGGAGGAAGATGGATGACTCTACATTGGGGAGTCTTAGACATAGAGTGCCTATTCTTGATGGAGAGTACATTCATGAGTGAAAAAATGAGATGCTTGAGATTTTCAATGAATATCACTTGAACAAGTACATTACTAGTCGTTGCATTCCCCCTAGTGATCCTTTGCATCCCACTCCTGATGAGGATCTTGACATGATTCACAATCTTAGAACTATCAATCTTATTGTTAGAGGATTGCCCAAAAATTTGATTGCTAGCTTACCTGCTCTTGATTGTGCTTACACCATATGGAGATTTCTAGAGGAACGATTCCCAAATTATTCCTTGAAAAATCTAAATGAGATTCTTCATAAGTCTATTGCCTTCAATAGAATGAGTACTAGTGATCCTAAGTTTGATGAGTGCCTGTTTGAGCTTCGTGATCTCATGCGTGCCAAAGGAGATGTTGGAATTATTAGCAATATCATTTCCGAAGTCATTAGAATCCATAGAGATGAACATTGTTACGGTCATACTTCTAATGAATCACCTTCTCTAGGAAATGATCAATTACAAGATGATGTTGAACATGGATACTATGATGAGGACGATGATAGTGACTTCAATCTCGATGAGTCTATGAGACACTTTGGTCTTATGGCTAATCTTTGCGGCTACATGGCTAGAGGAAAGGAATGGGTTCTTGATAGTGGATGTACCGATCACATGACCGGAGACAAGGATATGTTTCGTGAGCTTGCTGAAAATGATGGCCCTCGAAAGTATGTCACCTTTGGTGATAACTCAAAGGGTAAGGTGGTTGGCCTTGGTAAGGTGGCCATCTCACATGATAGCTCCATACAAAATGTCATGCTCGTTGAATATCTTGGCTATAATTTACTTTTCGTATCTAGACTTGCTGATTTCGGTTTCAATGTCCTATTTACTAAAGTAGATTGCCAAGTGTTTCATAGAGACAATCATAAAATATTCTTCACCGGTATACATAGAGGTGATCTATACATTGTTGATTTCACTAAAAAGGCTCAACCTAGAACTTGCTTAATTGCCAAATCTTCTAAAGGCTGGTTGTGGCATAGAAGGTTAGGTCACGTGGGCATGCGAAATCTTGATAAGCTTATTAAAGGTGATCATATCCTTGGAGTAAAAGATGTTATATTTGACAAGGATAGATTGTGCAGTGATTGTCAAGCAGGAAAACAAGTAGGAGGAAGTCACCCCATGAAGAACATCATGACCACAAGAAGACCGCTCGAGCTACTTCATATGGATCTCTTTGGTCCCAATGCCAACAAAAGTCTCGGTGGTAACTCATTTGGTCTAGTCACAGTCGATGATTTTTCAAGATTTATGTGGGTGTTCTTTCTTGATGATAAATCGCAGGTCCAAAAGATCTTCAAGAACTTCGCTAGGAAGGCCCGAAATCAATTTGAAGTGAAGATCAAGAAGGTTCGCAGCGACAACGGAACAGAGTTCAGGAACACAAATGTGGATACCTTTCTTGACGAAGAGGGATTTCACACGAGTTCTCGGCTACGTACACGCCTCAACAAAATGGAGTTGTTGAGAGGAAGAAC
This sequence comes from Aegilops tauschii subsp. strangulata, assembly GCF_002575655.3. Lineage (NCBI taxonomy): Eukaryota > Viridiplantae > Streptophyta > Magnoliopsida > Poales > Poaceae > Aegilops > Aegilops tauschii. The sequence continues at coordinate 69,948,643 of NC_053035.3, forward strand.
CGGACTCTTATTGAGATGGCGAGAACGATGCTTGATGAGTACAAGACTCCAAAACACTTTTGGGCAGAAGCGGTTGAGACGGATTTTCATGCAACAAATCGCTTGTATCTTCACAAGCTACTCGGCAAGACGGCATACGAGCTCCTCACCGGTAACAAACCCCAAGTTGGATACCTTCGAGTATTCGGCTCAAAGTGCTACATTCTTGATAAGCATCGTCGTTCTAAATTTGCTCCTAAATCACATGAAGGTTTCCTACTTGGTTATGGCTCAAACTCTCACACTTACCGTGTCTACAACAATTTCACCCGTAAGGTTGAAGAGACGGTAGATGTGAAGTTTGATGAATCTAACGGCTCGCAAGTAGAGCAATTGGCAATTGATGTAGGAGATAAAGATCCTTAGGAATCAATCCAAGACTTGTCTATTGGCAAGATTCGTCCAATGGAGGTGAAGGAGAGTACCTCGTCCATCCAAGTGGAAGCTTCTACCTCACGACAAGATGAACCAAGAGTTGATACGGAAGCATCCACAAGTGGGACACACCAAGATGAAGAAAACGAGGAAGTACACCAAGATGAACCTCATCAACCTCCTTCTCCACCACGACAAGAAAACGACAACATCAACAATGAAGAAGGCCAAGAAGAAGAACAAGAGGATGAAGAAGATGTTCCACCCCGATCAAAACAAAAGCTCTCACGAGTTAGAGCAAGAGTCGCCAGAGACCATCCCGTCGAGCAGATCTACAATGACATTCAAACTGGGAGAATCACTCGCTCTAAATCTCGTTTGGCTAATTTTTGTGAACATTATTCATTCATCTCTAGCATTGAACCTATGAAGGTTGAAGAAGCATTGGAAGATCCGGATTGGATAAATGCTATGCATGAAGAGCTACACAACTTTGAGAGAAATCAAGTGTGGACATTGGTCGAGAAGCCCGACAACAACCACAACATCATCGGTACCAAATGGGTGTTTCGCAACAAGCAAGATGAAGATGGTCAAGTCATTCGCAACAAAGCACGTCTCGTCGCCCAAGGCTACACTCAAGTCGAAGGTATGGACTATGGTGAGACATATGCCCCCATTGCTAGACTTGAGTCCATCCGCATCTTACTTTCCTATGCTAATCACCACGATATCACCTTGTACCAAATGGACATTAAAAGTGCTTTTCTAAATGGTGAAATTGAGGAGGAAGTTTATGTTAAACAACCTCCCGGCTTTGTCAATCCTAAGAAACCCGATCATGTTTACAAACTTCACAAAGCTCTTTATGGTCTGAAACAAGCTCCTAGAGCGTGGTATAAATGCTTGACCAAGTTCCTTATTGAGAAAGGGTTTGAAATTGGAAAAATAGAGTCTACTCTTTTTACTAAAAGGGTCAATGGAGAATTATTTGTGTGCCACATTTGTGTTGATGATATTATATTTGGTTCAACTAACCCCCATTTTAGTGAAAAGTTTGGAAAGCTAATGTCGGAGAAGTTTGAGATGTCTATGATGAGTGAACTCAAATTCTTTCTTGGTTTGCAAATCAAGCAAACTAAGGAGGGTACATTTGTCTCTCAAACAAAGTACACCAAGGACTTATTTAAGAAGTTCAATATGCAAGAATGCAAAGGTATGAATACACCCATGCCTACTAGTGGACATCTTGATTTGACCAAAGATGGTGAACCAGTTGATCAAAAAGTGTACCGCTCTATGATTGGTTCATTGTTATATCTATGTGCCTCCCGTCCCGATATTATGCTAAGTGTGTGCATGTGTGCACGATATCAAGCGGCCCCTAAAGAATGTCATCTTAAGGCTGTGAAAAGGATAGTGAGATACTTAATACATACACCAAATTTTGGCATTTGGTATCCTAACAGGTCTTCTTTTGATCCTGTTGGCTACTCCGACTCGGACTATGCCGGAGACAAGGTTGATAGAAAGTCCACTTTGGGTACTTGTCAATTTCTTGGTAGATCTCTTGTGTCTTGGTCTTCCAAGAAATAAAACTCGGTATCCTTATCCACCGCCGAAGCGGAATACATTGCCGCCGGTTCATGTTGTGCTCAATTACTATGGATGACCCAAACTCTTAAGGATTATGGGATCTATGTGTAACATGTTCATTCCTTTGTGACAATGAGAGTGCTATTAAGATTGCTCATAATCCCGTGCAACATTCTCGAACTAAGCATATTGAAGTTCGTCATCATTTCATTCGAGATCATGTTGCTAAAGGGGACATTGATCTTAAACATGTTCGCACCGATAAGCAATTCGCGGATATATTCACCAAACCGCTTGATGAGAAAGTATTTTGCCGGTTGAGAGGTGAATTGAACATCATTGATGCTTCAAACATGGAGTAGGAACTCCATTTGGATACATGCAAGGCATGAGCCTTTGACTAATCCTTGATATTTCTCTTATGATGATAATCATATGTATTGGATACATTTGCACCCTTGCATGCTATCTAACCCTTGTAGGTACTTGGATGAATCTAAATCCATGAGATTGCAACTCACTCACATCTTGAGCAATCTCTACATCACCAAGTCTCTACTCCATGGTGGTTGAAGACAAGGAAGCATGAAATCCTTCAACATATCCTTTGACAAATTATATATATCAAATTTCATTTGGTATCAAATTCCATGATTGTCATGTTGGATACACAAATGCTCTTCCTTGCAAGACTAACCCATGTAGGTAGATGAACTCCAATTACAAGTGGTGCTCCCAACTCTTGATGAGCTACATCAACTTTGAGCATCCCACACAAGTTCAACTACATGATCAAGATCAACACCACCACCCAAGGTATGTCATTCCATCTTAGAGAAGTCTTAACCCAAGTCATGGGTCAAAGCAACTCAACAAGATGTGAATACATCAAGATGCTTAAACGAAAAATGGTAACCCCATTTTGAGCTTAAATGATGAGTATGACCTATGATCAAGTGTTCTCAGTTGACTCCTAAGTCAATATACTCTAACATAGGTGACTTTGTCGCCGACCAATTCTAGATGAAGTTCCCTAATGTTTCTCTGTGCTCTTGCATTTGTCTCATGCATATTTGTTTCCCCTTTCCCAAAAAAACTTCATATAGATCTCTTTCCTTTTATTTTTGTTCTGCATTCCCTGCATCCAATTCATTGCAAATCCTTTAGTTAATTCCTTGCAAATATTTGTGAGATCGTATTTGCCTAATGAGCTGAGGTGACTATTGCTCTTTCTCTGTGTTGAACTCAGTCCCACCAATTTGCTACTTTCGGTCCAACCGAATCCTTCCGGTGCAACCGAAGAACACAACTCGGTGCCACCGATTTCACTGCAGAGAAGACAATTTGCCACTTGTTCCTGCATTTTTTGCTCCAGCTTCACTCAATGATTCTTGTCCTCTACCAGCATCACATTTTATATGCTGGTTTTCTCTGTGACTCAAGGACCAGACCTATTTTGACTCACACTCCAGAGGACCCCTTCTTGGAAATTGATGTCAAAGTAGGAGAGAGAGTTCACATCAAAGCTTAATCCTTCAAAAGGGGGAGAGAATGCTTCAAACAGGGGGAGAGAGGAATCACATGCCCCCAGATACTTGGTGTTCAAGAGGAGAGAAGTCACATGTCTTTAAGAGGGGAAACACATGTCTATATTATGTTTCTGTGATCTGATCTGTTTTTGCTCTGATTTTGTTTCCCTATCTTCTCCCAGTATCCCATATAAGATTCAGGGGGAGGAAGACATCTAAGGGAAGGAAATATCCAAATTCATTGCATATCTTTACATTTTGGGGACATGTCTATATCCAATGGAGTACCAAGTACTCACTCTCTACATGTTATCGCAATCTTGGTACTCTTGTGGCTCTTTTGTTTGCTCTGTCTAATAGATGTTTCTGTGTTATCTAACCTTGTTTACTCAGGTTCATCTCTTCCAAAGCCAGCTCAAGACCACAAGGTAAGTATATGCATCACACTCATGTGCATGAGGATCTCTTGCTGATGTACATATTGTTTGCAAGAAGGACTCATGAGCATGAAGGTACATTTCCTTAATTCACATTGTTTGCTCTGATGCATATAGCCAAGATACATGTAACTCATTGCTTGCTCTATCATGTTCATGCATTCACATGCTCTTACATTCCATATTGACATGATTCCATACATGTAGGGGGAGCCTATGCATGTTACATGTCCTTCCAAAGCTTTACTTGCTATTCTCTTTATCTTTACCTAAAGCTTTGATGCATGTTGTCATCAATTATCAAAAAGGGGGAGATTGAAAGCACAAGTGCTCCCTGGGTGGTTTTGGTAATTAATGTCAACATATCTCTTGTTGGACTAATGTTTGATCTAGTATATTTCAGACAAGTTCAACAGATGGAGTGGCGTGGACAAGAGGATATGGAACCCCTTCAAGTTGCTAAGGACAAGTGATTGGCTCAAGCTCAAGAGCTCAAGACTCTACATTTTACTTTTAGTGATCCAAGATCACATTGAGTCCATAGGAAAGCTAATGCTATTAAAAGGGGATGAGGTGTTGCTTAATGGCTTGCTTGCTCAAAGTGCTTAGTGATATGCTCCAAAACCCTCAACCACTTTCTCACATCCACATATGTCCCAAACCAAAAAGTCAAACTTGGCCCCACCGAAACTTTCTACCCGGCGCCAAAGAGTTCACTTGACATAGGCACTTCCAAAACCCTAATCAATTTGGTCTCACCGATGGGATCCCGGTCTCACCGAGATTGGGCTTGCAAACTCTTTGGATCCTGTTGCATTAAATTCAGTCTTATCGAGTTTTGTGATCGGTCCCACCAAGTTTGCTTGACCAACTCTCTGTTTCGCTTATTACCCAAATCGGTCCCATCGAGTTTGTGTAATCGGTCAAACCGAGATGAGGTTTTACCCTAACCCTAGCACATCGGTCCCACTGAAAAGCCTAACAGTCACATTATGAACTGAATCGGTCTGACCGAGTTTTCTGATTCGGTCCCATCGAGTTTGGTAAATTGTGTGTAACAGTTAGTTTTTGTGTGGAGGTTGTATATACCCCTCCACCCACTCTTCATTCGTGGAGAAAGCCATCTGAACATGCCTACACTTCCAACATTCATTTTCTGAGAGAGAACTACCTACTCATGTGTTGAGACCAAGATATTCCATTCCAACCACATAAATCTTGATCTCTAGCCTTCCCCAAGTTGCTTTCCACTCAAATCATCTTTCCACCAAATCCAAATCTGTGAGAGAGAGTTGAGTGTTGGGGAGACTATCATTTGAAGCACAAGAGCAAGGAGTTCATCATCAACACACCATCTATTACCTTTTGGAGAGTGGTGTCTCCTAGATTGGTTAGGTGTCACTTGGGAGCCTCCGTCAAGATTGTGGAGTTGAACCAAGGAGTTTGTACGGGCAAGGAGATCGCCTACTTTGTGAAGATCTACCCTAGTGAGGCAAGTCCTTCGTGGGCGATGGCCATGGTGGGATAGACAAGGTTGCTTCTTCGTGGACCCTTCGTGGGTGGAGCCCTTCGTGGACTCGCGCAGCCGTTACCCTTCGTGGGTTGAAGTCTCCATCAACGTGGATGTACGGTAGCACCACCTATCGGAACCACGGATAAAAAATCTCCGAGTCCAATTGCGTTTGCACACTCCCATCCCATCCCTTTACATTCTCGCAATTTGCATGCATTACTTTCCGCTGCTCATATACTCTTGTCATGCTTGCTTGATATGTATTGTGAATGTTTAAACTTGTGCTAAAACTCCACTTCAACTTGAAGAAATTAAAAACTGCTACTTTTGTTGCTAAGAGTCTATTCACCCCCCTCTAGACACCTCTTCTCGGTCCTTTCAGGACGTCGGCCCCGAGGGAGCGATGCCATGGAGGAAGTGGCAGGTGACTCCACTGTGGATGGAGCCGCGCCATGTCGGCTCGGGACCGAGCGCCGGCAGCACCGTGAGATCGAATCAAGAAGAAAATGTGGCGATTAGTGTACAACCTATTTGGTGGCGCCGATTAGGCCTCAGCTTCATCCGAGTAAATGGTGATGATGCTGCTCTTCCGGTGGTGCAGGTGAAGACGGCGGTGTGGGAATGGAGGTGGCGCGAAAGACGAGGGGAACGTCGGGGCAGCTCCTTGGAGGTGGAGGACGGGGTGGCTGAATTGGCGGGACGACGAGATCAACGATGGATCCTCATCCAGTACGGTGGATGAGGGACGTCGAGGTGTTGCTGTGGACGACATCGTCGGGAAGAGGCTCCAGCTGGGTGGCGGGCGGAGGAGGGTGTGGGGCTTCGCGGGTTTTCGCGGCCTCGGTGTACGAATGGGTGGTCGAATGGGATGGGAGTGGGGAACCATGGTTTAGGGACGCGCTTGTCCGAAATGTGGGGTAAGTTACGAAAGTACCCCCACCGATTTGAACTAGGCAGTTTTTTCAGTTCAGGGGTATCATGGGCATTTTGCGTGTCGGGATTTCGCAGGAGGTGGGAGTTTTCACGCGCGTTGTAATTTTGGGATAGCAAGGCGCGGGTTGAGATGGAGGGAGTTTTCGGAGCACAACGAGACAAAGATATATCTTAAATATTTCGGGGTAACAAGGCGCGGGTTGAAGAGGCGGGAGTTTCGCAGCACGATAAACAGAGTTGCTAGCTTGAAATTTCGGCATAACAAGGCGCGGCTTGAAATTTTGGGAGAACAAACTTAACGTGTACGAAAAAAAGACAATTCACACCTCATCACTAGAGAGAGCCATGTCCCGTTTTACTATATTACTAGAAATGCATTCAAATGCAACAAAAAAAATAAAAAAATCGGGACAACAAACATAACGTGTACAGTACCAAAACAATTTGCACTTCCCTCAACAATAAAAAAACAATGTGTGTTGTCTAATATATGGACTAAATTTGAGTACATTTTCCCTGTTTGAATGGGATTGTACTCAGGTTAGTTATACAACCATCTAATATTATCTTCACAACACATGACATGAATATACACTACAAAAAAAATACACTTCCGTGATGATACATGTTTGTCACAGTAGGTCGCGGTTTTTGTCATGCATGTACATCCATGACAAATTGATGACAGAATCAAGATAGTCATACCTGTGCTGTCGTAGAAGTGTTCCATGACATTACCAAAATTATCATCACGGAAATGTCCACTTCCATGACGATAAAACACGCGTCACAGAAGTGCTTTCGTCAAGGGTGACCGACATGTGGCATCCACCATAACGGAACGCCATTAAGCTATCGGGCCGGATTTTGGATCCGATAACCCGTTAACAGCCCTGACCAATGGGAAATTTCCACGTGTAAAATTCTGATTGGCCGGAGGGAACACCTGTCAGCTCGTCAGTGGGCCAGATGTCACCCATCCATTGGAGGAGACATGCCTATGATACGTCGACACGTGGCTGGGCCCAACAGAGGCCCATATAGGTTAAAAAGGCCGGCCCAGTCAAAGGTCCGTAGAACTTAATCAGGTACTAGTGGGCCAGCCCAGTAACGGCCTGCTTAATAAAGGCCCATTTACGACCCGAAGCCAGATCTGGCCCGTTAATTGTTCGCCCAATATTTGGGCCCATTTACGGCCCGAAGCCAGATCTGGCCCGTTAATTGTTCGCCCAATATTTGGGCCCATTTGCGGCCCGAAGCCAGATCTGGCCCGTTAATTGTTCGCCGAATATTTGGGCCCAACTACAGCCCAGTGACTTTCGGCCTGTTAGAGGCCTGATGTAGACATGGGCCCATTTCAGCCCGGTGTGACTTTCGGCCTGGGAATGGCCCGTGCTGCCCATGGGCCATATATGGTCTGACGGGACATCGGGCCCACTAACGGCCCGTGCTAAAGGTGGCAACAGTTAAGCCCAACGTGACTTTGGGCCTGTTAAAGGCCTGTCGCGTAATTCGGCCCGTTGATGCCTGTGCTAAGTTTTCGGCCTCTTAAAGGCCCATGATATCAGTGGGCCAACTAAGGCCCGAGATATGTTTCGGCCTGGTAACGGCCCGTGTGCTAACTGGGCCCAAAACGGCCCAGTCTACATTTCGGCCTGCTGAAGGCCCGTCGACGACTAGTGAAAATTGAGGCCCAACATGCATTTTGGCCTGCTAAAGGCTCGTGGTTTCATCTCGGCCGTAACAGGACATTACAATATTCAGCCTGTTAATGGCCCAACGCTACCTGGGCCAAACTAAGCGCTGGGTCGACAAAAGGCCCAACTAAAATATAGGCCGGTGTAAGTTTGGGCCTGGCGCAATGTGTGAAGGCCCCAATCATTCGGGCCCAAGAAAGACGTAGGCCAGCCCAATTGTGGCCCACTAAAAACCTGGCCCGTTAGAGTCAAATGTTTCGGTCTGGTCGAGTACATCTGATTTTTTTTCAGATAGCGAATGATGGCAGTAACTAGTAGGAATTAAGAACAAACCTACTCTATACAATAAAGAAATTACGGCATAGTAACTAAGAATAAACCTACACTATACAATAAAGGATTTGAGGTATATTACATCCACTGGGCATCGAAGTTTGCCACCAGTGATCATAAAGCGCAACGAAGAAGCAGATTACAAAAACTGGGCACCATTGCAGCATAACAAAATAATACTAAACCGAGACCACTTCCAAGACAGTTCAAGAAAGGTTAGCCTTGCGGGGGAACTGCTGCGCAAGCTGCTGAGCAAGGCTGTGAGACCGGCCTAGCATGTCGATCATAGCTTCCAGGTGTAGCTGTTTAGCGATGAGGTTCTCATTGGTGTTCCCCGCAATCTTTCTTAGAGATAGGACTTCAAGTCGAAGTTGAGTTGCAGAATGCCTTTCTGCTAGAACTTGGGACTGAAGAAGTCGAACTGATTCAGACAACGAATTCTGTGAGCTTGTCTGACTGTTAGTCTCCAGTAACTTGAACACTGCATCAAGACAAGACTTTGGGGTTGTCTCGCTATCTTCAAGATGTTTTGCCTTCTTTGCTGCAATATATGTTGGGTTTGTCTCACAGCCTTCAGCAGACTTGTGCATGCCATCAGGCATATCACCCTGAAACAAAGCAGAGAGATGATAGGTTTTGCACGTGTATAAACAAAGATGATAACTGTTCTGTCAATTCTATCCAATTTCAAATTAGAAAATAAAGAGTAAGTTCAAAATATCAATAGCATAATTTGGCATTGTCATAATGCGGGGAGCTTCACCACACTACTGGATTACCATGTCAACATAACAAGCATAGATGAAGGGCAAAGAAAATCATTGTATCTATTTTGGATAATGTGCATGGCATGTTGTTCATATCATCAGCCACATCAGTATGATAAAACAGGAGATGACAAGGTGCAAACGTGGGCTACTTCACCACACATTGGATTACAGATCCACAAAAATAAGCATACATATAGGGAGTATTAAGTAATGTGCATGGTATGAATAAGGAATTTGGTTTTACAAGTAAAACTTAGAACTTACGGTTCTTACGAACATGCATTTTGGTAGAAACAGCAAACTAAACAGCAGTAAACGATAGGGAGTATGAGCAAATTAAATAGCAGTTGAGGATAAAGGCTTTAGAAGGACTGACTTACATTAACAGTTAACACCGGCTTTATAATGCCCTTCTCCATGTCAAGGGAAGGATAACTCAAGAATTTCAGCACATAATCTTCTTCATAAGCATTGCCTGTACTCTACATTTTTTTGAAAGGAAAGCGGTAGGGGAAGCCCCCCACAACGAGTTTTTTTTAAATAATAAGAACCCAAATTCGCGTCCGTGAGGACTTGAACCTGGGTGGCTGGGTTGTACATCCACTCCACTAGCCAAGTGAGCTGGGCTCACTTCCTCTGTACTCTACATTTTGTGGAGAGTAATTATAGATATGATAATACTGGAAGGGATAGAGGATAATGAAGATAACATGCAGATTGATGCTACATAATCAACTACCAATCCCTGGAAGTACAAGCGTTACAGGACAAAATGTACTGACAAGAGCAATGGGCTACACTTCTGCACTGGCATTGTCTGTGTATTCTACTTGTTGGTAAGATTAAATATAGATCTGATCTTTTTTAGTAAATGGTGGGCGAGGGAGATAAGATGCAGAATGTTACAAAATGAACCAATCCCTCTTCCCATAATACAAGAGTGTTTTGAACACTGGTGTACTATACAAAACATTCTTATATTATGGGACGGAGGGAGTAGCTGTTAATGTAAGTACAGTGATAGACCACGTTCAGTCCTTACAAGAGGACTGCAGAGCTAAACCTCTTCAAAAGCATTGGGTTGATTCTAAATTTATGTAAGAGTCCATACGGATCTTATAATGTCCACCAAATGGACGATTATGAGGCTAACATGTGCAGTGATGCTACATAATCAAACAGCTATGAAAGTAAGTATGGTCATACAGGGCAAGAGGTACTCACAAGAGCAATGCAGTGTGCAGTATAGTTGCCAGATTCTGTGGTCCCTTGAGAACGAATGTTCTTCTGCTAACAGTTTTCGTACAAGTGAGACATTAAGGCAAATGCAGAAATGTAGTTCAAATTGTGATGTGATATCATAGACAGTACCTTACGCTGCAGCCGAGACCAATGTGTAACAAGATTATTCCAGTCACCGTCGGATAAATGTAGCACCGGAGACTTTACAGAAATTTCGTTCAGAGGCTTGCCATCGAAGTGCGCTTGCCTCAGGTAGGAACGATACTTCATCAACGAGTGCTTGAAAAGCGCAACCAACCCTTGCTCGTCATCACAATCCAGTTTGCTCCTCGCCTATTTAAAAGAATGAAATCTTGTGTCTTCTGTTAGCAGAAACATATGCAGTAATGACCATGAATAACATTAGTACATTACTTAGGCATAAGTTGCGGAGGAAGACTGGAAATTGCTTTGTGTCTGCGCTATAATCTTTCCATGAAGGAAAGATGCGCACAAAGTTCCTGACAACAACATAAGCTTCGTCTTCTAAACTGAGAAGAAATGGAACAGGGGTCCTATTTGCTGCAATTGGGGCTCTCTCTGGTTCGAAAAGGGATTTGGCAACTGGATTTGGTGTACTCTTTGCTGGAATGGGGGTTTTGCGTCGTACAACTGGTGCTATGTCAACTGGCATAATCATACTGTTTGCTGCAGTTGGGGTCTGCTGAGTTGGGGCATCAGAAATGACCAGTGTAGTAGGGCTAGAGTCTGCTAGAGTTGGGGTATTTTGTGGGCCAGGTGATATTGCAACTACACCTAATGGGCTATTTGATTTATCAGGTGCCACTACCTTTTCCAAATACTTTTCTTGTGCTCCTCCACGATCAGCAATCACCCTCTTCCTTTTGAACGTCTGATACACAAGAACAACATTTGAATGGATAAATATGGTATGATGACAGATGGAATATGTACTGAAAATGGATAGGCAGGGCGTATTCACATACACGATGCGTAAACTAAGCTAATGGCAGTTCAACAAAGTAGAAGCAATGCAAAGCATCAGTTGCAAGATATGTGCGAGCAATGTAACCTTGGAAAGTTAGAGCAAGTACCTTGATGGGTGAATAAGATAGGGCATCTTCCTCTGACTCCTCCACTAGGGAGCTACATTGACTTAGGTCTCCCTCTAGCTCAGAATCACTGTTAGGATAATATTCTGAGCATGAATCTGTAGGTGGAGAGCGTTTGCATTGCATTGCATCCAGACTTGATTTCAGTCCCTTAATGCCAAGTTTGACAGCCATGGCATTGTTCTGCTTTATTCTTTTCATGCGCGCAAGCTCATAATCATTATGATGCTGTTCAGAATCTGAGATTCACGAAAACATAAAAAGTAGTCAGATTATCTATGGAATGCATTGCGGATTCAACTCGGAGAGTGTCTCCCTATAAACCCCTGCATATGCAAAGTTCACCTCCCCAACCGTGCTGACCAGACTACACACAGAAATACAAACCCCTTATGTCTCTATAACAGGCAGGCACACATTTCAAAACTAAAGTAGGAACATTAGAATCATATGAAATTCGTATTTGAACAAATAAACTAAGCAATTATGAGTGGCGTAATTTTAGCTTCAAGGGTGGAGTGTTGGTAGTGCGACACAAAGCAAGTAGGCAGATTGTATTCCATGTAAAAGATCGAAACCTATGTAAAAGCTGGAAATGACACTTTCTTTCTATACAATGCAGTGTTCGTTACCCACACATGATGGAAGAGATCACATAGAGAAATACTATTCACTCATGTCTACGGTTCCAGTATTTAGAAACAGGGTGGTCCACCCTAAAAGAATATTGACAACAAATATGACAAGGCAAGCATAGATGTAGTGAATCAATCATTTACTTGTGAGCTTACTAGGACAAGTATGCAGAATTGTAACTGCAGTAAGAGACCGTCCAAAATCTGAATGAAGAAGTTTGTCTAGCACTTATTGTTTGCAACTAATCGACGTGAATAATTGGATATTATATCGAATGAGTAAGAAAGACAAGTAAAATTGTCAACAAACCTGGCTTGCAGTAGTAATCTGGGTCAATGTCACTACGACCAACAATCCAAAATGACTAGTTTCTATTCCGAGGGCCGGAATTTTGAAAACCCTGTGAACTTTAGAGGTACTAAAGATTACCGAAATACATCTGAAGCATTAAGTGTAGGTAGCACTGAGCACACAACAAACCCTAATGACAGTCCTGCCTAATGAGTAATGAATCAATTAGAAAGTGGGTGATGAGGAGTGGCTGCTGAGTGTTGAGGACGTATCTCAGGATAAATCGGGTTGGCTTGGTGGGTGCTGCACGCCTGAGCCCTGAACGGACTGGGAAGGTAGGCACGGCGGCGCGCCCGGGCAGCGGTGACGCTGTTGGGCGAGCGGCTCCTGGCCTCCTGTTAGTCTGGCGTCTCCTCCTAGAGTCATGCCGTCCTGGGACGGCAAGTCGCCGGCGAGGCAGGCGGCTGGGGGCGAGTAGAGATCGGAAGCGCGCAGCAGAACAGAGGGGAATTGGGGCCTGGGACGACCCAAAATCCCAGGGTGGGCCGGCCCACCGTGGGCACCCTGTAGACATACACACCCGAGCGGCGAACATGCATTTTCGAAACTAATTTAGGAACATTTCGCTGACCAATTAAACAACTCTGTTTTAATAATATCATATTCGTATTTGAACAACTAAGCTTGTTTAGCTTGATGGGTAGAGCAGTGTTATTATGACACGAAGCACGTATTTTGATCGTATAGTGATCATAAAAGGGGAAACTCTAAGCATATTTTTTTAGCAAAAGAGGGTTTCCCCTCCGATTTCTATTAAAGAAGCCACCACGGAACCAACATGATCAATTAAACCTAAGCATGATCAATTAAACCGTATTATGGCTGTGCCATGGCAGATTTGAAGCTGCAAACCGGAGAAATGATATTTAGCATCCATTGTTTGCTTCGAACTAAGAACTAAATTCTAAGAGCTGAAAAGAAAGTAGAGTAACCAAGTTAAGATCTATTTTCTGGTTGAGATCAAAAAGTTGAGGAGATATGAAGTACCACCTCTCTTGCGGCGCTGTGTAGGCATCGGGGGTGCAATGGCTGTCGGTGGCATTGAAGCAGATCTGCGACGGTAGACGGGTGCATCGGGGGATAAGTCCCATTGCGGTGGAAGAGAAGGTCGTGTGAGCGGCCCCGACAAAGAGGACGACGGCGCCGATGAAGCGAGAGGACGCGATGCAAGGCTATTGGTCCGTCGCCGTGGATGAGAAACGTCCATCTCTAGTAGTGGACGACGCGGTCTTGGTAGGTGCTCCGGCATGGTGGAGGACGGTGGCGATGGATGTGGTGGAGGACGGCGGCGATGGATGGGGTGGTGGACGGAGGCTGGTGTGGGGATGGGGTGTTCTAGCGCGGACGGTGTATGAATGGGAAAATGGAGGGAGAGGTACGGGGAACCATGTTTTTGGGACGTGCCTGTCTGAAATATGGGAAAGTTATGAACTTAGCCCCCGTTTAAAATTTGGACGTCTCGTCGGTTGGGGATAGGACGGTAATCTCGCATCTCGCCAATATTTGCCCAGAGCGATTTCGGGCGAGGAGAGGGTGGTTGGCGCCCATGGTTGGCGCCCACGGTGTATGAACGGGGCTGACAGGTAGGGCGGTTGTGTCACGTCTGAGTGAAGTTACAAACCTGCCCCTATTGAAAATATTTGCCTACATCGATTTTGGCCGAGTCAAGTTTGTTTTGCCGCCCACCGTGTATGAATGGGGAATGGAGGGAGAAACAGAGGTCTTTCGGACGAGCTTGAATCAAATGAGTTTGGCGCCCATGTTTGACGCCCACCGTGTCGGAATGGGCTCAGAGGCGGTCGTGTCACGTCTAATTGAAGTTACTAACCTACCCCTATTTAGAGCAGTGGAAATCGGGCCGATGGATTGTCCGTGTAATGGGTAGACAGTAATTTCCATCTCCCAAACACTTGGCTTCGGGCAGCCGACGTGGGAGTGGACATTTTGCTGCTTCTTTCGAATTTTGGGACAATAAGCATCCACCTTTACCCTGGCAACTAAATTCGAATCCATTTTGTATTCCGATATGAATCTTTATAAATCATTCTATGTGTTTTTATATATCTTCAAAAGGACGACAAAGATGAATTCCACTATCATATATGAATATGGTTTACAAATGCCGATACTCAAATTCAGAAACTAGAATCCAGTTTAAGGTGAATTCGAATATTTGGAACACTTCATGTCCAACTCAAATGTCACACGCAGCATAATGTGTACTCCCATTTAGATATGTACACAAGCGATGTATCAAGATTCAAATACCGAGTCAATCAACCAAGAATGTACAGAACTAACAGACATATAAACACTTATAGAGTATATGGATCAATAATATCAACTAACATACATAAGCCAGGCCGCTGTACTTTTTTTGGCTACAACAGCATCCTTTTTTTATCCAGCATCTTCGCCCTTTCCGATGCGTGCCACTTATGGTCCATCTATACTACTACTATTGCTGAATGCACATTCAGCCCGATTGGCATATTTGTAGGTCTGGCACAGCAATCCAAATGAAATGTCTCCGAGTCTTATCAATTAATACAGACTTGTGCTCAAATAAAATTACAAACCAAAAAACAAAAAAACAATTATTACATGATCTCTAAAACAAATGGTTTGATTGATTACATGAACAGACAACACAAAGGTTATTCAACTATGGAAAAAACATTTCACCTATGATTTACCAAGTAGGAATTTAATTTCCTTTTTTCCTTCAGGACCTTAACAATCTGGTTACTCTCAGCTTGCTTCGTTTTGAAATCCATCAAATATTTAATGGTTGTCTTGAGTACTGCTTGTGATTGTGCTGTTTGCTTCCTCAACATGTCAACTTCATCTCTAAGTGCAGAAGCAGAATCTCTTTCTACCACTAGTTTAGCCTCTAGAGCTCAGCAGTTGGCAATTCATAATGCACGATTGGGCTGGTGCCACTGATGTGGGATGATGCAACGTCCATGGGGACCTCGCTCTTTGATCTTGGGCTAACCTGGTTTTCCATTAAAGTTCCGATTGGATTCAGAAAAGTTGAAGTTAGCAAAACATCTCAACTGGGAGTTATAACAGCAAACCAGTTAAACAAACAAGGAATTAAAGAGTTTCAATTGGATGCTGAAAAGTAGTTATTAACATCATTGTAACCCGCTGTTGCAGCAGCAAAGCAGTTAAACAAACAAGTAGATATTTAAGTTAAGGCAAACAGGTAATTCTTAACAGTAAGTATCAAACACATAGATAGGCGCAGTCTACAATATGATTAACAGGCTGTGCCATTATGTAATCAGTAGCAAACTAAATTAAGCTAAGCAACGTAATTGAACAATTTTGCAATAAGTGGCTGACTAAAATTCCGAGAAGCAGGTAACTGAACTTACGCTAGTTCTTTCTACAGGCACACTGCAACTTCTTTTTCGCTTACAAGGTTGTACGAAGGAGTCCATGGCATCAATTGCTTGGTTACGCAGTCCCAATACTTCTTTCTTCCCACACTGCATGGGTAAGTCGAATGGTTAATTTGGTAAGATGGTGCATCCTTGATATGTTATATGATGACGTGTAGTCAGACTAGTTGTAGCCAAACAGATCACACTGGCTTTTACTGTATATTTCATGTGATTACTTTTGGCATATCGAGATCTAAGCAATCTACAATAGGATGAAAAGACTGGCATCCTTCACATTATTGGCGAACTCAGTTCATAGAAACAAGCAATTCAACCATTCTGTGGGCAAATCAAAAGCGCCACTGGAATATTTTCACTATCCAATCATACACGCAAAAAGGGGCGACGCCACCATAGGGGCTGGTATGGGCGGACGCCTCAGGTGGCTCGAAAGTGTGCACCTAGTTTGAGTCATCCAGGTTGGCCCATGCTAGTTTTGTTCGTCCCAACGCACGAGCAGGTAATGTAAAAAATGAAGAAACATGTTTCAATTTGGATGGGCCAATAACATAAGTGCAAGGCAGGCCCTATAGCAGGCTTGCGGCCCAAACGAGCGCCTCCATATCGATCGACAGCAGGAAAAATCCCAATTCATTCGCTCCAGCCTCCAGTCTGGTTCGCTCCTAACCTAGCCACCGCTGGACAGACCGACACAGCACTTCCTCGCGCCCTCGTTGGAGGGCGGTCGCCGGGCTTCAAGCGAACGGAAGGACAAGAAGATGAAGATCCAACCCTGGGTGTAGCCTGCGTGGGAGGCAGCGGCGGCATCACGGGCATGGCATCGAGCTTGCGCAAACGGTACATCACATCCCTGATTATATCTAATTCAACTCTTCAATTTCTGGCCAATAGTTAAACCTGACGATGTTGTAAAACTGCTTGTATGTAGGGAATCTATGAGAAAATGAAACCAATTTCTACTTATTTTATAACTCCCCCAATCAATACTGAACTGACTGAATCTGATGTATCTAATCAAGTTTCCGGTGCAAACATACAAGCTCATGTTGTTCTTGAGCCTGAAGTGTCTAATGAACAGACTGCTAATGAAGGATTTGATGCAAACATTTTACATGCTCCTGGTGATGAACATATAGTGTCTAATAAGGGATCCAATGCAAGCATTTTGCAAGCTCATTGAAGGATTTAGTGTCTAATGATGATCTACTATGTTGAGAGAGACAAAGATTTGCAGGCATTGATGACAAGCAAATTATAGTGCATTTTCATAGCTTGAGGAAACGTCGAGGCCATCTACCAGAAAGTCCCCGTATCATGACAACATAGCATAAATACTTTTCTAATCTGTTGTTTGAAACTATTGGCATACTTGTGCAGGATAGATATATTGATATGCGTTTGCGCACTGGTTATACGTGCAATTACACTTCGATATTTTCAGCCAGAGAACGAATAATTCAAGGCTTCAAGCAGGTACATACCATGTTTGTAGTCCTTGTACACCATGTTGCATTTTGTGTTTTTTGGTGCTTGCATCATTTAGTGTTTATAATCTGAACTACTTTGGATCATTAGCTGGTTTTCAAAGTGCATGTAGCTTCACATTTCTCAAGTTATGTTGATTTCCGGAGTGCAAGTGCCTTCGTATTTTTTAAGTTAAATGTTCGCCCCTGGTAACTTGAATTCGTGGATCAGCCACTACACACAAATCATACACAAATGCCAGTACGAATGAAATGAAATGCAGGGACTTACGCTAGCTCGTTGTACAGGCTCACTGCAGCTCTGCTTGCGCTTGGGATGTTCCATGTACAAGTCCATGTTACCACTTGCTTGGATGCGCAGGCCTTGTGCTCCTTGCATCCCCCTCTGCATTTTTGACACGGCGAATGGTTGATCAAATAAGAGGAATCGACCTTGATGTTGTACCGGAGGACAGATACTTACAAGGTTATACGGGTGTGCATGATGTGTGCCAGATCCCGTAGCGCTGTCATGCTTCGCTAAAAAATGGATTTTCTTGTTTCAGATGATATCTCCAGAAGAAATAAGAGTTAAAGTCAGAGTTGCATAGGCGTGTAAGCTAAGAGATAGTGAAAGGATATCCAAACATCGTCGGAACAGTGCACAAGGGAGTGATGTGTGGATACCTAGTTCGGGCCGGCGTTTGGGCATGCTCGCCTAGCTAGAGTGCGAGTCACTTCAGAGTCGTTGACGGTGATGCGCTGGCTGGCCACGCACGGATGCAGATCTTGAGTGGCAGCGGAGCGCTACGATGCGGTGGACGAGACCGTTGGTGAAGCCCCAACGGCCTCGGGGGACGGAGGTGCGACGATGTGCTCGGTGAAGTAGCCCCGGTGAGCTGGGAGACGGCGTCGGTGAAGCGCACCTGATGCGGTGGAACTCGGTGTCTGTGAGGCACGTCGGTTGCGGCGGCTGACCTTGTCGGTGGACCACCCGGTGCGGTGGACGAGGGCGTAGATGACGTAGCTCCGGTGCGGTGGTGAAGCGCAACCGTCGTTGTCGTCCGGCACAGAGGTGGGGAACGGTGGGGAAAGAGACGAGACGAGGGGCGATTCGAGGGTTGGCGGCGAATTAGGGATTTGAGCAATCTAGGCGCGGAAGGGGACGGTGGAGAAGAGAGATTTTGCAGGGCTGGAATTGGGGCCGCCAGATATTTCAATCCGAAACATGGAAGCACGAACTTATATTGTCGTCGTCCTTTTTTTGGGGGGGGGGGGGGAGGGGGGTGGCTGGGTGCTACGCGTCCGTCCGACACACGCGACCACCCCGACAGGACTATGCTTCGGTGCCTTAAGGCACCTGCCTTTGTGTCCATGACATGTGGGCCCAACAGGTGGCTGGCCCACATGTCAGTGACCCAAAGGCAGTTGCCTTTAACGCACCGAAGCAGCGTCCACCCCGACACGACCCTGGTCTGCCTGGTGCGCCTACATTTGAGAATGCAAAAGAATCTTCTTTCATTTGCAAACGAATCTGTATGTATTACCATGCCCGTGTTTTCCTTGCAATAATTAGTCATTCGAAATGAGATACTCCATCCGTTAACTTTTGTAAGTCGATTCAGACAACTTAAAATGAACTGTTTTGCACATTCTCTCAAATGTCTTCAAGGTCTTATAAAAGTGAACAGAGGGAGTACTATAAATTAATTAATGAGGAGTTATTTGAAAAAAAATCAAAACGGTACCCACGCTAACGTGGATTAGAGTGTGTGTCACATAATTAGTTATTTGAATTAGAGTGTGTGTCACGTAGTTAGTTATTTGAATTAGAGTGTGTGTCACGTAGTGATCTCCAATTCTAACGTGGATTTCGCATTTCACTGTATCCACGCTACTTTTTTAATACAAATTCATATGTATATGATGAACACCATGGTAGTGAGAAAACTTTTGGATGGATTCAAACATATGACCTACAAAATAGCACACAAACTGAGTCAATGTCAACTTTCGAAACTTAGTATGGCACAAATTCGAAATAATTACCCGTATGCCTGGTCCTCGGTTCAAATCTTACAATGTACACCGAATTGAAACATCGATATTAAGTCTCGTACTATGTACATTCAAATGTTGTTTTTAGCCCCCCCCCCCCCCCCCCCCCGCAGAAAGGCTACATACTTCCTTTATCGGTCAATCTTCCTCTCCTAACCACCTTAGGAAGCTATCGGTTTCCAACACACGTTCATTCTTTCTCTCCATGTTTCGATCTCTAAGTCTCTCAACTACACAACCCCTTTTTCCACCCTGTTACCAAATGTATTTACCTCACACACCCGCCATTGCACCCCATGCCGAGCTCTCTCTCTCTCCCCCTCTCCCTCTCACCCTCTCGCGCTAAATACATGCATTGCCTATCTAGCCCCCCCAACCTCTCGTGCGCACGCACGCACGTTGTATATCTAGGTCACTCCCTCGAGACTGTCTCACTCTTTCTTCTGCACGGCGGGCCACACTCGCTCAATCTCGCTCTCTTTATCCGAGTCTCGTTTAACCTCGTTTTCTTTCACACACAAATGATATATCTCCCTGTTCAGGCCTCGATCGACACACTCTATACTCTCTCACGCAGATTGTCTATCTAGGTCAGTCCATCCAAGCCGCCGCCACTCTTTCGACCTCATGGTGGGCCACGCTCACTCAATCTCTCTCTCTCTCTCCGTATGTCTCGATTGACCTCGCTCTTTCTCGGACAAAAACGATATATCACCATGTTTGAGCCCAATTCGACCTATTCACATTGTATATTCTCTCACGCACATCGTCTATCTAGGTCACTCTCTCCAACCCGTCTCACTCTTTCGATCGCACGGCGAGCCTATGTGATCGGTTGACCTTGCTTCCTCCCACGCACAAAATATATCTACACGTCTGTGACTGGATCATCTCTCAAGCTCTATCTTACAGCCCTCACCCTTGCCAAAAAGCTCAATCGGACAATATCTCTCCAGAGCATATATATGTGTTCAATGAATGTCGGACCACACTCACTTTGTCTCTCTATCTATATGTCTCTCGATTGACCTCGCTTTCTCACACCGTATCTTCCATGCGTTGAAGCTACTACCTCTCCATCCCTCGCAAAGCCGGAGCTATTTACATTGCGAGGGGCACTCCAACCTTGGAGTAATTTGTGTAGGCATTTATTCCGGTCGGTTTAGATTATATTTTCGTAGCATTCGGCCCACAACTACTCCAAACACCGTTGCAACCCACGCAACTCCCCTAGTTGATTTCCCTCTGGCTCGGTCATCGCTCTCTCGCACGTCCTTTCTCGCCTTCAACGTCGCACCATGGTATTATTAAAAAACTATGTTGTTCTCTTTAATTATTATAAATAAGCTACAAAACTACACACCGATAGTCCACTTGGAATGGAACAAATTTCGACCCACAAATTAAAGTGCTACAAACTACACACCGAGGGGCCCACATGTCATGAAACAAATTTGGACCCATATACAAATTAAAAAATAAAGGACGAGGATCGAACATGCGACCGGGCCTTCAAACCGCACGTCAATAGGCAACATACGTAGAATAGCAATGTTTGTTGTACCCCCTTTGTTCACATAATGTTTTTATATTACCACGGCCTAATTAATGGATAACATGTAATATTATTTTTAGTACTATTCGCCTTCACTTACTGGTGGGTTCCATGTGTGCTCTCTCTCTCCTCCCCTTCTGCGTTTAGACGCACGGGCAAACAGGATGAACTCGCGGGCGATGTTGCCGTTGACCATATCTGGACGCGTTCACAAGTCACGGCACCAGTTTCACGTACTAGCAGCACTAGTCAGTGTGTACGTGCAATGCACGTTAATTTGGAAGTATATTAAGTGCATGCGGATATTAACTACTAGGATGTTATTTGCGTGTTGTCATGTGATTAGCACTATTTTTGGCATGAAATTAACTGCACGCTAAACGTGTTGAGCGCTCGACATTGAAGCAGTCTAGGTCGTTGGATGACAAGGAATACATGTGGCTTGATGATGTTTTATATTTAATTTGATACGGCTCTAGCAGAACATTCAATCGATCAAACCATACATTTCGTTCAGTCTGACTCCGACTTTAAATTATACGACGATCGATATAAAATAAACGGAAATGATAAACGTTCGGATTTTAAGCATGGCAATCCGAACGTTTTTCATGGCAAATTTAGATTACGCGGTGGCGGCGGGGGCGTCCCGCGGTGGGAAGCGGCTCCTCTGCCGTGCTCTGTGTGTCGTCGGGCCACTGACCGACGGCGACGGCGGCGTCTTGCGCCGTTGTTGGCGTACTCCTGGACGTTGGCCTAGCTTCAAGGAAGGCCTAAATGTTCTGGACTTCGGAGCGAGTCAACTGGCGGGAGGAGGCGACTGGCGTTGGTGCAAGGAAGCGGTCGACGGCGGCCATCCATGCCACTGAGGGGGGGCACTGGCACCCGCGGGGGGACAGGCGCTGTCAACGGCGCGGCGGAGACATTCGTGTGCACGGGCACCGGCACGGGCGCGCAGGTCAGTGCACGCGTAGGCGCATGCGCTGGCAGGTGCACGGGCGCGTGAAAGTCGGCGGGGACCTCGTGGAACCCCGTGGGATCAAGCTCGGCGACAATGTGCGGATCCCAGCCCATCAATGCCACGGGGATGGGCGCTGGCGCAGTCGGGGCGACGGGAGCCGGAACGGGAGCGGGGACAGCCGCGGCGTCTTCCCGCAAGGCCAGTTCAAGCTCGTCCCAAAGCGCCTTATGTTCTTGAGACTCCGGCTGGGTGTCTTCCTCAAGAAACTGGAACACTAAGGGCAGACCATCATGATGCGGCATGGCGTACGTTTAGGTCAGGCTAGTTGGAGGTAGACGACAGGAGAATCGGAGAGGAAGAGAGAGGATTGTAGCGATACTGGGTAGTGCGGGGTTGATTTTAAACTGCGGCGCCGGCGACATTAAAAGTGGGAGCAGTTGGGACGACGGTGGGCAGCGGAGCCTGGTCAAAGGGCTCGCCTCTCGGTGAGCCTGCACCGCGGTCTGCTCGCACGCCTCCCTGATAGCCGGCGCAGCGGTCTGCTCGCACGCCTCCCGTCGACTCACACGCTTGCTCGGCGGCACCTGCCGATGAGAAGCGGGGACTTGTGGCGGCACGTAAACGCCCACGGTTTCAATAGTGAAAGCGTTCGCCTTAACGTGACAGGTCTTTGTTCCAAAATACCTTGGCTCTTCATTTGTGCAACTTGTCATAAGCAGCTTGTCTCAAATTGAAGAAAAAACTTACGAAGTAATATTTGTGCCATATCACGTGACCATGCTTAGTTTCAAGAATTTATGCTCACTTTTGGATTTTCTGAAATTTAAGATCCAGGATTCGAAACAATATCATAACCTGCATCATGCAATAAATTTTCAAGCCGTACATCTGTCCTGTTGTATTTCTTAAGAAAGGATTCGGTCAAACATTTTGCTTAGTTAGACTTTAGACAAGTTATATATGCAGAGTAAAAGGATAATCCCTCCTTACCAGTGCATTGCCTGATATATTAACTCAAGTACTAGGCACGAACAAACGGGCTCAATTCTGTGCTCATCCTGGTGTAGTAGTAGTACTAGGCAATGCAGTTGACGGGTGACCTTGATGAGCGGTGACCGAGGGAATTGAACCGTGCTTGGCACAGTAGGTAACGTTGTCTAGTTACTAAAGCATCCCTCCGTTGTTCATCGGTAGTCATTATGGACCGGGGACATGAGGGGAATTTCCTAGGGCTGGAATTCTGGCCGCCAGATATTTCGACTTGAAACGCTGAGGCTCGACTGGTTGGGGTTGCCTAATGTGCGTACCACGTACGCCACAGAAGGACACGAGCCCGGTTTTTTTAGGATCAACACGAGCCAAGGTCTGGCTGGTATGCCGTTGGGTCCTACCATTCGAGAATAGGAAAGGAACCTTTTAAATTGCCAAACGAATCTATGTGTATTACAATACCTGTATTTTCCTTGCAAATACTAATCTCAACGTGGTAATTGATTTATGCGAGTTGTTGAATTAGAGTGAGTTTGTGATATAGTGATCTCAACGTGGATTTCACATTTCATGGTATCCCTAGTAAGTGTTCCAATGCAAATTCAAATTTAAAAGATGAACAATATGGAGGTGAGAAAACTCGAGATATTCTTGCTTGTAAGGATAGAGATGATCTAGAGAAATTATTATGCAAATATAAAGAAAAATCTCTGAATGCTAGAATGAAATGTGATCCCAAGTTTGCTACTTCACCTATCTTTATTGATGATAAGGATTATGAATTCTCTGTCGACCCAGAGTTAATTACTTTGGTTGAATCTGATCCTTTCCATGGTTATGAAACTGAAACTGTTGTGGCACATCTTACTAAGTTGAATGATATAGCCACCCTTTTTACTCATGATGAGAAAACTCGCTACTACTTTATTCTCAAATTATTTCCTTTCTCATTAATGGGTGATGCTAAAGCTTGGTACAATACTCTTACTCCTGGTTGTGTGCGTAGTCCCCAGGATATGATTTACTACTTCTCTGAAAAATATTTTCCTGCTTATAAGAAACAAGCTGCCTCACAGGAAATATTTAACTTTGTGCAAACTAAAGAAGAGAGTCTCCCACAAGCTTGGGGGAGGCTTTTCCATTTACTTAATGCTTTGCCCGATCATCCTCTTAAGAAAAATAAAATACTTGATATCTTCTATAATGGACTAACCGATGCTTCTAGGGACTTCCTAGATAGTTGTGCTGGTTGTGTTTTCAGGGAACGAACTATTGCTCAAGCTGAAGATTTATTGAATAACATATTGAAAAATTATGATGATTGGACTATTCCTGAACCACCGCCTGAACCCACTCCAAAGAAGAGGGGTATATTATATCTCAGTCCTGAAGATATGCAAGAGGCAAAGAAATCTACGAAGGAAAAAGGTATTAAAGCTGAGGATATTAAAATTTTACCTCCAATTGAAGAAATACATGGGCTTAATAAACCACCAATTCCTAAGGTGGTAGAGGTAAATTCTCTAATGAAGTTCAATGATAATGACAATCCTCACAATATGCACCCTAGCCAATGCCTTTATGAGTTTGAAAACTACATTAGAAAACAAGATCACTTCAATGCAAATGTTATGAAACAATTGAAATACAATTCTGATATGATTGCTCGCTTGAGTGACTTGTTATTTAGAATTTCAAATGATGTTAGAGGTGTTGGAAAACATGCTTATATGGTACAAACCCAGTTAGAACAAGTTGCTAAATCTCAAAGAGAATTACTTGATGAAATGAATAACAACATACATGACTTTGCTGTTAGAGTTGCAACTAGAGGAGGTAAAGTGACTCAGGAACCACTTTATCCTGAGGGACACCAAAAAATAATTGAACAAGACTCACAAAGAAATAACACTAGTGCACCTAGTCCTTCTAGAAAGAAAAAGAAAAATGATAGGACTGTGCATGCTTCTAGTGAACCTGAAATAGAGAAACCTCCTGATAATGAAAATGAAGCTTCTATCTCTGATGCTGAAACTCAATCTAGTAATGAACATCCACCTAGTGATAATGAAAAAAATAATGCTGATGTTCATGAAGACACTCAACCAAATAATGAAAAAGAACCAGATAATGATGTTGAGATAGAACCACCTGTTGATCTTGATAACCCACAACCTAAGAATAAAAGATATGATAAAAGAGAATTCATGGCTAGAAAACACGGTAAAGAAAGAGAACCGTGGGTTGAAAGACCTATGCCTTTTCCACCCAAATCAACTAAAAAGAAAGATGATGAAGAATTTGAACGCTTTGCTGAAATGCTGAGGCCAGTCTTTTTGCGTACTCGCTTGACTGATATATTGAAAATGCCTCCTTATGCAAAGTATATGAAAGACATCATCACTAATAAGAGAAAAATACCGGGAGCTGAAATCTCCACTATGCTTGCTAATTATACATTCAAGGATGGAGTACCTAAAAAACATGGAGATCCGGGAATACCAACTATACCTTGCTCCATTAGAAAGAATTATGTGAAAACTACTTTGTGTGATTTAGGAGCTGGTGTTAGTGTTATGCCTTTCTCTTTATATAAAAGACTTGACTTGAATAAACTCACACCTACTGAAATATCTTTGCAAATGGCTGACAAATCAACTACCATACCAATCGGTATTTGTGAGGATGTGCCCGTTGTTGTTGCTAATGTTACTATTTTGACTGACTTTGTTATACTTGAGATGCCCGAGGACGATAACATGACGATTATCCTTGGTAGACCCTTCTTGAATACTGCAGGGGCTGTTGTTGATTGCAATAAAAGCAAGGTCACTTTTCATATAAATGGTAATGAGCATACGGTGCACTTTCCGAAGAAACAATTCCAAGTGAATGGTATTAATGTTATTGAAAAATCTCCGACAATCACTATTGGAAGTTTTCAAATACCTCTACCTACTGTCAAAAAGAAATATGAAATGCTTATTGTTGGGGACATCCATATCCCCATTGAGGTAACTTAGTGATTTACGAAAGTTCTTCGGTTTCATACTAATCGAAAGTGGTTGTTAATAAGACCTGATCAACCTTATTAATGAATCATTTTTGAGCGGTATGAAGTTGATGAATTTAGTAAGCACTACCTTCTGTCCTTACTTTTTGTTAGTTAAATAAAATAAAATGCCATGTTTTATCTATTTTTTGAATTTCACGTGCAATAAAAAAATGACCCAAAAATAAAAGTGCTTAGAATGCCCTGAAAAATTTATACGATTTTTTCTGAATATTTCTGAATTTCTGGTGCAAATATTACCAGAGGGAGGTGCACCAGGTGGACACAACCTGCTTGGGCGTGCCAGGACCCCCAGGTGGGTTGTGGTCCACACGTGGGCCCCCTCACTTATCTCTTTAGCCCACATCATCACTTACCTCCAGAAAAAAATCTCCATTGCTCTCTCTCCTGTGTTCTTGAGCTCAAACCTGCGGATTTCAATCTCTTTGCTCGAAGCTCCATTTCCGAAACTTTTTCGGGGGATTGTTGCTTGGTATGTGACTCCACCGTTTGTCCAATTAGTTTTTGTTTTAGTGGTCTATACTTTGAATAATTAGCTACTCTTGGTGCTGTTGTAGATGTGCTTGCATGTTCAATTCTTAGTGTTCTAAGTAGTTTGAATGCTTGCTATGGCCTCTATGTATCCCTATAAGTAGTTGCTATCAATTTTGTGAAGTTTTGTTGACAAATTTTTGTCACCTAAAAAATTTCTATTTTCAGAAAATTGTACACGGACATGATGAACCTATTTGGAAGGAGTTCTTCGAGGAGACAATCCTCGGGGGCATCTTCTAGTGACAGTTCTGCTCGCCGGTCTTATGTTGAACCAAGTGAAAGTTCCACGCGAGATGCCACCACCAAAACATGTTTATGGCCTTGCGATGAATATATGGTGCGTGTGGGCATCAAGGAGGAATTTGAGCAATATGTTCACAATGCCGGTCTCGGTCCCTACCTTTCAGATAAGTGTGAACAACGCCAACTTCTCACTGAATCATTTGTTAAAGGATTTAAATATTTTCCACATGAGTCTAGGGTGTCATTTATGCTTTATGATAATCCATTTACTATTCCACTAGAGAATTTTGCTTACCATTGCAAACTTCCATTTTGGGGTTCGCTTGATGAGCCACGAAAGGCTGAGTTCGAGTCTTTCTTGACTAGCCTTTGTTACGATGAAAATAGGGGAGTGAGACAAGGAAGAATAAAGAGCATTCACTTTCCCGCATTTTAGAATTTTGCATTATTTAACGGGAAATGCATAGTAGGCAAGCAGGACTGTAGTATACTTTGTGCGCCAGACTTGAGCCTCATTCACACCGCTCTCACTGGTGAAAGGAATTATAACCTTGGAGCGATTGTTGCACGTAGACTTCAGCATAACGCTAACAGTGGCTGGTTCTATGGTGGAATTTACGCCACGCGTTTAGCACGAGGGCTGGGTGTTTCACTTTTGTTGTATGATCCTATCCTACCCACGCAGTATTTAGATTTTGACACCTTAAAAGAGCATAAGATTCTCAAGGGAAAGGTTGATAACTACACTTATAATCTATTATTTAACCAAACATCGATTGTGCACACATATTTGCCTGCGCCTGCTCTTTTTGACTATCACAGAAAGGGGAGATATTTTGTTCTTGAGAGCAAGGCCCGAGCTCATAACGCAGCAGTGGTGGCAGCCCGGCAGGCCGAGACATCCGCACCAAGAGCCTCCGTGAGCTACCACGCCGACTACTACCCTCCAGGCTACTAATCGACTACCAAGTTAGGCCAAAAGCCTAAGCTTGGGGGAGTACGTGTTCTCACCGACATTATAATCATGTTCATACATATCATTCTATTTGTCGGTGTTCACACTTTTCTATTGTATCATCTATGCTTAAGATTTATTTTCTTGCTTTCTTCTTGTGTGTTTGAAAAACTTTAGAAAAACCAAAAAAATAGTCGTAGTAATTTATTTTCTATGCATGCTTAGTAGTAGCACTAAAAAGAAAATCCAAAAAGATTTCCTTGTTTTTCTTTTGCTTGTTGGGAGCTTTCCTGTGTAAATAGTTTTTCTTGTTTTTTCTTTTCCCTTTTTATTTGCTTGTTGAAGAAAACCAAAAACTCCAATAATATTTCAGTGTGTATCTCTGAATTTCTTTTCTTTTTATTCAAGTTGTACCGATGAGAAGACCACGATGAAAATGTTGAGTGGCTCTCATATGAATAATTGTTGAACTAATAAAGAGTACATTTTACATTGTCTTCTCCTATTGAATAAAAATGTTGCAGATTCCAGCTTAGTCCACGACACTCTTGCACTATTATTATTTTCATATCGTTCGATCGTGCAAGTGAAAGGCAATAATGACGATATTCGATGAACTGGCCGTGGCAGAGAGAAACTGGTATGAACTCGACTTGTTCTGTTTGTGTAAATATGTTTAACCTAGTATCCATGATTCAGCCCATTATGATTAAACATGTTTGCAATGACAATTAGAGATTATAATTTCTCATGCCATGCATAAGTAGCTGGGAGTTGATAATGATTTATATTGGATATCAACACGGTGTTAAAATGATTGTGTTGTAGTATGATGATATGGTATCCTCCTTTGAATGTTCGAGTGGCTTGACTTGGCACATGTTCATGCATGTAGTTGAATCAAAACTACCATAGCCTCTATGATATTTATGTTCATGGTGTCCATATCCTACTCATGCTAGTGTCCAATCTTACTTATGCATAATGCATCGCTATGATCATTGTTGCTCTCTAGCTGGCCGCTTCTCAATCTAATTGCTAGCCTTCGCCTGTACTAAGTGGGAGTTCTGCTTGTACATCAAAAACCTTGAACCCAAAGTTATTCCAGATGAGTCCCCCATACCTACCTATATGCGGTATGACCCTGCCGTCCTAAGCAAATTTGCATGTGCCACCTCTAAAAACTTCTAAAAATTATCCTTTTTGTGTGCCTGGATCGTTCATGGAACGACAGGAGGTGGTCGATATCTTCCATGCTAAGCGGGTTATTCTCCGGTCGAGTGTTTATTCACTCGCCATTGCACGAGAAAATGGGCGGTAATAGGGATGCCTGATACGTCTCCAACGTATCTATAATTTTTTATTGTTCCATGCTATTATATTATCCATCTAGGATGTTTTATATGCATTTATATGCTATTTTATATGATTTTTTGGACTAACCTATTAACCTAGAGCCCACTGCCAGTTTCTGTTTTTTTCCTTGTTTTTGAGTTTTACAGAAAAGGAATACCAAACGGAGTCCAATTGACCTGCCAATTTTTGTGGATTTTTTATGGACCAAAAGAAGCCCCCGAAGTAAAAGAGTTGGGCCAGAAGAGTCCTGAGCCATCCACGAGGGTGGAGGGCGCGCCCTACCCCCTGGGTGCGCCCCCTACCTCGTGGATGACTCGAAGACCCCCCTGACGTGAGACCGACGCCAAAAATTCCTATAAATACAGAAACCCCCGAAAAGAAACCTAGATCGGGAGTTCCGCTGCTGCAAGCCTCTATAGCCACCAAAAACCAATCGGGACCCTGTTCCGGCACCCTGCTGGAGGGGGGATCCATCACCGGTGGCCATCTTCATCATCCCGGTGCTCTCCATGACAAGGAGGGAGTAGTTCACCCTTGGGGCTAAGGGTATGTACCAGTAGCTATGTGTTTCATCTCTCTCTCTCTCTCGTGTTCTTGATGTGGCACGATCTTGATGTAAAGCGAGCTTTGCTACTATAGTTGGATCTTATGATGTTTCTCCCCCTCTATCTCCTTGTGATGAATTGAGTTTTCCCTTTGAAGTTATCTTATCAGATTGAGTCTTTAAGGATTTGAGAACACTTGATGTATGTCTTGCGTGGGATACCCGTGGTGACAATGGGGTATTCTATTGATTCACTTGATGTATGTTTTGGTGATCAACTTGCGGGTTCCGTGACCTTGGGAATCTATGCATAGGGGTTGGCACACGTTTTCGTCTTGACTCTCCGGTAGAAACTTTGGGGTACTCTTTGAAGTTCTTTCTGTTGGTTGAATAGATGAATCTGAGATTGTGTGATGCATATCGTATAATCATACCCGCGGATACTTGAGGTGACATTGGAGTATCTAGGTGACATTAGGGTTTTGGTTGATTTGTGTCTTACGGTGTTATTTTACTACGAACCCTAGGGCTGTTTGTGACACTTATAGGAATAGCCCAATGGATTGATCGGAAAGAATAACTTTGAGGTGGTTTCGTACCCTACAATAATCTCTTCGTTTGTTCTCCGCTATTAGTGACTTTGGAGTGACTCTTTGTTGCATGTTGAGGGATTGTTATATGATCTAATTATGTTATCCTTGTTGACAGAACTTGCACTAGTGAAAGTATGAAGGCCTTGTTTCGAAGCATTGCAATACCGTTTGTGCTCACTTTTATCATTAGTTACCTTGCTGTTTTTATATTTTCAGATTACAAAAACCTATATCTACCATCCATATTGCACTTGTATCACCATCACTTCGCCGAACTAGTGCACCTATACAATTTACCATTGTATTGGGTGTGTTGGGGACACAAGAGACTCTTTGTTATTTGGTTGTAGGGTTGTTTGAGAGAGACCATCTTCATCCTACGCCTCCCACGGATTGATAAACCTTAGGTCATCCACTTGAGGGAAATTTGCTACTGTCCTACAAAACTCTGCACTTGGAGGCCCAACAATGTCTACAAGAAGAAGGTTGCATAGTAGACATCAATGCCCAGTCCCAAACTGCAAAAATCAAAAAGAGTTCATCTCTTAAATAATCAAACAAAAACTCCCAATGGAGTCAAAACCTTTACTTTTATCGCTTGGGAACCGCCACTAGCGTGGTTAGCATGGAAGATGTTGATAACTGATGGTCGTGAAGTGAATAAGAAGGGTACATGTCTGAAAATATCATTTATCGCTGTTTTAAAATTTGAGCTCTTGCGCCTCTGCAAATCACTGCTTCCCTCTGCGGAGGGACTATCTATTTACTTTTATGTTGTGTCATCACCTTCTAAAAGAAGCGCTAGAAACTGAGAGAGCATAGCTGTCATGATTTATGCATTGTGTATAGCTAATGTTGGGTGCATCATGCCTGGATCTTTTCTACCATGAATTACAATATTTAGTCGCTTCTTGAACTTTGGAGGTGCTCTGCATTTATGTTTTGCGGTCTCAGAAAGGGCTAGCGAGATACCACTATTGTCATATTATATCATGGTTGTTTTGACAACGTGTTGCCGTTTGAGATGTCTTATTATTGCTCGCTAGCTGATTATATCATTGATATGAGTTAATATAATCTTTAAGTGTTATTGTCGACATGGCTAGTTATAATGCTGGCTAAAAACCTGGGTGCTGTTTAAGCTTATTTATGTAAACAAGAGCAAAAGAGTTCGTAAATGTTTTTCTTTCTCACTTTCAGTTTATCAACTGAATTGCTTGAGGACAAGCAAAGGTTTAAGCTTGGGGGAGTTGATACGCCTCCAACGTATCTACTTTTTCTCATGCTTTTCCTCTTGTTTTGGACTCTAATTTGCATGATTTGAATGAAACTAACCCCGGACTGACGCTGTTTTCAGCAGAACTACCATGGTGTTGTTTTTGTGCAGAAATAAAACTTCCCGGAATTGAACGAAACTTTGCGAGGATTTTTTATATCAATAATAAGAATTTCTAGAGCCAAGACCTGCCTGAGAGGGGCACCTGGGTGGGCACAACCCACCAGGGCACGCCCCCCTCTCCTGGCGCGCCCAGGTGGGTTGTACCCACCTGGTGGCCCCGCAGACGATCCCCCTGATACTATAAAATCACATATTTCTAGAAAAAATAAAAAAAGAATTATCGCGTTCCATGAGACAGAGCTGCCGCCAAGCCCTGTTCTTCCTCGGGAGGGCAGATCTGGAGTCTGTTTGGGGCTCCGGAGAGGGGGATCTTCGTTCTTCGTCATCACCAACCCATCTCCATCGCCAATTCCATGATGCTCCCCACATGGAGTGAGTAATTCCTTCGTAGGCTTGCTGGTCGGTGAGGAGTTGGATGAGATTCATCATGTAATCAAGTTAGTCTTGTTAGGGCTTGATCCCTAGTATCCACTATGTTCTTAGATTGATGTTGCTGTGACTTTGCTATGCTTAATGCTTGTCACTTTGGGCCTAGGTGCCATGAACTCAGATCTGAACCGTTTATGATTTCATCATTATATCCATGTTTTAGATCCGATCTTGCAAGTTATAGTCACCTACTACGTGTTATGATCCGGTTACCCCGGAGTGACAATAACCGGGACTTCTTCCGGTGATTACCGTAGTTTGAGGAGATCATGTATTCACTATGTGTTAATGCTTTGTTCCGGTTCTCTATTAAAAGGAGGCCTTAATATCCCTTAGTTTCCAATATGGACCCCGCTGCCACGGGAGGGCAGGATAAAAGATGTCATGCAAGTTCTTTTAATAAAGTACGTATGACTATTTACGGAATACATGCCTACATTATATCGATGAACTGGAGCTAGTGACGTATCGCCCTAGGTTATAACTGTCACATGATGAATACATCGAACAAGTCACCGAACCAATGCCTACGAATTTATCTCATATTGTTTCTGCTAAGTTACTACTGATGTCATCACTGTTACACTTGCTACAAAATTACTACTATCACTGTTACTGTTACCGTTGCTGCTGTCACTACTATCAAAACTATCAAACTACTTTGCAACTGATCACTTTGCTGCAGATAATTAATCTCCTGGTGTGGTCGAATTGACAACTCAGCTGCTAATACCTTCAAATATTCTTTGGCTCCCCTTGTGTCGAATCTATAAATTTGGGTTGAATACTCTAACCTCGAAAACTGTTGCGATCCCCTATACTTGTGGGTTATCAACCTACGAGGTTCAGTAGTAACTTGATCTGAAGTTTCATGATCATCATCATTAGCTTCCTCACTAATTGGTGTAGGAATGACTGGAACTGATTTCTGTGATGAACTACTTTCCAATTCGGGAGCAGGTACAATGACCTCATCAAGTTCTACTTTCCTCCCACTCACTTCTTTCGAGAGAAAGTCCTTCTCTAGAAAGGATCCATTCTTTAGCAACAAATATCTTGCCTTTGGATATGTGATAGAAGGTGTACCCAACAGTCTCCTTTCGGTATCCTATGAAGATGCATTTCTCCGATTTGGGTTCGAGCTTATCAGGTTGAAGCTTTTTCACATAAGCATCGCAGCCCCAAACTTTAAGAAACGACAACTTAGGTTTCTTGCCAAACCACAGTTCATACGGTGTCATCCCAACAGATTTAGATGGTGCCCTATTTAACGTGAATGCAGCTTTCTCTAATGCATAACCCCAAAACGATAGTGGTAAATCGATAAGAGACATCATAGATCGCACCATATCTAATAAAGTACGATTACGATGTTCGGACACACCATTATGCTGTGGTGTTCCAGGTGGCGTGAGTTGCGAAACTATTTCACATTGTTTCAAATAAAGACCAAAATCATAACTCAAATATTCACCTCCACGATCAGATTGTAGAAACTTTATTTTCTTGTTATGATGATTTTCCACTTCACTCTGAAATTCTTTGAACTTTTCAAATGTTTCAGACTTATTTTTCATCAAGTAGATATACCCATATATGCTCAAATCATCTGTGAAGGTCAGAAAATAACGATACCCGCCGCGAGCCTCAACACTCATCGGACCGCATACATCAGTATGTATTATTTCCAATAAGTCAGTTGCTCGCTCCATTGTTCTTGAGAACGGAGTCTTAGTCATCTTGCCCATGAGGCATGGTTCTTAAGCATCAAGTGATTCATAATCAAGTGATTCCAAAAGTCCATCAGCATGGAGTTTCTTCATGCGCTTTACACCAATATGACCTAAACGGCAGTGCCACATATAAGTTGCACTATCATTATGAACTTTTCATCTTTTGGCTTCAATATTATGAATATGTGTATTACTACGATCGAGATTCAATAAACCATTTATATTGGGTGTATGACCATAGAAGGTTTTATTCATGTAAATAGAACAACAATTATTCTTTGACTTAAATGAATAAACGTATTGCAACAAACATGATCCAATCATATTCATGCTCAACGCAAACACCAAACAACATTTATTTTAGGTTCAAACACTAATCCTGAAGATAAAGGGAGTGTGCGATGGTGATCTTATCAACCTTGGAATCACTTCCAACCCACATCATCACCTCGTCCTTAACTAGTCTCTGTTTATTTTGCAACTTCCGTTTCGAGTTACTACTCTTAGCAACTGAACGAGTATCAAATACTGAGGGGTTGCTATAAACACTAGTAAAGTACAGATCAATAACATGTATATCAAATATACCTTTGTTCATTTTGCCATCCTTCTTATCCGCCAAGTATCTAGGGCAGTTCCACCTCCAGTGACCATTTCCTTTGCAGTAGAATCACTCAATTTCAGGCTTGGGTGTAGCCTTGGGCTTCTTCATGGGAGTGGCAACTTGCTTGCCATTCGTCGTGAAGTTCCCTTTCTTTCCCTTGCCCTTTTACTTGAAACTAGTGGTCTTGTCAACCATCAACACTTGATGCTTTTCTTGATTTCTACCTTCGCTGATTTCAACATCGCGAAGAGCTCGGGAATCGTTTTCTCCATCCCTTACATATTATTGTTCATCACGAAGTTCTAGTAACTTGGTGATAGTGACTAGAGAACTCTGCAATCACTATCTTATCTAGAAGATTAGCTCCCACTTGATTCAAGAGATTGTAGTACTCAGACATTCTGAGCACATGCTTACTGGTTGAGCCATTCTCCTCCATCTTGTAGGCAAAATATTTGTCAGAGGTCTCATACCTCTCGACTCAGGCATGAGTCTGAAATACAAATTTCAGCTCTTGGAACATCTTATATGCTCCGTGGCATTCAAAACATTTTTGAAGTCCCGGTTCTAAGTCGTAAAGCATGGTGCACTAAACTATCAAGTAGTCATCATACCGAGCTTTGCCAAATGTTCATAACGTCTGCATCTGCTCCTGCAATAGGTCCGTCACCCAGCGGTGCATAAAGGACATAATTCTTCTGTGCAGAAATGAGGATAATCCTCAGATCACAGACCAAGTCCGCATCACTGCTATTATCATCTTTCAACTTATTTTTTCTAGGAACATATCAAAAATAAATGGGGAGCTACATCGCAAGCTATTGATCTACAACATAGATATGCAAATACTATCAGGACTAAGTTCATGACAAATTAAGTTCAATTAATCATATTACTTAAGAACTCCCACTTAGATAGACATCCCTCTAGTCATCTAAATGATCATGTGATCCATATCAACTAAACCATGTCCGATCATCATGTGAGATGGAGTAGTTTTCAATGGTGAAAATCACTATGTTGATCAAATCTACTATATCATTCATGCTCGACCTTTCGGTATCAGTGTTCCGAGGCCATATTTGCATATGCTAGGCTCGTCAAGTTTAACCCGAGTATTCTGCGTGTGCAAAGCTGGCTTGGACCCGTTGTATGTGAACGTAGAGCTTATCACACCCGATCATCACGTGGTGTCTCGGCACGACGAACTGTAGCAACGGTGCATACTCAGGGAGAACACTTATACCTTGAAATTTAGTGAGAGATCATCTTATAATGCTACCGCCGTACTAAGCAAAATAAGATGCATAAAAGATAAACATCACATGCAATCAAAATAAGTGATATGATATGGCCATCATCATCTTGTGCATTTGATGTCCATCCCCAAAGCACCGTCATGATCACCATCGTCATGGCTTGACACCTTGATCTCCATCTTAGCATCGTTGTCGTCTCGCCAACTATTGCTTCTATGACTATCGCTACCGCTTAGTGATAAAGTAAAGCAATTACATGGCGATTGCATTTCATACAATAAAGCGACAACTATAAGGCTCCTGCCAGTTGCCGATAAATTTTTACAAAACATGATCATCTCATACAACAATTTATATATCATCATGTCTTGACCATATCACATCACAACAAGCCCTGCAAAAACAAGTTAGACGTCCTCTACTTTGTTGTTGCAAGTTCTACGTGGCTACTACGGGCTTCTAGCAAGAACAGTCCTTACCTACGCATCAAAACGACAACGATTTTTTGTCAAGGGCTGTTTTAACCTTCAGCAAGGACCGAGCGTAGTCAAACTTGATTCAACTAAAGTTGAAGAAACAGACACCCGCTAGCCACCTGTGTGCGAAGCACGTTGGTAGAACCAGTCTCATGAACGCGGTCATGTAATGTCAGTCCGGGCCGCTTCATCCAACAATACCGCCGAATCAAAGTAAGACGTGACTGGTAAGCAGTATGACTATTATCGCCCACAACTCATTGCTTTCTACTCGTGCATATAACTTCTCTACCCATAGACCTGGCTCGGATGCCACTGTTGGGAATGCAGTATTTCAAAAAAAAATTACTACAATCACTCAAGATCTATCTAGGTGATGCATAGCAACGAGCGGGGAGAGTGTGTCCGCGTACCCTCGTAGACCAAAAGCGGAAGCGTTTAGTAACGCGGTTGATGTAGTCAAACGTCTTCATGATCCAACCGATCCAAGTACCGAACGTACGGCATCTCAGCACACGTTTAGCTCGATGACATCCCTCGAGCTCTTGATCCAGTTGAGGACGAGGGAGAGTTCCGTCAGCACGATGGCGTGGCGACGGTGATGAAGTTACCGGCGCAGGGCTTCGCCTAAGCACTATGACGATATGACCGAGGTGTGTAACTGTGTAGGGGGGGTACCACACACGGCTAAGACAAATATTGAAGTCATGTATTCTAGGATGCCCCCTGCCCCGTATATAAAGGAGGGGAGGGGAAGGTCAGCCGGCCCCTGTAGGGCACGCCAAGGAGAGGAGTCCTACTAGGACTCCAAGTCCTAGTATGATTCCACTTGGTCGAAGGGGGAAGGAGGAAGGGAGAGGGAGAAGGGAAGGAAAGGGGGGCGCCGACCCCTTCCCCTAGTCCAATTCGGACCCAAGGGGGGCGTGGCCAGCCCCTTGTGGCCCTTCTCTCTCCCCACTAGGGCCCATGAAGGCCCATTAGTTCCCCCAGGGGGTTCCGCTAACCCTCCGGCACTCCGATAATTACCCGGTACCTCTCGAAACTCATCCGGTGCCTGAATAACATCGTCCAATATATCATTCTTTATGTCTCAACCATTTAGAGACTCCTCGTCATGTCCGTGATCTCATCCGGGACTCCGAACAAACTTCGGTCATCAAATCACATAACTCATAATACAAATCGTCATCGAACGTTAAGCGTGCGGACCCTACGGGTTCGAGAACTATTTAGACATGACCGAGACACATCTCTGGTCAATAACCAATAGCGGAACCTGGATGCTCATATTGGCTCCTACATATTCTACGAAGATCTTTATCGGTCAAACCGCATAACAACATACGTTGTTCCCTTTGTCATCGGTATGTTACTTGCCCGAGATTCGATCATCGGTATCATCATACCTAGTTTAATCTCGTTATTGGAAAGTCTCTTTACTCGTTCCGTAATACATCATCCCACAACTAACTCATTAGTCACATTGCTTGCAAGGCTTATAGTGATGTGCATTACCGAGAGGGCCCAGAGATACCTCTCCGAAACTTGGAGTGAAAATCCTAATCTTGATCTATGCCAACTCAACAAACACCATCGGAGACACCTGTAGAGCATCTTTATAATCACCCAGTTAAGTTGTGACATTTGATAGCACACTAAGGGTTCCTCCGGTATTCGGGAGTTGAATAATCGCATAATCAGATGAACATGTATAAGTCATGAAGAAAGCAATAGCAATAAAACTAAACGATCATTAATGCTAAGCTAACGGATGGGTCTTGTCCATCACATCATTCTCTAATGATGTGATCCCGTTCATCAAATGACAACACATGTCTATGGTTAGGAAACTTAACCATCTTTCATTAACGAGCTAGTCAAGTAGAGGCATACTAGGGACACTCTGTTTGTCTATGTATTCACACATGTACTAAGTTTCTGGTTAACACAATTCGGGCATGAATAATAAACATTTATCATGATATAAGGAAATATAAATAACAACTTTATTATTGCCTCTAGGGTATATTTCCTTCAGGTAGACCAAGCATAAGTCATGCACGCAAACCTGGATCATGGCGGGCTTCATCTTCTGTTCCTCCTTTAGATTCTTCTCTTTGTCAAGGGTTGTGGTGTACTCAACATCTAGCCCAGTGACCCACTCATCATTTGAGTTTTCGAACATGCGTCTGAAGCGAGCAAGGCATCCTTTCACCGTCGCGGAAGAACGGGTGTAGATGACGCCGAACTCATCGCCGGTGATGGTTCTAACCTTGTACTCACCGCTGATCATGGAGATTTGGCACGCCGTGGATTTGGGAGGAGGGTTAGGATTAGTGGAACTGCCGTAATGTGAAAGGACAGGACGACTACGAGTGAACTGCCGTAATGTTAAAGGACGTCCGGGGACGAGTACGAGCGAACTGCCAGCTGTTTTTCGATTGGAAAAATGCTGAGTGGGGCGTGCAAACGGCAGGGTAGTGGCTTGCCTGGTGGATAAATGGATTCATGTACAGTACTATGGGGGCCCAATTAGATGTCATGTCTACTCGATGCCCAATTAAATGGCTTTCGATGTCATGTCAAGCGTCGCGAAAATTACAGGTGATACGAAGCTTTCCATTCTCCCATGATACGGGCTTCCGAGAGCCCTTGGATCTGAGATCGAACGGTTGCATGGCGTGATTCTAGACCTATGGGTGAATGATACGTCTCCAACGTATCTATAATTTTTGATTGTTCCATTCTGTTTCATTATCAATCTTGGATGTTTTATAATCATTTTATATCATTTTTTGGGACTAACCTATTGACATAGTGCCAAGTGCCAGTTGCAGTTTTTCCATGTTTTTTACATCACAGGAAATCAATATCAAACGGAGTCCAAATGGCACGAAACTCCATGATGATTTTTTATGGGTGAGAACGAAGGCAATGGGCCCTGTTTGCACCTGGGGGGTGCCCCGAGGGGGGCACAACCCACCAGGGCGCGCCAGGAGGGCCAGGCGCGCCCTGGTGGGTTGTGCCCACCTCGGGTGCCCCCCGGATCGCCTCTTTGCTCTATAAATACCCCAAAAATCCACAAAACCTAGGGGAGTAGAGGAAATATTCATCGAGCCACCGCAGAGTCCAGAACCACTAGATCCAATCTAGACACCATTATAGAGGGGTTCACCACTTCCATTGGTGCCTCTCCGATGATGCGTGAGTAGTTCTTTCTGGACCTTCGGGTCCGTAGTTAGTAGCTAGATGGCTTCCTCTCTCTCTCTCTCTCTCTCTCTCTCTTTTGATTCTCAATACAATGGTCTCTTGGAGATCCATATGATGTAAGTCTTTTGCGGTGTATTTGTTAGTATCTGATGAACTTCGAGTTTATGATTAGTTATATCTTTTTATATCCATGAAAGTTATTTGAGTTTCTTTGATCTCTTATATGCATGATCTCTTATAGCCTTGTATTTCTTCTCCGATATTTGGGTTTTGTTTGGCCAACTTGATCTATTTATCTTGCAATGGGAAGAGGTGCCCGGTAGTGGGTTCGATCTTACGGTGCTTGATCCCAGTGACAGAAAGGGAACCGACACGTATGTATCGTTGCTACTAAGGATAAAAAGACGACATCTATATCTACCGCCATATAGATAAACGAATCTTGTCTACATCATGTCATCGCTTATTGCATTACTCCATTTTTCCATGAACTTAATACACTAGATGCATGCTGGATAGCGGTCGATGTGTGGAGTAATAGTAGTAATTGCATGCAGGAGTCGGTCTACTAATCTTGGACGTGATGCCTATGTAATGATCATTGCCTGGATATCGTCATGATTATTTTAAGTTCTATCAATTACCCAATAGTAATTTGTTTACCCACCATTTGCTTTTTTTCTCGAGAGAAGCCACTAGTGAAACCTACGGCCCCCGGGTCTGCTTTCTCATATATTTGCCTTGCGATCTATTTTTCCTTTGCGTTTTTATTCAGATCTATTAAACTAAAAATACAAAAATATCTTGCTGCACATTATTTTATTCCGATCTATTATTCCAATCTATTATAATTTTCTCACATCAACTAGGCGTATCAACGGGCTATGGAGATGCCCATCAACAGATATCAATGTGAGTGAGTAGGAATTTCCATGCAACGGATGCACTAGAGCTATAAGTGTATGAAAGCTCAACAAAAGAAACTAAGTGGGTGTGCATCAAACTCGCTTGCTCACGAAGACCTAGGGCAATTTTGAGGAAGCCCATCATTGGAATATACAAGCCAAGTTCTATAATGAAAAATTTCCCACTAGTATATGGAAGTGACAACATAGGAGACTCTCTATCATGAAGATCAGGGTGCTACTTTGAAGCACAAGTGTGGAAAAGGATAGTAGCATTGTCCCTTCTCTCTTTTTCTCTCATTTTTTATTTGGGCCTTTCTCTTTTTTATGGCCTCTTTTTTCTCGTCCGGAGTCTCATCCCGACTTGTGGGGGAATCATAGTCTCCATCATCCTTTCCTCACTGGGACAATGCTCTAATAATGAAGATCATCACACTTTTATTTACATACAACTCAAGAATTACAACTCAATACTTAGAACAAAATATGACTCTATGTGAATGCCTCCGGCGGTGTACCGGGATGTGCAATGAATCAAGAGTGACATGTATGAAAAATTATGAATGGTGGCTTTGCCACATATATGATGTCAACTACATGATCATGCAAAGCAATATGACAACAATGAAGTGTGTCATAATAAATGGAATGGTGGAAAGTTGCATGTCAATATATCTCGGAATGGCTATGGAAATGCCATAATAGGTAGGTATGGTGGCTGTTTTGAGGAAGGTATATGGTGGTTGTATGATACTGGTGAAAGTTGCGCGGTATTAGAGAGGCTAGCAATGGTGGAAGGGTGAGAGTGCGTATAATCCATGGACTCA
The DNA here is from genome assembly GCF_002575655.3 of Aegilops tauschii subsp. strangulata. Classification (NCBI taxonomy): domain Eukaryota; kingdom Viridiplantae; phylum Streptophyta; class Magnoliopsida; order Poales; family Poaceae; genus Aegilops; species Aegilops tauschii. The sequence continues at coordinate 69,989,786 of NC_053035.3, forward strand.
ACATTAATCATAGAGAACTCACATACTTATTGCAAAAATTTAATAGTTATCGAAATGAAGTACTACGCGCATGCTCCTAGGGGGATAGATTGGTAGGAAAAGACCATCGCTCGTCCCCGACCGCCACTCATAAGGAAGACAATCAATAAATAAACCATGCTCCGACTTCATCACATAACGGTTCACCATACGTGCATGCTACGGGAATCACAAACTTTAACACAAGTATCTCTCAAATTCACAACTACTCAACTAGCATGACTCTAATATCACCATCTTCATATCTCAAAACAATCATAAGGAATCAAACTTCTCATAGTATTCAATGCACTTTATATGAAAGTTTTTATTATACCCATCTCGGATGCTCATCATATTAGGACTAATTTTATAGCCAAAGCAAATTACCATGCTGTTCTAAAAGACTCTCAAAATAATATAAGTGAAGCATGAGAGATCACTAATTTCTATAAAATAAAACCACCACCGTGCTCTAAAAAGATATAAGTGAAGCACTAGAGCAAAATTATCTAGCTCAAAAGATATAAGTGAAGCACTAGAGCAAAATTATCTAGCTCAAAAGATATAAGTGAAGCACATAGAGTATTATAATAAATTCCGATTCATGCGTGTCTCTCACCAAAGGTGTGTACAACAAGGATGATTGTGGTAAACTAAAAAGCAAAGACTCAAATCATACAAGACGCTCCAAGCAAAACACATATCATGTGGTGAATAAAAATATAGCCTCAAGTAAAGTTACCGATAGACGAAGACGAAAGAGGGGATGCCTTCCGGGGCATCCCCAAGCCTAGGCTTTTGGTTGTACTTGAATTTTACCTTGGGGAGCCTTGGGCATCCCCAAGCTTAGGCTCTTGCCACTCCTTATTCCAAAATCCATCAAATCTTTACCCAAAAACTTGAAAACTTCACAACACAAAACTTCAACAGAAAATCTCATGAGCTCCGTTAGTATAAGAAAATAAACCACCACTTTAAGGTACTATAATGAAATCATTATTTGTTTATATTTGTGTTAAACCTTCTTTATTCAAACTTCTCTATGGTTCATACCCCCCGATACTACTCATAGATTCATTAAAATAAGCAAACAACACACGAAAAACAGAATCTGTCAAAACAGAACAGTCTGTAGCAATCTGATATGATAGGATACTTCTGTAACTCCAACAATTCTGAAATAAATTGGTGGACGTCAGGAATTTGTCTCTTAATCGTATGCAAAAAGAATCAACCTAAAAGCACTCTCCAGTAAAAAATTACAGCTAATCTCGTGAGCGCAAAAGTTTCTGTTTTTTACAGCAAAATCGCAAAGACTTCACCCAAGTCTTCCCAAAGGTTCTACTTGGCACAAACACTAATTAAAACATTAAACCACATCTAAACAGAGGCTAGATGATTTATTTATTACTAAACAGGAACAAAAAGCAAAGAACAAAAATAAAATTGGGTTGCCTCCCAACAAGCGCTATCGTTTAACGCCCCTAGCTAGGCATAAAAACAAGAATAGATCTAGGTATTGCCATAATAATGATAGGGCAAGTCGCGAAAACTCATCTCATATTCCCTACGTTCAGCAGCAAGTTTTCTTTGTGGCACGCAAAAGTAATCAACAGGGCTAAATTTAATGGGACAAAAGTCCCCAAGATCAAGCTCGGGAGGTATTGGTTCCTCCTTTGGCCCCTCATATTGCACAACCAATTCATCATTAAAGCATTCTTTTGGCAAAAAGTCATGAGCCTTTGTTCAAGAGAAAAACCTAACCCATTGTTCTGAATAGCAAAATTATCATTAAGTTCATAAATGTTATCAACTAGAACATCGCTAGGAACCCTTTTTCAAAGGTTTTCGTTATAAGCAACATGATCTAAAGATCGTAAACGCATTATGTATTCTTGATTAAAAAGAATTGCTTCTATGGGAGGACGGCCAGCTGTCGGTGTCAAAACCGGCGGATCTCAGGTAGGGGGTCCCGAACTGTGCGTCTAAGGCCGGTGGTAATAGGAGACGGGGGACACAATGTTTACCCAAGTACGGGCCCTCTCGATGGAGGTAATATCCTACGTCCTGCTTGATTGATCTTGATGAATATGAGGATTACAAGAGTTGATCTACCACGAGATCGTAATGGCAAAACCCTAGATGTCTAGCCTGTATGATTATGATTGCCTCTACGGACTAAACCCTCCGGTTTATATAGACACCGGAGGGGCCTAGGGTTGTACAGAGTCGGTTTACAGAGGAAGGAATCTTCATATCCGAATGCCAAGCTTGCCTTCCACGCAAAGGAGAGTCCCATCTGGACACGGGAGGAAGTCTTCTATCTTGTATCTTCATGGCCCATAAGTCTGGCCCACGTCACATAGGTCGGACGCCCGAGGACCCCTTAATCCAGGACTCCCTCAGTTGCCCCCGAACCAGGCTTCAATGACGATGTGTCCGACGCGCTGATAGTGTTCGGCATTGCAAGGCGGGTTCTTCCTCCGAATATTTCAAAGCGTCTGATTTGATGAGTTATACTCGGCTTTCCATTTAATGTCGTAGCCCTTGCCTTCTGTGCCTCCATTGCATCGGCTTCCACGTGTCGAGCGAACACGGAAGGTTAGAGCATTTTTGCACATAACACCCTGGCCATGTAAGAAAGGCGTATATTTAAGTAGATTGGATCTCAGATGCCATCTCACACCAGGCACAAAATCCATAGAGCTTGCTAGGAGAAACCATTCCAGCATGGCTAGCGTTCCCAGTTCTTCCTCCCGCCCCCATGGCTCCGAAAAGGCGATTGGGGGAAATGTTCAGTATCCCATGACCAGCTGAGTAAGCTTCAAACGCAGGGATTCCTTCCCCCCGCGGATCTAGTCCCCGTCCGGGCAGGATTAACCACTTTCACAGGCGAAGCCCTGGCGGAAAATTTCCCTAATCCAACCAGGGGGAGCGAGTGTGCTTCATATCTTTCTTAATAAGAGGCGTCGGGTTTCCAATCCACCCTTTCCTCCGAGGTCTCCTAGAATACTATAGCCTCCAACTGCACAACCTCACTCCAGCCTCCATCCTGCATATCACGGGTTTTGTCGCTCTTTGCGAGCTATTCCTGGGCTGCGAGGCCCACTTTGATCTATGGAGGAAACTTTTCTGCCTCGTCCCTCGTACCCAAAAGGGATCCGTATTCGAGGTGGGCGGCACCGAGATGTGGCGCATAGCCGGGACCGGATACTTGTCCGGCACGTCGAAGAAGGCATCCGAAGACTGGCCCTCGGAGTGGTTTTATATTGAAGATGTCACTCTCCCCGACCCAGTCCGAATGGGCCTTCCCGAATTTTCCAGCACTCTGTTGAGGAAACGCCATAGCTGGCGTCCTCGGAGCCTTGAGGATGAAGACAGCGCAGAAGTTCAACAATTAATGGGCAAGATAAGGACACACTCCCAGTCCAGATTATCAATAATCGAGGTAATGGCAACTTCCATAGTGCGAGGTGTTCCGCCGCTGCAATTCAGGGGGCTCCCTATGTGGCACTACAATGGGGAAGATGACGCCTCATGCTGCGGATGAAAGGGTCCGGATTCCCTCACCACCCTCGCCGCAATATTGGTCGGTCTGTATAAAGGGGGGAAGGAGGAGTTCACTCGTCTTATGCGCCGAGAGGGATTTTCCATGTACAATCCTCCTAGCTGGGTGAGTTTTAATCCCACCACTTTATTCAATCCTCCCCCCGAGTCATGTTTAACCGACATCAACCCGTCCGTCAAATAGGAATGGCGGAGGGTCATCGCGGGGATCCATAGTCCCGCTCCATAGCCGGAGGACCATAACCGGGACCTCGATCCCGGATTCGAAGAAGATCCGGACATATTCGTAGAGCTCAAGGAGGGAGTCTTCTACCAGGCGAGCTATGATGGAACAGAAGTGGCCATCACGGCCGATTATCCCGGCCTCCTTCCTGCCTCATATGTAAGTAACCAGGAGATATTTCCTCCGAAGGAACTTCCTCATTATGCCTCACCCGCCGCACTATCTTGTGCTCCAAAGGGGAGGTGCTCGACGCGTCATATTGCACCAGAGGCGTCTCAGAAGAGAACGGCACTTGCGCCGGGTGGGTCTTCGAAGAGAAAGGCAAATGACAACACAGCCGAACCTTCATCAAAGAGGTATGGCTTTAAATATGCCATGTAGCAGTCACATCAAACCATGACATTGTCGGCTGTGTTTTGTTAGGAAGAGCGTTCGGCGGACCATGTCTGAGGGGCTTGCCGGTCGCGCCCCCACCAATCAGGTTCCAGACCCTGCTTCTAGGGCGGGGGCAGACACGGGAATAACGCCGGATTGTCCTCCTTCAGAGGATTCGGATAATGTATCCATCACGAACTCTGAAGTAGAGAGTGCCATGCATCATCGGCGCCAGTGGGCCGCTCTTCGCGACCCCGACTTTACTAAAGAGGCGTTCGACGCCTTCAGCTCGGCTGATGCGTACATCCGAGCTGCTCGGGATGGGCTTACCAGAGCCACTGACCAATATTTGAAAGATATGCGGGTAAGTACGCATTGTACAGATCTAGTAATCATGTACCAGTAGCCTGTACCAGTAGCCCCCAAGACTTGAAATAGTTGAAACAACTGATTTAAGGATCGTTGTATAATCAGGTACTCGTAGAGAAGAACAACATGCTGTCTCATGAGCTGGAAAAGTGCCGGACTCAGCTAGCTGTTGCTACCGCCGAACTGGAGAAGTCCAAGGAGGCACCGCCTGGTAATGTTCCCCTCCATCCATAAAAGTATAATCATGTACCAATAATGTTAATACTGTTACATTTCTGATGACATGATCGGTAGATCAACTGAAAGAGGAACTGAAGGTCGCGCAGGCGGGTAAACAACAGGCTGAAAGGCAACTGGCCACAGGCGAACGTTTATTGACACGAGTCAATGATGATAAGAACAAGCTGCAGAATTCCAACACCCTGCTAGGCGAAGAGCTAAAAGATGTACGAGCCCAGCTAGCGGACGTCGTAAAGGAAAATAGGAGGCTACGAGGCGGCATATTCAGTATGCTTTTGAACTTGCCTCTGTGTAATTCGGCAAAGAAATGAGCTGGCAGATTTATGTCTGCAGGTATGCTAACTGGCCATCCCGAAGAGGAAGTGTCCGGATCTCAAGGTGATCTGCTGCAAGAGCTGTCCTAGGAGCACGAGCGAGCTTGGCAAGCAATGCGAAGCGTTGCCAAGGCTTTCTGGCCATCCGCCTCCCCTCCAGGAAGTATGGAGGAGCTTGTGAAGCTATTCCAAGGAGCTCAGCGGCGCTTTCGATTATGGAAAATATTGGCCTGCCGAGAAAGTGCGCGAGAGGCCTGGGCCATGGTGAAAACATGATACACCAAGCTTGATCCGAATCATATGGCCCAGGTCGGACCTCGGGGGTCAGATGGACAAGAAATTCTAGTTAGTTTGATATATGACCAAGTAAAGATAGCCACCAAGTTTTCCCAACAGGATTGTAAGCTAGACAGCCTGTTAGACGGCATAGAGGAAGAAGTTTTTGAGTCCAAGTGACTATGTACTTGAATTGACAAAATTATCTCTAGCCGGATTGTAAAATGATTGTCATGGTAGACCTTTTCACTTCGACCTCTGGACCCGAAGGTGCGGAGTGTTTCCGAATACCGGATCGGCAATATAGACAGGGGTATGCGTGGAAACAAGGCGTAGGGGTCATAGTTTCTTGAACAAACAAGTTGTATCCGGCTAGCTATGTTATATTACATGTTGATTATAAGAACATCTTCCAGGGAGAATAGTTCCGTTAATGGTTCCTTTCCCTGGGTGAACATGCGTTAGTATGCATGCCCGAACTGTGATTGAAAAATCGCAGTATACGTAACATCTGGGGGTTCACAGTGTAATTAGGGTATAACGTCTTTAGTCCGCAGACTGAATATTCCCTTAAGAATGCTAGCTTTCGGCTTCACCCGGTCTGAGGTACACGTCCGGATGACCCGGCTGTAACAATCGCAGAGGTGATCCCTTTATGCCATAGCCGAACAAACGGGAATGTAGGGCATAAGCACAGGAGCCACGCAACCCAGCTTGGCAAAAACTTAAGTCATATCGGTGCATATAATGGCGGAGAAAAGGTACATACACTACAAAAAATACACTTCCGTGATGATACGTGTTTGTCACAGTAGGTCGCGTTTTTTGTCATGCATGTACATCCATGACAAATTTATGACAGAATCAAGATAGTCATACCCGTGCTGTCGTAGAAGTGTTCCATGACATTACCAAAATTATCATCACGGAAGTGTCCACTTCCATGACGATAAATCGCGCCTCACAGAAGTGCTTTCGTCAAGGGTGACCGACACGTGGCATCCACCGTAACAGAACGCCGTTAAGCTATCGGGTCGGGTTTTGGATCCGATAACCCGTTAACAGCCCCGACCAATGGGGATTTTCCACGTGTAAAATCATCATTGGCTAGAGGAAACACGTGTCGGCTCATCGTTGGGACAGATGTCATCCACTCACTGGACAGAAGGCGCCTATGATACGTCGACACGTGGCACAGCCCAAAAGTGGCCCATTCTTGTGAAAAGGCCGGCCCGTTTGACTTGGTCAAAAGCTGGTGGGCCAGCCCATGGAAAGCCTGTTAACGGCCTGGTCGCATATAGCCCATTTACAGCCCGCTAACCCAAGGCCCGTTATGCCCTATCCGAATTAGGCCCAGTAGCGTCATCTGGGCCATCCAATATGATTCCAGCCCGTTTTCACTTCTGGCCCATGTATAGCCCATGATGTCTTTCGGCCCATATGAGGCCCTTTGTAACTCTTGGCCCATTAGCGGCCCGTGCTGAAACTGGCCCGTAATGAACAATGTATTACTTTACACCCATTAACGGCCCGTAGTGAAACTGGCCCGTAATGAACAGTGTATCACTTTATACCCATTAACGGCCTGTTATTCCGTTGGGCCGTTTCCAGCCCAAGTTAACTTTCGGCCTTCTGAGGGCCCATTTATTCTTGGGCTCATTTGCAGCATTCGGTTACTTACGGCCCGTTACTGTCATTTTCTGCTTGTGGGCCAAATTCAGCCCGTCGTTACAGTCGGTCCGTTTGTGGACCGTTAATCTGTTGGGCCATTTTCATAGCATCACCAAATACGGCCTATTAACGGCCCGTTATGGTCAGCCCATAAAACGTACGATTTCCATTAAAGGCCCGTCTACGGCCCATTAAAGGCCCGTACAAGACCCATAAATGAGTCGGCGGCCCATGGATCCTACGAGACGTAGAAGGCCCATGGATCCTACGAGACGTACAAGGCCCATGGATCCTACGAGACGTACAAGGCCCATGGATCCTACGAGACGTACAAGGCCCATGGATCCTACGAGACGTAGAAGGCCCATGGATCCTACGAGACGTAGAAGGCCCATGGATCCGACGGCCCATGAAGGGCCATGGTCGGGCGAGTTGGCCCCCGTTTGAACGATATAGCATATTCAAAGAATTATCCTACTCAATACTATACAATAAAGAGATCAAGGCATACAAAGGTAGAATAATCCTACACTATACAATAAAGAAATTACAGCCGATTATACCCACTTGGCATTATGGTTCGGCACAGGTGATAATAAAGCATACACAAACAGCAAATTACATACACTGGGCAAATACAACTCATACATCATGGACGCTGTGACACCCAAATTTTTTTTTTTGGCTTTTTCAAACTTTTATTTAAATTGAGGGAGGTCATTTAAAATTTTTCTTCTGAAGAACTCTCCCTCTCAAAATATTTTTCTTTTATGACAAGTGTTTTGTTTTGGATTCACCCAAGACTTGATTTTTGGCCTTGGAGGTTTTTCCTTCTTATTTGGACTCAAAACCAAATACCTTTCACTTGGGAAAATTTCCTTTTTGAAAATTCTTTTAAATAATCCTATGGCTTTTGGAATGATTCTTTCCACTTTCAAAAAATCCCTCTTGCCATGACATGAGTGGAAACCACTTCTCAAAAGCCTTTCCTCATCTCTGGATCATGGTATACTTCAAATCCAGCAAGTTGAACCCCTCCATATATTTATTTCCATTTATTTCTTATCAAAAACAATTTCTGCTTTCTATCTTGATCCTTGGAGGTTTACAAAGGAGCTACCCTTTCTGCTTTGAGTTTTGCCTCCAAACCATTTCCCCTAGCTAGTCCTTTGAACCCTCAACCAGGATCCATGAAGATCCACTGGTCTCCAGTTCAAAATTTTCAAACTATACTTGCTGCAAGTTTGGACCAGATTTGCCAAATTTGATGAAATTCATTTGAATTCTTCTCCTAAAAATCTGAGAAAAATCAAGCAGCCTCTGGGTGCATTGAGAGGTCACCTCACCAAGTCCCAGCTCCAGAAATTTTTTTCTTCACGCCAAATCATTTCGTCGAACACCTACTGGACATTGTTGCTGTCATGTTCAGTTAATTCAGAGAAACAGTTTTAGTACCCACTGTCGTTTTCTTTAGAACCCGACGTCGATCTCGCCAGTGCCGCGGTGTCGCCGTGCGCCCCGCGCTTCCTCCTTGTCCTCTGCACCGCACGAGCGCCTGGAAGCTTGCGGGCGTCGGCGACGAGCGGGAGGAGGTGCGCCGCCCCGTGAGCGACGGCAGCGGCGGCTTTGCGGCCGCCAAAGAGAGGCGCAGCGCAGACGGCGCCGTCCAGGGCCGCCCAAGCCACCGGAGGCCGCCGGGTGGTATTCCACTCCCCCGTGCGCGCTGCCACCCTCGTCGTGAACCGCCAGACGCGGAGCGCGCTCTCTGCCGCCGCCGTGCCTGTACGGGCACCCCGTCAAGGACCAGCGCCATTACGCCAAGCCCGACCAAGATTAGCGGGGGAACGGCACCAGTACACCTCTCTGATGCTGCCTGGCCACTTAAGCTCCCTGCCAAGCCATTGCCTCGCCGTAATTGCTCGCCGGAGCGATCCCGTTCACGGCCACCCCCTCGAATCGCCTATAAATAGAGGCCCCGAGCTCCAACTAGAACCCACACCAACTCTGCACAACTCCAACACCACGCCTAGCCACTGGAAGAGCCCCGAGGGAGCCTTCTTCCCCAACTCCGGCCGCCGCGACCCGCCACGGGATCCAGCTCGATTCGCCCCCGTGCGTGCACCTCTACCTCTCAGCTCTTACCAGTAGCTTCCTTATGCATCCACTCTCCTGACCCGCGCTTCAATTCGGAGTTTGCATCACCCACCGGAGTTCTCCACCATCGCCCGAGCCGCCGTCCGCCGGAGAAAGTGTCGCCGTCGACGTGGTGCTCCCCGACGACCAAGTCCACCACCCACCGACGCAGAAGGACACGCTGAACCTCTTGGTACACTCCGATCTCCCTGACTCGCCGTGGTTTGACGCCGGCGACCACCGCAGCCTTCGGGCGCCGGCGAGGATTTAAACCTGACATGTGGGACCCCCACGTCAGCCTCTCTCCTTTCTCTCCCTCGAAGCGTTTTCTGTTGGCGCCTTCGGGCAAATATGTTTTCTCTTTGGGCTGGCGCCTTTTACCCCGAACCGTTTTCTGTTTTCTCAGTAAAGTCCTTGGATCTTTTCTGTTTCATCACAGATTAGTCCCTGGAGTAAAACCCTTATAAGTTTTTAATAAAAGATGATTTTTGAGTGATTCTTTTTCTGACAGTCTTATATTTTTGTCTAGTTTTTTATAGTATTTATTTGGACAAATTTTGGAACAACTTTTATGCACGCGTTGGTTTTCACGATAGTATACGTTTTCTCTATACCGTAGGTTCCGGAAGAGGTGACGGAGCCGCGAACTTCGCCGAGCTAGACTCCGAATTCTCCGAACCAGGCAAGCATGTTTGAACCTTTGATATGACAGGTGTTTGCATGTTTGCTTGAATGGTTGTGCATGGCATATGAGCATCGGTGAGTCTCTCGTTGCATGTAAGGCAACTACCCGTGTGGTCCGAAGTTACTATGATCTCTGATGAGAGATGGCCTAGTCATGTGGTGACATGAAGGGCAGTAAGGTGGTACTGTTGTAGCATGCCAGCCTTACGTCATCCGATAAATTCCGACGTCAACGTGGACGGAGTCACGTTATCGTTCTTCCCCCTTCCGTGCTACCACATGTTTTCTGCCAGAATGCGGTTTAGTAAGTTGGTAACCTCTTTCCGTGTACACACCAAATAGAGGGGCCGGGATGAGGGTTCCATGGCCCTGGATTAAAGCCAGTCATCCGATCAGGGGGCATGGGTGTTTCCGGTTGGGACCGAGAGGGGGGCATCCCTTAGAGCACGCGTATATAAATTTGATCCCATGCTACGCGAGGTTGTAGCCTCCCCGTCTCAAAGTTTTTCTTGAACGTTGTCGAGGGTGATTCCTGGCTTCGGAATGTTGAATGGGTGTGTACTGGTTAGATGAGTTTCTTCCAAAACACCGTAAACGGAACTAGTCCCCGTGACTACTGAAATCCGTTGGCTCTGGTTAAAGTACAAACTCTGCAGAGTCAAATCCTTCCGAGTCATCGTATCCATGGTCAAGTAACGTGATCAGTGTATCCATGTCTGTGTCAAATCCTCGTGGTATATTTTTTCCCGGTGAGCAAGCTTGAGTAGTAAACTTGGATGAACGTTATTCCTGTGGATGGACTAACCCTGTTGTTTATTTCATACCTGATTATGCCCTTGCAATGTTTTAAATTCTTGACTTGCTGAGATATCGAGTTATGAAATATAAGCCCTTTATCAAGCTTGAGTAGTAAACTTGGCTGAACGTTATTCCTATGGATGTACTAACCCTGTTGTTTATCTCATATCTGAATATTCCCTTGTTGTAATAATAAATTCATGAGCTACTAAATTATTAAGTTGTGAATATAAGCCCTTTATGTGATGTCGCTCAGATGTCCGACTGTGGCATGTTTGTCTTTTACTTTCAATATAAGCCCTTTATGTGATGTCGCTCAGACGTCCGACTGTGCCATGTCTGTCATTTCCTTTCAATATAAGCCCTTTATGTGATGTCGCTCAGACGTCCGACTGTGGCACTCTTGTTATTTACTTTTGATATAAGCCCTTTATGTGATGTCGCTCAGACGTCCGACTGTGGCACGCACTGTCATTTATATTCCATTATAAGCCCTTTATGTGGTGTCACCTTGACGCCCGACTGCGGCATTGTTATTTCTTGTATTTTCCTCTCGAGGAGTCATTCAGACACTCGTTTGGCCCTCAGTATTATTTTGGGGATTTCGGGAGGACTACCGCCCGACTTCTCTTTTATTTCTCATGCAATGTTATCTATATGTCTGAGTGCGCTTGTTAATCTGTTCTTATGCATCATGTTTACATTTGTTATATCTTATGTCCGAACTGTCTTGCGAGTACTTTCATAGTACTCACCTGGCTTGTTGATTTGGCCAGATGCTGACGAAGGCGATCTCATGGATGAAGAGTTTGATAGTGAGTCCGGCGCCTAGAGGAGTCCCAGTCATTCTCGTGCGATCCTGGATATTGGTCACTTGTATCTTATACGCTTCCGCTACCCATAATAAGTCTCCTCGAGCCTCACTCCAACGCTCGAAGAGTTGTTAGTTTCAGGGGTCATGTCACCCACTTCGCTGTGATATTTCCACCACCGCCTTTATCGTAAGTTAGTAGTTATGCCACCCTATCCGCCGTTATGTTCTATCGGCGTGCATGTAATAAATTGTTGAGCAGTCTCCGCTCAACCTTGTATTATATTCAGTACTCCTGGTATTTTCTTCTGTGACCAAGATATTGTCTACCAGTGAGAAGGAATTCTTCTTTACTGGTCCGTAAAAGGGATCGGTCTCTCAATAAATATTTTTATTGGAAAACCGGTCGTGACAAGCTTGGTATCAGAGCCAGGCTGACTGTAGGAAGCCACTAGGTGCGATCGCTAATCGGTTATTAGCATCTTAGTGCTTTTTCAGCATTTTGCAAATGTAGCTATTTTCTGTTGGTCATCATAGATTTATGACATGACTACTCAGAATTTTTGCCTACTTTTGTAGATGGCTGGCAGCAACTGCGAGACTCGGGTGTTCACTAACGTGCCCGAGGGGTTTGTCAAACTCCTCGTCTCCATCACCAAGCTCGCGATCGGGCCAGCGACTCGTCCGGAGTTCACGCTTTACCAGCACAAGCTCAGTGACGACGTGTCTATGCACCAGGCCGTGGTGCAATTCAAGGGAGGACGTTCTGCGTCTCGCCACTTCCGTTTTGTGGGAAGGGCCATGCCTACGGAGAGGCATGCCATGCAGATGGCTGCCCGTGAGGCGATAGCTCGCCTTCGGGACATTCTTCCTATGATGAAGACTCGTCGCTACCGCTACCTCCCATGCCATGTGCCATATACTTGTCAGTATGCATTCGCCTGCCATCGGGGAGAGCGAGATGAAGCCATCGAGATGGTTGTGGAGTACCTCAAAGCTCTGGAGGAATCTTTCGACAACCTCGTGGACGATCTTGTGGCTGCCCGCATGGACTTAGTTCGGGGCGGTCCTGCCTGCAGGAAGGAGCTTCTCAACACGGCACCGCCTCTGACTTTCGTCTCGTCCTCAGCATCTTATGTACCGGCCATTTTGGCCACTGCTCGCCGTCTGCCTACCACTGAGGAGTTCGACCGAGTCATCGCTCCTACTCTAGTCAGAGCTGCACCGCCTGCCGCACCCGCACTACCGCCTGTCGCACCCGTGCCATCACCGCAGTGCAGTGCTGCGCGTCTGGAGCTTGCTAGAGAGGAGGTGGAAGTTGAGTCTCCTGCACCGCTGAGTCTTGCCCTCGGCAAGGGAAAGGACATCGTCACCATCTCCGACTGAGAGTGCCGAGTAGCCGCGCGTTGTGTCTGCTTGTATGATATGTTTTATCTGTACGTAAGTTTGTAGTAGTGTGTTCGCTGCATTCCGGAGGGGTGTGCTAGTCTAAATAACATGTCAGGAATGTGTACGCACATCCTGAGTGCTGTATCGTGTGTTTGCTTTTCGCGTGCAAGATTTGTGCTAAGCAGTCCTTCTCCGTGCGAAATCGTTTATGTTTTCTTGAAAAATCTTGAGGTCTTTTATATTTTTGCCTTTGCAAGATTTTCCTTGTGTCACACAGTTTTTCTCATGGGTTTTGCAAAATAATACCCCAGAGTGGAAAATGTCTCGTTCGTGGACTCGTTCCATGCCCTATCAACCAGAAGAAGTTTATGGGACACTGACCCGCAACAACTTCACTCAGGGACAGTCTAGTCAACAGGACAGCGAAGCAGCCCTATCTCAAGTATGCCGCCTTTTCGAACAAAGCCAGCAACAGCACCAAGAGATGATGAATCACGTCATCAATATGGGGAACCACCGTGAGCCATATCAACCACACTCCAAGTTGTCTGAACTGCAGAAGACACGCCCTCCAACGTTTGCTCACACTGATAGGCCACTTGAAGCCGATGATTGGCTTCGTGACATCAAGAGAAAGCTGATTATTGTGTAGTGTTTAGATCATGAGAAGGTGCTTTATGCACCCCACTACCTTACTGGAGCAGCTGCAGCATGGTGGGAAAACTTCCTACACATGCATCCCAGTGAACACAACATCACCTGGGAAGAGTTTAAGGAAGGCTTTCGTGGGGCACACATCCCCAGGAGCATCATAAAAATCAAGAAGAGAGAATTTGATGACCTCAAGCAAAGAGGCATGTCAGTGACAGAATACAATGGTCAGTTTACCCAGCTATCTTGTTATGCCTACGACGAGCACATGACAGAGAACAAGAGGATGGAAAAATTCTTGGACGGCCTGGCACCGGCACTAAGATGCCAACTGGTCGTACACACTTTCCCGGACTTTAAAACTCTGGTCGACAAGGCCATCACCTTGGAGAATGAGCGCCGTAGTCTGGAAGATATCCGTAAGCGGAAAAGGGACAAGACGACTCTTGCTCGCAACAACCGAAGCAAGACTGAGGTTCCGAGGAATGAAGCCAGAAAATCCACGACTACTGATCTAAGGCCAACCAGACAGTTTCATTCCAGGGACAAGGACTTCACGTACCGTGCAGGGGTCACTTGCTATGCTTGTGGTGAAGAAGGGCACTATGCCAAACAGTGCCCAAAACCAAGGAACTCGGCCCCCAAGCCGAACAATGGTGGGAATAATCCAGCCCCCAAGCGCAACAATTTCAATCCCAACAACAACCACAGGAAGGGTCACCTGAACCATGCAACTAAGGAAGAAGCGCAGAATGCCCCATACATCGTGCTCGGTAAGTTCCCTGTCAACACAGTACCTGCCACGGTTTTGTTTGATTCTGGAGCTTCCCATTCGTTCGTTTCGAAGAATTTTGTTTTGCAACATGGTTTTCCAGTACTTCCCTTGGAAAAATCTATGATCATCAAGTCCCCCGGAAATAAGCAGATCGCTCAGAGCTACTGCCAAGGAGTGATCATTGAGTTCGAAGGACTACTGTTTCAAGCTAATCTTATCATGTTGGAAAATAAAGTTGTGGATGTCATCTTAGGGATGGACTGGTTGACCACCAACAAGGGATTTATTGACTGTTTAAATTGGACTGTGATCCTCACTCATCAACACGGCAAGACAATAAAAGTTACCACTCAAGAAAGACCACGGTCACGGCAACCAAAGCTGAACAAAGTGGACATTTCAGAATTGAGAAAAGTTCCAGTGGTGTGCGAGTTTCCAGACGTATTTCCTGAAGAACTACCAGGCATGCCACCAGACCGAGAGATAGAGTTCAGCATTGAACTAGCACCTGGCACCACTCCCATCTATAAGAAACCTTATAGAATGGCACCCTCAGAATTGGTAGAATTGAAGAAGCAGATAAAGGAATTACTGGACAAAGGTCTTATTCGGGCCAGCTCCTCATCTTGGGGTTCGCCAGTATTATTCGCCAAGAAAAAGGATGGGACACTAAGGTTGTGTATAGACTATCGAGCTCTCAATATGGTCACCATCAAAAACAAATATCTGATGCCACGGATAAATGATTTGTTTGACCAGCTCGCCCAAGCCAAGGTGTTCTCATAAATTGATTTGAGATCGGGATACCATCAATTGAAAGTACAGACAGAAGATATCCCTAAGACGACATTTACCTCCAGATATGGATTATATGAGTTCACGGTAATGCCGTTTGGATTAACGAACGCCCCCGCATATTTTGTCCACCTCATGAACAAAGTGTTTATGAAATTCATGGACAAATTTTTTGTGGTATTCATTGACGATATTCTGGTATACTCAAGGACACCAGAAGAACATGCTGAGCATCTCAGAATTGTTTTGGGAGAATTAAGGAAACATCAATTGTACGCCAAATTCAGCAAGTGTGAATTTTGGCTAAGGCAAGTTGGTTTCCTAGGCCATAAATTAAACCAAGAAGGCGTGGCCGTAGACCCAGAAAAAGTCAAAGCCATACTTGACTGGAAGCCACCAGCCAACGTGACAGATGTGCGGAGTTTCCTTGGAATGGCCGGATATTACAGAAGATTTATTGAAGGATTCTCCACTATGGCAAAACCAATGACACAGTTGCTCAAGAAAGACAAGAAATTCGTATGGGCGGAAGCATGCGAGAAGAGCTTCCAAGAACTCAAGAAGAAACTAACAACCGCACCGGTCTTAACTGTGCCAGACATACACAAGAGTTTTGAAGTGTATTGTGACGCATCTCGGAAGGGCCTCGGATGTGTGCTGATGCAGGATGGCAAAGTTGTTGCGTATGCTTCCAGACAACTGCGGAAACATGAGGAAAATTATCCAACTCATGACTTGGAGCTAGCAGCGGTCATCCATGCACTCAAGGAGTGGAGGCACTTTCTGTTGGGTAATCGTTGTGAAATATATATGGACCATAAGAGCCTTAAATATATTTTCACACAACCAGAGCTAAATTTACGCCAACGACGCTGGTTGGAATTGGTCAAGGACTATGATGTCGGCATTCACTACCATCCAGGGAAAGCAAATGTAGTGGCTGATGCCCTTAGTCGGAACCCCAGCCCGGACAACGACAGTCCACAAAACTTGAGGCCTGAGCTTCAGCAGGAGTTCGCTAGACTCAACATGGTGTTAGTCTCTGAGGGCACCGTATCGAATCTGGAGATACAACCCACCCTAGTGGAACAAATTAAGAAGGCTCAGTAAGGGCACCCCAGCATCGAGGGTATAAAGAGGAAAATGAACCTTGGCAAGGCTTCAGAGTTCGTCACAGACAGTGAAGGAATATGATGGTACGGAGACAGACTTTGCGTACCTAACATTGAGGAACTCAAGCAACAAATCCTAACCGAGAGCCACACCGCTCCATACTCGATCCACCCTGGAGGAACCAAAATGTACAAGGACATTCAAGAAAGATTTTGGTGGCACGGTATGAAAAGGGATATAGCCGCATTTATTGCTTGTTGCGACTCTTGCCAACGCATCAAAGCCGAGCATCAAAAGCCAACAGGGCTACTCCAGCCAAACAGGATACCGGAGTGGAAATGGGATGAAATTGGAATGGACTACATCGTCGGACTACCTCGATCGCAACGCGGAAATGACGCCATATGGGTCATCACAGATAGGCTAACCAAGGTAGCACATTTCATTGCCGTGAAGACAACCTACTCCAGACAAAGGCTAGCCAAGCTTTATCTCTCCCGTATAGTTTGTTTGCATGGAGTCCCAAAAACTATAATATCCGACCGAGGCACTCAATTTGCCTCTAAATTTTGGGATCACCTGCAACAAGCTCTGGGCACGCAACTAGCTTTCAGTACAGCGTACCACCCTCAGACTGATGGACAAACGGAACGTGTGAACCAAATCCTAGAGGACATGCTGAGAGCCTGTGTGCTCACCTATGGATCCAGTTGGGAAGAAAGTTTGCCGTATGCCGAGTTTGCTTACAACAACAGTTACCAAGCCAGCTTACAAATGGCACGCTTTGAAGCATTGTACGGACGGAGGTGTCGTACCCCACTGAATTGGTCAGAAACAGGTGATAGTCGTATCTTCGGCCCAGACATGCTCAAGGAGGCCGAGGAGAAAGTTAAACAGATCAGGGACAGACTTAAGACGGCCCAAAGCCGACAGAAGAGCTATTACGATCAAAAACATCGTGAGGTCAGCTTCGAACCCGGTGATTTCGTATACCTCCGAGTGTCTCCTATGAGGGGTCTGCAACGGTTCAAAATTAAGGGGAAGCTAGCCCCGAGATTTATTGGACCATTCTGTATAGTTGCACGAAGAGGCACAGTGGCCTACAAACTAGACCTACCCAAAGAGTTGTCAGACGTCCATGACGTGTTCCACGTCTCTCAATTGAGAAAATGTGTAAGTAACCCGGAGAAGCATGTATCTCATGAAAGCGTTGATGTGCAACCAGACCTCACCTACAGAGAGCGGCCAGTAAAGATATTGGAAGAGTCTGAAAGGAGGACCCGTCAGAAAACAACAAAAAATTTCAAGGTTCAGTGGAGCAACCACACTGAGGACGAAGCTACATGGGAAAGGGAAGATTTTCTCCAGACAGAGTACCCATATCTATTTGAGGATCAGCTAAAATCTCGAGGACGAGATTTTTCCTAAGGGGTAGGTGTTGTGACACCCAAAATTTTTTTTGGCTTTTTCAAACTTTTATTTAAATTGAGGGAGGTCATTTAAAATTTTTCTTCTGAAGAACTCTCCCTCTCAAAATATTTTTCTTTCATGACAAGTGTTTTGTTTTGGATTCACCCAAGACTTGATTTTTGGCCTTGGAGGTTTTTCCTTCTTATTTGGACTCAAAACCAAATACCTTTCACTTGGGAAAATTTCCTTTTTCAAAATTCTTTTAAATAATCCTATGGCTTTTGGAATGATTCTTTCCACTTTCAAAAAATCCCTCTTGCCATGACATGAGTGGAAACCACTTCTCAAAAGCCTTTCCTCATCTCTGGATCATGGTATACTTCAAATCCAGCAAGTTGAACCCCTCCATATATTTATTTCCATTTATTTCTTATCAAAAACAATTTCTGCCTTCTATCTTGATCCTTGGAGGTTTACAAAGGAGCTACCCTTTCTGCTTTGAGTTTTGCCTCCAAACCATTTCCCCTAGCTAGTCCTTTGAACCCTCAACCAGGATCCATGAAGATCCACTGGTCTCCAGTTCAAATTTTTCAAACTATACTTGCTGCAAGTTTGGACCAGATTTGCTAAATTTGATGAAATTCATTTGAATTCTTCTCCTAAAAATCTGAGAAAAATCAGGCAGCCTCTGGGTGCATTGAGAGGTCACCTCACCAAGTCCCAGCTCCAGAAAAAAATTTCTTCATGCCAAATCATTTCGTCGAACACCTACTGGACACTGTTGCTGTCATGTTCAGTTAATTCAGAGAAACAGTTTCAGTACCCACAGTCGTTTTCTTCAGAACCCGATGTCCATCTCGCTAGTGCCGCGGTGTCGCCGTGGGCCCCGCGCTTCCTCCTTGTCCTCTGCACCGCACGAGCGCCTGGAAGCTTGCGGGCGTCGGCGATGAGCAGGAGGAGGTGCGCCGCCCCGTGAGCGACGGCAGCGGCGGCTTTGCGGCCGCCAGAGAGAGGCGCAGCACAGACGGCGCCGTCCAGCGCCGCCCAAGCCACCGGAGGCCGCCGCATGGTCTTCCACTCCCCCGTGCGCGGTGCCACCCTCGTCGTGAACCGCCAGGCGCGGAGCGCGCTCCCTGCCGCCGCCTTGCCCGTACGGCCACCCCGTCGAGGACCGGCGCCATTACGCCAAGCCCGACCAAGATTAGCGGGGGAACGGCACCAGTACACCTCTCTGATGCTGCCTGGTCACTTAAGCTCCCTGCCAAGCCATTGCCTCGCCGTAATTGCTCGCCGGAGCGATCCCGTTCATGGCCACCCCCTCGAATCGCCTATAAATAGAGGCCCCGAGCTCCAACTAGAACCCACACCACCTCTGCACAACTCCAACACCACGCCTAGCCACTGGAAGAGCCCCGAGGGAGCCTTCTTCCCGAACTCCGGCCACCGCGACCTGCCACGGGATCCAGCTCGATTCGCTCCCGTGCGTGCACCTCTACCTCTCAGCTTTTGCCAGTAGCTTCCTTATGCATCTACTCTCCTGACCCGCGCTTCAATTCGGAGTTTGCAGCACCCACCGGAGTTCTCCACCATCGCCCGAGCCGCCGTCCGCCGGAGAAAGTGTCGCCGTCGACGTGGTGCTCCCCGACGACCAAGTCCACCACCCACCGACGCGGAAGGACACGCTGAACCTCTTGGTACACTCCGATCTCCTTGACTCGCCGTGGTTCGATGCCGGCGACCACCATAGCCTTCGGGCGCCGGCGAGGATTTAAACCTGACATGTGGGACCCCCACGTCAGCCTCTCTCCTTTCTCTCCCTCGAAGCGTTTTCTGTTGGCGCCTTCGGGCAAATACGTTTTCTCTTTGGGCTGGCGCCTTTTACCCCGAACCGTTTTCTGTTTTCTCAGTAAAGTCCCTGGATCTTTTCTGTTTCATCACAGATTAGTCCCTGGACTAAAACCCTTATAACTTTTTAATAAAAGATGATTTTTGAGTGATTCTTTTTTTGACAGTCTTATATTTTTGTCTAGTTTTTTATAGTATTTATTTGGAAAAATTCTGGAACAACTTTTATCCACGCGTTGGTTTTCACGATAGTATACGTTTTCGCTATACCGTAGGTTTCGGAAGAGGTGACGGAGCCGCGAACTTCGCCGAGCTAGACTCCGACTTCTCCGAACCAAGCAAGAATGTTTGAACCTTTGATATGATAGGTGTTTGCATGTTTGCTTGAATGGTTGTGCATGGCATATGAGCATCGGTGAGTCTCTCGTTGCATGTAAGGCAACTACCCGTGTGGTCCGAAGTTACTATGATCTCTGATGAGAGATGGCCTAGTCATGTGGTGACATGAAGGGCAGTAAGGTGGTACTATTGTAGCATGCCAGCCTTACGTCATCCGATAAATTCCGACGTCAACGTGGACGGAGTCACGTTATCGTTCTTCCCCCTTCCGTGCTACCACATGTTTTCTGCAGAATGCGGTTTAGTAAGTTGGTAACCTCTTTCCGTGTACACACCAAATAGAGGGGCCGGGATGAGGGTTCCATGGCCCTGGATTAAAGCCAGTCATCCGGTCAGGGGGCATGGGTGTTTCCGGTTGGGACCGAGAGGGGGGCACCCCTTAGAGCGCGCGTATATTAATTTGATCCCATGCTACGCGAGGTTGTAGCCTCCCCGTCTCAAAGTTTTTCTTGAACGTTGCCGAGGGTGATTCCTGGCTTCGGAATGTTGAATGGGTGTGTACTGGTTAGATGAGTTTCTTCCCAAACACCGTAAACGGAACTAGTCCCCGTGACTACTGAAATCCGTTGGCTGTGGTTAAAGTACAAACTCTGCAGAGTCAAATCCTTCCGAGTCATCGTATCCATGGTCAAGTAACGTGATCAGTGTATCCATGTCTGTGTCAAATCCTCGTGGTATATTTTTTCCCGGTGAGCAAGCTTGAGTAGTAAACTTGGCTGAACGTTATTCCTGTGGATGGACTAACCCTGTTGTTTATCTCATATCTGAATATTCCCTTGTTGTAATAATAAATTCATGAGCTACTAAATTATTAAGTTGTGAATACAAGCCCTTTATGTGATGTCGCTCAGATGTCCGACTGTGGCATGTTTGTCTTTTACTTTCAATATAAGCCCTTTATGTGATGTCGCTCAGACGTCCGACTATGGCATGTCTGTCATTTCCTTTCAATATAAGCCCTTTATGTGATGTCGCTCAGACGTCCGACTGTGGCACTCTTCTTATTTACTTTTGATATAAGCCCTTTATGTGATGTCGCTCAGACGTCCGAGTGTGGCACGCACTGTCATTTATATTCCATTATAAGCCCTTTATGTGGTGTCGCCTTGACGCCCGACTGCGGCATTGTTATTTCTTGTATTTTCCTCTCGAGGAGTCATTCAGACACTCGTTTGGCCCTCAGTATTATTTTGGGGATTTCGGGAGGACTACCGCCCGACTTCTCTTTTATTTCTCATGCAATGTTATCTATATGTCTGAGGGCGCTTGTTAATCTGTTCTTATGCATCATATTTACATTTGTTATATCTTATGTCCGAACTGTCTTGCGAGTACTTTCATAGTACTCACCTGGCTTGTTGATTTGGCCAGATGCTGACGAAGGCGATCTCATGGATGAAGAGTTTGATAGTGAGTCCGACGCCTAGAGGAGTCCCAGTCAGTCCCGTGCGATCCTCGATATTGGTCACTTGTATCTTATACGCTTCCGCTACCCATATTAAGTCTCCTCGAGCCTCACTCCGACGCTCGAAGAGTTGTTAGTTTCAGGGGTCATGTCACCCACTTCGCTGTGATATTTCCACCACCGCCTCTATCGTAAGTTAGTAGTTATGCCACCCTATCCGCCGTTATGTTCTATCGGCGTGCATGTAATAAATTGTTGAGCAGTCTCCGCTCAACCTTGTATTATATTCAGTACTCCTGGTATTTTCTTCTGTGACCAAGATATTGTCTACCAGTGAGAAGGAATTCTTCTTTACTGGTCTGTAAAAGGGATCGATCTCTCAATAAATATTTTTATTGGAAAACCGGTCGTGACAGACGCGCATCAACTTAACTCCATTTGAACTATAATCTCTTCAGAAAATAGGATTGGCCGGATTCAGATAGCACAAATTTCAGTCTGCAAAATCTCCAATTCCTTCATGGTTACCTCAGTGTCTTGTTTCATTTTTTTGACTCCTGCATCTAATACCTGCATGTCCAGTCTCAACTTGTTGATTATACGTTGACAATCATGTACACGTTGTCTTGCCACCTCTAGTTGATGCTCGAGAACATCAGCACATTCCAATTCCAATCCATAATCATTCGGTAATGGCCATGCCACACTGCTTGCAGATCTTTGTGTTGATGTCACTTCATCCTGAAATGTTTCTGTAAGTACACATGACTAGGGCAAAAATATAGTTACAACAGTGAAGCGAACAAGACACTATTTTGTACTACATGGCAAAACAGGACTAACAATAATGTTACACGTCACTTTCAAAAAAAAGGTTACACGTCATGAAGCATAAGCAGGTGATATTTTAAAAATTATAAAAAAGATAGTCGGTGCAGCCTGCATACAGAAATCCCTCTTAGCTCACCAGAGGAGCATGATGTTGGGGCCCAATCGAAAACACAGACAAGTTACAAATTTAGACAGCACGTTGCGTATAAGTAAGCAAGCAGTTGGCCATTCTGTGCCTCAATTAAAGTCTTAGGGAGCATAATGCACAGCAGAGGGATTCATACAAACATACTACAGCAGGCAAAACTATGCAATCATTAGCGTAGTATAAACTAGATTGTGAGCCTCATGCAATAATAGTTGGTTAATAGACTTCAAAGCTTCAGGCACACTTCGGCAGAGTAATTAAATGGTAAGGCCTTCAATTATGTCAACTAATAGTGATACAAGTACCGAACATCAGGCATGATTATTTGGGCATCCATTAACTGAGGACAAATAAAGCAATTGGAAAGAGAAAATTAACTATGCCTGAAACAAACAAGGAATTGAACTGTTGAGTTGCATACAGTGACTTACCTTAGCAGGTTGAAGAGGCTCAGCGCAGCTCCTACTTCTCTTGCAAGGCTCCTTCCTAACATCTTGTACTTGGAAATCCTCGATCTTATCTTCATTGCACCCCCTCTGCAAGGTGACACAAACTAGTTACTCGTCTCCTTGGAAGATAAATATGCATACTTTCCAGTCTGTGAACACAAAAGGATGAGATTATAACAAAACAACACCACATAATGAAACATGCCGCATCTCTTGCACTTGCACACAATGAAATGAGCATTTACTATGTCTGCACTATGTAAAAACTAGGCATACCTTCGAACTGGATCTCCAGGTACTCTTGGAGAGCCTACTGTAGTGTACAGCCAAACCTTTATGTTACCTATGAGTTAGACAAGGCCCCACTACAGCAGCCCTTAGTGTTTAAATCATTGACAAGCTCTGTTAGAGTGTTAGGTCAAGAACAGCAAGTAATCAAAGCAAACAGTCCTAGTATGGCTGGCTGATGCAAACAAGCAATTGAACAGATGTGTGAGCAAATCTTACATATCAAGAAAAGAAGCAAAGAAGGAGGCTTAAAGACCATCACTTGACTGCCCAGATTTAAGGGGCATTTAAACATCATGTGCAACGTATGAACTAACATAAACATTGCATATTCCAGATTCTACAATGGAATGCACATGTATTAGGTTATGCCATGTATGATGATGCCTAAATGTACAGATAGCAGGGAGGAGTGATTCATCATTGCACGCACAATTGAATTGCGGGTTAAGGGCCAGTTCGATTCCGCCTTTTCAGGGCATATTGTCAAAATAAGCCATAAAATATGTAAAGAAGTCATTTTTGAGTTATGGGCTTGGGCTTAACTAATTTCGCTTTGGAGGGGGGTGTTTCGGGTAGAACCTAACTAAAAATTGAAGGGAAGGGGAATAGTGAAATGACTCTGTTGTCTACCTATATTACACTCAAAATGCAACTGCTGACGCCCGTGTCACACCTGACCCTGAAGTAAAAACAAACACGCAAGCATTCATTGCCTTGCCCGCTTGCATCTCCTCTCCTCTTTCCCTCTACCTCGGTTCCCTGCCTGCAGCACTAGGGTTCCTCTAGCGAGCCGTCACCACTGGTCCCATCTGGCCTGGTCCTCGACGATGCTATGTCCAGCTAGGCTACATGGCCGGTGGGTAGGGGCAAATCTCCCTGGCTGCTCCTCCCTCTGGCGCCGCCCCTCATTCTCATGGTCTCCAGCAGCTGCTCCACTGTGGTTCGTCCAACGCACTACTCCGGCGGGCGCTGCACAACTACGGCTGATGCCACACTGCGTCAGAAGGCACCTTATTCCCCCTCCCCTCCTCCTAGGCCATGGCCTTGAGGTGCTGGTGAAGGATGAGCTCATCAAACAAGGTGAGGATCTCCTCTGATTTTTTGCCAAATTTTCATTCTGATCCACTATACGATGAATTGCTATGAGCTGCTTCTGCTGCTGCTATATGATGCATTGCTATGAGCTGCTCCTGCTGCTGCTATATGATGAATTGCTATGAGCTGCTACTGCTGTATGATGAGTTGCTATGAGCTGCTGCTGCTATATGATGAATTGCTATGAGCTGCTGCTGCTATATGATGAGTTGCTACAAGCTGCTCCTGCTGCTGCTATATGATGAATTGCTATGAGTTGCTCCTGCTGCTGCTATATGATGAATTGCTATGAGCTGCTCCTACTGCTGCTATATGATGAATTGCTATGAGCTGCTGCTATTATATGATGAATTGTAGACTGCTGCTGCTGTATGATGAGTTGCTATGAGCTGCTGCTGCTATATGATGCTTTCAGGTGGTGCTGCTATACGATAATAACCAGCTACTTGGACCATCGAATTTTAATAAATAATTGTTCTTCATTTAAATGTGGGTCATGCGTTCTTCGTTTAAATTAGGCAATGGGATCTCTATGGAAAACATTGACCAAAGTAGATTGTGCCAAGTAGATGGTATCTTTGTATTTGCACTTTGAGCAAATAGTGATGGTCTGTTTTCCTATCATATTAATTACTGCACTGGGTTCAATTTGTGATGTTTGCAAGTCAAATTAATTTCCATATGGGCAGCAAAATGAAAAAAATATAATGCAATCTAGACTTTCCACTGATCATACCAAAGATAAGCTGAAAACGCAATGAAAAGAACTGGTTGGCTTATTACATGGAGCTTATATTCACAGGTGCTTATTTTCTTAGGATAACTCGTAATAACTGTCCCTAAGAAACTTGGCTAATAGAACTAGCATACAAATAACATGTCACGATGATTGCAATGGAGGAGTGACGTACCATAGCACACTGTATAGGCTCACCGCTGCCTCTCCCTTTTTTGCGATGTTCCATGAAATTGCCACATACATCTTGTACTTTTTCATTGTGTAACCCTATCTGCAAGGTGACACGGCTAATTTCAGACATCTCTACATGATACTACATTGCATATTCCTTGCGCATATTTAAACCACCAATTAACGATTGTGTGCGTACCATAAACTAGCCATGACTCTGTATGCTGGACTAGCAGGCACTCTAAGGGAGCCTAATGTAGTGCACTGGAATTCCTACATGCCACCTACGATTTTGTGTAATGTACTGCCCCTGTTCCTAAATATATGTCTTTGTAGAGATTCTAGTATGGACCACATACAGATGTATATAGATGCATTTTCGAGTGTAGATTCACTCATTTTGCTCCGTATGTAGCCTATAGTGGAATCTCTAGAAAGACTTATATTTAGGAACGGAGGTACGAGGTAGTATCATGTATGACATCTACATATCTAATTTAGCAGCCAGTAGTAGAAATCATTGTCTGCACAAAGGGATTACTGGTCGAAAATCCTAGCAAAGCACGCTGGCAGGCACAG
The DNA here is from genome assembly GCF_002575655.3 of Aegilops tauschii subsp. strangulata. Lineage (NCBI taxonomy): Eukaryota > Viridiplantae > Streptophyta > Magnoliopsida > Poales > Poaceae > Aegilops > Aegilops tauschii. Next base: position 70,015,353 of record NC_053035.3, read on the forward strand.
AACAATACAAGAGAGAGAGGCGCTTACAAGATCATAGCAATGCCTCAGTCCAGGATCTTGGTTGGCCAAGCTGTTAGATCCAGAAGAAACATCATCCTTGTAGTTTTTGCCAGCTGCATAACAGGTAACATCGACCGGTTAGTATATTTGAAGTACATCGGGCAGGTGATGCTGGACGGGTTTAAAGGTGACAAGTACCTAGGCCGTGGCGGGTGCTTGGCATCTCTCCAGACGGTGGGAATCAGGTTAGAAACGTCGAGGGTGATGACGCTGCGCTGGCTGTTGGGGTCTGGTAAGGAGATCTAGAATCGTCGAGTAGGGTGTTTGTGGAGCGGCTCCGGTAGGGTGGACTACGGTGTGGGCGAAGCGGATCTGTGGCCGTGGACGAGGGCGTAGGTGAAGCTGCTCCGGTGGTTGGGTTAAGGATGGTGTCGATGGCACGGATCTGCGGCCGTGGACGGGGCGTCAGAAGCTGCTCCGGTGGTTGGGTTAAGGCTGGTGTCGACGATGCGGATCTGCGGCCGTGGACGGGGCGTCAGAAGCTGCTCCGGTGGTTGGGTTAAGGATGGTGTCGACGATGCGGATCTGCAGCCGTGGATGGGTCGTCAGAAGCTGCTCCGGTGGTTGGGTTAAGGGTGGTGTCGACGATGCGGATGTCCGGCCGTGGACGGGGCGTCAGAAGCCGCTCCGGTAGGTTGGATGAGGGTGCGAGGAAGCGGATCTAAGGTTGTGGACTTGTGAGTTGGCAAAGCGGCCCCGGTAGGGTTGAGAATGGTATAGGCGAAGCTACTCCGGTAGGGTTGACCATGGTGTCGGCGAAGCGGCTCCGGTAGGGTTGAGGAAGGTGTCGGCGAAGCGGCTCCGGTAGGGTTGAGGAAGGTGTCGGCGAAGAGGATCAGAGGCCGTCGACGGGGGCGTCGGTGGGGCGGCTTCGGGGGGTGTGGACGAAGCGTCTCCAGTGGGGAGTACGAATGAGCCGCTGCAGATGCGCGGCGGTTGACGAGAGTACCGGCGAAGCAGATCAGGCGCCGTGGACAAGACCGGCACAGAATGGGCTGTGGTACAGTGGTGGATGAGCAGTCTACTTGTTTCTAGGGGAGGTGGGAGGGGTAGATGCGGCCGCAGAAGTAGATCCGGCGAGGTGGACGCCGCTGGCAGTGAATGGGCTATGGTACGCCGGTCGATGAGCAGTCTAAGGTTTCGAGAGGGGAGGGGAGAAAGGGCGATGAAGTACGGACGGCGTGATGTAAGATGCTCTGGTGCTGTGGGTTAGTCGTTTTTGCGGGAGGGGGAGAGGAAATGGGGGTGCCGTGTAGTGGGGGAACCGGAAGTTACCAAAGCAGCCCCGACCTATCATGTAGATGAGGGCGGTATTGTAACTGTTGGTCTCCGTGCACCAAGGACAAAAGGGGGATTTCGCATGCTAAAGACTAAGGTGGCTGAAATTTTAGAAGGAGGCGGGAGATTTTGCCGCCCGCGGGATCGTTTGTATCCAGTTTCAACTAATTTTGGACCGTGCTAGCGAGAAGGTCATGCTAGACTGTGTACACGGGGCACGCGTCGGCAGTTAATAACTGGTGTGAAGTCCACCCCAGAAAAAAAGACAATAACTCGGGATGATGCGCCGATAACTTGGACGTTCACACGGGCGCGGCCAATCGTACGGGTGTAGTGGCGCGTTCACAAAAAAAGGGATCAAACGCTCAGCCTATGTATTTCTCGTGTAAATAGATAATTTAGTGCCATTGGTTATTTACTTTAAACATAATGCATTGACGTGTTAGTGTAGAGGCGCACAAAAAGAAATGGATATTGTAGTCAGCTACTTAAAAGTGTACCCGTTGAATTCATATATGAATATTACATATATTACTTCAAAATAGAAACTTAAATCATCCAAGACTAATGAATTTGAATGCAAGAGTAACAATGGTGCATATACATGATAGTTACATTGGTTGTTTGAAGAAACATCACTGTAACTTTGGCATGCACAACTGAAAAGGTTTATTTAAATAGAAAAAAATGCGATATGTGAGTGTCCAATCTTTATAGCCTTGAATCGATATTGTACCTTTGGCCACGATACGAAGTAGATATTGACTTATGTTCAAGCGATGCACGTCCACGATCGCTAGATATCGATACGTGAATGAATTGTGCAATCTCTCTCACACGCATACATATCTCATTTCCCTGTGGGCATTGGAATCACACACGCGCACTTCGTGTATTTCTCTCCCTCCGTCAGGGTTAAATTCGTCTTTCTACCCCGTCCTACAAGTCTCTCACACAGAAACACACACACTCTCTATCTCTAACACGCCCACCCCTTTAATTCCGCCCACCCACAGCCACTAATGTCTCAAAGTATAATAATGTCTCTCACACATATGCTATCTACCTATCCCTTAATATAGGTAGATATGTGTCACACAAACTCCTTCTCCCTACTAGCAAGATGCCCATGCGTTGCACGGAACATCAAGATGCATTTGTATGAGAAGTTTATCTTGTGGGAGAAAAGGATGAACGAGGGAATGCCTTATTTGCAAATGCGGAGAGGGGTGTGGGTATCTTTTTGCAAAATTGCCATAGTTTCCTTCCTGTCCGTCGGATATAAATCGGATGGCCTATATTGTAGGATGGCAGGAACACCATCATCACCAACTCTGTTTTTTTATAAGAGTAGAGATATGTGAGTGTCACTGCCCCCCCCCACACACACACACCCACACTTCCCAACACCGAAGGAGTAGGGTGACACCTCGATCTTGATACTGATCTATCGACTGGCTTCTCTCTCAAACATACACACACACACACTACCCGGCACCAAAGGAGTAGGGCGGCACATCGATCTTGATAATAATCTATCTACTCCTCTTTCAAACACACACTCACACACACACACTCGCTAGTTGTGCCTCTGTGCCTACCGCGCACACTCTCGATACGTCTTTCTCTCCCTCCCCCCCAACAATGACAGCAGAAGGGTGACAACTCGATCTAATCATAATCTGTCAATTGGTTTCTCTCTCAAACATTGTGTCTCGGTGCCTCGCTCGGTAGCCCCCTCGATATGTAGACTTCTCGCGCGCGCACAGCTGTAGTGACGATGACGCTGAACATAGTGTGCCTTGTTTTTACCGGCCTCATGTGATAGTTTTCACCCTGTTTTCTGTTAATTAACAAGGCAACCTTTTCTTTGTTACTACTAGTGAATCTGAAATCATTCGGGGCAGACATAAAATATATCACTTCAACCCAATTATCGCAGCAACTATTTTAAAAGAAATTAGCTAGCTGCCCGTGCGTTGCACGAAACATCAAGATGCATTTGTATGAGTAGTTTATCTTGTGAGAGAAAAGGTTGAACGAGGGAAGGCCTTATTTGCGAACGTGGAGAGACGTGTGGTTATATTTTCGCAAAATTGCCATAGTTTCTTTCCTATCCGTTAGATATAAATCCGACGGCCTATATTGCAGGATGGCACGCACACCATCATCACCAACTCTGTTTTCTACTCCCTCCGTCCGAAAATACTTGTCATCAAAATGGATAAAAAGAGATGTATCTAAAACTAAAATACGTCTAGATACATTTCCTTTTATCCATTTTGATGACAAGTATTTCCGGACGGAGGGAGTATTTGTCTTTTTAGAGATTTCAACAAGTGACTATGACCAGACCTTACCAACATACTCAGAAAAGTAGTCCATAATTTTGATGTTACCTTCTTTTCTTGGCGGTGCAGTGCCATCTAGATACCTCATAAATAAATCAAGGACAAATCTGACCCCTTCCTCAAAATACCCCAATCTACACTCTAAAATATGTCTACATACACATCCGTATGTGGTAGTCCATTTGAAATCTGAAAAATACAAATATTTAGGAACGAACGGAGTATATATAAGAGTAGACATGGAGATATATCTCCAGCATGGTCTACAACAAAAATGTGTTGGGTTGGTTAGCGCCGGATGCTCGCAACGCGATGACATGAGTTCGAATTCTGTCTTTTAACTTTATATTTTTATATTATATATTACTCTACTTATTTAATATATACTTCTTTCGCTACTGTACTGACAGTGGAACCCACAGAGTACTTAGAATACAAGATTAAGGATGGACTTGTTTCTTTTTAACTTTCTGTACGAAGCTGTAGCCACACTGCAAGTCACGTGTACACTGTACATGCAATTAACTTTTTATAGAGGGACAATCATACAGGCAATTAACTCAAATGGATTGGACGTCACTCTATTATTTCTAGCATAAAGAGCATCTCCAACGGCAGCCGGCAAATTTCCTCCCGCTTCCTTAAGCGGAGGACGACATCAAACGCCAGCGGCATACATTTTTACAACTCTGACCAACCAGATGAAATTCGTGCAAACACGGACTGATTTCATATAAGCATGAAGGATTTCGTATAAAAAAGCTGGATCTTCATATAAACATGATGGATTTCATTACATTTACATGAACTAAGAGGTGCCAATCCGGCTCTCTTGTATAATTAATATTCCCTCCGTCCGGAAATACTTGTCCTAGAAATGGATGTATCTAGACTTATTTTAGTTCTAAATGGCCGCCCGCGGATCCCGTTGTCTTCCTCATGTCTGTCAGGCACTTGAGGGGTCGACGAAGGTCCTTGGAAGAGACGAAGCAGCAAAGAAACCACCTGAATCCGCGGTCGTCGCCTCGGCGGTGGCCTTCATGGGTCCCAAGTGGCGGCGGCCTCCCGTGTTCTACTTCTCCTCGATGATGGCGGCGGACACGGAGAAGCTGGCCACCGACTCGTCGCTCTCCACGCACCCGGCTTCTGTCTCTGCCTGCATGGCGCTGCCGTGGGCACGGGAGGCGCGCCCACAGACACGGGAGGCGTGGCCACCGCAGACACTGGTGGCGCGGTACGACGTGGCAGCGACGGCACCCGTACCGGCGTGCTAGTCGCCGTGCCGGCATGGAGCAACTCGCCACTCCTCATCGAGCTGAACTGGAGCGGCGAGTTGCTGAACCACGCGCCTGCTTGGGGCGACAACTGGCTCCGTCGGGCCAAGCGAGGTTGGTGAAGCACCGAGCGGCCTCGCCCGTATCCGGAGGGCTCGGCGGGCCACCCAGCCGGGTAATATGCCGGAGAACGGCTCATCGGAAGCCATCGGAAGAGTGGAGAAAATGGTGAAGGAGGAGATGGGGGAGTGGCGGAGGGGTGCGATTCTTGCCCGCTGTCTGTCCGGCCTCGTGTAAATAGATGGCGGACGGTAGGAGCTTGGCCGGCGTCTGGCCTCGTTTAAACTGAGGGCGGACGGGAGGAGCTCGGCCGGTGTTGCGTTTAATTCCGGCCCGCTCATGAACGGACGTGTGGCAGGAGTAGGATTCTCGGTTTGCATGCGAGTTTAACGGAGGGGTTTAATGGAGGCGCCGGGCGTGTAGCGGGCGGCACAGTACTTGTCGGAGTAATTGGACACGGGTATCCCGAAGACGGCAAGACAATATTTCAAGACATCGGGGCTAGCAAAGCCCCTCAGTCCGACTGCCCGGCCGCTCCTGCCGGCTCCTCAGCCCGACTGCTCCACCCGGCCGGCTGCCAGCTAACCGACTGCATCGACTAGCCGGCTACCGACTGCAGTCCGACCCGGCATCGACAAGACACCGACAAGACGGTCGTACCCGAGCACTATTCACGTGTCATCCCCGCCATCATGTATAGTGTCACTTGTCCCCTGGCACTATTTATGAAGTGACCCAGGGGACAAGCATGACATGCACCATGCCTTACCCATGCCCACTAGCTAGCTTACAGACTAAGCTACCCTCTCCTATAAAAGGAGACACACATCCATCCATCCATGGATGGACTCACGTACACAACAAGCAAGCTAGCTAGCAAGAGAGCTAGCTAGCCATCCATCCATCCATTCCCACGGGCATGCATGCCCAAGCACCACATACGGCCATGCTCATGGCCGGCCACTAAAGCATGCCTGGTGCATGCATATACGGAGCCAGACGCCCATGGCACTGCCCCCAGATACAGCTCTAGGAGCACTTTGTACTGCCCGATGTACACCCCAGATATATATGCTCAGACATGCAGGAGTAGGGGTATTATCTCTCCGGAGAGCCCCGAACCTGGGTAAACAAGCGCGTGCTACTCGCATACCTGCTCCCGGTCCTATCAGCAGCAGTCTTACCCACACACAAAGCCCTTGTGGCATCTGTCGACTCACACCCCCCCGTGAGAATACCACGACAGTTGGCGCCCACCGTGGGGCGGTACTATGCTACCGCGCTGCTACTGGTTTCGCAGTCCGGGCGGGACCATCTTGGCCATCACCGCCGCGGCGTCGCGCCGTCTCTACGGTAGCGCTCGGGGGCTCGACTTCGACCCACCCCCGGAGCGGCCGCGCGGGACGGCGCGTCCTCGCCGTCGGCCTTGCCTTCATCACCACCACCGCGGCGTCGACTGCGTCGCCGCCGCCCCGGCCTCCCAGGCGCCCCGCGCCTCCTGCACGCCGTCTCCACCTGGGCCGAGCCCCCTGTCCGCGCCCTTCGCGGGCGTCCGCCTGCCCGCGCGGCCGACCCCTCAGCCAACTATGCTCCGCCTCCACCAACCCGCGCCCGGCTCCTGCTGCCTGCCGTCTCCGCCCCAGGCCGGACGGCTGGCTCCGCCACCAGCCGGCTCCGAGCACCCGTTTGGTCGCCTCCGCTCGTGGCCGTCCGGCTCGCCGCCAGCCGACCCGTGCTGTGCCCGGCCTCCGGCCGCCTCCGCGCCTGCCGGCTTCAGCCGCCTGGCCCGCGCCACGCCATCTCCTCCCGCGCCGACTGGCCGCTGCTGGCCCCGCCTCGCCTCGCGCGCGTCCTCGCGTCCGCCTGCTGGGCCCCGTCCGGCAGTCGGCTTCCCCGCGCGCGCCGAGTCGCCGACCCCGCGCCACCGCCTGCTTGCCGGGTCACCTCCCAGCCGGCGCCCGCCTCCTCGTGCCCGAGCCGTACCCGCCCACGGCGCAGGCCCCGTCGCCCTCCGGCTCCGGCCGCCCCGACAGCCGCGCTGCTCCTCCTCGTACCGGCCTCCCGCGCGCCCAAGGCTCTGGCCGGCCTCGCCGCGCCCGGCTCGCCTCCCGCGGCCGCCGCGCCCGTCCAGCCTGCCGCCGCCTCGCCAAACACGGAGCCCGCCCGGCCGGCCTCCGGCTGCCCGCGCCTACAGCGACCTCCGCACCACCTCCTCCACTAGGCCTCCCCGGGCCACCTCCCGCAAGTCGGCCCCGGCCTCTGGCGTCGTCCGCGCTCCTGGCGTCCGGGTCGCCGGCTCCTCCGCCCGCGCAGGCTCTCGCGCCCGGCCCCCGAACCGTTGTCCCGACCGCCTGCCGGCTTCGAGGAGGCCGGCTGCTCAGTCCGGTCCCCCCCCCCCAGGCGCTTGCCGGCTCGTCGCGTGCGCCCGCGGGGCTGGGTCCAGCTCCTTCCACGCTGCGCCGGGTCCGGCTGCTCTTGTGCGACCGCGGCTCTGCCCCTGTTGATGCTGCTCCGCCCCCGCGCCGGCTCCCCGCTTCGCGCGTCACTCCGCCCTCGCGCGCACGGCTCCGGCCTCTCCAGCATCCGCCTCGCTGGCTCCGGGCCCCCGCACGCCCGCAAGATCGCCGCCCCGCGCTGGCCAGCTCGCGCGCGGGCCTGCTCCGCGCGCCCTCCGTGCCGGCTTCCCACGCCCGGCCGCGCCCCGTTCTCCTCCACGGTCGCGCCTGCCTGCCGGCTTGCTGCTCCAGCGGGAGGCCGACTGCTCGTTCCGGTCCGGCTCCCCCAGCACCTGCCGGCTCGACGCCTACGCCCGCGGGGCCGGGTGCAGCTCCCTCCGCGCCGTGCCGGATCCGGCTGCCCCTGTGCGCCCGCGGCTCCGCCCGGCCGCCTCGCTTCGCCCCTGGCCGGTTTCGACCGCGCCGCGCCGACTCCGCCCGCCAGCGCGTCCGCGGGCCAGCGTCCGCCCTGCCCGCGCGGCTGCGCGCCCCAGCCGCCCTGCTTTGCCTCAGCCCCCGTGCGGGCTGGCTCCGACCACGCCGCGCCGGCTACGGCCCTGTCCCGGCCTCCCGCGCCGACTGCCGGGTCGCGGTGCTTCAGCCGGCCGCCCCGCGCCGCCTTGGCCGACTCCCGCCGCCTTGGCCGAATCGCTGCTCCAGCCGACGTCCCCGCGTGCGGCCGGCTTGCCGCTCCAGCCGGCGTCCGCGTGCCCGTCCACCTCGCGCCGACTGGCGCCCTCGCAGGGCTGGCTGCCCAAGAAGAGAAAGAGGAAATAGGGCCGACTGCCCAAAAAAAAAGAGAAGGAAAGAAGAGGTCGGCTGGGACAAAGAAAAGGGAAAACTCCGTCTATCCGTCCGCCTGCTTCGTCACTCGGACGGCCGGACGCGACCTGGCCTGCCGGTCCGCCTTGACGCCTGGCTGGTCGAACCTCGGCCCGAATCTCGGGGGCTACACCCGGCGGGTGCGATGACGCGCCCCCGCGAGGAGAGAAGACAGAGTAGTCGCCGGGAGATCCGGCCCGACTGCTCAGCAGTCGGCCCGAATCTCGGGGGCTACACCCAGCGGGTGCGCTGGCGCGCCCCCGCGAGGAGAGAAGACAGAGTAGTCGCCGGGAGATCCGGCCCGACTGCTCAGCAGTCGGCCCGAATCTCGGGGGGCTACACCCAGCGGGTGCGCTGGCGCGCCCCCGCGAGGAGAGAAGACAAAGTAGTCGCCGGGAGATCCGGCCCGACTGCTCAGCAGTCAGCCCGAATCTCGGGGGCTACACCCAGCGGGTGCGCTGGCGCGCCCCCGCGAGGAGAGAAGACAAACTAGTCACCGGGAGATCCGGCCCGACTGCTCAGCAGTCGGGCCGAATCTCGGGGGCTACACCCAGCGGGTGTGCTGACGCGCCCCCGCGAGGAAAGAAGACAAAGCAGTCGCCGGGAGATCCGGCCCGACTGCTCAGCAATCGGCCCGAATCTCGGGGGCTACACCCAGTGGGTGCGCTGGCGCGCCCCCACAGAGACAACAGAAGAGTTTCGTCCGGCTGCCAGCAGCCGACAGAAGAAGAAAAAGGGCGCTGCAAGACGCCTCGCCGCCTGGCCGGTCGAGCCTGACCGGCCGGGACCCTCCTTCGAGCGACCGGGGGCTCGAAGGCTACACCCAGCGGGTGCGCCGACTCTCTTCGGCAAACTCCGCCTCGGCTACACGAAAATTAATGTGAGCTCCTCACCCGCATATTTTTTCACCGCGAGAGCACGGATAACCCCGAGCGATGCTCGGGGGCTATCTCCGCATTTCATTACAGTTGCATCACTGTTCGCCCCGGCGCCAGCCAGAGTTGGCCCGGGGGCTGGCCGCTTGGCCTGAGACGTTTGTTCCCGCAGACGGCTTAGTAGCGTGCGCGGTACCAAAGGCCCACTCTTAGTCACAGACCACAGAGCGGCTGTCCGGCTAGCAAGAGTGAACGCTGGAGGCCACCCACGCGAAAAACGTCCGGGAAGAAAAGCGGTTCGGGCGACCCGGCCGTTTTCTTTATGAGTACCTGCTCGGTTAAATTCGCTCTCAGAGTCTGAGTATTGTACACTCCACTCCGCGGCCCACTCTCAGCCACAGACCGCGGAGCGGCTGTCCGGCAAGCGAGAGCACAAGCCAAAGAGCAGAGGGAACATGAAAAAGATTGAAGGGGGCTCGGACGAAACCGAGTCGGCACCCTCCGCATAAAACTTGCAGTGCTAAAAAGCAATCACTTGACATATCTGCATGGACTAACTTTCTCTTTCGCATGATCATTTCCATGAACACTCGCGAAAAAACCTCCGCCCGACTTTGCCAAGTTGCCCGGAGGCTTGGGGGCTACTGTCGGAGTAATTGGACACGGGTATCCCGAAGACGGCAAGACAATATTTCAAGACATCGGGGCTAGCAAAGCCCCTCAGTCCGACTGCCCGGCCGCTCCTGCCGGCTCCTCAGCCCGACTGCTCCACCCGGCCGGCTGCCAGCTGACTGACTGCATCGACTAGCCGGCTGCCGACTGCAGTCCGACCCGGCATCGACAAGACACCGACGAGACGGTCGTACCCGAGCACTATTCACGTGTCATCCCCGCCATCATGTATAGTGTCACTTGTCCCCTGGCACTATTTATGAAGTGACCCAGGGGACAAGCATGACATGCACCATGCCTTACCCATGCCCACTAGCTAGCTTACATACTAAGCTACCCTCTCCTATAAAAGGAGACACACATCCATCCATCCATGGATGGACTCACGTACACAACAAGCAAGCTAGCTAGCAAGAGAGCTAGCTAGCCATCCATCCATCCATTCCCACGGGCATGCATGCCCAAGCACCACATACGGCCATGCACATGGCCGGCCACTAAAGCATGCCTGGTGCATGCATATACGGAGCCAGACGCCCATGGCACTGCCCCCAGATACAGCTCTAGGAGCACTTTGTACTGCCCGATGTACACCCCAGATATATATGCTCAGACATGCAGGAGTAGGGGTATTATCTCTCCGGAGAGCCCCGAACCTGGGTAAACTAGCGCATGCTACTCGCATACCCGCTCCCGGTCCTATCAGCAGCAGTCTTACCCTCACACAAAGCCCTTGTGGCATCTGTCGACTCACACCCCCCCCCCCCCCGTGAGAATACCACGACAGTACTACTTGATTTGACAGCAGTAATGAGCCATCAAATCACAAAGGCCCTCGCCTCTCTTCAAGCCGACCGAGCTAGACTGCCCCGCCCTCTAGCCTTTTAAAAAATGTATATACTCCACTTTTGTACAGTAGTAGTATCTATGGATAGCGCCATGGAGCAAAACTTGAAATTAAAAAAAAGGTGGTACATATAGAGAGCGCTCGTCGCCAAATTATGCATATAGTACTATTAAAAAGGCTTGTCACAATAATGGTGTCCAGCACAAGTGCACAACCCACCCCTCAAATAAAACTAAGCACCCTGGAATTCTTTGACAAAACTAAGCACCCTGAAATTCTTTGACAACTGAACTGCTGGCTATATGATGTTGGCCATATATATTGTACGTATATAATGTGAAGAAACGAGTGGTAGTACTATACCAACTCAAAGATGAAATGTAAGAAATACTAGTATGTACGTACTGAAGAGTTAAAGTAACAAGAAGAGACATAACATAGTTCTGCTGGGGGCTCAGCACAACACACCCGTCAAATTAAATTAAGCACACCTGAAATTAAACTTTGCAACTATTCCGGTAGACACTGCATTAGAACCACCATGAGCAACGACACTGCCACCTTACTCGGAGTCCTCGTCCACGTCCTCGACTTCGTCCTTGTCCCTCTTCCTCTTGGCTGATACTTCTTTGCTTGAACCGCACACTTGGCTGTTGCTCTTCATCCAACCCTTGTAGATATTGAAGCAAAGGTAGCCATCCATTGCAGCGTAGTGGATGTGGTCTATATCTAGTGCATTCCGCTGCCATGCATGACGATGAAACGTGTATGGAGGTTTCTCCAGTTTACCGTACGAAGGATGAACCATGGCTCCTGCCAGGGTCAGCATTGAAGGCTGACGGGAGGACACCAGCCGATTCTTCTGGAGGTCGAAGGTGTTGCCTACAACGGGGCCTATCTGACGCAGGACTTCTTTGTCGTTACCAAAGTCTACAGTAACGAATTTGACTAGGTTGCTCTCGAGGAAGTCCTTAAAATCCTGGCACTCAACGTCGGCATGGCATATGTGGTAGACCAAGCATAAGTCATGCACGCAAACCTGGATCACGGCGGGCTTCTTCCTCTCTTCGTCCTTTAGATCCTTCTCTCGTCCCAGGACTGTGGTGTACTCAACATCTAGCCCAGCGACCCACTCATCATCTGAGTCTTCGAACATGCGTCTGAAGCGAGAAAGGCATCCTTTCACCGTCGCGGAAGAACGGGTGTAGATGACGTCGAACTCATCGCCGGTGATGGTTCTAACCTTGTACTCACCGCCGATCGGGGAGATTTGGGACGCCATGGATTTGGGAGGAGGGTTAGGATTAGTGGAACTGCCGTAATGTGAATGGACGGGACGACTAGGAGCGAGCCGCCGTAGTATTGAAGGACGTGCGGGGACGAGTAGGAGCGAACTACCAGCGTGCGAACGGCAGGGTAGTGGCTTTCCATTCTCCCATGATACGGGCTTCCGAGAGCCCTTGGATCTGAGATCGAACGGTTGCATGGCGTGATTCTAGACATATGGGTGAATATCCTATCCTGGAGGGTTATTCTGCAAATTTTCAGCAACTTAGCATGCGACCGTTTGATCTCAGATCCAAGGGCTCCCAGCAGCCCGTATCGTGGTCGCGCCTACCACGACCGTCGCGTCACTCGTGCGGTCGCGCCCTTGGAGATTTAACACGGTGCATTAGGCTATCCGATGTTGGCATGTCATACATAGTCATCACTTAGTCACTCATACTACAACAAGGTTTTGGCTATAAGGTTGGCTATAAGTGTATTTTTTTACTTCTCTCTATCTCTTTCTTCGTACTCCCTCCGTCCCATAATATAAGAACGTTTTTGACACTAGTGTAGTGCCAAAACGTTCTTATATTATGGGACACAGGGAGTACTAGTATTTATTGCATTGCCAAGGACTGACCTCTTCCAATGAAATGGTGTTGCTAAGTTTGCTTCATTTAATTAGCTATAGACTCAAAATTGTCTTTTCACCTAGGTACACGCGCTTAGCACCGTTTCTTCCTTGGGTCACCAAACTAGTCTCTCTCTTCTTGATTAACTTGCCAGATCAGACTTTATGCCTATGCGGCAAGCTTAAACACCTGTAGGAGCAAGTAAGTACAACAGTGCGCTTTACATGGCATTTTTGCATATGTGGAGGAAAGAGAGGCAAGAAAAAAGTGGAGAAGTGGGCTCTCATGCAAGAGCCAGCCTCTACTACATGGTGGAGCATTGGGAGAGGCACCTGTATGGAGGTGTTCAGGAATCGGGAGACTCACGCCGGTCGTAGCACCGCAGTTAAAATGATAATGGCAAGTCAAATCACGGGGCCCCACCTATTCAGCAGTAACTCGCTGTCAAATCACACAGCCCTACGTTTGCAGCAGCCTACTCCCTCGTCTTCTCGCGTCTCTGTCGAACCGACTAGGCGGAACTGCCCCGCCTACCGCGCAGGAAAAGCCCGCGCCGTATACTCCCTCCGTCTAGGTGACCAAGGTGGAGAGGAAAACGAGAGAACTTAATGTTTAGTATTTGCTAAGGCTGGTTGTAATGGTACTAGCCTTAGCAATTTTGATGAGGTGTCATAGAATTAAATGAAGAAAGAGAGAGAGTTGAGTACTATGTGTCATACATGGCAATAAATAAAGTACTACATGATACTAATATATGATACATGGCGGAGGAGTACTAAGTATTATTAATACAGTTTTGCTAGAACTCATCTAGATGAGATATAATTTGGTCTCATTCATCTTTTATAGCCATTGGATGTGATGCTATATAAGATGCGTGTGTGCTGACGTTGGTTGTATTTGTTCTTGTGCAACGAACTGACCACTGCATGTCATGTTTGATAGTCTCAAGTCATTAAAAGCATACAAGCCCCACATCTCTTCTTGGTTGATTCCTCTATTTATGTCAAAAAATAAGAAACAACGTGAGAGTTAATGCACCACGCCTATGTGTTTACTATTTGGTTTTCGTAAGATGACTTAACACTCACCTAGACGGAGGGAGTATTCGATTTGACAGCGGGCGGCGCAGTTCCCGATACGGCTTTAATGCAGACGAGGGAGGGAGTAGCGGTTCCCGATATGTTGAACGGCCAATGCATCCTCCTTCAATTAATGCATGAGGGAAGTAATGGGAGGAGGTCTAGGAAAAGAGGCTGCACGATGCGAATGCAACGCAGTTTACCCTCATTGCCCTCATATAAAGGCGCCCCTCCATTCCAATGCATCTACCACATCGTACGCACCTAAGCATTTGCCTAAGCACCTACACTAAGCGCAAAAGAGCTCACTCCAGACCCATGGCGGCGATCCGCGTGAGCGGCCAGCGGCTGCGCCAGATGGTCCACGACGCTGGCCTGCGGCATGGTGCCGAGGATCGTCTCCAGACGCTGTTGGAGACCGGCTGGTGGATGGCCGCCGTCGACGCCAACTATGACTCTCAGTTGGACCAGATGATCGTTGCCACCAGCAACAAGTTCACCGTCCTCAAGAAGCTCGCGGATGACATCGCCGTACTCCTCCAGCCCGCGCGCCCGGGCTCCTCATTGCCTGCCACCCTAATCGGCCTCCATGGTGGGAACCTCTTTCAAGCACTGGTGGCCCTGCGACTGCCCCCCGACGCCACGAAGAATGTCCACCTGGAGGTCGTGCTCGCCGCAAGGCGCCTCACCCTGTAAGAATTCGTCGACCTACACATCCACGTGTATGAGCAAATCGTGTACATAGGTATCTACAAGGCCAGTGAGGACGCTATGACGTTGGCCTTCCTCAACCGGCTGGAAGCCTTGGATGCCTTTGCTGAGAAGCACCTCGACCTCGCCACAAAAGCCGCCGCTCCTTAGCCGCCAGTCGGTGGCCCGGCGCACTAAGTTGAGGAGGAGGAGGTCGTACGTTCGTGGATCCATCTTTCTTCTTGCCTTCTGTAACCACCACTGCGATCGCATCATCGTGGCCTTAATTCTTATTGTGCTGTTGCATTCTTGTTCCAGTCAATACCGACATGTGCGATCCCTTTGCTTAATTATATGCATCACTGTAACTAGTACTCCATCCGTCAATTTATAAGTTGTGCTTACCTTTTCCATCAACTTCGTGCAACGCGCGGGCATCTTGCTAAAAACACTAGAATATGTCTATATAATCCGTATGTGATAGTCCATTTGAAATCTCAAAAAAGACAAATATTTAGGTACGGAGGGAGTAATATATTAGGAGTATATCAAAACAATAGTGATTTCTTTCAAGTTTGTGAACAAATACTACTATTCTACTACTTTGGATCCGTCGCAACGCACGGGCACATTGCTGGTAGAAGGAAAAGGCCTGCCGCGTTTGCGTCGCACCCCCACACGCCCGGGAATCGGGAGTACAACACGGCCCGTCCAGCACGACACATAGCTTAGGGAAGGCGTGTTGCCTAGCATTTTCACTTTCATGTGGGACCGCCGTTGAGCAAACCGACACCCCGCCTGCCGCCGAGTTGGAAAACAGAAACGAGGGGAAGATCTAGCTGTAGCATGGAAGCCAAGAAATTTGGTGTCAGACGGGGCTCGTTGATAGAGTAGGAGCATTCCGTACTAGTACTACTCCTACTAGTACCAAGTTTGTACTCCTAATACTATATTACTAGTACTACCACTATACAACTAGTAGGTACGTGCACAGCACAACATCATAGGAACAAAAAACGGGAAGATCTTGTTTTGGGTGATTTATCTTTTTTTCAATCAATGTAGTATGAATAATATGATGTGGGGGGCACCCATGAAGCTTATGTGGCTTGGTTGCATGGCTATGGAAGGTTAGAGAAAAATAAATAGATAATGTGTTTAGAGTGCACTCCACTAAATAGATATACTTTGGATCCATTGCAACGGACCGACACATCTATATCTATACCCCCTATATAGTGTGTGAAAAACTTTGAAAGTTGGTCGTTGGATGAAGCCAATCCGATGGTACAAAGATGGCAAATCCGAGCACTGCTGGCCATTGGATATCATCCACTAGATTCTGCCACGTGTATAATCTAGAAGACTCCATGGTTGAACTTAATTCATGACTAACTTTGCCACAACTAAGCTTAGGCAAAGTTATTAGTTCTTCAAAATGAGAGCCACAAGTTGGCAAGCCTAAGGGAATCTTGCCACATTTTTTGTGTGTATCTCATGTGGGGCCTTAGTGTGGCTTGCCTAAGGTGTGGCTTGAACCAAACACTCACCTAAGTTAATCAAACTTGCCTAACCTTACATTCCACCAGATTTTTCCACATGTTAGAATCCAGAAAGCTCCACATGTAGAAGCATAATGCTCAAACCAACAGAATCTCATGCGTGCAATGCACGTGTACCTTACTAGTACTAGTTGGTAGTAGTAAGAAACAAATTCCAGTTTTGGCACGAGCTCGTACTGCGGGAGCACCACAAGGCCTGCCGCAGGAGTTACATTTCCCTCTCGGGGCCCATGGGACCGAACTTCAGTGGCTTAGTGCCCGCCCTATGAGTCAATGACATGCGGACCTTAAATGCGGCTGGCCCACATGTCATTCTCATGGTGGTGGCGTGGTTCGCGACTCACTCGTTCGAGATGAACCGGCCGGTGGTGGCGTGGCCGTGGCGAGGGTGCCACAGCTCGGCGTCGGGGCGTTACGAGGCGTAGATGGCCACACCGGCGGGTACTACCTGTAGTACATAAGTACTCCAGCTGAGGATTGATGACCGGGATGAAATGTGTCATAGCCGCTGGATGAAAATTCGATGGTGCGGGAGTACGGATCGGAGCACAGCAGCGGAGCAGGCAAACCGCGTCCAATCGGGTGTGTCTGTGGTAGAAAGTTGATGGTCGCGCAGTTCAGCTGGCCCGCATGTCATGCAGACAAAGGCAGAGGAGCGGTGGGGCCGAGAGGGATGAGGGGCACGTCGGGGGGATGAGGATCCCCTGACGTGAACAATCCTACCATTATGTCACTGACATGTGGGACCCATGAGCGTGGGTCCCACCTGTCAGCGAAGGAAAGGCAGGGCAAGGCAATGATAGCCACGTCAGAGGATCCATGTCCACGTCGGGGGATGTCATGCCGTGGGTTGGAGCGGCGTCGTGGGAATCGCGTGTGGGTGTGGCAATGGTACAAACAAGAAACGTGATGGTCGCCGTGGTTCAACTTCCATGGACAAGCTGTCATGTCTGCTGACACATGTATATCAAAACTAGAGTGTTTATATTTCAAGCACGTGAAAAAGTATTATTCTACTACTTTGGATCCATTGCAACGCACGGGCCAGCACATTGGTAGTAGTAGTGTCCATCTCTATCTCTAGAGGCCTTCCCTCGTTCATCCTTTTCTCTCACAAGATAAACTACTCATACAAATGCATCTTGATGTTCCGTGGAACGCACGAGGATGTTTCCTTGGGGGTCTCTCCAGCGCGGCGTGGCCGTAGTTGCAAGTTGACGCCCCTTGAGATGCCGGCGTTGAGGGGCACTAGGATTTCCTCCGATGAGCAGGTAAGATGAGTTTGATCACGTAGTAAATGCATTCTAAAGACTACTTCCGTGTCCATTTCCTAATTCTCCCCTTGCCCACTGTTTCACAGGTTAGGCTCAGTGCGAGTGGAGATTGGCTTGCATATGTACGGGAGGGTACCAACATCAATTTGCACAACATTTACAACGGTGACACCGTTCCCGTAGAACCTTTGTCCAACATTGGGATCAGCCATGCAACGGGCCACCGCATGAATTGGTACGATGGAACCACGGTGATATTGAATAAGATAGCACGAACCTTGCACATGGCGGTCAAAGGCGGACCATGCTGTCTGCGGCCGATTTGTTGCCGTACGAGTAGGAAGACGCTGTGCTCCTTTCTAACCGCATCTTCGCGGTGACAAACTAGGGGACTTATTTTGTATGGGACACATCCTACGATATACTCCCTCTCTCCCAGTTTATTTGTTTTGAATCTTTTCGTTTTATAAGTTTCAAATTCAAATTTAGAGCTCCCCATCACATGTTGAGATTACAATGTCCATTAAATCGTTGCGTGCATGTATAGTAAAGAAACAAATCTCGAGTTTGGCACGAGTTCGTGCTGCGGGAGCACCACAAGCCCTGGCGCAGGAGTTACATTTCCCTCTCAGGGCCGTCGGGACTGAGCTTCAACGCCTTACTACACCTACCTTTGAGTCAATAACATGTGGACCCGATAGGTGACTGGTCCACATGTAATGCTCCCGTAGGCAGAGGGGCGATGGGGCCAAGAGGGGTGAGCCGCAGGTCGGGGGACGTGTGGTTTCATGGGTTCGAGCGGCGTCGTGGGAATCGCGGGTGGCTGTGGTAGAAACTTGATGCTCGCCGCATTTTAGGTGGCCCACATGTCATGCACACAAAGGCAGAGGGGCGGTGCGGCCGAGAGGGGTGAGGCGCACGTCGGGGGGCGTGGTGCCGTGGGTTGGAGAGGCGTCGTGGGAATTGCGAGATGAAACATGATGGTCGCCGTAGTTGAGCTTCCATGGACAAGCTGTCATGTATACGGACACATGCACTGCATACCGATCACTGGAAGGAGTAGCAGAGAAAGCTATATATGTGGATAAATAGTTCCTTATAGTCAAGTGGACCCACACTACTACTCTGTTCCAAAGACATGCACACCATCGAAATAGTCCATCTATATCAATATACACCGAGGGGGAATAATTTTTTTTACAAGAGAGGAAATAGTTCATCCATCCATAATGCCCTCCTGCTGGTGCAGCCTTTTCTTCTTCTTCTTCTTCTTCTTCTTCTTCTTCTTCTTCTTCTTCTTCTTCTTCTCATTCTCTGTGGGAGACGGCTTCGCAACAAGCTCTTTGGACCTTGCAGCTATCTCGAAACTCACACGGGCATCGAGGGCAGCATATTTTATCCGCTCATACGTCAAGGGATAATTCTCCCATCCAGACGACCTTAATGCCACCGTCTCGTCACCCTTCTAAACATTTGTACCGAGCACAAAATTTGCTACGTCGAATAGGGATGGTGTCTGTTTATCACAATCTTCTACAGGAATTTTGATTCTGGTTTGTAGGTCAGCGATGCTTTTCAAATAAGGTTGTACGGCTCCAGCTTCTGTTTGTCCCCTTCGATGGATGCCCCATAGAAGTATATGTCCTCCCGAGACAAGAAATCGTGAAGCTCACCTGGTATGGAGGGCGAGTGTATGATGTGGTACACCAAAACATCATCTTCGAGGCACAGCTGAAGGACAGCAGCGCGCTGGATCTTCCCATGGGCACGCTCCGTGTACTCTGCGTCGAGACCGATGACCCTCGTCTCTACCTTTTCGAGGGAGTTGGATACATTGTTGATCCACTGCCGAACAACCCTTGGGTGGACGGTGACGGTGGCAACTACGCGCATCGAGCCTTCCACGAGGACATGTTGGACGCTAAAAACCTGCATCTCGATCTCTTTCGCCATTTGGAACCGCTGGAACGGAGGGCTATGGTTTGGAGAATTAGGATTAGATGGCTAGTCTAACTGAAGTAGTAGATGATTATTTAAAGAGGTTAAAACAATGTGAATGCAGTGGGGTTTGGATGCAAATGAAGACGAAGGGGAGGTGCAGAAGCCGAGGAGAATCGGTTCCCGATGGAGAAGTAAATGGGAGAAGTGGCGTGCAGGCAGTTGATTAGACGGCTAGGTAGACTAAACGAAAAGGCTATGCGGGTAGACTGATGAGTCGTACCTGTTCGTGTACATGCCCATCCTTCCTGATAGGTGGGACCTATGCAAACAGAAAAAAAATGTGTCATAGTTTTTTTTTTGAGCGCGTGAGTGGGAGACACAACATTCTCTGGTTAAGGAATACTCCCTCCGTTTAGGTGAGTATAAGTCACCTTATGAAAATCAGGTTCTCCCAAAACCTTTAGGCGTGGAGCATTAACTTCCTGCTCGATCCCCTCCCAGCCTCGTTAGCCAGCGTTCTCTTCCTCTGCTGCCGCGTTCTACCTTTCCATTCTTCCTCTTCTCACGTGTGGAACGATCTGCATGCCGTCCTTGATACACCAGATCGACCACTACATGCATCGCGGCAGGGCGTTGATTGGGCATGCACGAGAATTTGGTTCTACTCGCAATATGGATGATACCTGAACGATGAAGTCAACAGGCATGCTAGCACGGGAGACCTATTTCCGCTATAGAATACTGGAGTACTCATGTTCCTACTACTACTAGTAGTAGTAGTACAACTATGGTACACTTGATGGTCAAAATACTATTCATCCGGTCCTCACAGTGAAGTGACAACACCTTGTGCCTGACACTAGTCCAGGTGGCGTGTTCGGGTTACCAAAGTCAGCCTCACCCTGTGCACTGTGCAGTCTGTCACCGCCGCTGTACAGCACATTGGCGCCTTGCCTCCTCTCCCTCTCCGCTCCCATAGCACCACTCCATCTCCATCTCCTTCTCCGTCTCCGTCTCCATCTCACTGTGCCCCCGTGTATCGTCGCCTCACTCGCCTCCCCCACTACCACTATTCCCTCGCTAGCCGCTCCGGCACCGACATCCTTCTCCCCCGTAAATCAAGCCCCCTTCCAAACTCCACCATGGCCGAACGCGAACCGCGCAGCATCCATATGAGCCGCGATTGGAGCAATCTCCCCAGTGACATTCTCGACCTCTGTTGTTCATGTATGGATATGTTGAGCGCCCTGCGGCTGGCTGCATGCTCGGGGGACATGCACACGGCCATCGTCGAAGCGAGGCCTAAGCTTTTCAAGACACCCTTCTTGCTGCTATCTGGTCTTGCGAGATTGGCTCACCATGATACGGAGGCGTGCATGATGCCCCTCGACTTCAATCGGATCTCCATTAGCCGAAACTTCTTTGCAGGTATGTAGTGGGTCGCCGTACATCATTTCCCTCGACATCGATCCGATCACCATCGCCCGAAACTTCTTGGCAGGTATGTACTGGGTCGGCATGAACTCCCACTGGATGGCTGCCTTCAGAGAAGACGGTAAAAAGTTGGTGCTCGTGAACTTCCAGACCTCCCATGAGATTATCCTTCCTCCGTTGGATTATATAGAGTATTACCATCGCGGTCCAAGTCATCTAGCTTACTACGTCAGTTGGACGGACCTTGTTTTGCAGAAGATTGTAATCTGCCAAGTGCCCACAAGACATGCGAATTACGCAGACTTCAAGCTAATTGCCTTGTTCGACCGTGGACTCGCCTATCTTTACGCCGGTGCCTTCTTTAGCTGGAGACAACTCGGCTCGCAATGGATCATCGTCAAAGCTGATACACACTTCTGTGATGCTATTGAACACAATGGCATCATCTACGTGATCGACAAAGCAGATGGCACCACGTATTGCTGGGACGGCGCGTGTAAGTTGTTTCCGTCTCATGTTAATGATGACGCCATGACACTGTTTGAACTTTTTGTGATGATTGGCATATCCCTGTTTGAGCAGGATTTGAGTAGAACTATGGCAATGCATTAGAGACACCGTAAATCAGCTATATATGGAATGAGTTAATTCATGTGATTGTGACCATGTCATTACAGCCAATTTGTACCCTGAATAATCAAACGGTTAGGAATATATGGATATTATCCTTATTTTATAGTAATCTATATACTACTACTAAATATGAGTGTGTATCAATGGCCATGTTAGTTTCCTCATTTTCATGATGTACAAACATGCACCACACTGTTGGTTTCATCTAACCATACATTAGGGAAGTAAATGTGCATATGGCGAACTCTATATTTGGAAGTAGTGAAATCCTGCAATGCTTACCATGTGTACATACCTATATTCGCCCTTCAGCAATCAATGGCTAGAATAATATCCTCACAAAATTTTTGCCCACAGAACACGAGTATATAACAATGCATGGTCTATTAGTTACCTTGAAGAATTTGTTTGTGAGGACAAAACATGATTACTCCCTCCATTCCCAAATATTTGTCTTTCTAGAGATTTTAACAAGTGACTACATACGGAGCAAAATGAGTGAATCTACACTCTAAAATATGTCTACATACATCCGTATGTTGTGTCTATTTGAAATTCCTAGAAAGACAAATATTTGGGAACGGAGGGAGTACATAACATGCATGACATGGTAGTTTCCTGTGAAGAATCGATTGCGAGATAACATGAGTATAACCATGCATGGCACTTCTATATTTTCGAACCCAATATACATTTCCCTGTATTTTCCTCCCAGTTCCAACAGGGACATATCAATGCTGTTTCTTGCATTATCCTACTCATACTCTGAACAATGCTGATCTTACATTAACAATGCCTGTCCTTTTTGATATGATGCAGTCCCTACAGTTACTGCCCTTTGTAATCACACCACCTTTGCCAAAAACAGGGAAGCACAACTGGTTCCTCGCTCGATCAGACGACGGCAAAAGACTGATGATCATTCGGACACATGAGCCGGAAAAGTTATATTGCAAAAACCCCACTGTATACAAGCACCATGTAATACGTGAGTATCCGGATAGTGGTTGTTACGTCTATGAGCAGGATACCAGCTTGTTGGGGCCTTTAGGATTTTTTAGTTGGAGGCGGGTAAACAGCCTTGGTTCACACTCTCTGTTTCTCAGACTCAATTATCCGATTAACCAGGAGATCACTGTTGGCAAGGACCTTGATGGCAGAGAGGCTCTGTTTGCTATGGAAAACTGTGTCTACACGGCGAGCCCTAGGAGTTCGGGAGCAAACTCCCCTGATTGTCAACGATACAGCCTGCAGCCAAAAGAAGGTGAGAATGACAAAGGCATCCGGATTAACTTTGATCCTTGGATGTCTCAATTACGACAGGCAGTGATGTGGTTCAAGCCTTCAGGTTGATAGGTAATTGGGCTGTTGCATCGAAAGGGTGGAGTACTGGTGTCTCCGGATCACTGGTCGCTGAAGCGGGGCTGCAAATTATGATGGTGTTGGATCATCTCTTCGAATGACTTTGTTGTCTTTGCTGCTGGTTCTGGATGGGTAGTTCTTTCTTTTGTTATGCATATTCCTTGCCATTTGGTTATCCTCGTCTATGTCACTCTTACTATGTAATAGTTGCTTCTGTTTAGAATGTCATTCTCGTCTGGATCATGAGAGTCTGAGCGTTGCAGATGGGTGCGTTTTGGTGGTGTAGGAAGACTTCTTATGAACTATCATGTCTTGCTGTTTATGTCAGTAGTAGTCACTAGTCAATGTTTGAATGTTGTATATATCGTTGTTTCGAACTGTTTATTGTCTCGAACTACTGGTGGGCTAAATGAGGGCATCACCATTCTCCAGTGTTCAGAGTATATCTCCTTTTTTCAAGTTATATAATTTGAGCTCAGTGTCTTTTCGATGATGTACACTTGTTTGGGCCAGTGAGGTGTCGTTGAATATGGGCCGAGTAGTAACGCAATGCCAAACAGGTCAATTAGGACTCTCAGGCCGGGCTCTCAAAAGATCCTGAAAAAAAAAGGCCGGGCTCTCCAAAAAAAAAAGAATAAGGACTCTTAGGCCGACATGTGGGCGCCACCGGTGTTTTCGTGTGCTTGCGCGCCGAGAGCATATTGGCGCGTGCTCAAAATTCATGCTACCTTTTCATCCCCAGTCTCCCGCCCCTCCCCACCTCTGGAATCTCGATTCCTACTCCAGTTCCCCCAAATCCCCCTCCTGTACTCCCTGTACTCAAGCGCACTATCATGTCACCGGTCAACGCGGATCTCCGAGCTGGAGATCCTGAGGTCTGTCCTGCCTTCGATCGCTGCGTGCTGTCGCTCAACAGTGGCATGGCGGCACTTGACGTCCAGTTTGCCGGCAAAGTGCTGATGGTAACCATCAACGGCGACCAGCCTCCCATCTCGCCAGACGACCTTGTCAAAGCTCTTGGCATTGCGCACGGCATCCAAATAAGTGACTTGCTCACCGGACAACTTTCGACTGCAGTCGTGTGTTCGAATCTTCCCGGCGTTTGTTCTGCGATGGCGCGCTTGTGAGCATTGATCGGTGGCACCTAGGATGGGGCTCGGTGTCCTCTGAGCTTGAGTTTTTAACAAAGCTTACCTTCCATGGCATGCCTCGACGTGCTTGGAATAGTGAGTCCATGAACGAGCTTATCAACGACCTTGGAGGTGAGCTCCTAAGTATGTTTGTTCCTCCAGACAGCTGAGCTCTGATGGTTATGGCATGGATGAAGAAGCCGTCCACCATACCGAAGGTGATTGGCGTTGAGATACCGGTGCAGGAACCGGGGTTGTACTATTCGTTGCCACCAAGGCCGCCGCGGACCACGTTAGGGATGTACCTGTATCGAGTGTTCGTGCATGTCGAAGAAGTGGTCAATCCATCAATCGAAGTCCCGCCGCCGCCGCTGATGCCAGGGTCCGTCGACGACGTCCATTATAGGAGTCAACATCAGACTTTCCCCGTGTTGCTCGGAACGATGGATGGCATAGGGCCTACTCCATCGTGTGGTGGAGGCCACTGCTTCTTTGGGAGAAGAGGCAGGGCTGGCTGCCTGGATGTGCTCTAATTTGAGGTAACAACTGAATCTTGTCAGATACTAGTTAAATCCGAGCTATGGGTGTGAAGCACTGATATGCCAGTACATTTGATTGTGACCTGTTCTATTTTTGTACCTGAACTTTTTTTAGAAAGGGTTGTACGTCAACTTAATGTGCTAGCAGAACTTATTGTGTTGTCTGTCTGTTTTCTTTGCACAACATTCAAGATATTTCCCCATCATTGATAAAGACGATGAACCGTTATGTACGACTACATTGGTTTCAACATAGCCCTTCCCGTAGCGATCCACTGCTTCCATCCTGATTGTGCCGCCTGCGTGAAATTTTTGTATGCAAGTTCAGTGTGCTATGATGTTCTATATGATTGTGTCAACTATATAAGTTTTTACTGAGCATCAGCAATGCATATGGCTGAAAGATGTATTTACGAGCATCGACCGATGGGTCTCTCTCTCTATCTCTCTTTCTCACACACACACACGCACACACACGCGCACACGCACAAGTGGGACCCGTTGAATTATTTATTTGCTCGTGACAGCTTTTAATTAGGTTCCACTGTAATCTAACTTTTCTCTTAAGTTATTAATTGAGCTCAGTGACTTCAGAAAGTTGTACAGAAGCCTTGTTTGGGCCTTTCCGGCATCGCTGAATGTGGGCTGAGTAACCATGTTAGGTTGTACTGTACTACACAGGCCTTTTTTTTCAACATCAGCAATGCAACTGGGCCAACAGCTGTACACAATATCCGGGTCAACTTGTTATTCTCCGCCTGCTGGGCTGCAAACTTTCCTAGGAGGTATGCATTAGGCTTAACAAGAAAATGGACTTTAAGAAATAATAAATGGGATGTAATTATAATAACTGGACAGTTACTATGCACGAAACACGTAATTAGTTTGAAAAATATATTATTTTTGGAATTTGAAAATTTTAATTTCATTACTTGTTGCGCACGCAATATTTCGTTGGATTTTAACGTAATACAACTTTATTTTGAAATTATATTTAACCTGACTAGAAATTTCGGATAAAAATATTTCGGATCCCATCAAAATGTGGGAATTTTTTTTGAATTCTGTTTTGAGCGGTTGTTTGAAATTATTAATCGTTGTCCTAGCTAGAAGTTGGGCTGTACTTTTAACAAACTGTAAATGGGCTATAGTAAATTCCATTAGAATTAAAAAATGGGTTGTACATTCTTACAAATCGCAAATGGGCTATATGTTCTCTGCCAAATCCGAGCTGTGGGCCTACTAAGTTGACGCGTACCAAGGGCTTTGTCAACTTAGTCAATATAAACGATTCTAGCTGCAATGATCGTACGATGTCTATCCAACGGCCGTAGTGCTTCTTCAACCTCTGGTCTTCTTGCTCCAGCCGCCCAAAGCAGCGCCGGTCGTGTCGCGTGCTCCTGCCTCCCATGGCCGGCTGTGATGCCGCGGAGGCCTCACCGCCCCGTACTACTCCCACCGCTGGCCAGGCCATCCCTCTACTCACCCACACCCCTTGTTATTCTGCGGCGACGGCAGCCTCACACTGCAGCCGAACCAGTGAACCCTCGTACTCCTCTCCGCGCGGGCTTCCACTGCTGTGTCTTCCCCGGCTCCGTGTCGTCCCCTTCCTAGGCCCCGCTATCGTCCAGACCACCGCCCTGGTGCTCTCGGCGCGGCGTGGTCAACGTGGTCAACGACCGACTTCCATCGGAAGAGTACTGTACGTGGAGAGGCTGACAGCTGGGTCCAGGCGGCCGTAAGGAAGTGCCTCCTTATTACGCGCAAAATAATTATTCCTCCACCTGACAGCAGGGACCCACCGGATGGGCCACCTTATTTCGCGAAAAAAACGTTTCCCCCCTGACTGCTGGGACCCACCGGACGGGCCAGGGTATTTCGCAAAAAAACGTTCCCCCCGCTGTCTGCTCGGACCCACCGGAAGTGCCTCCTTATTACGCACAAAAAAAATGAATACTCCCCCTGCTAGCTGGGACCCACCATGGTGGGAAGCTGACTTGTGGGCCTACTAAGTTAACTGGGACGGGGGCCTTTGTCAACTTTAGTCAATATGAATGATTCCAGCTCCAGTGACCGTACGATGTCCATCCAACGACCGTAGTGCTTCTTCAACCTCTGGTCTTCTTGCTCCAGCCGCCCAAAGTAGCGCCGGTCGTGTCGCATGCTCCTGCCTCCCGTGGTCGGCTGTGCTGCCGCGGAGGCCTCGCCGCCCCTACTATTCCCACCGCTGGCCAGGCCCTGCGGCGACGGCAGCCTCACACCGCAGCCGAACCAGTGAACCCTCGTACTCCTCTCCGCGCGGGCTTCCACTGCCGCGTCTTCCCTGGCTCCCCGTCGTCCCCTTCCTAGGCCTCGCCGTCGTCCACCGCCCTGGTGCTCTCGGCGCGGCATGGTCAACGTGGTCAAGGAACGACGTCCATCGGATGTGGACTGTACGTGGAGAGGCTGACAACTGAGTCCACGGCCGCAGCAAGGAAGTGCCTCCTTATTACGCGGAAAATAATGATTCCTCCACCTGACAGCGGGGACCCACCGGACGGGCCACCGTATTTCGCGAAAAAACATTTCCCCCTGACTGCGGGGACCCACCAGCTACATATTCGCACGCAAGGAAGTGCGTCCAGGCAAAAAAAATGATTCGGCCCCCTGACTGTTGGGACCCACCAGCTACATCTTCGCAGGCAAGGAAGTGCCTGACAGTCGGGACCCACCTGGTCGAAGCGTACGTAGCATTGTCATTCTGGTCGCGAACGTGTACGTACATACTGGTCGATGTAGAGGCGCGCACGTGTCGTAGTAGAGGCGCGCACGTAGCATGTACACGTACGTACAGCGGCCAGTGTGCAAGAAAGAAAATACGGCCACGTATGTACATACGGGCGGGGTCTCGAACGCCTACTCGTGCTTACGTACGGCGAGGGCTCGTGTACATGGCTGGGTCGGAACGGAGAAACATCGTCGTCGTCGTGTTCATGGGGAGCCAACCGGCTGGGTCGGAACGGAATGCGTCGTCGTGTTCATCGGGAGGGCTTGGACGGAACAGCCGATGGAAACGAGGCCTGGCGTACCGCAGAACGGAGGAAACGGCCTTGTGTTCGACCGGCCACGTTTGAAACGGGATCCTGTTCATCGGGAGGGGTCTGGCGTACCGCAAAACGGAGGAAACGGGCCTCCTACGGTCGAAACGGGGGTCCTGTTGATCGGGAGGGGTGTGGCGTGCCGCAAAACGGAGGAAACGGACTTGTGTTGGAGTGCTACGGTCGAAACGGGGGTCCTGTTCATCGGGAGGGGTGTGGCGTACCGCAAAACGGGACTCCACGGGACACTGTTCATCTCCACCGTCGACCCCCTCCAGCCTCCACGGGCTACTGTTCATCCACCATCGACCTCCTCCAGCCTCCACCTGCGACTGTTCATCCACGGGCTCCTGTTCATCCAGCCTCCACCACGCGCTACTCCACCGGCTACTGTTCAACCAGCCCTCTCCACGGGCTCCTGTTCAACCACCCCTCCACGGGCTACTGTTCATCCAGCCCTCCACCGTCTACTGTTCATTCTGCCCTCCACGGGGTGGTCCTGTTCATCCTGCCCTCCACGGGCTCCTGTTCATCCAGCCCCCGGCTCGATCGATCGGGGTCCTGTTCATCCAGAGGCAACACCACAGGGTCCTGTTCATCCACCCCCACCGGGAACTGTTCATCCAAACCCCCCCCCAGCAACACTCACTGTTCATCCAGAGGCAGCATCGATCGGCTTCAGTTAGCAGCAGTAGCGAAGGAACCGCTCGATCGGGTTCAGTTAACAGCCATCGATCGATCGCTCGGGTTCAGTAACGCGTAGCCTGCAGTGCAATCGCTCGGGTTCAGTTAGAGCCCAACGCCTCGCACACACGCGCGTACGTGTACGAGAGAAACACGCATCGCTCGGCCCTCGACCTCCTACAGTAACCGGGAACTCCCCAAAATTTTCCTCGCCCTCGCTTCTACCACAGTTTTTTCCGTCATGGACGGCCCAAAGAATGTCATGCAGCTGCATCTCCGGCCCGCCCAGGACGAAAAGCCCATTTTCTGTCATGATTTTTTGTCATAGAAGTAGGAGCCCACCACATCTATGATGATACCGGGTTTTGTCACAATTATCGTCATAGAAGTGTCATATGTATGACAGAAAAAAAAATTCGTTCGGCCCAAAATGTCATGGATGTGTCTTTTTTTAGGGATATGAGGAAAGGACACATATGTGGGGAGCTTGATGCTCGGAAAATAATAATAAGCTTCTGTAAAAGAAGCCCCCAGGTATTATTAGCATATACATTTAAGGATGTGTACGTCATAGGTGTGCGGTTTGGCCGCGCAAGAGCTATAGAGCTAGAGAAAAAATTAAAGAAAGAAAAAATAGACACAAAGGGAGAAGAAGACGAACAAAGAGTATGGCTCTAGGCATAGAATCTTCGGAGTCTGGCGGCATTCCACGGGTTTGGCTCTAAGCGATTGTCCGATGCATCACGCAGGCGGTACGCTCCTCCAGTGAGAACTTCATCTATGATGAAGGGACCCTCCCACTTGGGCTTGAGTTTGTCCTTTTTCTTTTCTGGCAATCGTAGAACGAGTTCACCAACATTATAAGTCTTGGCCCGCACATCTCTGCTTTCGTATCTGCGAGCCTATTGTTGGTAGAATGCAGAACGGGCTTTTGCAATGTCGCGCTCCTCCTCCAGGGCATCTAGGATGTCCTGCCGATCAAGCTCGGCCTCTCTCTCTTCATACATGTGCACTCGAGGTGAGTCATGAATGATGTCGCAGGGGAAAATGGCCTCTGGGTCGTACACCATGAAGAATGGTGTGTATCCGGTCGTGCGATTGGGCGTGGTCTGCAACCCCCACAGTACGGAGTCGAGCTCCTCAACCCAGTGCTTGTCTGATTCTTTCAAAGACCGCACTAGTCTAGGCTTAATGCCGCTCATGATAAGACCATTAGCTTGTTCGACTTGACCGTTTGTTTGTGGGTGATAGACGGAGGCGTAATCGAGCTTAATGCCCAGGTTAGCACACCAGGTTTTCACTTCATCGGCTGTAAAATTGGAGACGTTATCAGTGATGATGCTGCGTGGGACACCATAATGGTGCACCACACCGGATATAAAGTCTATCACTGGTCCGGCTTCGGCCGTTTTAACTGGTTTGGCCTCTATCCACTTGGTGAATTTATCTACCATGACCAGCAGATATTTTTTCTTATGCCTTCCTCCTTTAAGGGGTCCGACCATATCAAGCCCCCAGATCGCGAAAGGCCAAGTAATGGGGATTGTTTGTAGAGCGGTAGGTGGCATATGGCTTTGATTGGCAAAGAGCTGGCATCCGACACAACGTTGGACAAGGTCATGTGCATCTGCCCGGGCCGTCGGCCAAAAGAAACCTGTATGGAAGGCTTTACTTACAAGGGCCCGAGTTGCGGCGTGGTGACCGCTGAGACCAGCATGGATTTCAGCCAGAAGCTGCCGTCTCTCTTCTTCGGAGATACATCTTTGAAGGACTCCGGTAGCGCTTTTCTTGTAGAGCTCTCCGTCATGGACCTTGTAGGCTTTCGAGCGCTGAACAATGCAGCGAGCCTCATTCTGATCCTCAGGGAGCTCTCGCCTATTAAGGTAGGCCAAGAAGGGTTCGGTCCATGGGGTAATTACTGCCATTATTAGATGGGCTGATGGTGTTATTTTGGTGGCTGAGCCCCCAATGATATCGGTATTGTGTTCGGAATCTGGGGTATAGTCGGATCCGGACTGCTGTTGCTGCTCTCACCCTGCCACACCACGGATGGCTTGAAGAGCCTTTCCAGAAAGATGTTAGGCGGGACGGGGTCACGCTTGGCGCCAATGCGAGCAAGGACATCCGCCGCTTGATTACTTTCTCGAGCCACATGATGAAACTCGAGTCCCTCAAACCGAGCTGATATTTTGAGTATAGCGTTACGATAGGCCGCCATCTTCGGATCTTTGGCGTCGAAGTCTCCATTTATTTGGGATATTGCGAGATTTTAATCCCCGTGCATCTCCAGGCGTTGTATGCCCATGGAGGCAGCCATCCGAAGACCGTGCAATAAGGCCTCATATTCGGCTGCATTGTTGGAGTCTGTGTATAATATTTGGAGTGCATACTGGACTGTGTCTCCGGTGGGGGACGTTAAGAACACACCCGCTCCTAAGCCGGCCAGCATTTTAGAGCCATCGAAGTGCATGACCCAGTTGGAATATGTACCGTACTCTTTAGGGAGTTCGGCCTCAGTCCATTCAGCGACGAAGTCGGTCAATACTTGAGATTTGATGGCTCGGCGTGGTTTGTATGTTATGTCGAATGGCAGGAGCTCAATGGCCCACTTAGCAATCCGGCCCATAGCGTTGATACGTCTCTGTCGTATTTACATTTCCAAACACTTTTGCCCTTGTTTTGGACTCTAACTTGCATGATTTGAATGGAACAAACCCGGACTGACGTTGTTTTCAGCAGAATTGCCATGGTGTTATTTATGTGCAGAAACAAAAGTTCTCGGAATGACCTGAAACTCCACAGAACATATTTTGGGAAAATATTAAAAATGCTGGAAGAAGAATCCACGTCAGGGGGGCCTCCACCTGTCCACGAGGGTGGGGGGCGCGCCCCCTGCCTTGTGGGCCCCCTGACGCTCCACCGACCTCAGCTCCAACTCCATATATTCGTGTTCGCAGAGAAAAAATCAAAGAGAAGGATTCATCGCATTTTACGATACGGAGCCGCCGCCAAGCCCTAAAACCTCTCGGGAGGGCTGATCTGCAGTCTGTTTGGGGCTCCGGAGAGGGGAATCCGTCGCCATCGTCATCATCAACCATCCTCCATCACCAATTTCATGATGCTCACCGCCGTGCGTGAGTAATTTCATCATAGGCTTGCTGGACGGTGATAGGTTGGATGAGATTTATCGTGTAATCGAGTTCGTTTTGTTAGGGTTTGATCCCTAGTATCCACTATGTTCTGAGATTGATGTTGCTATGACTTTGCTATGCTTAATGCTTGTCACTAGGGCCCGAGTGCCATGATTTCAGATCTGAACCTATTATGTTTTCATGAATATATGTGAGTTCTTGATCCTAGCTTGCAAGTCTATAGTCACCTACTATGTGTTATGATCCGGCAACCCCGAAGTGACAATAATCAGGACCACTCTCGGTGATGACCATAGTTTGAGGAGTCCATGTATTCACTATGTGTTAATGCTTTGGTCCGGTACTCTATTAAAAGGAGGCCTTAATATCCCTTAGTTTCCGTTAGGACCCCGCTTCCACGGGAGGGTAGGACAAAAGATGTCATGCAAGTTCTTTTCCATAAGCATGTATGACTATGTTCAGAATACATGCCTACATTACATTGATGAATTGGAGCTAGTTCTGTGTCACCCTATGTTATGACTGTTACATGATGAACCGCATCCGGCATAATTCTCCATCACTGATCCAATGCCTACGAGCTTTTCACATATTGTTCTTCGCTTATTTACTTTTCCGTTGCTACTGTTACAATCACTACACAACCCAAAAATATTACTTTTGCTACTGTTACCATTACTACCATATTACTTTGCTACTAAATACTTTGCTGTAGATACTAAGTTATCTAGGTGTGGTTGAATTGACAACTCAACTGCTAATACTTGAGAATATTCTTTGGCTCCCCTTGTGTCGAATCAATAAATTTGGGTTAAATACTCTACCCTCGAAAACGGTTGCGACCCCCTATACTTGTGGGTTATCAAGACTATTTTCTGGCGCCATTGCCGGGGAGTATAGCTCTATTCTTTGAGTCACTTTGGATTTATATCTGCTGGTCACTATGAGGAACTTGAAAGACGAGAAAACAAAAATTTATCCCTCAACTACGAGGGGAGGTAAGGAACTGCCATCTAGCTCTGCACTTGATTCACCTTCTGTTTTGAGTAAGCTTGCGACACCTAAACCTGCTTCTGCTATTAATTCTGATATGTTGCATGTTATTGATGATGCCACTTCTGCTATGCATGATACTTATGATGAAACTACTTCTATGCTTGATACTACTGTGCCACTTGGTGAATTTCTTGATGAACAACTTGCTAGGGCTAGAGAGAATGAAATTATTGAAACTGGTAATATTGAACATAGTGATGATGAAGACTCTCCCCCTAATAAATATGAATTACCTGTTGTGCCTGAGGGTTATGTTCTGGATGAAGAATCTGCTAGAGCCATTTTAGCTTGCAATGATAGAAGTGATCTTAAGAAGTTATTAGCTAAATGGAAGCAACAATCTCTTAATGCTAGAATGAAACCTGACCCTGCTTTTGCTACTTCACCTATCTGTGTTACTGATAAGGATTATGAATTCTCTGTTGATCCTGATATAATTACTTTGGTTGAATCTGATCCTTTTTATGGCTATGAATCTGAAACCGTTGTGGCACATCTTACTAAATTAAATGATTTAGCCACCCTGTTCACTAATGATGAGAGAACTCGCTACTTTTATATCCTTAAAATATTTCCGTTCTCATTGAAGGGTGATGCTAAGATATGGTTTAATTCTCTTGATCCTGGTTGTGTGCGTAGTCCCCATGATATGATTTATTACTTCTCTGCTAAATATTTCCCTGCTCATAAGAAACAAGCTGCTTTAAGGGATATATACAATTTTGTGCAAATTTAAGAAGAGAGTCTCCCACAAGCTTGGGGAGGCTTCTCCAATTACTTAATTCTTTGCCTGAACATCCTCTTAAGAAAAATGAAATACCTGATATCTTTTATAATGGACTAACCGATGCTTCCAGAGATTACCTGGATAGCTGTGCTGGTTCTGTTTTCAGGGAAAGAACACCGTATGATGCTGAAATTCTATTGAATAAAATGTTGAAAAATGAAAAAAATTGGACACTTCCTGAGCCAACTCCTGAGCCTATTCCTAAACCAACTCCGAAGAAGAGGGTTGTTCTATTTCTCAGTCCTGAAGATATGCAAGAGGCAAAGAAATCTATGAAAGAAAAAGGCATTAAAGCTGAAGATGTTAAGAATGTACCTCCTATTGAAGAAATACATGGTCTTAATTTACCGCCTGTTGAAGAAAATTATGGTCTTAATTCATCACCTGTTGAAGAAACACATGGTCTTGATAACCCAACACAGGTAGTAAAGGTAAATTCTCTCTATAGTTATGATAAAGCTGAAATCCCTCCTACTAAGTTTGCTAGCCAATGTTTGGATGAGTTCGATAACTTTATGGTTAAGCAAGAAGATTTTAATGCTTATTTTGGTAGACAATTAAAACAAAATGCTTATACGATTAAACACTTGGGTGATTATATGTCTAGAGTTAAAGGTGAACTTAAACTCATTAGTAAACATGCTTCTATGGTTACCACTCAAGTGGAACAAGTACTTAAAGCTCAAAATGATTTGCTCAACGAATTAAATAGTAAGAATAATGATTATGCTGTTAGAGTGGCTACTAGAACTGGTAAAATGACACAGGAACCTTTGTATCCTGAAGGCCACCCTAAGAGAATTGAGCAGGATTCTCAGAGAAATAATTTAGATGCACCTAGTCCTTCTAAAAGGAAGAAAAAGAAAAATGGTAGGACTTTGCATGCTTCTAGTGAACCTATTGCTGAAACACCTGAGAATCCAAATGATATTTCTATTTCTGATGCTCAAACACAATCTGGTAATGTACATGAACCTAATGATAATGTTAATGATAATGTTCATGATGATGCTCAACCTAGCAATGATAATGATGTAGAAATTGAACCTGCTATTAATCTTGATAACCACAATCAAAGAATCAACGTTATGATAAGAGAGACTTTGTTGCTAGGAAGCACGGTAAAGAAAGAGAACCATGGGTTCAGAAACCCATGCCTTTTCCTCCCCAACCATCCAAGAAAAAGGATGATGAGGATTTTGAGCGCTTTGCTGAGATGATTAGACCTATCTTTTTGCGTATGTGTTTGACTGATATGCTCAAAATGAACCCTTATTCTAAGTATATGAAAGAAATTGTCACTAATAAAAAAATATATCGGAAGCTGAAATTTCCACCATGCTTGCTAATTATACTTTTAAGGGTGGAATACCTAAGAAACTTGGAGATCCAGGAGTACCAACTATACCATGCTCCATTAAAAGAAACTATGTTAAAACTGCTTTATGTGATCTTGGAGCCGGTGTTAGTGTTATGCCTCTCTCTATATCGTAGACTTGATTTGAATAAGTTGACACCTACTGAAATATCTTTGCAAATGGCTGATAAATCAACTGCTATACCTGTCGGTATTTGTGAGGATGTGCCTGTTGTGGTTGCAAACGTTACTATTTTGACGGACTTTGTTATTCTTGAAATTCCCGTGGACGATAGTATGTCTATTATTCTTGGAAGACCTTTTTGAATACTGCAGGGGCTGTTATTGATTGCAACAAAGGCAATGTCACTTTTCATGTTAATGGTAATGAGCATACGGTACACTTTCCGAGGAAACAACCTCAAGTCCACAGTATCAATTCTATTGGAAAAATTCCATCGATTATTTTTGGAGGTTTTGAATTTCCTCTTCCTACTATCAAGAAGAAATATGATATTCTTATTATTGGGGATGTTCATATCCCCGTTGAGGTAACATAGTGTCACTCAAAATTTCTCCGGTTCCATGTTAGTCGGAATGAGTTTGTTAACAAGACCTAATCAACCTTGTTAGCGGATTCCTTTTGATGAGCATGAGATGGATGAAATTAGAAAGCACAAGCTTCTGTACCCTCCTTTACTTTCTGTTATTTAGTTGAAATAAAGTAAAAATAGCATTTTCCTGTCTGTTTCCTGAATTATCCGTGCAATATAAAAATACCCCGAAAATAAAAGTTCTCCAAATGCCTTGAAAATGGAATATGATTTTTTTCTGGAATATTTGAGAATACCTGGCACTGAGAACACGGCAGGGGGAGCAAGCACCTGGCCACGAGGGTCCAGGGCGCGCCCCGTGCCTCATGGGCCCACGGTGGCTCCCCTCCACTTATTACTGCACCCACACACTTCTTCTTCCTCCCAAAAAAATCACTATCCAACTCAAGCACGAGTTCTAGCTCATTTTGCTGCGATTTTCGATCTCCTTGCTCAAAGCACCTCTCACAAAACTGCTTGGGGGATTGTTCCTTGGTATGTGACTCCTCCATTGGTCCAATTAGTTTTTTCTCTAGTACTTTATTCATTGCAAATTTGTGCTGCCTAGGTGACCATGTTCTTGAGCTTGCATGTCAAATTTATATGGTTCCAAGTAGTTCTAATGCATGATATAGGCTTTAGGCACCTGTAGGAGTAGTTGCTATCAATTTTGTTGAGCTTGGTTCACTTTTATTTGAAGTTACTAAAATTTTTAGAATTTTTCAGAAAATAATGAAGAGATTTTTTAGGGGCTCATCGAGCCGGAGCTCGAAGGAAAAGCAAAGTGAAGAAGCAGAGAGGCCCAAATATAATCTGCCTCGCACCACGGAGGTTCGACCGTGTGAATGGCCTTCCAATGATTTCTTGAGAGCAGCCGGGATTTATGATGATTTTTATGAATTGTCTGAGAATGCAGGCCTCACCGATTTCCTCCGCGACCAACGCGAACAGTATATCTTACTCACCAATACTTTTGTGCAAAACTTCTACTATTATCCTAAGGAATCACCTCCTTCAGTCATTTATATGATGTGGTTAAGATGATATCACTAGATGAATTTTGCAAGGTTTGCAAAATACCTTTCGAGGGTAGTTTAGAGGAACCACATCGTAAAGATGTGGATGGGTTTATTGACACTATTACTGTAGGGGAAACTAGGAAGGTTTCCGATGCAAGAATCACTAGCATACATTTTCCTGTTTTACGCTACTTTGCAATATTTGCTTGTCGTTGCTTAACTGGTCGCGGAAACTATGGAAACCTTAGTGTTCCTGATATTATTATTTTGTTCCATGGTTTATTCTGTGATAATACTGTTAGTATGGGCAGTATTATTGCCAAACGGTTAAGTCTGAACCGTAGAAAGGGCCCCATCTTTGGAGGTGTCTATGCTTCACGCCTTGCTACATATTATAACATACCTATTAGGCACTATGAAAAAGAAGAAAAATTGCTGCCCACTGTTTATTTAGATTATAAGAGTATGGTAGCACATGACTTTATTGTTAAGAATAGGGAAGGGGCGCTTAAATACAAATTGTTCTTTGATAAACATCACCCTGAGACTATTACCTTGCCTGCTCCTTCCTTGTTTGATTTATCTGCAGGTCCGTATCTCGTTCCGCTGGCGGCCATTCACGCCTACCGGAACCCTACATCAGCCACAGAGCCGGAGCCGAACCACAATTTGAACCTCCACAACAGTCTAATTACCAGTGGGATCCGGAGATGATTGCCAACCAGTGGCAATCAAAGTCTTCTTCATCTCAGTACGACCCCGGTTATAACTTTGGATATCCGCCAGGCTACCCGTGGCAATAAACCAACTTACACTACTGGAATCAGGGATTTTGCCGTCTGCCAGTTCTTGCAGACGGCAAAGAAGGTCTTTGCCATCAGCTACCAAACAACAGACGGCAAAGAATTGGCAGACGGCAAAGAAGGTCTTTGTCATCTGTTATTTCTTTGCCGTCTGCTGGCAGATGGCAAAGAATCTTTGCCATCTGCCAGCGGACGGCAAAGAAGTGCCCGCGGACGGCAAAGAGGGGGAGCCATCTTCGGATCTGATCAGTGGATCTCATTTTCCCCCCGATGGGCCGAAAGAAGCGCATCCCCCCACCAAACCCTACTCCGCCCCCACATCCGCCCGTCGGCGCCCTCCTCCGCCTCGCCGATGCGCTGGGGTCGCCGCTCCTCCTCCGCGCCCACGGCACCGTCCACTCCCGCGCCGCCACCGTCCTCACCGACCCCGCCGCCCGCGCACGCCACCACCAGGCCGCCCTCCTCGCCGCGCGCCCCGCCGTCGACCTCGCGCCCTCCTCCTCTATGAGGCCGCCAGCGACAACCGCGCCTACGAGGAGGTCATCGCCGAGTGTGAGCGCGGGCTCAGGATCGACGACCCCTCCGACCCGGAGCCCCACTCGCTTAGGCTGCCCGCCCCCGACCCCGACCAGCTCCGGGCCGAGCTTCGCAACCGCGCCTCTGCTCTCCTACGGCCGGCGCGCCACCGCGCCTCGTCTCCTCCAGCCGGAAGGGTACCCAACGCCGCCCCCCCCCCCGCCCTCCACCCATCCACACACCCGGCTCTCCCAGCTCGGCGCGCAGTCCACCATGGAAGGGCACGGACGAGGCCGGCGCGCCTCCAGCGGGTAGGCGCGACCCCGCCTCTCACCCTCTCTGCCGTGCTCGGCCCCAGGTCCAACCCCACACCCCTACCCCTACCTCCGGCGCTCCTCTTTTTTGCCTAGTAAAGCTGTTCATAGCATCATTAGCAATTCCTATGATTTTGCAAGAATTTCACTTCGTGTTTCTGAATGTTGATTACATCCATATGCAGACCTATTTGTGTTATATATAAGTCAGGCGTTTGTTCTCTTCAAATCATTACTCTGCATTGAGTTTATCTATTAGTACAACTCAAAGTGGCAGGACATGTATCTGTTACATTTTTCTGACTTCGACTATGTGAGTTCACTGTAATCCAAGAGATTGTTCTTCATTCTTCTTGCAGGAAAGACGTGATAATTAGGAAAATTTTGCTGATGCATTGTCAGAGAGTTTTGGTCGACTAATGGCAATCCGTCTCCTATCGCGTCAAAATCTGAGCAAGCTGGTCGGTGTAGTCTTGTAGCATGGTCAGATTCAGACTCAGCTATTTTTGTTCTTTTTTGTTCCTACAAGATGTTCAGCTTAGCTTTAAATACAGTAAATTTAGATACTGGAAATGTTATATGACTCTGTTCTCCATGTATCCAGCATTATCCATGTTGCTCTTGACATTGATGCTTTATGAACAAGTAGAACACACCTGACAAGACAGCTGTCAATGAATGCTATGAGGTTTAGGAGAGACTTTGTGGATGTTTTTGCCTGTTACCACGTGTTGGCCACTAGAACAAGTAGACATTTTAGATGGCCCTTTTTTGTCTGTACGTTGTGTATGTCATCTGTTAGAAGTGGGATTGTTTTTGGTTTTGGCCTTGATAATACTAACTCTACCCTTTAGTTCAATCAGTTTCAAGGCCGCCCTTTTGCTCTCCACAATTCAGCCCTCTATTTTCCTGTTTGAAAAAGATGTGCTTATGTCATTGTGTTTGTTGAACTGTACAGCATAACAACAGTGGAGTGACTTGCAGGTGCCTCATGTGGATTTTATGGCTTAAGCCAAGAGGAGAAAGAAAGGGCTCTGCATATGAAAAGATACCAACATTATTGTTTCCATGAAATTGGTAATATATGTGGCATGTGTTTGTTTATCTTTTCTGCAAGAGCAACTTGTGTCCTGAGACCTTCTAGTGGTACTGAGACCCATAAAAAGAAATTGTCTTCTTGCATGATCACTTACTAAAAATAGGGACAATCAGCTTTACTTCTGAGTACTTAGAAGTAGTTAAGTTATCTAAGTTATTATGGGTACTGTTACAATGTGCTTGTATTGAACCATCTATCCAAGTTTATTACTAACTCTATATGTGCTTCTCTGCACCTATGCTTGCCTCTATATCTATTTGCTTTATGGACATGACTCTTGTGTTTGTTTGCTTGTTGTACTGTGATAATTGCAATGCTTATTTAGCGACAAAATTTGCTCTTAATGTACTGTTGCAGGATCTGGATATCTCTCAAAATTTAGTACTTTCTGGTGTTGATCTCAAGTGTTGGCTCCTACAGCATTGCATTTCACCAAGTGAAATGCTACATTTCTACTCCTAACCCATTCTTTCTTTCTTAGTGTTTTTGTTATGCAGGTTGGAAGAAAAGAAGAAGATCCAGAGAAGATCTTAGTAATAAGATAGTTTTTAGGAAAATAGATATTTAGTTTTAGGTCATTTCTTCTAATTTCAGATATGGAGTGCTTGTCTTTAGTTTTTGTTTTGACTTTGTGAAACTTGCTAACTATGGATGAAACTGTGTAATATTGATGAAACTATGTATATGTATGGATGAAACTTGCTACTATTGGTAACATGTGTTGGATATGCTATATTGGTACTATGTATGGATGAAACTTGCTACTATGTATATATATGTGTGTTTGATTTTCTGTGAAAATGAATGGGTATAAGAAGAAACAGAATTAATGCCTATTTGGTCTCTTTGCCAAATGCCAGCAGATGGCAAAGAGCCTGCAGTCTTTGCCGTCTGCTGGCAGACGGCAAAGACTGCAGGCTCTTTGCCGTCCGCTGCAGACGGCAAAGGCCCTTTGCCGTCAGCCGCCCGGAAGCAGACGACAAAGTAGCTCTTTGCCGGACCTTACTTTGCCGGAGCCTTTTGCCGTCCGCGGCTAACGACAAAGGCCTTTGCTGTCCGCCGTTCATGCCTTTGCCATCCGCCGTGGCAGACGGCAAAATAGCTGATTCCTGTAGTGTTAGGCCAAAAGCCTAAGCTTGGGGGAGTACGTATTTCTCACCGACATTACATTCATGTTCACACACTCATTGCTAGTTGTCGGTGCTCATACTCTTTCACTGTAATATCCATGCTAGTTTATTTTCCTTTTTCTTGCTTTCTTCTTGTGTGCTTAATAAACCTTAAGAAAAACCAAAAAATTTAGTTGTAGCTTTTAGCTAGTTTACTTTCTTGCTGTAGTAGTAATAATTAAAAAGAAAACCCAAAAATATTTCTCGTTCTTCTTTTGCTTGTTGGGAGCTTTCCCGTGTAAATAGTTTTATGTCTTTTCTTTTCTTTGGGGGTCGATAGGAGAAGACCATGATTAAATTGTTGAAGTGGCTCTTATATGCATTATTGTTGATTTAACCAAGAGCCCATATTGCCTTGTCTTCTCCTGTTTATTGAATGCTCGCAGATTCCAACTTAGTCCAATGCACGTGCACTCTTATTATTTTCACATCGTTCGGTCATGCAAGTGAAAGGCAATTATGACGATATATGATGGACTGACTGAGATGAGAGAAGCTGGTATGAACTCGACCTCTCTTGTTTTTGTAAATATGATTAGTTCATCGTTCCTGATTCAGCCTATTATGAATAAACATGTTTTCAATGACAATTAGAGATCATAGTTGCTTATGCCATGCTTGATTAGCTATGAGTTATAATGGTTTACCTTGCGTGCCAACATGCTATTAAAATGGTTGTGATGTGGTATAGTGGGGTGGTATCCTCCTTTAAATGATTTAAGTGACTCGACTTGGCACATGTTCACACATGTAGTTGAAACAAATCAACATAGCTTTCACGATATTTATGTTCATGGTGGATTATATCCTACTCATGCTTGTGCATCCAATCCCTTAAACCCCAAAGTTATTCCATATGAGTCCACCATACCTTCCTATATGCGGTATCTACCTGTCGTTCCAAGTAAATTTTTATGTGCCAAACTCCAAACCTTCTAATGAAATTCTGTTTTGTATGCTCGAATAGCTCATGTATTAACTAGGGCTGTCCGTATCTTCCATGTTAGGCGGGTTATTCTCAAGAGGAGTGGACTCCGCTCCTCACTCACGAGAAAATGGCTGGTCACCGGGATGCCTAGTCCCATGCTTTATGCAAATCAAATCAAATTAATTGCAAACAAAACTCCCCCGGGGCTGTTGCTAGTTGGAGGCACTCGTTGTTTCGAGCAAGCCATGGATTGATGCTTGTTGGTGGAGGGGGAGTATAAGCTTTACCATTCTATTTGGGAACCGCCTATAATGTGTGTAGCATGGAAGATATCGCCATCTCTTGGTTGTTATGTTGACAATGAAAGTATGCCACTCAAAATATTATTTATCTCTATTTCAAAATCGAGCTCTGGCACCTCTACAAATCCCTGATTCCCTCTGCGAAGGGCCTATCTATTTACTTTTTATGTTGAGTCATCACCCTCTTATTAAAAAGCACCAGCTGGAGAGCACCACTGTCATTTGCATCCATTACTATTAATTTATATTAGGGTATGACTATGACTGGATCTCTTTTACCATGAATTACAATGTTTAGTCAGTCCTTGATCTTTAAAGGTGCTCTGCATTTATGTTTTGCGGTTTCAGAAAGGGCTAGTGAGATACCATCCTATTATATCATATCATGATTGTTTTGAGAAAGTGTTGTCATCCGAGATTTATTATTATTGCTCGCTAGTTGATTATGCTATTGATATGAGTAAACATGAGACCTAAGAGTTATTGTGAATGTGGTTAGTCATAATCTTTGCTGAAAACTTGAATGCTGGCTTTACATATTTGCAACAACAAGAGCAAACAGAGTTTGTAAAAGTTTTTCTTTATTACTTTCAGTTTATCAACTGAATTGCTTGAGGACAAGCAAAGGTTTAAGCTTGGGGGAGTTGATACGTCTCCGTCGTATCTACTTTTCCAAACACTTTTTCCCTTGTTTTGGACCCTAACTTGCATGATTTGAATGGAACTAACCCGGACTGGCGCTCTTTTTAGCAGAATTGTCATGGTGTTATTTATGTGCAGAAACAAAAGTTCTTGGAATGACCTGAAACTCCACGGAACATATTTTTGGAAAATATAAAAAATACTGGAAGAAGAATCCACGTCAGGGGGGCCTCCACCTGTCCACGAGGGTGGGGTCGCGCCTGCCCCCTGGGCGCGCCCCCTGCCTCGTGGGCCCCCTGACGCTGCACCGACCTCAACTCCAACTCCATATATTCGTGTTCGGGGAGAAAAAAATCAGAGAGAAGGATTCATCACGTTTTACGATACGGAGCGGCCGCCAAGCCCTAAAACCTCTTGGGAGGGCTGATCTGGAGTCCATACGGGGCTCCGGAGAGGGGAATCCATCGCCATCGTTGTCACGACCGGTTTTTCAATAATATAATTATTGAGAGACCAATCCCTTTTACGGACCAGTAAGGAAGAATTCCTTCTCACTGGTAGACAATATCATGGTCACAGAAGAAAAATACCAGGAGTACTGAAATATAATACAAGGTTGAGCGGAAACTGCCCAACAATTTATTACATGCATGCCGATAAAACAAGACGGCGGATAGGGTGGCATAACTACTAACTCACGATAATAACGGTGGTGGAAATATCACCGCGAAGCGAGTGATATGACTCCTGAAGACTACAGCTCTTCGAGCGTCGGAGTGAGGCTCGAGGAGACTTATTGCGGGTGGCGGAAGCGTATATAATACAAGTGACCAATGTCCGGGATCGCGCAGGACTGACTGGGACTCCTCTAGGCGTCGGACGCGCTATCAAACTCTTCATCCAAGAGATCGCCTTCGTCCACATCTGGCCAAATCAACAAGCCAGGTGAGTACTATGAAAGTACTCGCAAGACAGTTCGGACATAAGATATAACAATGTAAACATGAAGCATATGAACAAGTTAACCAGTGCGTCCAGACATAGAGACAATAAATACTGGGTGCCAAACGAGGGTCTGAATGACTCCTCGAGAGGAAAATGCAAGAATGGTAATACTGGTGCCAAACGAGTGTCTGAATGACTCCTCGAGAGGAAAATGCAAGAATGGTAATACTGGTGCCAAACGAGTGTCGGAATGACTCCTCGAGAGGAAACTGCAGAATAGTAATACTGGTGCCAAATGAGTGTCTGAATGACTCCTCGAGAGGAAACTGCAGAATAGTAATACTGGTGCCAAACGAGTGTCTGAATGACTCCTCGAGAGGAAACTGCAAGAATAATAATGCCGCAGTCGGGCGTCAAGGCGACACCACATAAAGGGCTTATAACAGAAAATAAAGGCAGTGCATGCCACAGTCGGACGTCTGAGCGACATCACATAAAGGGCTTATATTTAAAGTAAGGAAACAAAAACACGCCACAGTCGGACGTCTGCGCGACGTCGCATAAAGGGCTTATATTGTAGCTCAAACATTCAGTAGCTCGAGATTATAAATTATTACAAGTACGAGACAAATATAAGATTAGTCCATCCACAGTAATAATAATTTAAACTAGGTTTACCACTTGAGTTTGTTCACCGGGGACAAGTTTTCCACGCGGATAGATATGAGTATACTGATTTCACTACGTGATCATGGATACGATGACTTGGAAGAATTTGACTCTGCAGAGTTTGTACTTAACCACAGCCAACGGATTTCAGTAGTCACGGGGACTAGTTC
This sequence comes from Aegilops tauschii subsp. strangulata, assembly GCF_002575655.3. Taxonomy (NCBI): domain Eukaryota; kingdom Viridiplantae; phylum Streptophyta; class Magnoliopsida; order Poales; family Poaceae; genus Aegilops; species Aegilops tauschii. The sequence goes on from NC_053035.3 coordinate 70,058,917, forward strand.
CGTTTACGGTGTTTTGGAAGAAACACGTCTAACCAGTACACACCCATTCAACATTCCGAAGCCAGGGATCACCCTCGGCAACGTTCAAGAAAAACCTTGAGACGGGGAGGCTACAACCTCGCGTAGCATGGGATCAAATTTCTATACGCGCGCTCTAAGGGGGTGCCCCCCCTCTCGGTCCCAACCGGAAACACCCATGCCCCCTGACCGGATAACTGGCTTTAATCCTGGGCCAAGTTACCATCATCCCGGCCCCTCTGTTTGGTGTGTACACGGAAAGAGGTTACCAACTTACTAAACCGCATCCTGGCAAATGAAACATGTGGTAGCACGGAAGGGGAAGGAACGATAACGTGACTCCGTCCACGTTAACGTCGGAAGTTGTCGGATGACGCAAGGCTGGCATGCTACAACAATACCACCTTGCTGCCCTTCATGTCACCACATGATTTGGCCATCTCTCACCAGAGATCATCGCGACTTTGGAAGAATGCGGGTAGTTGCCTCACAAGCAACAGGGAACTCACCGATACTCATATGCCACGCACAAACTTTCACGCAAACATGCAAAACACCTGTCATATCAAAGGTTCAAACATGCTTGCCTGGTTCGGAGAAGTCGGAGTCTAGCTCGGCGAAGTTCGCGGCTCCGTCACCTCTTCCGGAACCTACGGCATAACGAAAACGGGTACTAATGTGAAAACCAACGCGTGCACAGAAACTTCTCCAAAACTTTTCCAAATAAATCCCATAAAAAACTAGACAAAATTTCAAGACTGTCAAAAAAAGAATCACTCAAAAATTCCTTTTTATTAAAAAGTTATAAAGGTTTCTGTCCAGGGACCCATCTGTAATGAAACAGAAAAGTTCCAGGGTTTAAACTGAGAAACCAGAAAACGCTTCGGAAAGAAATGCGCTAGCTAAAGAGGGAAAGCGTATTTTGCCCGAAGGCACCAACAGAAAACGGTTCGAGGGAGAATAGAACAGAGGCTAACATGGGGGGTCCACATGTCAGGTTCAAACAGCTCGCCGGCGCCCGAAGACTGCGGTGGACGCCGACGTCGAACCACGGCGAGTCAGGAAGATCGGACGTTACCAAGAGCTTCAGCGTGTCCTTCCGTGTCGGTGGGTGGTGGACTCGACCAACGGGGAGCACCACGTCGATGGCGACACTTTCTCCGGCGGACGGCGGCTCGGGTGATGGTGGAGAATTCCGGTGAAGGGCTGCAAACTTTAAATTGAAGCGCGGGTCAGAAGGAGGGATGCATAGTGAAGCTACTGGCAAGGGATGGGAGGCAGAGGCGCACGCACGGGAGCGAATCAAGCTGGATCCCGTGGCGGGTCGCGGCGGCCGGAGTCGAGGAAGGAGACCTCCTCGGGGCTCTTCCAGTGGCTGGGCGTGATCTAGGTGGAGTGCAGGGATGGTGTGGGTTCGAGTTGAAGCTCGGGGCCTCTATTTATAGGCGGATCGACGGGGTGGCCGTGAACGGAGAATTTCCGGCGAGCAATTACGGCGAGGCAGTGGATTTGCAGGAGGTTTGAGTGGCCAGGCAGCATCAGTGGAAGTTACTGGTGTCATTCCCCTGCTAATCTCGGCTGGTCTTGGTGTAACGGTGCCGGTCCACGGTGGGGTGGCCGCATGGGCACGTCGGCGGCAGAGAGCGCGCTCCGCGCCCTGCGGTTCACGACGAGAGTGGCAGCGTGTTTTGGGGAGTGGAAGGCCACGCGGCGAGCTCCGGTGGCTTGGGCGGCGCTGGGTGGCGCCGTCAGCGCCGCGCCTCTCTCTGGCGGCCGCAAAGCCGCCGCTGGCGTCGGTCACGGGGTGGCGCACCTTCTGCTGCTCGTCGCCGACGTCCGCAAGGTGCCAGGCGTTCGTGTGGAGCAGAAACAAGGAGGAGGGGACGAGGAGCAAGGTGCCAACGCGGCACTGTCGAGATCGACAACATGTTCTGAAGAAAACGACAGTAGATTACTGAACTGAATTTCCGAATCTCTGAACTTGACATTGACATAGCACTGCAGGTGTTCGACAGAATGATTAGGCAAGCAGAAATTTTTTTCTGGAGCTGGTACTTGGTGAGGTGACCACTCATTGCACCCAGGGGCTGCCTGATTTTACTTGGAATATTTGGAGAAAGATTTGAATGAATTTCACCAAATTTGACAAATCTGGTCCAAACTTGCAGCAAGTGTAGTTTGAAAAATTTGAACTGAAGACCAGTGGATCTTCATGGATCTTGGTTGAGGGTTCAAAGAACTAGGAAGGGGAATTGGTTTGGGGGCAAAAATCAAAACAGAAAGTGGAGTTCCTTTGTAAATCACCAATGGCTAGAATAGAAGACAGAAATTTATTTGATAAGTTTTAAAAGGAAAAATAATCATAGGGGAGGTTCAACTTGCTGGATTTGATGCAAATCATGATCCAAAGATGAGGGAAGGTTTAGGAGGGTGGATTTGCACTAAGGCCATGGCAAGAGAGAAAAGTTGAAAGTGGTAAAGGATTATTCCAAAAGCCATAGTGCATTTTCAAGGAGATTTTCAAAAGGCATTTTCCTCAAGTGAAAAGTATTTTGTCTTGAGTCCAAAATACAAGCAAGAACCTCCAAGACCAAAAACAAGTCTTGGGTGAATCCAAACAAAACTCTTGTCATGAGAAAAATATTTGAAAGGGAGGGTCCTTTTGAAGAAAAATTTTTAATTCACCTCCCTCAAGTCAAATAAAAATCTTTTGAAAAATCCAAATAAAATTTTGGGTGTCACAACACCTACCCCCTTAGGAAAAATCTCGTCCTCGAGATTTCTGCTGATCCTCAAATAGATATGGATATTCTGTCCAAAGGAAGTCTTCCCTTTCCCATGTAGCTTCATCCTCAGTGTGGTTGCTCCACTGAACTCTGAAAAACTTTGTCGTTTTCTGACGGGTCCTCCGTTCAGACTCTTCTAAATCTTTACTGGCCTCTCTCTGTAGGTGAGGTCTGGTTGCACATCAATGTTTTCATGGGGTACCTGCTTCTCCGGGTTACTCACACATTTTCTCAACTGTGAGACGTGGAATACGTCATGGACGTCTGATAGCTCCTTGGGTAGGTCTAGTTGGTAGGCTACCGTGCCTCTTCGTGCCTTTACATAAAATGGTCCAATAAATCTTGGGGCTAGCTTCCCCTTAATTTTGAACCGTTGTAGACCCCTCATAGGAGATACTCGGAGGTATACGGAATCACCGGGTTCAAAGCTGACTTCACGATGCTTCTGATCATAGTAGCTCTTTTGTCGGCTCTGCGCTGTCTTCAGTCTGTCCCTGATCTGCTTAACTTTCTCCTCGGCCTCTTTAAGCATGTCTGGGCCGAAGATACGGCTGTCACCTGTCTCCGACCAATTCAGTGGGGTACGACACCTCCGTCCGTACAATGCTTCAAAGGGTGCCATTTGCAAGCTGGCTTGGTAACTGTTGTTGTAAGCAAATTTGGCATACGACAAACTCTCTTCCCAACTGGATCCATAGGTGAGCACACAGGCTCTTAGCATATCCTCTAGGATTTGGTTTACACGTTCCGTTTTTCCATCAGTCTGAGGGTGGTATGCTGTACTGAAAGCTAGTTGCGTGCCCAGAGCTTGTTGTAGGTGATCCCAAAATTTGGAGACGAATTGAGTGCCTCGGTCGGATATTATAGTCTTTGGGACTCCATGCAAACAGACTATACAGGAGAGATAAAGTTTGGCCAGTCTTTGCGTGGAGTAGGTAGTCTTCACGGGAATGAAATGAGCAACCTTGGTTAGTCGGTCTGTGATGACCCATATGGCGTCGTTTCCGCGTTGTGATCGGGGTAATCCGACAATGAAGTCCATTCCTATTTCATCCCATTTCCATTCTGGTATCCTGTTTGGCTGGAGTAGCCCTGCTGGCTTTTGATGCTCGGCTTTGATGCGCTGACATGAATCGCAACAAGCAATAAATTTGGCTATATCTCTTTTCATACCGTGCCACCACAATCTTTCCTGAATGTCCTTGTACATTTTGGTTCCTCCAGGATGGATCGAGTATGGAGCGGTGTGGCTTTCAGTTAAGATTTGTTGCTTGAGTTCCTCAATGTTAGGTACGCAAAGTCTGTCTCCGTACCATAAGGTTCCTTCACTTTCTGTGATGAACTCTGAAGCCTTACCAAGGTTCATTTTCTTCTTTATACCCTCGATGCTGGGATGCCCCTGTTGAGCCTTCTTAATTTGTTCCACCAGTGTGGGTTGTATCTCCAGATTTGATACGGTGCCTTCAGAGACTAACATCATGTTGAGTCTAGCGAACTCTTGCTGAAACTCAGGCCTCAAGTTTTGCGGACCGTCATTGTCCGGGCTGGGGTTTCGACTAAGGGCATCGGCCACTACATTTGCTTTCCCTGGTTGGTAGTGAATACCGACATCATAGTCCTTGACCAGTTCCAACCAGCGTCATTGGCGTAAATTTAGCTCTGGCTGTGTGAAAATATATTTGAGGCTTTTATGGTCCGTGTATATTTCACAGCGATTCCCCAACAGAAAGTGCCTCCACTCCTTGAGTGCATGAATGACTGCTGCTAGTTCTAGGTCATGTGTTGGGTAATTTTCCTCATGTTTTCGCAGCTGCCTGGAGGCATATGCGACAACTTTGCCATCCTGCATTAGCACACACCCAAGACCTTTTCGGGACGCGTCATAGTATACTTCAAAACTCTTGTGTATGTCTGGCACAATTAAGACCGGTGCGGTTGTCAGCTTCTTCTTGAGTTCTTGGAAGCTTTTCTCGCATGCTTCCGTCCATACAAATTTCTTGTCTTTCTTGAGCAACTGTGTTATGGGCTTTGCCACAGTGGAGAATCCTTCAATAAATCTTCTGTAATATCCGGCCATTCCTAGGAAACTCCGCACATCTGTAACGTTGGCGGGCGGCTTCCAGTCAAGTATGGCTTTGACTTTTTCTGGGTCTACGGCCACGCCTTCTTGGTTCAATATATGGCCTAAGAAACCAACTTGTCTTAACCAAAATTCGCACTTGCTAAATTTTGCGTACAACTGATGTTTCCTCAATTCTCCCAAAACAATTCGGAGATGTTCAGCATGCTCTTCTGGTGTCCTTGAGTATACCAGAATATCGTCGATGAACACCACAACAAACTTGTCCATGAATTTCATGAACACCTTGTTCATGAGGTGGACGAAATATGCGGGGGCGTTTCTTAGACCAAAAGGCATCACTGTGAACTCATATAATCCGTATCTGGAAGTGAATGTTGTCTTGGGGATATCTTCTGTCCGTACCTTCAATTGGTGATATCCCGATCTCAAATCAATCTTTGAGAATACCTTGGCTTGTGCGAGCTGGTCAAACAAATCATTTATCCGCGGCATCGGATATTTGTTTTTGATGGTGACCATATTGAGGGCTCGATAGTCTATACACAGTCTCAGTGTCCCATCCTTTTTCTTGGCGAACAACACTAGTGATCCCCAAGGTGAGGAGCTGGCTCGGATAAATCCTTTGTCCAACAATTCCTTTATCTGCTTCTTCAACTCCACTAATTCTGAGGGTGCCATTCTATAAGGCTTCTTATAGATGGGAGCCGTGCCAGGTGCTAGTTCGATGCTGAACTCTATCTCTCGGTCTGGTGGCATGCCTGGTAGTTCTTCAGGGAACACATCAGGAAATTCGCATACCACTGGAACTTTTCTCAGTTCAGAAATGTCCATTTTGTTCAGTTTTGGTTGCTGTGACCGTGGTCTCTCTTGAGCTGTAACCTTTATTGTCTTGCCATGATGGTGGGTGAGAATCACGGTCCAATTGAAACAGTCAATGAATCCTTTGTTGGTGGTCAACCAGTCCATCCCTAAAATGACATCCAGTCCTTTACTCTCCAACATGATGAGATTTGCTGGGAATTGTAGTCCTTCGAACTCAATGACCACTCCTTGGCAGTAACCCTGAGCGATTTGCTTATTTTCGGGGACTTGATGATCATAGATTTTTCCAAGGGGAGTATCGGAAAACCATGTTGTAAAACAAAACTCTTCGAAACGAACGAATGGGAAGCTCCAGAATCAAACAAAACCGTGGCAGGTACTGTGTTGACAGGGAACGTACCGAGCACGATGTCTGGGGCATTCTGCGCTTCTTCCCTGGTCACATGGTTCAGGTGTCCCTTCCTGTGGTTGTTGTTGGGATTAAAATTGTTGCGCTTGGGGGCTGGATTGTTTCCACCATTGTTTGGTTTGGGGGCCGTGTTCCTCGGCTTTGGGCATTGTTTTGCATAGTGCCCTTCTTGACCACAAGCATAGCAGGTGACCCCTGGACGGTACGTGTACTCCCTGTCCCTGGCATGAAACTGTCCGACGGGCCTTGGATCAGTAGTCGTGGATCTCCTTGCTTCTGTTCGTGGAACCTCAGCCTTGCTTCGGTTGTTGCGAGCAAGAGTCGTCTTGTCCCTCTTTCGCTTACGGATATCTTCCAGACTACGGCGTTCATTCTCCAAGGTAATGGCCTTGTCCACCAGAGTTTTAAAGTCCGGAAAGGTGTGTACAATCAGTTGGCATCTTAGTGTTGGTGCCAGGCCGTCCAGGAATTTTTCCATCTTTTTGTTTTCTGTCATGTGCTCGTCGTAGGCATAACGAGACAGCTGGGTAAAGTGACCATTGTATTCCGTGACTGGCATGCCTCTCTGCTTCAGGTCATCAAACTCTCTCTTCTTGATTTTTATTATGCTCCGGGGGATGTGCGCCCCACGGAAGCCTTCCTTGAACTCTTCCCAGGTGATGTTGTGTTCACTGGGATGCATGTGTAGGAAGTTTTCCCACCATGCTGCAGCTGCTCCAGTAAGGTAGTGTGGTGCATAAAGCACCTTCTCATGATCTGAACACTGAGCAATAATCAGTTTCCTTTCAATGTCACGAAGCCAATCATCGGCTTCCAGTGGCCTATCGGTGTGAGCAAAAGTTGAGGGGCGAGTCTTCTGTAACTCAGATAACTTGGAATGTGGTTGATAGGGCTCACGGTGGTTTCCCATATTGATGACATGATTCATCATCTCTTGGTGCTGTTGCTGGCTTTGCTCGAAGAGACGGCATACTTGAGACAGGGCTGCTTCGCTGTCTTGTTGACTGGACTGACACCAATATAAACTAGCGTACAGAGAAAACACATCATACAAGCAGACATAACGCGCGGCTACTCGGCGCTCTCAGTCGGAGATGGTGTAGATTTCCTTCCCCTTGCCGATGGCAAGACTCAGGGGTCCAGGAGAATCAACCTCCACCTCCTCTCTTGCTGGCTCCTGGCGCGTAACGCTGCGCTGCGGTGACGGTGCGGGAGCGACGGGTGGCAGAGCGGGTGCGGCGGGCGGTGCGGCTCTGACTGGAGTAGGAGCGATGACTCGGTCGAACTCCTCAGTGGTAGGCAGACGGCAAGCAGTGGCCAAAACGGCCGGTGCATACGAGGCTGAAGACGAGACGAATGTCAGAGGCGGTGCCGTGTGGAGAAGCTCCTTCCTGCTGGCAGGACCGCCCCGGACTAAGTCCATGCGGGCAGCCACAAGATCGTCTATGAGGTTGTCGAAAGACTCCTCCAGAGCCTTGAGATACTCCACAACCATCTCGATGGCTTCATCTCGCTCTCCCCGATGGCAGGCGAATGCATAGTGACTGGTGTATGGCACATGGCATGGGAGGTAGCGGTAGCGACGAGTCTTCATCGTAGGAAGGATGTCCCGAAGACGAGCTATCGCCTCACGGGCAGCCATCTGCATGGCATGCCTCTCCGTAGGCATGGCCCTTCCCACAAAACGGAAGTGGCGAGCTGCAGAACGTCCTCCCTTGAATTGCACCACAGCTTGGTGCATAGACACGTCGTCGCTGAGCTTGTGCTGATAGAGTGTGAACTCCGGGCGAGCTGCTGGCCCGATCGCGAGCTTGGTGATGGAGACGAGGAGCTTGACAAACCCCTCGGGCACGTTCGTGAACACTCGATTCTCACAGCTGCTGCCAGCCATCTACAAAAGTAGGCAAAAATTCTGAGTAGTCATGTCATAAATTTATGATGACCAACAGAAAATAGCTACAATTGCAAAATGCTGAAAAAGCACAAAAGACGCTAATAACCGATTAGCGATCGCACCTAGTGGCTTCCTACAGTCAGCCTGGCTCTGATACCAAGCTTGTCACGACCGGTTTTTCAATAATATAATTATTGAGAGACCAATCCCTTTTACGGACCAGTAAGGAAGAATTCATTCTCACTGGTAGACAATATCATGGTCACAGAAGAAAAATACCAGGAGTACTGAAATATAATACAAGGTTGAGCGGAAACTGCCCAACAATTTATTACATGCACGCCGATAAAACAAGACGGCCGATAGGGTGGCATAACTACTAACTCACGATAATAACGGTGGTGGAAATATCACCGCGAAGCGAGTGATTGACTCCTGAAGACTACAGCTCTTCGAGCGTCGGAGTGAGGCTCGAGGAGACTTATTGCGGGTGGCGGAAGCGTATATACTACAAGTGACCAATGTCCGGGATCGCGCAGGACTGACTGGGACTCCTCTAGGCGTCGGACGCGCTATCAAACTCTTCATCCAAGAGATCGCCTTCGTCCACATCTGGCCAAATCAACAAGCCAGGTGAGTACTATGAAAGTACTCGCAAGACAGTTCGGACATAAGATATAACAATGTAAACATGAAGCATATGAACAAGTTAACCAGTGCGTCCAGACATAGAGACAATAAATACTGGGTGCCAAACGAGGGTCTGAATGACTCCTCGAGAGGAAAATGCAAGAATGGTAATACTGGTGCCAAACGAGTGTCTGAATGACTCCTCGAGAGGAAAATGCAAGAATGGTAATACTGGTGCCAAACGAGTGTCTGAATGACTCCTCGAGAGGAAACTGCAGAATAGTAATACTGGTGCCAAATGAGTGTCTGAATGACTCCTCGAGAAGAAACTACAGAATAGTAATACTGGTGCCAAACGAGTGTCTGAATGACTCCTCGAGAGGAAACTGCAAGAATAATAATGCCGCAGTCGGGCGTCAAGGCGACACCACATAAAGGGCTTATAACAGAAAATAAAGGCAGTGCATGCCACAGTCGGACGTCTGAGCGACATCACATAAAGGGCTTATATTTAAAGTAAGGAAACAAAAACACGCCACAGTCGGACGTCTGCGCGACGTCGCATAAAGGGCTTATATTGTAGCTCAAACATTCAGTAGCTCGAGATTATAAATTATTACAAGTACGAGACAAATATAAGATTAGTCCATCCACAGTAATAATAATTTAAACTAGGTTTACCACTTGAGTTTGTTCACCGGGGACAAGTTTTCCACGCGGATAGATATGAGTATACTGATTTCACTACGTGATCATGGATACGATGACTTGGAAGAATTTGACTCTGCAGAGTTTGTACTTAACCACAGCCAACGGATTTCAGTAGTCACGGGGACTAGTTCCGTTTACGGTGTTTTGGAAGAAACACGTCTAACCAGTACACACCCATTCAACATTCCGAAGCCAGGGATCACCCTCGGCAACGTTCAAGAAAAACCTTGAGACGGGGAGGCTACAACCTCGCGTAGCATGGGATCAAATTTCTATATGCGCGCTCTAAGGGGGTGCCCCCCTCTCGGTCCCAACCGGAAACACCCATGCCCCCTGACCGGATGACTGGCTTTAATCCTGGGCCAAGGTACCATCATCCCGGCCCCTCTGTTTGGTGTGTACACGGAAAGAGGTTACCAACTTACTAAACCGCATCCTGGCAAATGAAACATGTGGTAGCACGGAAGGGGAAGGAACGATAATGTGACTCCGTCCACGTTAACGTCAGAAGTTGTCGGATGACGCAAGGCTGGCATGCTACAACAGTACCACCTTGCTGCCCTTCATGTCACCACATGATGTGGCCATCTCTCACCAGAGACCATCGCCACTTCGGAAGAATGCGGGTAGTTGCCTCACAAGCAACGGGGAACTCACCGATACTCATATGCCACGCACAAACTATCACGCAAACATGCAAAACACCTGTCATATCAAAGGTTCAAACATGCTTGCCTGGTTCGGAGAAGTCGGAGTCTAGCTCGGCGAAGTTCGCGGCTCCGTCACCTCTTCCGGAACCTACGGCATAACGAAAACGGGTACTAATGTGAAAACCAAGGCGTGCACAGAAACTTCTCCAAAAAATTTCCAAATAAATCCCATAAAAAACTAGACAAAATTTCAAGACTGTCAGAAAAAGAATCACTCAAAAATTCCTTTTTATTAAAAAGTTATAAAGGTTTCTGTCCAGGGACCCATCTATAATGAAACAGAAAAGTTCCAGGGTTTAAACTGAGAAACCAGAAAACGCTTCGGAAAGAAATGCGCTAGCTAAAGAGGGAAAGCGTATTTTTCCCGAAGGCGCCAACAGAAAACGGTTCGAGGGAGAATAGAACAGAGGCTGACATGGGGGGTCCACATGTCAGGTTCAAACAGCTCGCCGGCGCCCGAAGACTGCGGTGGACGCCGGCGTCGAACCACGGCGAGTCAGGAAGATCGGAGGTTACCAAGAGCTTCAGTGTGTCCTTCCGCGTCGGTGGGTGGTGGACTCGACCAACGGGGAGCACCACGTCGACGGCGACACTTTCTCCGGCGGACGGCGGCTCGGTTGATGGTGGAGAACTCCGGTGAAGGGCTGCAAACTTCGAATTGAAGCGCGGGTCAGAAGGAGGGATGCATAGTGAAGCTACTGGCAAGGGATGGGAGGCAGAGGCGCATGCACGGGAGCGAATTGAGCTGGATCCCGTGGCGGGTCGCGGCGGCCGGAGTCGAGGAAGGAGACCTCCTCGGGGCTCTTCCAGTGGCTGGGCGTGCTCTAGGTGGAGTGCAGGGATGGTGTGGGTTCGAGTTGAAGCTCGGGGCCTCTATTTATAGGCGGATCGACGGGCTGGCCGTGAACGGAGAATCTCCGGCGAGCAATTACGGCGAGGCAGTGGATTTGCAGGAGGTTTGAGTGGCCAGGCAGCATTAGTGGAAGTTATTGGTGTCATTCCCCCGCTAATCTCGGCTGGTCTTGGCGTAACGGCGCCGGTCCACGGTGGGGTGGCCGCACGGGCACGTCGGCGGCAGAGAGCGTGCTCCGCGCCCTGCGGTTCACGACGAGAGTGGCAGCGTGTTTTGGGGAGTGGAAGGCCACGCGACGAGCTCCGGTGGCTTGGGCGGCGCTGGGTGGCGCCGTCAGCGCCGCGCCTCTCTCTGGCGGCCGCAAAGTCGCCGCTGGCGTCGGTCACGGGGCGGCGCACCTTCTGCTGCTCGTCGCCGACGTCCGCAAGGTGCCAGGCGTTCGTGCGGAGCAGGAACAAGGAGGAGGGGACGAGGAGCAAGGTGCCAATGCGGCACTGTCGAGATCGACAACATGTTCTGAAGAAAACGACAGTAGATTACTGAACTGAATTTCTGAATCTCTGAACTTGACATTGACATAGCACTGCAGGTGTTCGACAGAATGATTAGGCAAGCAGAAAAAATTCTCTGGAGCTGGTACTTGGTGAGGTGACCACTCATTGCACCCAGGGGCCGCCTGATTTTACTTGGAATATTTGGAGAAAGATTTGAATGAATTTCACCAAATTTGACAAATCTGGTCCAAACTTGCAGCAAGTGTAGTTTGAAAAATTTGAACTGAAGACCAGTGGATCTTCATGGATCTTGGTTGAGGGTTCAAAGAACTAGGAAGGGGAATTGGTTTGGGGGCAAAAATCAAAACAGAAAGTGGAGTTCCTTTGTAAATCACCAATGGCTAGAATAGAAGACAGAAATTTATTTGATAAGTTTTAAAAGGAAAAATAATCATAGGGGAGGTTCAACTTGCTGGATTTGATGCAAATCATGATCCAAAGATGAGGGAAGGTTTAGGAGGGTGGATTTGCACTAAGGCCATGGCAAGAGAGAAAAGTTGAAAGTGGTAAAGGATTATTCCAAAAGCCATAGTGCATTTTCAAGGAGATTTTCAAAAGGCATTTTCCTCAAGTGAAAAGTATTTTGTCTTGAGTCCAAAATAAAAGCAAGAACCTCCAAGACCAAAAACAAGTCTTGGGTGAATCCAAACAAAACTCTTGTCATGAGAAAAATATTTGAAAGGGAGGGTCCTTTTGAAGAAATTTTTTTAATTCACCTCCCTCAAGTCAAATAAAAATCTTTTGAAAAATCCAAATAAAATTTTGGGTGTCACAATCGTCATCATCAACCATCCTCCATCACCAATTTCACGATGATCACCGCCGTGCGTGAGTAATTCCATCATAGGCTTGCTGGACGGTGATGGGTTGGATGAGATTTATCATGTAATCGAGTTAGTTTTGTTAGGGTTTGATCCCTATTATCCACTATGTTCTGAGATTGATGTTGCTATGACTTTGCTATGCTTAATGCTTGTCACTAGGGCCCGAGTGCCATGATTTCAGATCTGAACCTATTATGTTTTCATGAATATATGTGAGTTCTTGATCCTATCTTGCAAGTCTATAGTCACCTACTATGTGTTATGATCCGGCAACCCCGAAGTGACAATAATCGGGACCACTCCCGGTGATGACCATAGTTTGAGGAGTCCATGTATTCACTATGTGTTAATGCTTTGGTCCGGTACTCTATTAAAAGGAGGCCTTAATATCCCTTAGTTTCTGTTAGGACCCCGCTACCACGGGAGGGTAGGACAAAAGATGTCATGCAAGTTCTTTTCCATAAGCACGTATGACTATATCCGGAATACATGCCTACATTACAATTATGAATTGGAGCTAGTTCTGTGTCACCCTATGTTATGACTGTTACATGATGAACCGCATCCGGCATAATTCTCCATCACCGATCCAATGCCTACGAGATTTTCACATATTGTTCTTCGCTTATTTACTTTTCCGTTGCTACTGTTACAATCACTACAAAACCCAAAAAATTACTTTTGCTACTGTTACCGTTACTTCCATATTACTTTGCTACTAAATTCTTTGCTGCAGATACTAAGTTATCCAGGTGTGGTTGAATTGACAACTCAACTGCTAATACTTGAGAATATTCTTTGGCTCCCTTTGTGTCGAATCAATAAATTTGGGTTGAATACTCTACCCTCGAAAACTGTTGCGATCCCCTATACTTGTGGGTTATCAAGCGTCGTGGTTGTTTATTATGTCATTGAGTGGTACTTCGGAAGCCACCGTGATTGAGCACTCTTGGAAGTAGTGTCGTAGCTTCCGGGATGGCATGAAGACCGCATATGCTATCTTTTGGTAATGAGGGTACCGGGATTTGCATGGTGCGAGGATAGCGGATACGTAGTATACCGGTTTCTGAAGCGGGAATTTTTGTCCGTCCTCCTCTCACTCAACGACGAGCACCGCGCTTACCACCTGGTGTGTTGGAGTGATGTATAATAACATCGGTTCGCCAACGTTCAGCGCAGCCAGGATTGGGTTGCTTGCTAGAAGATCCTTTATTTCTTCCAGTCCGGCCGTTGCCGCATCCGTCCACTTGAAGTGGTCGGTGCGTCGGAGAAGGCGATAAAGTGGCAATGCTTTTTCTCCTAGTCTGGAGATAAAGCGGCTTAAAGCTGCCACGCATCCGGCTAGTTTTTGGACCTGTTTAAGGTCCGTTGGTGTAGCCAATCGTGACAAAGCTTGGATTTTGGCTGGATTTGCCTCAATTCCTCTATTGGAAACAATGAAGCCCAGCAGTTTTCCAGCGGGAACGCCGAAAACACACTTTTCCAGATTGAGCTTGATGTCATATGTACGGAGGTTGTCGACTGTCAGACACAAGTCGCCTATTAATGACTCGACATTCCTAGACTTGATGACGACGTCATCCACATATGCTTCAACTGTCTTTCCGATTTGTTTCTCCAGGCATGTTTGAATCATGCGTTGGTAGGTGGCGCCGGCGTTTTTAAGCCCAAAGGGCATAGTGTTGAAGCAGAAAGGCCCGTATGGGGTAATGAATGCCGTTGCGGCTTGATCGGACTCCTTCATTTTGATTTGATGGTATCCGGAGTATGCGTCGAGGAAACACAGTGAGTCGTGTCCTGCAGTAGCATCGATAATCTGATCGATGCGGGGGAGGGGGAAGGGATCCTTGGGGCAGGCCTTGTTGAGGTCTTTGAAATCGACGCACAGGTGCCAGGATTTATCCTTCTTTGGCACCATCACCAGGTTTTGCTAGCCAGTCCGGGTGTTTTATTTCTCTGATGAATCCGGCCTCGATGAACTTGGCTAGCTCCTCCCCCATAGCTTGTCGTTTGGGTTCGGAAAAGCTCCACAATGTTTGCTTGACCGGCTTATATCCCTTCAATATATTAAGGCTGTGTTTGGCCAACCTGCGTGGGATCCCTGGCATATCAGAAGGGTGCCAGGCGAATATGTCCCAGTTTTCGCACATGAACGCTCGTAGTGCGGCGTTGACCGTTGGGTCCAGCTGTGCCCCGATGGAAGCTGTCTTCTTGGGGTCCGTCAGGTGGACTTGAAATTTCACTATTTCGTCTGCTGGTTTGAAGGAGGTGGATTTGGGCCACTTATCAAGGATTACGTCGTCCCTATCCACCGTGGAGCGTAGTGCGGTTAACTCTTCAGCCGCAAGGGCCTCGGACAGTGCCTCTAGGGCCAGGGATGCAGTTTTGTTTACGGCGTGGAGTGCTATGTTCGGATCACTAACGAGAGTGATAATACCGTTGGGTAGGGGCTTCTTGAGCTTCATGTACCCGTAATGAGGTATAGCTTGAAAGCACATGAATGCGTCTCGCCCCAACAGGGCGTGATATCCACTGTTGAAAGGGGCCACCTGGAAGGTTATCTCTTCTGACCGATAGTTCTCCAGCGTGCCGAATACCACGTCGAGTGTAATTTTCCCCGCGCATCGCGCCTCCCGGCTAGGAATGATTCCTCGGAAGGTCGTATTACTTTGCTTGATGCGGCTCCTGTCTATTTCCATTTTATTGAGCGTGTCCTCGTAGATGAGGTTTAGCCCGCTGCCGCCATCCATGAGCACTTTAGTGAGCCGAAAGCCATACACAATTGGATTGAGGACCAAGGCGGCTGGTGCCCGGACTGACCGGAATTTTGGTTCGTCACTGGCATTGAAAGTTATGGCCGTGCCATTCTAGGGGTTTATTGCTGCGACTTGGCAGACTTCGGCGAGGTCGCGGAGTGCCCTCTTGCGCCGATTGTTTGAAGCAAAAGTCTCAAAGACCGTCAATAATCTGAGGTCATCGTCCTCCGGGGGGCGCGGCTCTAAGGTGTTTTTGGTGAGGATATCCTCGCCGCTCTTGGCCACCTGCTGGAGGATCCAACACGCTCTAAGGCTGTGGGTTGGTACGATATCCGGTGTTGTGTGTATTTTGCATGGCCTATTGAGCCATCCCTCCAGAACAGTTCCGCGTCCCGTAATGGGCTTAGTTTTCTTCACTATGGGGTCAGGTGCCCCGCGAGGGTGCATCCTTTTTGCCCGCCGGAGGGGTTGAGTGGAGACCGGCGGTTCCCTGCGAGCTGTTGATAACCCACAAGTATAGGGGATCAATTGTAGCCTCTTTCGATAAGTAAGAGTGTCGAACCCAACGAGAAGCTAAAGGTAGAACAAATATTCCCTCAAGTTCTATCGACCACCGATACAACTCTACGCACACTTAACGTTCGCTTTACCTAGAACAAGTATGAAACTAGAAGTACTTTGTAGGTGTTTTGGATAGGTTTGCAAGAATATAAAGAGCACGTAAATAAAAAGTAGGGGCTGTTTAGATAAAGACACAACTAAATTAGTTTTAGTAGAGAGCTTTTTGTTATGAGAAAGTTATTTGTCCCTAGGCAATCGATAACTAGACCGGTAATCATTATTGCAATTTTATTTGAGGGAGAGGCATAAGCTAACATACTTTCTCTTCTTGGATCATATGCACTTATGATTGGAACTCTAGCAAGCATCCGCAACTACTAAAGATCATTAAGGTAAAACCCAACCATTGCATTAAAGTATCAAGTCCTCTTTATTCCCATACACCATGACCCACTTATCCGTGTTTGTGTTTCAGTCACTCACGCAACGCAGACAATAAGCACACCATGAACATATTGCAAACCCTACAGCGGGGATCCCTCACGCTTGCGCGACACGGAGAGCACTATAAGACAGCACCAATAATAAAACATGCAACTCAAACTAATCACGATCATCAATTAACCCATAGGACAAAATGGATCTACTCAAACATCATAGGATAGCCATACATCATTGGGAAACAGTATATAGCGTTGAGCACCATGTATAAGTAGAGATTACAGCAGGTAAAAGAGGGGTTACACCGCTGCATAGAGGGGGAAGAGTTGGTGATGACGGCGGTGAAGTTGTTGGTGTAGATTGCGGTGATGATGATGGCCCCGGCGGCACTCCGGTGCCACCGGAAGCGAGGGGGAGAGAGCCCCCCTCCTTCTTCTTCTTCCTTGACCTTCTCCCTAGATGGGAGAAGGGTTTCCCCTCTGGTCCATGGTCTCCATGGCGTGGGAGGGGCGAGAGCCCCTCCGAGATTGGATCTGTCTCTCTGTCTCTCTCTGTTTCTGCGCTCCCAGATCTGGCCTTTCACTGTTTCTTATATTCCCGGAGATCCGTAACTCCGATTGGATTGAAATTTGAACACGATTTTTATCCGAATATTAGCTTTCTTGCGGCGAAAGAAGGGCAACAACCGCCTTACGGGGTGTCCACGAGGGTCTGGGGCGCGCCCCCTGCCTCGTGGCCCCCTCGGGTATCGTCTCGCGTTGATTCCACTTCCCAAAATTCACATATATTCCAAAAAAAATCTCCGTCAGTTTTTATCCCGTTTGGACTCCGTTTGATATGGATTTTCTGCGAAACAAAAAACATGCAACAAACAGGAACTGGCACTGGGCACTGGATCAATATGTTAGTACCAAAAATAGTATAAAAAGTTGCCAAAAGTATATGAAAGTTGTATAATATTGGCATGGAACAATCAAAAATTATAGATACGTATCAGCTGTCTGAGTTTTCCAGGCGCTTTCCATTGCGCAGTACTTCTGTACTGTGGTTGCCAAGTCAGCGAAGTGTAATACGCGACGGCGGTTGATGTCGTTGAGGATTCCTTCGTCCGTGCAATTATTGCAGAATACTGAAATCGCGTCCTCGTCGCGGCAATCTTTAATCTTATCTTTGTCAAGAAGGAATCTGGCCCAAAAGTGATGGACTGTTTCCTGATACTGTTGTCGTACGTACATGAGGTCGCGTATATCCGGAGGACCGGAATTGCTTGGCGAATATTGCTTGTGGTGGGTGGGTGGCTTTAAATCCGAACCCAGACCCAATTTGGAGTCCGGGGTTTGAAAAACTTCTGATCTTATTAGTTCGGGCTCCGGGATGTTAAATGATTTTCTAGGCTCGACGCCCGATTCTAGGTTCGGAGGGCCAGGAGTGTCGTCCCGCAGACAGGTTCTGGCTCTTCGCGGTCAGAAATCCGAACATAACTCGTCTTCAACATAGGGGAAGAGTTGTTTTGCTCCTCCATGACCGCTATCTGATGGGTGATCGGCGAAGATTTGATTTCTCTCTGATCGGGTTTAAGCCCAATCTGATCATAGTATGTAGTGACTCCCATGGCGGCGATGAGATCCAGGAGTTCGTTTAAAGACGACAACTCCGTCGGATCCATCTGCTTGGAGTATTCGGAGTCAATACGGAGATGATTTTCGATGACCTACGAAGTCATCATTGGCTTGACAGCCGAACGGGCGGTCATGGTAAAGCCGCCCAGCCGGAGAGTTTGGCCTTAGGCCAGGGCTCTTCCGGAGGTGATACTATCCTTGATAACAAGGCAAGCCATCAATCCTATCTTCGATGTCATAGCGGAACTCTCAATGAAAGCACCAATGTCAGTGTCAAAACCGGCGGATCTCGGGTAGGAGGTCCTGAATTGTGCGTCTATGGTCGATGGTAACAGGAGACGGGGGACACAATGTTTACCCAGGTTCAGGCCCTCTCGATGGAGGTAATACCCTACTTCCTGCTTGATTGATCTTGATGAATATGGGGATTACATGAGTTGATCTACCACGAGATCGTAATGGCTAAACCCTAGATGTCCTGCCTGTATGATTATGATTGCCTCTATGGACTAAACCCTCCGGTTTATATAGACACCGGAGGGGCCTAGGGTTGTACAGAGTCAGTTTACAGAGGAAGGAATCTTCATATCTGAACGCCAAGCTTGCCTTCCACGCAAAGGAGAGTCCCATCCGGACACGGGAGGAAGTCTTCTATCTTGTATCTTCATGGCCCATAAGTCCGGCCCACGTCACATAGGCCGGACGCCCGAGGACCCCTTAATCCAGGACTCCCTCACCAGCATCCACTCTATAATGCGCAACAATTTCTCTGGCCTATTTTATTATAAATCTGAACTCATGTGCTAAAAAGATGGTAGCCGCTCGCTTAATAGAAGAATGCTCGATATTGGAAAATTCTAGAAAAATCCTTTGTATGCAAGGATGCATGTGGATAAATTGTCTTTCGAGTTCAACTATGAGCAAAGATATAGCATCTGCAAGACTACTAGTTCTATGAAGAATAGACCCACCCATAGTGGGCAAAGCACCGGCACAAGTAATGAAATCTTGAATAACTCCTTTTCCAATAATATTACCACTACCAATCCGAAACCTTTTAGTGTGTAAAATAGCAGGTTCTTCATGAGGATTATCAAAAGCATCAAAGCTTCCCCCATCGTTACTACTATCTTTTTCAATGATAACCTCCCCAGTTTCAGACATGATGACAAAAAACTGCACTAAGAACAAACACACAAGAGGCAAGTGAAAAGAAGCGAACGGAAGAGAGGCGAAGAAAAGGCAAAGGTTCTCGAAAATCGTTTTAGAAGTGGGGGAGAGGAAAACAAGAGGCGACACTACAAAAAAAGACACATCCGTGACATTTTGGGCCGAACGAAATTTTTTCTGTCATACATATGACACTTCTATGACGATAATTGTGACAAAACCCGGTATCATCATAGATGTGGTGGGCTCCTACTTCTATGACAAAAAATCATGACAGAAAATGGGCTTTTCGTCCTGGGCAGGCCGGAGACGCAGCTGCATGACATTCTTTGGGCCATCCATGACGGAAAAAACCGTGGTAGAAGCGAGGGCGCGGAAAATTTCGGGGAGTTCCCGGTTACGGTGGGAGGTCGGGGACCGAGCGATGCGCGTTTCTCTCGTACACGTACACGCGTGTGTGCGAGGCGTTGGCTCTAACTGAACCTGAGCGACGCGTTGGGCTCTAACTGAACCTGAGTGATTGCACTGCAGGCTACACGTTACTGAACCCGAGCGATCGATCGATGGCTGTTAACTGAACCCGATCGAGCGATTCCTTCGCTACTGCTGCTAACTGAAGCCGATCGATGCTGCCTCTGGATGAATAGTGAGCGTTGCTGGGGGGGTTTGGATGAACAGTTCCCGGTGGGGGTGGATGAACAGGACCCCGTGGTGTTGCCTTTGGATGAACAGGACCCCGATCGATCGAGCCGGTTGGGGCTAGATGAACAGGACCCCGTGGAGGGCAGGATGAACAGGACTACCCCGTGGAGGGTAGAATGAACAGTAGACGGTGCAGGGCTGGATGAACAGTAGCCCGTGGAGGGGTGGTTGAACAGTAGCCGGTGGAGTAGCGTGTGGTGGAGGCTAGATGAACAGGAGCCCGTGGATGAACAGTTGCGGGTGGAGGCTGGAGGAGGTCGACGGTGGATGAACAGTAACCCGTGGAGGCGGGAGGGGGTCGACGGTGGAGATGAACAGTGTCCCGTGGAGTCCCGTTTTGTGGTACGCCACACCCCACCAGATGAAGAGGACCCCCGTTTCGACCGTAGCGCTCCAACACAAGTCCGTTTCCACCGTTTTGCGGTACGCCACACCCCTCCCGATCAACAGGACCCCCGTTTTGACCGTAGGAGGTCAGTTTCCTCCGTTTTGCAGTACGCCAGACCCCTCCCGATGAACAGGATCCCGTTTCAAATGTGGCCAGTCGAACACAAGGCCGTTTCCTCCATTCTGCGGTACGCCAGGCCTCGTTTCCATCGGCAGTTCCGTCCAAGCCCTCCCGATGAACACGACGACGCATTCCGTTCCGATCCAGCCGGTTGGCTCCCCATGAACACGACGACGACGTTGTTTCTCCGTTCTGACCCAGCCATGTACACGAGCCCTGGCCGTACGTATGCGCGAGTAGGCGTTCGAGACCCTGCCGTACGTACGTACGTGGCCGTATTTTCTTTCTTGCACACTGGCCGATGTACGTACGTGTACATGCTACGTGCGCGCCTCTACTATGACACGTGCGCGCCTCTACATCGACCAGTATGTACGTACACGTTCGCGACCAGAATGACAATGCTACGTACGCTTCGACCAGGTGGGTCCTGACTGTCAGGCACTTCCTTGCTTGCGAAGATGTAGCTGGTGGGTCCCAGCAGTCAGGGGGGCGAATCGTTTTTTTGCCCGGACGCACTTCCTTGCGTGCGAAGATGTAGCTGGTGGGTCCCAGCAGTCAAGGGGAAACATTTTTTTCGCGAAATACAGTGGCCCGTCCGGTGGGTCCGAGCTGTCAGGTGGAGGAATCATTATTTTCTGCGTAATAAGGAGGCACTTCCTTGCTGCGGCCGTGGACCCAGCTGTCAGCCTCTCCACGTACAGTCCACGTCCGATGGAAGTCGTTCCTTGACCACGTTGACCACGCCGCGCCGAGAGCACCAGGGCGGTGGACGACGGCGAGGCCTAGGAAGGGGACGACGGGGAGCCGGGGAAGACGCGGCAGTGGAAGCCCGCGCGGAAAGGAGTACGAGGGTTCACTGGTTCGGCTGCGGTGTGAGGCTGCCATCGCCGCAGGGCCTGGCCAGCGGTGGGAATAGTAGGGGCGGTGGGGCCTCCGCGGCAGCACAGCCGGCCACGGGAGGCAGGAGGATGCGGCACGACCGGTGCTGCTTTGGGCGGCTGGAGCAAGAAGACCAGAGATTGAAGAAGCACTACGGCCGTTGGATGGACATCGTGCGGTCACTTGAGCTAGAATCGTTCATATTGACTGAAGTTGACAAAGCCCCCCGTCCCAGTCAACTTAGTAGGCCAACCATGGTGGGTCCCAGCTAGCAGGGGGAGTATTCATTTTTTTGTGCGTAATAAGGAGGCACTTCCTTGCGTGCGAAGATATAGCTGGTGGGTCCAAGCTGTCAGCGGCGGTAACGTTTTTTTTGCGAAATACAGAGGCCCTTTCGGTGGGTCCCTAATGTCAGGTGGAGGAATCATTATTTTGCGCGTAATAAGGAGGCATTTCCTTGCGTGCGGCCGTGGACCTAGCTGTCGGCCTCTCCACGTACAGTCCACTTCAGATGCATGTCGGTCGTTGACCACGTTGACCAGGCCGCGCTGAGAGCACCAGGGCGGTGGACGACGGCGAGGCCTAGGAAGGGAACGACACGGAGGCAGGGAAGACTCGACAGTTGTTTCCCACATGGAGGGGAGTACAACTGTACGAGGGTTTACTGGTTCGTCTGCCGTCGCCGGAGAATAACAGCAGGTGTGGGTGAGTAGAGGGATGACTAGGCCAGCGATGGGAGTACGGTGGGGCGGTGAAGCCCGCGCGGTAGTAGAGCTAGCCGCGGGGAGGAGGGAGCAGGTAGTCCCGCCGGCGCTTGTTTGAGCGGCTGGAGCAGGAAGAGCAGAGATTGAAGAAGCACGACGGCCGTTGGATGGCCATCCAACAGTCACTGCTTGTGCGTCAACCTTTTTTTTAGGAAAGCCTCAAATCTGTGGAAAATAGCATACAACCCATCTGCCATTATTTCTAATAATTTACGCCCCATTTGCTAATTATTAAGGTTTTTTGTGGAGCCCATATTCTTTTTGTTAGCATTACAGCCCATATTGTGGCCACGGTTAAAAAATTATACGAAATTTTGCATTAAAGCGACTTACTTGGCAAATCACAAAAAAACTGGGTTGTGGTCGTGGACCCAGCTGTCAGCCTCTCCACGTACAGTACTCTTTTGATGGAAGTCGTTCCTTGACCACGTTGACCACGCCGCGCGGAGAGCACCACGACGGTGGACGACGGCGAGGCCTAGGAAGGGGACGACGCGAAGCCGGGGAAGACGCGGCAGTGGAAGCCCGCGCGGAGAGGAGTACGAGGGTTCACTAGTTCGGCTGCGGTGTGAGGCTGCCGTCGCCGCAGGGCCTGGCCAGCGGTGGGAATAGTAGGGGGCGGCGAGGCCTCCGTGGCAGCATAGCTGGCCACGGGAGGCAGGAGCACGCGGCACGACCGGCGCTGCTTCCGGCAGCTGGAGCAAGAAGACCAGAGGTTGAAGAAGCACTATGGCCGTTGGATGGACATCGTACGGTCACTGGAGCTAGAATCGTTCATATTGACTAAGTTGACAAAGCCCTTCGTCCCCGTCAACTTAGTAGGCCCACAAGTCAGCCTCCCACCAAGGTGGGTCCCAACTAGCCGGGGGAGTATTCATTTTTTTTGTGCGTAATAAGGAGGCACTTCCGGTGGGTCCGAGCTGACAGCGGGGGGAACGTTTTTTCGCGAAATACGGTGGCCCGTCAGGTGGGTCCCAGCAGTCAGGGGGCAAACGTTTTTTTCACAAAATACGGTGGCCCGTCCAGTGGGTCCCTGCGGTCAGTTGGAGGAATCATTATTTTCCGCGTAATAAGGAGGCACTTACTTGCTGCGGCCGTGGACCCAGCTGAGACTCTCCACGTACAGTATACTTCCGACGGAAGTCGTTCCTTGACCACGTTGACCTCGCCGCGGTCCGTTGCATGCATGCGTCCATGGGCGTGGTGCGTCCCCACTGTCAGCCTCTCACGTACAGTCATCTTCCGATGACTCTCGGTTGTTGACCACGTTGACCACACTGTGTCGAGCGCACCCAGACTGGAACGACCCGGAGATGGGGAAGACGGGGCAGTGGAGTCGCGGATGGAGAGGAGTGGGAAACTTCACTAGTTCGGGTGCGCGGCAGCACAGCCGCGGTGCCGCCCACGGGAGACAGGAGCAAGAACAGAGGTTGAAGAAGGAGCATGGCTGTTGGATTAACATCCAATGGTCCAGCTGCTAGAATCATTTGTTGATTAAGTTGACAAAGCCGTGCGTACACGTCCGCTTAGTAGGCCCACAAGTCAGTCACCAAATCTGACGGGTCCCAGCTGTCAACGGGATGAATAATTTTTTTTGCAAAACAAGGAGGCACTTCCTTCCGTGCGAAGATACAGCCGGTGGGTCCCAGCTGTAAGGTGGAGGAAACATTTTTTCAGCTTAATAAGGAGGAACTTTCCTTGCGTGCGACCATGGACCTCGTGGGTCCCAGCCGTCAAGCTCTCCACGTACAGTCCTCTTCCGATGACTCTCGTTTGTTGACCACGCCGCACCGAACGCAGTGAGGCGGTGGACGACGGCGAGACCCTGGACGGGAACGACTCAGAGATGGGAAAACGCGGCAGTGGAGTCACAGATTGAGAGGAGGAGAAGGGTTATAACTGGTTCTGTTGCGGCGTGGGGCTGTAGTCTGTGGATAATAACAGGAGGTGTTGAGGGGTGGAGGGATAGCCTGGCCGGCGGTGGGGTAGCGTTTCGCAGCGATGCGTGCTAAGCAGAGCCGCTAGCCGCCGGAGGCCGGACCAGGCGGTCCTGGCGACGCTGGAGGAAGAAGACTAGAGATTGAAGGTGCATGCCGGCCGTTGGATATAAATCCAATGGCTGTGGATGACACAATCATTTGTTGACCAAGTTGACAATGCCCTGCGTAGGCTTCGACCTATTGGCCCACATGTCAGCCTGCAAAAATGTGGCATATATTTAACCCATGTTTTCTAGAATGTACAGTCCATTTGCCGGGCTGGGTGAACAAATAATTTCGCGTCAATCAGGCCCATTTATATTTTCTAAGAAAACCCAGCCCATTTGCACTTCCTTGAAATACACGTATTAAGTGGGCTCGTTATATATATAATGTTATGTTAGAAGGAGCAATTAATATCAAAGAATAAACCGGAGAGGCACATTTTTTATATATATAATTAAGAAATTAGCGAGTTATTGCTCAAAATAAAAATGAGCGCGTTATTATTAAATTGGTCCTTAAAATCTTCGCAAGCTTTTGTACGCAATCACCAGGATTTTCCTTGCCTGTGAGTAAAAACAACCAGGATTTTCCTTGCCAACTTCCGTCAAGCATTTACTTTTATAAGTTAATAACGTGGGATGTTTTTATAATGTATATATAAGTCTCTATAAAATATACGATAATAGTAATAATATAAATATATATAATGTGGTTAGAAGGGAAAACATAAATTGGACACAGCATTACTTTTATAAGAGACCTGCATTTTATACCCCACAGTAGGCATACTAACAAGTTCACACACAAATACAACAGAAAAGGTAAACATTCATATCAAACTCAGGTTCACAGGACACGTTCATATTCATAGCCAACATTCACTATCAACAACTCAAAAGGTTCATATATACACAAGCTCAGCATATCTATGCATCCAAATGATTGATAGATCACACGACAATATTCATACATAATTCACAAAAAGATTCAGATATACACATGTTCAGTATGTTTATGCATCCAAATGATTGAGATCACAGCCAATATGATCCATGGACGAACTTTAATTACCTAGGGTACAGACTAGTAAATGGTGTTCAATCGGAGGTACTTCTTGCTAAAATTAGTTCTTGTACGAGTAAACTTTCGAGTACATAAGAGGCAGCACAGACAATCTGAACTTTGCTTGTAGGTTTATCCTCAAATAGTGGCCTCGTGCCGAGGGAGGTTTGAGCAACTTGGCCACTACTTTCATCCAACTAGTTTACTAGCTCATCTTGGTCCTGTATCTCGCCAAAATTCTACATTGCAGACGAGAAAGGAGGCGGTTGAGAAAATGAACCACCCAAATTTTTTGTGCAGTTCAACTGAAATGGAGCATCCTTGGCGTGCAGACTGATTAAGTGCCAGATGAATATACGCGTTAACCAACTTTTCTGGAATCTTTAGACTCCATGCCATATAGTTCGCTACCATATGTGCCGATAACCAAAAGGCACAAGTTGGGACCAAAGACTGGACTGCGTTTTTCTGGGCTATGCACCAAGCAATATTTTTGGCGTTCACTCTCCTAATACTTGGAGTTTGACAATTGGTTGACGCCAGTTGATATTCGAATGAATATAGGCACTTCTTGTCAACATCGATGCTTGTCTGAGTGAACTTTGGAGTACATAGCAGCAGCATAAGTACCTATCCATCTGATCATTTTGTGCAGTTCTACTGAAATCACCCGATGTAATGATTTGCCTGCGAGTTCAGGCTCCAAATTACTCCTTTATGAAATCAGCAAACAGTAGCACAATACCAAATTACCAATACATATGACAGGCACAATATCATGATAAAGACCAGTACCAACCTGTGTGAGGTAGCATATCAATTACTATTTCCTTTGACTGGAAGCCGAGATAAGCCAAGCGACTGACAGCAAAGGAAGAAAGCAAGCAGAGATTAGTGACTGACAGGAAAGGACGGAAGCTGTCTAGGCAATGAAGCACCCAAAGCTTTTGTGCAGTTCCACCAAAATCGAGCATCCCTGTTGGCACATATATTGAGAGAGTGAGATTACTGTAATAGTGGGACTAGTTGATGAAACATACACTAACAAATAGAAGCACCCTCATTATCTTAATGGGTAAAGTTAGCAACATAGTAGTCTTGCTTAAAGAGAGGTATTAGTTTATTTAATCAATGCCAATTAGCTCAACTCAACACTCAAAGCATTGCCATTTATCATAGGTTGCAAAACTTGAACGTGCAAAGATAAAGGAGTTTCTCATGACAGTAGCACGATACAAATAGAGATGACAGCAAACTAATATGGATGAAGGCCTTAGGCCCGTACCAACCTGAGAAAAAAAGCTTATTCATGTAGTCCCATAAGAGATGATAAAGCACTCACTGGAATCACACAATAGTATATATTTTTGTGCACTTCAAATGTATGGTTGAAATCACTCTTGTTTACCAGTGCTGAGATTATATCGAAAGATTATCAAGAACTTCCAGCAGAGTTAAAGCATTGGCTGGGATATAGTTCATTGTATTGTCTTGTGTAGTTCCACTAAAATGTATGATTGGCACAACATGATCCCTGTTTGCACAAGTAGGAACAAGGTGAAACCTTCATTAGCTTAGTGAGAAAGGATAGGAAGACATTAGCATATTACTCAAACAGTAGCATCAAATTCATGATGGACAATACGCAAAACATTGCCTCATTGAACCAATGGCAATAAATTGACATGCAAAACAATAGCACTATTATGTCTTGACACTAATAATATTCCCTCCCTGCTCCACCACATGATTCACCTCCATAGACAAACATACACACGTACATGATTCAGCATAGGGTCCTACTAAAGATTTGTTTAACTCCAACAGGAAAATTAGGCAGTAATAAATTAGTGGTACTTAAGTACTCCTAATTAATTAAGTGAGACAGCAGAAGTGGAAGGGCTCCCTGGAGGATCATCTCACATGTAAGGTAGTCGTTGCCGGAGCCCTTGAATGGCCTCGAGTGAGGCCTCTGGCTTCAGCAAGATCGCCTTGGCACTGTTTATTCTTCTTCTTCTTCCTCTTCATGCTCTGTTTCTCTTTCTCCTCACCAGTTGGTGAAACCAAGTACATGATTGGCCTTCTAATTCAGAATTGGTTTTGTCAGTGAGGGAGTACAAGTGTACTAGTAAAAAACAGCATTATTTTCTCATGGCAGTCGGAAAATAGAGATGAACACATGCATTAAATATCATTCTTACCTAAAGGAAGGTTATGGCGCCAATATGGATGATGAGGATTGGAACACAGATCTCCCTTTGTGCAGTTCCCCCAAAATGAACCAACTGTTCCATTCTGACATTCCAGTTAAACAGCACAAAAGTCACTTCTTTTAAGAAGAGTTTTGTGCAGTGCACCAAAAGGTCACAACAGCAACCAAGTGAATTGGATATCCCTATTTGCACAAAAAGGCACAGAGGAAACACTCAGAGTCTCAAACAATTACAGGCAAAAACATTTGGCTAAACTTGTCATGGCTTATAACAGTGGCATGGCTTCATTTTTACTAGGGACATTAGATTAAGAACAGCTAAGGCTGCGTTCGGTTCACAGGTTTGGTGCAGGATTTTCGTAGGAACACAATTCCTACGGTATTCTTTCCCTTCCAACCGTTCGGAACACGGGAAAGGTGAATAGTGTTTCATAGGAAAGCTGGTCTACTAGTACTGATTCCATAGGATTAGAAACATCCACGCGCTGCTCATTTTTTGGGCAGAAGCCCGAGGCAGGCGCTCGCTGCCATGCGTTAGACAGGTTGCTGTGCTGTGTTGCCGGAATAAAAAAATCAACCTATGTGCGGTACGTGAGGTGAGGACAAGAGTAGTCACTATGCAGCTGAATAAACAAATAGCATCTCATACTACCAAGCATGCTAATCTAAAAAAACAAATCTGTACATTTCGTAGTCCACCCGAACACATTCTCTTGAGAGTTTCCTCCGGTTCGCTGTTCCATAGTTTTATACCTACATTCCTTTCCTATTCCTCTATTTTCATCAAGACCTATGTTTTCTGCCCCTTTATTCCGAACAGAGCCTAAATATTTGGTATAAGGGCATGGGACAGTGGGTGCACCAGCAGTCCAGCACCATGTACGTAAACAGGGGCATAAAGTGGTGATTCATAGTTTGTTGCCCCGAGAAACAAACATCCAAGAAACATATCTGGGTTGGTCCCATTTTTGTTCACTCTAGCCACCTACTCCTATGTGTGGATAGCAAATCTAGTCCTGGTCATACCACTATGTAGAGTGTTACCCCTATATTTCCCTTTTCGACCAAGAGACCGGTTGGATGACCAGTCTATACTACTTTCACTCCCTTTCCTTCCTATTTGTACCAAGTCCGATGTACTCCCTCCGTTCGGAATTACTTGTCACAGAAATGGATGTATCTAGATGTATTTTAGTTCTAGATACATCCATTTCCGAGACAAGTAATTCTGAACGGAGGGAGTACATACTAAATTCCCCCACCCCCACTTTATTTCTTGTTTGAACCAAGTACTCCCTCCGTCCAAAATTACTTGTCATCAAAATGGATGTGTCTAGAACTAAAATACATCTAGATACATCCATTTCAATGACAAGTATTTTCGGACGGAGGGAGTACAAGATTCGACTCCATGAAGTAGCTTTACCTCTAACAATAGAAGAAAAAAATATGTGACGTTGGACCATCCGATCGAGAGGGGCTGAGAGGAAGAAAATGATGCACATGCAGCGACGTAGTGAGCTGGGGAAGTAGAGCTAAGGCAGTTTCGAACGAAGATATACCTGAAGGTCGTCAGGATGTGGATAGGTGTGCAGCGGGAGGCCGGATCCGCCCACAGGCAACGACGAAGGGATCAGAGGACCTCCCGCGTCGGCGCTCGGCCAGAGATAACGGTGCGGCCGGCAGTGGGTCTTCTCCCTCGCTGTCGACGACGGCCTAAACGCTGCCCCTCCTCCCCTTCACCGGCGGAGGGGGATACGTCCGAATCTGTAACCAGCGGTGAGGATAGAAAGCCAGTGTTTTTTGAAGGGAGAAAGACAGTGTTACTACCCCTATCTTGTTTAGATCTAGAGAGGATGAGAGTGTGTGAATAGAGCAACCCTAGCAAGCAAGCGCGGAGGCTCCGGCCTATATATACGTAGTGGGGTAGTTTTCCTTTTTCACTCCATCAAAACAATCGTTTAAAATTGTGTACTACTACATGCCAGGTCGCGGTTTTTTTAGTTGTTGATTGTTTTTTGAGATAGCTACCCGCTTGTTCCAAGTGGTGTTACGGTGTGCCAGGTCGCACTTTGTATCGTTCAAGTCTGGTACTACAAGTCCCTCCATTAAATGAACAACCAACCCCTCGTAAAAATTGTGAACAAGCCCACGGCTAAAATTAGCGGAAACGTGGGTTGCCCCAACATGCATTATTATTTATATTTGCTACTCCCTCCATTCCTAAATATAAGTCTTTTTTATAAGCCACACCTAAGACAAGAATTTTTTTATTAGCAGTGAACCCCACATGTCATAGACACAAAAATTGTGGCAAGATTCCCTTAGGCAAGCCAAAGTGTGTCTAACAATTTGAGCAACTCAGGTTAGGCAAGTGTGGCAAGTTTGGGGCAAATAATGTGGCAACATAAGACAAACATACTCACAATCCAAACAGCCCCGTAATTTTTTGTGACATGCATGAAAATTTGGTTAGTTAAATTTATAGTCAAAATTTGGCACGATGCATCAAATCAACACATGCAAGTATCAAAAGGAAAGTCACGGCATGCATGCATGCGTTGTACTCCCTCCGTTTCCAAATATAAGTCTTTTTAGAGATTGCAACAAGTGACTACATACGAAGCAGAATATGTCTACTCCTACATACGAAGTAGCCCATTTTAAATGTGTAAAAAGACTTATATCGAGTGCAGTGCTTTGATGTGTCGCGTCAACTCGTACAAGACCGAGAAATTTGATTACTACAACGCCCTCTCCCTCGCGGACTGAGCTCCGGTGCCTTAACTGCACTTGCCTTTGGCTGCATGACAGGAGGGCCAACCACCTGTTGGGCCCACCTGTCATAGACGCAAAGGGAGGAGCAGTAAGTAGAAGCTTTTGCTACACGCTATCCCTCCCGCACAAGGTGGACGGACATGCAGCAGTGGATTCGATACTGTAGACACTACAAAAAAAGACACATCCGTGACATTTTAGGCTGAACGAAATTTTTTTCTGTCATACATATGACACTTCTATGACGACAATTGTGACAAAACCCGGTATCATCATAGATGTGGTGGGCTCCTACTTCTATGACAAAAATCATGATAGAAAATGGGCTTTTCGTCCTGGGCGGGCCGGAGACGCTGCTGCATGACATTCTTTGGGCCGTCCATGACGGAAAAAACCGTGGTAGAAGCAAGGGCGAGGAAAATTTCGTGGAGTTCCCGGTTACGGTAGGAGGTCGGGGGCCGAGCGATGCGCGTTTCTCTCGTACACGTACGCGCGTGTGTGCGAGGCGTTGGCTCTAACTGAACCCGAGCGAGGCATTGGGCTCTAACTGAACCCGAGCGATTGCACTGCAGGCTACGCGTTACTGAACCCAAGCGATCGATCGATGGCTGTTAACTGAACCCGATCGAGCGATTCCTTCGCTACTGCTGCTAACTGAAGCCGATCGATGCTGCCTCTGGGATGAACAGTGAGCGTTGCGGGGGGGGGGGGGGGGGGGGTTGGATGAACAGTGAGCGGTGGCGTTGCCTCTAGATGAACAGGACCCCGTGGTGTGGTGGAGGGCTGGATGAACAGTAGATGGTGGAGGGGTGCCTGTGGAGGGGTGGTTGAACAGGACCCCGTGGTGTGGAGGGCTAGATGAACTGTAGACGGTGGAGGGGTGCCCGTGGAGGGGTGGTTGAACAGGACCCCGTGGTGTGGAGGGCTGGATGGACAGTAGACGGTGGAGGGGTGCCCGTGGAGGGGTGGTTGAACAGTAGCCGGTGGAGTAGCGCGCGGTGGAGGCTGGATGAACAGGAGCCTGTGGAGGCTAGAGGAGGTCGACGGTAGCCCGTGGAGGCTGGAGGAGGTCGACGGTGGAGATGAACAGTATCCCGTGGAGTCCCGTTTTGCGGTACGCCACACCCCTCCCGATGAACAGGACCCCCGTTTCGACCGTAGGAGGTCCGTTTCGTCCGTTTTGCGGTACGCCACACCCCTCCTGATCAACAGGACCCCCGTTTCGACCGTAGGAGGTCCGTTTCCTCCGTTTTGCGGTACGCCACACCCTTCCCGATCAACAGGACCCCCGTTTCGACCGTAGGAGGTCCGTTTCCTCCGTTTTGCCGTACGCCAGACCCCTCCCGATCAACATGACCCCGTTCCGAACGTAGGAGGTCCGTTTCCTCCATTGTGCGGTACGCCAGGCCTCGTTTCCATCGCATGTTCCGTCCAAGCCCTCCCGATGAACACGACCACGCATTCCGTTCCGACCCAGCCGGGTGGCTCCCACGCGTTCCGTTGCCTCCCGATGAACACGACGCATTCCGTTGCCTCCCCATGAACACAACGTATTCCGTTGCCTCCCCATGAACATGACGACGATGCTGTTTCTCTGTTCCAACCCAGCCATGTACACGAGCCCTGGCCGTACGTATGCGCGAGTAGGCGTTCGAGACCCCGCCCGTATGTACACATACGTGGCCGTATTTTCTTTCTTGCACCCTGGCCGCTGTACGTACGTGTACATGCTACGTGCGTGGCTCTACTACGACACGTACGCGCCTCTACTACGACACTTGCGCGCCTCTACATCCACCAGTATATATGTATATACACGTTCGCGACCAGAATGACAACGCTACGTACGCTTCGACCAGGTGGGTACTGACTGTCAGGCACTTCCTTGCGTGCGAAGATGTAGCTGGTGGGTCCCAGCAGTCAGGGGGGCGAATCGTTTTGTCTTTTTGCCCGGACGCACTTCCTTGCGTGCGAAGGTATAGCTGGTGGGTCCCAGCAGTCAGGGGGGAAACGTTTTTTTCACGAAATACGGTGGCCCGTCTGGTGGGTCCCCGCTGTCAGGTGGAGGAATAATTATTTTGCGCGTAATAAGGAGGCACTTCCTTGCTGCGGCCGTGGACCCAACTGTCAGCGTCTCCACGCACAGTACTCTTCCGATGGAAGTCGGTCGTTGACCACATTGACCACGCCGCGCCGAGAGCACCACGGCGGTGGACGACGGCGAGGCATAGGAAGGGGACGACACGAAGGCAGGGTAGACTCGGCAGTTATTTCCCACGCGGAGAGGAGTACGACTGTACGAGGGTTTACAGGTTCGTCTGCCGTCGCCGGAGAATAACAGCGGGTGTGGGTGAGTAGAGGGATGGCTAGGCCAGCGATGGGAGTACCGTGGGGCGGTGAGGCCTGCGCGGCAGCACAGCCGGCCGCGGGGAGGAGGGAGCAGGCAGTCCCGCCGGCACTTGTTTGAGCGGCCGGAGCAGGAAGAGCAGAGATTGAAGAAGCACGACGGCCGTTGGATGGACATCCAACAGTCAGTGCTTGTGCGTCAACCTTTTTTTAGGAAAGCCTCAAATCTGTGGAAAACAGCATACAACCCATCTGCCATTATATCTAATAATTTACAGCCCATTTGCTAATTGTTGAGGTTTTTTTTGGAGCCCATATTATTTTTGTTAGCATTACAGCCCATATTGTGGCCACGGTTAAAAAATTATACGAAATTTTGCATATTTCGGTGCGGTCCGAACTGTTGGAAATATGCCCTAGAGGCAATAATAAAATGGTTATTATTATATTTCCTTGTTCATGATAATTGTCTATTGTTCATGCTGTAATTGTATTAACTGGAAACCGTAATACATGTGTGAATACATAGACCACAACATGTCCCTAGTAAGCCTCTAGTTGACTAGCTCGTTGATCAATAGATGGTTATGGTTTGACCATGGACATTGAATGTCATTGATAACGGGATCACATCATTAGGAGAATGATGTGATGGACAAGACCCAAACCTAAGCATAGCACAAGATCGTGTAGTTCGTCTGCTAGAGCTTTTCTAATGTCAAGTATCATTTCCTTAGACCATGAGATTGTGCAACTCCCGGATACCGTAGGAATGCTTTGGGTGTACCAAACGTCACAACGTAACTGGGCGACTATAAAGGTGCACTACAGGTATCTCCGAAAGTGTCTGTTGGGTTGGCACGAATCGAGACTGGGATTTGTCACTCCGTATGACGGAGAGGTATCTCTGGGCCCACTCGGTAATGCATCATCATAATGAGCTCAATGTGACTAAGTAGTTAGTCACGGGATCATGCATTACGGACAAGTAAAGTGACTTGCCGGTAAGGAGATTGAACGAGGTATTGGGACACCGACGATCGAATCCCGGGCAAGTAACATACCGATTGACAAAGGGAATTGTATACGGGATTGATTGAATCCCCGACATCGTGGTTCATCCGATGATATAATCGTGGAACATGTGGGAGCCAATATGGGTATCCAGATCCCGCTATTGGTTATTGGCCAGAGAGATGTCTCGGTCATGTCTGCATGGTTCCCGAACCCGTAGGGTCTACACACTTAAGGTTCGATGACGCTAGGGTTATAGGGAATAGATATACGTGGTTACCGAATGTTGTTCGGAGTCACGGATGAGATCCCAGACGTCACGAGGAGTTTCGGAATGGTCCGAAGGTAAATATTTATATATGGGAAGTCCCGTTTTGGCCACCGGAAGAGTTTCGGGCGTCACCGGTAATGTACCGGGACCACCAGAGGGTTCCGGGGTCCACCGGGAGGGGCCACCAACCCCGGAGGCCTGCGTGGGCCAAGTGTGGGAAGGGACCAGCCCCTAGGTGGGCTGGTGCGCCTCCCACAAGAGGCCCAAGGCGCAGGGAAAGGGGAAAGGGGGAAACCCTAGGCTCAGATGGGCCTAAGGCCCACCTAGGGTGCGCCCCCCCCCCCTCTCTTCCCCTCTGGTCGCCCCCTTAGATGCATCTAGGGCTGGCCGCCACCCCTAGGGGGGGAACACTAGATGGGGGCGCAGCCCCTCCCCTTCCCCTATATATAGTGGGGGTTTTGGGGCTGCCAGATACACGAGTCTCCCTCTCTCTTGGCGCAGCCCTACCCCTCTCCCTCCTCGTCTCTCGCAGTGCTTGGCGAAGCCCTGCTGGAGTGCCACGCTCCTCCATCACCACCATGCCGTTGTGCTGCTGCTGGACGGAGTCTTCCCCAACCTCTCCCTCTCTCCTTGCTGGATCAAGGCACGGGAGACGTCACCGGGCTGCATGTGTGTTGAACGCGGAGGCACCGTTGTTCGGTGCTTAGATCGGATTCGGCCGCGATCTGAATCGCTTCGTGTACGACTCCACCGACCGCGTTCTTGCAACGCTTCCGCGTCGCAATCTTCAAGGGTATGAAGATGCACTCCCCTCTCTCTCGTTGCTAGTTAATCCATAGATTGATCTTGGTGATGCGTAGAAAATTTTAATTTCTGCTACGTTCCCCAATACGAACTGTTTTTAATCCCGAAATTTCGACTCACATTCAAACTGATTTTAAAAATAAATGTATATCAATATAAAATCCAACAAATTCTCCACGCATAAAAATTAATGTAATTTAAAATCTTGAAATGAAAAAAAAAGATATTTGAAACTAATTGCCGGTTTGATGTGTTTTAAAAATGTACAGCCCATTTCTCATTACTGATGGGCCATTTTCTCGGCCAGCCGAATGAAAGCTCTCCTCGTCTTGAAAGATTTGCAGCCCAATAGGCCTGACAAAGCAACTTACTTGGCAAATCACAAAAAAACCAGGCTGTGGCCGTGGACCCAGCTGTCAGCCTCTCCACGTACAGTACTCTTCCGATGGAAGTCGTTCCTTGACCACGTTGACCACGCTGCGCGGAGAGCACCACGGCGGGGGACGACGGCGATGCCTAGGAAGGGGACAACACGGAGCCGGGGAAGACGTGGCAGTGGAAGCCCGCGCGGAGAGGAGTACGAGGGTTCACTGGTTCGGCTGCGGTGTGAGGCTGCCGTCACCGCAGGGCCTTGCTAGCGGTGGGAATAGTAGGGGGCGGTGAGGCCTCTGCGGCAGCACAGCCGGCCACGGGAGGCAGGAGCATGCGGCACGACCTACGCTGCTTTGGGCGGCTGGAGCAAGAAGACCAGAGGTTGAAGAAGCACTACGGCCGTTGGATGGACATCGTACGGTCACTGGAGCTAGTATCGTTCATATTGACTAAGTTGACAAAGCCCTTCGTCCTCGTCAACTTAGTAGGCCTACAAGTCAGCCTCCCACCAAGGTGAGTCCCAGCTAGCCGGGGGGGTATTCATTTTTTTGTGCGTAATAAGGAGGCACTTCCGGTGGGTCCGAGCTGACGGCGGGGGGAACGTTTTTTTCGCGAAATACGGTGGCCCGTCCGGTGGGTCCCAGCAGTCAGGGGGAAACGATTTTTTTCGCAAAATACTAGTGGCCCGTCTGGTGGGTCCCCGCTGTCAGGTGGAGGAATAATTATTTTCCGCGTAATAAGGAGGCACTTCCTTGCGGCTGCCGTGGACCCAGCTGTCAGCCTCTCCACGTACAGTCCACATCCGATGGAAGTCGTTCCTTGACCATGTTGACCACGCCGCGCCGAGAGCACCAGGGCGGTGGACGACGGCGAGGCCTAGGAAGGGGACGACGCGGAGCCGGGGAAGACGCGGCAGTGGATGCACACGCGGAGAGGAGTACGAGGGTTCACTGGTTCGGCTACGCTGCCGCCGCCGCTGAATAACAGGGGGTGTGGGTGAGTGGAGGGATGGCCTGGCCAGCGGTGGGAGTAGTAGGGGGCGGTGAGGCCTCCGCGGCAGCACAGCCGGCCACGGGAGGCAGGAGCAGGCGGCACGACCGGCGCTGCTTTGGGCGGCTGGAGCAAGAAGACCAGAGGTTGAAGAAGCACGACGACCGTTGGATGGACATCGTACGGTCACTGCAGCTAGAATCGTTTATATTGACTAAGTTGACAAAGCCCTTGGTACGTCAACTTAGTAGGCCCACAGGTCAGCTTCCGAAACGGTGCGCCCCAGATGTCAGGGGGAAGAATCATTTTTTGGGCGGGTGAAGCTAGAATATCCGAGACTGAAGAAGAAGCACGACATCCGTTGGA
The DNA here is from genome assembly GCF_002575655.3 of Aegilops tauschii subsp. strangulata. Taxonomy (NCBI): domain Eukaryota; kingdom Viridiplantae; phylum Streptophyta; class Magnoliopsida; order Poales; family Poaceae; genus Aegilops; species Aegilops tauschii. Next base: position 70,094,814 of record NC_053035.3, read on the forward strand.
TGGACATCCAACGGCCACTGCAGCTAGAACCGTGTGTTGACTATAAGTTGACAAAGCCTTGCATACGCGTCAACTCTGTTTTTTTAGGGGACGCGTCAACTTAGTAAGGCCAGAAGTGTGTGGCAGAGAACTTATAGCCTATTTGAGATTTGTAAGAATGTGTAGCCCATTTTTGAATTCTAATGGAATTTACTACAGCACATTTACAGTTTGTTAAAAGTACAGCCCATTTCAACCAACCCTTCAAAACAGAATTCAATAAAATTTCCCACATTTTGATGGGATCCGAAATATTTTTATCCCGAAATTTCTAGTCAGATTAAATACAATTTCAATATAAATTTATATTACGTAAAAATCCAACGAAACATTGCGCTCACAACAATTAATGAAATTAAAATTTTCAATATCCAAAAATAATATTTTATAAAGTAATCACGTGTTTGGTGCATTTTTTTGTAGTTACTGCGCAGTTTTTATAATTACATCCCATTTATTATTTCTTAAAGCCCATTTTCTTGTTAAGCCTAATGCATCCCTCCTAGGAAAGATTTGCAGCCCAGCGGGGCAGAGAATAACAACTTGACCTTGCCTGGGTATTCCTAAAAAAAGTATAGCTGGGCTAGCCATTTTCAGCTTGACAAAAATTTATATCTGGGCTGGATATCTGGCATGGGCTAGACGGGCCACAGCCCGCCCAATTAATACCTGCAGCGATGTTTTCGTTGTTGTTCAGAGGAGAAAAATTAATATCTGGGCTAAACATCGATGAGACCCTGCTCCGCCGAGGCCCCGCGGCGCCAACAACGAGGCAGAGGACACCGCCGGCTCCGCCGAGGCCCCGCCCCGCCAACAACGAGGCAGAGGACATCGCCGGCTCAGCCGAGGCCCCACCCTACTAGCAACATGGGGGAGGATTTCCACCGCTCCGCTGAGGCGCCGCCCGCCGGCAACGAGACAGAGGACATCGCCGGCTCCGCCGAGGCCCCGCCCCGCTGCCAACGAGGCCGTGCCACACAAAAAACGAGGAAGAGTAGAACACTGTAGGTCGCCGCCGCTCAGGTCCAAGTAAGGCCACCGTTGCTACCTTCCGGTTGAAGCCAAGCTAGGCGGGTTGACCATTGACGGCCGGTTAGCTTCTTGGCGGCGACGTGGAGTCGGAGAGCTGCGCTGGAGAAGAACACTGCTTCTACTTAACTGCTGGTGCAGTTGGCTGACTGACACGTGGGCCCAACAGGCCACATGTCAGTGAGGCAACTGCACCTGCATTTAAGTCACTCAAGCTTCTGTTCGGCTCAGTGGGACACAGGTGGGTAGCTTCGGTTAATTAATTATACCTCCAGCGCACCCCTTTTTAATTGAAGAATGTATGAAATGTAATGAAATCCGGAATGTTTATATGAAATCCGACCGTGTATGAATGAATTTATTTTGATTAGTTCGAATTCCTGTATCACTGGCATTGGATGAACATGCAAAACAATACGTACTAGCATTATTCCCAGGGTGATCACCTCGTTTGCAGCAGTTTCACATGTACTCCCTCCGGTCCTTTCTAGTCTGCATACAAGTTTTGTCTGGAGTCAAAGTATCTCTACTTTGACCAATCTTATACAAAAAAGTATGCACTTTCACAATGTGCGAAGTAAAAAGGAACAGAAGGAGTACAAAGACTTTGAGCAGCTTTTTAGCGTTTCTGTACATTGCAATCAAATACACAGGCCTGGCAATTCATAGAGAACATTCAAAACAATCGATGATTATGCATCTCAGCGGCTCACATGTCAGAGGCAATATTTACTTCACAACTAAAGAATAAAGAAAAAATTGATCGACGCTGCTGACAGCAAAGGGCGTCCCATTCGAAAATATCAAACGCATGTCTTGCTAAAATCAATGAGCAAAATTTGACAAGGTTGTCCCATTCCAAAATATCAAATGCCTACGATTGTGGAATGGGCAGGCTTTGCCATCAGTTCGGACATTGACATGGCACCTCGTGCTAAATAAACCAGCTGTTCTTTTTGTGCAGTTCCACCAAAATCAACCAAATTCGCGCGTAGCTTGTATGATTTCGCCCTTATATGTTGCAACACCTTGAACTTATTGGCACCTCGTTTCTTGTGGTGGAAATGAATGATTCGACGTATTCATGAACATTTTGTGCAGTTCCCATTGAAATCAAGCTGAGCACCCCTGTTTGCACAAATACAAAAAAGTGATTAGTATAAAGCAAACTGTACTATGAATTGACAGTTTCAACAGACACATACATGGTCCATGTAGAGCACACTTTTAGAAAAATGGAACTCACCAGAAAGAATCCTCGAACAACATTGTACTCGCGCATCACAGCAAAAAAATGGAGATTTGTCAGTCCTTCTGAGCTGAAGTTAGTTTGGTCTTGTGGGGAGTAATGTAACCATCCTTCAACTGCTCCTTCTGATGAGAAGATAGACAGGGCTTCTTCATCCTGGCATAATCGGAACTAGTCACTTCACGTACTCCATATTCTTCTTCAGAGGAAGATGATCCTATTGTGCAAAGACAAGAGGACTACTAAATGCTAGCATCCCTGTTTGCTCGAAAAAAGGAAAGGAAATATTTAAAATAGCACAGATGAAGCACTTCTCAAGGACAATACCACTTTTTCATGACAGTATCTAAACAGTAGCACAACACCAATAGAGATGACAAAGCTCAACCATATGGATGAAATCAGTAGGCGAGTACCAACCTTTGTCAGTAGGCTTATTGTGTAGAGCATACAGATGAAGCACTTCTCCGGAACCATCTGTTGCTATCTACGGTGGTGGCCATGCTTACTATATACTCCTCGATTAATTTAATGTTTCCAACATCTTCTTGTGTAGTTCCACTAAAATATATGGTATCTTCAAAGAAGATCCCTGTTTGCACAAGTAGAGATAATTACATATTACATTAAGAGTGGCATCAAATCAGTGGCAAAACAATTGCTCGTTCCAGCCATAGCAATAAATTAAGATGCAAAACTATATCATTACTTGTGTCATCACAGTTCCAGTGCTTCATTAGAGCACCGGGAGTTGATTTTTGTTTTTCTTCCGCTTGTTCTTCCCCTTCATCACTTGGTTCAATAACAGACAAGCTTCGCCTTCAATGTAAGATTTGGCATGTCAATTAGGGAGCACAAGTATAGTACTAAACTTAATTTTCTGATGAAAGTGGCAAAATACAGGCCAACAGTTGTGAAATATCCTTATCTTACCTCAATGGGATATTACGGTGCACATACAGATTGGAAGTCTTGTCTCCATTTGTGCAGTTCACTAAAATCAAGCAACATTATCGTACAAGTAGCACAACATATGAAAGCACACTGCAGAATCATGTGAAAGAAGGCTAGTACTGACCTCTCATGATGCGGAATTCAAACAACTCACAAGAAGAAGATCTGAACCAAATTCGCCTTAACGGATAGGAAGTAAGATCTCCTCTTGTGCAGTGCCACTAAGATCAAGCAATCAAGCAAGGTTGTCGGTGTGACATTTTGGTTGAACTGCACAAAACACTCTTAAAACAAAAGTGTTTTGTGCAGTGCAACAAAAGGTCACAATGGCAACGAGGTGAAGTAGATAACCCTGTTTACACAGAGGTGCAAAGGAAACAATTAGTGGTCAATAACGGTGGATGACACAGAAGCCAACAAAAAGAAGCATCTACCTTATCTAAATGGGAAAGAAATCAAGACAGTAGCATTTCTCAAACGGTGGCATTGATTAATATTAACATCGAGATTATATTAACAATAAAATTCGTTAAACATGTAATTTGCTTTTAACTGTGGCATTGCATCAATTTTCCAGCGGCATTATTAGAGGGTGTTTGTTTACAGGGACATTTTGGTGTAGGGACTAAAAAAACTCCGTGTCAGTCCCATCTAAACCAAACAGGAGGGACTTTTAGGGACTAAAAGTGGGCATTTGGGACTAAAGAAAGAAGACCCCGAGGGAGTCTTTTTGGGACTTTTTCCAACAGTTGCCCCTGCCACGCATCGCACCTTGTCTCTATTAGTTCATTACTAGGGGTAACATGGTCTTTTAGCATGTCATTTAATAACCTCTAGTCCATGTTTAGTCCCTGGAACCAAGCAGGTAGGGACTAGGGAGTTTTTAACCAAACAGGGCCTTAGATTAACAACAGCTAATGAGTTGCACGGGACAGTGGACGCACTAGCACCATGTGCATCTACCGATGTACTGTGGTCATGCATAGTCTGTTGCAACAAAGAACAAACAACCAAGGAGCATATTTGTGTTGGTCCCAGTTTTGTTATCTTTAGACACCTTTCCCTATGTGAGCGCAGCAAATCTAGTCCTGCTCAAACTCTACAGCCTTGTCCCTTCCTTTCCTTTTTGAACTAGTACTTTCGCCCCTTCCTTTCCTCTTTGAACCACGTCCTAGATTTATGCGATACAACTTTCCCCACTACTTCCCCCATTCCTTTCCTCTTTGAACCACGTCCTAGATTCATGCTATACAACTTTCCCCCTTCATTTCCTCTTTGAACCATGTCCTAGATTCATGCTATATACAACTTTTCCCACTACTTTCCCCGACTCCTTTCCTCTTTGAACCACGTCCTAGATTCATGGTATACATGCAGCTAGAGCAATGCATGTGGAGTAAGTAAATTATACCTTAAGGTTCTTGGGACGTGGTTCGGTGGGCGAAGGGACGGCGGCGAAGAAGAAGGGGTCAGAGGCCCTCCCGCGCCGCCGCTGGGTGGAAAGTGAACAGCTGCGCCGGTAGTCCCTCGCCGACGGCGACAGCGTTAAGCCTCCTTCCCTTCCCGGCGGACGGATCCTGCTGGCTCTTTGAGCAGCAGTGCGGGGAGAGAGAGGCCAACAAAGTCTTGTTTAGATCTGGAGAGGGCGAGAGAGTGTGAAGAGAGCAACTATAAGCGCTGAGGCTCCAGCGGGAGAGGGCGAGAGAGTGTGAAGAGAGCAACTACAAGCGCTGAGGCTCCAGCGTGTATATATATACTGGAGAGAGAGTGTGAAGCATGCAAACCCTAGAAAACATTTTGACCAGTCAAAGAATCCACCCAAGACCTCAAGTTTGATGAGCGAACAGGCTAACCAGCTACACAACCCTCCCGTTATGTTCAACGAGAGGGAAATAACCTTTTATACATTCCTGCATTCGTGTGACAAGCATGCCGTGTTTTTTTGTGTGTGTGGGAGTCATTGGGATTTCAATCATAATCGTGTCATGTGGCTTTGGTGGTAAGACTATCCACGGTGGTGCAGAAATAATGCAGCCTTAGTCACCTTACCTCTCTCCACATAGTACGTTGGGTCCCACCAGTCAGAGGGTGAAACAAACAAATTAATAAGAAAAATTAAAAGCGCCAGCGGTGTATCTTACCTCACACATCTCGCTACTGCTCGGGAACACTGTCCAATTGATCCCTCCGTTCGCTCACGTACTATTTTAAGTGAATCCTTATTATAACATGCACACAAATTTTGGGCACTTGTATTCGACTTAAGTCAGTGTGCCACCGTATCTCGTATACTTACTACTCCCTCCGTCTAGGTGTAATAAGTCACGTTAGAAGGTGCAACGGGACCAAGGTGCGTGCATGTGCACGCGTGTGCGTGTGTGTGTGTGTAACACCATGTGTGTGTTAGAGACAGCGACAGATCGACCTACTCCTACAGAGAGATGTTGTGTAGTGCAGTACGATTTTAGCCGCGAGAGTCGGTGCATCCTCTCGTTTCCGGGCGTGTCCGGCAGGGACATGTGGACAGCTGCCACGCCCGCTCCTGACCAGCCTGGCCCACCCAAAGCCCCTCCATCGCCCGCGCGCGCTTCCCGCCCGAAACGGTCAGCGCCGCTCCAAAGAATCGGTGCCGCATTCATGCCCGGGTAGAGCGGACGCGACCTCTCACTGGCGCAAGAGTGATGGTTGCTTCATCCGTCCAACTTACTGCTGGGTCTATGTGATTTGACGGCTCATTGGTCTTTATTACTGTGGTGGTAGGACTGCTAGATGTCCCACATAAAGGAGGAGATTGAAGGTGTGTGTGTATGTTGTAGGCAGGCATCGCTGGAGAGGTTTATCGATCTGTGTGTGTCGGAAAGGAGTTGTGGCGACTCTGGGAGAATGACCTAAAGAGAAAAATCAATGTGCCCGGTGGATAGAATGCCGAGGGAGGGGGAGGGCGAGGAGGGCGTGTGCATGCACGAGAGAAATTTAGTGGTAGCTACAAAGGTTAGAGGATTGTGTGGGTGTAAGAGACTAACAAAGATCATAATTTGATATGAAAGCGGATTCATATATTTGAATAGGAAATCATAGTGTTTTAAACATTGCATGCATGAATATAGCGGTGATACACGTGTTGTGCAGATGTTATACCATAATGTGATAATGCATGGCGTGTGCAACTCACAGCTAAATGCCGAACAATCTAAACCATACTATACATCAAAAAATCTCACATTTTATTCGAATTTGTGATAATGTGTGGCGTTTTCAGCTTACAACTAAATATCAAACAATCTAAACAATACTATATATCGAACATTCTCACATTTTATTTGAATTTGTGGTAATGTGTGGTGTTTGCAACTCACATCTAAATACTTGTAGGCGTAGGGGGCGGGGCACCATACATAATGTGATAAACACATTATACATATGAGACATGGTTTAGATTATGAAGATCTAGCTAGAGCTAGAAATGTAATGTGATTTGAAATCAAAATAAAGTGGATTCAAAAAATCTAGTTCGAGTTCATATAGTACACATAGTTCATATGTAACTCGAGACTAATCATGTGGTGTGCTGTGAAGATAATACACAAACGATGGTTTAACTTGACCATAATGATGATTGTAGATCTTATTAAAACAGAGAAACGAATTCAAATGCTTTGACTTCACAACAATCATTACTGTAGATCTTATTCAAATAGAGAAACAAATTCAAATTTAGTTCATATTGAAGCGGTAGTATATACGTTTGGAATGCACTAAAATGTTCATTTGAGTAGTAGGTTGCATGCATTATACACGTAGCGAAATATTTTAATTAAACATAACATGAATTCAAAGTTTTGAATGACATTTGTAGTGCGCATTGATTTGGTACAGTACACGTTAGGCTTGTCCGGAAATTTCAACCCGCGCCTTGTTAGCCCGAAATATTTAAGATATATCTTTGTCTCGTTGTGCTCTGACAACTCCCTCCATCTCAACCCGCGCCTTGCTATTCCGAAATTACAACGCGCGTGAAAACTCCCACCTCCTGTGAAATCCCGACACGCGAAATGCCCGTGGTACCCCTGAACCGAAAGAACCGCCTCAAACCGGTGGGGGTACTTTCGTAACTTACCCCACATTTCGCACAAGCGCGTCTCTAAGCCATGGTTCCCCACTGCCATCCCATCCACCCACCCATTCGTACACCGAGGCCGCAAAAACCCACGACGAAACCCCACACCCTGCTCCGTCCGCCACCCAGCCCGAGCCTCTTCCCCAACGACGTCGTCCACAGCAACACCTCGACGTCCCTCATCCACCGTACCGGATGAGGATCCGTCGTCAATCTCATCGTCCCGCCGGCTCAGCCACCCCGTCCTCCACCTCCAAGGAGCTGCCCCGACGGCGCCACCTCCATTCCCACACCGCCGTCTTCACCTGCACCACCGGAAGAGCATCATCATTACCGTTTCCTCGGATGAAGCTGTGGCCTAATCGGCACCACCAAAGAGGTTGTACACTAATCGCCGCATTTTCTTCTTGATTCGATCTCACGGTGCTGCCGGCGCTCGGTCCCGAGCCGACACGGCGCGGCTCCATCCACAGCGGCGTCGCCGGCCACTTCCTCCACGGCGTCGCTCCCTCGGCGGCGACGTCCACATCAATAGGAGCTGTTGCTGCTTTAGCTCTCGCTCGCGCTGCTGCTCTGCTCTTGCTCTCGGTCCCCTGCCTGGTCTGCTCTTGCTCGCGCTGTTGCTCTCGCTCTTGCTCTTGCTTGCGATGCTGCTCCGATTTAGCTACACTTCAGTCGACTGAATCGACTTTTGGGTCAGTCGATTTTCAGGGGGTGGGGGGCTCGCCGGGGTGAAGGAAGAACCAGCCGCAGCGGGGAGGGGGGCTCGCCGGAGAGGTACCCCACTATCTATCTTACGGTTCAGGATGGGGGCGGTGGTCGCCGGCGGTGGCGGGGCGGTGGCGTGGGGATCGCCGGAGAAAAAGCTCGGCATGGGGGGCCTAGAGGGATGGTCGGGGCGGCGGCGGACCGGCGGTGGGGAGTGTTTTCGGGGCGGGCGGGGCGGCACACAGCCGGCCGCGGGCGGCGGGGGGCTACTGTTTGGCCGGTGGTGGCTGGCGACTCAGGGGGGTGGAGGTTGAAGATGAACTGCAGGCCCTTGATTTCGTATCCAACGGCTGCAAAATCGACTGACCAGAGATGAAAAAGTCAGTCGACCGACGTGTAGCCTCACCTTGCTAGTGCGTTCAGTTTTGACAGCAAAATTCAGTTTCGACAGTTAAGTTCAGTTTCGACAGTTAAGTTCAGTTTCGACAGTTAAGTTCAGTTTCGATAGTTAAGTTCAGAGATGAGCGGCTGATGTATTTTACATCTAGCACTTTGTGGTTATGTATTTTACGTCATGTATTGGAGATGCTATTAGAATTCCACTCAGGTTAACGTTGTTCGTTGTCTCTCTTGTCCTGCTTCAGCCTCGGCATCGTACAACTCACCCGAGCTGCTCCAACAACGAAACCCTCCATCACAGCGGAGCAGTACCTCGAGCTCCATCTCTAGACGCCTAAGATCTTCTTCCCCTCCTCCGACAGCAAAGTCAGCCGGAGCATCCTCACCGGCCAACCCAGTCACGCTGAGATCGACATGGCTTCGCCAAAGAGGTTGTACACTTGTTGCATCTCTTTTTTACTCTACATGTTATATATATTGTCCACTGAGCACACGGATTTGTTCCTTTAGTGTCTCCTTGAAAGAAAAAACGTAGGAATTTTAATTTTCACTTGTCCTCCTTTTCAAATTCCTATTCATGAAACACAAGACTAAGAGATAGTAGCATTATAACCGTACATTTTCTTGTGGTTTGACTTAATCTCACCATGCTTCTTTGCATCCTGTGATCTTCCAATTGTTGTGAATCAAACACCCAGATTGGCAGAAATCCTGTGTTTTTAAATTCTCTGTTTTGCACGTGCATTCCTATCCTATTCCTGTCTATTTCCTATCCCTGCATTGTTGGAATCCTCCAATTTAAACGAGCCCTTACAGAATTACTTCTCTTACAAATAGTTGTGAAAGAAAACCTTGCGTGATTTGTCCCGCTCCTGCTGCGCCGTCGTCCACCCCAGCTCAGATGCTCCAACGACAGAAGGGTCCAGCACAGCAGGGATCCAGCCTCCAGACTGTCTTTCGCCGCCTCATATCTTCTTCCCCGCCGCTGGCAGCCATGAAAACTGCATTACCATCATCAACCGAGCAGATGACCTCGAGGACTACACGGGTCCGCAAGAGAGGTCGCACTCTTTCGTGTCTGCTTACGTTATGCATCGCTTAATATTACATGCTACTTTATCGTCATGTTCACCGATTAGACTTTGAGTCAGCTCCAAACTAATGGTCAAACTTGAGTTTTTAAATGGTTGTGGGGTACATATCGGGGCCTCTATCAATAGTATCTATCTACTATCTGGTTAATCTCCGGTGTCTACTATGAGTTTCATGTTGGGTGGGAAACAAACAGTAAAGAAGCCATTATCTGTATTTTTTAACTGAAGCCATTATCTGCCTGCTATTATTGGTTTTGGGTCTATCCACAGGTTGCTACCATCACTCTGGATTTTTGCATGCACTCCTTACATAATCTCACTATGTTTTATTCCTATGCATGACAGTTATTGTAAACAATGGAACTGAACATGTAGAGCAAAAGAGACGAGCCTTGCGTGGCAATAAAATTTCATGCAGACGTCGCTCCATGGTAGGCGCAAAGGCAGCCCCCCTCCATGCATTTCGGATTGTAATCAAGAGGAAGATATCTGTTCTGAGGGGGATTCAGAAGGAGAAGACAACTCCTATTTACCCCCTGAGGTCTTCGCTCTAACTTGGCATGCTGATGTTGGTTATATCATGCATATGGTGTCTTGCATTGCTTACTTTATACATCAAATATGTCATTTTCTTAGTTTAGACATCCTTTGTGCGAATGCCATCTGTTTAGTTTATTCATCGTTTATGTGAATTACGCAACGCCATCTTGTTTAGCCAGGCATCATATATGTGAATTTTGCAATGCCATCCTGCTTAGCCAGTCACCTTATATGTAAATTATATCAGGCCATCCTTTTTTTCGTTACATATTACATTTGTCAACAATGTTAGTACATTCAACTGCTCTTCATGTGCATCAGCCATTTGACATGGTGATAGCAAATTCTGGAGTGAAAACAAGGTCTTCAGAGCAAACTATGCTATCTGAGGAAGCGCATATCTCGCTGGTTACGGATAGCTCCTCAGAGGAGGATTCAGAGACAGATGACCAGTCCTATCCCCCCCCCCCCGAGGTGTATGCTCTAACTTGGCAGGGTTATGTTGCTCATATCGTGCGTATGGTGCCTCGCATTGCTATGTCATTTGATTAGTTTAGACATGCTTTGTGTGAATGCCACCTGTTCAGTGCCTAATTACCATATATGTGAATTATGCATTGCCATCTTGTTGCAAGACATTATATATATGAATTATACAATGCTATCTTGTTGCAAAGGCATTATATATGTGAATTATGCAATGCCATGTTGTTTAGCCAATCATCATGTATGTGAATTATATCATGCTATCATTTTTTTGTATTACGTGTTCCATTTGTCGACAACGTTTGTATATTCAACTACTCTTCCTGTGCATCAGCCATTTGAAGCGGTGATGGAAGTATCTGGAGTGAAAACAAGGTATTCAGAGCAGACAATGCTACCTGCTGAAGCAGACATCTTGCTGGTTACAGAGAGCTCCTCAGAGGAGGATTCAGAGACTGATGACCAGTCCTATTTCCCTCCTGAGGTCTATGCTCAAACTTGGCAGGGTTATATTACCCATGTCATGCATGTTGTCTTGCATTGCTTAGTTTTTACATCATATATGGATTGCCATCTGCTTACTTGCTTACTATATAAATCATATATTTGAATTATATCATGCCATCATATTTACATAGTACATACACATCATCTATCTGAATTATGGCATGGCAACCCATTTAATAAAGACATCATATAGTTATATCATCTCATCCTGTTTAGTGTTTACAGTCATCATATTTTGAATTATGGCATTCTATCCTTGAATGTATGTGAATTATGGCATGCCAACCTATTTAATAAACACATTATATAGTTATGTCATGTCATCCTGTTTACATAGTCTCATATTTTGAACTATGTCTTTCCATCTTTTTTAGTTAGCCATCATAATGTGAAATTGTGTCATGCTATCCTGTTTAGTTAGCCATCATATATGTGAAATTGTGTCATGCTATACTGTTTGGTTAGACAACATAAATATGAATTATTTCAGCCCACTTTTATTCCCCACTATCCATTGCACCTGTCTATCATACAATGTCTATACTTTCAATTACTTTTCTTGTTTATCAGCCATTTGAATTGGAGAGCGTGATGGCATTATCTAAGGGAGTAACAACACGGTCTTCAGAAAAGATAGTGCTACCACTTGATGCAGATAGAACCACGGTTGTACTTGCCCAAGGACCAGATCCACCACACATAACCCAGACTCTCGCTGATTGTACCCCTACCCAGTTGGACAGAGAACCAGCTACACCCCTTCTAACCCCAACCCCGGCAGATAGTAACCCAGTTCCAGTTGACACAGCACCGTCTCCACCACAGAGCACCCAAACACGAGCAGTTAGTAAGGGAACTGCAGTGCCCAAAGCACGAGGACCACCACTCCGAATCCCAACTCAACGCTTAAAGGAGAAGAAGATTTGTTCTCAGGTCAGGTTCTGTAGCTATGGTTCATACTCATTTGCTCTTGCATTACTGTATTTACTCATACCAACTATTTTCAATTTTGAAGGATGGAATTGAAACTCCAATGGCGCAACAGGTATGTTTTAAACCTGTTTCTTTAACTGGTTTGCTGTTGTAACCTGCTCTATGTTGATTTCAGTTTCAATTGAATAAACAGTTATGTTCTCATGTCATGCACATTACAAGTGTTGTTACTGCTCTATAGTTGCCCACACTTATATTCTGTCTATTCTACTTTGTCTTGAACAAATATTATTTGAACTATGTCTCTATCTTGATTTGGCAACAAAAACTAGAATGATATAGACCATAAAGTGACCATGGTACATAGATATATGTTTGGTTCATGCTATTATCCTGTCCACTTTACTACTGAACTCATTTACCAAAATGAGTTTCATATACAACATGGTAAACATGTGATGTGTCTGCTTGTTTGTCTTTTAGAATGCGGACAAAATATTGGAGAACAGTACCGCGTTATCCAATGGTAAAGGAAGTAATGCAGACAAGGTTCAAGATAGTGAGACATCCCTGTTGGTCTCCAAGAAAGCTGATAAAAACTATATTGAAGACAATGAGACAACCCCAAAGTCATGTCTTGATGTAGTGTTCGAGTTACTGGCTACTACTGCTGGCACAAGCTCTTTGAACTCGTTGCCTGAATCAGTTCGTCTTCTTGAGTCTCAACTTCAAGTTGAAAGACATCGATCAGATGTGCTGCGACAGGAAGCTGAAGGACTGAGGAAGTCCCTGCAGAATTCAGATGCATATTTTCTGGTGCAACAGCAAGCGCTGGAGGATTTAAGTGCCAAACAAGCGAAAGTTAATAAGCTTGCTAAGCATCTTGCCAGCATTATGGGTACCCAGGATATTGTTTCTTGAGATCTTCTGAAGTGGTTTCAGTTCTGGATTTGTTTTGATGCGGCGTTTATTTGCGCTGGTCGCCAACTTTGACAACCAGTGTATATGATATGCTGCTTTGTTCCCTATATTTGCACTGGTGGCGAACTTTGATGCCCAGTGGATGTAATATGTGTAATAGCCGTGATAGCCTAGCGTTAGTTGCTTGCTTATTTATTTCCTTGTTGTCTTGTTTATTTGTTTGCTTGTAGTCATTGCAGTTCTTTTTCCGCGGTAGCTAGTGGCTGCAATAACCTATTTTTTAAAACTAGGCCACAATAACCATGGGCTAATATTTACTGTAGTGACACTGGGCCTCCTACTGGCCGTAGAAACAGTGGGCCTTCTACGGGCCATAGAAACAATGGGCCTTCTACGGGCCGTAGAAACAATTGGCCTTCTGCGGGCCGTATCATCAATGGGCCTTATACGGGCCGTATGATCGATTGGCCAAACATGGGCCAAACAGACCGCATTATGGCCGTAAATGGGCTAGAGTTGGAATCGTCCGTTCATGGGCCGACCATAACGGGCCATCGTTAATAGGTCGTATTTGATGACGCTATGAAAACAGCCCAACGTATTAACGGACCACAAACGGGCCGACTGTAACCACGGGCTGAATTTGGCCCACAAGCAGAAAATTACAGTAACGGGCCGTAAGTAAACGAATGCTGGAAATGAGCCCAAGAATAAATGGGCTCTGAGAAGGCCGAAAGATAACATGGGCTAGAAACGGCCCAACGGAATAACGGGCCGTTAATGGGTATAAAGTGATACACTGTTCATTACGGGCCAGTTTCACCACGGGTCGTTAATGGGTGTAAAGTGATACACTGTTCATTACGGGCCAGTTTCACCACGGGCCGTTAATAGGCCAAGAGTTACATAGGGCCTCATATGGGCCGAAAGACGTCATGGGCCATACATGGGCCAGAAGTGAAAACGGGCTGGAATCATATTGGATGGCCCAGATGACGCTACTGGGCCTAATTCGGATAGGGCGTAACGGGCCTTGGGTTAGCGGGCTGTAAATGGGCTATATGCGAATAGGCCGTTAACAGGCTTTCCATGGGCCGGCCCGCCACCTTTTGACCAAGTCAAACGGGTCGGCCTTTTCACAGGAATGGGCCTCTATTGGGCCGTGCCACGTGTCGACGTATCATAGGCGCCTTCTGTCCAATGAGTGGATGACATCTGTCCCAACGATGAGCCGACACGTGTTTCCTCCAGCCAATGATGATTTTACACATGGAAAATCCCCATTGGTCGGGGCTGTTACGGTTATCGGATCGAAAACCCGACCCGATAGCTTAACGGCGTTCCGTTACGGTGGATGCCATGTGTCTGTCACCCTTGACGAAAGCACTTCTGTGACGCACGATTTATCGTCATGGAAGTGGACACTTCCATGATGATAATTTTGGTAATGTCATGGAACACTTCTACGACAGCACAGGTATGACTATCTTGATTCTGTCATAAATTTGTCATGGATGTACATGCATGACAAAAAAGGCGACCTACTGTGACAAACACGTATCATCACGGAACTGTATTTTTTTGTTGTAAGAAGTAGGAGTAACATCATTGTTCGTCTTCTCGAAGAGGCGAAGAGCCAAGCGCAACCCGAACGTGGCAGTTGCGAACGCTCGCGTGGTGCGGTTCCTTGGAGTACTAGCCAGGCTCTTGCATGAGACAAAATTGCTATTGTTTAACAATTAAACTCCATTATCCATTGGTTGATACTCATTCTGCATAGGTCCACGCGCTTAGCACCGTTTCCTCCTAGGGTCACCAATGTTTATTTGCTAATTAATAGCATTGGATGCAATGAACTAGGCATTGCAAGTCATTAAAAGCATGCACACCTCTCATCTCTTATTGGTTGATATGTCAAGAAACAAGAAACAAGGTAGAAGTTAATGCACCGCGCCTAAGTGTTTTGGGACTATTTGGTTTTCGTAAGATGACTTACACACCTAGACGGAGGGAGTAGTATAGCCCTGTAAACCGGAAAGGAGTATTTGCCTTTCTGGAGATTTCAACAAGTGACTAGACTACACCGTGTGCAGTACTCCCTCCCTTCCGGTTTATAGGGCTCAAATCTCAAATCTCATGAACCAAGGCATTTTGCGATTGGAGGAATGTATCTCGTACTTTACAAAACTACCCTAATTAAACTCATGCATTAATTACGTAGTTCTCTCGTTTTCCTCTCCGCCTTGGTCGCGGTGCACAATATTGAGCACTCCTATATGACTAGCCGCTCTATCTACATGCGGGACATTTCAAAGCATCCGGGCCCGCGTGCCATCCACCAAATCACAGCGAGGTGCTACAGTCGAGACTCACCTGTCACCCCGGTGTGGCCGTCATGACCCATCATATCACAAAACCCACACCTTTACCAGCAGTGGTAAGGTGGCCTCCAAGTTGGACTGGACGAAGCAACCATCATTTCACTGGAACGCTCGTTCAAGCCCTTTCTTCCCTTTCTTGAAGAAAACCTCACTCCAAGCTACTCACTTCTGCCATTTTTCTTCTGTACCGACGAAGGAAAGGTGGGCGAATCAGTTATGCTGCTATATTTTCATTCCAAGAATCTTCTTTTTGCGAAGCACCGACCGATTCTCACATCCTATTCTTTTCCCGTTTTCATTTCGATTGTGGTTTCCTTTCGATTGCTTTTTGTTTGTCAGATCATTGATGGATCCTGGAGCACTAGGCAAAGAGTTGCCGGCGGACAACCCACTGGAGACAGCGATCTCCAGGAAGCGAGCACCGACCAACGAGTTGACCATGTTGGCGGGCCAACCCATGGAGACGAAGAACTCCAAGAAACAAGCACTGGCCAAAGAGTTGAGGACGTTGGTGGACGAACTCCTCAAAGAAAGTTGGAAGAACAGCAAGGGCCCCACCGTGCCTACCCCAGGAACTCTGATTGCCACCTATGTGAGGCTCAAGACCGAGTTTGAGGAGATAGTCGCCGTTGAGAAGCAGTATTCCCCTGGCAAGGTGATGGCCCCCATCAAGGACGAGGAGATGGCCCCCGGAGGGATGAGATCCCCCGGTGAGCTGCACAAGGTAAAAAATAATGGCTTATTACCATAGTTGTGGTTTTTGATTATTTGCAATGTGCTTGCTAATATGATAGGGTTGTGCAGGTGCCGGTGGACGTCCTTGATGATTCCGATGTCGTGGCCTGTCCTGTTGGCATCGCCCCGGAGATCGATTCCGATGCCGCTGTCCATCTTGTGGACATCGCCCCAGAGATCGATCCCGATGTCGCGGTCAGTCCTGTGGACATCGCCTCAGAAATCGATTCCCATGCCGCTGTCCGTGCTGTGGTCATTGCCCGAGAGATCGATGACAAGAAATAGTTGGTCGCGCTAATCCTTCAGGGTAGTTTGCATTGCCCTGTGTTTAATTACCAGAACGATGTGTGTTATCAAACCATCTTAGGGCTAGTGCACTGTCTTGTGTGGGCGGATCTTGCTACTTTTGTTTGATAGTGAATCATGCGATGAATCATGCGAACCCTCTCCGAGTTATGGAAACAGATGTATCCTCACCAGCTTTTGATGTAATATATGGCATGCTTAGATGTAAGTTTGAACTGTTTATCATATCAGCAGGGCTTGTTTGATGATTCTTGGTGTTAGTAGGCTAGCTACTGTGCGAGCTATAGTACTTGCAAAACACTCACCAAAGAGAAACGTTGGGGCTCATGAGCTCGTGGTACGCTTATACTTATCCCTCGTCGATCGACCAATAGCCCTAGCTCCTAAAATTGTAGGCTTAGCGATCGATCTGACAATAGTCGACATACATTCAGGCCTCATTTGGTTCATAGGGTAGGAAAATCGTAGCAAAAGTACAGAGAACGTGCAACACAAAATCATAGCAGTGCAGAGACGTACCCCCTCCGTTCCAAAATAGATGACCTAGGCGGGCTAGTTTGGCCTAGTGGGTTTCAGTGATATGACGTGGTACAGTGCCGTCCAGTCTTCGCGTGTGGTAGCAGTATTGCGGGTACAGTAAGTTTTCTTGAAGAAGCGGAATTCAACGAAGTCATGATGGTTCCTTCGTCCGAACAACTTACAGTGGGAAAGGTTGGGCCTGCGATACGACTGGGGTAGACCAGGATAATTTTGTGCATGGCAGGTGGACCAGGATGGTCGACGTCCCACATGTCGGCGAATGAAAGTATTCTTTCCGATATAGAGGACGAGCAACGAGTATTCATTGTTTATTTTTGATGAAAGCTATTGTCTCCACTGTTACGACGGAGGAGTGTGAAACACGGCAGCCTAGTGAACTTGGCATGTGCACCACTCCCTCCTTCCTCATGTAATGCCCAGGTTACAGCTTTTTCTCACTTCCTCTCTATCTATTTCCTCTCAAATGTTTTTTACCTTTCTTTTTTTAAGACACAATTTTTTATGCCTTTTTTAGAATTATTTTTTATACCTAGGAGCACGTGTAGAGACGTGCTCTTGCAGAGCCCACTCCTTGACTTTGTCAATGCCTCTCTCTCCTCCACATAAGGACTACTACTTGCTATGCATGCATGCGGTGGGCAGCAGGCGTCTTGAGGGGCCAGGGCGGTGAGAGTGGGCTCCGGAAGCGGACTGGACTCCAGCATGGCCCACCTCACATTATCACCATATATTTCTTGGAGTCCGTGCGCGGCGGGCGGGCGATCTCTTCTCCCTCCCCTGTTTCTCTCTTCTCAGCCGACGCCCGCCGAGCGATTAGATTTCGGCTATCGACGGTTTATTCAATTACGGTCCCACATGTCAGTGAAATTGCAAGACAACGCGTGTCCCCTCTGGTGAGCAGCGTGCGAGCCGGACTTTCGGGGTTGCGACGCGTACGAGTCGTAAGTGTGCCGCCTTTTCCTTTAGAACTTGCGAAGCGTAACATTTTCGCGCGACCGATCGATAGAATCCAGAACAAAATGACGAGGGCGGTGCTTTCCCGCTTGTTAGGCGGGCTAGTTCGAGTGATATGACGTGCTACAGTGCCATCCACTTGCTCCATTTTTATGTAAGCAAGAGTTTACACTCTTACGCGGGAGGAGTGCGAAACACCATGGATCTGATTTTGATCGAGGGATAACTGTTCCCTGCCAAATAATGGAGGATTGGCGATTATAGCATGATAGTTAGGGCATCTCCAGCGCTGGCCCACAAATTGACACCGGCATCTGTCCGAGGACACTGATGGATGCCATCCGATGCTGCCCGCATACCTTTCGACAACTATATGAACTAACCGGATGAAATTCGTGCAAACAAAGCAAATTTCAAATTAACCGGATGAAATTGATTACATTTCGAAAACTTTTCCTACAAACTGGACGAAATTCATTACATATTTCGCACAAACCGTACTAAAACCTACTGTAAACCTAATCTAAATGATCGCCGGCGCCCGACCACCATGTTCGGCCATGAACCCGAGAAAGCTGGCCATTGCCTTTGCCTCCTCCTTATTCGCCTCGATAACCTCCTCCTCCAGAGCGGCGGCGACCTACCGTGTACTACTCTTCCTCGCTGCCGGTTGCGCCCGCGCACGCGCGACGGCTTTGTGGTCGTGGCGGCGGAGGGCGGCCGGGGGGTGCCGGCGATCTCCTTCGTTTGCTCCTGCGACAGTACGTCGAAGAGAGCTTTGGAGCGCGCCCGGAGCGGAGCCGCCGATATCCCTCGTCTGCTCCTGCGACAGTACGTCCAAGAGAGCTTCGGAGCGCCAGGAGGCCATGGTTGAAGTGGTGCCAACAGAAGGAAGGGACCGGAGGAGAATAAGTGTGGGTCTTTGGCTATGGCTGGGAGCTGGGGCTCAAGTTAATATAGCGGGCGAATGGCAATGAGCTGCGGCAGACGGATGGACAACTGGCGCCGGAGTAGGTTCGTCGGGCGTGAATGCGGACGCTGCTTCAATGACTTAACTGCAGATGCGTTTGGGTTACTGACATGTGGGCCCAACGGGCATCTGGCCCGCATGTCAGTGACACACCAATTGCACCTGCGGTTAAGTCCGGTGAATGCGGCATTGAGATTCTGGAGAGACGGTGACCGTTTCAGGCGGGAAGCGCGCGTTAGCGATGGAAGGGGTTTCGGTGTGCAGTGGCACTAAGATCGGTCGCTCACGATAGTACATACTCCGTACCATACTACCATAGTACCCTCTCTAGCTTAGGCTGTTTTATAGATTGTCATTGTGATGGACGATATACATGAGCAAGGCGGTCCGAGTATGACCGTTGGTGTTGAGCCAGGTGAATACATGCTCGGCGTTCGCGTAGGCCTCCATCAAACGTCTAAACAGTAATGTCAGGCACCGTCGGGGCGCGCAGGTGATGGGCTCGCCGTTTGCGTTGCGCCATGAGCAGGACTTTGATTTAGAGGGCGACGTGCATGCATTAGCATGCTTTGACAGCGTGAGCATGAGTGTCTGACGTGAAGTATTTCATTTTCATTTGGCTGACGAGGGTGCGTTGCAGCGACGAGTCCGTGGTTTGATTCCCCACATACGCATAATTTTGGTTTTTACAGTATTTCTTTCTCCATTGACAGGTAGGCCCGCGTAGATAGATAAAGAACACGAGCTGATGAGGCGCATGCGGACTGTTTGACTGGTCAACCAGAAAAATACGGAGCTATACGCTGAGCCAGTGACCGTATAATCACCATATCTCGTATACAATGATCAAAGTGAGCTATCAAGACAAGTTCGATGACCGCCAATGCATTTTACTCGGTAATAAATGACCAGGATTGAAGGGGAATCCAAATTTGCTTCGTCTTCTGTCCTTGAGCTCTTGACAAACCAATGCACTATACGGTTGTCCGGCCACTCCACCCCAGAGCTCTCACCAAGCGTCGTTCATGCCACCGCGCCACACACTAACCGGTAAGGCAGCGATGGCATCCCGCCGTGCCGAGTTCCTCACCGCCCACGACCGCACACAAAATGGTAGGGAAGCGATGGCATCCCGCCGTGCCGAGTTCATCGCCGCTCGCGACCTCACAACTATGTGGGAGGAATTTGAAGATGCCAAGGCCGAATGGGCGGTAGAGCAAGAGGCGGCCAAAGCCGCACAGAGGGAGCGGAAAAGTCAGAAAGCACTCAAGAAAAGAGAGGCCCGCCGCCGCAAGAAAGAAAAGGACGCATGCGCTGCTGCGGAGAGGTCGGCGGAGATCCAAGCACGGTGGGGTGTCGCCGACAAAGCCGGGAAGGAGAACGACGGCGTCTGGCCAGCATGTGAGAAGTAGTAGTACTAGTAGTTAGTGTGTGTGTGTGTCTGTGTCTGAGTACGAGCATGTACCAATACTACTAGTTACTACTGTAGTTTTTAGAGCAAATTACCAGTACATTAGCCTAGACTAAATGGAAAAATTCCTATCCTAAGCATCAAATGGCATCTCTTTCTCTATAGGAATTGAGATCCATGTCATCTCACTTCCTATGATTTTCATATTCCTATCCTATGAACGAAAGGAGGCCTCTGTTGGAGTAACTACTGTAGCTAGCAGTACTGCTGGTACAGTAGTTTTCTTCAAGAAGCGGAATTCAACGAAGTCATGATGGTTCCTTCGTCCGAGCAACTTCAAAGTGGGAAGTGGGCCTGTGATTTGACGGCTCATTAGTCATTGTTACTGCGGCGCGACGACCTGGGTGACTCTCCCTTGGAGTTCTGCGTGCATGGCAAGTGGACCAGGATGGTCGACGTCCCACATGTTGGCGAACAGAAGTATTCTTTCCGATATCGAGGAGCAAGGAAACCGCGTGGTATAGTATCACTACTGATTGGTTCGCAAAAAAAATAGTATCACTGCCGATTTATAATTATTTTTTATTTCTGATGAATGCTAGCGTTTCAACTCTTACGACGAAGGGTGCCAAACACGGCACATGCTAGATGTCCCACGCGTCAGCGAAAGGAGTGGGACATGAATAGCGTGGTAGAGCCTAGCGTAAAAAAACAGCGTGGTAGAGCGTCTCCACTTCTTCCACTTCTGGGTCGGAGACCACACGTAGTAGTACTTAGTGGTATGAACGATACAAAGTGCGACCTGGAGAGAAAGACACGTCTAGTTGGAAGGTCTCGGGGCATACACGTAAACAAATATAGAAGTTAATATGTGCCTCCAACTAATATAGTAGTAGTAGAGTACTTAGGCACATACTCCATAACATCACCGTGCATTGCACGTACAACATTTAGTGGTAGTACGTAGTAAGAGACAAATGCCGCCCAAGAGTTCCCTTCTCGACCTACTTTTGGGTGTTTGGTAGAGTGTATGGAGGGTGCATGAGTCCACACTAGTTTAGCACAAATACACTAGAAGCATGCATGAAGAGAGCATGCATGAAGAGGGGTGTCGAGTTGAGCATGCATGAAGAGGGAACAACTATGCTGAGACGAGAACGCAACCAAACACACCCTATATGCCACGCATGTTCATACCATTTGTGCCTTTCTACTTAACTTACTGCGCTACATTACTCAGGTTCGTACGTCCACTCCTGGGTACATGTCCGTCTCGTAGTTCCAGTCCCACGTGTTCTTCATAGAGATGGAACGATCCTTGCATAACACGTGCACCTTGATGCTAGATGTCTCGCGTGTTGGCAAAAGGATGAACAAAGCTCACGTAAAAAGATAGAGTGGAAGAACATAGATTCCGGACGACCGAGAAGGAGCAAGGAACCTCGTGGTGGAGCGTCTGCACTCATAATATTTAATATTATTCAGCGATATAAAATTAACCAATCATCTCCAGAGTGGATTGGAAGAGTACGAAACACGGCAGCCCAGTGTAGTTACATCATACAAGTACATGGCTAACCCACGCTATCACCATATTTCTTGGCTTCCGTGCGACACCTATCTCTAGTAATCCAGCAGCCTGTAACGCTTCTCCCTCCTCGTCTCTATCAAAGTGCGGCGGGTTGGCGTTTCTGCCGTCTATTGAGGTCGGTTAACTATCACATGTTAGCGACATGCCAAGAGCATTCTAAAAGAATTCCTTTCACCTTCCGTTTTCAAAAAGAAAAACATCCTTTCACGTACGAATTTGCCTGTATGCTTTGAGCAACTTGCATGTCCTATACTGCTCCTGTTTGATACTCTAACTTAGCTAGAGGTTAGACTAACCCTGAACTAACTGTAGCCAAAGAGGTGTTTGGGTGACAGGGTTAGATTGACAATAAATGCACTTCATAGAGAGAGAAAAGTGATTTTTCAGTGGTCCCAATGAGAACTATCTCCAGTTAGCACCTCTTGGGTGGGATAGTTTTTTTGGTGGGTTCGGTGCAACTTGCTCCAATTTAAACCCTCATGCTTGGATACTTTAGGGCTATTTGAGCCCCAACTAGCTCAAACTAACTCTAACCCATGGATCCAAACAGGCCCTATGGCCAGTCTCGACGCGGAGCAGTCGCGTGCACCGGGAAGCAGCGCTCTCTCGGCCGTCGCGCCACTTCAAAGTCGGCGCCAGTGAGAGGTCTCCTCCGCTCTGGCCGGGCATTAATGCGGCACTGACGCTCCAGGGCAACGCTGACCGTTTCACGCGGGAAGCGCGCGCTGGCAAGGGAGTATAGGTTTTGAACCGTTTCAGGTGTAGTACTGGTAGTTTGCAAAACTACTCAATTATTGCACTCAGTTTCCTAAGAAATTGTGGTAAAAACGTTACTCCACAACCCGCTTCCCTTCTCCTTCCTCTTCCACCGCCCGCGCACGTCCGCGGGAAGCGACCGGTCAACCCTTATATAGGAGTGCTATCACAAAAAGATGCATGCATGACCACTAAAATTTCCATATTAAAGCGCCGCTCCGGCGGGAGTATGGCGTATGTTGTTACCTTCGGCCGGCCCATGGCTACCGGGCAACGGCGACCAGAGAAGAGGCGGCGGGAGGGGAATGAATGCAGCTACTGTTTGGGTTTGCCTTCCGGCTTAAATAAATGTGCAGCATCACGTGTACCCGCGGGTGCACAAATTGTAACATACGTGTCTGCTTAAGTGGGCATCACGTAACTGGTGTGTGTGTGAGAGAGATTCTGAGAGACAGAGTGCATGTGTGCGACTCTACTCTTCGGACATGTACTCAACCTTTTGCATCGGGATATAAGTATAATGGTATTTACTTTACCTAGTGATTTACGTGGCCATGTTAACGTGGTCGTGTCAAAAAAATGTCACTTCCTGCTCGTGATTTGCGTTATATAATTACAAGCAAGATTCTCGTGCATTGCACGGAACATCAATATGCATTTTTTTTACAGAACACCTGTTGTGATTGACCCATGCAGGAGTAATCCCATGTGTAAAAACTAATGATATCTCGAGAATTTTATCGGAAAACTGGTATCTCAAGAATGTCATCGAAAAAATGAAAGATGAGAGATAAGGCGAGGAGGAGTGGAGCGTGGTGGTGACAGGTGGTCAGAATGGGCGGAGGCATGGGGATGGACGGCGCCGGCAGGCGGCAGCGGCCACCATGCATGCTAGATTGTTCCAGAGACTTATTCCTTTTTTAATTGCTGAGCAATGAGGTTGCGAGAGATAATGATGTGGAGAGAGGTGCGGGTATCTTTTGTAAAATTATCATAGTTTGCTTTCTATCCTCAGATATAGATCATACGGTCTGTATTACAAGATGGCAGGCACACCATCACCGCCAACTCGTTTTTTATAAGGGTACAGATGATAAGTTTGCTGACTACTAAAGTAAAGTGGAATTTTTCCATGTTATGCAAGTAAATAAAGGTGATTGTTTATCATACGGGTAAGGTTGGATGAAGGGTGGTAGGAACAAATGCTCCACCTAGAGCATGTGTGTGTGAGATGGAGTCTTAGTGTGTGTGTGGTGTGTGTGTGTGAGAGAGAGAGAGAGGAGAGAGAGAGAGATGGAGTCTTAGTTTGTGTGTGTGTGTGAGAGAGAGAGATGGAGTCTTAGTGTGTGTGGGGGGTGTGCGTGCGTGCGTGTGTGTGTGTGTGTGAGAGAGAGAGAGAGAGAGATGGAGTCTTAGTGTGTGTGTGGGGGGTGCGTGCGTGCGTGTGTGTGTGTGAGAGAGAGAGAGAGATGGAGTCTTAGTGTGTGTGTGTGTGGGGGGGTGCGTGCGTGTGTGTGTGTGTGCGTGCGTGTGTGTGTGTGTGTCGCGGGGTCCTCTGTGGCGGATGTAATTTAAGTGTGCATGGCTTCATCATAGAGAGGTGATGTGTATGGCAGAGGCCACCAACAATGGGGTGCGAGAGAGAAATGCCCGTAGAGAGGGAAGAGAAGGTGTGTGCGCGTGAGAGGAGTCGACATCGAGAGAACGTGTTTGTTCGAGAGACACCGAGGAAGACTACTATATATCGATGGTGCATGTAGGCGGGAATTAAACAAAGGGATGGTCTTATTGGTTTCGGGGATATAGGGGAAGAGTTGTGTGTGTTTTACCCATCCAGGCGGAAGTTATGTGCACAAAAGAGGAGAATGATTCGATGTGGCGTTAGGATTGAGGGTAATTAACTACGTATGGAGACATAGAGACCTTGAACGTGCATGTGTGAGAGGTATACATGTATACGTGGGATGTGTGTGTGCGCGCGCGCATGATCGAGATAAAAGAAAGAAGACATAAGTCATAAGATCAACAACATGGGAGAGACGGATCGGTATGACAATATGCATGCATGTGAGAATGCAGGGAAGAAGGCCCGACAATTGAGCATGTGTTTTTGTCTTTAAGAGATAGTGGCGTGGGCTGGAGCATGCATCTATGGCGAGCAGAGGGAGTGAGGCGCAACGATTGTGCAAAAGAGACCAACCTATAAATGCATATGTATGGAGAGACATATATAGTGTGGGTGATAGGAAGCAAGACTCCGTGCGAGAAAGAAATGTTGACGGAGAAACTATAGATAGATACAGAGATGGAGATGCTAGCTAGAGGGACATCCGCTAGTTTGGGTGTTGGAGATGACCGTCGGGTGGTTCAAAGGGTGAAGTTATATATGTGTGTGAGAGGGCACTTGACTGCATGTAGAGAGAAACATATGTAGTGTGCGTGATAGGAATGAAGAGTGAGGGCGAGAAAGAAGGTTGATGGAGAAACAGATAAACAGAAAGATAAAGATGCTAGCTAGTGTGTGTTAGAGATAGGAGTCGAGTGGATCAGAAGGCTGGGTTATGTGTGTGGGTGTGAGACAGATAGAGAGAGGGTGCATGTGAGTCACATACAAACAGATATCAGAGAGAAATGAGATCCAGAGAGACAGAGTTTTGTGTCTACAAGAGAGAAAGATATTTCACAACGAGAGTGATATCTAGAGAGACATACGAGGGAACGCAAGATATCTCTAGGGAGAGAGGGTGTGTGTGAGCGACATACAAGAGAACAATGGAGAAATATGAGACCCTGGGAGACAGAGTTTGTGTTTGTGTGTGAGAAAGAGACATTGAAGAGGAAGACTCGTAGATTCTCATATCTAAGGAGCGAAAGACATATCTGTATGAGGGGTGTGCGAGTGGCACACATGGGAATAGTAGAGAGAAATGAGACCCCGGGAGACAAAGTTTTGTGTTTGTGTGAGAGAAAGAGATTCCACATGGAGAATCATAGTTAGAGACACATAGCAGGGAGCGAGATATACTTAGAGAGAGATAGAGTGATGAAGGTCGAGGGAGAGAGTACCGTCAGTGTGTTACGAAGATAAAAGATCATTGTCGACATACAGGTAGCACGAGAGATACCTGAGAGACGATGAACGCGTATAGGTCCAGAGAGATAGTCCTATATAAGCATGAGTGATAGCTATATGAGACGGATATCTGGATTAAAGGGGATTCAAATATTTAAACTGGAGATCACGACATCGATAATATCATAACGCAAATTGGTGTATCAAACATGCATATTCATTTGAATTTGGGCACACGTGTAATGCTATATAGTTTATCAATATTGGTGATCCATAGATTCTTCAGTTACAAACAATGCATGGTTTATATGCAATTAATGTCTAAACGGGATTACACTATATGTTGCGTGTGTGAAACACATTATACATGTTTGAGAAGTAAAAAAACCCGCATGAAACACACATTAATTGGAGACAGTTAGCGAGGAATGCATACATTGGATTTCAACATAAAGTGGTTTCAAATATTTGAAAATCCAAATTGATGGATACAACCTTATGAATCTGAGATCATGCCATTTGTAAACCATATTTATGTATAAATGGTGTTGTGCTTTTGAAAGCATATATAAAAATGATGTATATAGAATGTAATTCTAATTGAAAATGGATCCTGCCCGAAAAAAAATAGAATACAAACGGGATTCGACTTGAGTTGGCACGGTAAACGTGCACTCTGCAAAATTTGAACGAAGCGGGGAAAGTCACAGTAACCGCCCGAAACCAAAATCTGCGAGATGGAAATCACTACTGCCTATCCCTGCCACGCAAAGCCTATCTGCTGGATTTCTATAGGTTTCAATAGGGGTAGGTTTGTAATTTCACCCAAACGTGACGTAACCGCCTCTCACCCGGATTCATACACGGTGGGCGCCAAAACACTGTGTGTCCTCGGCCGAAATCAACTCCCTCCCCGATTCATATTCATACACGATGGGCGCCAAAAACAAACTCTCGTCGGCAAATATTCGATGTATGCGAGATTACCGTCCTATCCCCAACTGACTAATGTTGCAGTGATGTAGTAGAAATTTGAAACGAGGGCTAGGTTTGTAAATTTCCTCGCATTTGAGACAAGCGCGCCCTGAATACATGGTTCCCCCCTTCCTCTCTACCTCCCTTTTCCCCATTCGTACTCCGTGGGCGCCAAAACACCCTCTCCACCCCACCCTCCTCCGTCCGCCGCCGTCCGCCACCCCATCCACCGCCGTCCTCCTCCACCATGACGGAGCTGATACCCCGACGCCGCCGTCCATTACAAGAGATCGACCTCTCTCATCCACGGCTTCGGACCGGGATCCTTGCATCCCGTCCTCTCGCTTCATCCCCGCCGTCGTCCACCTTGTCGGCGACGCTCCTACGACCGTCTCGTCCACCGCGCCCCGCCGCCACCGTCTACCCTCCTAGAT
Source organism: Aegilops tauschii subsp. strangulata (assembly GCF_002575655.3). Classification (NCBI taxonomy): domain Eukaryota; kingdom Viridiplantae; phylum Streptophyta; class Magnoliopsida; order Poales; family Poaceae; genus Aegilops; species Aegilops tauschii. The sequence goes on from NC_053035.3 coordinate 70,121,916, forward strand.
CTGCTTCCATGCCGCTGACAGCCATCGCTACCGCAGCACCGTCAAATTCTCAGCAGATGCGTACACGGTGCCGCACTAGAGGCGGTACTCTTTCGTATCTGCTCAACTTATTTATCGCAGCAAGAAAATAGATCGCCACTGCTTTACTCTGATTTCTTGTCTTGGTTGCAAAGTTGCCTTTGTCCGGTTTGCACCTTCAGATCCGCCATGGCACGCTCAACACTATACTCCCAATGCTTATGGTTTTCCCCTTTTATATTCCACACTAGTTAAATCACAGTAGACTAAATTTCAAAATTAGGTCAGTCGATTTTTCAGAGCTCGCCGGAGTTCGCCGGTGCGAACGAAGGGGCTTGGGTAGTTGTGGGGCCTCGCCGAACGAAGAAAACTCGACGCGGGTGGGGGTTGGGGCGGGGGTGGGGGTGGCGGAGGAACACAGGCGGCGGGGGCCGGTGGTCCGGCCGGTAGCCCGTGCGGTGTTCTGTATGGGAAGAATCAGAGACGAGGAAGAAGATGGGTTAGGAGACGTAGGATCTTCATCCAACCGCCTGAAATGGTCGAGAGACAGCTGGGAGTTGCATTCTTAATGCGCTCTGGTTCATCATGTGTGGGCACTGCGCAACCAACATTTTATTATCCAAAATTTGCTTGCTCTTCTTTACCATGTTCCTCTTCCGTTCTTCTTTAATATGTACTCTCTCCGTTCCTAAATACAAGTCTTTGTATAGATTCCACCATGGACTACATATGGAGCAAAATGAGTGAATCTACACTCTAAAATGTATCTGGATACATCTGTATGTGATCCATAGTGGAAATCTCTACCAAGACTTATATTTTGGAACGGAGGGAGTATGATAGTGGTACAGTATGTTCCTTGTACTGAAGATGAGCAGGGACTTTTGCAGTGTAGAGGTCTATACGGTCGGTTGTGATGGACACTTTGAGCCTCTTTGATTCGTAGGATCTTGTAAACATAGGAATAGGATTTGTAGTCACCTGCCCACTTGAATCCTATAAGAATAGCAAGGAAATGCAGGGAGCTGTGTGGCCTTTGAGAGTAACACTGATATTAACAGTACCGCACCTTCACTTGAAGAGAGCTGCTATCCGAAGCCTTTCTAGCCGTACCGGCAATACTAGCACATATATTCCAGCAAGTTCCACTTTGCTGATTTTACTCTGATGCTTACGGTTTTCCCCGTTATATCTACACTATGATCTGTGTAGCTTCTTTGTGTCGCACTAGCAGCAGTCCACTCTTGAAGCTAAACACTGCAATGACTTACAAAATTGGCACCAAGGCATTGAGTGCCATTCTGGATGCAATGAAACTCATACGCTCCCCACCTGTTGATTCTTGTTCAGAATATGATCCTAATGACTCTTGTTCAAAATTGCCACATATAGAGAGACAGCATGGAATTGCATTTCTTTGGGCGCTGTGATTCATCATGAGTGGGCAACCAACATTGTATGCAATGAAGCGGAACCTCAAGAATATGCTTCCTCTTCTGTTCTTTAACATGTTCCTCTTTGTTTATTCTGTATTTAGTACGTACAGTATGTTCCTTGTCAGGAAGGGGCGCAGGGACATTTGCAGTCAACAGCTGATAGAGCTGGCCTGTACGTGATCGATAGGCTTTCAATTACTAGCGGCAATACAACCGTATTTTCAAGCCAGTTCCACTTTCCTGATTTATATATCGTGGTTATGGTGTACCCCTATTGTGTACACTATGATCTGCCTAGTTGTTGTGTGCTCTTCTTATCATGGTTTGGCAATAAACTCTCTATATAGTATATTATGAACCTATCATCTGCCAGCTATCCTTACTTCTGGAGCCTATTTTTTGTGTACTTGTGCCAGATTATATAAATGCACGCACCATATTACAGCACAGATGAGCTCTCTCATCAGAATCCAGTGATAGCACACAAGTGTTTACAGGGGCGCCCCTATATTAGAATATCATTTGCATTACAAAGATAATCTCACAACTATTTATGTTTTCATGGTTCTCAGATATTATATGCAATTACAGTGAATATCAGAATCCGCGCATCAGAAGAATATTGTGGAACACTGCAATGACTTACAAAATTAGCACCAAGGCAATGAGTGCCATTCTGGAAGGAATGAAACTCATACGCTCCCCACCTGTTGATTCTTGTTCAGAATATCATCCTAATGACTATTCTAACCTCAAGGAGTCAAAGGCAGATGGCATGTCATGTTCACCCATCAAGGTGCCTGTTCTAATTTGGCAAGGTTTTATTGATTGCGCGTATCTTGCATATGTTGTCTTGCATTTCTTCTACTTTGTTGCACCGCCATCTGCTTAGTTTACTCATCATATAACTCGAGATGCCATGCCCATCCATTATCAATACATATTCCATCTGTCATCATACCATGTTTTTCCACTCAAATGCTGTTCTTGTGCATCAGACATCAAAAGGAAGAGGGTGATTGCCGAACCTGAAGGAGCACCAGCAAATTCCTTGAAAAACGTGGTGGTGCCGGAGAAATCAGACAGCGCCCCACTTATATTGGATGTACAACCAGTGACACTAAACGTAGGACCGACTCCAGCAGACTGTACCCATACTTCACTGGCCACACCACTAGCCCCACCACACAGGACCTGCACTCCAGCAAAAGGTATACCGATTTCATTTGCCATAGCACCAGCTGTACCACAGAAAAATCCCACTCCAGCAAAAAGTACAGCAAGTCCACCGGCCGAAGACCTATCCCAACTGCAGAGACGGCCAATTCCTGCAGATTGGAACCCCATTCCATTTATTCCCAGTTTAAAAGACAATGCTTTCAGTGTTGTTAGGGACTACGTGCATATATTCCCATCATGGGAAGATTATAGTGAAGACAAACACCATTTTCACATCTTCCTGTCCAACTTACATGTAAGTGCTATTATTCATGGTTATTATTTTCCTGTTTTTTGCTGATCGAACACATCAATGATTTACATTACATTGTTGTAACTAGGCGAGGGTCAATCTGGATAGTCATGACGAGCAAGGCTTACTTGTGCTTTTCAAGGAAGCATTGCAGCAGTATCGGTGTTACCTGAGGAAATCACACTTTGATGGCAAGTCTATAAACGAATTTCCGGTGAAGTCTCCTATGCTAAATTTAGAAGACATTGAATGGAAAAACCTTGTTATGCACTGGTCTCGTTCCCAAGATGAGGTACTGTCTATGAAATCAAATGACAATTTGAACTTCTACTTTTCCGCATGTGCCTTACGGATCTTTTTTGCAGGAAATCTGCTCGAAGAAGAATTCCGGTTTGAAAAGAACGATAGGATATCGCAAATATGCTGCCCGCTGCTTTGCTCTTGTTAGTACCTGTTGTCCTGTATCACTGTACTTGCATACATACCTTGTTCATTATGTGACAGCAGTATGCATGATAGCTTGCTTATCAATTGTTTGCTCCAAATTATCTGATCTGTATGAATGGTTACATTAGTGTAGAATATATCCAATGCCAATGATTTTTTTAGCTCTGCATTGTTCTTGTAAGTACATGTTGTCCTTTATCAGTGTACTTATATTGACAGGTAGTTGTTCATGTACCATCACTCTACAGCTTATTTTCCTTTGCCCTCCATTTTCTACACATCAGATCTATATTTAATCTTACCATAAGGTTGGTACTGAAGAAGTTTAGCTGTGCATTGCTCTTGGTTGTGCCTTTTGCCTGTATCGCTGCACATACATTTATAGCTACTTGGTTATGTAGCATCACTCTTCATCTTATCTTAAATATTCTCCATTTTTTGTATATTATCACATCTATATTTACTCTTAACAAAATGTAGAATAAAGGCAATGCTTATGAAGAAGATTCTGTGGTAAGCTTCTTGAATTGCCCCCCCCCCCCCCCCATCAGCATGGACAAGGGCTTTATAGAGCCTGTCTTCACCAGTAATGTAAGTTTGTCCTTCTCAAGCCTTCAAACTTTGTTGTGTATATTTGGTTAGGCATGACTGCAACAGCTGTTTATTTTTGGTGTTTGCATCAAATTGCATGTTTAAAGTTTATTATGTAGTTCATAAACAAAAGTTTGTCCTTCTCAATTTAAGTTTTCAGTTGTACAACCAAGTTCCTTCTTCATACCATGTAAATTAAACTATACAGAGCAAGTGATCTTCTTTTGCACTGCATGTATGCTTCTGTTCTTCATCTGTAATCCAGTGGTGTGGTGAACCTACCCACTACAACACAATGTCATATTCTGCAATGTCTTAACTAAGAACAATGTCATATCATTCTACTATTATTTAAACCGTCTCTTTATTTGCCAGTCTGAAATGGGATAAATTGACAGCACACTAACCATTGATACTTATGAGTTCTTGATCTATAATCCAGTGGTCTCGTGAAGCTGCCAACTCCTTCACAATGTCATTTCCTGCCATGTCTTGACCTGAACAATACCATATTGTGTTAATGCAATTTTAAACTGTGTCACTTTATTCGTCGGTAAGAAATGTGATGAATTGTCAGCACTGATAATTTTATGTGCAAAACCTGTCATCTGTCTGCTTGTTTATCTTTCAGAGTGAGGAAGATATAAGTGTTGAACAAGCGTAGTCTCATCATCTTGCTCAGGTGGTTGCGTTGCAGCTCGCCAGCATGGCTAACCTTTCTTGAACTCTATTGAAGTGATGTCGGTTTTGTATATTATTTTGTCGGCGTGTTTATTTGCACTGGTGGCAATCTTTGATGCCCGGTGTATGTAATCTGTTGTCTGCTTGTGCTTTATTATCATAGTGGAGAACTTTGATGCCTAGTGGATGTAATATGGCGTAATTTCTTTATTGTATAGTCTAGGTTTTTTCTTATTCACGATGTTGCAGTTATTTTACTGTATATATATCCTGTCTTCGTAGTAAACCGGCCAAACCGTAAAATTACGGTACATAATCGGGCCGTCATGCAATCACGATGTATGATCCGCATCATGGGCCTAGTCAAACTGGCCCACTAGTAGATTCGGGCCTTTAATAGGCCAAGTAACCCCCGGCCCTCTTTTCGCAAGAAAACTCAATGGGCTTTTAGGAGGCTGAGAAGTAGGTTGGGCCTGAAACGTGCCGAACAGCTCATGGGCTGGCAGAAGCCCAAAATGGACCCCGGCCCATGATTGTGCGAATCAAATCACGGGCTTTTAACAGGCCAAAATTGTCTCGGTCCTTGTTTGGCCCAATCAGATATCGGCTGCGAGCAGGCCGGATGCAAACCGGGCCGTAGTTAGGCCCAACTATATGACGGGCTTTTAACAGGCAGAAATTAATATAGGGCCGAAATATTAAACGGGCCCTTAACAGGCCGAAACTAATATCAGGCCGAATTACTAAATGGGCCTTTAGCAAGTGGGCCCAAAAGCATAGCGTCCAGTTTACGGGCCTAATCTGATATGGGCCATAATTGAGGCCAAAGCCTCTTAAAGGGTCGAACCTGATCTGGGCCGTGATTTGGCCCAGAACGTGGGAGGCTTTTAACGGGCCGGATCTCATATGGGCCATTATTAGGCCCAGAACATGGCAGGCCATTAATGGACTGGATCAAATATGGGCCGGCATTTGGCCCAAAACATGGCAGCCAGTTAATGGGCCGGCCTACTAGGGTCCTCAAAATCTTGTGGGCCTACAGCTAGGCCGGCCCATTAGTGTTGGCGAAATCTCATGGGCCTTTCGCTGGGCCGGCCCATTATGATCCGCAAGAATTTTGTGGGCCTTTACCTGGGCCGGCCCATTATGGCACACAAAAATCTTGTGGGCCTTTACCTGGGCCGGCCCATTATGGCCCGTGAAATCTTGTCGGCCTTTAGCTGGGCCAGCCCATTATGGTCCACAAAATCTCGTGGGCCTTTAGCTGGGCCGGCCCATTATGGTCTGCAAAATCTTGCGGGCCTTTAGTTGGGCCGGCCCATTTAAACTTGATGGGTCGTGCCACGTGTCGACGTATCATAGGCGCCTTTTGTCCAATGAGTGGATGACATCTGTCCCAACGATGAGCCGACACGTGTTTCCTCCAGCCAATGATGATTTTACACGTGGAAAATCCCCATTGGTCGCGGCTGTTAACGGGTTATCGGATCCAAAACCCGACCCGATAGCTTAACGGCGTTCCGTTACGGTGGATGCCACGTGTTGGTCACCCTTGACGAAAGCACTTCTGTGACGCGCGATTTATCGTCATGGAAGTGGACACGTCCGTGATGACAATTTTGGTAATGTCATGGAACACTTCTATGACAGCACAGGTATGACTATCTTGATTCTGTCATAAATTTGTCATGGATGTACATGCATGACAAAAAACGCGACCTACTGTGACAAACACGTATCATCACGAAAGTGTTTTTGTAGTGCGAATGGCAAATAATGTAATGCGAGGGAGAAGAGTTTATGATGGGTACTTGGTATGTCTTGACTTGGGCGTAGATCTCCCCGGCAACGGCGCCAAAAATCCTTCTTGCTACCTCTTGAGCATGCGTTGGTTTTCCCTTGAAGAGGACAGGGTGATGCAGCAAAGTAGCATAAGTATTTCCCTCAGTTTTGAGAACCAAGGTATCAATCCAGTAGGAGACAACGCTCAAGTCACTTAGTACCTGCACAAACAATCGAGAACCTTGCAATCAACGCGATAAAGGGGTTGTCAATCCCTTCACGGTCACTCGCAAAAGTGAGATCTAATAAAGATAGTAAAGTAAATATTTTTTGGTATTTTTGTTGTATAGATTGGAAAGTAAAGATTGCAAAATAGTAAACGAGATGCGATGTAAATAAAAGAGATGCAATATAATAAGAAAGAGACCCGGGGGCCATAGGTTTCACTAGTGGCTTCTCTCAAGATAGCATGTATTACGGTGGGTGAACAAATTACTGCCGAGCAATTGATAGAAAAGCGCATAGTTATGAGAATATCTAAGGCAATGATCATGAATATAGGCATCACGTCCGTGTCAAGTAGACCGAAACGATTCTGCATCTACTACTATTACTCCACACATCGACCGCTATCCAGCATGCATCTAGAGTATTAAGTTCATAAGAACAGAGTAACGCTTTAAGCAAGATGACATGATGTAGAGGGATAAACTCAAGCAATATGATATAAACCCCATCTTTTTATCCTCGATGGCAACAATACAATACATGCCTTGCTGCCCCTACTGTCACTGGGAAAGGACACCGCAAGATTGAACCCAGAGCTAAGCACTTCTCCCATTGCAAGAAAGATCAATCTAGTAGGCCATAAGCCGATAATTCGAAGAGACTTGCAAAGATATCAAATCATGCATATAAGAATTCAGAGAAGAACCAAATAATATTCGTAGATAATCTTATTCATAAATCCACAATTCGTCGGATCTCAGCAAAACACCGGAAAAGAGTACTACATCGAATAGATCTCCAAGAACATCGAGAAGAACTTTGTATTGAGAATCAAAGAGAGAAAAGAAGCCATGGAGCTAATAACTATGGACCCAAAGGTCTGTGGTAAACTACTCACGCTTCATCGGAGAGGCTATGGTGTTGATGTAGAAGCCCTCCGTGATCAATTCCCCTCCGGCAGATCACCGGAAAATGCCCCAAGATGGTATCTCACGGGTACAGAAGGTTGCGGCGGTGGAAAAGTGGTTTCGTGGATCCCCTAATGTTTTTAGGGTATAAGAGGAAGCTATGGGCACCTCACAATTCTTATACGACATTAGTGGAAGCGAACATTCGTAGCATTCATTGTCACCGATCATTGACAAAAGAAACGCAAATTGCGTTTTAATACGTCTCACTATTCTAATTTTTTAGAAGAAATGGCCCCTGTCATGATGAACCCTGCAATATATTGGTGATGAGTATATAAAGCAGCTTGAGTAGTAAAGTCTTGTGCTATGAATGCATAAGGAGGTAAAGAGGAACGAATTTTCAATAGCATAACTTGGGCTCCTAGAATATGGCGCCCTTGGGACAATCTATTTGATTGCAGGGTTTTGTTCCGCTCATAACCTTGAGGTCACGGGTTCGATTCCCGTCTCCGCACTTAGCAGTCTGTATAAAAGGACTATTCTATTTCTCTAGATATGGTAGAGGGGAAACCCGCACTTTTGATGTTACTTGGCGTATAATAATCTCTATATGTCTATTATGGATCTGTACCCCTTGGGATCGATAAACCTTTTGGATTTTATTAACCAAAGAGATACGACTTTGGGCTATGGTTAGCTCAGCTCCAATCAAGAATCCCCGATCATTTATCAACCCTTTCCTGTTTCTTAATTTCGTCTAATGATTAATTAAGAGGGTTGACCAGGTCATTGATACGTATAATATCCAAATACCAAATACGCTCAGTGTGTGATCCACAGAAAGAAAAACAAAGAATTTCCATATTGACCTTGGACATATAAGAGTTCCGAATCGAATCTCTTTAGAAAGAGGATCTTTTGTCTCATGGTAGCCTGCTCCAGTCCCCTTACGAAACTATATATAGGCAAAAGAAGTACGTCGGTGGAGCTCCGAGGGGTCCACGAGGGTGGGGGGCGTGCCTACCCCCCTGGGCGCGCCCTCTTGCCTCGTGGCCGCCTCGCGGAGTTCCAGACTTCAACTCCAAGTCGTCTGGTTTGCTTTCGGTCTAAGAAAGATCATCGCGAAGGTTTCTTTCCGTTTGGACTCCGTTTGGTATTCCTTTTCTCCAAAACTCTAAAATAGGCAAGAAAAACAGAAACTGGCATTGGGCCTACGGTTAATAGGTTAGTCCCAAAAATAATATAAAAGAGCATATTAAAGCCCATTAAATATCCAAAACAGATAATATAATAGCATGGAACAATCAAAAATTATAGATACGTTGGAGACGTACCAGGGGGTGCCCCAAGGGGGGCACAACCCACCAAGGCGTGCCAGGAGGCCCACGCGCGCCCTGGTGGGTTGTGCCCACCTCGGGTGCCCCCCGGACCGCCTATTTGCTCTATAAATACCCCAAAAATCAACAAACCGTAGGGGAGTCGACGAAATATTCATCCAGCCGCCGCAGAGTCCAGAACCACCTGATCCAATCTAGACACCATCATGGAGGGGTTCACCACTTCCATTGGTGCCTCTCCGGTGATGCGTGTGTAGTTCTTTGTAGACCTTCGGGTCCGTAGTTAGTAGCTAGATGGCTTCCTCTCTCTCTTTTGATTCTCAATACAATGGTCTCTTGGAGATCCATATGATGTAAGTCTTTTGCGGTGTGTTTGTTGGGATCTGATGAACTTCCAGTTTATGATCAGTTATATCTTTTTATATCCATGAAAGTTATTTGAGTTTCTTTGATCTCTTATATTCATGATCTCTTATAGCCTCGTATTTCTTCTCCGATATTTGGGTTTTGTTTGGCCAACTTGATCTATTTATCTTGCAATGGGAAGAGGTGCCCGGTAGTGGGTTCGATCTTACAGTGCTTGATCCTAGTGACATAAAGGGAACCGACACGTATGTATCGTTGCTACTAAGGATAAAAAGACGAGATCTATATCTACCGCCATATAGATAAACGGATCTTGTCTACATCATGTCATCGTTCTTATTGCATTACTCTGTTTTCCCATGAACTTAATACACTAGATGCATGCTGGATAGCGGTCGATGTGTGGAGTAATAGTAGTAGATGCAGGCAGGAGTCGGTCTACTAATCTCGGATGTGGTGCCTATGTAATGATCATTGCCTGGATATTGTCATGATTATTTGAAGTTCTATCAATTGCCCAACAGTAATTTGTTTACCCACCGTTTGCTTTTTTTTCTCGAGAGAAGCCACTAGTGAAACCTACGGCCCCCGGGTCTTCTTTCTCATATATTTGCCTTGCGATCTATTTTTCCTTTGCGTTTTTATTCAGATCTATTAAAATAAAAATACAAAAATATGTTGCTGCACTTTATTTTATTTGCGATCTATGATTTCAATCTATTATAATTTTCTCCCGTCATCGTGCCTTCTGGCACCATTACCCGAAAGGGATTGACAACCCCTTTAACACGTCGGGTTGCGAGTGGCTGTTATTTGTGTGCAGGGGCTATTTACGTTTTGTTGCTTGGTTCTCCTACTGCTTCGATACCTTGGTTTCATTACTGAGGGAAATACCTGCCATTGTTGTGCTACATCATCCTCTCCTCTTGGAGGAAGCACCGACGTAGTCTTAGAAAACATCATCAGTGAATATCCTATCCTGGAGGGTTATTCTGCAAATTTTCACCAACTTAGCATGCGACCGTTCGATCTCAGATCCAAGGGCTGCCAGCAACCCGTAGCATGGTCGTGCCTACCACGACCGTCGCCTCGCTCGCGCGATCGCTCCCTTGGAGATTTAACACGGTGTGTTAGGCTATGTGATGTTGGCATGTCATACATAGTCATCACTTAGTCGCTCATACAACAAGGTTAGCTATAAGGTTGGCTATAAGAGTATTTTTTTTACTTCTCTCTATCTCTTTTTTCGTAGTATTTATTGCATTTGCCAAGGAGTGACCTCTTCCAATGAAATGGTGCTTAGATGAGGTGCTAAGGGCATTAAATGGCTTAGCAACTCAAGTCCCCAATGCATATGTGCTTAGTTTTTTGTTGCTAAGTTTGCTTCATTTAATTAGCTATAGACTAAAAATTGTCTTTTCACCTAGGTACACGCGCTTAGCACCGTTTCTTCCTGGGGTCACCAAACTAGTCTCTCTCTTCTTAATTAACTTGCCACATCAGACTTTATGCCTATGTGGCAGGCTTAGCACCTGTACGAGCAAGTACAATAGTGGGCTATAAGCCCGCTTACATGGCATTTTTGCATATGTGGAGGAAAGAGGCAAGGAAAAAGTGGAGGAGTGGGCTCTCATGCAAGAGCCAGCCTCTACATGCTGGAGCATTGGGAGAGGCACCTGTATACCATGGAGGTGGTCAGGAATCGGGAGACTCGCGCTGGTCGTTGCGCCGCAGTTAAAATGATAATGGCAAGTCAAATCTCGAGGCCCCACCTGTCCAGCAGTAACTCGCTGTCAAATCACACAGCCCTACGTTTGTAGCAGCCTACTCCCTCATCTTCTCGTGTATCTGTCGAACTGACTAGGCGGAACTGCCCCACCTACCGCGCGGGAAAAGCCCCGCCTTCGACTTCTAAATAGTACAGTATACTAATTTTGTATCCATGGATTGCGCCATGGAGCAAGGCCTAAAAAAATGGCGGTACACATGTACGGAGTATACAGCACGCCCTTCGCGTTCGCGTCGCACCCTAGACGGTCGGTCGGTGTGGCACGCTGCTCTCCGAATGGAACGCGCGTCATATTGCGTTTGCACACACATGTGAGACTGCAATTGAGAACCGACCATAGGCTCACTCCCCGGCCCCGCAAGTCGGGTGAGTTAATAGAAGAGAGAGACGAGCGATAGTACTAGAGAAGTGTTGTACAGACGTTGGTGCCTGGATAATCCCTGCACGACACGGAAGATCAGTTCGTCCATGCATGTGACCAGACTCCAGCAGACACGCTTGGATTGGCTATCGTCTACATATCGTGCAGGCTGTGTTGTACAGGGATGTAGTTCTGATGAGAGATCTAAAAATAGGTTTCTTGTCATCTCGCAATATTAGGTGTCATGTGCTTTGGATCACTGCGAGGGTTAAACAGCGACAACTGAGTTCCTCCAAGGCGCTGGTCATTGGGGGCACATGCACGAAGACTACTCGGCTGCCATCTAGGTCAAGCCGGCTATCTTAATTAGGACATCTATCGATGGACCCCTTTTCTACGAGTTTATATTTAATTTGAGCTTTGATCCTCGTCTAGTTTGTCCGTTGGGATTCATGTACTCTCCTTTGGGCAGTGAGGTTACGGTTTCTTGTCATGTGGCATTTTTTCATGTTATATGTTATAATCCGGTGCTTCAGATCAAAATGACGACAACTGCGCCTCCGGTGCACGTGCATGAAGACTTCTCGACAATCATTGACGAGGTCAAGTCGGCTCCGGTAGACAAAAGAAAACTAGTACTCCACTATATAGGCAGGAGCCTCCACGCTTGCTTGCTAGTGTTGCTCTCTTCTTGTCCTCTCCTGATCTAAACACGACAGCAGTGGCCACACTCTCTCTCTGCTCACTGCTGGTCACAGATCCAGCCGGATCCTCTCTGCCAGGGAAGATGAGAAGGTGAAACGTTCACGCGGTCGTCCTCGGCGATGGCTCTTATCACTGCCGGCGCGTCCCGATCAGCATGCCTTGCTGTTCTCTCCCAAGCACCGCTGGCTACGGAGGGCCTCCAACCCCTTCTTCCTCGCTGTCGTAGTGTAGGCAGATCCGGTCTCCCGCCGCCCACCTAGCGACATCCCGGCGACCCTCAGGTATAACTTCCTTCGAAACCGGCCTTGCTCTACTTGGTTCGAAACCACCTAAATTTTTACTATTAAGAGGTAAAACTAGTTCATGCACTCAAATCTAGTACCACTTGGTTCAAACAAGGAAGAAAGGAGGTGGGGGTGGGGGAAGATTTGTTACCTGAATCTAGGACTTGGTCGAAAGAGGAAATAATGGGGGCGAAAAGTAGCAGAGACTGGCTATCCAACTGGTCTCTTGGTCTAATAGGGAAATAAAGGGAAACACAGTACAAAATCAATATAAACTGATTTATTGGTTGAAAAGGAAAGAAAGTGGGGACTGGGGGACAAGTCAACAGAGTAAGTCCAGCACTAGATTTGCTAGCCTCACACAGTATAAGGTGGCTATACCGAACAAAAATGGGACCAACCCAGATATCCTGTTCTGATGTTTGTTGCCCCGAGCCACTCTTATGTAATGCCACTGGTAAAATGTAGCAGTCGCACTGTTAAAAGTAAGGACACGTTAAACCAATGTTGTTTTCAATGTAATGCCTCCAGTAATATGAATCAATGGCACTTTTTTTCATGTCCTGCTAAATTCCCATTAAGATAAGTTGCTTATTTTCGTTAGAAATGCAACTATCCTGGTCCGCCTACTCTCCCATGCCCAAATACCAACTATGTAGCAGCTGTTAATGTAATGTTGCTGGTAAAATGAAGCAATGGCAAAGTAATGTCGTATTTAACAGTTGTCATGGTTAATCCTAATGCCGACAGTAATATCTAGCAATGCTGCTACTTTAGAAATTGCTATTGTCCTTGTAGGATTGCCATTCAAATAAGGAACATGCTTCTTTTCATTTGATGTATGTTTCATCACTTGTTAGTCACCCTCCTTTCCACCTTTTTTGTGCAAACAGAGATATACATTTCACGCTTGATCTTAGTTGAACTGCACAAATGATATCCAAATTATAGTTGAACATTCCAGGAGCTTCACAACCAACCTTGATGTTGCTCAATATTATTGCAACTAATGAAGAAGAAGCTCTGTGGGTTTCGTTTTCTGATGGAAATGGAACTGGGGCTGGAGCCTTTTCTTAAAAAAATGAAGAAGAAGCTGCTAGCACATGGGACATTGCTTCATTTTAGGTGAACTGCACCAAAAGGTCCCATGAATTGAATCATCCATGTTGGTGACTGGTGTCATCCCTTCTAAGATGGCGTTGACTGCAGATATGGTTCCCATCACGAGGTATGTTCCTTTTTGGTCTGACCGTTTGCCAAAGTTCATGCATGTTGAGTCTGCTCTTGTGCTACTGTTTTGGCATTGCCATGATAAAGCAGTAATGTTATTATTTTGCACCTTAATCTAGTGGCACTATTAATTTGAGGCAATATTTTGGCACCGCTAGTGCCACTGATTTTTTTATATATCGAAAGAGGGGGTTTCCTCCGATTTCATTAAAGAAACCCAACCATAGAGAACCATTATCCGACAACATCTCAGTGTAAACGGGCAGTTATGCAACTACTACTAGAACGGACTGAGTACTAGCAGGAGACAAGTTCACCACATAAGCTAGGCAGGTAGGGGGACGCAGCACCAGCTCGACCAAGTTTGGATTACAACCCAAATGCTACCACAGAAACATCAGGGGGGAAGATAGGGACTGAAAGAGCCATCTTCAGCATCCCAGTCTAAGCACCCCCGGCCTCCATCCTTGCGACGCACGGTATACCTCGTTTACCACCTGCTCGACCCTAGTGCCACTGATAAAATGAAGTAATAATACAGTTAAAATAGAGCGAGTGTCCTCTCTATCATTTCATTTCCAATGTAGATAAAGAAAGTGCTTCTCTTTGTTAGTATATGTTTCATCAACTAGTCCCATTGTTAATGTTTAAGCGTTTCTGCAAACTGGGGTGCTTAATTTTAGTTGATCTGCACAAAAATAGAGATTGGAATGTCTCAAGGCCCCTCCTTGTACTACCGTTGTACACTGATGTTCATCACTGGCAGAAGGTGTATCGGGGAGACTTGGGTCGATTTCCCGCATGAGGCGTACCGTATGAGGCGTCGCAGGGCCCATCTCGCCCTCGCAGCATGGCATACTATGATACTATCGCAATATTTTCTTATATTTATCAGTGTATGTTTCATCAACTAGTGCCACTATAATGTAATCACGCTTTTTCATTATCTGTGCAAACAGGGTTATTAAGCTGCATTTTGGTGGAACTACACAAATGTACGGATGGAACCGGCATATATGCAGAGTGCAAGGTGTGCCAAGTAAAAATTACCGACACCAACCATGCTCCATGCACGCATTGGCATCCACCACCACTAGTGGATGTGTGGCACTCACTGTGGACGGATCTTTCTCGGCAACAAATGCTCTAACCAAATACTAGTAGCTTATATTGGCAGTTTTCTAGGGAGTACTCTTTTCTGAAAGAAGCACCAATCTATTTTTCTTTATTTGTACACAGTGTCACAACTTTGACCCAAACGTCCAGAGCTATTTTAGGGTGATTGGCGTAGTACTCAGAGACTGATTGTAAGCATGATTTTCATTAGCTGTCACACTGATTATAAGCATGAGCAGATGGAAGATTAGGTCAGTGTGAAGCTTACCTTAAACCCTACCGCCGTCGTTGAAACGAGGCGAGCGTCGAGGGAACCGTGGAGAACGGGGGGAAGCAAAGTCGTGCCATCTGGCCTCCTCTTGTGGTGGGAGAACGAATACTCATGTGGCTCCGGCTGGCTCTGTGCCCTCACGAACGACACACCGTACTCAATCGATTTGTTATCCTCCGAGTGCTCGACCTTCGACCTGTACGCCCACCACCTCCGCTTGACTTTCGCCTCGGGCAAATCTGTCTACTCCATCGCCCAGAGGAGATACTCGATGAACTCGAAGGACTGCGGCGTGACTATCGCCGAGGAGTACATCGCCACCCTCATCGTCGTCGTCTCGCTCTTTCGCATACATTGCCACATGGCCCTCACCGTCCTCAAAATCTCCCACTCATTGTCAAACCAAGTAAGGATCTCCTTCAACCTGGCTAACTTTGTCTGGTCGCTGCTGGCGATCTGCCTGATTCGCTGTTGCATCCTCTCCATAGATGTCCTTCTGAGTGGTCCAATGCTAGCTTTGGAAGATGGGAGGACAGACGGTGGTCTTGCAATAGAGAAGAGGGAGAGGCGAGACGGTGGTTTTGGAATGGAGATGATGGACAGGAGAGGGGTGGTTTTGCAATGGAGAAGAGGGAGAGGCGAGACGGTGGTTTTGGAATGGAGATGATGGAGAGGAGAGGAGGTGGTTTTGCAATGGAGAAGAGGGAGAGGCGAGACGGTGGTTTTGGAATGGAGATGATGGAGAGGAGAGGAGGTGGTTTTGCAATGGAGAAGAGGGAGAGGAGCGTGCAGCAGTGATTTAGGATTGGACGAGAGGGCTGGCGTGCTGTGATTGGATCAAAATCAAAATCAATTTACCCTTCAATTAAGAAAGCGACCCCACATTAACTAGTCTCCCTTTTATTCTGGGTCATAATTGACCATGATTTTCACAAAAAAATATTTTATACGTTGCAAAAATAATATAATTTGAAAGTACATTCAGATACGAACCAAACGATACAATTTTTTGTGACATGCATTCACATTTTGCTTGTCAAATACAGTACGTGGTCAAACTTTGACCCAAAATACGCAAAACAAAAAAATACTTCCAAGACCAGCGCGGCTCCTCTCCTCTTAAACAACTACCGCTCCTCTCCTGTTCCAATCTAAATTCAGCGCCGCTCCTCTCGTCTTCCATTTCAAAACCACCGCCCCTCCTCTCCTGTTCCAATCCAAAACCAGCGTCGCTCCTCTCCCGTTCTAATCCAAAACCAGCGTTGCTCCTCTCCTCTTCCATTCAAAAACCACCGTCGGTGAGTGAAGGTGTTGTGGAGAAGTAGATCGATGGAGGAGTACAACCGATACATGAGGATCGCAGACGGCGACCCTGTGAAGCTAGCTAGGATGTTGGAGATACAGTCTTGGTTTGACAACAAGGACCAACTAGCGGCGACGGCGACATCCATGGCCAAATATCTGCAACAGAGCGAAAAGGCGGCGATACACCTGAAGGGAGTCGCGCGGGAGTACATAGAGCTGCTCCTCTGGGCCATGGAGCAAATAGATTCACCGAATCCGATCGTGAGGGAGCGGTGGTGGGAGTATCGATCCCAGATGGAGCATCCACCAGAGATTGAAGGATCGAGCATCTACAAGGTGTCGTTTGTGAGGGTGTCGTGCCAGAGCGAGCCGGTGGAGTCTTCGTCGACCAAACCCAACTGCAAGAGGAGAAAAGCAGTTGGCCCGATGAGGCTTCCCCGCCATCCTCTCCCTCGTCGTTCACATCGTCTCACGGGGAGGCTATCTGCCGCCGAGGAATAGGAGGGGACTGCCCCCCCCCCTAGCCCAATAGTCGGGCAGGTTGTGAATTGTTAGGAGGAGTTTAGGGTTGTCAGTGTTTGCAGGTTGTGAATTGTGTTTTGTGTTGTGTATTTTGAGAGTACTTTCGTATATGAATGTCTTTTGAATTTCAGATTTTCAGTATTGAGCATTTGAAGTATTTTATGAATTCTAGAGATCTATTTTTAGCACTTAAAAAATGTAGTTTCATAGGAGTATAAAAGTGCAGACAATGTGATTCTCAGAGAAGAAACTGCAAGTTTAAGTTTCAGATAAGAAACTGCAAGTTCAGTTTCAGATAAGAAACTGCAACTTTTAGAGGCAGAGCATTTATATTAACACGACCTTTTCAAACAGGGATAACATCATGTTGGAAGTTTTATCCATGGTCGAAAATGGAACTACCCGCCAGTTAACATCATGCTGATCAACATTCATGCATAGCACATATTCATATGATGCACAGTCAAAAAGATATGTTATTTTCAAAATGCCCACACAATGTCGAGTGTGCGAAAAACAGAGAAAATGAGGGACGAAGTTTTGGCAAGTGTTGGACGTGGTGTGCGTAGATGACAATGGGGACTGACATGTCAACAATGGCAGAGGCAAAAAAATTTGGAGATATTTTCCCTGCATCAGGTGGAATCAAACCCGGGCGGAACAGATGTCGGGTAGTGTCACTTGGCCACTGGGCTAGTTCAGTACTATCGTTACAAATAAGGCACTGCCTCAGGTGGTCCGATCTCCTCCTGCGCCTTTGTGCACTCGCCGCGGCGCCGCTGTCTGCCATTGTGAACATGCTGAACAAACGAGAGGAATCTGGAGAGGACTGTACGTGGAGAGGCGGACAGTCGGGACCCACCAGGTCTATGGCCGTACGCAAGCAAGTGCCTCATTGAAAAAATACTTCCTCCTAATGCTATACTGAAGTTGGGGCCCACGGGTTTGTCAACATAGTTACATTTTTTAGGTGCTTCAACGTAGTTACTAAAGAAGATAAATTCACAACGAAGCCAGGGAGCTGGCAGGTATCATTTATTATCACTGGGGCAGCAAGTATCAGCTGGGTTGTGGGCTGCCCCGTCTAGGCTTTCTTTTTTAACATGCGCAGCCCACGACAAGCCAGTTTGTATTTTCTTGAGGGCCGTCATGTATCGACCGGCCTATGGACCTCCCATCCGAGGTTTTATTTTTCCTGAAATATCAGCAGCCCAATTTATGTTTTTTTTTTGAAGAAAACGCAGAGGTCTGTTCTATTTTTCTATATAAAAATAGGAACGTCTGGTCCAACTTATGTTTCCCTTCTAACTATATTATATATATTTAAATTATTTTATATGTTATTATATATTATTGTTATTGTCATCATATATTTAACAGATACTTACATATGTAAGAAAACAATATCCCACATCTTATTAACTTATAAAAATAATTTCTTAACAATAAAATCCTGGATTTTTTTGGCAACGAAAATCTTGATGATTGTGTACAAAAGCTTGGTAAGATTTAAGGACCAATGTAATAATAAATCACTTATTATTTGAGTATATTTATCACAAAATACTCAGCCCCTGTTTATTTTTTGATAACATTGTTGCGCCCAACCCAACATTATAATTAGAATCAGCCCAGCAAAATCGTGTATTTCGAGAAAGTGCAAATGGCCTGTAATTTTTAGGAAAAAAATAAATGGGCCGCATAGACGCTACATTATTTGTTCACCCAGCCTAGCAAATGGACTGTAATTTAAAAAAAGATCAAATTGACTGTAAATTCTGAAAAAATGGGTTGAATACGTGCCACATTTTTTGAGGCTGAAATGTGGGCCAATAGGTCGAAGCCAACGCAAGTCGTTGTCAACTTAGTCAACAAATGATTCTGACATCGTTAGCCGTTGGATATACATCCAACTACCGGCATCCATCTTCAATCTCTTGTCTTCTTCCTCCAGCGCTGCCGGGACCACCTGCTCCCACCTCCTACTGCTAGCAGCTCTGCTTAGCATGCTTGGCTGTGAGGCGCTACCCCACCTCCGGCCAGGCCATCCCTCCACCCCTCCACACCTCATGTTCTTCTCCACCGACTACCGAACCACACCGCACCAGAACCACTTAACCCTCGTACACCTCTCCGTCTGCGACTCCACTCTCGCGTCTTCCCATCTCCAGCTAGTTGTTGTCCGGGCCCTCGCCGTCGTCCACCACCTTGGATGCGCTCGGCGCAGAGTGGTCAACATGGTCAACGAATGACATCCATCGGAAGTGGACTGTACGTGGAGAGGCTGACAGCTGGGTCCACGGCCGCACGCAAGGAAATGCCTCCTTATTACGCGCAAAATAATGATTCCTCCACCTGACAGCTGGGACCCACCGGAAGGGCCTCTGTATTTCATGAAAAAAAACGTTCCCCCCGCTGACAAGTCGGACCCACCAGCTATATCTTCGCACGCAAGGAAGTGCCTCCTTATTACGTACAAAAAATGAATACCCCCCTCCTAGCTGGGACCCACCATAGTGGGAGGCTGACTTGTGGGCCTACTAAGTTGACGGAGTCAATATGAACGATTCTAGCTCCAGTGACCGTACGATGTCCATCCAACAGCCGTAGTGCTTCTTCAACCTCTGGTCTTCTTGCTCCAGCCGCCCAAACCAGTGTCGGTCGTGCCGCGTGCTCCTGCCTCCCATGGCCGGCTATGATGCTGCGGAGGCGTCACCGCCCCCTACTACTCCCACCGCTGGCCAGGCCATCCCTCTACTCACCCACACCCCATGTTATTCTATGGCGACGGCAGCCTCACACCGAAGCCGAACCAGTGAACCCTCGTACACCTCTCCACATGGGCATCCACTGCCGCGTCTTCCCCGGCTCCACGTCGTCCCCTTCCTAGGCCTCGCCGTCGTCTGATGTCTACTACGCAACCTTCTTCTTGTAGACGTTGTTGGGCCTCCAAGTGCAGAGGTTTGTAGGACACTAGCAAATTTCCCTCAAGTGGATGACCTAAGGTTTATCAATCCGTGGGAGGCGTAGGTTGAAGATGGTCTCTCTCAAACAACCCTGCAACCAAATAACAAAGAGTCTCTTGTGTCCCCAACACACCCAATACAATGGTAAGTTGTATAGGTGCACTAGTTCGGCGAAGAGATGGTGATACAAGTGCAATATGGATGGTAGATATAGGTTTTTGTAATCTGAAAATATAAAAACAGCAAGGTAACTAATGATAAAAGTGAGCGTAAACGGTATTGCAATGCTAGGAAACAAGGCCTAGGGATCATACTTTCACTAGTGCAAGTTCTCTCAACAATAATAACATAATTGGATCATATAACTATCCCTGAACATGCAACAAAGAGTCACTCCAAAGTCACTAATAGCAGAGAACAAACGAAGAGATTATGGTAGGGTACGAAACCACCTCAAAGTTATTCTTTCCGATCAATCCATTGGGTTATTCCTATAAGTGTCACAAACAGCCCTAGAGTTCGTAGTAAAATAACACCTTAAGACACACATCAACCAAAACCCTAATGTCACCTAGATACTCCAATGTCACCTCAAGTATCCGTGGGTATGATTATATGATATGCATCACACGATCTCGGATTCATCTACTCAACCAACACATAGAACCTCAAAGAGTGCCCCAAAGTTTCTACCGGAGAGTCAAGACGAAAACGTGTGCCAACCCCTATGCATAGGTTCATGGGCGGAACCCGCAAGTTGATCACCAAAACATACATCAAATGGATCAATAGAATACCCCATTGTCACCACGGGTATCCCACGCAAGACATACATCAAGTGTTCTCAAATCATTAAAAGACTCAATCCGATAAGATAACTTCAAAGGGGAAACTCAATACATTACAAGAGAGTAGAGGGGGAGAAACATCATAAGATCCAACTATAATAGCAAAGCTGGCGATACATCAAGATCGTATCACCTCAAGAACACGAGAGAGAGAGATCAAACACATAGCTACTGGTACATACCCTCAACCCCGAGGGTGAACTACTCCCTCCTCATCATGGAGAGCGCCGGGATGATGAATATGGCCACCGGTGAGGGATCCCCCCTCCGGCAGGGTGCTGGAACAGGGTCCTGATTGGTTTTTGTTGGCTACAGAGGCTTGCGGCGGCGGAACTCCCGATCTATTCTGTTCCCCGAAGGTTTTAGGGTATATTGGTATATATAGGAGGAAGAAATACGTCAGGGGAGCCACGAGGGTGGAGGGCGCGCCCCCTGCCTCGTGCCTTCCTCGTTGATCCCCTGACGTGCACTCCAAGTCTCCCGGATTGCTTTCTTTCCAAAAATAACTTTCCCGAAGGTTTCATTCCGTTTGGACTTCGTTTGATATTCCTTTTCTTCGAAACACTAAAACAAGGGGAAAACAGAAACTGGCACAGGGCTTTGGGTCAATAGGTTAGTCCCAAAAGTAATATAAAAGTGCATAGTAAAGCCCATAAAACATCCAAGATGGATAATATAATAGCATGAATACTTCATAAATTATAGATACGTTGGAGACGTATCAGCATCCCCAAGCTTAATTCCTGCTCGTCCTCGAGTAGGTAAATGGTAAAAGAAAAAATTTATGAAGTGTGAATGCTAGCAGGTGCACAAGTTTGATCAATGATAATTTCAATCACCTTTTCTAGCATCATTATATGTTATAACAGTAGCTCATCTCATAAAACTTTTCATGATCAAGTAACAAACTGTTCACATGTTAAAGCATAGACCATAAACTTTCTTGAAAACTAACAAACTATGTTCTCAGTCATCAAACAATTGCAATTCATCATATTTTCAGGAAGGGTCTATGTCAGAGCTTTGATTTAGCAAATCCCACATACTCAACTATCATATAGTCTTCCATGATTGCTACCACTCAAAGCATATTGTTAGAACAAATAGCATCCATCGAACACAGAGAAAGATAGGGGCTTAATGTTTCGCCTCCCAACCTTTTACCTCAAGGGTAATGTTAACAGTAATAATTCATGCTCAAATATATTTGAATGGCCATATATGCTTAGATCTTTCTCCACCACATTATGCTTGCCAACTAAAGAGTAGGTTGGAATGAGAAGGAATACTACTGACTCTTGCATAAAAGTAAAAGATAGGCCCTTCGCAGAGGGAAGCAGGGATTTGCAAAGGTGCCAGAGCTTGAAGCAAAAACAGAGATGGAAATAATTTTGAGAGGTATACTTTCATTGTCAACATAATGACCAAGAGTTCCCAATATTTGCCATACTACATACATTATAGGCGGCTCCCACGCAGAAAGGTAAAAAATTTACTCCCCCTCCACCAACATTCACACTCCACGGCTTGTCCGAAACAACAGGTGTCGTCCAACTATCAACATTCCTGGGGGAGTTTTGTTTAAATTATTTGTGATTTTGTTTTCGATCTTTTGATCATAGGACTGGGCATCCCAGTTACCAGCCATTTTCTCGTGAATGATGAGCGAAGTCCACTCATCGTGAGAATAACCCACCTAGCATGGAACATACTGACAGCCCCTAGTCGCTACATGAGCGATTCAGGCATACAAAACAGATTATTATTTGAAGGTTTAGAGTTTGGCACATGCAAATTTACTTGGAACGGCAGGTAAATACCGCATATAGGTAGATATGGTGGACACTCATGGAAGAAACTTGGTTCAAGGAATTTGGATGCACAAGCAGTATTCCCGCTTAGTACAGATATTTTGGCTAGCAAAGGATTCTAAATAGCAAGCACCACATGTTAGAGGGTCCAAAACAATATAACTTATACAAATATACCCAAGCATAACTCATTATGTTGTCTTCCTTGTCCAACTTCAACTAATTTGCTCAGGTTTGAAAATAATTAATGGGGATCACAATCATAGAAGATGTCCAAGATAGTATATTTATATGTGAAATCTCTCTTCCTTCAATATTCTTTCATGAATTGTTCAAATGACCAATACAATGTTTGCTAACCTTCAATAGATTTACCACCTCTACTTCTTATATGTGAAGGCATTACTCCCCATGGGAAAGGCATATGAAACATATATAATTTCAGATTTATGACATTCAAATCATTCAACCATTTACTCATAGGATATAAGTGAAGCACACGAGTAAATGACAAACTATCCAAAAAGATATAAGTGAAGATCAATGAGTAGTTAAATAATTATGTAGCTATGTGAAGACACTCTCTCTCATTTAAGGATTTCAGATCTTTGTATTTTATTCAAACAGCAAGTAAAGCTAAAGAAAACGACATTTCAAGGATAGCACTCATCATGTGAAGAAGCAAAAACTTAGGCTCAACCGATACTGACCGATAATTGTTGAAGAAGAAAGGTGGGATGCCTACCGGGGCATCCCCAAGCTTAGATGCTTGAGACTTCTTGAAATATTATCTTGGGGTGCCTTGGGCATCCCCAAGATTGGACTTTTGCGTCTCCTTAATTCCTTTTTTATCTCGGTTTCCCTAAATCTCAAAAACTTCATCCACACCAAACTCAACAAGAACTCGTGAGATAAGTTAGTATAAATGTTGGGGATCGTTGCAGAAATTAAAAAAATTCTACGCATCACCAAGATCAATCTATGGAGCTTACTAGCAACGAGAGGGGAGTGCACCTTCATACCTTTGAAGATCGCGATGCGGAAGCGTTGCAAGAACGCGGTCGGTGGAGTCGTACACGAAGCGATTCAGACTGCGGCCGAATCCGATCTAAGCACCAAACAACGGTGCCTCTGCGTTCAACACACGTGCAGCCGGTGACGTCTCCCACGCCTTAATCCAGCAAGGAGAGAGGGAGAGGTTGGGGAAGACTCCGTCCAGCAGCAGCACGACGGCGTGGTGGTGGTGGAGGAGCGTGGCACTCCAGCAGGGCTTCGCCAAGCACTGCGAGAGACGAGGAGGGAGAGGGGTAGGGCTGCGCCAAGAGAGAGGGAGACTCGTGTCCCTGGCAGCCCCAAAACCCCCACTATATATAGGGGGAGGGGAGGGGGCCGGCCCCCTAGATCCATCTAGAGGGGGGGCGGCGGCCCCCGGGGCGGCGGCCCCTCGGGGGGGCAGCGGCCCCCTTAGGGTTTCCAACTAGGGGGCGCCCGCCCCCCGGGGGGGGAGCGGCCCCCTAGGGTTTCCAACCCTAGGCGCCTTGGGCCCTTGGGGGGCGCACCAGCCCACTAAGGGGCTGGTTCCCACCCAACTACAGCCCATTAGGTCCTTCGGGGCAGGTGGACCCTCCCAGTGGACCCCCGGAACCCCTTCGGTGGTCCCGGTACAATACCAATAAACCCCGAAACCTTTCCGGTGACTGAAACTGGACTTCCCATATATAAATCTTCACCTCCGGACCATTCCGGAACTCCTCGTGACGTCCGGGATCTCATCCGGGACTCCGAACAACATTCGGTAACCACGTACATCTATTCCCTATAACCCTAGCATCATCGAACCTTAAGTGTGTAGACCCTACGGGTTCGGGAACTATGCAGACATAACCGAGACATCTCTCCGGCCAATAACCAACAGCGGGATCTGGATACCCATGTTGGCTCCCACATGTTCCACGATGATCTCATCGGATGAACCACGATGTCAAGGATTCAATCAATCCCGTATATGATTCCCTTTGTCTACCGATATAGCACTTGCCCGAGATTCGATCGTCGGTATACCGATACCTTGTTCAATCTCGTTACGGTAAGTCTCTTTACTCGTTCCGTAACACATCATCCCGTGACCAACCCCTTAGTCACATTGAGCTCATTACGATGATGTCTTACCGAGTGGGCCCAGAGATACCTCTCCATCATACGGAGTGACAAATCCCAGTCTCGATTCGAGCCAACCCAACAGATACTTTCGGGGATACCCGTAGTGTACCTTTATAGCCACCCAGTTACGTTGTGACGTTTGGCACACCCAAAGTACCCTTACGGTATCCGGGAGTTGCACAATCTCATGGTCTAAGGAAAAGATACTTGACATTAGAAAAGCTTTAGCAGACGAACTACACGATCTTGTGCTATGCTTAGCATTGGGTCTTGTCCATCACATCATTATCCTAATGATTTGATCCCGTTATCAATGACATCCTATGTCCATGGTTAGGAAACCGTAACCATCTATTGATCAACGATCTAGTCAACTAGAGGCTCACTAGGGACATGTTGTGGTCTATGTATTCACACATGTATTACGATTTCCGGATAACACACTTATAGCATGAATAATAGACAATTATCATGAACAAGGAAATATAATAATAACCATTTTATTATTGCCTCTAGGGCATATTTCCAATAGTCTCCCACTTGCACTAGAGTCAATAACCTAATTACATTGTGATGAATCGAACACCCATAGAGTTCTGGTGTTGATCATGCTTTGCACGTGGAAGAGGTTTAGTCAACGGATCTGCGACATTCAGGTCCGTATGCACTTTACAAATCTCTATGTCTCCATCTTGAACATTTTCACGAATGGAGTTGAAGCGACGCTTGATATGCCTGGTCTTCTTGTGAAACCTGGGCTCCTTGGCAAGGGCAATAGCTCCAGTGTTGTCACAGAAGAGAGTCATCAGGCCCGATGCATTGGGAATAACTCCTAGGTCGGTAATGAACTCCTTCATCCAGATTGCTTCATGTGCTGCCTCCGAGGCTGCCATGTACTCCGCTTCACATGTAGATCCCGCCACGACGCTTTGCTTGCAACTGCACCAGCTGACTGCCCCACCATTCAAAATATACACGTATCCGGTTTGTGACTTGGAGTCATCCAGATCTGTGTCGAAGCTAGCATCAACGTAACCCTTTACGACGACCTCTTCGTCACCTCCATAAACGAGAAACATATCCTTAGTCCTTTTCAGGTACTTCAGGATATTCTTGACCGCTGTCCAGTGTTCCATGCCAGGATTACTTTGGTACCTTCCTACCAAACTTACGGCAAGGTTTATATCAGGTATGGTACACAGCATGGCATACATAATAGACCCTATGGCCGAGGCATAGGGGATGACACTCACATTTTCTCTATCTTCTGCCATGGTCGGGCATTGAGTCGTGCTCAATCTCACACCTTGCAATACAGGCAAGAACCCCTTCTTGGACTGATCCATATTGAACTTCTTCAATATCTTGTCAAGGTACGTTCTTTGTGAAAGACCAATGAGGCGTCTCGATCTATCTCTATAGATCTTGATGCCCAATATGTAAGCAGCTTCTCCAAGGTCCTTCATTGAAAAACACTTATTCAAGTAGGCCTTTATGCTTTCCAAGAGTTCTATATCATTTCCCATCAATAGTATGTCATCCACATATAATATGAGAAATGCTACAGAGCTCCCACTCACTTTCTTGTAAACACAGGCTTCTCCATAAATCTGTGTAAACCCAAACGCTTTGATCATCTCATCAAAACGAATGTTCCAACTCCGAGATGCTTGCACCAGCCCATAGATCGAGCGTTGGAGCTTGCATACCTTGTCAGCATTCTTAGGATCGACAAAACCTTCCGGCTGCATCATATACAATTCTTCCTTAAGGAAACCATTAAGGAATGCCGTTTTGACGTCCATTTGCCATATCTCATAATCATAGAATGCGGCAATTGCTAACATGATTCGGACAGACTTCAGCTTCACTACGGGTGAGAAGGTCTCATCGTAGTCAACCCCTTGAACTTGTCGATAACGCTTAGCGACAAGCCGAGCCTTAGAGATGGTTACATTACCATCCGCATCTGTCTTCTTCTTAAAGATCCATTCATTTTCTATGGCTCGCCGATCATCGGGCAAGTCCGTCAAAGTCCATACTTTGTTTTCATGCATGGATCCTATCTCGGATTTCATGGCTTCAAGCCATTTGTCGGAATCTGGGCCCGCCATCGCTTCTTCATAGTTCGAAGGTTCACCATTGTCTAACAACATGATTTCCAGGACAGGGTTACCGTACCACTCTGGTGCGGAACGTGTCCTTGTGGACCTACGAAGTTCAGTAGCAACTTGATCTGAAGTTTCATGATCATCATCATTAACTTCCTCTCTAGTCGGTGCAGGCACCACAGAAACATTTTCTTGAGCTGCGCCACTCTCCGGTTCAAGAGGCAATACTTCATCAAGTTCTACTTTCCTCCCACTTACTTCTTTCGAGAGAAACTCTTTCTCTAGAAAGAATCCACTCTTGGCAACAAAGATCTTGCCTTCGGATCTGAGGTAGAAGGTATACCCAATAGTTTCCTTAGGGTATCCTATGAAGACGCATTTTTCCGATTTGGGTTCGAGCTTTTCAGGTTGAAGTTTCTTGACATAAGCATCGCATCCCCAAACTTTCAGAAACGACAGCTTAGGTTTCTTCCCAAACCACAATTCATACGGTGTCGTCTCAATGGATTTCGATGGAGCCCTATTTAAAGTGAATGCGGCAGTCTCTATAGCATAACCCCAAAATGATCGCGGTAGATCGGTAAGAGACATCATAGATCGCACCATATCTAATAGAGTGCGATTACGACATTCGGACACACCATTACACTGAGGTGTTCCAGGCGGCGTGAGTTGTGAAACAATTCCACATCTCCTTAAGTGCGTGCCAAATTCGTGACTCAAATATTCCCCTCCACGATCTGATCATAAGAACTTTATTTTCCTGTCACATTGATTCTCAACCTCACTCTGAAATTCCTTGAACTTTTCAAAGGTCTCAGACTTGTGTTTCATCAAGTAGACATACCCATATCTACTTAAGTCATCAGTGAGGGTGAGGACATAACGATAACCACCACGAGCCTCAACACTCATTGGACCGCACACATCAGTATGTATGATTTCCAATAAGTTTGTTGCTCGCTCCATTGTTCCGGAGAACGGAGTCTTGGTCTTTTTGCCCATGAGGCATGGTTCGTATGTGTCAAATGATTCATAATCAACAGACTCCAAAAGTCCATCTGCATGGAGTTTCTTCATGCGTTTGACACCAATGTGACCAAGGCGGCAGTGCCACAAGTATGTGGGACTATCATTATCAACCTTACATCTTTTGGCATTCACACTATGAATATCTGTAACATCACGTTCGAGATTAAACAAAAATAAACCGTTGACCAGCGGGGCATGACCATAAAACATATCTCTCATATAAATGGAACAACCATTATTCTCGGATTTAAATGAGTAGCCATCTCGCATTAAACGAGATCCAGATACAATGTTCATGCTCAAAGCTAGTACTAAATAACAATTATTGAGGCTTAAAACTAATCCCATAGGTAAATGTAGAGGTAGTGTGCCGACGGCGATCACATCGACCTTGGAACCATTCCCGACGCGCATCGTCACCTCGTCCTTCGCCAGTCTCCGCTTATTCCGCAGCTCCTGTTTTGAGTTACAAATATGAGCAACCGCACCGGTATCAAATACCCAGGAGCTACTACAAGCGCTGGTTAGGTACACATCAATAACATGTATATCACATATACCTTTGGTATTGCCGGCCTTCTTATCCGCTAAGTACTTGGGGCAGTTCCGCTTCCAGTGACCATTTCCCTTGCAATAAAAGCACTCAGTCTCAGGCTTGGGTCCATGCTTTGGCTTCTTCCCGGCAACTGGCTTACCGGGCGCGGCAACTCCCTTGCCGTCCTTCTTGAAGTTCTTCTTACCCTTGACTTTCTTGAACTTAGTGGTTTTATTCACCATCAACACTTGATGTTCCTTTTTGATCTCCACCTCCGCTGATTTCAGCATTGAATATACCTCAGGAATGGTCTTTTCCATCCCCTGCATATTGAAGTTCATCACAAAGCTCTTGTAGCTAGGTGGGAGCGACAGAAGGATTCTGTCAACGACCGCATCATCCGGGAGATTAACTCCCAGCTGAGATAAGCGGTTGTGCAACCCAGACATTTTGAGTATGTGCTCGCTGACAGAACTATTCTCCTCCATCTTACAACTGTAGAACTTGTCGGAGACTTCATATCTCTCGACCCGGGCATGAGCTTGGAAAACCATTTTCAGCTCTTGGAACATCTGATATGCTCCGTGCTGCTCAAAACGCTTTTGGAGCCCCGGTTCTAAGCTGTAAAGCATGCCGCACTGAACCAGGGAGTAATCATCACTACGCGACTGCCAGGCGTTCATAACATCTTGAGTTGCTGGGAAAACAGGTGCATCACCTAGCGGTGCTTCAAGGACATATGCTTTCTTGGCAGCTATGAGGATAATCCTCAGGTTACGGACCCAGTCCGTGTAGTTGCTACCATCGTCTTTCAGCTTGGTTTTCTCTAGGAACGCGTTGAAGTTGAGGGCAACATTAGCGTGGGCCATTTGATCTACAAGACATATTGCAAAGTTTTCGACTATGTTCATGATAATTAAGTTCATCTAATCAAATTATTTAATGAACTCCCACTCAGATAGACATCCCTTTAGTCATCTAAGTGATACATGATCCGAGTCAACTAGGCCGTGTCCGATCATCACGTGAGACGGACTAGTCATCATCGGTGAACATCTTCATGTTGATCGTATCTTCTATATGACTCATGTTCGACCTTTCGGTCTTCCGTGTTCCGAGGCCATGTCTGTACATGCTAGGCTCGTCAAGTCAACCTAAGTGTATTGCGTGTGTAAATCTGACTTACACCCGTTGTATGCGAACGTTAGAACCTATCACACCCGATCATCACGTGGTGCTTCGGAACAACGAACCTTAGCAACAGTGCACAGTTAGGGGGAACACAATTCTTGATATTTTAATGAGGGATCATCTTATTTATGCTACCGTCGTTCTAAGCAAATAAGATGTAAAAACATGATAAACATCACATGCAATCAAATAGTGACATGATATGGCCAATATCATTTTGCTCCTTTTGATCTCCATCTTCGGAGCGCCATGATCATCATCGTCACCGGCATAACACCATGATCTCCATCATCGTGTCTTCATGAAGTTGTCTCGTCAACTATTACTTCTACTACTATGGCTAACAGTTTAGCAATAAAGTAAAGTAATTACATGACGTTTATGTTGACACAGGTCATAAATAAATTAAGGCAACTCCTATGGCTCCTGCCGGTTGTCATACTCATCGACATGCAAGTCGTGATTCCTATTACAAGAACATGATCAATCTCATACATCACATATCTCATTCATCACATCCTTTTGGCCATATCACATCACACGGCATATGCTGCAACAACAAGTTAGACGTCCTCTAATTGTTGTTGCAATTTTTTACGTGGCTGCTATAGGTTTCTTAGCAAGAACGTTTCTTACCTACGCCAAAACCACAATGTGATATGCCAATTTCTATTTACCCTTCATAAGGACCCTTTTCATCGAATCCGATCCGACTAAAGTGGGAGAGACAGACACCCGCTAGCCACCTTATGCAACTAGTGCATGTCAGTCGGTGGAACCTGTCTCACGTAAGTGTACGTCTAAGGTCGGTCCGGGCCGCTTCATCCCACGATGCCGCCGAATCAAGATAAGACTAGTAATGGCAAGTAAATTGACAAAATCGACGCCCACAACAAATTGTGTTCTACTCGTGCATAGAAACTACGCATAGACCTAGCTCTGATACCACTGTTGGGGATCGTTGTAGAAATTAAAAAAATTCTACACATCACCAAGATCAATCTATGGAGCTTACTAGCAATGAGAGGGGAGTGCATCTTCATACCTTTGAAGATCGCGATGCGGAAGCGTTGCAAGAACGCGGTCGGTGGAGTCGTACACGAAGCGATTCAGATCACGGCCGAATCCGATCTAAGCACCGAACAACGGTGCCTCCGCGTTCAACACACGTGCAGCCCGGTGACGTCTCCCGCGCCTTGATCTAGCAAGGAGAGAGGGAGAGGTTGGGGAAGACTCTGTCCAGCAGCAGCACGACGGCGTGGTGGTGGTGGAGGAGCGTGGCACTCCAGCAGGGCTTCGCCAAGCACTGCGAGAGACGAGGAGGGAGAGGGGTAGGGCTGCGCCAAGAGAGAGGGAGACTCGTGTCTCTGGCAGCCCCAAAACCCCCACTATATATAGGGGAAGGGGAGGGGGCCGGCCCCCTAGATCCATCTAGAGGGGGGCGGCGGCCCCCGGGGTGGCGGCCCCCTTAGGGTTTCCAACTAGGGGGGCGCCCGCCCCCCGGGGGGGCAGCGGCCCCCTAGGGTTACCAACCCTAGGCGCCTTGGGCCCTTGGGGGGCGCACCAGCCCACTAAGGGGCTGGTTCCCACCCAACTACAGCCCATTAGGTCCTTCGGGGCAGGTGGACCCTCCCGGTGGACCCTCGGAACCCCTTCGGTGGTCCCGGTACAATACCGATAAACCTCAAAACCTTTCCGGTGACTGAAACTGGACTTCCCATATATAAATCTTCACCTCCGGACCATTCTGGAACTCCTCGTGACGTCCGGAATCTCATCCGGGACTCCGAACAACATTCGGTAACCACGTACATCTATTCCCTATAACCCTAGCGTCATCGAACCTTAAGTGTGTAGACCCTATGGGTTCGGGAACTATGCAGACATGACCGAGACATCTGTCCGGCCAATAACCAACAGTGGGATCTGGATACCCATGTTGGCTCCCACATGTTCCACGATGATCTCATCGGATGAACCACGATGTCAAGGATTCAATCAATCCCGTATACGATTCCCTTTGTCTACCGATATAGCACTTGCCCGAGATTCAATCGTTGGTATACCGATACCTTGTTCAATCTCGTTACGGCAAGTCTCTTTACTCGTTTCGTAACACATCATCCCGTGACCAACCCCTTAGTCACATTGAGCTCATTACGATGATGTCTTACCGAGTGGGCCCAGAGATACCTCTCCATCATACGGAGTGACAAATCCCAGTCTCGATTCGAGCCAACCCAACAGATACTTTCGGGGATACCCGTAGTGTACCTTTATAGCCACCCAGTTACGTTGTGACGT
This sequence comes from Aegilops tauschii subsp. strangulata, assembly GCF_002575655.3. Taxonomy (NCBI): domain Eukaryota; kingdom Viridiplantae; phylum Streptophyta; class Magnoliopsida; order Poales; family Poaceae; genus Aegilops; species Aegilops tauschii. The sequence continues at coordinate 70,153,725 of NC_053035.3, forward strand.
TTGGCACACCCAAAGTACCCTTACGGTATCCAGGAGTTGCACAATCTCATGGTCTAAGGAAAAGATACTTGACATTAGAAAAGCTTTAGCAGACGAACTACACGATCTTGTGCTATGCTTAGGATTGGGTCTTGTCCATCACATCATTATCCTAATGATGTGATCCCGTTATCAATGATATCCTATGTCCATGGTTAGGAAACTGTAACCATCTATTGATCAACGAGCTAGTCAACTAGAGGCTCACTAGGGACATGTTGTGGTCTATGTATTCACACATGTATTACGATTTCCGGATAACATAATTATAGCATGAACAATAGACAATTATCATGAACAAGGAAATATAATAATAACCATTTTATTATTGCCTCTAGGGCATATTTCCAACAATAAACCAATGCAAAAACCTTATAATACTCTACTGTAGCAAATCACTAAAATTATTATTCAACATTGCATACTAAATGCCTCTGCATATTTAATAGTCCTATCTCAAATAGAATCATTAAATAAGCAAACATATGCGAACAATGCAAACATAACAGCAATCTGCCAAACCAGTACAGTCTGTAAAGAATGCAAGATTCATTATACTTCCCTAACTGCAAAAATTATGAAAGAAAATCCCCACTGTAGTAGATTTATCAGAGCTTATTATGCAAAATGTTTCAACATTTTATCACATTCTGACTTTTCTAGGGAATTTTTGCAACAGCGGTAAACTTTCTGTTTTCAAACAGCAACATGTAGACTTGTAAAATAAGCATAGTAAAGGCTATGAATGCCACTTTTATTGAAATAAAAGATGCAAAACATTGTTCTAACTAACAGAAAGCAAATACTAACAAAATAAAATGATGCTCCAAGCAAAACACATATCATGTGGTGAATAAAAATATAGCTCCAAGTAAAGTTACCGATGAACGAAGACGAAAGAGTGGATGCCATCCGGGGCATCCCCAAGCTTAGGCTCTTGGTTGTCCTTGAATATTACCTTGGGGTGCCTTGGGCATCCCCAAGATTAGTCTCTTTCCACTCCTTATTCCGTAGTCCATCGAATCTTTACCCAAAACTTGAAAACTTCACAACACAAAACTTAACAGAAAATCTCGTGAGCTCCGTTAGCGAAAGAAAACAAAACACCACTTCAAGGTACTGTAATGAACTCATTCTTTATTTATATTGGTGTTAAACCTACTTTTTTCCAACTTATCTATGGTTTATAAACTATTTTACTAGCCATAGAGTCATCAAAATAAGCAAACAACACACGCTCTGTCAAAAACAGAACAGTCTGTAGTAATCTGTAACTAACGCAAACTTCTGGAACTCCCAAAATTCTACCAAAATAGGACGACCTAGATAATTTGATTATTGATCTGATGCAATTGGAATAAGTATTTTATCACGTTCTGGTGATTTTAAACAATTGTTTTCGTGAACAGAAAGTTTCTGGAATTTTCAGCAAGGTCAAATAATTATCATCCAAGAAGATCCTATAGGTCTTACTTGGCACAAATACTAATTAAAACATAAAACCACATCTAACCAGAGTCTAGATGATTTATTTAGTCCTAAACAGAACCAAAAGGCAAGAAACTAAAATAAAATTGGGTTGCCTCCCAACAAGCGCTAACGTTTAACGCCCCTAGCTAGGCATGATGATTTCAATGATGCTCACATAAAAGATAAGAATTGAAACATAAAGAGAGCATAATAAAGAATATGACTAGCACATTTAAGTCTAACCCACTTCCTATGCATAGGGATTTTGTGAGCAAACAACTTATGGGAACAATAATCAACTAGCATAGGAAGGCAAAACAAGCATAACTTCAAAACTTTAAGCACATAGAGAGGAAACTTGATGTTATTGCAATTCCTACAAGCATATATTCCTTCCTCATAATAATTTTCAGTAGCATCATGAATGAATTCAACAATGTAACCATCACATAAAGCATTCCTTTCATGATCCACAAGCATAGAAATTTTATTACTCTCCACATAAGCAAAATTCTTCTCATGAACAATAGTGGGAGCAAACTCAACAAAATAACTATCATGTGATTGAGAATTAAGATCAAGATGAAAAGTTTCATGGTTATCATTATTCTTTAAAGCATACGTGTCATCACAATAATCATCATAGATAGGAGGCATGCTTTCATAATAGTAAATTTGCTCATCAAAGCTTGGGGGACAAAAAATATCATCTTCATCAAACATAGGTTCCCCAAGCTTGTGGCTTTGCATGTCATTAGCATCATGGATATTAAAGGAATTCATACTAACAACATTGCAATCATGCTCATCATTCAAATATTTAGTGCCAAACATTCTAATGCATTCTTCTTCTAGCACTTGAGCACAATTATCCTTTCCATCATACTCACGAAAGATATTAAAAAGATGAAGCGCATGAGGCAAACTCAATTCCATTTTTTTGTAGTTTTCTTTTATAGACTAAACTAGTGATAAAACAAGAAAAAAAAAGATTCGATTGCAAGATCTAAACATATACCTTCAAGCACTCACCTCCCCGGCAACGGCGCCAGAACAGAGCTTAGTTGACGGGGTGTGAGTGCCGCTTACCTAGCCTCCCCGGCAACGGCGCCAGAAAAGAGCTTGATGTCTACTACGCAACCTTCTTCTTGTAGACGTTGTTGGGCCTCCAAGTGCAGAGGTTTGTAGGACAGTAGAAAATTTCCCTCAAGTGGATGACCTAAGGTTTATTAATCCGTGGGAGGGGTAGGTTGAAGATGGTCTCTCTCAAACAACCCTGCAACCAAATAACAAAGAGTCTATTGTGTCCCCAACACACCCAATACAATGGTAAGTTGTATAGGTGCACTAGTTCGGCGAAGAGATGGTGATACAAGTGCAATATGGATGGTAGATATAGGTTTTTGTAATCTGAAAATATAAAAACAGCAAGGTAACTAATGATAAAAGTGAGCGTAAACGGTATTGCAATGCTAGGAAACAAGGCCTAGGGTTCATACTTTCACTAGTGCAAGTTCTCTCAACAATAATAACATAATTGGATCATATAAATATCCCTCAAAATGCAACAAAGAGTCACTCCAAGGTCACTAATAGCGGAGAACAAACGAAGAGATTATGGTAGGGTACGAAACCACCTCAAAGTTATTCTTTCCGATCAATCCATTGGGCTATTCCTATAAGTGTCACAAATAGCCCTAGAGTTCGTAGTAAAATAACACCTTAAGACACACATCAACCAAAACCCTAATGTCACCTAGATACTCCAATGTCACCTCAAGTATCCGTGGGTATGATTATACGATGTGCATCACACAATCTCGGATTCATCTACTCAACCAACACATAGAACCTCAAAGAGTGCCCCAAAGTTTCTACCGGAGAGTCAAGACGAAAACGTGTGCCAACCCCTATGCATAGGTTCATGGGCGGAACCCGCAAGTTGATCACCAAAACATACATCAAGTGGATCAATAGAATACCCCATTGTCACCACGGGTATCCCACGCAAGACATACATCAAGTGTTCTCAAATCATTAAAAGACTCAATCCGATAAGATAACTTCAAAGGGGAAACTCAATCCATTACAAGAGAGTAGAGGGGGAGAAACATCATAAGATCCAACTATAATAGCAAAGCTCGTGATACATCAAGATCGTATCACCTCAAGAACACGAGAGAGAGAGAGAGATCAAACACATAGCTACTGGTACATACCCTCAGCCCCGAGGGTGAACTACTCCTTCCTCGTCATGGAGAGCGCCGGGATGATGAAGATGGCCACCGGTGAGGGATCCCCCTCCGGCAGGGTGCCGGAACAGGGTCCCGATTGGTTTTTGTTGGCTACAGAGGCTTGCGGCGGCGGAACTCCCAATCTATTATGTTCCCCGAAGGTTTTAGGGTATATTGGTATATATAGGAGGAAGAAATACGTCAGGGGAGCCACGAGGGGCCCACGAGGGTGGAGGGCGCGCCCAGGGGTGGGCGCGCCCCCTGCCTCGCGCCTTCCTCGTTGATCCCCTGACGTGCACTCCAAGTCTCCCGGATTGCTTTCTTTCCAAAAATAACTTTCCCGAAGGTTTCATTCCGTTTGGACTCCGTTTGATATTCCTTTTCTTCGAAACACTGAAACAAGGGAAAAACAGAAACCAGCACTGGGCTCTGGGTCAATAGGTTAGTCCCAAAAGTAATATAAAAGTGCATAGTAAAGCCCATAAAACATCCAAGATGGATAATATAATAGCATGAATACTTCATAAATTATAGATACGTTGGAGACGTATCATCGTCCACCGCCCTGGTGCTCTCGGCGCGGCGTGGTCAACGTGGTCATGGAACGACTTCCATCAGAAGAGTAATGTACGTGGAAAGGCTGACAACTGGGTCCACGGTAGCAGCAAGGAAGTGCCTCCTTATTACGTGCAAAATAATTATTCCTCCACCTGACAGCAGGGACCCACCGGACGGGCCACCGTATTTCATGAAAAAAACATTTCCCCCTGACTACTGGGACCCACCAGCTACATCTTCGCATGGAAGGAAGTGCCTGACAGTCAGGACCCACCTGGTTGAAGCATACGTAGTACAGGAATATTGACCTGTTGTCCATCGACTACGCCTTTCGTCCTGATCTTAGGCCCTGACTCACCCTCCGTGGACGAACCTTGCGGAGGAAACCTTGGGTTTTCGGGGCATTGGACTCTCACCAATGTTTTCGTTACTCAAGCCGGCATTCTCGCTTCCGCTTCGTCAACCCCCGCTTTCGCGGTTGCTTCCCTCTAAGGCAGAACGCTCCCCTACCGATGCATTTTGACATCCCACAGCTTCGGCAGATCGCTTAGCCCCATTCATCTTCTGTGCAAGGGCGCTCGATCAGTGAGCTATTATGCACTCTATAAAGGGTGGCTGCTTCTAGGCAAACCTCCTGGCTGTCTTTGCACCCCCACCTCCTTTATCACTGAGCGGTCATTTAGGGGCCTTAGCTGGTGATCCGGGCTGTTTCCCTCTCGACGATGAAGCTTATCCCCCATCATCTCACTGGCCGACCTTGACCCCTGTTATTTTTGGGTCATATCTAGTATTCAGAGTTTGCCTCGGTTTGGTACCGCTCGCGCAGCCCGCACCGAAACAGTAGCGTTGTCATTCTGGTCACGAACGTGTACGTACATACTGGTCGATCGGTCTATCTGCAGGCTGCAGCGATGAACTGTGGCCGTGTAAAGAAGGGCACGTGTCGTAGTATAGGCGCGCACGTGTCGTAGTAGAGGCGCGCACATAGTATGTACACGTACGTACAGCCAGGGTGCAAGAAAGTAAATACGGCCACGTACGTACATACGGGCGGGGTCTCGAACGCCTACTCACGCATACGTACGGCCGGGGCTCGTGTACATGGCTGGGTCGGAACGGAGAAACTGCGTTGTCGTCGTGTTCATCGGGAGCCAACCGGCTTGGACGGAACAGCTGATCGAAACGAGGCCTGGCGTACCGCAGAACGGAGGAAACGGCCTTGTGTTCGACCGGCCACGGTCGAAACGGGATCCTGTTCATCGGGAGGGGTCTGGCGTACCGCAACATGGAGGAAACGAACTTCTCTTGGACCTCCTACGGTCGAAACGGGGTCCTGTTGATCGGGAGGGGTGTGACGTACCGCAAAATGGAGGAAACGGACTTGTGTTGGAGCGCTACGGTCGTAACGGGGGTCCTGTTCATCGGGAGGGGTGTGTCGTATCGCAAAACGGGACTCCATGGGATACTGTTCATCTCCACCATCGACCTCCTCCAGCCTCCACAAGCTACTGTTCATCCACCGTCGACCTCCTCCAGCCTCCACCTGCGATTGTTCATCCACAGGCTCCTGTTCATCCAACCTCCACCGCTCCTTCACCGGCTACTGTTCAACCAGCCCTCTCCACGGGGTCCTGTTCAACCACCCCTCCATGGGCTACTGTTCATCCAGCCCTCCACCGGCTACTGTTCAACCAACCCTCCACGGGGTCCTGTTCATCCAGCCCTCCACGGGGTCCTGTTCATCCACCCCCAACCGGCTCGATCGGGGTCCTGCTCATCCAGCGGCAATGACCTCTACTACCATGGGGTCATGTTCATCCAACCCCCCACCGGGAACTGTTCATCCAACCCCCCCCCCCCCAACAACGCTCACTGTTCATCCAGAGGCAGCATCGATCGGCTTTAGTTAGCAGCAGTAGCGAAGGAATCACTCGGGTTCAGTTAACAGCAAGGGAACGATCGGGGTTCAGTAACGTAGCTAGTGCAATCGCTCGGGTTCAGTTAGAGCCCAACGCCTCGGTCGGGTTCAGTTAGAGCGCAACGCCTCGCACACACGCGCGTACGTGTATGAGAGAAACGCGCATCGCTCGGCCCCCGACCACCCACCGTAACCTGGAACTCCCCGATATTTTCCTCGCCCTAGCTTCTACCACGATTTTTTCCGTTATGGACGGCCCAAAGAATGTCATGCAGTTGCGTCTCCGGCCCGCCCAGGACGAAAAGCCCATTTTCTGTCATGATTTTTTGTCATAGAAGTAGGATCCCACCACATCTATGATGATACCGGGTTTTGTCACAATTATCGTCATAGAAGTGTCATAAGCATGACAGGAAAAAAATTCGTTCGGCCCAAAATGTCACGGATGTGTCTTTTTTTTGTAGTGTTCTTGGATGATGTTAGCCTATCTAGCATCTTGTTCATTATTATTTTCCTGTGTTGTTGTAGTATAATGCATGCCATCTAATTCTTTGTTTATAATCTACATATGTAAGACTGTCTTAAAACTCCCTTTAAATTGCTTGATGTCTTTTTCCCCTTATCATTTATGTTTTTACCAATTCCTTGAAACTGTAATCTATTGATTGGAAGTCTATGCATGGTTGTGCAAGCTTTCACCCCCGTGAACCTGGAACCTATGTTTCATATTTTCTCAAGGTATCTAGATATATTTTTTTCATCCCCATTTTGTTTGTATCTAATTTTCCAAGGTATTTTACATGTGCCATGGCCTATTGGAGTATCCGAACAATGACTATTGAGCTCTTTTTCAGTAAAAAAAGCTTTTGTTGATGTATTTCTTAAGTTAGTTGTGGCAAATGGAATAAAGTACAATCTGGTCCTTCTATATGTTTTGACTTTATTTTGGTTGGTGACATGTGTATTGATATGTTTGAGGAATTTCATCCTAAGTTTGACATCTAGGTTATATATCCTAGGTTGAGTGGCAAACAAAGCTGGACATAATGACTGCATCTCTTCTCAAAATGTGTTGTTTGCAATTCATGTATGTTTCTATCAGAATCTTATTTATTTGTTGTGCTTAACTAGGTGGATTGAGCCGATGAAGTGTATATAGAGTCCATGGAGATTGTCATATATTTCAGGCTTCCACTAGATGAAACTTGATTAGCAAGTAGCACTAAAATAGGAGGCAAAATGATAGATCGCTTCTGGCATGTACCATGAGTCCTTAATACTCAGTCTTCCTGCAAATGCACTAAAAAGATCTATGTATGCCTCTTGTGTTTTGTTTTCATGTAGTCGAATGCTTGTTGAGCAGTGATAACTTCAGTCCTTTATTTCCTCATGCACTCAGATGCTTCCAGTTTGACATGTATGAGGTACATAGTTTTGCTTGATCTGGGATGGCTTAATTTCCTCATGTGCTTAAATATTTGTGATATATATGGGGGGGTTGTGGCCAACATATTCAACTCTCTTGAATAACTAGGACATTATATTATAAAGTAAGAGTTGAGGGGCATCATCGTTGTGCATATATGAAAAGGGTCTTATTTTACAAAGACTCGAGATTCTACTGCAAAAAATGAGACATCATCGATGTCAGGTTTGAAACAGTCTTGTTACCAAAGACAAAACTACAGAATGTGAGAAAGTTGAGGTGGTTACTGCAAAAGTCAAGTTTTATATCTAACTAGTATTAGGGGGGGTTTCATGAATCGTACATTAAGTGGCCTAGATGTCTCCACTAGAATCTGCACCATCCATGCTTGATCTGATGGCTCAGATTCAATTTTTCTATTCTTCTACCATATGCCTAGATTCTACAAGGGAAATTCTTATGCACTCGTTGAGTACTCTGAGAGATTCAAGAGGGGAATTTTGTGCTTATAAGCTGGACCTTGCCAAAGCCTATGATCGTGTGGATTGGCAGTTTTTGCAGTGTATGATGGGGACTCTGGGTTTTGCGCTGCAACAGGTTAATTGGATCATGACGTGTGTTACTACAGTCAAAATTGCGGTGCGGTTTAATGGTCAATTGTTGGAGCCTTTTTCTCCTTCTCAGGGGCTCAGGCAGGGAGATCCTTTATCTGCGTACTTGTTCCTGTTTGTTGCTGAGGCACTTTCTATGCTCCTTAATGATGCGTGTGCTAGGGGGGGCTCTAAAGGAATTCCGTTCGAATAGGCAAGCTCCAAGTATTTCTCATTTATTATTTGCAGATGCAGTCTGTTATTTTTCAAGGCCTCGATCGACCAAGCAATAACCATTAAGATTATACTGAGGGTGTATGAGAGGGGAACTGGGCAGTTATTAAGTCCTGATAAGTGTTCTATTATGTTTGGGAAAAAGTGCAGTATGGAAAATCAAGTGGCTTCTATGTTTATCTTAGGAATTACAGTGGAAGGGTTTGAAGATAGATATCTTGGATTGCCTATCCCAGAGGGAAGAGTGAAGGCTGATAAGTTTCAGTATACTAAAGACAAGTTTCTGAAAAGGCTTTCTGACTGGATTGAAAAATATGCATCTTGTGGGGTGAAGGAAGACTTAATAAAATTAGTAATTCAGGCCTTACCGGTGTATGCCATGGGAATTTTTATATTTCCGGCTTCTCTTTGTGAGGAATTATCCCAGATTATAAGGAACTTCTGGTGGGGAGATGAGGAAGATAGAAGGAAAACACATTGGGTGGCTTGGGACAAATTAACAAGGCCTAAAGGTAGAGGCGGTATGGGCTTTCCTGATCTTAGACTTTTTAATCAAGCTCTTTTGGCAAAACAGGCTTGGCGTTTATTAATATATCCGGACTCACTGTGTGCGAAGTTGATGATGGCAAAGTATTGTCCTCAGGGACAGATTTTGGATACGGTGTGCCCGCATTCTTCTTCAGTAACTTGGCAGGGTATTATGCATGGCTTGGAACTGCTTAAGAAAGGGGTCATTTGGAGGGGTGTGTGATGGGTCTAGTATTAATATTTGGAGGGACAATTGGATTCCCAAAAACAATGGCCTAAAATTTCTGCAAAAAGGCATAATAAAATATTGAAATGGGTATCTGAGTTATTCATGAGCACGAGTAAATGTTGGGATGAGAATTTAGTGAAGTATATTTTCTATCCACATGATGCTGATGAGATTCTAAAGATTCGTACTCATGCCCATGGGGAGGGAGATTTTGTTGCGTGGAATTACGAGAAGAATGGTATATTTTCTGTTAAAAGTGCATACAATTTTGCGCTTAAATTGAAGGAGTGTCAAGATACCTTTGGTCAATCTAGTGACGAACGAGAGGGAGAAAGGAGGATATGGTAGTGAATCTGGAAGGCTAATATTCCTCAGAAGATTAGGATTTTTGCGTGGCGTGCTGCTATGAATAGTTTGGCAGTCCAAATAAATAGAGTGAAACACCATCAGACTAACTCAGGTATGTGCTCTATTTGTGGTGTGGAAGATGAAAGCACTTTTCATGCTCTGGTGAGATGTCCTAAAGCTCGACCTCTGCGGTTGCTTTTGAGAGATTCTTGGAATATTTCAGATGAAGAGTTATTCAAATGCTCGGGACCAGACTGGCTTTTGAGTTTGTTGGACCAGTTGAGCCTACAGCAGCGAGAGCAAATCTTATTCCTTTTCTGGCGAGCTTTGCATCTGAGATATGATTTAATTTTCAGAAAGGGAAAGGAATCCATTTCTAACTCGGCAACTTTTGTGGAAAATTATTGGTCCTCTTATACGTCCAATCACGACGCGGTACAATTGGATTCTCGCGACAAAGGTAAGGAAAAGGTGGGAGGTGTTATTGCGGATTTTGCATCGGTGAAAGAGCATGAGGTGTGGAAATTGCCTTCTGCGGATTATATCAAGATCAATGTCGATGCTAGTTTTGTGGAGAGTATTGATGCTGCCAGTGTGGGGGTTGTCGCTAGGAATTCGTCTGGCGAAATTATCTTGTCCTCGTGGGATTTTATTGGTCAGTGTACTAGTGTCAATGAAGGCGAGCTCCGCACCTGCCTAGTAGGTCTTTATATCGGTATTACCCTTCACCAGTCTATTATTTTGGAGACTGACTGCGCTTTCGTACATTCTTTCCTTACGAATGACAAGTTTGACAGATCCCCTCTCGTTGATCTGAAGAAAGAGGCTCTGAGTATCATCAAGATGTTTCAAAATTTGAGTTTTTAGAAAATAAATCGGCGTGCCAATGAGGTGGCACATGAGATTGCTAAGTTCAGTTTTAATAGTAGTTCCGACGGGCTGCTTGTCAACTCTGTTCCGCCCTGCGTGGCGTATGCTGTAATGACTGATTGTAATAACCTTTTGTTTAATTAATTAATATATGGGTTTTTTTCAAAAAATAATAATAATTACAACCTTATTGGACTCAAGCATCGGTTTATAAGAATTTCTACATAAGAGAGAGGCAATGACAAGATTTTTATTTTTCATAGGGACATGCTACACATTCTTCAGTCGCACTGTCTTTCCCAAAGTAAACTTCAGATCAACCATACCAACACTATTAATAGTAGCATGTTTCCCATTTCCCATCAGCACGTAAGCAGTACTTCCGACCTGATAAGATTTTTTTAGTAATATCAGCACACACACACACATGCATATTGGCACCTGTGTCAATCCACCATTCAGATGCATGACATACCAAAAGAATAGTAGAAACATTACCATCCCCGCCACCCTTCATCTCAGTATCACCAATAAAGAGATTTTTGGACTTTTCGTTGTTCTCATGCTGACACATGTGAAAATGCTTCTTGTAGGCTGAATCCCAATGATCATCTGCACCACAAACATTCCTTACTTCTTTCTTCTTACCAGTCCCCTTCTTCTTGAAGTTGGTAGACAAAGAGGTCTTGTTCTTTCCTTCGAACTTATTCTTTCCCTCATGCTTATTCTTCTTCTTGAAAATGTGGGGATGAAAATTCTTCTTGTGCACCAAATTGGCACTACAATTTCCCTTGTAAACTCGAGCACATGTATCTTTTGCCTCGACTTCTCTTCCTTATCAAGAGTGCCAATTAGATTGACAACGAAAAACTCTTGTCTCTTGTGTTTTAGGGAAGTGGAGAGGTTCATCCATAAAGGAGGAAGTTTGGCGGTATTTCCTCCGACAATAAACTTGTCAGATAATGAACAATTGAAATGCTCAAGTTCCTTAGTGAGCGATTGAATATCTTGTATCATGATATTTCTCCATGACGTACAATTCACTTCCGGCATCTGAGACCCCAAACATGGCCTCAAGCGCATCTCACACATATCCTTGTGAACCTCAGTGGTCATTAAAGTATCGACGATCTTGCTGCCAAGAGCACTCAGAATAGCACCTCTAAAGAGGGTGCCAGTAACCTAGAATACTTGCTCCTGTTCAAGAGCAAGTGTTCCCTCTGGTTTGTCCTTCAAGGCGTGAAAACAGTTCATGGTGATTAGCCAATGAATTGCCCTCGCACACCATCTTTTGTAATTCACATTCTCAAACAGAGGAGGTTTGAGGGTAGCGGCGAAAGCAATTGAAGAAAATTGTCTGCACATATTAGATTTTTGGATTATTGAATATTTGATCAATTTTTCATATGATCTAATCCAAAAATGTGATAAATAAATCATGACAAACAAAATGAACATGCTGATCAAACGAACAATAGTTGCACGCATAGTAGAAATGATGAAAGCAACGTGTCCAGATCAATTGGTGGTGCTAATAATCCAGAAGCAATAAGAACACATACGCAGCGGTACCATAACCAGCGAGCGACATGTTGATGAAGAGGTCGTCGACGTCGAGGAAGTAGTCGCGCGCAACCACCGGAGAAAGAATCCAGTAGTGCTACCCAAAAAAAAACTGATCGGCCCTCTCTCCTGCATAGGGTCACAAGAGGCGGAGTTCAGCATAGGTCCTACCGCGCCTCGGCTTGATCATGAGGCATGGCGAGGTGGGTGGCGAAGGAGGAGCATGATTGTATATGCCCTCTTGCAGGCCCGGCCCTGAGGGGGGGCAGGGGGGCGGCCGCCCCGGGCCCCCGAGATGGAAGGGGCCCCCAAATCAGGCATGCATGTATAGAGGAAAAAAAATGATGTTGCATGTTCCACCATGCAGTGCCTGGCCCAACAGATCCGTAAGCCCACACAGAGGACTCCTGAAATCGAGCGACGCTGCCAATCACGCACGACGCTCGCGCTGATCAATCGCACGATCTAATTGCTATTTTGCCTAATCGCGTCATCGCCTTAATTACGACGCCGTCGCCTTGCCTGATCGCATCGCCATTAGCTCACCTCCTTGCAGCGGCCGCCAGGAAAAGGGCGAACAACATCCATCCGGCCACAGGGACGCCCGGTGGCAGTCGGCAGTCTTCTGCTGTCCGCGCGGCTACATCACGAATGGCAGAGAAGGTAGCCTAATAGCCTTTATGTGACTTGGTGATCTACAGATTTTCATAGATGACATCGATATTGTGTCTTTTATATTGCAACAGCAGAATGATGATCGACTGATTGGACACTGCTGAGTGATAGATATTATTCAGCTTCATGCATTTGTAATTTGCAAGTTTCACATTATCATCGGTAAGATTTATTCTGTTGATTGAGTAATTTTTGAATTACTACTTGTTTCTTCAAATTTCGGCATGGCCATCTAATCTATAAAGAATATATGCATCTTGCAATTTTATCCATTGAGAAGAAATTATGCATCTAAGAATGTTCAGAATTTTTGAACGTAATATGTACAACTTAGTCGATGCAATATTGATGCATTTGAAATGTTTTCTTGGTATATCTTATATATACAAATATTGGCTATTATGTCAGGAAGACGATTTGTAGCTCTTGGGTGCCCCTGAACCCTCTATGAAGATAAGGTTCAAAAAATATCAAGACAAAAAAAAACCTAGAATTTAATTAGGGTATCAAACATGGTCGACCGTTCTACTCCCGTGTAAAGTTTGGTGAAGAAATGACATCCGCGGTATTCTTAGTAAAATAGTCAATAAATCCAATTATATAAAAATCTGATTGAATGGATCGTAGGTTAGACTGTATTTTCTTCAGTAAGGACAGTGCAGATGACATTTCTTTATGAAAATTTGCACATCATTAGAATGATCGACCAGATTTGATACCCAATGTTTCAGCGATTTTTTCAGATGTTCTCATTATATTAAAGGGCCCCCGAATCTTTTTTCGCCCCGGGCCCCCAGAATCTCAGGACCGGCCCTGCCCTCTTGTCAAGCTTTTACTGGTGTGTGAAACAACCCACCTTATATGTTGGTCTCCAACACCTTCACTAGTATGATGACACTAAACTTTACACTCTCTCTTATCATGCATGAATGGATCATGCGGGCCTCTCGGATTTTCCCCTATGAGATACTAAAAATAATAATGGGCTAAATCACAATAATTCCAACATTTTGGTTTTTAATGTAGTAGTGCAGAGAAATAGTCATGCATTTAGGCAAAACCTTAAAAGGCCGTTGCCATATGAATTTCCAATACATTGGGCACGTAAATGGTATTTCCTGCAAAAAAAAGGGAGATGGATCCGCTAGCTTTTGCCTCCACACGCAAATCTCGGTAAATTCCCGCTAAATCCACACGCTGAAATTAAAAACCTAGTTAACGTTCCTTGGAGACCACTCTAGGTGCGGTATACAAGTACACCGATTGATTTGGTTAACTATTGGAGGAGGGGAAGAGTTGGACGTGGTAAAAAGTTGACATGTTTCATGATGTTGTTAATCCGTGGATAGACCGATAAAATTATCATGCAAAGACGCGTCCGCGTGCGTGTACTCTTCTAGCTGCTGTCGTCTTTGGAGAATAGTAGCTGCATCAACCTCATCTTCATCTATCTGATCGATCAATCAATGTAGCTACAGGGGATATAATGTCATGAGTTTTGACTAATGTGCATGAAAGCTCAAATGTAAACGAAGACAAAAGAGATCCACTCATAAACAATTCGTATCACTACATAGAAGGGCGAAACTTCTTGGAAAAGAAAATCATAAACAGTTGGTGTAGATCTAACGCGACTTTTGCCTGCCCCAGTCATGCATGCATCCACGGCCAGTAAAGAGACCGTGTCTAGAATTAGTCTCAAAACCTTTCTGTTTTGCTGAAGAACTCAACAGATACTAACCATTATTCCCGCATTGTGCGGAAGATGACTGTGTAACTAATGCAAGGTTTGGGGGGGGGGGGGGGGGGGGGGGTATAGCATTAAGTAGGTAGTGACATACATGCATTGATGACCACAATATATACTGTAAAGGTTATATTATACTCCCTCCGTTCCTAAATATTTGTCTTTCTAGATATTTCAACAAGTGACTACATACGAAGCAAAATGAGTGAATCTACACTCTAAAATGTCTACATACATCCGTATGTGATAGTTCATTTGAAATGACTAGAAAGACAAATATTTAGGAACAGAGGGAGTACTCTGCAAGCATACACATCGACGAATCCAGGAAGTTAGTCAGGCCGAACATTTAAGCTCTCGAAATTTGTAGGTACAAATGCAAGACTGGCCTACCAAAATTCTTGAAATTTAACTACTAAAAACGTGAAAAAGGCATATCTACTAACATGGAATCTTGCCACGTGAAACGTTCACTTGATGCCATTTTACTAAATTGATTCATCAATTTGCACGCACTGCCTTGAGCTAGGCGAAACTTGCCGTCACGAATGGATGCCGGTTATCGATTCACTTTTCTCAGCATGCCCTATGGATTCGTCTTCCCTCTCCCCAGCCGGTGGCGGGGAGGGTAATCCCGATGTCTCTGCTCCGGTTAGTAGTTTAGGTTAGGGTTTTTTAGTCCTCCGAGGTGCGGCGCTCGGACGGATGGCGGTGCTTCTTCTTCTTCTTCTTTAAGTTTGTCTTTCGGGTTTTGATTCTCCTCGAGTTTGTCCGCTTGGACTTGGAATCTTAAAGTGTGGTAGAAAGAACTACATATAGTTTTTTCTACGACACTTTAGAGTCTTTCTATTATATTATCTTTGAATCTACATAGAATAGATTAGTAGATTGAAATAGTTAAGTAGTGTAATTTAATTTCTTTTTTCATTGCATCCACTTAATTTCAATCAGGTCAAAATAAAAAATCTAAGACAATTCTTGACCAACCAATCCATGGAAGGAAAAATAATAAGAATAAGAATAGACTATAGTAAAATGTAAAAGGAAAAGGAAAAAACTAGTGAATGTTTCATGCTTAAATATCCCGCGAGATGCTTCAAAAGAGCATTAAAATTATTGTAAGAATAAGGAAAGAGTATAAAACAAATGGAAAATGTGTGATATGCCGTGAATAGTTCCGTGGAAGAAAGTCTTAACTTTTGTATGTATAGAACCTTTTTTTAACCATTCGTTATTTCTAGTAGAAATTCCAACGGAGCTCCGGCATAGATTTCTTTATATTCGCAAAAAAGAATGGAGGTCGGTTCACTGGACGAGTAAGTAAGTTTACTTTAGCTGGTGTTAGGTGGACGGAAGGAGCTAATAAAGAACCATGCTCATATAGACACGCGGATATGGTCTTCTAGTTGACTCGGTACCATGCACAACACGCATAGCCAATTTTTTCCCCAACTGCTACATGATGCATGAGTATATAAACACATATCCAGCCAGCCATGAATCACCACATCCATCTCTAGTTTGTAAAGAATCTGGAGAGCTAGGGCGATCAAACTGATCCATAGTTAGTTGCTTCGAGAATTAGCTTCCAGCCATGAGGTTCTCCACTTTAATGTTTGCGTGGGCTGCGGCGGTGCTGCTCGCCGTGGCCGCCTTATCGGCGGTGGCGGACGCATCGCCTCCGCCGTCCAACTTTCTGAAGGTCGGGTTCTACAAGCACACGTGCCCGCAGGCCGAGGACATTGTGCGCGACGCCGTCCGCCGCGCCGTCGCCCGGAACCCCGGCTTCGCTCCTGGCCTCATCCGCATGCATTTCCACGACTGCTTCGTCAGGGTAAGCAACGATCATACATGCATTCCACCACGTGTACATCCATGTACCTGATCTGACCGTTGGATTTGTGTGGTTCAACACGTGTAGGGTTGTGACGGCTCTTTGCTGATCAACTCGACGCCGGGGAACACCGCGGAGAAGGACTCGGTGGCGAATAACCCGAGCATGCGTGGTTTCGAGGTCATCGACGAGGCCAAGGCAGCCCTAGAGGCGAGCTGCCCGCGCACCGTCTCCTGCGCCGACGTGCTCGCCTTCGCGGCGCGCGACGGGGCATACCTTGCCGGCGGCATCAACTATCGTGTCCCATCTGGCCGCCGTGACGGCCGCGTGTCAATTGCCGACGAGGTGCTCAACAACAACGTGCCGCCTCCAACTGATGAGGTCGCGCAGCTCGTGGCCAGCTTCAAGCGCAAGGGACTCTCCGCTGACGACATGGTCACGCTCTCAGGTGCACACACCATCGGTCGCTCCCACTGCTCCTCCTTCACGCAGCGTATCCACAACTTCTCCGGCGAGGTCGGCCGGACCGACCCGTCCATTGACAAGTCTTACGCGGCGGAGCTGAGGCGACAGTGCCCTCCATCGACGGACAACCCGAGCGACCTCACAACGGTGCCGCTGGACCCAATCACACCGCGGGAGTTCGACAACCAGTACTTCAAGAACGTGCTGGCGCGTAAGGTGCCGCTCACCTCCGACCAAACGCTGCTCACCAGCCCCCGGACCGCCGGCATCGTTGCGTTCCACGCCGCCGTGGAGAAGGCGTGGCGGGCCAAGTTCGCCGCCGCTATGGTCAAGATGGGCAACGTCGAGGTGCTCACTGGTCACGAGGGGGAGATCAGAGAGAAGTGCTTTGCCGTCAACCACCACTAGTCAAGCATTCTAAAACCATTCCTATGCATAGCTAATATAAATATACATATGCTTGTGTGTACGTCAATCGCAGTGTATGTTATTTGTGTATGTGATGTCATTTGTAAAGTGATTTTCTTGTTAGTTGTTTGTGTACATCAAAAAGAATAATACTATATGGAAAAACTATTTGTTGTGTATGGGTAATAATTTTCAAAGTGGTCTATTGTTGGTTGTTTGTGTATGTCAAAAAGAGTACATAGTACTATACATCAGAAAGAATAATTGTTCTCCCAGCAAAGAAAAAGAATAATTGTTTTGTATGGGTAAGATTAGTTTATTGGTTTATTTACATAGCTAGAAGTGTCACCCGCAAACCAGAATAGCTAGCTATTTGGAATGGGGCCAGTGATTGGTGGTTTCTAATACCGCCTTGGTCTATGGATATCGACGAAAACCTGCACTAGCGTACTCATGCTACAAAGGCCGACCCATTCCGGGGTTTTTCTATGTCTTTTTCCAGCCGTTCTTGAGAAGGTTCGAGAACCTTCCCAGGACCTTTTTCTGTGTTTCTTTTTACCAGCCTTTTATTCCATTTTCTTTTTCTTTTTATTTTAGTTTTTAAAATTTTATTTCCTGAATATTTAATGTGTATTTTTTTGGTTTTATTTTTTCTCTTTTATCTTTCCTTTTTCATTTCCACATTTTCAAATTTGGGAATGATTATCGAAGATGGCAAAAAAAATTAGTTCTTAAATATTTTTTACTTTTATGAATATTTTCTGATTCAGTAAAGATTTTATTTAATTTTACAACATTCTTAAAATTTACGAACATTTTTGTGATGAATATTTTTAAAATTGATGTTTTTTTAAATTTTAGGAACATTTTAACAATTCATGATCATTTTTTGAATTGGTAAACAACTTATGAATCCATAAAGATTTTTTGAAATTATTGAATATTTTCTAAATGCGAGAACATTTTTTCAAATTCATGAACATTTAATAAAAGTCGGGACATTTTTTAAACAAAAACCTTTTCCAAATTCATTATTGTTTGGAAACCTAATGATCTTAAATCCTTAAAGATTGATTTTAAAATTTGAGGGAATTCTTTAAAATTAAAAATATTTTCCCAACTTAGTGAACATTTTTTGCAATTCAGTTTTTTTTTAAATCCACACATTTTTAGAGAAGTAAAAAAATGAAGGCAAAGAAAAGATAAAATGAAACAAAAAAACATGGGTGCCTCGCCGCCCACATGGGCCTGCAATTTCGGGTCGTGGGGTGCGTGTTAGCTCGCTTGCCCCCACATGGGTCAGGGAACATTAGCTCGCCTTGTAATCAGAGGGGCCATGTACCAATGAGAGTGATGGCCTCATCTAAAAAAGGAAACAAAATTATTAATTAAGAGTAGTCTTTACAAAGGTAACTCCCACTTTCCCAGGTTGCGCCAAGTGGCGCACTGTATGTGTAGCACAACCTGCGAGTTTTCCTTTTTTTCATAGATTCGTTTATTCAAAATATTTTATTTCTTAAACCATGCGTCTAATCTTGAACCGTTTTCCTCGTTCGATTCCTTGTGTCGAGATCTTCAAAACTAGATCTTATGTTGATAGATTGCGACAATTTTTTTATGAAAAAAACTGGACGAAAAAACCTGAATCAGGAGCTCTTTTTTTTTCTTTCCGAGGAGGCACAACTGTGTCTCTTGCGGAAGCAAATCTATGCCTCCACAAGAAGAAAATATGCGCCTCTGGCGGAAGGAATAAAAGAAAATGCATTTTTTTTCCTTTCCCGAGAGACACGATTGTGCCTCTCGCGGTAGCAAATCTATGCCTTCACGAGAAATAAATTTGTGCCTCTCGCGAAAGACAAAAAATTCTGAGAGGCAGTGCATCTCACAGAAGCAAATTCGTGCCTACACGAGAAGTAAATATGTGCCTCTCGCGGAAGGAAGACAAAATAAAAATTGTTTTTTCCTTTCCCGAGAGACACGACCTTGCATCTCGCGGAAGCAAGTCCGTGCCTTCACGAGAAGTAAATTTGTGCCTCTCGCAGAAGGAGAAAAATAAATAAATAATGTTTATTTTTTTCTTTCCCAAGAGACACGATCGTGACTCTCGCGGAAGCAAATCCGTACGTGTAGAAGAAGTAAATATGTTCCTCTCGCGTAAGTAAAAAAGAAAGAAAACACTTTTTTTTCTATACCGAGAAGTACGACCGTGCCTCTCGCGGAAGCAAATCCGCGCCTCCACGAGAAGGAAATCTGTGTCTGTCAGAAAATAAATAAATAAAAGAAAACATGTTTCTTGTGTAAAAAATCATTTTTTTACCAAAACCTAAGAAAACCCGGGGAAACCTGGAAAGCAGGAGTTAAAAAAATATTTTAAAGCCGGAAACGCGTTAAAAAACAAAATTCAAAGGAAGCGTCCAGAACGCGACACATGGCGGCGACAGAGAACGCGATTGCATGTTCCCAAGCCAAAAAAATGACCCTTGCGGAGACTCACAAAAGAATAGTCGCTGATTAGTTGCTCTAAAAAAGAAACCAATGAGTGACAGCCTAACGCGGCCAACAAGTATACCCTAATGCAATACGACTCAAGGAGATACACGAAACCAAAATAGTTTTTTTAGAACAACAAGTGGTCGAATTCGTTTTGCTGCTTTCAGCGGCAAGTAGTAACCCAAACGCGCAGGCGTGGGCACTGATGTGCCGAACCCAATTTGTTGTTACACATTTCCATGTTCTTGGTTTTAGGAACCTTAGAGCAATTCTAGTAGATTCCTTATACTCGCGAACTGTATACACGGTATAAGGGCCGAGAAATCAAAGGGGCCATTTCTGCTGCGGCCGAACAGACATCGTATTTGAAACAATAAATTTCAAAAGAAAGCATTCGCGGGCAAAATTGAAAAACACATAATCCATTCGTCATAGTTAGATCATGGCTACATAGGTCGATCATCACTACATTCATACTACAATGCGATACCGCCGTACCCTAACTAGGCAAAATCGGAGATCACCGGAGCTCTCCGGGTGCGGCAGCGACCCTGCGGCGGCGGCGGCGGCGCTCATTCGTCGTCATCGGAGTCCAAGGAGACAAGGTCGACGTATTTCTTGTCCCGCTCCTCCTGCTCGCGGCGCTATGTGGCCCACTTCTCGTGGAACTCGCGTTCGGCGGCGAGTGCCTGCTCGAAGAGGAGGTTGCTGAGCTTGTCGCCTCACCGGTGATGCTCGTCCTCCTGCTGCTGCTCGCGCGCAATGCGCTCGGCGAGCGCCTCGAAAGCGTCCGCGTGAGGCCCGACGAGGTAGTCCTCCAGCCCGTTGTCGCTGTGGCCGCGCGGGCGCTTCTCCCCCGGCTCGATCTTGAATGCAGGGAGGTCGCTGGCCTCCCTCTCCCTCTTCACCGGAAGCAGCCCCGAGCCGGAAGAGCTCCCCGCGCCGGAGCGCCGCGCATGGCGGAGGTCGTACTCCTCCGTCTCGCGACGGGGAGGGACTCCGGCACCGGCAGCCCATACTTCGTGTACCGCTTGGCCACGCGCTTGCGCTCCGGGTCATCGCCGCCACCGCGTCGGCCGGAGTTCCACATCCTCGCAGATTGGGGGTGGGGTGCGGCTGATTTCTCACCGGGGACGAGAAATTGGAGAGGGGATAGGGTGAGTCGCGGCGGCGGGGGGATAGGGTTTCGGCCCCTATCCTCACGCGAAACCCGTAGATATACCGCGTTGGGGGGGGGGGGGGGGCGGTTTGCGGGCCACCATAATCTTTTTTACGGGCCGAACGACTATATGGGCTCTGGTCTGGCCCAGAAAAGGGCCAAACCCGTATTTTGCCGGAATTTTACAGTTCTCGCGAGTGTAAGGGGTTTGCTAGAGTTGCTCTTATGGAAGGTTCTGCTCCATTTTTTCAATTAAAAGAAAGGGTATTTTTGTCATCTACCATCAGTCAACGTGCATTGACCAGGCGGTAACGGTGGAAAATGGTATTTTTGAGTATGTGTCTAACGGAACAGTGGCATTTTTGAGTAGGGAAAATTTTTAATGACAGAACTGAGTAGTGTTATACAACTGCTGGCAAAACTGATAAAAACCACGAAAGAAAAGTGTAGCCTAGTGGCCAGTGAGCAACTGTGTGACCTGGCCGGCGTAGGTCCGAGCCTCGGCTCGGACGCTCTTGTCTCACATTCTCTTCTTAATTAAAAGTTAGTAGGGGTGTCCCCTTCTATTTGTCTTGTTTTTTAAGAAAAGAAAATTGTTTTCTAGTATCATGGATGGTTCTAAGAAGGTAAAGGTGGTGGGTGCTCCTGGGTGTAGGTGCACTCGGATGAACAGTAAATTTAAAAAATAACTCAAATTTTAGGATATTAAACATGCTCAAATATTTGATGTTCTTGCAAATTTTCAGCTACAAATAGCACTCGAGGAGCCCTCACTGAAATAACAAAATCACTGCTGAAAGGTGCACAAAATTTTGAGCACTGGTTTTTTTTTCGGTGAGGGTTCCTCAAATGTTTTTTGTAGCTAAAACTTTACAAGAACATCAAATGTTTTGTGACCCCAAATATCAAGAAATCCCCGGTAAAAATCCAATTCGTGCTTGCAGGGTAGTGGTTGTCGACAGTGGGACAACACTCATGGTGTTCTTTTCCGCTGACGATGACTAGTCCGACCATGAATAAGTGGCGGTTGACGGTTCCGTGTGTTTCCCGATAGGCGAGTGGTGAAATTCCGATCAATCGGCTTGATTGGTATGGTACACGTGGTGATCTGAACCAGTTACTAGAGGAACGTGTTGCCTTAGGCTATTCATAGTGACGAGTATTATATACTAGTATGATATCATTTTTATAGTGCATAATATCATAGATGATCGTATTTATTATCGTGCATGACACAAAGTAGTATAATACTTAACATGGTACAGTATCTACCTATATTATTCTAATTTTTTTTCTTTAATTCTCTGCCACATCAGTGTGTTTATTATTTTCCGATACTGGCTAAGATACTACCACTATGGTCAGCCTTGCTGTAAATCCTTGGTACTTCATGATCCCGGCGGCGGTGCCTGAAGGCGTCTGATGAGTCTTTTTTTATCACTTTTCACCTTTTGTTTCGCACAGTACTGATAGGATTTCCAGAGTTTGAAAAAATTGATGAAATTGAAAAAGTTAGTGTCGCTGGCTCCGTTCACTCGCGCACCCTTGCATGCTCCTTTTTTAGGCTTTTTTATGTTGCTGCTTTGCTCTTTCGGGGTAAAAGAAAAACTATTGTCGGTCTTTTAGGTTGAAAATTTTGGTGAAATTAAATAAGGTTCATGGATTAAAAAATACATTGTTTATAATTTATTAAAAACACGAATTGAAAAAAATGATCGTGATTTTTCAAAAACAAAATACTCACAAATTTTAAAAACGCTTTTGAATTTTAAAATTGTTCACAAATTTTTTAACTAGAATATTCATGAATTTCTATCATGTACTATATGAATTATAGCCAATAGTTAAATCTATGGATTTAATCCAATATTTATTCTCAAGTTTTATCATGTTCTGTCACCTTTAGTTCCACCACAACGCCACTATCGCCAGTGGCGGACCTAGAAAGTGTTTGGAGTGGGGGCAAACTAATTGAGTGGGGACATATTCTACAGAAATTCAAAGAATTTAAGCATATTTTACAGAAAACACAAGCAAATATTACTAAACTTTCAAATTTTCGGTGGGTGCCTGGGCCCCCACTCACCATAACGTGGGTTCGCCCCTGACTATCGCATCGCGCCGACACGAGATGGGTGGCTCGAGCCACCAGATGTTGGAGGGCTCTACACACAAGGTCAGATGAGACTCGCCATGCTGCAAGGAATCCGGGTCCACGAGCCCGACGGTCATGCCTTCGGTCATCGAATGGTTGTCTTTTTTTGAAAGATCCAGCTTGGCTGGCTTCATTAGATTTAGTAGGGGCAGACAAGGTACAAAAGATGATCAAATGATCAGAGGCAAGTAAAAATTAGAGAGTTTCTTCAGGGCGACATGCCCCCCCCCCCCCCCCCCCCCGCTTCTCTTCCATATTCCCTAAAATTTCTATCTCGCAACTAAATCCCCGAACGGGGTCTCTATGGCTTTGGCTCCCGCTAAGCGCCACTGTTCCAAGTTTCGTTGTATTGCCGCGATGATGTCATCGAACGATAGTCGAACACAGTCTTCACCATGACACACTGTTTTCTTTGATCTCTGCTATGCGTCATCATTACGCATCACGCCACTTACATGTCTTGCATCGTCGCCGCATATGACGACCGTCTCTCCAAGCGCTACTCGGCTACCCCCACCATGAGAAGACCCACCAACCCTCTACAAGGCAACCGGGAGGCTTCCCCCGGCAGCTGCCTCTAGAGGCGGTGGGCAGAGGGAGGAGATGAGGAAGGCGGCGGTGGCGCCGATCAAGGGGCCACTCCCCCCCAAGTCGCTTGGAAGGCGGGTTGTTCAAGTGTTTCACCGGCAAAACCGATCGAAGCGTTGTGATGGACCACGATGACTACCGTGTTTCGATCATCTCAAATTAGCTGTCATCATGGGAAAGATCCAATTCTCTCCTAGCGTAGCATGTACAAGTAGTGATTTAAATGCTCTTATATTTCTTTACGAAGGGAGTAGTTTAGCACAGTGGTATAATCCGCTCGTAATAATATTTGTACTACATGTCACGCACGCTTGCGTTTGGCTTGACACTTTGCGCGCCCAAGGTAGCGTATAACAGCCACGTACCCGGATCGATGAAAGCCACCGGTGCACACCAAACTGGTTGCTGCATTTCCAGGGATAGTCATGGCCTCATGGGTCAATCATATCGTAGTCCCTCTAGACGGTTCGAAACAAAATTACGATTGAACACAAGTTCCCGGCCCACCCCGCTGATATAATCTTCAAATGTCATATTTTCCTTCAGGTATGGGCACCGCTGGGGAAGAAGCGTGACGTCGACCGCATGAACGAGACTATGGAGCTGATCAAGACGACCATGGTGAAGGCTCGGCAAGGGATGACGGCTTGATCACGAGACCTCTACTTTTAGCTAGCTTTTGCCTTGATGCTCCGCTTTTGCGCTATTGAACTTGTGGCTGCGACCTTCTTAACTTTATCCTGAGCCATGGGCTCGATGACTGTTTTTATTTGGTTTGTAAGACTTTATCTGTGTGGATCCTGCCTAGTGGCTTTATTAATTTAAAGCCGGACGCTTCCAGCGTCTATGTTCCAAAAAAAATCATATCGTAGTGGCAATGTCAGTGGCAGCGTGGAAAATGCGGCCAGATCTCAGATATATGGCCGCGAAAGCTACGCACCAGCGCATTGTGTATATTGAGCTCAAAGCTTTTAGCTAGCTTGATCGATGGCGACCTCTTGACCATGCGTGCACACGTGTACACGCGTGGGTGTCCTCTCCGCCATTGGATTTTTTTAAAAAAAGGAGGACGATCCCGGCCTCTGCATCTGGACGATGCATACGGCCATTTTATTAATTATTGACACAAGACCTTACAGAGTCATATAACAATAAGCCTAAAGCCATCAAACTAAGCAACATCTGTCGCTATCCCTATCGAGTTGATGTAGGGGCGCTGAAAGTCTTGGCCTAATACCAAACTGACCTCGCAGCCAAACCTAACATCTAAAACTTGAGGTCCCAACCAGGACGCCTGCCAGGTATGGGCACCCGTCAGTCTGGCGTGCTTCTCAACCAGGACGCCTGCCGGGTATGAGGCCGCCGCAGCCACCTGCCACCAATCCATCTTCAGAGCTGTACTGCTGCATCAACCTTGCCCGGTCTAACTGCCGCCGACGCCACCACGACGCCATGCAGCGTCACCCTCCTGCGCGAGTCCTTCTCCGCTCATCAGGCGCCGAGTCTCCACTGCGCCACGCCGCCGAGATCCGCTGTCATCAATGGAGTAGAGGAAACACCGCTCCTCCTCTTGTCCCCTCCAACCAGCACTTGCTCCAAAACGATGCCCCCATGAGGGAGAGCGATACCGAAGGCACCGTCATCGTCCGACCCGGTATACCCAGATCTAGGGTTTCCCCCGGAACTTCCCGATCAGGTTGATGTGACATGCAACGACGATGCCTCCAAAAGGGAACGACGTCTGAGACGCCGCCATCGTCCGCCAAGACCGTAGTCAGGCGCGATTTTCACCGGAAGCCACGTCTTCCCGACCTCGTGGCTGGCTGGAACCGAGCGGAACCTCGCCACGAAGACGTATGTCGCCGTCGGTACTCCGGTGGAGATCCAGCATCTCCTCACCGGTCCCTCCACGCGCCGCCGGTCGGCCGAAGGCCTCCCCGCGACGGATCCAAACGAGGCGTTGGATCCGCAGTGACCGCCATCACCATCACGCCCAGGACAGCCCACCCCGCCGGATGGGGCGCTGCCACCGCCGCCGTCCATGCAGGGCCGCCGCTCCGCTGGCAATGGTGCTCCGGCCCCCGCCGCACAGCCCGGATTCGCCGTCCTAGCCGCCGTCGTTGGATCGCACGAGAGGAGCCGCCCCCGCCGCCTCAGATGGGATCCGCCGCATCCACCCGCCCAGAAACCTTCGGCACCGGGCCTGCCGCCACCGGGGCCCACGCCGGCGGCAGCGGCGGCAGGAAGGGGCGGCAAGAAGGTGCTGGCGGCGCTAGGGTTTCGGGGCCCCTGGCGTCGCCTGGGGGAGGCGACGCGAGGGGAAGGTTTCCATGCCATGAGATAAGGTCCCGCCGTGAAGCCGAGCCTTTTAAAATGGGGGAGAATTTCACTTCCCCGGCCTCTGCACCAACTAGGGATGCATACGGCCATTTTAGTATGAGTACCAAGATAAACATGGTCCTCAGAATTTTTTAAATGAGTATCAAGATATTTTTTGATAAGTGGTTCCACCACACACCAAACTTGATCCTCAATAAATGGGGGAATACCCATGTACATCACCTGTCAATTCTAGAAATTGAACTCGGGTCGTTAGGCTGCACAACCGCATGCCCAACCACTGAGCCAAGGCTCTCCGCCATTGGATAGCATTGCAGGGTGAACTTGGTCGTCGATATTGCCCCATGTGTGCTTGTCATTTCCTTCCTTTCTTGCTTGATGAGAGCACTAGATTTTGTTTGTACTTCTCACGGGTACGTCTTGCCAGTTGGAAAGGAGAGATGCCAATTAAGCTGGCGGTGGAATCCGGCCCTTAAGCTAGCTATCTCTCGAAGTTACACTATACATGCATGAAACATGCGTCACACTTCATCAAATTCGGAGTACCGAATCTATGTTTGTTGAGGTGTATATTTCTAACTTGACCCCACTGGTAAGTGCAGGAACAATCAGTGCAATGTATCTTAATTACGGTCTCTAAAATGTGACGCTTTAGACATGTCTCGGGTCATATTTGAGAACTTTGACCACCTGTATTGTCTTACAAATTTAGACTGTGAACATGAAAATCATACATATATTTCTGTCTCGGGAATTATGTTTAGAATAAGTGGTCAAAGTTACATTATCTTTTCTTTATCTTGTTTTTGAGAAGATAAAGTTAAATTCTCGAAGCGATACTCCTTCGTGAATTAGAGTGAGAGAGAGTGTGTGTGTGTGTGTGACATGTTTTTTTTTTTTTGCGGGTGTGTGACACGGGGTTTAGCCGTAACTATAAGGCACACTCAGAACAGGAACATCATCTCATCTGTTTACTTAACAGGACAGCTGTTGGGTAAGCCATTGGGTGACCCAGAGTTTCAAAACATCATATCATCTGTTTACGTAATATAGCATTTTTGGTTAAAGAATGACACAGACAGGATGCAAGACGATAACCTATGTTCTGTGCTTCTGGCGACCTTGGCATATTGCACACTCAAACTATACCAACTCTAGGCAATAACCTCTTGAATCTTGATTATGTTAGTAACGGTACACGGAAAACGTGGCTATTTTGTTGGTGGGTGCACACACCAACGTGCTTCCTTGGCCTCAAAGCAAGCTACTATAGCTTAGCTTGATCATAATGACCTCAGAGCTAGCTATGTCATTTTGCTTTCTTTGTAGAGAGGAGTACAACTCACTGATCTTGTCACCTTGGAACAAAATGCCAATTGAGCAGGTACTAAACAACTTTTTGCAATATGGCAATTCTTTTTGCCTTGTAAGGTAAAGCTATCCATCAAGTTTGTTTGAAGACTGTGTTTTCTCCAAAATATGAATATGATGAGGCATCTTTGTCCACCTTTCTTCTTTGCCCTGATCTGGCACGGTCAATGATGTATCACTTTTTGGAAATAAATAGTAAGAAATGACAAGGCTATCAAAACTCTTCCATGCCGATTAGCTTTTTTTTTTCCTAGCAACAGTGGGTGTTCCGTGTTGCCATTAAATACAAAATAATTGATTTTCTAGCGACGAAAATAAGCTGAAAGTAAATCCAGTGGACTCAAAACCGTCTAGATAGACTAGGCCAACAACACATACATTGAAAGCGTGGCCGAAGCAACACAAATCGACATGACACCTAAGCAACAAACCGACAAACAACTTATGACAACCAAAAGCAACTACTGCCAAACAGTCGCCACCCCTGGCACTACGAAAAAGGCAACATCAACCATGGGAAGAGCAAACTTGGGACATTTTAGTGGTGTGAATGAAGCATGCACGCCACAAGATCCCTCAAGCAATCCAAGCCACTGAGGAGCAACCTTCAATAAGAGACCCGCTATTCACATGACAAGGAAGTACAAGCACCAAATGACTTGGTTGCTCATAGCCTTAGTTGAGCATGACTATCATCAACAGACCACAAATATTGCCACGACATACTGTCAAATTTTCCCACCGGGACTCGTCGACCAAGCTAACAACTCCATTGCACCCACAGGTTCAGATCAACACTGATGCCATGCCAAGCAATTGTATTAGCACCACCCTGTACAACCATTGTTATCTTGTTTTTTGAGGCCAACACATCAGGGGAAATCTTCTACTTGGGTGTGCCGCCCTACGCCAACCTTCTCAATCAAAGAGAGAAACCAAACACAATAGCAAGCTCACCCTCTAAAGTGATTATTCCCCTTGGTTAGCAATGTAGATGTGGGCCCGCTTTAGAAAGATAGTACTCAGATTTTCGCTAACTGAACCCAAACCCCTCTCAATGGGAGAAGAAAGAGATGCATTATGCGTCCTTGGAGGAAAACCGCATAAGTTATTGGTGCCAACATAAAAAACTTCCTTTTGTGATGTATAGATCAAATAGATCAGGTGCCTATGTTGTTGATGTTGTCATGGCAGGGCCAAGGCTTTCCGAGAATTTCTTCCCCACTACAATCTAGGGGCGCTACAGAGCATCCACACGACCGAAGCTTAGCACGTCCTGCATTCAACTCCTTGTGAGGGGGGGGGGGGGGGGGCTACCTTATGCTGGGCATTGTGGCTTAACAGGAATGCTGCGGCTTTTAACAATAAATGTGTTTTATCTCCTATGCAGGTTATTCATCGTGTATGCGATGGCTCCGTACTTGGTCTACCCAGCAGAGGCCGGAAGAAAAAGACCTTTTTATGATGGCGTCCACACGGCTAGAGCATACGGTCAGGGATGTTTTCTCCTTCCACGGATGGCGGCGTAATCTCCGGATAGGATATGCCCCACCCTAGGCAGGACTGATTTTTTTGCTGTAAACCGATGTTTATTTTTAGATCTGTTGAACTTGTTGGCTGTGTGCATCACGCTATGCAGAGGTCGGGCATTCTTTCAATGTGGTTGTATCATCTTGATATATCAGTTGAATGAAATGTCCCTTATCCAGAAAAAATGACAGCCATGAGTGGCACCTCAGACCACAATGGACTCTCTGATGGGTGGACAAGGTCCACCCACTTGATGATGTATCACACACCCAAGCGACCGCAAGGACCCGCGTGTGGTTGTGCTTGTTCAAGGTCGGCGCCTTAGCTTCTCGACCGTGCTACGGCTCTGGCCAAAGTTTCGACTACATACACAGTCACCTAGAGTCGCAACAGTCTTTGCGTCACTATCCGGGTGGCAATCCTCTCGACCAGTTGTCGCATTGAGCACTTGCGCTTGCGCGATCCCCACTACGGTTGCCATAGAAATGATACCACGCTAGCCCATGACAGCTAGGTCTCCCCCCTTAAGTCACCTGACGTGGAGGGACACATGTCTACGATTTTTTTTCTAGATGCTTGAAAAGGTCCATATATGTGACAATTGATTAAGAATTTCACCAGTCTGGGTTGATTTCTGTATACCGCAACTTCATAATAGTTCAACTTACGCTTTTCTAGAATGCGCTGAATTTATTTTTTAGCATGTGTTGGCCTTAAGGCGATTATCATCTTGTGCAAAATTTGCATCCACATAAGGCTCAACTGAAAATGTTTTCCTTTTTTTTTGAAAAGGAGGATTTACTATAGAGTTGATCTGCAATGCTAGTACATATATCAACGTAATTCGAGATAAACTAGCATTATACATATATACCAATATAAAAAAACCTAAAGGGGCAGATCCAACAAACCTTGGCCATCAAACCACATCGATCCAATGACCTATTTTCTCCAATGACGAGCGCTCAACATGTTTAGCATTCAATTAACTATCATACCAAATATCAACGTCTACATTATCCACGTAATTAATGAGTAATTGATGTCCTATCTAATATGAACGTGCCATTAATTTTCTCTCTAATATATGCAGTACGCATTTACTAGTGTCGGAAAAGGAGAGCTATAGCTCCCGGTGCACGAAATATGCCAACCAGAAGAAAGGGACAGAAGAAAAGGCACTGTTACGTGGCTCATCAAGAAAACAGTCTCTGACGAACCTTGAGCACTGCATTACGATCCATCTATTCAATCAACGGACGTACATTAATTGATGCGATCACGCATGTTCCTAAACCTCCTATCATGGGCTTCGACCCTATGAGAAACCCCTGCAGTACGGAAACAAAAGCAACTTAGGACGGCCATGGATCACCAACCGGCCAGGACAAAATGAACATATGATTGAGTAATTAATCAGCCAGTAGTAGCAGTCGATCAGTTGCTGATTAGACTAAAGCAAGGCGCGTGTGCATGCCGTGTTCATTTGTGTTTTGTTCGAAAACGAAGGGCGAGACCTTAAATCAATGTCCCGCGTCGTCGTCGACAAGCTCGCGCCACCCACTCCTCCGGCAATGGCGGCAATACCACTACACGTACGTACATTTCCGCTACAAGCTTTAGATCTTTTGCTTCTATATATATAGAGCCACATTGGCGTTTGTGGCTTGGCAGTACGCACTAGCCAGCCAAGCTGCTCTCATTCCTTCATTCCTCCTCCCCGGCCGGCGGGTAAATTGGTCGGTCAGGCCTCGATCACCATGGGCGGTTCGTCGACGTTCATGCTGGCGCCTGCCATGGCGACGACGGCGCTGATACTCCTCCTGGTGTTGTCGTCTTCGCCAGCGGTGGTGGCGTGGAAAGATTCCGGGCTGTCCGTCGGGTTCTACAGGGAGTTGTGTCCCAAGGCGGAGAAGGTCGTCCGGCGAGTCGTCACCAAGGCATTCAAGAAGGAGCCTGGCACCCCTGGCGACATCATCCGACTCTTTTTCCACGACTGCTTTGTCCGCGTAAGCCGCTCACTGATGTTCACTTAGTTTCAGTTGATGATGTTTTGCACGGCAATTTTTACTTGATTTTTGCCACTGAGAGTGGACTTTATAAACCCAGTGTAGGTGCACCTTTTATCTGTGCCGTCCCTTTTTATGGGGAGATCCATGATGCTAGCTAACTAAGTTCATTCCATGCAAAAATAATATTATTTGAAGTATTTATGGCGCACCATAAGTTCTGAAATATTTTTACACATTGTTGATATAATGATTCCTTGACCTGAAAAGTTGGTATTTGTTGACCTAGATCCATGTTATTTTGTTTGCGAGAAATTGAAAGTAAAAAGAAAAAATGCACATGTATCTCGAGGCATAAGTTTATGGGTATATAGATGTAGGTAGGTTCATCCACATTTTTTCCTGTGCGATCAGGAACACGGTGTGTAATTTGAACGTCTTCCATTTGAGCATGCTAGTCATGGGTCGGTCTTATTTTTCCACCATCATCAAAAGTGCCACAAATATTTGCACCATCTACATTTATACTTTGGTCAAGCTTTCAAACAGTACAAAGACTAATTGGGATATATTTAGTTATTGAAATTTCGATAAGTTTCTTATGTACTGGATTTGTAATTTTTATAGCTTCCCTTTAAAAAGTTATGATGTTTATGATGACAATTGAATTATGTGGATGAAGTGCGGTGCCTCCAACGGCAAATTCTGAAATCTACCACTTGTGGTATTAAAAAAATCCAGTGTTGTAACATTTTTATTACAAAATCCTTGGGAGGCTTCTTGTTAAGCTGTTTATTGCCTTTTGGGGTTAACTTGCCATGTATATTCTAAGTTTTGTCTCGCAGAAAAATATCAATACAACCATATTCTATAAATAAACTATGAATGTAATAAACAAGTACGCAAAACACATAATGACATGCAAAAAGTTAGTTGCACTGAAAATGAAATAGCGGTACATACAAGAAATGTGCAACCTTGATTAAGAAATGCTTTACAATTAGCTTGGACGTAAACTAGTAACTCAGATATCTAATTATAACATCCTAATGAAACCAATTTAATGATGTTTTTACACATTAAGGAATAATGTTGTAAGAATGATACATTTTAAAAGCTCTTTATATTTATAAATGAGTAGAGTACATTTTTAAGTTGCATGTGTGCAAGTACTTAACTTTACTCGGAGCAATATTGTATATGTTTTTAGGGTTGTGACGCCTCGGTGCTACTCGAGTCAACACCAGGGAACACCGCGGAGAGGGACTCGAAGCCAAACAACCCCAGCTTGGATGGTTTCGAAGTCATAAGTGACGCCAAGGAGATTCTCGAGAAACTTTGCCCGCAAACCGTCTCTTGTGCCGACATTCTAGCCCTCTCTGCTCGTGATGGTGCCTTCCTCGCTAGCGGGCTCAACTATGCCATTCCGACGGGTCGGCGTGATGGACTCGTCTCCAAGGCAGACGAGGTTCTCCCTAGTGTCCCTCACCCCGACTTCCACCATGATCAGCTTATCGGAAACTTCACTGCAAAAGGTAACGGGAACATCAGTACATACAGACATATGGTAGTCGTGCACAACCACATACTTTACGCGTACATACTATTTCTTTTTTAGAATGTGCATAGGTCAATCATTTCTTGGTTTTGGCATCAACATAGAAAATATTACCAACATATACAACACAATTGCATGACACTACATCTATCTTGAAACATGCTCTTATAATACAATACTTACTTTCTAGTAAGCAGAATATTATGTATATAAAATCATTGATCAAAGTGTAACCGTGAAGACCTTGTAATATCTAACAGGCGTATATTGTGACACTGAGAAAAATACGTGAGCCTTATGTTTAATGTACAGGTTTTACGGCGGAGGAGCTGGTGACACTGTCTGGAGCCCACTCCATCGGCACCTCACACTGCTCGTCATTCACGGACCGTTTGTACAAGTACTACAACGACGGCGCATACGGCACTGACCCGGCGATGCCGGCGGCATACGCGGAGCGCCTCAAGAAGAAGTGCCCGCCGGAGACGGCGGCGCACAACGACACCACAATGGTGCAGCTCGACGACGTGACACCGTTCGTGATGGACAACCAGTACTACAAGAACTTGCTGGCCGGCACGGTGGCCTTTGACTCGGATATGGCGCTCATGGACGACCCTGAGACGGCGGCCCTCGTCGAGCTCTACGCCCGGGAGCCCTCCGACTACTGGACCGAGCGATTCGCCGCCGCGATGGTGAAGATCAGCAAGATGGACGTGCTCACCGGCAGCGAGGGGGAGATCAGGCTGAACTGCTCCAAGGTGAACTAGTAATTGGTTGCTGCGTTTGTCTCTGTATGTATGTGCTTTGGGGAAATTGACGATATCCGTTGTTCTATTGTGTTATATTTCTTTGCTTTGCTTTTATATGGTGGTGTGAAATATGGACGCACATTTCCAAGAATGTGTATCACTCGATTTGTGTTGTGAATTCGTCAAGAAACACTCATGTACTAGTACTACTATGTCATGTTTGCACATTTCCCTTTTAGTTATGCATTTGATTCGACTACCATCACTTTGTGAACTTCTCGATGCAATGGTTCAGATTTTAGGTTTTTGGATGTTTTACTGAACTGTGATCGATCAAGTAAACAGGGTTAACACAATCGCAACCAAAAGCAGAGCTAGAGCCTTCCTCAACCCACGCCACCAGAAAGAAGCGAGAAGAAGGGCAATGGATTATTGCTATCATGAACAATGGCAAATGATGCTTACGAATTTGCCAAAAAAAAAACTTGGGTTTCAACTGAAACCCAATTGCTTACATGAAAAAAATACAATAGGGACAAATCCCTCCATCTTAACCACTTTCAGATAGATCAAATCGTGCCCGCCAACCTTGTGTAAGGTTGACCACAAAATTGACAAGTAAACTAATGAGAAAATGATTGTCTTTAAGTCACACTACACTTGGCTACACAAAACAAGTGAAGTATCTTGTCTTACAGAAAACAACAGGCAAACAATTCCAACAAAGCTCTCGGTTTCATTTTTGAAATTAAGGTGTCACCAAAAACCATCCATATCTCGAAAACTCCAGAAATGATGCACTCATACCTCCCACTCTGCTTGCGACACTATGCTCTTTCCCCATTGTCCAATGCAGGTAAAGCTTGAGGCAATTTTAGATAAATATTTGGACTTGCTATATTGGATATCCTTAGAGACGTAGTTTTAGCTAAATATTTGGGCTTGCGATTGTCTTAAACATCTTCTCGACAACAACTTCTTGGAAGGAGAAGATTTTGTAAGCATGAGGTAAAAGGTGGTGTTAAAAGCAGTGGCACAAGTAATAATGGTGTATGCAATATCTATATTCAAGCTTCCGAAAAAATGCGTAGAAATCTCGGATGCAATATGGAAATTCTGGTGGGAGGATGATGCCAACAAATCAAAAGATACATTGGTTTGTTTTGCCGGCTCGACACAGTTTATCCCTAAAAATATGGGTGGTTTGGGTTTTCTATATCCTCATTGCTTTAATGTGGCAATGCCGGCAAAACAAGTCTGAAGGTTGTTGTTTTTTTCTGAAAAGGAGGATTTCCCCCGGCCTCTGCAAGTCTGAAGGTTGATGTGTGATTTGAAGTAACTATGTGTGTGTGTGTTTTGTGTGAGTACTACGAGTGAAATATTATTCAGATGGTAGACATATAAATGGTACTAAGATGAAAAGTGGATTATCCTTTACACATGGCAAAGCATACTAGTAGGCATCCAAGCTTTTTAGCGGGGTTCCATATGGAGAGTGGAAAACCGTGCACAAATTGATATATGGGATGATAAATGGATTCCGGATAGCCCCACAACACGAATTATCAACACAAACTGATATAATTGATATGTGATTTTAAGGGTAGATAAGACTTAATCAAGTTTTATCTAAAAGGTGAGAAGTTATGGTCCCTTTCCTCTTATCTCCCTGGCCCTTTTTTCATGTCCCCAATGTTTTTCGGGTACAACGTTCTCACGATCATGAGGATACTAGGGCCGGGCTCTTGGGTGGGATGTCATGCGTTTTTTAACAAAGCATGTCTTGCTTGAAGGTTGGGCCTTTGGTTGTTCGCAATTTTTCTTTGTCCCACAAATTCAGGCTCATGGACTTTTCTTTTCTTTTAGTTGTTGGGTTGTTCCATAAAATATTTCCTTAGGGGCAACACACAGATGGCGAGAAAAAATGAACAAATCTGGCCTTTTTAGACCAATTCCAATCTAGACTTTATGTTTGTACGATAGACACACATGTGCTTGCTCGCCAAGGCATTTCTGGTCTGTTTTTTGGGTTATTTTTTTATTTTTGAGTGAATAAAAAAATCTTCAAGGATTTTTAAAAAGTTTCACAAATTAAAAAGTAGTGATGAAATGAAAATATGTTTGTGAATTCGAAGAAAATGGTAGTGAATTTTAAAAACAAAAAAATTGAAAAAAATTGTTAATTTGAAAACTGTTTACAAATCTGAAAAAATCATGAATTTAAAGTTAGTTCATGATTTATGAAAAAGTTCATGCTATATTAAAACCAAACATGTAAAAAAACCATGAATAACTTTTTGAAATTGTGGACATGCAGCTGATCAAACCTCCCTCTCACCCCTCATTGCAGTCGCATTCGGTGGCCATGCAGTTGCGAGCCTAGTGGTGGACATGCAACTCACGAGCAACCCCCTACATGTCGAGTTGCAGTGAGTCGTGTTGAGGGCCATACTTTTGCAGTCGGTTACGACGCTTGCGGTTGCAAGTTTCAACTAGTCACACAAGCTTTGCAAAATAAAGTTTACAAATTCTGTATAAGTTCATGAATTTAGAAAACAAAAATATGGAAAATCATCATGAATTTTAAAATATATATAAAACTTGAAAAGAGGTTAATTTTTTTAAAAAAACTTATGAATTCTAAAAAGTGTCCACACACTTCAAAGAGTGTTCATGTACTAAAAATACCATAGATTAAAAATGGGGAAGAAAAGAAAATAAAAAAGAGAGGAAAACGAGAATGAAAATAACAAAAAAGAAAAGAAAAATATACTCCCTCCTATCCATATTAATTGCCGTAGTTTAAGTACAAAGTCGTGAACCAACTTATGGATTGATGGTTAGAGGGACAGTGGTATCCCAACGCACCAGGGTTCAAGTCCTGGTCTCGCATTATTCCTGGATTTATTTCAGTATTTTCGGCGATGCGCTTTCAGTGGGAGGAGATGTTCCCGTCGACGACGAGACGCCTACGGTGACTTCGTAAATCTCAAGATGATATGCCACCTCAGTCTCTCGAAGGTGCTCATGGGAGTAGGGTGTATGCGCATATGTATGAACGCTTGCGTCTGTACTGTGTTCAAAAAAAATACAAAGTCATACTAAACATGTGACAATTGGTATAGATTGAAGGGAGTAGAAAACAATCAATACAAAAATCACCATAAAAATGAGAGTAAAAATGGCACCTCAAAACCACCACGTGACCTGGGAGAGACAAACATATAAAAATGAAAAAAAAAAGGAGGAATGAACAAAGATAATGGGTCAACACGCAGATGGATAAGCCCACGCACAAATGGCTAGATGAAAAATTGGTGAGTTGTAGACACAAGTGGGTGCCCCTATGTCTTACTTATAGCAAGACGTAGGGAAGCCTTGCTGAAGGCGAGGGCGACATGGCCCGGCTCAGGCGCGCGGAAGGCCACAAATCGCTAGTTTCTCAAAAACAATTTACACGTTTTTTCTTTTTGTTTTTTGCTTAATTTATGTTATACTTCTAAATATTATAAATAAATATATGACAAAAAACACTTTCTATAAAACATTGAAAAAATGTTGACCAAGCATTTGAAAAATGTTTGAATATTTATAGAGAAAACATTTTTCATGTATATGAGAAATGTATACAAAAACATATTCAATGTGTGTGAAAAAAGTTGATCATGTATTTTCAAAATTTAATCCAAAGATTTGAAAACAAATCTTGACCACGAATTCAAAAAAATGTTAAACTTGTATCTAAAAAATGTTGAATGCGTAAACAAAAAATATTGACCGTGTATTCAAAAAATGTTGAGCTTCTATTTGAAAAATGTTAAATGTGTACTGAGAAAATGTTGACCATGTAGTCAAAAAGGTTAAACATATATTTGGAAAATTTTAATGTGCATATAAATTTTTTAGACCATGCTTTAAAAAATTGTTAGACTTCTATTTGAAAAATATTAATGAAGCAATTGGAAAAAATCTTAAATGTGTCAGAAAACATATTGGCCATGTATTCAAAAGATGTTAATCCAGTATTTGAAGAATCTTAATTACGAATTTGAAAAATGTTAAAAGTATTAAAAATGTATTGAAAAAATGTTAAGCAAGTTACAGAAAAACTGTTAAATATGTATAGAGAAAATCTTTCTCATGTATATGAAATATGTATAGAAAAAAATATACAATTTGTGTGAAAAAGTTGATCATTTATTTTAAAATTTTAATCCAAACATTTGGAAAAATGTTGACCATGCATTAAAAAAATGTTAAACTTCTATTATTTTTTTTAATGTGTATAGAAAACATATTGACCATGTATTAAAAAAATTTTGAACTTGTATTTGAAAAATGTTAAATGTGTATAGAAAAAATGTTGAATGTGTATTAAAAAAATTAAACTTGTATCTGAAAAATGTTAAATGTGTATATAAAAATATTTGACCATGCTTTCAGAAAATGTTAAACTTGTATTCGAAAAATATTAGTCAGCATTTGGAAAAAATGTTAAATGTGTATAGATTTTTTTTACCATGTATTTAATTTTTTTAGTCTGGTGTTTGAATAATGTTAATCAAGAATTTGGAAAATGTTAAATGTATTAGATATATACACCAAAAATGTGTATAGAAAACCAGTGAAACCTGAGAGAAAACAAGGAAAAGCTATGAAAACGAGAAAGAGACATACAAAACTGAAGTAAATTGAAGAAAAAGGAAATAAAAGAAAAACAACCAATGAGAATCGAGAAAATAAATAAATAGACCAAAGAAAAAAATGAAAATGGAGAAAGAAATGAAGCAAAACCAGCGAAAAAAAAGAAACAAAAAAAGAACCCGGAAAAACCAATGGAAACCGGCTCTTTTCCCCTCAAGTAGGTCGCGCCCTAGAATTCATGACGAACCCCGACACTTACCCAATGTCTAGCAGGTGCCATAATCGAGGAGACATAGGACTGAATCCTGGGATCCCCGCCCGTTACTATAGACGCTTAAAGCGAGAGCTCCTTCCGTCTTGCTATAAGCGAGATATAGTCACCGTAGACACGGAAGGAGTGTGACATACAATAGTGCACGCGACTGGACAGGCCCACTAATGCACAGTTAGTTCTGTTTTCTAGCGCGCAACATAAAACTCCCAAAATTCAGCAGCTTGCCAGGAATCGAACTCGCTACCTCCTATTTGAACTTATGGAAGCACGTTAACATTCCTTGAAATTTGTGAACAGTTCTAAAATGTCCAATATTTTTTGAAAAAGAAAACAATTTTTTTAAATTACAAAAAAAAATTAATAATATGATTTTTTTTTGCTATACCAATTTTTTTGGAATTTCAAACCATTTTTAATATCCCAAATAGTTTTTATAATTGCAAGCAATTTTTGAAAATTTCAAACATTTTTTGAAAAACATGAACCCTTTTTTTTGAAGCACGAATATTTTTTGAAAACATGAACATTTTTTGAAATATCGAATAAAATTTGGGTAATTTTTTTCGATCTGTGAAGATTTTTTTAAAACAGGGGCATTTTTTAAAACTCCGATTTGTTTTTGAAAAAGTGATTTGTTTTAAAGTATCAAATGTTTTTTAAAATTGTGAACATTTTTAATGAATCACGAAATTTTCTGTAAATTACGAAATAACAAAAAAGTAGAGAAAGAAAAAAAACGCAGAAAAAAAAAAGGTAAGAGAAAACAAACAGAAAAACCCCGGTTAGAAGGTTTCCACACACTGTGGTTACACTCAAAGTGGGCGGCGCCATCTAGCGCGCTTCGGGTTGGTCCCTTTGTTTTTCTCCCCAAAATCAGGTGAATTCTTCCAGTTCCATATAGACACGCACCAAGCACAGATGTTGATTCTTCCAATTCTGAGTTCAAAGAGAAAACGTAGCCTACACAGCACACGGGGATAACAGGCTCCATGCCCAACGCAGGGGTCACATATTTGCACGAGATTTATAGAACTTGATCGTGGGATAGATAACTTGAATGAGACATAGCTAAATCTAATGTAAAGGAGAATTAGCAGATCTGTGAAGAAAAATACTCCAGCTCGGAAGACTTTGCATGGTGTACTGCCATGTTATGTTACGGCGTGCTGGCAAATAGGGATATGTACAGCATACTGGCATACGGCTGTCTGAGTGCTGAAGGTACGCGTCAAAATTCGAGGAGAGATGCATCGACCGAACGATAACAGTACGAGAATCCAAGACGACATAGCTGATCGATCATTCAGTAGGACTCATCACTCATGCATTGCAGCTAATAATATCTGCCTCGATCTTCCCCGCGACCGCCGGCGCCACCACCGCCGTGGTGACCGTGACCGCCGCCTCCCCGCCGTTTCGCGAGACGGTGGCCGCCAGGACGGGCACGCGGTGCCGCTGGAACACCTGGAGCACGCGCGTGAGCGCGCCCGGCCTTGCCGCGCGCAGCCGGACGGCGAAGCACGACGTCTCCCCGGCCGCGACGACCTCGGCGCTGCCGCCGCGCGCGCGGCGGCTCCGCCCGGCCGACATCGCCCTGTGCGCCTCGAGCTCGGCGGCCGTGTCCTCCAGCGCCCTGACGTACGCGATGGCCCCGTCGACGACGTCCGCCCTGCACGCCTGCGGCACAAATCACGGGTCCGGCCGTCCACGCGGCATGAGCTCGATGCCTCGATCGGCAGATACGAACGCCGGAGAAACAAAAAGAATAATCGCCAAGAACGGGAACGGACGGACAAGAGAACGAACCCGAGGGGGGAGGTCGGGGAGCAGCGCGCCCAGCTCGTCGAAGAGCACGGACATGGTCTGCCGGCGCGCGCGCTCCAGACGGGGTGACCTGCGCCGCCTGGACGCCCCCGAACGAGTCACCTCGACCGTCGTCGTCCCCGGCGAGCTTTCCGCTCCCAGACCCAGAGCCAGCCCCAGCGCCTGCGCCTCCTCGGCCATGGCGGGGTAAGATGATCGATCTCGCCGGAGCAACCGACCGACGCGAGTGCCTCTCTGTTTCTGTGGAGTTGCGAGCCGGGGGTACACTTTGTGTTGGGCAGCGGCTTTGGGGACGGGCATGGTGTCAGCTTTTGAGTTGGTGGTGCCTGGTCCGGAAGGGAAAAAGAGCTTGGATGGCACGTTCGCGGCAGGGGCAAAAGGAGACCAGAAAAGTACCGTCGTCCTCCTCAAGAAAAACTGCGTAGAGCAAAAGGCTCTCCGTGCTTGGGTAGGGGGCATCTTTTGGTGTCAGGTATTCAGGATACAGCTGGTTGTCAAAGGCCTGGAGTAAAGTGAGCGTGCAGCACCTTTGATCCGAACTAGGGTGCATATTCACATATAGTGTTCGAGGTAACATTTCACAAATTAACATAAAGGCAAACTACTATCTCCGTATCAAAATATAAGATGTTTTCAGCCCAAAAAATCGTATTATACTTTTATACTGAGGTAATAGTTACTACGAAATGACATTTTATTAAAGGCTCGTATATATTATGAAAATTTATTGAAAGTACAAAGCACTTCAAGCATGATAATTATTATTATATCGAGGTCTCTGGGTACTGAACAATCATTACCGCTGTCACAATATTGAGGCTACTACTGCCATAGCCACACATTTTGGCTATGAACCAAACATGCCCTTAATAAACGTCGGCGGATGCGCCCGGTCAGTGTCCGGGCATGTCAGTTTTGAGCCCACATTTGCTTGTCCACGCAGTCATACTCTTATTTTCTCCATTATATATCGGGTCACTTGCATGTGATTGGTGGAAATGAAGAGAGAAAGAAAAATAAAGAAAGAGAAAATGTGGTCCGGGGTAGGCCTTGTTGGAAATATGCCCTATAGACAATAATAAAGTGGTTATTATTATATTTCCTTAATCATGATAAAGGTTTATTATTCATGCTAGAATTGTATTGTCCGAAAACTTAAATACATGTGGATACATAAACAAATACCGTGTCCCTAGTATGCCTCTACTAGACTAGCTCGTTGATCAAAAGATATTAAGGCTTCCTAACCATAGACATGTGTTGTCACTTGATAAACGGGATCACATCATTAGGAGAATGATGTGATGGAAAGGACCCATCCGTTAGCTTAGCATATGATTGTTCAGTTTATTACTACTGCTTTCTTAATGTCAAATACATATTCCTTCGACCATGAGATCATGCAACTCCCGGATACCGGAGGAATACCTTGTGTGTTATTAAACGTCACAACGTAACTGGGTGATCATAAAGATGCTCTACAGGTATCTCCGAAGGTGTCTGTTGAGTTGGCATGGATCGAGATTGGGATTTGTCACTCTGTGTATCGGAGAGGTATCTCTGGGCCCTCTCGGTAATACAGCATCACAAGAAGCCTGCAAGCAAAGTGACTAAGGAGTTAGTTACGAGATGATGTATTACGGAACGAGTAAAGAGACTTGCCGGCAACGAGATTGAACTAGGTAAGGAGATACCGACGATCGAATCTCGGGCAAGTAACATACCGACAGACAAAGGGAATTACATATGTTGTCATAAAGGTTTGACCGATAAAGATCTTAGTAGAATATGTAGGAACCAATATGGGCATCCAAGTCCCGCTATTGGTTATTGACTGGATAAGCGTCTCGGTCATGTCTACATCATTCTTGAACCCGCAGGGTCCGCACGATTAATGTTCGTTGATGATATAGTATTATATGAGTTATGTGAATTGGTGGCCGAATGTTGTTCGGAGTCCCGGATGAGATCACGGACATGACGAGGAGCTCCGGAATGGTCCGGAGGTAAAGATTGATATATAGGACGATACTATTTGGTCTCCGGAAAGGTTTCGGAATGCACCGGGTATTTATCGGATCATCGGAAGGGGTTCCGGGAAGGCCACAGGGAGTTATTCGGCTTATTGGGCCAACGAGGGAAGCACACCAGCCACAAGGCACTACTAGGGAAAAGCCTAGCAGTAGCGCGGGTATTTTGCCTATCAGTAGCGCGGGATGCCGCGCTACTGATAAGGCGCTACAGCTAACATGTAGCAGTAGCGTGTGTCATCCAACGCTACTACTATACATGGCT
Source organism: Aegilops tauschii subsp. strangulata (assembly GCF_002575655.3). NCBI lineage: Eukaryota > Viridiplantae > Streptophyta > Magnoliopsida > Poales > Poaceae > Aegilops > Aegilops tauschii. The sequence continues at coordinate 70,195,850 of NC_053035.3, forward strand.
AGCAGTAGCGAGCTTTAGTGCAACACGCTGCTGCTAATATCTGAAGCCCTTTTATCTAGGACGCGCTACTGGTAAGGGAGCACTACTGCTAACTTTATTCCCCTCGCTACTGCTAGTTTTATTAGTTTTTGTTTTTTTTGCATATTTGTTTTGTATTTGAACAGGCTTTATACAATAATCTTTAGCATATCATACACATACAAATGTAATCATAGCATATACATACAAATAGTCTCATCAAATCATGTCATCATCGTAATCATCATCCAACACAAAGTGGTCTCGTCATCATCTCAAAAATAGCGATACAAGTCTCTTACTTGCAACTACATCGTCATCCATCAAAACAATGATATACGCGAGAAGAGCTGTCACTGTGAGTGAGAGCGAAACTATGCAGTACATGAGTTCATATCCCTCTCGCTCTCGCATTAGCGTGAACCTAAACTAATTACTGGCTGTCGCTCGGAAGCCGGAAACCGGTACACCTGGGCTTGACACTCGGGCCACTCGTCGTATACTCCTGGTGTAGCACTTCTTCACCATCGATGATCTATGCACCTGCATCGTCACATGAGTCGATGATATGCAACATATATAGTTGAGCAACAGAAAGAGACAGACTTGGCAAAAATAGAAGCAACATATCATAAGCATAAATAACAAAGTTCATCGTACCCAAAATGCCCTAACTAGAGTGGTCTTCGCTAGTCGAGGAGGACGGTTTAATTACATCACAAATAAAGTTTCGTCGTGCATAACTCAAAGTTTCGTCATACAGAAAGTATGGACTAAACGGACACATTGTCATATATCGACAATCACTCCAACATGTCGTGCCATCCATCCAAGTCAGGGAGATAGTCCCCGAGCTTAGTGAAAGGCTTCAGGTCGAGACGTTGAGCGGCTACACGTGTTCAAACGTCTTCCCGCGACATTTGTCCTTCTTCGTAGAACATCCCTGTTTTTTTGACGACCTCCTCCATGATGATTTGGGCAAGTTCACGCTGGATGTGATAGAACTCAGCTCAAAGTCAATGATCCTCGATATCTCCTAAGTTCTTTGCCCATTGCAGAATATGGGCATCGCCGGATGTAGGTGACATGCGATGGTTCTGATGATCCCGTCTGTACTCCAGCATGTGGCGTAGGACATAGAATCCATCATTAAGAGAATCACTCGGTTGCTGGATGCAGCAAAAGTCGGTCTTATGGCCGAAGGCGGGCCTGTTGTCCCTTTTCTTCTTGTCATTAACCTCTCCACCCCGTACGCCATAGTAAAACATAGCACTGTCGAGAACAGACTTGATGTGGGTGTAATCCTTTTTGTTAATGTTCTTCGACGAGTCCAAGTAAAGAGCGTGGGAGTGTCGGGGGTAGAGGATGATGAGGACGGCGCGCCCGCCGCTGCGCAAAATAAGTACACCTCAAATTAATTAGCCTCCACTGTGTAAATGAATGATTGAAATCGAAGGAAGGATATCCACGCGGATGACTTACAGGGGATGATAAGGCACGAGAATCGCCTCCTTGTCCTTATTGGCGAGCATGAAACTGACGATGTAGTCCCTCGCGTATTCACGGTGCTCTGCATAGACTCCCAAGAAGCCCTCGTGCATGAAGTACGGGTCAGCGACACAGATATAAGGTATCTGCTCAACCCCGATGAGGTAGTTGATGTGCAAGGCATAAAGGCGGACAAACGTAAAATCCAGCTTCTTCACGTGAAACATATCGAAGATGTAATCGAATCGAAGGAAGAACTTCTCCGCGGGGAATGTGTCGACGTACGACAATTGCCGCGGCACGTTAACCACGTAGCACTGTTCAAGATATCTTCCGATATTCCGATAAATCAGATGATTTATCACTTACCATTGTCTGACCGATAAGATAAATCGGCTGATCAATCAGCCGATATGGCGATAAATCGGCCGATTTACCCCTTATCATGGGTCGACCGATAAGTTCCCGATAAGCGATATCACTAACAATGCCACGTAGATTGGGTATCCTAGATTTTTCGAGGCGATGAGGCCTTTCTCTATCCGCAGCACGTCGTCATGAAGTCTCCTTAGATCGCCCAATCTAGCCCCTAGCGTTGCTTTAGGTAGGATTGGTTCACCGGGGATATGCCAGTTTGCCGCACCGGGGATATGTATACGGTCTTGAACCCGAGGCTGCTGAGGCGGCTGGATCATAGAAGCAGCTTTGTTGTTGCCTTTCCTCGATTTCTTCCTATGCTTCTTTCCTACCGGAAGGTCGTCTATAATACGTTCAGCCTCCGTACGCGGCAATTCAGGCACCGACTCATGACGCTCAAACCCTGAGTAGGCGCCAGTATTGAGATACTGTTGAGTGTCATCCTCATCCTCATCTATGGCGATGTCATCAGCGACTAATGGAGCCTCTTCCTCACCCCATCCGCTATCACCCAACATGAAAGCCGATGCTAATTGGGTAGGTGGGGTGTTGATGTTCATACCTAACTGCATGCTCATGGGTGTGCTCCCGACCGTCTCCAGACGAAGCAGACACTTTGGCCACAACAGGACCCACCCATTGCAACCACCAAGCCGCCGCGGGGTCTCGTCATCATCCCCCTAGTACCGGAGGAGCCAAATTCTCATGGCCCGGTTTGACACTGGCCACGGAAACCTTGAAGACGTCCGGGGGGATCGGCCGGCCGTGGAACAATGGTTCCTTCGGCTTCATTATCGTCGCCTTCCCCACGTCCACCTTCTGGTCGCCGATGGTGTACAATATGGTGCACGGGGTTACGTCGGTCTGCAAAGACATGTCTGCGACGTGAGACATCCGAAAGGCAACGGAAACAGGAGATTATACATTTATTAAAGAGGGCCGGTGTGACAGATACCGTGAGGGCGTCAAGCTCAGCCAAAGACGAAGCACCGCCGAGCACGTCCGGTGCCGGAGCTTGTGCGGGAGCCGGTGCGGGAGCAGGTGCAGGTGCTGGTGCAACGCTAGTCGAGCTGCTCCCGAAGAAGTCAGCAAGGGGAAAGTCCACTGCACTTTTTTCTGGATTTTTCCTGCTCCAATTGAAAACGGCCGAAACCAAGACAGTAGACATATATGCAACCACCTGTTTTGCGGCAGCTACCGCTGTTGCGACTGTCTCAGATGATTTCTTCTCAACCGCATTCTCAACCTTCTTGTCGATGTTTTTTTAGTTAACCTCTGTCTTTCCTTTCTCTCCTCCGTGGTCTCATGGTAGTACTTCTTCCACATGGCGCTGTCTCCGACATCGTGCACGCGTCCATAGGACGGCCGAGTCTCCAGCGGGAGTCCTTTTAATATGTTCAACACCCAGTTGAATGGATTGTCCCACTTGGGCCTCGCCAACGCCTCAGACGGCAAGTCGCTTTTGGCCGCAATCCTGTGCTGCTCTCTATACAAAAGGAACAAGGATCATTTACAAATATGACTAACGTCCAGTCGAATTGATCAGAAACTAAAATTACCAGCAGTCTCATGAACTACGTCGTGACCGGGCCTGTCTCGAAAACCTTCTTGATTGAGTCCCAATGGTGCCGTGCCCTGAGGACGTCACGCTGCTGTGGGATGGTGAAGTCCGCCAAGGGGTCTAGGATGCCCAGACTCTCGCGTTCCGCGTCCTCCTTGGCCCATATGGACCTCTTCCCGCCGTAACCACGGCTTCCGAGGTGGTGGCACCCCATGTTCCTCTGTTGAAGCCCCTTCACGTACATCAATTTTTTTGGCAGCTTCGGCCTCGCAAGCCTCCTTGAATATTTCAAAGTGCTCTTCTGTGATTGTCGGATTATCCTTTACAATCTCGAAGTAGGGTTCCTTTTTGTTGATGACCCGATGTTTCACCCTTGATTCCCAGGCGGCCAACGCGTCGCTAAACTTGGTCATGGCGTGTTTGTTTATCTTCTTCATTGCCGGGTCCTTATCTGGATCTTTATAATCCTTTTCATTCCGGCCCAGGAACAAGAATATCTGGTGCGGCTTCTTTAGGAGGGAGGGCCTCATATTATCTATATTCTTTAGTTTCTCATCGTTGATGGTGGCGGTTGTCCGTACAATGCAGCCTATTTGATTGCCGTAGCACGATCGCGCTTCCTCGGGCGCTATTGGCTCAAAAATGCCGTCGTCCATCTCCGTGACCACCAATCTAGTAGTCATGAGCTGGTTTGGGCGTTGTGGCCTCTTTGCTTTCGGTTCTAGACCGGTTCCGCTAGTGTCGGCACCGGTGTCGGCGCCGGTCTCAGTCTCAGCGCCGGTCTGCATGTCGGTATCAGTCCCCGATGCGACAGGTGGGCCCAGCAACAACATCCGTTGATCATTGGCAAGGCTCAAAAATTCATCTGCCGCCAGGTAGACGTCGTCGCAATCACCAGAACACTATCCTTCATCGTTGCTAGCCATGTTTCCTACGATTAAATCTAGTGAATTAATTCTAGACCTAATAAAATGAATAATGACATTAAAAAGGCCTATGTTTTGCAGGAACGTTGACTCCTCCCCGGTGTGGCAAATCCCAGGCACTCGATATGTCCTAGTTTGTAGCACAAGTCATGCCGAAATTCATGGAAAATTTCGGCATGACCTTTGCTAAAAAGTGGACAAATCGAGGACCTGAAATTTGCCGGAACGGAAATGAATCAACATTCCAGCAAAACATAGGCCACTTGGTTTCATTCCCTGGAAACAACAAGAGGCCACTTGGGCACAATCGAACCACTTGAATGAAAAGATATAACATGACCACTTCAATGAAAAGATATAATCAACAATAAAAGTCTAGGAAGGGATCATCTTTAAAATAAAACTTGCCTAAATTCTTTTCCTAGAAAAATAGTGGTGAAAGTGCTAGTTATCGACTAGAGGGGGGGTGAATAGGCGATTTTTATGAAAGTCTTCAAAACATGGGGGCATTGAAGACAAACAATACAAATGAACATATTGATATGCAGCGGAAGGTAGACTACACTAGACAAGCCATAGTCAAGTAAGTAATGAAGTGAAAGCTTGAAGACTATTAGCAGCTAGGTAGTATGGATCAGGATGGAAGATAGTATGAAGCCAAACAACAACAGTCTTCACACAGTAAAGCCAATCAGATCAAACAAGCAAGCAATGACTTCACGAATACAAACTGTAAGTAAAGAGAGGTAAGAGATAGAACCAGTTGCTTGGTGAGGACAGGGATTTGTTGGACCAGTTCCAGTTGCTGTGACAACTGTACGTTTGGTTAGGGAGGCTGAGATTGAACTCAGAAGACCGCGTCTTCACCTTATTCCCCTTGAGCTAAGAACACTTAGTCCTCGCCCAATCACTCTGGTAAGTCTTCAAGGTAGACTTCCAAACCTTCACAGACTTCGTTCACCGGCAATCCACAATGACTCTTGGATGCTCAGAACGTGACACCTAACCGGCTGGAGGATTCACAGTCCTCAAGTGTAACAAGTCTTCAGGTCACGCGGACAGAAAGACTTCAGTGATGCCTAACACTCTTTGGCTCTGGGTGTTTTGGGCTTTGTCCTCGCAAGGATCTCTCTCACAAATGCTTCGGAGGTGGGTTGCTCTCAAACGACAAAAGCCGTGCACTAACTCTGAGCAGCCACCAATTTATGGTGTAGGGGGTGGGCTATTTATAGCCAGGAGGCAACCCGACCTGATTTGTCCGAAATGACCCTGGGTCACTAAGGAACTGACACGTGTCCAACGGTCAGATTTCAAACACACACGGCAGCTTGACTTGGGCTAAAAGTAAAGCTGACTCATCCAGCTCTGGATAAGATTTGCTCTCATTGTCTTCGCTCGAAGACATAGGATTTGGTTGTGCATCACTTCAGTCACTCTGACTTTGTTCACTTGGACCCCACTTAACAGTACGGTGGTTCCTATGACTCAACAAAGAAGAAAAGGAAACTACGAAACAACTATGTCTTCGTACTCCATAGTCTTCACGTGAATGTCTTCTCAAGTCATAATCTTCATTGTGAATATCTTCACAGACCACCATTGTCTTCAATGTCTTCACACATTTTTAGGGGTCATCTCTGGTAGGTAAACCGAATCAATGTGGGACTACTACCTGTGTTATCCTGCAATTCCCACAAACACATTAGTCCCTCAACCAAGTTTGTCGTCAATACTCCAAAACCAACTAGGGGTGGCACTAGATGCACTTACAATCTCCCCCTTTTTGGTGATTGATGACAAATTGGTTGAAGTTTTCAACGGGGATAAAAGTATGTGAAAGTTTAAGGATTTAAGGCATAGTCTTCATAAGTAGCAAAAGGCTCCCCCTGAAGATGTGCATATAAGTAGTTTGCTCTTGAATGCAAATGCACATGGCAGGTTTTACTTGTGGAGATCCTCTTCAACTTATGAAGACAATTCATCATGCATAAAAAGATATAACTAAGATAATGATATGCATAATGAAAAATGGACGTCTGCGGAATGACTACATGCGGAATTTATCATCGCATCACAGAGTAGCAGAAAACGTAGCAGACGACCATCGAGTTTAAGTGTTACAACCCAAAGAACCAAATGTATCAAAAATGAGAGTTGTAACCACTTGGCAAAAATATAGCAACCACCCATATGGACCCGCTTGAAGACTATCAACTCATATGCTTCTCCCCCTTTTGTCAGTAAGGACCATAAAGGTTTGAAGACATAGAGTGTCTACTTGTTCCCATCAGGAGTAGCAGAAGGTGCAGGGTCGATGTTGGAGTCCGGTGGTGCAGAAGGGCCTGGTGCAGTGGCGAGATGTAGTGAAGCCATTGTTGGTGGATTGGCGTCATCTTCTTCATCGACGACTCTTGCAACAACAGTTGCAGCCGAAGATGAATACTCAGAGTCTTCTATGGAAGGAGTCCGATGCAAGACAACATTCTGGGGAGGCGTGGAATCAAATTTGAAGCGCTCTGTGAAGCCATCTTCGCCAAGATCATCTTCAGAGCATAGCAAAGTGAGACTCTTCCAAGACCGCCGACAGGCTTCATGAGCTACGAATGAGTTCTTGGTGGCAAGGTTGCGAATGCGATTGACATCCCCTAAGATACTCTGCATTTGACGCTTTAGCCAGTCATGGTGTCTGTCCTGTTTCTGATGTAAGGCCACAAGAAGCTCTCGGTCATTGAGTACACGGGATCGCTTCCGAGGCCGTGGAGCAATGGTGCTTTCAGTGGCTTCAGTGGGAGCACGATGAGGTGCCCGCATATTTCCAGCCAGAGGATAGACTCGAGTTGTAGCAAGAACTCCCTCAATTGGTTGCGTGAAGCTTTGGCAATCAACATTATGAAGATAAAGTGGATCCTTGGCAGGCTCAGGGTAGATGGCTTCGACAGACATATCAACCTCAGGCAAAAAGATAAGATGGTTGTGTGCTGAGGGCTGATAGTCAACAGACGAATGAAGTTTGATCAGGTGCATCACCCATGGAGCATAAAACTTCAAGCCAAATAGATCAACTCCAGATGCAGCAAGTTGCCTGATGAAGAAATCTTGAGCATTGAAGTTGATGCCATTGAGAATATAGAACACCAAAGTCTTCATGGTGCATTCAAGTTTGGCTGCAGGAGAATGTCCCTTGACAGGCCATAGAGTTTGCCTCACAATGTGATAAATGGTACGCGGCAGATACTCAAGGTCCTCAACAAAGAATTCCTTGGGATATTCTACATCTTGTGGCAATGGCTTCATCACGCTGAGCATCTGACTCATGTTTTGCTTAGGCTTCTGAAATATACTCTCTAGTGCATTCCTGTGTAGCTGACAACCAGGTTCATAGAGCTCACCTTGAGTGGGCAGGGAAGTAAGCTCGATGATATCTTGAGCTTTAGCTTCATGATGCACATCACCTGTCATCCACTCAAGGACCCAAGTCTTCGGATCCCTGTTGTAGCCACGAATGTGAAGAGTGGCATAGAACTGCAGTAGAAGCTCTTCATTCCAATGCTCTTTGTCAGTGACGAACTGCAGAAGACCAACATCTCTGAAACAGTCTAGAGCTTCTTCCAAGCAGGGCAGACCAGCAATGGCTTCACAGTCCAGACGCATGTCAGGAAAGATGCGCCCTTGATTGTATAATACACATGAGTAATAACTGCGCTGCTGATGGCTCCAGAAGCGATCGGATGAGATCTTTGGCTTTGAGTAAGGGTTCTTGGCACTGTCAAAGAAGGTGTTGTGTGCCCTGAAGCTGTTTACACTGAACGATCCTGGCGATGCTGCAGCACCGAGAAACCTTGGCAGTCTGGGCTTTGGCTTCTGGACCTGAGGCCTTTGCTCCACATGGTATTCATATTGTGGTCCGGGAGCTGTGGGAGGAACCAGAACAGGCCATCGGATAGTGACAAGTTGGCCGTGATCATATGCCTGCTTAATAGTGTGAGGCCTTGGGGGTGGAACAGTAGCTTCGACATTGACTGTGGCTTCAGGTTGCACACTAGCTTCAGGCGCAACATTAGCTTCAGGCGCCACATTGTCTTCAGTCATGACAACATCATAGGCTTCAGCAGTGTTGTTTGTGGCTACCTCAATGTTTTCAACCTCCGTTTCAGTAGCAGGAGGGTCGGATATAGACACATTCTCCTCGAGAACAACTTCTTGAGTGACAGGGGGTGTGGCAACTCTTTCTTCTTCTTCTCGTGGTTCTTGATTGTCATTGGCTAATGCAGTCGGAATATCTTCAGTAGCTTTGGCTTCAGACTCAGAGACATTCATGGTAGGGGTGGCTTCGGGAAACACTTGACGTGCTACTGAGTTTTGAGGCGCTTCCCCTTCCGCAATGCTCGACATGGCGACCTGTGGCCTAGGGCCTTTGCGAAGCCTGCGGAAAGTGGGTGACGCCTGTGGTGATGGAGTGGTCTACACCATGTAGTCGTCATCAAGCACCAGAGTGGTGACTTGAGGTGGTGGTGTACTGGGTGTGTCATCATGACTTGGGGTGTCTTGTTGAGGGAGATCAGCCCACGACGCATCCTGAGCAATTGGCGTCAAGGGACGACCAATGCTAATGAGTTCGCTGTTCGTAAGAACAGGCGATGATACCAGTTGGTGCTCGATCCGAGGAAGGACTTCATCATCTTCTACATTGTCATCATGACCAATGTCTTCAGCTGTGATGGGGTTGACAACTGGAACTTCTTCATCTTCAGGAGCCTCTGTGAAAGCAGGCTCGTGGACTACAAGTTGACGCTCTTGGTTGGTGGAGGCAGGACGAGCAACAGAGATGGGCTCGACAATAAGGGGCTCTGTGGCAGCAGCGCGCTCTTTCTTCGAAGATTTTGTCTTCGGCTTCTTTGTTGATGGAGCACCATCAGTGGCATTTTTGTGCTTGCGCTTCTTGGCTTGGCTTCAGCTGCCCTTGTCTTTTTCAGTTCTGAAGCTGCTGAGGGGACCTTGGGCTTCGAGCCTATCATGCTGGCAGGGAAGACAATGCGAGGTGCTTCCTGCCTTGATGCTTCAGCTTGGGCCACAGCAGGCTTCTTCTTATGTTTGGCAGCCATCTTGGGGTCAATGCTAGGACGCCCAAGTGCCTTGCGCTTCTCTACCTCATTGTGTGCTTGAACACATTTTTCTGCGAAGTATTTCATCCGCTCTCTTGAACCTTTTGCTTCTTCACGCTTCTTGTGAAACAGCTCTTTGAGCTCATGCAACATTTTCTTGAAGCTTTGAACATCTGCCACGCTGAGCTTGGCCATGTTCTTCTTGAAGAGAGATTTCTCATAGTCAATCTTGTTTTTCAGCTCAACAATCTTCTGAGCTAGAGCCAGCTCATTAGCAATGGCTCCATGGAAGCTGACACTGATGTCAATTGGCAGCTGAAGATCATCAATGCTGAGGCTGGGATTGTCAAACCATTCATCGATGAAGTTATTCAGAATATCTACATCGAAGAGGGGAAGATCGTTGAAGATCTCCGCCTCTTGCTTGCTCTTGATATGTCGTGGATTTGTCACGGCAGATGTCCTAGGGTGAGGACTTAGTCGTGAGGCCAGCGCATCTATGTAGTAGCTTGAGAGGGGTTGAGCGGAATCGAGAGACGCGACACAAGACGAGGATTTAGACAGCTTCGGGCCCCGGGAAACATCGTCCGGTAATAACCCTACATGTTGTTTGAGGCTAGATCTCATTACGCTCATGAGGGAGTCGCCGTAAACCGGCTCTCCTCTAATTGTGTCTAGCCCTAGAGGTTATTGATTGTTGCCTTGTCCCCCTTTGGGGAGCCCTGTCCCTCCTTATATATGTTGAAGGGGCGGGTTACATGTGGAGTCCTATTAGGATTAGGACTAGTCTATCTTTAATACAAACCGGATACAAGTCCAGGTCTTAACTCCTTGTAAGACAAATATTCCTCATGCCTTTCCTTGTAAACCGGCCCACCATAGTATGAATCGGCCTTCATGAACCGCCCGTTGGGCCACCGGGTTTTGTCGCTCCTTTGACCCGCCTGCCGGATTACCAATGAATAGTAAACCGCCAGGTCCAAACGGGTCGCCAGTGAATCGTCAAGTCTCAGCCGGGTCTGAAGTAAACCGCCAAGTCCGGCCGGGTTATACCTCCGGCCGGTTACATCGCGGGGTATATCCCCGACATTAGCCCCCAGTTTAATTTGGATTTATCCATGTTAAACTGATCCTGTAAAACAAACACAAGAACAAATTTGACAGATTACGCTCCGGGTTAAGAATTCTTGTAAACCGGCATCTGATCATCCTTAAGTCCTTGTCATTTTCTGCTTCTAGAAAATCCGGGTCAACAAGCCAGCTTCATACTCAATTTGCTGACATTGGTTTCTCACAGAGAAATATTGTGAAGAATAATCCACTTGAGTCGGCTTCCAAAGCGCCGATTTAAGAAATATGGGTCTTGAAATACTTATCTGATATTCAACCGGTTTGAAGATGTAAAACTTGCCGGTTTAATATTACCAAAATTACCGGTTTGTAAATATGGATGGCACCGAGTCATAATTGTTACCGACGCCGGGTCATAATTGTTGCAGACACCGGGTCAATCTGGTTTGCTCAGAACTGAGAATTTGAAGATTTTTCTCCCTTATATCCATATTACCTGTAGCCCCCAAATCTTGAGCAGAACAAAGTGATGGCTTAAGACTTGTTTCCATATTATTACTGCCACTTTGAAGAAATCCATGTTGTTCATCTCAGCCACTATTAAAAACTGAATACTCCATATATGTAGCCCCCAAGTGCCGGGTCATTATGCAATAATGAGCAGGGACTTTATGAATATGATCATGTAGATTTGAACAATAACGTGTAGCCCCCAAGGGCCGGCTCAGTAAGATAATATTGAGCTGGTACTTTATATATACTTCTTTGAAAAGAACATCATATAATGTAACCCCCACCATGGGGCTTGAACCCACGTCCATAAGGTTAAGAGCTTTGTGCTTTACCAACTGAGCAATGGACCTTTCAATATAATGGTTTTAAGACTTGTGTACCTTGAATTGTTGACAGGAGCAATTGGTAGACCCCAAGGGCCGGCTCATTATAATGTGATGTGTCGGGTCTTCAATAAGGCCAATAAAAAAATGACTTTGCATTAGCCCCCAGTGTCATGGTGCATGCTTGCAGCGACATGAGACTTGCATGTAATCTCAATTTGAATAATGTAGCCCCCAAGTGCCGGGTCGTAAGCCTGCAGCGACTCGGGACTATTCCTTCCATTGTAGAATAAAGCATATCCTTTGATAAAATAATAGCCATTGCGCTAAAGCGACTTTGAAAACCTCAATAATACCGGTTATTAATAACCATAATAAAATCCAGCCATGTTGGCTATTCAAGATAATATAATCCGGTATGAAAACCTTATTCATTCAATATCATAATGAAAATTCAGCCAAGTTTGGCTATTTGAATAATATAACCCAATGATTTATAAGCGAATGATTCCAATGGCGCAATCCAAATATATACTGGCGACTTATAGTCCAGAGCCAGGCCGGTTTAATAAACACCAGATAATTTATCATCATACTGGCGACATATAGTCGAAAGCCAGGCCGGTTAAAAAACGCCGGTGATTTATAATCATGCTTTATTCAACCTGTTTCTGCATACAACAAGTTTAAAGTGTCCTGGCGGTTTATCGCCGGACGGGTCATAATGCCCAACATATAACCCGGGTTTATAACCAAGGATGCACTTAAGAATAATCAAATATGAAATATATCATACCTGTGACATTGAATCACATCGTTGGTTTACCAACTTTTTGTAGTAAGGGTGATAACCCCAATCTTGAGTACTGATAACTCCTTCCATATTGTGCCGGTTTATGATAAAACCGTGCCGGGTTGTGATAAACACCGGATTAACCATATATAATACTGGCGACTTGTAGTCAAAACCAGACCGGGTTGATAATCTCCGGATTATGACTGATCATATACTGACAACTTGTAGTTGAAAGTCAAGCCGGGTTAATGAACACCGGTTTAAAAACATCACAAATCTTATCAAAAGAAAGAGAAACTTAGCAAAAGGCAAATAAAATCGTTGTAGTCGAGGCTTTTCACGGGCTGCCAGGCCCTAAATTTGATCAAGAGGTGTTGCTATGGTTCGGGTTCGACCAAGCCCCCAAGTGATGTTATGGCATTACGCCGATCAAAAGGCATTGCTATGGTTCGGGTTCGACCAAGCCCCCAAGTGATCCTGTGGCTTTACGCCGATCAAGAGGCGTAGTCATGGTTCGGGTTCGACCATGCTCCCAAGTGATGTTGTGGCATTACGCCGATCAAGAGGCGTAGCTATGGTTCGGATACGACCAAGCCCCCAAGTGATCAATAATATGATAAGCCAATAAGGCATGACACCCATGTTTGAACCGCGCATCATGGCAGCAGGTCCTCTTTGGCACCCTTTAACTTTTTGCAAGAGATAATCCTTCTTGAACTGGGATTTTGAACCGGATATTGAGAGCTTCAAAGCTTTGTGGGAGACATCTTTCCCTTGAACCGGATTTTAAACCGGAATCTTCATTTTCAGTCGAAAATTTTCTAACAGCATTTAAACTCGAACTTGCGAGAAGTTAATTCCTTTTTGAACCGGACATTTTCAAACCGGATTTGAGAGCTTCAGAGCTTTGTGGGAGAACAGATTTCCCTTGAACCGGATTGTAAACCGGATATTTGAGAGCTTCAGTGAGACTGACTTCCCTTGAGCCGGATTTTAAACTGGGATCCTTTCTGATGACCCGAAACTTCTTCATTGAGCCGGGATTTTGTAACTGTCATATACTTTCTAAGCTGGAAATTTTCTGACGGCCTTTAAATTTTCATCAATATAACAGTAGCCACCAGGACCGGGTTATCTGTCCCTCCATCGTCCCGGGGTTCTTTAAATTTGCTAAAACTGGCAAGATTTGCTGAATCATGTCATCGTAGCCCCCGAGTCTCAAAGGTGACTCGAGGAGTTGTCTTGAGATTCTCCATATTTGACCGTAATAAAAACCGGTATGAGTCATTCAACAGCTCAGTGATATAATAGTCCTTTTTGCAGTAGACAACTTGTCCTGCATTAGAGAACTTGCAAACCAGAGTAATTGCTCTTTTAAAGAAAGCAATATGTAATATAAAAAATATACCGGATGGATTTCACCTGAATGTTAGGCCAGAAATTATCCGCCGTGGAGTTGATGATCATTACGGTGAAGCTGAAAGCCATCACGGGCAAGTCGGCCGTCGGTACAGACAGATGAGTCGGCCGCGGCGGTTTAAACCGGAGCGGACGGGCGAGTCAATCGCGTTGTGTTGATGTAGCAGGGGCGGCGACTCGCGTACGTGTCCATCGAGCAGCACAGCACGGACAAGCGCTAGTGCAAAAGTGATGTCAGCGCGCGCCCCTTCTGCGACACCTTTGTGATGAATAATGATCCTGCAAAAAAAATCACGAACCAGAGTAATTGTACTCAGATGATTTAATATGTGCTGAAAAAATACTTAGAAAAGATAGCACCTGGCGATTTGTTGGATGAACGCAGACGTGCAACCTCTGGTATATCTTTTGACGTAGATATAACCGATTGCCTGATGGATTTAATACGCATCAAACGTAGAGCACTACCTGGTGCACTTGGACTGCTTGTTATCACCGTCCTTATTGTCTTTTTCAGCAAGAAAGGCTGTTTGCGGCCGGGTAGCAGACGGGGGGCTGTCTGATCTGTGGTACCAACTGTAGATAATCCCCGTGGTCACAACAGGAAACAGTGCCGTTGGAGCCAGACTTTTTTGTTTTCTCCTTTTGCTCACACTTCACGTGAAGTAAATATATTGGTCTTTGCCATTTAGTAGGAGTAGTAATCGGTGTAGAATAACTACCAACACATAATGCTTTTACTCACATCTGTCAGTAATTGTCCCGCCACTGACCAAGTCAATCCTGATTAGCCATGTGATGGCAGGGAAGGCGCTGCTGATTGTAGTAGAGGTCGCAGGCGGAAAAAAGACGACTGGCCGCATCAAACATTTTTATTCTCCTTTGGAATTCCTCAAGTGATCGAACGTCTGTGGAGCTCCTGATTGTGACTGTCTGCAGAAGAAACGGCGGCTCACAAGAACGAGGGTCAAACGAGGCAGCAGCAGTGGAAGTGTCCGGCGTAGGCACGTGCGTCGCCGAAACGGTCCAGCGTGACGGGTCAGAGATGCAGTCCGGCAGGCCGGCTAACCGATGGACTCAAGACCGCGCTGATTTGCAGTAGAGTCGGAGCAACAGGTGGCGGCTCACGGCGGCTCTGAGTCACGGCAGAGGGCCGGAGGCGTGCGAGCAGCAAACCGGCAGGGCGCGGTAACGGTGTAGAAAAGCGGCGACTTGCAGTAGTGAACCGGCAGGCGGAGGCGGCACGGGCGCGCGTCCAAGCACCGAGGCGGTGCTGTACAACTGCGGGCGTGGAGGTGAGCCATGGCCACGACGAGGGTGGCTTGCAGGCGCAGCTCGATGGTGGCCGACTCGGCGTGAGGCCGCAGAGCAGAGGCAGGCGGACGGCTCAGCGGTGGCGGATCAAACCAGACCTTGGAGGCGACTCGGAAACGCACCGGCGAGCACGCGGTGGCGAGGCAGAGTCGGAGTCAGGTGACCCGGAGACCAACGGCGACTCATAGTGATGAGGGCGAGGCTGTAGCGGCTGGTGCGGTGCGAGGGCGGCTCTTGAACGGCGACTCGGCCGTTGGCGGCTTGGCCATAGCGGCAGAAGAGGCGAGGCGCGACCGACAGAGAAGGCAGCAGAGGCGGGGCGAAGCGGCGGCTACTGTAGACCCGCGATCGTAGAGCGAGACCAGCGGAGGCGGTTTGCGGTAGAGGTAGGCCGGCTAGGCGCGTCCGGTCCGGGGTGCAGCAATAGCCACATCGCCGGCAGAGGGCGGTTCGGAAGCGGGCTTGAAGTGCAGCGATTGCCGCAGCGGCGGTGGAACGAGTCCACGCCCTCAACCCCATCCAATCCGGGTCGTGGTTGCTTTGATTTTTCTTTTGATTGACGAATCGTTCGCCCAGGACTTTCCTTTCATTGAGTATTTTCTCCGATCCAGCTCGTACTGCTTACTGATTGGATTTGCAAAGTACTAGTCGTACTTGGTAGTTGATCTCCACGGGATTTTAGCCAGTAACCCAGCAGCAGCTATTTTACGGAACTCGGCGGATCCGGCCGTAACTTTGGAATGATTTGTACCATACGTGCAGTATATCAACTCCTTGTCGACCTCGAATTTGGCGTAGAAGCGGTTTCAATGGATCACCTTGTCACGTCTGGCGGCGTAGATGAAGGAACCCTAACTTTTTGATCTCAAACTTCGTGTTGTAAACTCCAAAGTTAATCATGATTCTGATCACAAAACAATCTTTTCTTCATCTGATCGATCGCGAACTTCTCGATCCCTTGTGAAAGATCCCTTCAAGAACTCAACACCACCGTGCGCGAGCCCCATGGTGGGCGCCAACTGTCGTGGATTTGTCACGGTAGATGTCCTAGGGTGAGGACTTAGTCGTGAGGCCACCGTATCTATGTAGTAGCTTGAGAGGGGTTGAGCGGAATCGAGAGACGCAACACAAGACGGGGATTTAGACAGCTTCGGGCCCCGGGAAACATCGTCCGGTAATAACCCTTCATGATGTTTGAGGCTAGATCTCATTACGCTCATGAGGGAGTCGCCGTAAACCGGCTCTCCTCTAATTGTGTCTAGCCCTAGAGGTTATTGATTGTTGCCTTGTCCCCCTTTGGGGAGCCCTGCCCCTCCTTATATATGTTGAAGGGGCGGGTTACATGTGGAGTCCTATTAGGATTAGGATTAGTCTATCTTTAATACAAACCGGATACAAGTCCAGGTCTTAACTCCTTGTAAGACAAATATTCCTCACGCCTTTCCTTGTAAACCGGCCCACCATAGTATGAATCGGCCTTCATGAACCGCCCGTTGGGCCACCGGGTTTTGTCGCTCCTTTGACCCGCCTGCCGGATTACCAATGAATAGTAAACCGCCAGGTCCAAACGGGTCGCCAGTGA